>NW_026522046.1:47481800-48973601 GCF_021234435.1 Artibeus jamaicensis
GGACTAGAGAGCAAACTTGGTCGGCTCTCCTGCTTTGCCAAAAATCAGACCTGCCTTGGGGTCCAGGCTGAGAACCCAGGCCCCAGTCCGTACTTCCCGCAAAACTTCCCAGAACGTCCGTGGCCAAATCTCCCCTCATTCCGGAGCCCTGGGTCTGGGCCCGACGTCGGGTGGGCTCTCCCTGTACGTTCTGTGTCTGACAGACGCTGGTTGGGACAGAGAATGGTGAGTCACCATGGACAACACTGAGGGGGCTCCTCAGAAGCTAAACAAAGGTGGGACGGACCCATGAGGCCGCCGTCCAGGTCCTGGACACTTACCCACGAGGACTGGAACCAGCATCTTGGAGAGTCAGGAGTGGCCCTAGCCATGGCCGCACGGTTCCCACAGCCAAGGACGAAGGAGCCTAGGGCCCAGCGGCGGCGAATGGACAAGGAAAGCCAGGCCTGGGTCTACAACAGAATACTGCTCCGCCTTTAAGGAGAAGGGCGTTCTTCCACGTGGGACAGCATGGATGAACCTCCAGGACACTATGCGGAGTGAAATAAGCCGGTCACAGGAAGATGTAACAAAAAACAACAGGACAGCAAAAAAAAAAAAAACACCCACCCCCCCAACCCAAACACCCTACCCACCCGACTCTCTCACCCTAAAGCCTTGGAAAGAAGAAAAAAAAAGAAAAAAAACAACCCCACCACACACCCCCAAACCCACATCCCGCACCACCCAGAGATGTGAGCTGTGTAGAGAGTCGAATTCAGAGAATCGGAGCAGCCTGGGGGCTGCTGGGAGATGGGAAGGGAAGCAGGCGTTTCTGATCAGCAGCGACCCCAGTCCTGGGGCACGAAGTGGCCCTCAGGGACCTGCCTACGGCATCATGTCCCTGCTCAGCATCACCGCTCTGCACAGACAAAAGGGCCTGCATCCCAGAGCAGCCGCCCGGGGCCAGCACAGCCTTCTGAGTGTCAAAAAAACAAATGGCTGGGCACCTGCGGGCCGCCTCTGAAGAAGAGACAACCGCTTGGACTTCCTGGCCCTTCAAGCCTGGCCAGGCAGGTGTTTCTAAGGGGTTCCCGTGCACTACGGCAGAGAAAGAACATCCAAGCCGGAGGCTGCGGTGTTCAAAGGACCAGCCAGCCTGCGTCCCCACACAGCTGTCAACGTGCGTGGCTCTCAGAGCCACCAAGGGCAGGGGGTCCAGGGTGACAAGGGCTTCCAGGGCTCTGGGCACAGGCTGTCCTCACAGCCCTGGGTGAGGCTTTAGGCTTATTTCTTTTCCAATTTGTATTTTAGAGAGCAATGGGTTACAGCTGTTCTATACATTTCTTTTTTGTTATTTTTGTTTTGAAATAATTTTAGCTGTAGAGGAAGCTGCAAAAATGTTAGGTCCCTTGTGCCCTTCACCCAGCTTCCCTCCACGGTGACACCTGACAGAATGATAGTCAAACCCAGGACACTGACTGGGACGGGAGTCTGTGGAGTCGGTCAGGGAACTTACTCGGGTTTTGTTGTACCTGCACTGGTGTGTGTGTGGGGGGGGCTGATGCAATTTCATCAGATGCAGAGGTTCCTGGAACCCCCACCATCACTCTCATCACACAGAACTGCCCCTCGCCCAGCACCAGGGACCCCCTGTGTAGCCCCCTCCACGGCCCACCCCCTCCTACCCCTAGCCCCCACCGCCCTCTCTAGACACTGTCACTGTGGGAATGTCCTACAGATGGGACAATACAGTATATGGTCTTTCGGGACTGGCTTTTTCCCACTCAGCACCCCGCCCGTGAGATCCACCCAGGTTTCTGGGGCCACAGCTAGTTTCTTTCCATTGCTCAGCAGCACTCCCCACCAAGGACACTGAAGGTCAAGGATGTTGGAGGTGTGCTCAGCTGTTTGCAATGGTGCATGGAGCTTTCCCACACAGGCTCTGGTGTGAACATACGCTTCTGTTTTTCAGGATGAACGCTCGAGTGTGCAATTGCTAGGTCAGGCGGAAGGTGCCGGTTTAGTGTCTTAAGAAACTGCCAGCTTGGTGTCCAGAGCACTGCACCCACTTCATCCCGACCAGCAGCGAGTGAACATTCCAGCTGCCCGGTGCCGTCCCCGCAGAGCCCCGCGTCTGGTGCCTGTGCTGCTGAACCCCAGGACTCTGCAGCATTAGAATGACCTGCAGCCCTGGAGGCTGTCTGCCCCGGCCCCCTGGTTCTGCACGGGGCTGGGGCTGGGGGGCATGTGGTGATGAGAAGGGACTGGACCATGTCCCCAGCCCTCCCATTTCCGTTATTACCCTACCTTCCCTCTCAGCAGAGCAGAACCCCCTCCAGGACGCCTCTGGACACTTGTCCATGATTGGGCAGAACCTAAGGGCCTTGTTCAATCCTGGGGGAAGGTCTTACCCGGGAAATGTGACCTTGAGCTTTGCTGCTCTTGAAGAAGCCAGGTTCTAGCCGCCCTTTCGGATTCCTGCAGGGCTCCCGGTCGACCACCACACAGTCTTCTCTCGGGAAATGACTAACAGCACTGTGGTTCAAGGACAGTCTGAAGTTACAGCGGCTTTCCCAGGTTCAGCCTGCTCCCGCCCCATCAGTAATGTAAACAGCATGGCGACAAGCTCAGCTACTCTCACGGATGGAGCACCTACTGTGCGCTGGGCCACGTGGGAGGTGCTTCATGCACCATGACTCCGCTGTTCCCAACCTGGCAAGGCTGGCACAGTGAGCCCCCGGATGAGGAAACCACGGCTCCGAAAAGTCATCTCAGACTCAAAGTTTCAGAGTGAGAGCCAGCTCCGGGCCATTTTATTTTTGCACAGCTGCTCACGGGGCAAAATGCATAAACCATTGTCTTTGGTGATGATAGTGGCCTTTCCTATCGTTTTCCTAGCTTCCAGGGGCAAGGTGCCCCTCTTTCCGGGTTTTATACCTGCAACCTGGGCAGCAGACACCAGGTGGCACCAAAGCTGAGCTTTTCCACCGGGACGAGCTGGACTTTGCACACACAGTGTTTCCAGCTGAGCTGTACAACATCTCTGGCACACGAAGCTCTTCATGAAAACAGCAGACATCCTTGCTTTCTTAAAAACTGAATCACCAACTTTTAACATCTGCTTACATTTCTAAGAGAGTTACACTTTCCAGCAAAGAGAAAAGAAACACTGTATCTAGTATCTAGGGAGAACGGAGAACCTTTTCACTGGGCACCAATTGTTTTAAACCGCTCCTTGTTCTAACTTTGACCTGCCCACATATAAGTGCCCCTGAGAAGCTGTGTGGGACCCCTGCGGTCTTGCGAGTGACATGAAGCCGTGTCCGGCTTTCTCGGCCATCCTCTGTCTGAATGCACCGTGGCCTTGCTTACTGTTGAGTTTGCTGGAGACTATTTTAGGAACTGAAGCCTCCTCATGTAGCTTGTCGATGCTCAGTGCCTCAGACCTTACTAATTTTTCCCGTTTCCTTCCATGAGAATGAGTGGTCTGCTGCTGCTTGCTCTCCCCTGCCAGGCCGTGCAAGCAGAAAGACAAGCCCTTTTCACTTGTTTCCTGCCCCTGCGACCTCTGCTCTCCCTACTCCGGGTACTCCCTGCATAGAAACTTTCCCTCTCCCCGGTTCTTCTGAGGTTCTGCTCTTTGAAACTCCAAGTAGGGTACCTGGCTTGTACTGGGAGATTTTTCCTGTCCTGCTTCCTCGGAACCCTCCTTAATCCCAGGCACAACGGCACGGTCCGTGACTTTTTTCGCTTTAAGTTGAGTAAAAGTTAACCGGCAACACGTTTAAGATTAAGATTCAACTTCCACCACCAGGTAGCCGGCTTCCTTCCCGACCACAGACCATTCATTCATTCACTCATTCATTCATTCATATATTATGTAGGAGTCGGCTCCCTCTGCCGTCCCAAATCCACCTAAGTGACTCCTCGTGTTCCTTTCTCTGCAGTTTTTCGAGGCTGACAACTTGTTCCACATCCTTTAGAGCCTACAGTGCTGAACCCAGTGTCTAATGCAAATAGACGCTTCTCGAATGGTCATTAAGTGAAGAGAGTGATACCCCCCGTCCCACCCCCGAGACTACCACCTGTCCGTGGTTCCAAGTACGTCCTCGGTCTAGAAGCTTGCAAGCCCCAACTGGAAGCTGAAGGACACTCTTCAGAGGGAGCAGCAGAGGGGAGCTCATGGTGTCCCACGAGGTCTTGGTTACAACAGGGGCAGCAGTGGCCGACAGTTTTCAGAAACTGCCTCAAACTTCAAAACTCCTTGTTACCGCCCCCCTCCCCCAAGGAATAAAACCTGCCCAAATTTGTTTTCTGTGAGGTTGATACTTAGGACGGGCCCACAGTTCGGGAGTACTCTTAATTGCACACCGGCCCCCCAAGGCTCAGAGATGGAGGTCAAGGCTGCAGGGCCGGAGAGATCACACTCTGTTCCCAGATAAGTTCTGTCTCTTTCCTGCCGGCCTCTCTGTAAAAGGGAGAACTGGACAGCTGGCGATAGGAACGGAGGTCCTGGCAACCGTCCGTGAGACGTGTCCACTGCGCTGTTTACCAGTTCCTGCAGCCGGCCCCCAGGGTCCAAACGCAGACAACTCTGTTTACGTGACTAAAATAGACGCTGCCACCGTGTGATTAAGGTGGCCACCGGGGGCTGGGCCACCGCGAGGAGACATTTGCTGAGGCCGGAGGCGGGGAGGGCAGGGCAGGGCCAGGCTCCGCAGGCGCCCGGCAGGTGAGGAAGGCTTACACTGGTTTTCTGGCCCAGGAATCACCCCCAGTGGGCACATCAAAGATGCACGGGGGACCCACACAAGTCACAGCCCGGGCTCCGCTGTTTCACAGAGGACGGACTGTCCCCTCCTGGACAGCTCCTTCCCCAGCACGGTTTTCAGAGTGAAGCACTCCTGCCCACCCCACCCCAGGAGACTTGTTCCCACGTGTGGGAACAAGCAGTAATGGGTCCCGAACGGTCTAGAGCCAGGAGGCATCCGCCCAATAACGCGCCCTCCGCACATGCTGGGGGGCTCGCTGTGCCCCCCACACCTCCGGACCCCTGGCTGCACGAGTGATCCGCCCGGATCAGCAGGATCTCACGAAGCAACGGCGGGTCAGAGGAGGGAAGGCGACAGAAAAACCCCAGTTTTGAGCTGAATGTTCTTTTCTCTTTTTCTTTGGAAAAAACAAACCCGAGGGTTCTTTGCTAAGTCATTGCCAGGGAAGTGGACGGCTGTGACCTCCGGGGGAGGGCGAAAGCCCCCGACGGTCATCACCTATGATCCCGGGTGCGAACTCAGGAGCAGGAGGCCCCGCTGAAGTCACACTTGGATGTCAGACCCTCGGAGCAGGGAGGGCGCCGTGGCGGCCAGCACGGCCGGGCACACACAGGGGCATTCACGGCCCACGGCCGCAGGCCCTCCCGCTGCCTGTGCGGCTCCAGCCGCAAACAGAACCCTCTGTCTTGGGCCCTGAGTCAGGGCCCCACGGAATTAACTGTAATAATTGGCAGGTGGGCCCTGCTGGCTTCTGGGTTTCGATTCTCCGGGGGCTCGTGAAAGAAAATATCTGGATGTTCTGCCGCAGCTAGTACTCAGCTTGGGCTCCAAGAAGCGTCCGGTTTCCACGAGAAGAAAGAAACAGTGTGGCTGCAGCTGCCGCGGACAGGGCTCCGGGACGGCCTGGAGGACAGAGCTGTGTCCCCGGGGAGGAGGAGGGGACGGCCCTCACACTGCTCTCCTCGGGAGCGCGGGACGGCGGCCAGGACAGGGCTCCTCCGGGGGTCCGCGGTGGGCTCTCGCTTCTCGTTTCTGCGGCAGAAGGTAGCGATCACCCCTCTGCGGTTCTCCGGGGCACGCACGCCCTTGTAGGACTTCACACACACACGTGGCCATGGGTGTGCTGGCCTCAACCCACGGCCGCGGCAGCCCCACAGAGTCCGCGGTCCCACCTGCCGCTGCAGACGCCACCCACCAGCGAGTGGTTCTCGCTCCCAGGAGCCTTAGAACAAGGCCGGACCCTTCTCGCTGCGCCCCGGGAGCCACTGCAGACCCACAGGGCAGGGGGCGCAGTGCTCCCCCTTTTTACTGCAGTGACTCCGGACAGGCCAGAGGTACAGTCTTATCCGGAGGTGTTGGCGATGTCCTCCTACAGGACTGGGGCTTGGGTGGCACTCACTGCCCACACAGAGTCCCCGTCACCGCTCTGCAGAGAGCAGGCTCGGCCGACAGTCCGCAGGGAGGGGAACACTGGACGGGACTGGGCTGCAGACCCAGGCACGGTGGCCCAGGGCTGGGACAGCCGATGCCAAGGACACGTCCTCTCTGCCCCTCACGCCCACACCTGAAGCTTGTCCTTGGACAGCAGTTTTTGCCACCAGTGTGCATAGCCGGGCCAGAGCTGGCCACCACCACCAGGTCCCCCTCCGGGAGACGGCCGCCCCACCCACAGTGCGCGTCCCTGCCGTCCCTCTGTCCGCCCACCACCCCTTCTCAGCTTGGGCTCTTTCTCACAGGAAACTAAGGCGTCTGGCTCGTGCAGGAGGCTCTGACCTCCGGGCCTCGGAAATGCTGGAGAAGTGGCCTCTCCTGGGGTCAGGTCCACCTTGTCCATGAAGGCCCTTCATTCACGCTCCGAGGTCCACCAGCCATTCCGTCACGCCTGGTTGTCCTCGCGACCTTGGGCTTCTTCCAATGGGCTTGGGAAGGGGGTCTCCTTCTAGATTCCCATTCTCATCCCTGTTTTTCCGAACAAGCTCGAGGCAATGGGAGCGCTGCCTGCTGCTGCCCGGCTGCGGGGCGGTGGGTGGGAGCGGGGGGTAGTTTCCTCTGATACTTGAGCTGCTGCCTCAGAAGGACGAGACCCTGGCAGCCCCTCCCCTCCTCCCTCCTCACTCCGTGGGCTCTTGAGTGGCTCTCACTGGGATGTGCTTGGTCACTTGAGCTCTTCTCGTCTGCCTCCTCACGGGCAAAACAGAAATAATGCCACCACCTGCCAGGGCTGCCTTGAGGACCAGACGAGAGGGTCCACGCAAAGCGCCCAGCAGTCAGTGGGTGCCCAGGGCGGGGCGAGGGGGTCTGTTATTGAGATGCGACAGGCATTGCAGCTGGGACAGCCCTCCTGGGGATTTTTAAAAAATTGTGGCGAACTGCACATCACACGCACTCACTGTTGTAAAGAGCAGGATCTCCTCAGTGCACAGCCGTCACCACGACCCAGCCCAGAACGCCCCGCCACCGCCACCCGGATGGAAGCCCCGCACCCTGACTCCTCCCTCCCCACCGGCCCTGCCACCTCCAATCTGCTTCCCATCTCTACGGATTGGCCTGTTCTGGGCATTTTATAGAAATAGAATCGTGCAATGCTTGGTCTTTTGGTCCGGCTTTTTTCCCTCAGGGCATAATATGTTCGGGGTCACCCATGTTGCAACATATATCAGTCTTTCAACCCGTTTTTATGGGTAAATAACATTCCATTGCATACCTGGGCCCCACTTTGTGGTTCTAGTCACCTGCTGACGGACATTTCGGCTCCTTTGACCTTCGGCTGCTGTGGGAAAGGTACCAGGGACATTCGTGAGCGTGTTTTTGTTCGAACACCTGCTTTCACTTTGGGGGGAGGGGCCGCTGCCTGGGCTGGGTGGCTGGGTGAGAGGGGAATTCGGTGTTTAACTTCCGCAGTGACCCCACATTGCGCAGCCCCTTCGACACCGTGGGGAGACTCTCAGGCCCCGCCCCCATGTCACCACTTGTCACCCCCTTCTCCATTGACCTCTGGCCAGCCTGGTGGGTGTGAGTCTCGTTTCCATGACAACCAATGACGCTGAGCATCTTTGAATGGGCTTCTTGCCCTTTATGTCTCTTCTGGGGAAAATGTCTAGTCAAGTCCTTTGGTCACTTTTTAATTGGGTTGTTTGTCTTTTTGCGGTTTCTCCTATGAATTTCAGGTTGTGTTCTAACCAAAGGGGTCAGGAAAAAGAATCAAGAGGCATCGAAGCGTGTGTGGGCGCGTGTGCGTCCAAAGTTCCTCTACAGACTGAATGTGCAGTAAAACGACTTCCTTTATTTTGTCCAAAACGTACCCGTCTTCCTTGCCTTCTTCTGGGCCTTCCCTGCTGCTTAGTGGGAAAAATCCTCTTTGGATCTGATCTGCTTTATAACCTGAGATCCTAACGTTTAAACAGGCCTCCCGGTTCCTCTCAGTCTTTCTAGGGGAAAACAAAAACCCAGGAACCCAAATCTGAGCTTCTTCCTCCCCAAGTGGCGGTGGGCTCTGAGAGAGGGGGTGGTGGCGGCCTCGTCATCTCGAGGCAGAGGGCACGCCTCGACTGTGTCCTCCTTGCTGTGGTGACTTGTGCCTCCTCTGGACGTGCGGGGCCGCGTCCCTCCTCTAGTGGTTGGGCCGCCCCAGGCTGGAAACGGTGGCCGAGGGCTGTGGCCTGCGGTCAGTCTTCTCCTCTTGGTTCCCTCAGAGGCCAGCTGCTCCCGGTGACCCGGCCTCCCCTCCCCGGGAGGTCTGTCTGTGTCGTCCCCTGGGCCTTCGTCACAGGGGCCCCAGCCTGCCCCAGCCAGACCTTCGGTTTTTCCTGAGTCGTGGTGGCACCGCAGGGAAGCCCAGGGCAGCTCCGGAAAGACAAAGCCGAGGGGCTTTCCTGTAGACCCCCACCACCACCACGTGTGCCTGGATGAGGGCCCCGGGCAGTGGCAGTGCCCCTCCAGAGACCGAAGCCAGGGTGGGGGGCGTGGGGGGGTGTCGGGGGCAGGTGGAATGACAGCATCCTGGTGGCTTGGAGGTGGAGGACTCAGGAGGCGGCCATGGAATTGGGGCTCGGTGGGGACGCATCCGTGGCGGGAACTCCGCCTTCCGAGGCTGGAGCCTCGCAGCACACAACGCAGCGTTAGACAAAGAGACGGCGCTGCAGCCGCCGGCTGCTCCAGTCGACCGTGACAGACGAACGCCTTGGGAGGCTAAAGGCAGCAGCTCGGTGGCTGCTGCTTTTTGAATTAGAGGAAACGCTGCGATGGCCACTCCAAGGCCATCTCTGTCATTGGCCATGAACTCTGCCCATGGCTGCCCACAAACTGGAGACTGCACAAGGTCTATCTTTGTGCCTCCTCCGTGCCAGCCTTGCAGCTCAGAGGAGGGCGTGTTACCCTCGTCCTTGAGGCTAATTCTCCCGCCCATTCCTCCTAATTCCCATTCCTCCATCTTGTTCCACATCCAGGCCTCGATCCCAAAATCTTGAAGGGAGGGTGCCTGCTCACCGCCACAAATACGTGGCTGACCAGTTGGTTTATTGCTGGCTCCTGAGAGTGGAAAACGCCGACCCTCTGCAGCCCGCTGGCTCTGCCCCCGTTCTGGTCCCGATCTCCCTGCCAGCGGACGACCGAGTCAGGAAGGGTGGGAGCGGTCAGGGGCTCTCTGAGGAGCAGGGACGGACCAAGCCTGCAGCCCAAGGCTCCCACTGGAGCGGGACTGAAGGAAAACGCCGGAACAAACCAGTAACGGGAACACTCAAGAGGACACAATCAGAGTCTGAAGCAAGGCCAAGCCCCAGAGAGGACAGTGTTTTAAAACCACACACCTGAAATCTTGGGTTTCTAAAAACAGAGAAAATTGCTGACCAAGATGAGAATGAGGAGGTATAAAAGGAGAGACAGTCTTTTTGCTACATCTTTGCGCTCTGTCCCCAGTAAAAAGGAGTACTCATTATTTTAGAGTTGACAAAGAAACATATTCTAGCGCCTTTCTAACCATTGGCATCTGTGCGTGGACTCTCAGCTCACCATCTGAAGACACGCGTGGCCCTGGACCGGTGCTGGGTTGCCTGTTTTTTGGCTCCGCCTCTCACCCCTGGGCCCCTGCAGAGCAGCAACCACTTCTTACGCCTTTACTTTGGGCCTGGGACCGTACTGGACACTGAAACACAGAGAGGAGCGGGCCTGGAGCGCCCGTGGGGAGCGAGCTGAACTGGCTCCCCTGGACCGAGCCTCCTGGTTCTCGGGGACATTTTCTCCGTCAGCCCGCCATGGCCCCCCGCAGAGGAAAACTATCGTTTCCATGACAACCCAGGAGGGCGGTTCCATAACCCCGCTGTGGTCCTCCTGAGACAAGACGGTGACTTGGCTCCCCCCACCCACCCCGCCTCCCTTCCCCTCTCCTTGCACCCACCCTTCGCAGATGTCCCCCATTCCGTCCCGGTCACTGTGGGCATGGGGACTCTCAGGAGCACCTTCTCGGCCACCCCTGGGCTTGCTTTCCAATGGCTACGGGAAAGTCCCTGGAGGCAGGCCACCTGGAGACAGCGTCAGCCAGCTGGAACAGGGGCTGCCGGAGGTTAAGGCCAAAGAGAGGGCAGTGCCCTCGGCGGCCTCCCAGGTCTGTCTCCGGCTTCAACAGGTTCGCACGGCACAGACCCAGGACGCCCCTTCCTCCAGCCTCGACCGCCCCCTAACCTCTGGCCCAGTCGCCACCTTCAGAACCACCCCAGCCACCCTCGGCCTCCCAGAGCAGCAAACCCCGTTTTCTGACCTTCGCTCCAGACTGCCGACCACCCTGAGCTCCCCGATTCGCCAGGATTATCCCCCAAGGTGGAGGCCCCGAGAACAGCCTGGTCTGTCTGCATCTGTGGGCCTCCCAGTCCCACCTCCCGGGCTCTGTCTCCACCGAGAGGCTGTGGCCCTGCAGGGCGTGGACCGAAGCCCAGGGCTCCGGGCGTCCCTTGAAGATGCAAAACCAGTGCCTTGGCCGCACCCTCTTCCAGGACAAGCAGAAGCTGTCCCAGGATGAGTGGGTGACACCCCAGATGCCAGGGAGGCCGCCCGGTCCTGGAGGAGAACCTGACACTGGCCTTTTGGACCTGGAGGCCCGGTTCTGCCCACACAGCCCCTCAGCTCCCAGACGTCCTGCAGAGCCGTGTCCTGGGTGAGCAGGTGAAGGTCACCAAGAAGATGGGCGACACCTGGCTCCGTCTGCAGGCTGATGGCGCTGCAGGCTGTGTCTCTTCAGACCAGGTCAGGCGTGTTCAGGGTGGTGTGGCCGTACACGCGAGTGTCTCCTCCAAAGGCTCCCCCTCAAACATGACCAGGAACCGGCGCGGAGCCCAGAGGCCTTCGAGGGGCCCCTCGGCACCCCCTGGGGTCTGGCTCCTGTCCCAGGCCATCCCTGCAGCCACTAGGCAGCCTTTTAAGCTTCCTCCCTGCTGAGGCCCAAATGGAAACAATACAGCTTTTTGCAGCAACAAAGAAACGAACGAACAGAGACAAAACAACCAAAGTGAGATCAAAAGAGGGACCACCCCCAGTAGGTGGGTTTCCCCTTCTTCTCTGTCTTCTGTCTGAGCTGGGGGCAGAGGCGGGGATGTGGGAAGCTTTGAGGGAAGCCAGCAGGGAAGGAGGAAGAGGCGGGCTCTAAGGGAAGAACCGTGGAGGGCCGCCCCCCAGGACCGCGACCTGCAGGGCCGGAGCCCCACCGGGGACGGCTCGGGAGGTCCGAGAGCAGTCCTGGGTGACGCTGACAGAGCCGGGTCCCCGTCAGCATGTGTGGCCGCGGAGTGGATGCTGCTGCACGGCTGGGGACACCAGGTTGAAGGCACAACTTCTCAGGTGCTAGGTGACTCTGAGCGACACGTACACCTTTAGCCCAGAGTAATAAACACACACTTTCTGCCAGGTTTTCTTTTCTTTTTCTGTCATCTCCTCTCCCCCCCTTGTCCTTCCAAAGCCCACCTCTCTGATTCCCCCTCCACTTGCCTGGTCAGAAACTGGCCAAGGCCCGAGGCGTGGGCCTCTTCCTCACCAGGACATGCCTTCGCAATTCCAGAGGCCAAGAACGAGGACCACGGGCCGCCCCTCCTCTCTGCTCCCTGAGGTATGCAGCTGAGTTGGAGCTAAGACGCCTGAGGCCCGAACAAGGAAACACCCAGGCACCCCAGGGCAGCTCGAGGCCGCGTCGCCAACACTGGCCACGGCCCGAGCCAAAGGGCATAAAAAAACAGGCTTCCCATGGATAGCGCGGTCCAGGGTTTGCTCTCCTGCCCAGTTGACAAAAGCCCCAAAGTGTTGGCCAGGCGGGGTGTGCCGGGCCTCTGTTTAACCTGGCAACAGTCACGGGCCTGCGAGGACGCGTGAGCTGCGAGTGCGGGCAGCCAGGCCCCTGCACAGCCGTGTTTATCTTTGGGCGCAGAGCCAGCGGCCGGGCCCCATGTCCATGTCAAAACAGCAGTGACAGCAGTGGCCCTCTGGGTGAGATGCTGCACTGGGACCCTGTCAAAGTCTAGTAGAACAAAAGACCCCGAGAGAAGGTGGTTTTGCCAGGGGACTGACACACGAAGAATGGAATTTACCCTAAGAATTCTCAGAACCTGTGTGGCTCAGACACCTCCGAGGAGAAGAGAACCTGAGGACACCGTAACGGGAAGAGATAATTCGGGAAGGGGCTGGCGCCTGATGTTCTGCCACGCCGGGTATTTCAGCTGGTTCTGGTCACCGGAAGATGGAGAGACCCACATTTGGATATTCAATTACCTCCTGAAGCTGAGGAGTTGAATAATTTGGTTCCGGAAATATCCCGATGGAGCAAGAGAAAAATGGGACAAGAGGCTTTGGCAGAGGCCGAGCCTCGCTCACAGCTGCCGAAACGCAAGAGTTCCAGCGCGCCCTCCAGCACCCCCAGCCTGGCCCCAGCCCCGCCGTGGTGCCAGAGAAAACCCGGAGCAGGCCTGCCCACCACGGCCTGCCGCACACAGCTCCCGGCAAGGCCCCCGCTTCCCGCCAGCCCCTCCCGCAGCCCGCATCACTGCCTCAATCAGCACAGAAACATAGAAGCCACCTTTCTGGCGGCTGGTACACCCAGGCACTTACCAGTCAGCCTCCCTGCATGCTTAGAGACAAATGCCAATGTCCCAACCACACACTGACAGTCCTGGCAGGAAAAAAAAAAAAAAGTTTATTATTTTACCTGAACCAACGGGAAACAAAGCCAGTCAAGAAATTTGCCTCCTGGCACGGCAGGGCTTTGAATGCCATCAGTCATGTGGAAAATGTTGAGTCGGGCCTCCAGGCAGGCAGCGGAAGGCAGCTGAGCGCCCCTGTGGGGCATGGGGGGCCGCTAATGGCCAAGCCAGGCACTGGCCCCCTCCAACGGCCCTGATGAGGACCAGGTGGCCACGGCCGAGGGCAGCCACACTGCATTGGCGTTCGTCAAATCTGAGATTGCAGCAAAGTCTGGCAGGACTGAGTCTGCAGACAGGAAAACCTATCTCTCCGTCCAGGAGCTGGGAAGGGTAGGATGTGCAAGGCAGGGGGTGTCACTGATTACTCGTGGTCCTCGGGGGGCCAAGACTGATGCTTGGAAGCACAGCTCCAGAGCAGCTGGAGACGTCTTCTGGGTAATGTCAAACCCACTCAGAGCACCCCAGCCAGGCCAGATGGAGGCAATATTGGGAAGTGCGCAAGCTTGTCTCAGGCTTCTCTCTGCCCCTGCTGGCCCCCAGCCCCCTGCCCACAGCCAGGAGCAGCAGAGTCTTCCCTTCTCTCCCCAGATCAGCTCTGAAGAAAGGGTGGGCACAGCTTCTCTTGCTCCAGCCACAGGCCCAGCATGTCTGTGCTCACACTATTCATGAGAGGAGGTGCCTTCAGGTTAGGGGTCAAGTTGTCACTGCAGAGCAGCAGGAGGAAGGGGGTGTGGGGCACAGCCAATGCAGAGTTGAAGGAGAGGGAACCCCCCCCCCCAGCTCTCTCTGTCACTTCTGTGGGGCCTTGGCATTGCCATCTTCTTCTGGGTCTCAGTCTCCTGCTCTGGCTGAGGAGGGGTGTGACAGAGGCTTATGTGTTCCACAGGCAGGTGGGCAGGGGCACCTTCTCACGAGCCCTGAGCTGCCACCCGGATGTGTATGGAGAGGGGGAATCCTGCCCCTGGCCGGCTTCTTCCACCCCAAGTGACAGTGCGCCTCCCGGTGGGACAGCCTGTCACAGCCTCTGGAAAGGCCGACCGCGGGGTCTGTGGGGCCTCAAGACAAGGTACAGCTGTCATCTTTATGGCCCCCAGGGGGGCACTGGGGGTCATATCGGTGGTTTGATGATACACGAGCCTGGGCTTCTCCCGTGTCCCTCAGGGGCCCCTGCGACAGGGGTGCCTCAGTCCCACTTGCTGCAGGGCCACCCCTCCCACTGAATTTGGACGAATGGCTCAGCTTTGCCGGGGTGAAGGATGCCCCCCGGATTTGTGCAAAGCAGGGGCCTGGCCTCCTCCTTCAGATCCTCCGCAAGTAGGGGGCATGACCCGGAGGGTCCTCTCACCGTTCCCCTCCCCCCTCCCTGCCAGAAGCTCATCTGCCTCTGAGCCACACACAGGACTGGGGATCCAGATGTTTTGTAAACCCGGCCGACTGGACCAGACCAGAAGTCAGAGCCACAGATGAACATTCCTTGTTATTCATAAATTTTGTGGGCTTTTTTTTTTTTTACAAGGGAGGTATTTGGGTGTTTGGGAAGGAGTTTTTAGCATAACTTTTTATAGCTAATGAAGAATTTTAAAACAGCCTTTAGAACAAAAGGCCTCTTTGAACCCCAGTCCCTGGGCCTGGACACAATGACCCCTGTATACTTGCTGCGAATTGTTTGCTCTGCTGCAAACTGGGAGCAGAGAGGGGCCTTTCTGCGCCCGGCCCCACGGAGATGGGAGCCTCAGCTGTGTGCTGTGGAATGACGTTGGCTTCCCCGCTCCTTCGCCCGAGTTGGCCCCGGGGGTAGGGTGGCCTGGGCGGGTCTGTCACCATCGCTCTGCATGTTAGACCCAGGGCAAAGGGTGAAGGAAGTGAACAGAGCAAGGACCTCCCTTGAGGATGGAAAGAAGGGTGGGTTGGAAGGAGGGAGAAAGGTGCTCTCCCCTCAGAACTTACTGTGGAAGCCCCCACGGCCCAGGGAAAATACACTTTTCCTGCTCCCGAGTGGGGGGTCTAACTAGACTCAGTGACCGAGCTAACTTTGGGCTGAATTGTGCCTCCTGCAAACTCACGTGCCAAAGTCCCAAATCTCTAGTGCGGCCGGGTGTGCCTGCGTTTGGACACAGGGCCTTGAAGCAGCGGGTTCGAAGGAGTCCTTGGGGTGGGCCCGAGCCCCACCTGACTGGTGCCTCGTGAGGGGTGGTGGTTAATACATGGTGACCGGAGGTGGCTTGACTCTAGGGGTGGGCATGCAGTGCGACCACAGTCCCAGTATCACAGAAGTGTGTGCTGGCAGCCTATGGACCCTACTAACCAAAGTCATCCTGATACATTTAACAAAAAGCAATGTGCTACATATTTAACAAAGAGGAACTATGGATGCACAGAGACACCAGGGACATGTGCACACAGAGGGAAGGCCACCTGAGGACACGGCGAGGAGAGGGGCCATTTACAAACCAAGGTGAGAGGCCTCGGAAGACATCCACTCTGGTGGCACCTTGACCTTGGACTTCCAGCCCCCAGAACTGTGAGGAAATACATGCGTGTCGTTTAAGCCGCCCCATCTGAGGTCTTCCATGTGGAGCAACTGAACACACTGTCCGAAGGCCCAGGCCCGCAGGCCTCTCCCAGAGCCCAGTCCCCATATGAGGACTGGAAATTGTTGTACAGCCTTCTGGGTCCCTGTCACGGTTCAGACGACAGCTGCAGAAACCCTGAAGCTGGGCCCGACACAGGGCGGACGCTAAGCAGGTCTGAATGCTAACGGCGTCCTCGTTGCTAGTAGACACCAGCCAGTGTTTCTGTGTTACTTACGGACGAACCCTTATCCAGTGCCATCCCTGGAACCTCTCTGCACTGATCGGTAACTCAGCACCAGAGGATTTAGTGATCTGAGCAGCCCTGGAGGGTTCACTGTCCCTGGGCCACTGTGTGGCGTGACTCCATGGGACACATGTGTGGTGCTGGTCAGCCCCTCGGCCAATTCCCTCTTCACGACTTTGCATCCCCACCCGTTCCCCCGGAAGTCAGTATTTCCTAGCAGCCATTGGCAAGCCAAAGCTTGCCTTGAAAGTCTGTACAAATTATATCCTCGAGGACACTCGCCCTCATGTCACCTCTGATGAACTGGCCGGGCACGATGCCCTGATGTAGTCTGGTTTCTTTTGCCAAAGAAGTCACTGTTTCAGAGTATTGGCGATTCTGCCTCCTCTTGTACCTGCCCCGGGAGACCTGCTGGAGGAGAGGTCCACAAGGAGCCCTTTCTTCCTTTTTCTGTGGTAGGGTTTCTGGGGACAGCGTGACCACATGTAATGACGGGTCACATCTTTCCCCAACCGTCCTGGCCACTGCTCTGCATTGAGTTTGCTTGTCCTTGAAAAATACTGGGCCGTGACCACCTCTGAATTTAGCCTGATAAATCAGCACCTCCCTTGACATCCTCCCAACCAGCCGCAACTTGGGGCCCGGCCACACGTCGTGCCTCTACCTGAACATCTCTGAACGAAAGGACCTTCACAGCCCACAGTTTCCGATGGCCACGGATGGTGGTGCGGGTTTTTCCTTTGGGACAGATCTTTCTACAAAACCCTGAGACCCCACAAGGCCGGCTGCCCACGGCCGCAGGCAGGCGCCTCCTCTGTGTTTAACTGTGACAAGGCACAGCAGACGGCACACAGCAGACACCCAGTGCTCTGCAACACCAGAGAGAAACCTACGCTCTTGTGTTCTGTTGCTGTTTTCCGACGTTTAACGTATTCTCTTATTCCTGAGGCTGCTCCCCCAGGGCTGTAGAGGAGGCTGCAGTCACGCAGAGTGAGTTGATGCCAACGGTCACTTCTCATCTTCAACAACAACGTCCCTAGGGTCTGACGTCCCTTCCTCCCACCAGCCCCCGGAAAGCGCCACCCCCCACTCTGTCTAGAGGGACTCTCTGCGGGGGTCTGGCACCCTCATGCAGAGGACCGCCCTCCCCCACGTTTCTCACCTCCACCCCCGCCGCCCAGGCTGCTTCCTGACCCAGCTACTCCCAAGCCCACTGCCCTTCCTTCCCCAGCCAACAGTTTCTCGTGGCCCAAGGTCCTTCTAACTTTAACTTTTTTATTTGCATGGAGATATAATTGACATATAACCCTGTGCACATTCTCGGTATTCGACATGTTTATATGATACATTTGCGTGTTGCCGTATGAGTGCCGCTGCAGTGTGTTAGCTAACGCCTCATTGTGGGGTCACATAATTGTCATTTTCTTGCGACGAGAACAATTGAGGTGACGAGAACAATTGAGGTGTGGTCTGTGGGCCACTTTGAACCTCACAATAGAATGTCGCCGTTTGTCATGTCTCCGCGGTGCCTGAGAGCCCCAGGACTTATTTCTCTACTGTTTCCATCTGTGCCCGGAAACAGCCTCTCCCGCCCCACCCCCAGCCCTGTAACCACCCTTCTTCTCTCTGTTTTCCTGAACTTGGCTTTTTCGGGTCCCCCATGTGGGTGAGAGCGCGTGGTGCCTGCCTTTCCCCGTCTGACTTACCCCACTCAGCATGGCGCCCTGGGTCCGTCCCCGCGGCTGTGGGCAGGAGACTGCCTTCCGGCTCGGGGGGGCCCCCTCAGCCCTGTGGGATGCGTGTGGACCAGGACGGCTTTCCTCAGGACTCTGGACCCCCCGCTCCACACCCCACCACACCTCACTGTCCCCCCTTCGCTCCCTAGTGCCTGAGGTCTGACTGTCTTCGGCTGAAGGACACGCTGGGTCCCAGGCACCCCACGTCCTGACCAGGGCACAGCCCGAGGCGCAGCCAACACACCGGTTTGCAGGGCGTGGCCTGCAGCCTCCCCCGCCCGAGTGGAGTCTGCACCAGCCAGATGGGTGCGGGGGCAGACGCCCCCGTGCAGGCCCCTGTGCTGAACGGGCTCAGCGGAAGCAGCATGGAGTGGGGCCAGGTGCAGCCGCGGGCCAGCGGCCAGACCCGGCCAGCATCCAGACTCCGCTAGCACCCAGGCCCGGTGCAGCAGCAGTGGGCGGGGCGCTCTGCAGAGGGCGGGAACAGCTCTGGCCCCGCCCCCTCCGTTTCTCTGGGGTGCACCGTGGAGCCGGTGCTGGTCTCGATAGCGAGTCTCGTTCATCGCTTCCACAGGCTCCGGGACCGGAGCACAATAAATATCACTTTTCCACTGGAGCCAGTCACACGTCCAGAAGAGTGAGGCCACCCCCGTAAACCCAGATTGTTTTTGTCAGGCCGCGCCGTTGCGATGTGGGGACAAAGGGGTGCTCCCGGTGAGTACCGTGCTGGGGCCACGCTGGGCTCCTGATGAACGTAGGTGCCTCGGCTGCCCAGGTTGTCTGTGCAGGTGCGACCTCACGGGCGGCCAGCTCACCTGGGTGAGCGCATTCAGTCACACAGTGACAGTGATGATACCTGTTTAATAAAGAACCAGGCTCCCTTGGGCACTGCAGCAGCCGTGGCTGGCACTTGGCGTTGAAGGCTGTGACGAACGTTTTTATTGCTAGCTGCCCACAATAATCCTGGGCGGTGTAGTTCCTGCCTTGAGGGTCCTCTTGGTCCCCAAGCCAAGCCTGTGGTCTTGGGGGCTCGGCCCTAGCCCCTCAATGCTGAGGGTGTGCACCCCAGGCTGAGCCCTTAGCTCAGCTGTTGGGCCGTTGACCAGACTGGACTCTGCCGGGCAACGTCAGGCTGTTCCCTCTGAGACCCCCTCCCCATTCCTGCATTCGGCTCCCCAAACAGAGTGAGCACCTGGCCTGACCCCATGGGGCCGTGCCCGCGGAAGGTGACCACAAAGGAGTGGGCAGCAGAGCCCGGGGGGAGGGGTGCGGTGCAGGAGTCCAGGGTCACAGCCCTCCACCCCCACGCCCTGATGAGGGAAGAGAGGACCCAGCACAAAGACCTGGAGGGACATGCCAAGCAGGCCGTCCTGAGAGGAGCCATGAGGGACACAACCCCCTGAGACTACTTCACAGGGTTGGTCCCGGGGGACGAGACCTCTGACATCAGGCGGGGCACACCCCCGGCTGAACCCCACCAGAAGGCAGAGCCCTGGAACCCCTCCACGAGCCCACACCGGCCAGGCCCCCAGAGCGGAGTGGAGGGTGGAGAGGGGTGAAGGAGAGGGGATAGTCTGTGAACACAGCGACCCAAATACAAAGCACCCAGCTTGGGAGCTCAGGGTGAACTACCTTGGGTGCCCCGGCCACACTCTGTGTCCCAACCAGACTCTGTCGGGGTGGAACCTAGAATCGGCTTCCTTGTTGAGGCTGAGGTGACACTTTGACCTTGGGTCTGAGAATCACATGACCTCACATGAAGGCGTAGGGATGACTGTCCTGTGCAGTCGCTGTAACCTCGGGAACGAATAAAAGTCAAAGGCAGTAGAAAGATAACAAAGGAAAAATAGACCCATGACACTAGTGTTTGTATCATTGTTTTAAGTGTAATTATCATGAAATTTCATTATCATTGTCACAATACTCAAGTTTGTGAAGCATGTAAAAGAATCCAATATAGGAGACTTGTGTTTTTAATTGACTGATTAGGAAATGTTCATTCATTTGCAATCCGTGTTTAAACATCAGGGAATTTAAAAAGTGGCAACCTCCTAAATTTTGTTATTGATTCAGTTAAGTGGTGTTCGGAGAGCAATATTTAAGAGGATTATGAGATTAATAGGAAATCCCCTGTGGAGATTGCTCTCCCCTGGTGGGTTAGCTGCTGGACCCAGTTTTGGGGTGTCTGCGTGTAACCCAGTGTGTGCCCTCGTGCATCTGGGGCACGTGAGCCTTGGCTCCCCAGCCGGACCCCAGACTCTCGGGGAGACGAGCACATTGCCTGCGGCAACCTGCACTTCCTTCCCGTCCTGCCTTTCTCCGAGGCCAGCGCTGGACACGTACGAGGCTCGAAATACATGCGTGTTACCTGGCCGGGTGGTCTTAGACATGTGCAGAAAGGTCCCGTGACTCTCCAGACACCCTGATCCACACAATCAGAGCTTCTGTCGGGGGACACTTAGCACACAGGGCCCTGATGTGGTCTGCGTGTGTACCCGGTGGTGGTCATGCATTACCGTGTCATCTGTGACTTGAGAATCCTTTGCCACTTCCAGGGTGACCACTGCCCCCCTTCACCATCCCCCTCGTGCACAAGGACCCCCTCGGGGCCCAGGCCTCTCCAGCTCTGGGGTTCTCTAGAGGTGCGAGGTACAAGCTCCTCGGAGGCAGAGGCTCACAGCTTGTAGACGGAATTCACTATTAGGAAGCTATCTGATGAGTGTCCCCACTGTGTGCCCAGCCCTGTGTGAGCTCCTGGGGACACTGCAACAGAAGAGGCAGTCTCCGCCCCTTAGTAGGTCAACATCTCACCAAACAACAATTCCACGCAGCTCGTGCCTGGGACCTGAGCGACCGAGTGTCAGGGGAAGGAAGCGGCATGGAAGGAAGGGAGGAACCAGGGAGCCGAGGCGGTGAAGATAGCGGACACACTCAGTGTCAGAGTGGGCACCAGGAGAGGAGAGACAGAAGTTCTTCATGGCCACATCACACGTGGGGCGCCGTCCCCTCAGGGGTGACGGCCCAGAGTGGAACGCACAGGGAGACAGGGAGTGGGGCGCAGCTGACGGAGCGCAGCCTCTGAGAGTTTCCGGGGCCTGAGACTCCGCCCACAGGTGGCACCACAACCAGGCAATGGGTCGAAGGTGGTGTTTTTAACTCCAGACGCTCCTTCCCTGCTCGCCAGAGACTTTTCATGGTCTGTGTGTTAGGGCTTTTCTGACCTGACCCAGCCACGGTTGGGGGGTGACGATACGTGCTGGGCGGGGCATCGGGTGGGATCAGGAATGTCCAAGAGGCAGGGGCAATCCGTGAGAGAGGCATGACTCTTCTTCAGAGTGACTTCTCATGAGGACACCCGAGAGGGGGCGGGCCTAGGAGGCTGGACACGAGCCCTGGGGAAGGAGCGCTGATGGCGTGTCCCCAGGCAGATGGTCCAGTGAGATGTCCCTGTCTCCCTGAGCCCACATGAGCTCTGAGCGCAGGCAGGGGCTTCCCAAGTGCCCAGAGTGGCTCAGAGGGAATAGAGAGGGCAGCCCTGGCAAGAGCTCAGCGGCCCAGGAGGGCCCTGCGGGGACACACGTTTCAGAGGACAGGGAGCTGACAGGGACCACAGAAGCCTCCAGGTGTTCCGTGTGTGGGGGGACGGGTGAGTGGTGAGCGGGTGCCGCCCCGCCGCCCAGAAGGAACAAGGCTCCCGGGCCGGGGCGGGGGGTGCAGGGCAGGCGGAAAGGTTGAAGATCACCTGAGTTCACCAGCATGTGGGTTTCCACCATCAGGCAAAGCAAGAGCTTGAAATGGAGCATAAAACCGGCCGTTTTAAAATGAAAATAAAGAGCATTTCTGAGTCTGTGCTGTGAGACACATGCCACATGTTTAAGACCAAAAAGAGGCAGTGAGCTTCTGAGGGGCAGAGGCCACACACACGGTGCTTCTCTTGCCTGTCTGCAGCAGGTCACCCACCTTGAACTTGAGGAGGCCCTGCTGCAAGTGCCCATCTGCACGGAGGCCAGCCCTCACCTTCAGCAAGGCTCCTGCTCGGGCTCACAGACCACTTCGCCCTTTGTGAAGGGCCGTTGTCCGCAAGTTTGCCCAAACCCCAAACACCCATGGAGAAGCAGAGATGGGGGGGGCCTGGCCCAGGCTTTCTTGGGGGGCCTCGAGTGCTTTGGGCCACCGTGACCCATCAAGAACAGCGGGGGCATCTGCCCAAAGACAATGAGGCTATAAACCGGGAGGTGCGGGGGGAGGTTCAGCCCCAGGGCGATCACCAACTCACTGGCCCGCAACAAGAATTGGCCATTGGGCCAGCAACTGCGCCCAAGCCAGCTGTCCCAAGACACCTACGGGTGGTCTGCTAACCTCTCCGGGCCTCACTTTCCTCCTCTGCGAGGAGCCGTTGCGCCTTCTCGGATTTCTGTGGCTCCGCTGACGGTCCTCAGGGCTCCCTCATCACCCACCGGCATGTCAGTGTTGAATCGGGGCCACAGCTGTCGGCTTGCCACCCACAGGCTTGTGCCCGGGTGTGAGCACGCGCACACTGTCGGCGGGGCTGCGGTCCCAGAGGACACTTCGACGACGAGTGTCCCAAGGCTTGAAAACGTGGCAGCTTTGACTCAGTAATCCTATTTCTTCTCATTTATCCAAGGAACAACCGTGGACAAGGAAGAAGGGATATAGGCGAGGGTGGGTATTCGCTGCTACTACGAATAAGAGGAGAAAACTGGGAACAACCTCAATATGAAACGATAGCAGGTGACAGCAAATGAGGGTGCACCCACGGTGCAGGGCGTCACATATGTGATTACCGTGTAGACGATAGGGAACGTGGGAAAGTGTGTACAATCTGATGATGCAGGACAGAGTTGCAGTAAGATCTGATCTTCAGAACATCATCTGTCTCATTTATATGAATAAAAAACATAGAAAAATGTAGCCTAAATCTTTACCATGCTGTTCTCCGGGTGTTGAGCTGAGAAGTCGCTTCCACGTTCTTCTTCATGCTTCTGCGTTTTCTGCAGTGGCTGTGGATGGGTGTGTAAGCAGGTTTGCAAATGTACGTCTGTAGAGGGTAGTTTGCACACAGCCCCTCTTCGTATGTATTCTGATGTCAATTCATCTCTCAGAAATACATCAGTAACCCCCCATCAGCCCCTGGCTCTGAACGTTTCCGAGTGTGATGTTAATGGGTGTGGGGAAATCTAGGGGCTTGGATGGGAGGGTTGGGATGTTTCCGTGGGGAATGCTGAGGGAGCTGCACTTGACAGACGGACAGAAGGGTGGACTGAAAGAGGTGGGCAGTGGCTCCCTCCCCTTCCCGGCAACCACCCCCTAGCCGACCCTCAGCCGGGGCTGCAGGTGGAGCCCTGCGGCCATGCCAGTGGCCCTGCATCCACAGGCTTATGCAGCTGGTGGTGTCTTTGTAAACAGAATTAAGGTGCATTGTTTTTTGTCTGCCAACCATGGAAACCGTTCCCCGCTCCAGTGGGTTACTAGCTTTTTGCATTCAGGGATGTCCTTCTCAAACAAGGAAGAAGGAGAAACGAAATAGTAAACACTTCGAGTGCCTTCTGCCCTCTGAGGGCCAGTTAATGAACCACCCTGAGTGGCGACTCTGCAGGTGGCCCAGCAAAGACATGATGTCCTGCTTCTCTACGGCTGTGGAACCAAAACCCTCAACGCCCAGTGACCTACACAATGGGGATTTCATTCCGCTTGGGGTTCTGTGTGTCCGGAGTCTGGACCGGGCACAGCAGGGCGGTTTATCACTGCTCTGCAACCTCATGAGTATCCACGGGAGGCCGAGTCACAGGGAGGCATTTCACACCTGAGTGGGGCTGGCTCAAGGCCTGGGCATGGGTGGGACCGTTGACCAGAGATCCAGCATGTGCCCCCCCACCCCGCTTGTGGCCTGGACTCTCCACAGCTCAGCAATGGGGTCCCAAGAGGAAGCAGCTCAGAGGAGGGTCCAAAAGCCCACTACCCCAGAGTAGAGCTCCGTGGCCATGCCTTCCCTGGCTGCCAAGGCCACGTGACGTCTCTTCTACCACATCCTGTTGGCTACAAGCAGATCGCCAAGGCCCCCCAATTCATGAGGAGAGGGTTCAGGACCATCTCTCACCACTGAGGGGCGAGGCCAGGCCCCGAAGAGCCACAGGGCATGGCGTCTGTCTGTCACACCTGGGAGAAGGGAAAGCCAAAGGGTGTGCAACGGGAACTGAGCTTGGCTGAGCCCGGACTGTGCCAGGCATCACTGGGCGCTCTCTGGAGGCGGGGGGCATCAGTAAGCCTGGTCCAGGGCCCAAGGCTTCAGAGTACTCACCTTCTGGCAGGCTGCCCTGCCTCCCCATGGGCCCAGGCAAGTGCCAAGTCTGAGCCCAGAGGCCTCGAGGACCCCGAGGCCCCAGGGGAGCCCTGGGGTGGGAGAACCTGGGTGGACAGAGGGGCGGGAGCTCCCTGGGCTCGGTCGCTGCTCCTGCAGAGGCTCCTGAGCACCACCTCACAAGGGCCTGTGAGCCAGAACAGGGACACAGGAGTGACCGGGTAGGAGACTAGTACCGAGGAGGCCAGTGGGGTGGGGCGGGAGCGGGTGTTCAGTGGTGGGGCTCCTGGGTGGGCACAGGGGCTCCAGGGCCCGGGCGCCTCTCAGGAGGCCTGGGGAGCCACCATGAGGCAGCCTCGCCCATCTGTCCTTCCTGCCCTTGCCCAGAACTCTGCCCTCGCCCCCGGCTGCCCGAGTCACGAGATGACATGGGCCTGCACCTCGGAGAAAGATGTGAGCCCCCAAAGGGGCCAAATCACACCTTAAGAAAATGGCACAGAACCAACTCTTCATTTAGAAAAAGAAATGCAATGTGCATGCGACTGGATTTACTCATTTCAATTATTAAGGGCCTAAAGGAGAATTAACAGCCACAAACAAGCTGAGTGGAATGCGCGCTTGAGCCCTCTGTCGCTGCTGGACAAGCGGGGGCCTCACTGAAACCACTGTCTGTAAAGAGATGGGCAGTTACAGTCAGACCAGCCGAACTCGCCCAGATTCACAGGGACGAGTACTAAAATGTATCCGCTAGTGAGCAGAAAAAGGGCTGAACGTGTATTAAAACCGAAAACCAGGAGAACAATTTTTCTGAGCCCAGAGATACTAGTTAATTAAATCAGTTCTCTTGGATGCCTTCCGTAAAAGTGTTCAGAAAGTTGCTTAGTTTCTGTGAAATGAGGCATACCTTCCAAAATTTCATTTCCAAACTCAAATTTGAATCTGGAATAAAATGCAATTCCTCGCTCGCCCTACTCCATGCATCTGCTGGAAGAAAATTTGAAACAAATTTTCTGTTCTGCAGCAAAATCAATGCCAGCCCCTCCTGGTGTTTCTCATCAACATGCCTTCCCTGCTTCCCGGTTCCCGTAAGTTTGAATTATCTGGGGTGCTCTGCAGACAAGCCCTGTGCTCTTCCCAGTGTCTCCTTCCAGCCGCAGTTTCTGGCTGCGGAAGTCATTCCAGGCTGGAGGTCGCCGATCTGTCACTGAGCAGTTCTGTGGGTCCTCAGGCCTCTTTCACTAACGGTGCCGAGCCCTGTCTCTCGGGGCCCTGCTGGTTCAGGTAGGCTACTTTAAAGAAAGGTCAAGTTCTTACAGAGAAGGTAAACATGATGGAGCCCCATGATTTCTGAATTTGGACTTTGAGAAAACAGACCCGTGGCCAAGTGCCACCGCGGCCCCTGCTAAAACCATTTCCCCCAGTGCTGGAGGACGAACACACTTGACTCTCACTCAGAAACCCCATCCAACCATCCAGCACTGGCACACTCCTGCCGGGGCCTTCGGCGGGAGGCCGCCTCTCACCCTGCCCTTTCCCCGTTCTCAATCCCTGTGGGGTTGTTTAAAATATGCAGGCATATTTTCAGCTTGAAAACATTGAAAACATCTCCAATGGGTTTTTATAATGACTGAGGTCTGCGTTTTGGAGAGCAAGCATCTCAAGGGGGCACCAGACCGAGGAACAGCTTAAGAAACCAGCCAGGCCTTCCGCACCTGCGATGCTGGGGGCTGAGCTGGGCTGACGCCAAGGTGCTGTCAACTACGACCCCAAGCCAGAGCCTCTCCTTAATTGGAAAAATGCAAGTTCAGCGGGGAGCAGCCCGAGAACTCGGCAGCCAGGCAATCCCCCTGCTTAATGTAGGCAGTTACGTGGCTGAATCAAAACATAGCATGAAGACCCGAAAAACAATTACACCGGTGGCTGGGTTGGACTCTCCTTTCCTCTCGCCAAAGGGGCCTCAGGTGATGCCAATCGGCAACACACTTCACGTGGCAATCGTCCCAGCGCTGAGTGGGGAGATGGAATTTTGTGGTCTCTCTAGCCAGTCAACACCACGGCTTGTGACAAACAGAAAAATGCTTCCCCCTGTCACCGCTGCCTGTGTCCCCCGGGGCCGAGCTTGCACAACCAGGCGGGAAAGCCCCGCGGACCGTGAGATGCGGCACGGCCCTAGATTTTCATCTGGTCTTCAATCTTCCTCTCTCCTAGCTCCACAAAATGTCAGGGGGCGTTGTGAAATCCCCCAAACAAAACTGATGTTATCCGGTCTGGTCAAAAACAAATAAACATACAGCAACAGGGGGGGGGGCGGGGCGGTTGTGCAACCGCTGTTTTCCATTGTAAGTGGTTAACACCCCCAGTTTGGGGGTGCTGTCTGGGAACTACCATCTGAAGATTTCTCTCCCCACTTGGGAGATGTCAGGATGAGAAAATAGACGCGCCCCTGAAATGCTGGGGTCTGGTAGGAAGGAGAGGCGGGCGTGTGCTGGGAGCCCCGCGAGGAAGGGTTTTGAGGTAGGGGGTGGCAGGTGGGATGGACGGCCGTTTGGGGAAGAGAACGTCCTCCAGAGACGGGACCACGGTGGGGAACTAGCTGAAGAGAGTGCAAGGACGCCTGCGCCACCTCCCCGGACTCAGGACGCCCCGAGACCTTTGAGAGGGAGCAAACTTTGTCATTCGGCCCAAAATACAGAAAAAGTAGGCCGTCCCTTCCCCACGTTGTTTCTCCTTTATTTTCTTCTGCATTTAAAGCCAGATGCAAGTGATTGCTAAAGAAGTTTTAAAAAGAAGTGGCTTAATGCAAAGATGATAATTTCAAAGGGCCCAGACTTTGAAATAAAGCCGTTTAATAGAAGAAAACAGAGAGGGCACAGTTCTGCGGGAGTGACTCTTCCTGATCCACCCGCCCAAGTGTTTCTCGCAGCCTGATTGGTTAGAGCTGTGGGCGGGGCAGCTACGCCCCCAGGATAGGGCCCTGAATCACTGCAACAGTGGCGCCTTCTGATTGGTTGATATGGGTCGTTAAGCATTTTTAGTAGTATTTTAAACAAAACCAAGTGAGGGACATCTGAGTTCCAGGGAGCTGAGTTTGAATCCCCATTCCACTACCAAGAGTGGGAACCTGAGCTTCCGTTCGCTCAGGTTCCCACTCTTTCTTCTTACCCACAAGGACACGACGCCACGTCTCAGTGACCCCAGCGATGTCTGCCCTTGGCAATGGGGTGCCACCAGCTTTTCTTATCCCTTGGCCACTTTTCACGCAGGTGAAAAAGAAACCCACCAATAAACATCTATGGAGTGGGGGCTGTGTCCCCACAGGTCTTCACCTTTAAGATGAATATACCTGCCTCGGCATGCGGACGGCTCCATGGTGAGGTCACGTTGTCAGTGCCACTGGCCAGGCATGGCTACTGTCTTATAAAATATGCAGCGGCGTTAATGAGGAGATAACACGGCTTCCTCTCCAGTCCGCTGAGGTATCAGTTCCTACCCAGGCATCCGGTTCCCCTTTGTATCTTTCGAGTCTGATAAGGGCTGTTCATCAATTATGAACTTCTGCCTCCGGGGGCAGGGCCCTTTGCCTCCCAGACCAGAGAAAATTCCCCACCCTGGAGCGGCCAAGCTCGCTGTGGTTAGCTTCTCTCCCATTATCAAAGAGAATTTTAGAAACAATTTTACAGCCCTTTTGATATTTTGAAAACATGTGGCTCACGAGTTCTTAGTTGCACAAAAAGCCCTCTGTATTTTTAGATAGAAAAACCGACATGTTCAGGACAGTTGTCTTTACATTTGGAAGAACGCTCAACGGCACTCGATTTAATTTCTATTTCTCCCCAAAATAGAAATGAGACCAAGAGGTGGAGTCTATGGGAATATATCTCTTCTTGAAAATAAGGAAAAAATGTTTCCCTTACACATTTGAGCTGCTGCATCATGGAACTAATTGTTTCAGGGCCATGGGGCCGGTCGCTGACATGGGAAGATGCTCCGACTCAGCATTTCAGGAGGGGGGTAGAATGAGGGTTCAGCCCTTTCCTTGCGGGCGCCAGCGGGGCTCCCACCTTGGCACAGTCTGTTCGTGCTCCCGGGAAGCTGGGCCCCTGTACAGCACAGCGGACTCCAGGTCCTCCTTTCCTGGCTTGGTTCACGCCTTCCTTTACTTTCCTTTGCAGAGTTTTATAGTGTATGTTTTTATTTGTATAAACACTAGGTTTCCCGTTTGGCTTGGTTTCTGCTTTCTGAGATGGAAAGATTACAGTAAAATAAAAGAATAGCTTAGATTTCCCTTTTCCCACAATTTACAATTAATACCACTAGTGTTTTTGGTTGTATCTGCCCCTTTTCCATGCTTAGAAAGAAAATGAGGAGGTAAGGAGAAAGGAACGAAGGGAGGGAGGGAGGGAGGGAATGGGAAGGGAAAGGGGGGGTGAGTCAAAGAGGAACGTTGGCTAAGCCCCTTAAACCATGAGCCCCCACCCATTCCTCTCCACATCTGCCTAGAGACCGAAGTGATCGTGTACCATTCCATTTCTTAAAACAGTTTTCTAGAGCGCCTTCACTGAAACACAGACCCACGCCCTGTATGGTTTTTTAAAAATATACAAGTGCATCACCTGTGCATATCCCATCAATCTGCATCTTGCTTTTTACACTCTACCTTATGCCTTTGAGCTCTATTACCATTGATACATGCCCATTTTGGGTACTTTCTAATTGTTGCACGGTATTTCACGGTTGGAGGTGTCGCCCTTGGTTTATTTGTGTCCATGCTGAGGAGGCTCTAGCTGTCACCCTTCCTTCGGCAGTCACAGGGCTGGAAGAGGCTCGGCTGGGCCCAGGACCTGCACAGGGTGAAGGGGAGGTTGTTTGGGGACTGTCCCGCAGCATGACCTCTGGGACACAGGGTGGGCGCATTTTCCATTTTTGTCGATGCCACCGAGTTTCTCTGGGGCGTTCACCAGTTCTCTGTCTCCCTTCCTTCTCCTGTGTTATGTGCCTTCCTGAGAGTCCTTGTGTTCGCCTGGCTTTTGTCCATTTACATTTCCTCCTCAGGCAACGAGTTTTTCTACATTTATTTTTCTCATCGTGTGTTTTGTATACGAATTCCTGGTTTATAACATGTGTCTTGCAGTGTTTTTAATCTTTGGGTAACAGAAGCTTTACTGCAGAAGAGCGAAAGAAGTTTTTCTGTAATTTTAATAGTTGAGGCAGTCGAATGTATACAGTAGATATACATACACATATACATACATATCTTTCTCTTTGTTGTTTGGGCTTCGTACATTTTTATTTTTTTTACATTTTCTCTGCTTCATTATTGTCTTCAGTAGTTCCGGAAGGCTACTTCCACACTTAGGTCTATAATCCATCTGGCGTACGTGTGAAATGGGTGGTGTGAGGTAGGGAACTTGTTGCATTTATTCCTGATCCCATGAGACTTTTCTGGGATTTTTCCTGCCGCTCCAGAGTTGGCCTGTCCTCTGTTAGAGGGCCAGAAGGTGACAGAGTGCTATAGTTTCTGTGACATCACACTACGGTGCACTTGAGCATGACCAGAGAATTACAGAGAACAGCCCTGGCTTGCCATGGGGGAGGTTTACAGACCCTCCCCCCACACACACGGAGTGTAGACGTCAGGGGCTGAAATGCACCCTCCTGAGAGTCCTGTGTTGAAGCCCTAACCCTCAGGACCTCAGAACGTGAATGGAGATGGGACCTTAAAAAGGTAATCAAGTTACAGTCATCCTCCAGGTAATTTTAGGCTGGGCCTTAAGTCAATCCGGCTAGTGTCCTTGCACAAAGGGGATAGTTGGACACAAAGGGACACCAGGGTCTGCACGCCCAGAGAAGAGACCATGTGCTAAGGCTCAGCCAGAGAGTTATGTATGAGCCAAGGAGAGAGGCACCAGGAGGAACCAACCTGCTGGCTGCCCCTTGCTCTCTGACTTTCAGCCTCCAGAACTGTAAGGAAATAAATCTCTACTGTTTAACCTTCCCTGTCTGGTATCCTGTCTCTGCAGTTCTAGAAAATGAACATAGTAGGACAATGCTCACCCGAAGTGGGTGAAGATGCCTGTAAAAATTAGCTGCAGGTACATGTAGACGTTTCCACACAGACTTTTCCCTTAGCGCCGTGAAAACACGTGACCGTCGGCCCAACGCCCCCCCAACAGAGGAAGGCAGCGGAGGCCACTGTGCGGAGGTCCCTGTGGAGCAGCGAGCTTGTCTGTCAACCAGCCTGCCCTTGTCCAAGCTGGCAGGCAGGCTCTGACCAATCACAGTGGGCCGTATTAGCTTCTCATTGCTGCTGAAACCAATGAACACAAATTTTGTGCTCAAACCCATTTATTATCTTACGGTTCTGGGGGTCAGAAATTCCAGGGTTGGGGTTGGCAAGGCCACGTTTCTTCTTGGGGCTGTGGAAGGGTTCCCATCCCCTTGCCTCGCGGGCCTTGGGGACCCTCTTCCCACAGCCCCTGCCTCGGCTTCGCAGAGACACTGTCTCCACTCCTGTCCAGACTCCAAGACACCTGCCTCCTTCGTATATGGACCTTCGTCGTTACCCTTCGCCCCCCGGGTGATCCAGAACCCTTCCTTACCTTGGTCACATCTGCACAGCGTGACTGAGTCCCTTTGCCACATGAGGGTGCCCAGTCCCAGGTCCCAGGCATGAGGACACGAACATCTGTGGGTAGACAATGCTCTGTCCACCACAGTTACCAAAGAGTTCAGTCTCCTCATCTTAAAAGAAACAATTTTATTATGTTCAGATGTAGAGAATTTTCAAAGAATGAAAGTATTGAAAGACTTCTTGCTTCTTAACTCAACAGAAGAGTTTTCAAATTAAGTTTTTAAAAACTGTCTATTAGTGCCAGAAGTGTTTCAAAATCATTTTAAAGTCCTCGTTAAACTTAAAAGTTGTTGTTTTGGTTAATTCTGTGTTTGGTTTGAGGTCTCTGCCGAGCGTTTTTCCACATCCAGTCGGATTCCATCTGCCAGTGTGCAGATGGCCTGTTTTCACTTACGAGGTCCTCTCCCCGGAGCAGCCGCAGGCAGGAGCGTCCCAGACTCCCAGAAAGGCCGTCCGCTGCCCATCTCTCCAGGCGACTTGCGCAACCCTGAGAGACGGGCTCCAAGTCTGGGGGCCGGGGCGGGAGGAACAAAGCTTCCTCCGGCCCAGCTGGGGCAGCCTGCACAGCTCCTGTCCCCGGGCCTTCTGGCAGCCACAGCTGGCACTTTCTTGCCCCCAGCTCTCAGTGTCAAATGGGGGAAGGAGTGTCATCGACAGCGTTGAATTACGACCTGCCTGGGGCCCCGCAGATGTGCTGGCGGGAAGACCCCTGCAGGCAGCAAGAGCGATGGGCCTCAGTTACAAACGCAGCTGCACCACAGGCAGCTGCCGCTGGAGGAGGGAGCAGGAAGGCTCTTATGTTGAAGGGGGGGGCACGTGTTAGCACAGCAAACTCCCCAGGCTATGGAGAGAGACATGTGTCAGCAGCTGCCACCTGTATTCCAGACAGGCCAGCCGTCTTGATTGTCTGTCTGAGCGCATCTGTATGAGATATGAGCTCCTAACATGCACTCCCACGTGACTGTTTCACGTGTCCACGCTCATGTGTGCAGCCTGTGTGCCTGGTGATTTGTGCATCTGTGCCTGTTCTGGCACACCCTAGTGCGTGTCTATGGTAGGTCCTGCTTTTTGCTAAGAACCAGGAGAGGCCAGAGATGTCCCAGCTGCCCTCCCGCCTCCCCCTGCTCACCATGACTCTCCCAGAGGTGCGGGCTTCTGCCCAACCCTCCAGCCTTCCCAGAGAGCCCCCTGCAATGCGTGGGAATGCGGGAAATGCCAGCTGGCCTGTGTGCTCTCTGCTGCCCTCCCCGCTGTGCAGGGGGCGTGTGCAGGCTGGTGGGAGAAGTTCCTCACGTCCCTCTGTGCCGGCCCAGCCAGGCAGAGGCACACAGAAGAGCCGGCACCGGGGATGGGGGCCAGTGTGTCATTTCTGGTGGGTTGCTTTTCTCAGGGGGTAACAGCTACTCCAGAAAAGCAGCTGAGGTACGAACTCATTACCTGCTGCAGGAGCTTCTTTGAATTTTTAAATTAATACACAACTTTTTAGAGCAGTTTTAGGTTCATATCAAAATTGAGCAGAAATTTCAGGTAGTTCCCAGATGTCCCCTGCCCCCACACACGCAAGCCCCCCGCCCCCCGTTACCAGAGGGGTCCATTGGCCACCATCCCTGGCCTCACACCAACACGTCCTCCCCATGCAGAGTCCACAGCTTGCACCGGGGCCCACCCTCGGTGTCTGGCATTCTCTACGTCTGAACAAACCTATAGTGACATTCACCCACCGCTGCAGGATCACACAGAACAGAGTCGCTGCCTCTTCACACTGACCCTCCCTCCCCCAAGCTCCTGGAGACCCCTGACCTTTTCCCTGTCTCCAGTGTTGCCTTTTCGGGAGTGTCATACCATTGGAATCACACAGTATTGCAGCCTTCTCAGATGGGCTTCTGTCACTTGATGATGTGCATTTAAGGTTCCTCCATGTCTTTTCATAGCCCAGGTCTCTTTATGACTGAACAACACTTCATTGTTTTGGTGAACTATGGTTCCTTCAGCCGTCACCCGCGGAAGGACACCTCGGTGGCTTCCAAGTTTCGGTAATTAGGAATAAAGCTCTTATAAACTTCCATGTGCTAGTTTCTGTGTGGACATCAGTTCGCAGCTCCTTTGAGTACACACCAAGGAGCGAGACTGCTGGACTGGATGGTAAGCCTATGTTTAGTTTGGTAAGAAACTGCTCAAGCGAGCGGACTCTTTCACATTAACCATTTCTGCCTAACTATTTTTCACAAAGGTATTTATTAACAGGCAGTAGGTGCTTGTAACCCTCCTGGGACGGCGCCCCTCCTTCTTCCAGAATTCCCCAACTCGGGAATGCGGGGAAGTCGTCCAGGCTCCCGGCGTCCTCCCGAATCGCATTTCCACTGGGGGCCGTGTTTCCTGCACGGCCACAAATGTCACCATCCATCTGCCGCCGAAACGTTCACACAACTCCCAGCTTTTGCCTGGGGACCCTTTTCACACACGTACCAATTACTTGTTGCTTTAAGTTTCAAAAGACTTAGTTTGTAGTGTGAGCCAAGAAGAGGACACGGACACCGTGCCCAGGGACGGGGATGCCGGTGGTGAGCCAGGGACACTCAGAAAGCCACAGGACTTGTTCCGAGTGCCAACGTCACTGCAGGAGGGTTCATTTCGGGGCCTCGGCCAGATGGACAATTGGGACTGGATGTGGTTCTTGTGCATCACACAGGGAAACTCAAAACTTCAAATGATACGGCCACAAATTCCATTCGGCACCTTTTTTTAAAGACCATGAAGTAGATTCCTATACTAACCTGGCCTAGTCTGATAAATATTTCCTTAGTCTCAAACAGCGCAGTAATAGAACGAGACACTAAGTGCCACTAAGTGTAATAGTCTGACACTAAGGATGCTGAGAACAGGACAGATGTCACTGATCCACTCATTTAAAAAATGTGTCCTGGTTCTCGTGGCTTCTCCATTTGGAGTGAGGAGGTGAGAATAAGAGGCCCTTACCAGCTGGCATCTTCGCTCATACGGTGGCCCCACTCCCAAATGGGCCACTTACAAGGGGCTGCAGGTGATGTGAATTTAAATGGGTTTTATAAAGTGCAGCAGAGCTGCTTCAGAACCAGGCCTTCCCAGGGGGGCAGGAACCCCGAGGAAGCTTCCAGAAAGGGGAGATAACATTGAAGGCGCTGCTTGCCTCTGAGGCCTGGCTCAGGTTTTAATGGGTCATGCAGGCCCCAGGGACAGGGAGGGTGAGAGGATTGGGAGACTCCCCTCCTAAAGCCAAGACCACCAAAGGTCAACACCCTGACAATTAAGCCAGAGGAAAAGCCTGCCCCTCAGAGGGGCTCAGGAGGGAACATTCTTGTCTTGCCTCTAAGTGGGGCTAGAAAGAAGTGTCCCCTGGGAATTTCTAACAGAAAGTCAACATTCACACCACTTGGCAGTTCTAAAACCAGAAATGTGTTTGAAGTACCACCAGGGTGGGGGTATTCCCAGGTACCTGACAGAAGCAAATGCAAGACCTTATTTGAGCCTATGCCCCAAAGAACGATCACAGATAAAGGTCTAAGGAATATGAGCTCAGCATCGCAACTCGCCAAACTTGTGAAGAAGCCTCCATGAATGAAAATCACGACCATGGAAAATCATAAACCACAGAACGAGACCTGCAAAGATCACAGATATTGAAAATAAAACATGAAGTCAGTTTACATAAATCTATATATATTTTTAAGTGAGGGGATTGAATATATATGATAGAGATATAAGAGACGACTAAATACATGAGGCAGATTTGATAAGGAGCCAAAAAGTCGTGCTAGAAGTGAAAACTCGGTGTGAAGGCAGCTCAGAGGAACAGTGGGAGAAACACAAAGTGGTCACACGGCTTGGAGGGTAGAGTGAGACCTTAGATGTCGCCAGACCAGAGTTTCTGAACAGACGATAGAAACAATGTAAAAAGGCAAAAAAAAAAAAAAAGATCATAACCGTGAATTCTAGAGAACCAATGAGAGACACCAACGCTCAGATTCCGAAAGCTTGAAGAATACCAGAGAAGATAAATGCAAAGAAATCCTCACCTCGATACACTGGTAGTGAAACTGTGCGAAAGAGGTTAGGAAATGACGGCCCGCAGGCCAAACCCTGCCTGCCACCTAAATAAAGTTTTATTGGAACATGGCCACGCCATCTGTTTACACATCACTCATGGTGGCTTTCACGCTGCGGTGGCAGAGATCCTACGTTCTACAAAACTGGAGCTATTTATCATATTTATGATGCTCACCTGAAAAAGTTTGCCTGTCCTACTGTAGAATATCAAAGCAAAGAGACGACATCGGTGACTATTTAAATTTACGGTGAATTCACAGCGCAGCTTGGATTTTATCTCCCAACTCTTGACCAATGGTTCTCAAAGTCTGTCCCCGAATGACGCGCAACATCAGCACCACCTGGGAACTTGCAAAACTGCAACTTCCTGAGCCTCACGGGTTGTCCAGAAGATTTGGCATGTGCTCAAGTTTAAGAACCACTGCTCTTAACTACTAGACCACAGGTTCTCAGGCCTGGCTGCGCTTTAGAACTACCTGGAAGCTTGTAAAAAATGTCCTGATCTGGCCTCCCCCTCCAGAAGCCCTGCCTAGCAGATCTGGAATGAGGCCTGCACGCTGGCATTTTTAAAAGCTTCCCAAGTCAGTCCAGTCCTCATTCAGGCGAGGACCACTCTCACAGGTAGCTGCGCTCCTTCTGTCAGTGTGGGGGAGTGGACGGGGGAAGATGGGACAGGCTCCCAAAGCTCTGTCCCTGTCCTGGGCGGTATCCTTGATCGTGCTGATTAAATGAGAACAAGCAGCATTTGGGGGTAAACGACAAAGGGTCCACGTGCTAAACGTGGCAAGCTCAGGGGGGACCCCGCATGGTGGGTGGACCCTGCACACTCGGAGACAGAGAGCCAGCACACAGAATGGCCTGAACATAAAACTTCCCAGCTGCACACAGGTCGTGGCGGGCAGACGTGTCCTAGGCCTGGAGCCTTTTGGCAAGGCCGATCTTTACCTTCACCATGCCTGTCTCTTGCCTTTGTGTATCTAAGGTAACAGACCTTTGGAATGCCCTAGAGAGTGGTCCCCTTTTCCAGAGCCCTCAGGGCCCAATCTCCCACCAGGGCATGGACCACAGCCCCTTCATGTTATCTTGCCCCCCCACACCATCTCTGCACGCTGCAAATGTTGGTTATTAACCATCTTGTCCCCTCCCATGTAAAAGCAGTGTGTGTCTTTATTCAGAGATTTCTCCCCACTTTGCTTTCTCCCACCTTAATCTACCTCTGATGGGTTCTGTCCAACCCCCCTTATGTCTCTTCCTTTTTTTCTAGTGTGTAAAATAAATTGCAAAACTGTCTTTCCATGGACTATTTTCTCAGTCCGTTGAGATTTTACTTCCCAACCATTGTCATCAGTTGGGCTCAAATAAAACTCATAAAAATTATTTGTTTGGATGTTTCGTATGTCAACACTGTTTTGCTGACTTATCTGAACCACCCAAATAAGCCAAAGTTGAGTCTTCCCCCCCCCTTCCTGTCATTCACCTCACCCCCGTTTCAGCGGAAGGAGTGTCACTAAATAAAACGACCATCCAGCTGATTGAACGGGCAGGGAAGTGAACAGCGAGCAGCCGATTTCATGGTAAACAACTCTAGGATAAGGGAGGGTTTTGTTAATGCCCAGCTGCACCAACAGGGAAAGAAGAAATGGAAACTTAGTCAGTTAAGGAGGCTCAGCTCAAAATGTCTGTGCAGGGTGGGACTCGGGATGTGGCAATGGGCGATGGACCATTTGTGCCAAAGTTCTCACGGGGGTGCAGGCGGACAAGGAGACTGACACCTTCCTCCCCCGCCACCCTGAGGACGGTGACCTTCGCTGAAGAAGACGCCTCCTGGGCGGAGTCTCCTAAACCCTTGCTCCCCACACCCACCCTCTTCAGAGTGTTACAGCAAGGGCGGCCGTCCTGGCCCGTCATGCCGCAACCTGAGAGAGCAAGGTGACGTCAGATCACCACCTTCTTAGCTTTTAGGTGAAAGGGGCTATTTGGACCAGTGCCTCTTTGACAGAGGATAATAAATTCCAGGAGAAAAGAGAAAGGGTTGACTTTCCCGAGCTTGGCAAACTTCCACTTATATGAAAAGGAATGCTGAGAATTTATCGAATTTTTAACCTAAAATTCCACAATGGGATAAAGTTGAACCACCATGAAAACAAGTGGTTTTTATAATAGGAAAGCCCACAAAATGGCCACAGTAATTTGCATCTCCATGGTTTATAGGCAAGAAGTCTTCAAGTTGAGTGGAGACAGAAGTAAAGTAAACATCGAGGTTTCTTTCACCAATTACCACGGTCCCCGTGCACTCAGAATGCTGGCGCTGAAACCGCATTCTCCTCTGCCCGAGTTCCCGCCAGCCCCTCAGAGCTGTGTCTGGCGGATGTCACCGCAATGCCAATGCAAGGTTCTGTTCAAAGCTCACCACACGTTTATGGGGACCAGACTCGTTCCCCGTGGAAAGCTTGTGTGAGGCAATGGAGACAAGCAATTGTCTCGAGCAAGGCTTGGGGCAGCAAAGGGAGGGACAGGGAGGAGAAAAGCAGAACCAGAGGATGACTGAGCCCAGGGTTGGGGAGGCCGTGGGTCTCCCTGGGCGGAGGCCACCGGAGGAGTCAAACTCAAGTCCACGAGTCCTTTTGTCCCAGGTGACGTCCGGGACAGCGGCGGGCGGGAAGGTAGGGGTCAGGGCTGAGAAATGCCCAGTGTGGTGGGCAGGGGGAAGAGACACACCTGGAGGGGGATGAAGTGCCTCCTTGCCCAAGGCCTGGTCAGACGGAAGCTGCTGGCATCTGACAGGAGTGACAAGGGCAGTTTGTAAAACCAAAGCCCATTTTCCTGCATATCTGAATCACAACACCACGGCCCACTGGTTGGATGGTGGGGGAGCCCAGGGGCACCTCCCGCCTAAGAACACTTGTTGGCTGACTTGCTAACGTAAGTGCCGTGTGTGGGGTTATCCTAGGATCGGCGAATAGTCAAAGGGAAGACAGGGTCGCTAGGGGTTAGACCGTGGGCTCTGGGGCGGCACCAGCGTGGCCTGTGACTGTGCAGCTGTGTGACCTTGGCCATGAGATGACCCTGCGAGCCTGAGTGCGCCCCAGTAAGGGCCCACAGGTGAAGTCACATAACGTGTGTCAAGAGCTCAGCCCCCTGCCTAGAACACCATCGGGGCTCACACTTCACAGTTGGTCATGAACATGGCCTTTGGTCCATTCAGCTCGTCAATCTGTCATCTACAAAATATGTCACAACAATTTCCTTCCATTACAGAAGACTCTGAAGAGTTGTGTATGTTTTAAAGCCTTTCTCACTTGCTTTAAGAATGCCTTTTGTTTTGAAAGTGAGCCTGGTCAACACCATCCTCTAAGACTGTGTACCCACTGGGGACAGCTCGCTCCCAGGGACAGCTGGCCTGTGAAGCAGCGGGAAGGGGACGTGAGTCACCTATGAACCCACCCCTGTAGGGTCGCCTGGAGCCTTCTTTTATACGTCGCTCACACTGGCTGCCACACCAATGCCATTCTCCCATGAAACATCGTTTCACCGAAGTCACTGAGCATTCTCTCTTCTCTGGTCCGTCCTTCCGGAGGTTGACAGAAGAAAGCCGTGCCTGGCGCATGTCATGACCGAGTGGGGCCAGCAGACGCCGCTGGTTAGGATCGTCTGCGGAGCCGACTCCCCACACTGTTGAGCTTCTCCTGGGACTCATTTCTTCAGGTCCTCGGCGACACTGTCACGGCACCCCTGACAGCGTGGGCCCACATGGGAACGCGTCCTCGCCGAGCACCAGTGTGTGTCCGGGCCTTCCTCCGCCTGCCACCACCACGCCAGCCGCGGCGAGTGCTTCCTCTGCAGCCTGTGGCCTTGACCTGTGTCCTGCTCATTAAGGAGCTTACAGCTAAATAAGGAACCTCAGCGAGCTCTTCGTGGGGGGGGGGGGGGGGGACTTCTGAGCTTTTCCCATCAAATTTATTGTGACTTTTGCAAAGCACTGGATTGAGTGGTAAATAGCTCTCCACATCTGAAAAATTCTAGAACTTCACCTCCTTGCTCTAGATAACGAGGTTTTAAATGTTTTGCAAAAAGTGTTGGCTTCTTACCAGCTTCAGCTGACGACCCAAGTGACAACCCACAGTTAGCCTGAGGCGCTTGGTCAATGCTCGGCAACGTGAATCGTATTTTAAGCCGTTTTTGTGGTCATTTCAATATTTTGTTTTCGTGATTTGTGTGGCCTCCGAGCGTGGCCAACAAAAAGCTTGCGTCAGACAGCTGGCCGCGGCCTCTCTCTGCTGGCTCGCCATTGCTGTCACGATGCGTTTTCTCGGCCACCAGCGATTCCCATACAGGTCCACGTACAGCCACATGTCCACGTCCCAGCGGTGGGTTTTATTAAAACAAGATGACGTAAACCGTCAGCCCACCAACTGTGCTTCCCTCATTGGCAATGGGTGTGTCGCCCTGAGCGAGAACGAATGTGGGGACAACTGTCCATCTGCACATGGGGACGCCCACTGTCCCCTCAGGGTAACTCACATGTCAGATGAGACACGAGACTCTGACAGAAGGACCCAATGTGGGGACCAGTGACCTCTCATGTACAGAATGTCAGCCACGCTGAAGGTCTTATCACACTCGATTCCTAAAAAGATGTTCTGACACGCCTTTCCTCAGATTGTCTTGTACACCTGGGGGTGTGTGCCCCGCTTTGGGGACCACCGTCACTCTCTCGACCCACTTCCCTGATAAGTAACTAGCAAGCTATTAATTATTCATTCCACACGTATGGACTGGTGAGCTCATCACCGCTAACCAGTGCATGTTTCTTTCCCTTCCTCTCACATGTTGACCACGTTTCCTGGTATTCCCAGTGGCTGACGTGGCCACGACACCGAGTTCCCGCCCACGGGAGGTGTCCCGTCCGTCACAGCCCGAGCCACGCACCTTCCCATCAGCCCTACCTCCTTCCTCTCTGTTACTACGTCTGCGCTCGAGAAGCCCAGGCCCAGAGCAAGGTGGGGAGCGGCACGTTGAAGGTGGCGGCGCCTCCACCTGTTTGGGTCCCCGAGTGACCCTGTGGGGCAGAGCACACCTCTCACCCCTCCGTCGTCAGGTCAGCTTTACGTGTGTGAGAAGCAAACGTCATGTGTCGGGCCACTTCCTCTGTGTGAGACATTTGACAGACGTAAGGGCTACAAAAGTGAGTGGACATAGTGAGCTCTCACCTCACGAATACAGCTGGACATGAGCTCAGGTAACCACGCGCGTCGGCCAGGCACCAGCGCCGCGAGGGCGGCCCTCACAGAGCACCACGGGGTTTCAGCAGAAAACACCGCTCCCGTTGGGGTGGCCAGAGGCGTTCTGCGGAAGAGAGCACCCTTGCGCTGGGCTGGGGAGGGGAGAGAAGGTTTCAGTAGACAGAGCCAAGAAGGAGAGAAGGAAAGAGAGGCGGGGTTCTCCTGGTGGACGCTGGACTTCGAAGGCCGAGCTTGGGGTTTGGACCTGACCCTGCAAGGCCATGAAGAGCAGTGAGACCTTCTGAGCTGGCAGGGAGAGGAGGTCTCGCTGCTACATTAGGGAGATCACACCGGGGTCTGTGCAGAGCGGGGTCTGGAGGAAGCACAGGACAAGCTGTGTGTTTATGGGGCCGAGTCAGAAGCAACCAGGTGGTGAGAGCCTCATGTCACGGTTCACAGGTCCGGCTGAGGGCCTGGCAGACCCTTATATACATCTGGCTCTTTCATTTGTCAGTCACACTGACCTTGGATAAGTTACTTAATTACCCATGCCTCGGTTTCCCACTGGGGAAAAGTGGGTCCCAACAGACCACACTCCCTGACTCTGATGCGGGCATTCAGCGCCATGCCTGGCCTGGCCAGCACCCGATGAGTAGCCGGTATAATTCAGTGTGAGACGGCAAGGACCTGCCCAGGTCTGTCACAGCGAGACTGGACAAGGAGGGCTGGGTGCAAGGGACATGCAAGGAAGGCCGGGGAATCAAATGGACTCCAAAGTTTGGTCTCAGTTGCTCGGGAGAATGTTCTCACGAAGGGAGAATGAATCCGTTTTGTGGGGGGGAAATTCATTTTTAGACAAGCCAAGTTTGAGGAGTGAGGGGAAGGCCAGAAATATTTGTAGACAGAGAGGAAGAAGGACTCAGAGAAGGAAAAACTTAAGTGGAAGCCATTGTTGGAGACAGATTCCAAGCGAGAGAGGAGATGTGACCAAGACACAGGTTAGGGTCTTATCCACAGAGGGAGGAAGACCACGTCCTTCACCGCTCCTTCTGAGATAAAAGAATGAGGGAGAAAAGTGGAGGTGGGGGAAGGAAAGCTCTAGAAAGGCTATGATCTATAGAAGAGAATAGTTGAGGTTGCTGGTGGTACAGGGCCTTGGCTTTTTCTGAAAAATGTGATCATTGGCTTGGGGTGGAGGTGGGGACAGAGGTGTCAGCACAGGGAGCAATGGCCGCCTGACACTCAGCACCTCCAAATCCTGCTCATCAAAGATCTGACAGGTAAGACACTGGCTCAGGGCTCTGCAGGGAGAATCTTCAAAGGGTGTGGTGTTTATGGGGATTGTTGGGCGACCAACTTTTCTGGCCCTGCTGGCGGCTTGCACAGTGAGCTGGAAGCTAACACAAGAGCAACACTCACTCTCCTAGAACTGGAGGTTAAAGTTAAAGGTTCGCCCACCTCTCCTTGCTCTGGTGTTGCTGAATGGAATCAACCCCAAAAGCATGCACGTCAGGGTGCTGGCCAGTGGGGCCATGTTGAACTTTGCTCTCAGTGGTCCCAGGGAACCCACAGCAGACTGGAAGTGGCAGTGGTGCAGCTGCTGCTGAGAAAGGTGGGAGGCGGGTGTGACCACTCAGAGCCACTCCTCCTTTCCTGCACGGACATGCTCCCTGGGCCGGGGCCTCCCTTGATGCCTCACCTTCCGGGCTGCGCACACGCACCCCTCGGCCTGACTCATCTCTGGACGGTAGGATTGAGGAGAGAGAGAGAGAGAGATGCCCAGTAGGGTAGATACCCCTAGCAGTGGCCCTGCCCAGATGCCGGAGCCAAGTTTCAGCCCAAGTGGAGTCTGAGCGACCCAACTTGGACGCGCCGAAGGTGGAAGGCCTCCAGCTGGGCAGGCACCCGCCAGGAGGCCCCGGTCACATGAGAACGCTCGTTCCCCATGAAGCGAGGCCTTGTTTATTTTCTCCTGGCAGAGGTAATTGCATGTGACATTTCTTTGAATCCTTTATTTATATTTTTTCTCCTTTTTCAGCATAAGAAACTAAACAGATGGAGAAAACTCACTTAAAGGGTTTTCTTATGACTCCTGGCACTCTCTGGCTCCAGACCACTGCCTAGCCTCTCTCCTTGGCTGGAAATAATGGCTGGAAGTGTTTACGCTGTCTTCAGATCCACAGAGGGTGAGTGGGGACCACATTTCCCCCGTCTGTGCCCTTCATCAAAGTCTTCGACTGAGCTCCGGCACAAAGATGTTTTGTTGAGCCTCTGGACCCCACTCAGAAGCTTTTGTTTGATTCTGTGCTTCTTGCTGACGTCGGCTGTGCATTTAAGCTTGTCTCCCCCCCCCCCCCCCCCCCAGGTTCCAGCCGGCACCCAGAGCTCCTTGCTAGAAGCCTGGACATGGATGAAAACATCCACAATGGGGAACGTGCTGGGGCAGCAGGGGAGAGGACAGATGGCAGCCAAAACAGAGCCAGCTCCCTGCCCAGTCCTCGGAGGGCCCTTGGAGGTGCAGCTCGCCACGCCAGCACCGTCACAGGAAGAGGCTCAGGAGAAGTGGGCTGAGGGGACTGTCTAGTGGACCAGGGCGCTGCAGCTACTCCCAAGAGGTTCCGCTTCAAAATGCTTCAGCCAGACTGAGCCCCAGGGTCCACAGACCTTGCCTATTCATTCTCTGCTGCTCAGGAAAGAGTTCACACCCAGAAGACAGAGTAAAGAAGGGGTTAGAAGGGGAGAGAGGAGAGAAAGGGGGTATAACTCGGTGAGGAGACGGAAAGCTCCAGGTTGGGGCTGAAGTTTGGGTGGGACCAGGACCTCTAACGAGGCAGGGGTGGCGGCCCCCAGCCCCCATCCTTCACCTGTCTTCCCCCTGCATTTCCCAATCACCTTCTGTCCCCACTGTGAACGGAAGTACCTCGCTCCCTAGGCTTCCGTCCTGGTCACCCCGGATATTCGGTTGGAATTCCCTTCTACACCCCACACCCCAGACTGGGTGGGGGGCCTCTGCTTTGTCCCCACTGCCCAGACGGGCCACTTGTGTGCTTCCTCCACATCACACAGAACACGCTTCGAACGAAGTCAGGGACTGTCTCTTGCTGGTGGCTTTTTCGGAAACTCAGGACAATGCTGACTCGTAGTTTGGTAAATGCATGCATGAACAAACAGAAAACAGACAATGAACGCCCTCACTTCCCCTCGCCCGATGCCAGTTTGAGACGCCATTCACCAGCGCCCACCAACCCACTTGGAGGCCTGTGAGGAGCCAAGATCCATGCCGGGCCCTGGAAATACCACCGTGACAGGCAGGAACTTCCGAGTCACACACAGGCCTCCAGGGGACAGACAGAAGAGCCCTGGTTGCTGTGCCCTGTCCTGCCCTTCTCGATCCGGGGATGTTGGGGGTCTGCCAGGATGGTGGGACTGGGGCCTCCAGCCTGGCACCCACTGGCTCCTCACCCCTGTCCCCTCTTTGCAGTAGCTGCCTGTGGGCTGTTGGAAGCCCTCCCATTTCCCATGGTCCTCGGCCGTCAGAACCACTGTAGAAATGCATGTGGCATTTTTGTCTCGATGACGGGGGTGTCCTACGGACATTAATTTGGTTAGAAGCTACACCCTGCCATGCCGGGGACAGCCCCCTGCTGTAAGGAGCACCCCACACCCCACCTGGCCTTCAGATGCCCCAGCAGAGTGCCAAGTGGGTAAGACCTTGGCTTCTTCTGTCGGATACACAAACACAAAGTATTTTACTGAAGGCTTAAAATATACTGAATTTTCCCAGGAATGAGACTCCTGTGTGAATCAAGGGAAGGCGGTCCTTTGTTTGCCAGGTGTTGATCGCCATTGGGGACAGCTGTCACCCACGGCAGCGCCCCAGGGCACCCAAGTCACCAGCACAGCCCCCCTGGGGCAACGGTATTCGTGCCTCCTGGAGTCACAGAGCGGTCGATAGGGGAGGCCCAGGCATCAGTGCCGGCACCAAACTCCAGGAAACACAGACCATTTTGTCCTAAGTTTCTCCCTGCTTATTTTAAGTCAGAGCATTATGCTGACCTTTAAAAATAAACTGCCTATAGCCCTGGCTGGTGTAGCTCAGTGGATTGAGCACAGGCCTGCGAACCAGACAATCGCAGTTCGATTCCCAGTCAGGGCACATGCCAGGGTTGCAGGCAGGTTCCCTGCAGGCCAGTTCCCAGCAGGGGACGCACGAAAGGCAACCATACATTGATGTTTCTCTCCCTCTCTCCTTCCCTTCCCCTCTAAAGATAAATAAATAAAATCTTTAAAAATAAATAAATAAAAAAATAAACTGCCTATAGAAAAAGAAACTGCCTATAGGGAGATTACATGATTAATTTCTGTTGTGGGTTGAATGAACTGTGTCCCCACCGCAACCCAAATTCACATGTCGAAGTCCTCACCTGCAGTGCCTCAGAGTGTGGCCCTCCCTGGGTCCTGACTGGTGTGCTCGGCGGCTTGGGCACCGTCCTGCAAAGCAAACAAGTTACCAGTTTGATTCCCGGTCCCGGCACTTGGCACGCCTGGGTTGCAGGTTCAGTCCCTGGTCGGGGAGTATACACGAGGCAACCAGTCTGTGCTTCTCTCCCACATCGATGTTTCTCTGCCTCTCTTTCTCCCTCCCTTCTCCTCTCTCTAAAAATGAATAAGTAAAATTAAAAAAAAAAAAAGAAGAAGAATGTGACCCTATTTGGAAGCAGGGTCTTTACAGAAATAATCAAACCAAGATTAGGCCTTGAGGGTGGGCTCCAGTATGACTGGTGTCCTTATTGAAAGGGACAGTTTGGACACAGAGACACAACCAGAAGACAACATAAGGAGACACAGGGAGGACACAGCCACCTGCCAGCCGAGCAGTGGCCTGGATCCATCTCCTCACAGCCTCAGGAGGAACCAGCCCCTGCCCGCACCTTGGTCTTTGGCTTCCAGCGTCCAGAACTGTAAGAAAATTGACCTCTGGTTTTCAAGCCACTCAGCCGATGGCGCTTTGCTATTTCATTGCTGTGGTCCAGCGGTGTGAGACGTGTCCAGAAAGGAGGGCGCCGCATCGGCCGGGGGCGGGAACGGCTGCTCAGCGCAGACTCTCCGCCAGAGCTGCTGAGCACGGCCCCGAACAGAAAACACCGCAAACGCTGGGCTGGGTTTGGCAAAGGTGGCACCAAATTGGGTAATTTCAGTGTCAGAAATAATCAGAGGATTAAATACCTAGCAAAAGAAAAGAAAAGTAAACCTCCAGCTGTAAAGACTTCCTGCACTGGAGAGGAACTGACCACAAAGCAATTAAAGTCAAACACGGAAAGAAAACCTTCTGTTTCGTCCTCGGAGAAAGCTGCGAAGCTCTTCTTGCTCTAAGACAAGAAGCAACACCAATGTTTGTGTGGCTTTTCAGTTTTAAAATCACTCTGGGTACGTTACTCTACTTAACAGGCCTGAGAGTCAGTCTGGGCAGATGGAATTGTCCTCATTTTATGCGTGAGAAATCAACGGCTGTTAGACTGATTTGCAGGTAAAGATTACATTTCTTTTTTGATTACAATCATTTTGGCCGTGAGAAACAGCCACCCATCTGAGCAACTTAGTTATAAAATAAGTCAATAGGAGGGATCCCCCAGCTAAGCAGGCCACAAGCCCACGGCCACAGGCAGCCTGCCCCGCCATTGACCTCCAAGGCTGAGTCTCGCACTGAATTTCAAACCCCTGGATGAGAGGATCTCATTGATCAGTCAGGTGTCGATCCTGTGTTGGCCACTTGTGCACTAGGCGGCCAGGTCGCTTACTGTCAACAAGGTATATGGGGACCAATTTTACAGAGTAGCAGGGCATTTTCTAGAGAGAGCAAAATCATGAAGGTGAACAATTCTCCTGAAGTTCCACACCTTGGCTTCCAACACCAACATGCGCCTTCCTTCTCCTGCATCCAGAGGTGCCCCTGGGTAGTGTGGTACGGACACAAAGGGTCAGCGTGCGCATCGGCTCCCCAGTAAAAACGGCTGGAGGCCATGTCCAGCTGCCAGCGCCGAGGTGGTACCCGGCAGTGCATCGAACTGGATTCCTTTTTTCCCTGGGCCCACAGATTCACCCCACTTCCCTGCCTCCCTGGGTTCCGTGCAGCATCCGATGGAGGCCCAGCCAGCGCACCAGGTGACCCCAGACGCACAGACACCCGTGCTTGCCCCTCTGTGTCCGCGCCACACTCAAGCAGACGTGCTGGTGACCCCACCAACCCCACTGCAGGTCTGACCTTCCTGGCTCCTCCCCACTTCACTGACTCGATGCAGATGGACGCAGGGACCTTGGCAGCTTCCGTTCATCAAATGTGGGGAAACAGCACATGGCAGGAGCCTGCGTCCCCGAGTCATGTCTTGGAGGAGAGACACCAACAGACGGGACTCGAGTTTCAGACGGTGACAAACCCTCTGGCGTTCGAGCCCCCACATGGCCTTCGCATTGCTTTCCAGCGTCCAAGGTCACTTACCCAAGGAGGGGGGTGACCCTAAAGGTCAACGAGTCCATGTCCGCAAATTCCAGCGGGTGATCATTCCTCTCCCCCATTCCATCGGCCCCTTCTCCCGACCCCGCACCCCAGGGACTCTGCCGCCGCCACCGCTGCACGTCAGGAGAGGACCCAGGGGAGGAAATCGGGAGCAGCACTGGGTGTAAACCAGCGGACGGTGTTGTCCGGCTGACTCCACTCTGTCCCTCCACAGCCTTTGCTCACGGTGATGTCCTCTCCTTGGGGAACCGCCGCCACATTCTCTGGGCTCCGGCGGCCCCACGAACACAGTGTGAACCTGTCTCCTCTGCGCCAGCTGGGGTGGGGGCCCCTCCCTCACCGCCACGGCCCAATCAGCTTCTCTCTTTGGGGCTTTGGAGTTTGAATGAGGCCACGAACCAGCGGATGAGGACTCACCACACTGACAGCAAAGTGCTCGGGGTCTCGGGGGAAGGTCTAGGAGTTGCCATCCACAGAGCGACCCCGTCTCCATCTTTCCTGAGTTGACTTCTCAACTCTCCCCTGAGTTATATGATATGCCAGAAACTGTCCAGGAAACTCCCCTCTACGCTTAAACAATTACAACCCAAATACCTGTATGGAATGAAAAAGGTGGTTCAGGGAGAAGGGACTTGCCCATCTCAGCACGCAAAGGAGGGGCCCTGCGACCATCCAGTCACTGGAAGACTACTGAGCTCCTACTATGTGCCAGAGACTGAGGATTCGGTGATGAAGCTGCCCTCTGCCTTGTGGGCGCTCACCGTCTACAGCAGAAGGGCCGTCCGCCAGGCCGTCTCGCACACCAGCACGCAGTTCCACCCCGAGAGAAGGACCCTGCGGGAAAGGCTCGGGCCTGCGAACAGGCACAGCCAGGGTCAGACCACGGCCTCGGGGACTTGGGAGCTGCCGTTGGGGCTGAGTCCGCAACACCGAGCAGTGCCCGCCCGAGGGAGCAGCTGGTGCTTGAACAGATGGTGGCAGACCGGAGATGGACATCCCCGGAATTCCACCGGGAGCCCCAGAAAAGAACTGTCGTTTCTCTGAAGGAAGCTGCAAAGGCATCTCCTAGTCGGCGGCATTCCAGCGGAATCCTAAGGGGCGGCAGGAGGCCAGCAGAGACGAAAAGGGCGCTTCGGGCAGAGAGGGGAAGAGCGTGTGCGGAGGAGGGACGGCCATGGGGGCTGGACAAACGAGTCTGGGTGGTTCTGCAGGTGGCGGGGAAGGGGGTTTGGGAGGGAAATGGTCCCTGAGGAAGCCAGAGGGCCACGCCCCACAGGCCCTCGTCTTGGCCACGCTGAGGGGCGGCCCTCCTCTGGGGCCGAGGGGGGTCACAGCGCAGCGTCCCAGGAGGGCTTTGATGCAGAGCCCAGCCCCTTCGAGGCGTCATGGAGAACAGGCTGGGCCTGGGAGGCAGCGGGAGCCCAGAGAGCAACTCGGAGTCGTGAGCCGCCTGCGTGGAGTGAGCATCTACTCAGTGCGGGAGACCAACTGGTCCAAGGGTCTCTCTAGAGCCCTCCCCTCCCTCCAAGCTGGCTCCCTCCACCATCTCCGTTGGCCTGAGCTACTGCAGGTGCGGCTGTGGCCACAGCCTCCTAGCCTGGCTCCTTTGTCCCCTCCTGCACACTGCCAGCTGGCCCTGCTCGCTGGACGATTGTCCCAGCCCATGGACCTGCTTCTGGCTGGTAGGCTGCAGCTGTGGGCCCCTGCGCCTCCCCGGCCTCCTCTCTCCTCACTCAGAGTCCTCACTGTCTGTCTGCTCAGCTCTGCACAGGAGCCGTCTTTAATTTCCGCCCCACCCCATGGTGGCCATTGCCATCCTTATTTTTATAGTCCCAGAGAGGTCAGGTCACAGTTCACAGGCCAAAGGTCACAGGCTAGTCACTTGGGGAGACACGCTTTGCATCCGGGACTGGCAGCCCTGGCTAGTTCGACCATAGTCTCCGAAACCGCACACTGTAAACCACGGCCCGTGAGAATGGGGCCAAAGTGTGCTCACGAAAAATTGAAAAGCGCCAACGCTATTCTTTCCCCAAACCTCGGTAAATGATCAACTTTTCTTAATTTTACATATATGTTGTTTCAAAAGAATCCTCTGACCCTTGCTACCACTCGCACAGGGGGGACCCTGATGCCACACTAATTGTACAGCTATTCTCACTGACCAGTCTCTCCATTAAGGTTGAACCCACCAAGCTAGACGGCCGAATCAGTGGGGAGGGTGGAAGCAGAGGCCAGAACCCCCAGCTGCAGGGCACGTGCGCCCGGAAACGACGGCGGCCTGGCTTGGGGCCCATTCTCCAAGCACCGGGAGCCCTTGCTGGCTGGGCCGAGGGGAGGCTCCGTGGCCGCTCTGCCGTGGCCGCTCCGCTGTGGCGTGACGTCTTGGGACGCAGAGGCCAGAATGGGGAGAGCAGGCCTAGTAGATGTGGTCCCCACCCGCCAGACCAGAATCCCCAGGAGTATGTGCAAATACAGATTCCTGGGCCCAGAAGCCCTGGGGACGGGGCCCGGAATCTGCATTTGAACAGCCTCCCAGGTTTGAGATGTGCCTGTAGGAGGGGATTGCTTTAAGGCAGTTCAGGCCTGTTCACACTGACAAACACGCATGTCACCGTCTTCATCTGCTGGGGTCACCATACACAGTGGGGGGCTTCCATACCAGACATTTCTATTCCCGCAGTCCTGCAGACTCAAATTGCAAGATCCAAGTCTTCTGAGGACTCTTTCCTTGGCGCGCACGTGGCCGTCTCCTCCTTCTGGCCCCTTCCATGGCCTCCCTCTGTGAGTCTGTGTCCCGGTCTCTCCCTGTAAGGACGGCAGGCAGACTGGACCGGGCCTTGCCCTGAGGGCCTCAGCGCCCCAAACAGCACTCAGAGGCCCTGTCTCCACCACCGCCACAGGCCGAGGTGCTGGCCGTCCAGCACGGGGCTTCGGAGGGGACACGGTTCGGTCTGCAGCAGCACACGGCACAGCACCAGCCTGCGGCAAAGATCCCACCCTCCTGTCCCTGGTCAGTCAGCCGTTCCCGGGAAGCTACAGTGAATGGCAACGGAGTCCAGCAAGGCCTGCGGGTTGGCACTCTGGCAGGACAGAGGCCCCGCAGCGGGACCCACGTGGAGGAGGGCGTGGCACCCACGGGAGCCTGTGGGGGCTTTGGGCAGCCATTTGAAAAGAACTGTTTTGACATCACCAAGGCTGTGCTGAAGCACCTCAGGAAATCTCAGAAAGGACAAAAGACACACCAGCATCCACCCGGAGACAGGAGCGCGGCTGCTGGGGACCAGGCCCGGGCGAGGCAGCCGTGAGTGGTGCGGCCAGGAGGCGGGCAGGGCCATCGGCCTGGAGACAGGCCTGGCCCAGAGGCGACCTCAGGAGAGGGGGCACAGCCAGACCCAGCCATGCTCGGGGCCAAGGGAGGAGCCTCCCTCTGTCCGACACAGAGGCCGGTTTTGCAAGTGCAGACAAGGGGATGCTGCGTCCACAGTGTGACTCCCAGGAAGGGCGGGGGGGAGGGGGGAATGGCCGTGCCTGGGCAGGGGGCGGGCCTGCGGTCTCAGACCCGGCACCTCAGCAGCCCCAAAACCAAAGCTCTGCTCCGCATTTTTGGCAGGCCCCGACTCCCTCTCCGCTGTCAGCATTATTGCTTTCCAGGAATCGCCTGTTTTTCAAAGTATTTTTGCCAAGATGTGATGTTTTGCAAGCCCTGCCGCCCATCGCCCCCTCCCTGCCCTTGCCCTTGCGCCCCACCTCACCCCCCTGAGCCGGCCGGTCCCAGGGGCAGAAGACAGGTCCGTCTGTCTCAATCGGAGCTGGCGACACGGAGGGGCTGCGGTATCCTCACTGGCCGGGAGAGACAGCTGCGAGTTGGCAGCGGTCCCCGAGGGGCGTACGTGTCTCTGAGCGGCCCCTGTGTTTGGCAGGACGGAGAGCAGTGTGTCTCTGAGTGTGTTTTGACAAGGAATTAAGGGCAAGGGGCCCTTTCTGAAATAGCGGCTTGAGGACTGGGTTTTACCCTCATTCCCCTGCTCGGCGGCTCCCGCGCCACAGAAGTTAATCGATACGGGGAAATATTTACTCAGACTCCCGCCAGGCCAAGGGGAAGGTAAACTGCCCACGGGAAAAGTGCTTGGCCGTGTGGATCACCGTACCTGGCAGCCAGGTGACGCCAGGTGACGCCAGCCTCGCAGACGGGCAGCTGACCTGACCGGCCCACCTCTCGACTCTGGCAGCCCCGGCAAAACGTCTGAAGCCAGGAAGGCAGGTTACGAACATGGAGCTGGGGCAGGCGTTGTTCAGAAAGGCTTGAACGTGTGAATGTCCGCCACGCAAAAGAGACTTTCATTTCACCAGGGACAAATCCCAATCCTACATTTAACCCCCCCGGGAGCTTCCTGCTCAGCACCCATGGGGAGACGCCAGGGCAGCACGAGTCTGTTGGGACATCAGGAACTTCTTTCTCGTTCCCTCCTGACCAAACCATCCTGACTCTTTCCCAACCTCCCCTGAAGGGGAAGGAATGAGCCAACTGGGGAAGAACTGGGAGGAGGCCCTGCTCACAAAAAATGCAAAAGGTAAAAGGAACATTGGTTTGCAAAAAACGCGACACTAACACAAACCAAAACCAAAATGTCCACATTTCCTAAACCCATTACCGAGACCCAGTCCCCGGCTTGGCCTCGGTCTCTTTGTTCCTACCCTCAGAGACGTGACACAGGCACTTCAGGGGACGGAATGGGCCCCTCGGAGTCCCCAGGCCTGGCCCTCCTCACATCTCCCCCAGCGCATGCCCGTCCGTGCCCTCCCTCCTCGTCACACTGTCTCCTGGGGCCCTATGACCCCACAGCAAGACAGCCGGCCACTTCCGACTGTGGCGGAAACTTGAGGGACCGCTGATGTCTCCTCAGTGTCAGGAACAGGCTGAGAAGGGCCAGTGGGGCTGGACTTAACAGCTCGATGAAGTCACCGACTTCGGGCTGCTCTCCTCTGCCGCGCGATGGAAAGGTTTCCCGGCAAATTGCCACAACGCTGATGGGAGACTCGTGAGCAGAGAAAGCCCCCGTGAAGCTGGCTCACTGCCCTGGATGCGGGGTGCCGTCAGGGAAGGTCAGGGGGACAGAGTTCAAGTGGATGCAGTCCTTTCACTCCCTAATATCTCAGGGGCCACTTGAAGGAGACACACTAGCTTTATTTTTGATGGTGTCCTGCATTTGTGTGACAACTCAACTTTCAAAGTGCTCCCACCCCCGTGACTCCCTCTCACCTTCTCAGAGGTTGGGGGCCCAGGCCGTGTCTTGGCCAGACGTGTCTGCCACCTCTGGAGCCAGAGAGGTCGTTAGAAGGGCTCAAGGTCACCGAGAGGAAGTGGATGCAAAGCAGAAGCGCATCTTCAGCTAGAAAGTGGGGTGGATCTGCAGGGTAGCTCAGTGGGTGCTTGTGGATCCTCAGAAGACTTCCACGCAGGAGACCGGACCTGCTTCCTGGCCGGGCCCTGAGTGGCCAGGTGACTTGGGGAAGTCCCTGACCCCTCTCAGCCTCAGTTTCCCTGTCCATAAAACTGGAATAGTAATGACAATGAAATGATGAGTGGGGTCACCCTCTGCGCACCTCGAGGGTGCTCACCCCCAATGAGCCGCATCTGTGCCTGCGTATCGGTGAGTGCTGTATTTACAAGGGATCTTAGGATGAAACCAGCCTCGGAGACGGCGCCAGGACTCCTTGCTACGATGATTACAGTGTGCCCACGGGCCTGCTTTCTCTGATCTCGTTTGGGTATCAGCCCTGGCAGCCCTGCCTCCTGATTCTGGGAAAGAGGGGAGAGAGCAGTTAGTCCATCGCTGTTGTTTGCAGAGGACAGCGTAAGAACACTCCAGGCGCCGGGGCGGGGGCCATCCGGGCTCTTGTCTGCACCTTGGAAGAACCCAGCACGAAACGCTCTCACATCCTCTTCTCTGCGGGTCCACGCAGCAGCCTCGTGAGCAGGTGACAGGACGAAGGGTGTCTCTGGGTGTGGAGGCTGATAAGACTCAGTTTCCATGCCTCATGGGGCTGAACTCACATCTTCCCAAGCATCCCGGGGTCTCCCCCTGCCCCACCCACCCCGTGCCAGATTTGGGGCCAAAACTGCAGCATGTGAAGCAAGAGACCAGTGGCTTGAACGAAGGCAGTTTGCCCTGAAACTGACCAACCATCGACACCGACGCTCCTGGAACACCCAGGACTAGGGGGTGTGGTGTCCATTTCAGATCCACGTGGAGCCCTTGTGAGGGACTCAGCATCAGGCTGCAACCCAAAGGGACATTGAAGTGCAGTGGCTCATTGGTGGAGACACAGCAAGTTTATGAAAGAGCCGTGGATGACTGGGGTCAGAAGTGACACCAGCTGGGGGCGTGACACAGAGTCGGCTCCGGAAGGTGATGAAGTAACTAATGATTGAACGGATTAGGTGACGCTGGTTCATGGAAAGCATACGACTGAGCACTAGGTTGAACGGTGTGGGACGAGAGACGGAGGATCTGGGCGGGAACCAGGTCCATGGAAGAGTCCATGGGAAGTGTCAAGAGAAGGAGGGATTTCGCTGGATGTTCGTAGCACCGCAGAGATTCCGTATTGCGGGAAAAGACGGAGACATGTTAGATAACAGGGAAAAAAAGAACAAAGTCCCAGGCAAGGTAGCTACAAGGTATGGACACCAGGACATGCCGGTAGATGGCCGACATTCCTCCCTTGGGGAAAAAATTGGTAGCATTTGCCCAAGTCCGTGGTATTAATATTCTCAACACAGCAATTTGCAGCTGCCCCATGACACCGCTGAGTGTGGAGTGAGAGAGTATGTCAGCTGCCCTCACGCAGTGACCACATCATGCAGACACCACAGACGCAAGTGACCTCAAGAGCACAGAGATCAGGAGCTGTGAGTTCCACGTGTTTATCAGCCTTTAAACACACTTACCTCAGCTCACGTTGTTTCGTTTTTAGGTATGACCATGTCTAAGGACCGGCTCACAAACCTCCTGGAAATCGCGCCTCCGCTCTCGTGAGCCAGGACCAGACGGTGCCAGATCCCATCGTGGGGCCTCAAGACAGAGGGTCCTGCTGGAAGTTATGGGAACAGAGTCTCTTCTTGGAACCGGACTGTAAAGACAAGGAAAGATGAGGAACCTGGCAGATGCAGGAGGCTGGAGGACACAGGGAGGCCCTGAGGGGGTCCGGCGTAGAGCAGCTGTCTTGGGGGACTCTGGGATGGATGTGGGGGGTGAGGAGGACAGGCGTGGGCATCCTGCTCAAAGCTGGGAGGGGTGGGGAGCTGGGAACAAGGGTGCAAAGAGAACAAGGGTGGGGAGGCTAACGGGAGAGACATTTTGCTGTAAACCCAAACACAGCATGGTGCCTGGATTTGGGGGTGAGGAGAAGGGCCAAAGACACAGGGGGTGGGCCTGGGCAACTGCGAGGACAGGGACAGCTGAGGGAACTAGCTGACCTGAGCCTGCGGGAAAGGGAGCCAGGGAGTTACAGCTGCAGAAATGTCTGGTACTCAACTCCAGGAGCGGTGGAGCTGGAGCTTGGAGCAGAGGAATGTGCTGGAAAATGTCGATTTAGAAGACTTAGTCCACGGGGGGCAGAAGCAGACTTGAGAAAACAAGGCCCAGTCATCGGCGTGCTACCCTGGGGGCGCTGGGAAGAGGAGAAAGAGCCGCAGGGGATTCCAAAGGAGAAGCCGCCAGAGATGAGCAGAACCAGAGAGGGGGGCCAGGGTTAGCAAGATGCGCAGTTTCCAAAGGAAAGAGTGTATCAAATGCACGCGGGATGTTGAGTAAGCTAAACTAGAGAAACATAAGTTCTTGGAGGGAAAGAGAAACAGTAATGGAATTTAACTCCATCCCACGAAGAAAAATAAATTCCTCTCTTTCAGGCCGAAGCAGCTCTGTTGGCCCGAGGCCCCTGCAGTGCACCTGGGCCTTGCCCCTCCCTCCGCCCGCAGCGACACGGGCTCCGGGTTTCGAAGGCATGTGTTCCTGGTCCACTGGTAGGAATGTGTGTTCAGAAGTGTCCCGTGCAAAATGAGCTTTAAACCAAGTGCATGACTTCTCCGGAGTCGATGGTGACAAAAGGGCTGAGGTCACAGGCGATAAAACATTAGTAAGCAGCCCAAGACAGGAAATCGCAATCTGTTAGGTGATCTTCTAGCTGCTACGTTGATTCCGGTTGCCTCGTGGGAGAAGCCCTTCCACATATTATCCCTTCTGAGAACTGGGTCTGGAACACGCAAAAATAACAAAGTATACAGCCAGCCCACCCGGTGTTTGTCACACGTGCGGGAGAGGGTCGCATGAAGCCAGCAGGGCCCTCGACGCAAGCGAGTGCGGCGAGTGCTTCTCAGACGCAAAGCCAGTTCCGAGGCGTGTCTGCGGCTCTCGCTTTAGGTTTCGGCTCTGGGGAGAGCAAACAGAGCTCCTGCCAGCCAGAGCGAAAGATAACACCCAACACATTGTGTATAACATAGTTAAGAGCAAGAACAGACACTGAGCTTGCTCCGCAGGTTCACTTCCAAAATGTAGCAATAATTCTTCTGCTTCACAAAGTACTGAAAGTAATAGTGAGGAAGCGACATCCTCATTTTAGTTTACGATGCATCTCATCGCTTCCCCTTTGGTGGTGTCTTACGAGTTTGTTCTCTCTCGTCCCTCACCCGCAGGCCACCCAGGTCCCTCCATGTTTGGGTTTTATGGTTTTTTGTTTTTTTTTTCATTTTTGCACTGGAGTGATAAAATCTTTCTCGGGTCTTTAAGATCTGCATTTGAACCTCCCACATCCAGCCGCACCCGGCTTTAATTAGGCGAGGGTCCCGCTGTGCGCCCGCCCTCGGCCCGTGGGGAAGCACCGCAGTACAGCCACAGAGGTGGATACGGCCACCGCGTGGTTGGTTGGCAGGGCTCTGGCGGAGGCTGCCACACGGAACGTTGCTGGCGGCACCATAAACTGAAAAAGAAAAAAAATAACTTCTTAAAGAGCAATTTTGCAATATGTGACAAGTCATAAAAATTATTCTACTCTTTGACCTGTTGGCGCCTCTTGGGGGAAAAAAATGTCCCAAGGATTAATTCCACGGAAACCAACATATTAGGGGAAAGATGTTCCAAGTCCTGCTGTATATTAACATGAATCTCTGGACACAGCCCAAGCCCCCAACTGGGAGGAAGTGGTTGGGGCAGACTGTGCTCTATTAATACAATGGCACATTGAAGGGCCCCTGGGAAGGACAATTAGGAGGAGGATTACGAAATCTGGGAAGGCGTCTGCAGAAGCATTCAACATGGAAAGAATGGAAAACAAATCAGCAAATTTGACCAGTGAAAGGAAAACCGGGCATCTATAGGCGGCGGATGATGTGAAGAGCTCACCATGGGGGGGTCCGGTTAGGGAGTAACCTTGGCTTTCACTTTTCCTCGCCTCTTAGGGGGTCCGTTTGACCTCGTTCTGTTTACTAAAGGGGAAGCCATGCGTGGTTTGAACAATGTGGTGGTTTGTTCTATTTTCTCAGTGTGTGTGTATGACCTGTATGAGAGAATTTTATTATGCTTAATATTCTTAAAGTGTGAGTTTTGCATGTTTATTATAAAAATCGAAAGCAGGACTTAAACAGGTGGAGAAATGCAGTGTTCCTTCTTATAATCTGTTCCAGGTATTTACTTAACCCATTTATCGAGGGCGTTTGGACTAGATCTCCAGATACCCTACTCATCCGGTCCACGCGAAAGCAGTCTGGCCGCCCACGGCTGTCCCGAGGCGCTGCCCTCACACAGGATAGCTGCCTGTCCAGCAACTTGCCGAGGGAGGGAGTTGACACAGGACAGAGAATGAACGGTCGCCTCGCTGAGACACAGCATGTCAGGGCACCGGCAGAAAACCTCTACATGCTCCGGAGCAACTGCTATGAAGTCCATGAGGGGACTCGGGGGACCAAAGGGTCTCTTCGCATGTGCAACTGAAAAAGTCCTGTCATCGGGATGCACAGTCCAGGGGAAGTTCAGCCATGTCAGGGGACAGGAAGCCCTGTCTGTGCCCAGGCTCCGGAAGGCAACCCACCACCTCCTCGGAGTCCTGCCCGGTCTGGGCTCCATCTTCCCTCAGCGCCGCCACCACCATCTCCAGTGGCTTCTGACTCCCTCTGTCCCCACCGCAAGGGAGACTCACACGAGACCCTTTCTGTAGCCCTTCAGCCAAGGTTATAACTGTGAATGCTTCACAGCCTGCTCTCTGGAAAGACGAGCCCTTTGCCAATTGCCGTAGTGTAAACACTCCTTCCACGGCCAAGAGCAGGCCACCAGTGAGATGCCCCTGAACACAGAGCTGAGAGGAGAGGCAGGCTGGCAGGCCGTTAGGCAGCACAAAGTCACACGGATGCAGCAGACACAGCCTGTTGTACACACAGACACGAGAGTGCAGAGAAGGCAAAATGTAACAAAAGAATGAGGAGGTGAAGAGTCTGGAATGTTTATCTTTTTGTTAATCCTCACCCCAGGATATATTTATTGATTTTGGAGAGAGAGGAAAGGTGGGGGAGAGAAAAAGAAAGGGAGGGAGGGGGAGAGAGAGAGAGAGATCAGTGTGGGAGAGAAACATCCATCGGTTGCCTCCCAGGTGCACCCTGACTGGGGATTGAACCTGCGATGTTGCACAGGACAAGGCTCCAACCAACTGAGCCACCCAGCCAGGGTTTTCATTAAAACATATTTGATGGGTAGGCTTACAAAATTTAATTTTTTAATTTTAATAACCACTCACGAAATTCCTGCAAAGCTAGCAGTTGGTTCTTACACGCCGACCCAGCACGCGGCTCTGCACACCAGCCCATCTCTGCATTGACGTCTGGACCTGAGACCACCACGCCAGGGTTTCGGGTGGGTTGGCCCTGTCCTGGTTGAAGCTCCCTCCTGCCCTGGCTCGGGGACAGCAGACAGCTGGGTTCTCCTTGGCCCTCCCGGCACGCCCTCTCCACCCCTTCCACCACCCGATGCATGTCTGTGCCCCTGGTTTTCACTCCTGACCTGGGCCCGTTCTGCTCTTCTCCAAGTGAGCTCGCTCATCGTTAACATGTGACTGACTCCCAAACGACCCCAGTGTGGGCCCCCAGTGCTGACTTGTCCCCCAGGTGCTGCTGGGCATCGCCGCCTGGACCTTGCCCCGGGGCCTCCTTCCCTACCTCTTCCCGCAGACGTGGCATTTCCCACGCCCTCCTCATCGGTGGTGAGGGTGTTCCCATTCATTCACTAATTTACCTGCAAACACTGACTGAGCTCGGACCACGGCCCGACACATACAACAGAGAGCACGCTTTCGGGGGCGACACCACCAGGCCACAACACAAACACGCCAGAGAACATGCGTTTTATAGCGTCAGGTCGTAACACACGCCACGAAGGGCCAGGCGTTTTCCTGTCACGGCAGGTCTTTCTCCCCTCCTCCCCACACTGAGGGTGTGCTGGGACCTGGCCCGTTACTGCCAAAACGTCCGCCCTCTCCAGACAGACCGGGGCCCACCGCCTCCGGCCCGACCCAGACCCTGGGTCTTGTCAAACACACCCCTCCCCGGCTCACACGCCTCCAGGGTCCTGCCACAACCAGGGAATAGATTGCTTGGCTGGCTATCTGAGAGCAATTTCATTATTCACCACGTGTGAAATGCTCAGTGAGTGTTCACACACGTGTACACACGTACAATTTGTTTCAGAAGGAGTTTTGTTTCCTGCTTTCCTTCCAACAACTGGGCGACTTTGCCTTGTGTCTCACCCTGTCCCTGACCCTTGTGCGGTCAGTCAGCCCGACCGGTATCACTGCAGCTCCACCGTGTGACGCCTCGGGCCCCACGTCCCCCTGAGGTTGTTTTCACACGTCAGAGCCCCTTCTCCCACGGCCTCCTCCCCCCGGCCCTCGCTCCCCAACCCTTCACCCCACGCTCTGTCTCGGTTCTGCCACAGCCCTTGGCTCGTGACACAAGCTGGTTGAGCACCTACTGTGCACCAGGCACTAGCCACACACTGAGGGTAAGGAAGCATGCAGACCCCCACCCAAAGGAGAGAGTCATGAAACATTGCTTGGGGTGTCCGCGAGCCCCCAGAATCCACGCAGCAGAGGGGCGGGGGCTGAGAGTTCTCCTCCTTCCGTGGAAGGACAAGAGTGACTCGGCGGGTCACAGGCACGATCCCATTGCGAGTTACTTAGGGCTCGATAATTAGGCTGACTTTTTATTTGGGTGGGAAAATAGCACATATTATTTCATCGCTAGGACAAACACAAGAAGTACAAGGGGAAATATTATTTCAGGCCCCAAATCTGTGGTTTTAACCCCCGAACCTTGCGTCTCACAGGCTTGCTCTCAGTGAATTCAGACTTGCACATGTGCGCACTTATATTTTATTATTTGTATAGCCCGCCACGTGGCTGAAAGAATTTGAAGTGATTTATAAAATCACTTCAATTATAAGATTGTGTAACTTAAAAATGGGATGAGATTTCTCCATATGATCTTTCCTTGAAACGAGGGCTGCTCCCCATAGCAGGTCTTTCTCGCTGAGATTTGCTGAAACTTAACGTGACCCTCCTGCAAGGGCGCCGAAGGCTCTGGAGACAGCACCAGGCCCACAGGAGCCCTGGTGACATCTCTGGTGACGGGGGACGTCACGCTCCACGTTTCAGGCCCACTTTTGCACAGTGAACGGGAGGGAATCGTTTTCTGTGCCACGACACGCAGCGGCGAGTTCTCGTCACTTCGTCTCTCCACGCCGGTGCTCGGACCCCCTGCCCCCTGGGCGGGCACAGCCCAGGTCTCCAGGCACGATCGGCACGGGAGGCAGGCGGAGAACTGAGAGGCTCGGACGCCCTTGGAAAGGCAGGTGGCCTCGTCTCCACTTCACACGCTGCAGAGACAGGAAGACGAGGGAGGTGGGCAGGTGTTGGAAAGGCAGAGAAACAGCAGGAGGCGTCACGGTCCAGAAGCGCCGAGAACCTCGGGCAAACCCGGACGAGCACGGAGAGGAGGACCAGGGTAGAGTGAGAAGCGCGGGCCTGGCCCGACTGGCCTTGGTTCTCGCAGCAGCCCTGCCGTTGCCTAGCTGTATGACCTTGGACAAGGTCACTCAGCCTCTTCAGATACAAATGTATAAGGTCTGTATGGGAGCCACACTAGCGGACCTTTTGAGAAAACTCCCTTTCGGCGGGGTTCAGAAGCACCAGGTCACAGCCAGGGCCTGGAGAACTGGGGGGCAGGCACCACCCTGCTGGGGGCAGGCTTGGGAAAAGTCCGCTTTGTTAGCCCAGGTCCTGGTTAGATACGGCCAAGGGCGGGGCCTCCAGATTCTTTGTAAGTCAAGTCTTCGCCCTGAATGGCCCATTGCTGGACAGGTAAGTGATGAACGACCTCGCACTTCTTTTGGGGACGTTCGCTTTTCCCTCCTTAGTGTGCACACCCCCCAGCCTCTAGCCAGGGATTGTGTCTGTTCTTGGGAAGCACAGAGGAACATGGCCTTGGAGGTGTCCTTGCCGAGTGCCCTCAGTCTGTGGCTGCGGCCCTGGGGCACGGAGCCCTCCCCACTCCTGGCTCTCTCTCTCTACTTCTCTGGAAAGTGCCGGTCACAAACTTATTACTGAAGGTTTCTCTCACGCACAAACTCGCTCGGGGTGTCCAACCTGTGGGCCACGGGTCCTGCGTGCAGCCTGGGATGGCTGTAAATGCAGCCGAACACAAAATCATAAATTTACTTAAAACCTTTTCCTGCTCACTAGTGCTGGTTAGTGCCTGTGTATTGAATGAGTGGCCCAAGACAGTTCTTCTTCCAGTGTGGCCCAGAGATGTCACGAGGTCAGACACCCCTGCATCTAGATCCGAGTAAAAGTGTGTAGATTAACACAACACAGCACATAGATTAACACAACACAGCCAGTAACAATTAAGCACATTTTATCTCCTGGCAAAGAGTCCTATAGTATTTTAAGTCTGACAGTCAGCTTGGGACAAAGAACTTCATACCCACAGCTGCTGAGTGTCCCTGAAGGAAGCTCACCATTACCCTCACCCTGGGGTCTCCAAGTGTCCAGAAAGGTCAGCAGACAAGGGCCACCCCGTAGCTCCTCAGCATGTGGCCGGGGTGCCCCGGGAAAGCGCCTAACCATAAGCATGTAGGCCGAGATGATCAACGGGGGGCTTCAGAGAAAACCCGGCGAGAGGACCTAGCCCGGTGGCCGCCACCCACCTTTCCTGTGGGTTCCGCTGGCCCTGGGCTCAGCTGGCTGAGACCCGAGGCTGTGCATTCAAAGGCCGAGCTGCAGGAGGACGGCCCGGTCATCGGCCGCTCTCAGCCCACCCGCCTCCCGCGCATGACCTCTCACCGGGTTGGGTAACAGATGCTGCCCCAAAAGTCCCTGGGCACTTCTGGGGTCAGGAAGTGTGTATCCCCACCTCCCTGAACAATGCTCTGATAGCTCTTAAGTTTTTTCAGGGATTTCTGCCTCTCGTCACCTGAACACAGCAGAGGCCCAGCGGATTTCTGCTGAGGAGTCGGCTCCCCCAAGGCAGTGTTTATGGGTTCAACCCACACTCATAGAATGTGCCACTGCGGTGAGTGTCCTGAAGGGGCAGCACCCGGCGCCACAAGAGGCAGCAGCGAGCGCTTCGACTGGACTGGAAGGGGGTCAGGAAGCCTCTCGGAGTCCATCCTGTGCGAGACGAGGGGCCTAGCCGGGCGCTGGCTGAGGGGGACAATGGGGGACGTCAGAGCCCAGAGAGAGGTGGAGATGGGGGGGACGGTGAGAGGAGGCTGGGGGGTAGACAGAGGTGGGGTCCCGCAGGTCCTGCGATGTGTAAGAGGCTTCAATCGAGAGCTGCGTGCAGCGGGCAGGAAGGGTTTGGGGCGGGGTCGTAGGGCAACTTCGTTTCTACTTAAAAGAGAACACTCCAGGTGCAAGAGAGGTGAGCGCAGATGGACCGGGTTGCAGACAGACGTGGGAAGACAGGTGGGAGCTAACGGGGGCTCCAGGTGCGAAGCTTCAGCGCTGGGCCTGGGAGGGGCAGCGGAGGGGGAGGGAAGTGGACAGACTGCAGGTGGACTGGGAAGGCAGAGCCCGAAGCGCCCGGCTGGGGCGGAGGAGAGAACTGTAGGGGCAGCTTCACAGATGGTGGCTCTGTTTCCGGAAGGGAGCACGGCAGAGGGGCAGGTAGAGGGTGGGGTCCAGAGGCCTCTTTGGAAGCCCAGAGGTGGCGGAGCCCAGGAGATCTCCAGGGAGCCTGGCAGGGAGGGTCCGGCAGTGAGTGTCCGGGAGCTCAGAGGGCAGGGTGAGGCCACCGGCCCCGTGCCACTGGCGGGGCCTCACGTCCACTCGACAGGCTCACCGGTGACAACTGCCAGACCCAATGCTCAGCTGAGTCTGCCCCCTACCCAAGGTCCCATCGCCCCAGTCACAGGAGAGCTCAGTGGTCACAGTAGCCACATTTTGAAACATTAAAATCCAGCCACAAACATGCCCGTTAATTGCAGAGAGGGCACCCAAAGAGTTAAATTTGTCATAAGAATCAACCTTAATATCTTTATCCCCAAGCTTCCTCCCAGATTACAGCTCCCAGACTGAGTCCCAGGGTAAGGAAATCTGGATGAAGCTGTCTTAGAGCCGGATGGGGCCAAGTCACAAGGCCAAGTTTCAGCTAATACATTTTAAATGAAAACACACCAGCGAGATTTAGAACAAGGGTTAGGAATCGTAAAATAAATACCACAGAACAATTCTCCATTTCGAAACGCCGGGTATCAGGCCCTGGGGAGCTGAGCATCTCTTCTGAGTGTGACAATCTCGCCCCTGGGACACCAGCAGCAACCCAGCGGCGGGCTCCGTTCTAACCTGCACTGGGGGCGGGGGAGCCACACAGCCAGGGAGCCAGACCCCCCCCTGTGGCCGTCTCCGAGCTGGGCTCCAGGCGCTGGGAAACTGGCACTGCCCTGGCTCAGGGGAAGACAGTGACCGACCGACACCAAGAACCTGGCTGTTCGAACTTCTAGAATCTTCTAAGAGCTGAATGAACTCAGCCCAAGGGGTACCTTTGTTCACAGAAGGAGCCAAGATGGGGCAGTTAACTGTAAACCCATCTCTCTCAAACATTCCTCATGATGAATTCCACCAGAAAACTTCGGTTCTTCTCTCAGAAAAGGCGGTCTCCACTGGGTCTCGCCCCTGGGGGCTTGCTCTTCCAGCGCCCACCATTTGTCCCGACCTCACCAATGCCAGGCAGTGCCCGCCAGGGAAGGCTTGGCCGCTGGGCCTCCTGCTCAGCCGCTCTGACCAGCTGCGCCCTGCCGGTCAGCAGAGGCGGGGGCCGGCTGCCACGGTCACACCGCACAGTTCAGAGGCTGTCCTTGTGTGGTGGGCAGGCCGGGAGTTCGGCATGTCTCTCACAGGGGGACATCCCGGCGGGAGAGCTCTTTGTCAAGAAACCCGGGCCTTGCCTCCCAGCTCAGCCCCTGGGACCCACATCCACAGCGCGGTAACCAACTACAATGCCCTCTTCGTATTTCCAAGTGCCCCACACGGGAGATGGCACCCCCTCCCCCAGTGTGAACCACCGCTGGGGAAACCGCAAGACAGAGGGGTTAGGGACCCAGAACCCAGGCTTCTCGCTGCCTGAGTCACATCCTGGCCTTGGACAGGCAACAGGAAGCTGTTCGCAGCCTCTCTGCCCACCCCAGTCACCCAGGACACGCCTCCCAATGGTCACCTGCATCTTAGGGTGGAACCCTGGCCCCCCAGTTGCCTTCTGTGGCACTTTTCCCAAACTAGCTCTGGGTCCAGGGCTGGCCAGGGGCCCGGGTGGCTGAGGGCCAACCCTGCTGGTCCCTTCCTGCCTGTCACCACCCCACAAATCCCAGCTCTTAGGGTCTGCTGTGCCCCAGGATGACCTGAGGCTCCAGTTGCCAGAACCAAGAGGAGACAGAGGGAAGAAAGGAGAGAGGGAATATGCATTTGTTTCCGTACACGCACATGCAAAGCGGTGGTATGCCCAAGGGGAGACGGCCAGAGGGGACTTAGCAGTGGGGTCTGCGACTCAAGAGTTAGGGCTGGGGATGGACTTTGAGAGTCGTCCACACAGGGGTGAAGGTGAACCCATGGTGGCGCTTGTGTGGCGACTCCCAGCCCCACTTACAAACCGACCTGCATTTGTGCCCAAGTTCACATGGTCCTCTCTCACCTCCACCCTATACCCACAGCTCCACCCCTTCCCGTCTCCGTTTGGACTGCCGGCTCTTACCTTCAGTCTACAAGCATGTTCAAATCTCCTTTATTTTAAAACAACAAGTCAAATGAAAAAAAATTTTAAATCCCCTCCCACGACCCGAACCTTCTTCCAGCCTCAGCCTTGTTTTACGCTCTTGGCTCTCCCAACAGGGAGAGGCCTGCCCGGAAGAGGGGGCGACGCAGCCTTTCCTTCCTGGCTTCTTACCAGCGGTCTTGTTCTAAGGTTGCCACTCATCGCCACGTCTTCCAGCCCCACCCACGGCTTAGTTCCGTCCCCATCCTATTGGACACGTCTCCGTGTAACAGCCCTGCTCCCTGCCCTCTCTGTCCCTTGGCCTCTGGGACTCCTCCTCCTTCGTTCTCCTCCTACCCTTGGATCTTTTCTCACTGGCTTCCGCCCAGCGCTGCTCCTGGGGCACCGCCATCCCTGTGGTTCAGCCGTGGGTCCCAGCCCCGCTGTCCCTGTGCGCTCCCTGGGCCAGGCCATCACAGTGCTGGTTTAATTCTCTCGTCACCTGAAAACACAGTCCATCTAAGTTATTGAGACTTCTTTTATGACCCAGCATATAGTCTTACTTCAAAGAATGTTCCAAATTTTAAAAGTGAATCTTCTGTTGTCATGGAGTGGTTTTTAGGAAGTGCCCATGAGGTCGCATTGATGGTGTATTGTCTGAGTTCTGTGTGTGGCCACGCAGAACAAGCCATCACACAGAAAAGAGTGTCGGTGACTCAGAGTGAGATCACGGATTCGTCTGTCCTTTCAACTGAGTTTCTGCTCCCGTCTTTTGAATCCGGATCAATACGCGTTCAGAACTGCTCTACATTCTTGACAAACTGACCACTGGTCATATTCCTCGTCCCAAAGCCCACGTCACCTGATGTTAAAATGGCCAGTTCAGCCTTCGCTGGATGAGGGTTAGCTCCACCCACCCACTTACTTCCAACCTACCTTTGTGTAGCATAAAAAGAGTTTCTCGTAGGCAGCACGTGGTACAACCTCACCTTTTAATTGAGTGTGTAGAGCATTTGCATTTAACTTAAGTGTCTCTCTGGAATAATTTCCTTTCCCATCTTCCTGTTTTCTGTTTGACCTGCCTGTCCTTTACTCTTTTTCCCTCTTTTACCTCCTCCTTTGGACTGAGAACAAGGATGACTCATTTGATCTCCAGCGTTTGGCACAGAGGTGGAAACAAACCCAGTGAGCGTGGTGCCACGGAGGCCGTGGTGAGAGAGACCGAGCTGCACCGCAGGCCCCGGGAGCCTGAGTCCACGGCAGAGGAGAACGAGCGCAGGACTCGGCCAATCGGAGGTCACCTGGCGACCTTCGGAGGGACAGCCACGGTGAAGGCCGGTGTGAACCCGGTCTACGGGGGGTGGGTACAGGGGGTGGGTGAGGAAGGAAGAGCGGAGAAGCAGAGACATCACCGGGGACAGCAGAGGAGTTCGAGGTAATGGGTGGGGGCGGTGCACAGAGAACGCAGTGGCGACTAGAAAAGGGAGTGCGTCCTCAGAGCCTGTTCCTTCCAAAGAGAAACCAAACACCCTTGAGTGTGTTTGGTGCTGACGGACTCGACCCTGTGAAAGGACAGGGCTTGGGAGATTTGTCGGAGGAGGAGGAGGAGGAAGAGGAGGCAAAGAGGCTGAGGGGGAGGCCGTAGAGCCCAAGCGTAGACAGACTTTGGCAGGAAAGGGCCGTGGCCACACGTGCAGAGGGGAACGGCCGATGCGTGGTGTCCATATCAGGTCGGCTGGTGATTGTCTTTTATCTCCTGTTTCTCTCTCTGCTCCCCGCGTTCTCGACGCCCGATGAGTCCGTGATCAGTGTGAGTAGGAAGCGCTCTCACAGAAGGAGCCGCCCCTCCCGGGGCCTGGACGAGGAAGTCACCTCCAGGTGAAGGAGTCGGGAAGGCTTCTTCAAAGTGGGTCGTCCAAGCCGGGTTTCAAAAACCAGGTAACATTCATAAAGTAACACTTACAAATTGGCAAATATCTACGAAGACATTACAACCGCCTGCGATAATGCCACCAACAAGACAGGGTCGCCGCCCTCTGGACCTGCCAGTCAAAGTCGGGGAAGAATTTTTCTAGCAAAAGAAAAAATGGAGGGGGGAGGGGTCCCTGGGGACAAATGAGGGAGAATGGGCAGGTGACAGCCAGCCATGAGACCGTCACCGGAGCCTGGGGGCTCGGGGGTCACTGAAGGCGTCCTAGCAGAAGTGTGAAAGATTGAGCTCAGAAATGGGCCACCCACGGTGGTGTGTCCGTCCCAGAGAAGCTGGGCCACCAGCGGGCAGCGCGGATGGGGTCTGGCTCTCACATGGTGACGTCTTGTATCACCTCCCAAGGAGGCCCCCGCAGAGCCAGGGCAGTCATTCACGGGCAGGGCCACCCGCCTGGCTTGTCCACACTGCCCACGACGCCTGTGAAACCACATTTTTCTAGAAACCCTGTGATTATCTTGCAAATAAGAATCACACGACACTGGGGTTTTTATGTGAAAGACACTGTATTTGTTAAATGCTAATATTTAAACTAGTATTTAAAGTTTTCCACCACTTGGAGAACTAGGAGACTGTGCGTGTGAGTGCACGCACACATGTGCACGTGAGTGTGTGTGAGTGTGACGAAGGGATAAAGGCTCGACCACAGACAGGATTTCTTGGAAACACGGCATTATGACCCTTCATGAACCAATAACAGCCTCTTCCTTCTGTAGTCTTATGAGCTGCTAAGAAACACCAGGTGATCACGCAGATGATAAATAGTTTCTTCATTAACGTCAATTCTGGGCTTATGTTATCAATGGTCGTCTATTATATCTTATTCTGTCTTCACAGGCACTCTGAACCAATTAATAGAATTTATTTTCAGTCCATGGATATGTTTTAAATGTTTTCCGAGTAAATAATCTTACACCCTTTAACTACAATGCCTTGAAATTCAGCTAAGATTAATGGAGTTAAAAAAGAACACAAATTCTTGACAGACACAAAGTGGTTACTAAATAAAACTGTCACCAGGAAATGAAAGACACGTACGTGAATTTCATTGGGCACTGAAAGGGGAGCCCCACGTGCAGACCAGATGAAGAGCGCACACTGAGAAACACTCGCAGTAAGAACGGCTGTCCCCAAACACGGGGGTTCCCGTCCTCCACTCTCCACCTGCCCCCCAGGCCCAGACAGAGCTGAGCCCCCACGTGGGAGTTTGAAGAGACCTGCAAAGGTACAAATGTTTCCTAAGAAAATCTCCCTCACTGTATTCTTCCATCTCTGGTAAAGTCTTACCCTGTCTTCTACTCTTTTTTAAAACCCAAATCCTTCTGGGTAAGGCCTTACCTGACCAGGGGGAGCCACACTCAAAGCTAAAAAGTAAGCAAAGCATAGTCCTGGGGCCCTGGACTTGAGGTCGGGCGTGGTTGCCGTGGGGGCTTTAGCCGACTCTCTTTGGGGAGAGAAGATGGAACAGCTGTGTTCGGAGGCGGTGCATTTTAACCATGAACGTGAGAAGGAGCGGTGCATGAGCAGTGGGCTTAGGGGTGGGCATTGTGGATGTTGGTTGATTTTGTCTGGCCAGCACCGGCTCCTTTTCCCTTCTTGTCACGTCCTCACAGGTAGACGGACAATTCCAGGGTCCCAACACCATCTCTCAGCACCAGAGCGAGCGACTGATACACCCCCAGTGACCCCACTGTCTAACCACACGTGCCAGTCCAAGAGTCGGCCCTTCCCTGGCACTGGGCTATCTACGCAGAAATGAAACCATTTAGGCGCCAGGAGACCCCAGGGTGGCATGCGGATGCAGGGAAATAAGACGCTAACTTGGGTAACCCTGGAAGTCGGTGGGGTCTGCAGGACGGCAGGGGCGCAGCAGGCCTGCGGCTGCTGAGGCCGTTCCTCCGGGCCCACAGGCTGAAACCATGAAGCTGGGATGCATGGTCTTGGACTTGCCTGGCGAGGTAAATGCAGGGCAGAGGGTGAGAGTTATTTTCTGAAGGCTGGAGCGGGTGCTTCCACAAGAAGCAAGAGGAAGCGAGAGCAATCTATGCAGAGACAGATCAGGGTCAGAGCCGTCAGTGGGAACTTTGATTCAGCTTAACACAGATGGTTACGTGGAGAACTGTTCATAGATACGGGTGCACATGCAAGTCAACATGCACACGTGTATCTCATGACTCTGTCGGGTGAGGCGGCCAAGGAGCAATGACCAGCCAGACCCAGCTTTACAGGAGCGTCTGCCACAAAAGGAACCAGACCTCCTTGGAGCCACAGCTGAGTCTAGGACAAGGTCAGGAAACGTGCTGCATGACCTTGGAGCATCTTGTGCTGTGAGAAATTAGGGAATGAGAAAGATATCAAGAAAGAGAGGAGGAAGGAGGGAGGGAGGGAGGAAGGAAACAAACCCACAGTGACGGGTTATATCAAAGGGACCCAGGAGCTTACCGAGAATTCCTAAGCTTTCAGTAGTCAAATCTGCAACAATTTGAGCAAAAAAAATTTTTTTTAATTTAAGGAGAATTGCATTATAACTCAATGTATAAAATGATTAGCAATGATCCCATACTGACATGAATAAACAACTAAACAAATAGACACATTGCAGAAAACAGACAGATCTCCTGTACAGAAGGATTCCAAATAGCGCACATGGGGGCACGCCCTCCAGCTGGGGTGGCGAGTCCTCGCTCTTGAAGCTCCGGCCGTGCGCAGCAGCCTCCTTCCAAAGAGCGCAGTACGGAGAGGGAGGGGACAAAGGGTCACTCCACAGTGGAAACTGGACCGACGGCCCTCAGCCAGGCCATCAAGGTCAACACCACCTGGGGTGAGTCATGTTGCCGACACATACCTTGCATGGCACGTGACAAGCACGGCATTTGCCCTCTGGTCTCCCCCCAAACCCAGAGCCCCAGTCCAGTCGGGTTCCTGCAGAGGGCCATTTTGCAAAGCATCCGGTCAGCTTCCTCAACACTGGCCAGGCCACCAAAAACAAGGCCAGTCTGAGAAACTCGTGGCCACAGGGACCCAGAGGAGACATGGTGACTAAGTGTCGTGTGAGATCCTGGGTGAGATCGGAGCAGAAAAGGAACCTTGGTGGAAACTGAGGAAATGAGTTAAAATACTGCCTGAGCAGCTGTTCATTCACGGCCTTTGCTGACGTAACACGTTAATAACCCGGGAAACTGGGTGTGGGGGTAGAGGAACTCTCTGTGCTGTTCTTGTAATAATTCCACAGATCTCAGAACAAGATTTCTTCCCCAGAAAGGTTAATTAAAATAAAATTTTCAAGTTTAACAACAACAAGTCCACATTAGCAGAGCCAGCTTGCCCGAGCCCGCCAGTGGGACCCAGTTTGGGACGTTCTGTGGCCTCGCAGCCCCTCTTGGCCGCCACGGGTCCTACAGACTGCCCTACAGTCCTACAGACTGCCCACCTTCCGCCCCGGGTCCCAAGCTCCGTCACCCACCTGGGCCCCCATCTTCCACCACCCGTCCCCCCACCACCTGGCCCTCTCCGTCCCCCCACCCTTAGCACTTCCCAAGGCCCAGCTGTGGGCCCGCTGCTCCTCCAAACCATCCTCTCCAGGTGCAGGTCAGGCACCCGGGCCATGCACTGAGTTAACATGAGGCCTCGAGCGAGGACACACTTGAAAACACAACCCTGTAACACAGCCGCCAGGCCCCCTCTGTTCTGCCCACTCTGATAGGAGGGGCTATTTGAAGGAGGAATTACTTTAACATATAAGACAATGGACGGACTTATCAAGAAAGACCTACGCAGACTCTGAAGACCCAGAACATTCCCAGACACTGAAGCTCCCAAGGACCCTGCCCTCCCCTGAGGCAATGCCCAGGATCCTTCACTGCAAATAGCTTTCAAATCGCTGCAAATCGTGCCTTTGGCCCAGAAGAGGCATCCGGGCCCTGGACTCACACCCAGAGTCCTCCCTCTCCCTAGTCCCCTCCATGCCTCCACCTCCCTACACCTCAAAGCACCCACTGAGCACTGCAAAGACGCAGGGGGACAGGTGACAGGGACACTGTCTGGGGGACACGGGCACCACTTCGAGAAGAAGGGCGCCGTGAGCACGCGAACAGCAGGGTCTCGAATAGGGCCACAGCCACTCGGGGCACGGGGTGCTGCTGGGCACAGCGCAGGCTGCGGTGCTGGAAGCGTCGGTGGGGAAAGTGTGCAGAATCCCCCCCAACAAAAACAAATGAACATTGTGTGGAGAAGCAGGGGAGAGACACCTGGGAAAGGTCTGAGCAAAGAGCAGACAGAGGGGAAGGAAGCAGGACGGATGCGGGGGGTCGTTGGTAACAGGTCACCACAAACTCAGAACAATGGAAACCTGGGCTCTCACGGTTCCGAAGGGCAGGAGTCAGAACCACGGTGTCGGCTGAACCAGGCTCCCTCCGCAGCCGCACAGAGGAGGCCTTCCTGCCTCTTGCAGGGTCCGGGGGCGGCCGTGTTCCTCGGCTTGTGAAGACATCATCAGGTTTGTGAAGACATCATCAACCCAACCTCTGCCTCCCTCTATTGTCTCCCTCGAAGACTCTTGTCATTGCATTCGAAGTCCGTCTGGGTGGCCCTGGTGACCTCGTCTCAAGCTGCCTGCCTTCAGTTCATTGTATCACAAAGACCCTTCTTCCAAACAAGGTCACGTCCACGGGATCTGGAACGTGGGCACATCTTTCAGGGTGCCATTGGAGCTACCGCAAAGAGCTCAGGAGCAAAGATGGAAACTACTACCTCTTAAGCATTAAAAGAGCAACTATCCCCACATGTGGCTGGTTGACGTCCGATGGCAAACACCGGGCACAGCAGCTGTGAAGGACATGAGGCTCATCAGATTTCAGTCCCTCGCAGCTGAAAAGGTGCAGCAGCGCCGGCCCCGCCCCCAACCCCCTCAGATAACTGGATGAGAATCTCCAGACCACAGGGCCCCGCATAGGCACCTGCGAAACCTTCCCTGGTGATTCCGATGTGCCGCCGGGGTGGCGCACCACAGGGAGAGGGTCAGACAGGAAGGGCGGTGGGCACTGATATGAGGCTCCCCGCCCACCCTGAGAGCGAGCAGGAGTGGCTGCCTCCCTTCCAGTTCACGGGTGCAAGTACAAATGCCACCAAGCGCGGGGCACTTGGCACGCACCTGGGAGAGGGGTCCCTAGGACCGACCCCTCCAGGGCGGGGCGGGCAATCAGGCAATGGACTGGACTTTGTTTGGTGTCTGCGTGTCCCACACACAGGAGTCCCCGAGCACAGGGGAGTCGCATTTCTGTTTGTAAGAGACTCTCCTCCCCAGAGATTCGGCCCAGAGCAGGGTGACTGGGTACAAACAGCACAGTTTTCCTGAAGTGCGGATTCCCCAGGTGAAAACCATATCGTTACCTAACCCAATGCTCTTCCTAATTAGTTTATACGGGAAGATCAAGATCAAATGGGAAGGAAAAGAGCCAACTCATCAAGTGACCAGATTCAGATCGACCTAAAGTATCAAATACTCTCAGTCAAATCATGAAAAATGCGCCAAGCGGCACCGAAGATGGAGTGCGGATGTGCCACCGTTGTTCCCAGTGACCGTTTAGACCTGGGTGACAGCAAAGGAGGCACTGGTTAGGCAGAAAGGACACCAAGCAGGCCTGCCTTTGAAAGGGAACAAGGGGCTCACGGTCCCGTAATCGCCGCACGAACCAGCGATTCCCAGTGGCGCGCGGGTTCCATGCCCACTGCTCTCTCTCTAAGTGGCAGCGCAGCCCAAGGGGCCAGCGCCTGTGCTGAGAAGGAGGCAGACGGGGCGCTTCTCTCTCCAAAGCGACGCCTAACTCCTCAGTTCCTGCTCCCCACACAGCCCCTCCTCCAGGGGTCCCCGTGGACCAGCTCAGACACCCACCAGGCTCGGACACCAGGCTCTCTCCCTCTCGTCTGAATTCGGGTCCTGGCTGCAGCAGGCCTTCCAGCCCCTCCGACCCAAACACAAGCACGACGCCCTGGGTGAGAAGATGAATGGAAAACAGAGAGTTAGACAAGCACGGGGCACTCCGTGTCCTCACCCACCGGCTCCCTAGGGGGACCAGAGGCACCCAAAGAGAACAGACAAGCCAATGCAGAGGACAGGACAAAGCTCATTTTGCGGCAGCAAGGGGGCGGGGGGCTGTGGCTTCTGGGACCTGGGGCCACGCCTCCTCCCGGAGCTCAGCTTGGCTGAGGGAGGCGCTGCTCAGGCAGCCAGGCAAGGTGTCCACACCCTGCTGGTTGGTCCTTCCCGCCAGCCCCTGCCCATGCCACGCCCACCCGGACACCCCAGTGATGGTGATGGGCGGGGGTGGGGGGAGCCTGCAGGCCAGCCGAGGCTTCGTCCCCTTGAGCACCTCCGCAACACTGGAGGGAGGAGGGGCACCCTAGGCACCCCCCACCCCTCCAAGTGAGCCCGTGGCTCAGGAATCCCGTGTGGCTTCAGTGAGTGCCTCCCGTCCCAGGTCTCTTCTGAGACTGTGGTCATGCTGTCAGCCACGCCTGCGGTTCCCCCCCACAGGCTTAGCTGGGGCTGGGGACTGGTGGCCCAGCTCACTCACTGGTTGTTTAGAGCTCTCCCTCTCCTCAAGGGGACCTCTCCCTGGGGAGCTGACAGCATGCAGCTGGACCCCTGAGGACGGGTGTCCAGGTGAGAGTGAGCCCCCAAGTCGGGAGGTGCCGTCTGGCTCTAACTCACTCTCAGAAGTGGTGCCCCCACTTCTACGCCACTCTGTGTGCTGGAGTGGAGTCCCCAAGCCCAGCAGCACCCACTCAGGGAGCACCGATTGCCCAGGACACACAGACCGGGAGGCGAGGCTCACAGGGGACGCCTGGCAGGCTGCCTGCCACCTTCCCTCCCCACATTCGCTCTAGAAAAGGCGGAGCTGACACCCCGGCCCCAGGCCAGGCCGACGCAGGGCAGACCCAGCGCTGTCCCAGGATGCTCCACAGAAGCTGGAAAGACCCCACCGGGTCAACGTGCAGGAAGAACCACCAGAGACCCAGAGCCCAGGCTCACTCCACCTCCAACACACCCTCAGTTTGTCCAGGCTGCTGTAACAAAACCACCGAATGTCGGCGGTTACGAGTGACTCCTTCCTCCCAGTTCCGGAGGCTGGAAGTTGAGACCATGGAGCAGACTCCGTGCCTGGAGAGGACCTGCTTCCTGCTTCCTAGACGCTGTCTTCTCCGTGTGACCCCGTGGGGCAGAAAGGGGGCGGGGCTCTCTGGGTCCTGGACTGGGACAGGGCACCAACCCCACTCATGGGGGCTCCACCCTTGTGACTTCACGCCTGTCCACGGCCTCCCTCCTAACACCACTGCCTTGGGGGCTGGGTTTCGACACACGGATTGTGAGGAGACATAAACAATCTATAGCAAATGCACACCAACCTAAAACAAAATGACAGATTTGTTGTAAAACACTGAAGAATAGCAGTTAAGGGTATACATTCTGCTGCTAGAGTATCTGGGCTACGATCTCGATTTTTTTTAAATCCTCACTGATGACACACTTATTGAGAGAGAAGAAGGCGAGGAGACAGGGAGGAACTTTGGAGTGAGAGACAAACACTGATCAGTCGGCTGCCTCCCCTACACACCCCGACCAGAGAGCAAACCCACAACCCAGGCATGTGCCCTGACTGGGAATTAAACCCGAGAACTTTCGGTTTATGGGACGATGCTCCAGCCAAGCCACACTGGCCAGGGCCAGTCTCATTGTGCCACTCACTCACAGTTCAACCAGAGCCGAGCCTCTCTGAGCCTCCGTCCCTTTGTCTCTGCAATGGCGCCTCCTTCCCAGGACTTTGAGGGGTTAGAGATGACGACAAACCCTTAGAACCGTGTCTGGCCACCGTGGACTCTGATCAATGCCACCATGTCTGGCCACCGTGGACTCTGCTCAAACGCCGGCAGTCTGTTCATGCTGCTTGCTGTTGGACACACGGACAGAAGGTCTGTCCCAACAGAGGGACAGGGGCTGGTGGTCCCGCCCAGACCTCCCTCTCAACAGGCATTCCATCCTGAGCACGGTGTCTTCAAGGAGAAAGGGACTGTCCCAGGGAGAGCCAAGTTCCATCCACGGTGCCTGGGCCACCGCGAGCCCCGGATGTAGCAGGCACTCGGTGGCCTGCTGCACGTCTCCGCTGATTCGCTGAGCAGATGCACACCTGCTCGGCCTCCATCCAGGCCGCCTTCGGACGCCTGGTGCCCCACACAGCCGGTGTTGCCAGGGACAGGATCCCCATTAATCAGTATGCCACCCCCAAACCTGCGGCAGAAGTGTTCTGGGCAGAAAGTTCTTGTTTTGTTAGTTAGGACTTTTTGCCTAATTGTTTAGTCCTGCAAACTCGGATGGGCTACAACTCACAAGTGACAATTTCAGCTGCAATTTCTCATCCACACTGAGCACATGTCTCCGGTCTGCCTCCCTAGTGAATTCAAAAGCAAGAGTAGCGGGTTCCGGCAAATTCCTTGCAGCGGACTCCAGTCCTGGAGAGAAAGCCAAGCCAAGGGGAACACCCGAACCAAGGGCAGTTAGGAACTGGGGTGGTGGGGGTTAGGGAGTGACAGCTCCTCGCCCTCACCTGTCACAGTGCCCACCGAGCCACCCACCCCGCTGGCCCCTCGGGGACGATGAGCCTGACCCCAGCTCACCCACTGCTGTGGCACCCAAAGCTTAGCCACCTCGATCTTTCCAGAAGCATGTCCCCTGCCCCTGCTCCCCCTTCTCTCCGGGGTCTGTGTCCTTCTCTGTCTCTGCTCCCTGCTCCCCAGGCCTGGGCAGCTGCGCAACAGCTGCGCGGCCTGAACAATGTCAGTCTGACCCCTGGTCTGGCCATCAGCAAAGTGCACTCGGCCGAGGGCCCTCGCCTCCCTGCACCCCGGCTTCTTCTCCGTCAGATGACAAGGACCCTGCGGTCTTCCAGCCGGGCTTCAGTTCTCTCTGCAGACGGTGCAGGTCAGAAGCCGAGCTCGCTGCTGCTGCCGGGAATCGAGAGCAGGTGGTCCCAGCCGGAAGACCTGGTGCCCTGGCCTCCCTGCTCCCACCCCCAGCCCAGCATTCGGTGACATGGGACAGACCCTCCTTCCCAGCAGCTGGAGCAATGAGCCCGGTTAGGAGACCCCTGCAAGGGGAGGCCGCTGTCAAAAAGCTACATGAAGTTTCTCTTACAGGAACTGTTCTCAGCAGTGAGGCGGGAATCTGTGTGCGGTGGTCTGTGTGTGTGTAGCCAGGCCCCCTTTTCAACAACTGGTTATAGTGGCATCAGGAAAGAAAGTACTAGAAAGGACGGGAGCGGTCACTGGTAAAACTTGAACACGGCCTGTGTGCCGCATGTTAGCCCTGCATCAGTGTTAAATTTCCTGAACTTCACACTCACAGCGTGGTCCTCAGTCTACACCCTCGGGGACGGAGGGCCGTGCCGTCTGCGTTCCCACGTGGCACAGTGCAGGAAGAGAGCCGTCCCCTAGGTCCGCCCTGGACAGAGCTGCAAGCCCATGGGCGCTGTCAACCACCAGTGAGCGGAGGTCAAGGCCACACAGATGTCCACTGAAGGGTTGAACGTTTTCAGAGTAAAAAGTTAAAAATAAAATGAACTAAGAAAAAATTAAAAGTTTGCTGACCTTCTGGTTTGCAGGCTCGAGAGAAGGGCCGACAGCAGAGTGGCCCACACAGCCGGGCTCTCCACAGGGAATCCCCAGCCTGCCCTCCAGGAGGCCATGGTCAGTGGGGGCCAGAAGCAGGCCACAGTGAGGGAAGGCTACCCAGAGCGGTAGCCGGCCAGCCCTGGACACAGGGGGCTGGCTTCCCAGGGACAGCCAAGCTGAGTCCTCCTGGGACCGCCCCTCAGGCAAGTCCCCTTCGCTCTGGGGCAGTGTGAGCACCTCCTGTGTCCTCAACCTCCGATGTGCAGTTCGGTGCCTGCCCAGGGCACGTTCGGTGTCAGACCAGGCTGCCCCGGGAGCAGGAGGGCCACACCCTGGGTCGCCCACACAACATGGCCCCAAGTCAACACCCCACTCAGTAGCTGTCAGCGGGACACAGTCCCTTCAGGTCACATCAAGAGACAGGGAGCTGTTCAAAGGGATTCGACAGCCCCAGTGTTCCGACTGCCCTTGCCCCTCTCAAACCAGTGACTGCCCATAAAGGAGTGTCACATGGTCACAAAAGACTAGGCTTCTGTGGCCACCTGCACCCCCCAGCCCCTCCCCACCCCCAGTTGCTTAGGGTGGGGAGGATCTGGGGGGCTGCCCACAAAAGGGGGGCAACTCCTCACCTCTCCCTTCCCCAACATTTTGCTCCTCCTCTTACTGAGGCAGCCCTGTGAGGCAGTTGCTTCATTTCCTTCTCTTTCACTCTCACCGCTGTTGGGTGTCCTCTGAGTTAGACCCCTCTGGGATCTAAACTAGCCAAGAAAGGGCCCCGGGGTCCTAGCTCCACTCCCTGCCGGCAGCCTCCCCCCCACCTCGCTCCAAGGTTGGGGTTCTGAGCCCTTCCCCCAAGGGACCACAAGAGGGAGACAGGACGGCCTGGGTCCCCAGCCCTGTGCCCCAAGCAAGTACTCAGAAAAGAGATAAATAATATAATCAGCAGGCGAGAAGTCATGGCCCCAAGGAAAGCCCTCCTACCACATAAGTCCAAAGTACACCTGTCCTTGGGTAAATGAGCGGCTCCACCCCAGCTTCCAGACTGCTGCCCTTCCCCCTCAGCCCCAAACACAGACTGAGGCACAAAGGGGAAAATAGCCCTAACAGCACCTGGGATTATGCGAAGATTTATTATAAAGACAAGACTGTTGTTATGTTCCATAGACTGTTTTTCGAGCAGTTTTAGGTCCACGTCACAACTGAGCAGAACAGAGAGTTCGCACACAACCCGTATCCCCACGACCCCACACACATGTGCAGGCCGCCCATTATCGACATGTCCACCAGAGTGGGCCGTCTGTCGCGGTGGGTGAGCTTATAGTGACACATGATTATCACCTAGAGTCCACAGCTTACACTACAGATTGTCCTTGGTGTTGACAGACGGACCGCGACCTGCGCCTACCACGGCCGCTCCATGCAGACAGAGTGCCCGCACTGCCCCGAAGACCCTGTGCACCGCCAGGCCCCTCACGCCGCGCTAATGCCCACCACCGCCGGTCTCTGCACTGTCTGCACTGACGTGCCTTTTCCAGGAGGCCTGCGCTTGCACTCACACAGCGCGCAGCCCTTTGAGACGTGCGCCTCTCGCTCAGTCACGTGCACTGAGGCGCCTCCGCCTTTTCACAGCCGTATAGCTCATCTCCTTCCATCGCCGAATAACACCCCTAGTCCGGGTGGGCCACGGCACGCACCCATCCGCCCATCTACTGGAGGCCGTCGTGGCTGCCTCCGAGTTCCGGCGGTGACGGAGGAAGCTGCTGTGGACACCCGCGTGCAGGTTTTCGTGTGCTCGCGAGTTTTCAGCTCATTTGCGTAAACACCCAGGAGACAGATGGCTGGGTCTCGCGGCAGTGCTTTTACCAACTGCACTTTTCCATGAAAGGCTCTCAGGCTGTCGGTGGTCTGCCTCCCAGTGACTAGCATCCGATGCACTTGACTCTTGGAAACACTTTTATTTTGAGATACTTACAGGTCCCTATGCAGTTGGAGAAGTAACCCGGGAGGAGCCCTCCACCGCCGCTTCCAGCGGTACCACCACCTTGCGTCATCATCACCGTGCGTCACCATAGCGTCACATCACAACCAGGAGGGGGCAGAGATCACGTGGATGCACCGGTTCGTTCGGCCTGTCACCGGTTGAAGGAATGGTGGGTTGTTTCCGGTTGGGCGCCATCGCAAACCACGCTGCAGGCACATTTTTGCAGAGGTATTCCTTTTTTTACGAACCTAAGTTTTCCTTTCTCTGGGAGAGCATCCTGGGGTGCTCTTGCTGGGTCATGTGGGAAGCGCGTTATTAGTTTGGTGGGAAACTGCCAGACTCTTCCAGAGGGGCTGTGCCACCCAGGGGCCCGGTCGTCCAGTGCACGCTGGGCAGCTGGTGTCGCTGCTTTTACGTGTTGCAGCGGTTCCCACAGGCGTTCGGTGGTATCTCTTTACGGCTTTAGTTTGCATTTCCCTCCTGGCCACCGAGGCTGAAAGTCTTTCTCTGCTTATTTGTCTTCTGTGAATCTTCTTCGGTGGAATGTCTCTCCGTGCCTTTGCCCGTTTTCTAACTGGGCTTTTTTTCTTACCCATGAGTTCTGAGAGTTCTTCGTATGTTCTTGATGCACGTCCTTTGTTAGACATGCAGCTTGCAAATATTTTCTCCCGGAATATAATTCGCCTTTCACGCTCTTCACCAGGTCTTTCACAGAGCAAAGGGTTTAATTTTGAGGAGGTAAAATTGCCCAATTTTCCTTTTAGGGATCATGCTTTTGGTATCAAATCTAGAAATTCTTCATACAGCTCTAGGTCTCCATAGTTTTCTCCGATTTTTTCTAGAAGCTTTATAGTTCACTTTTCACATTTTAAATTTAAGTCCATGATTCATTTGGAATTAATTTTTGTTTAATAATGTGTGAAGTTTAGGGTTTGGGATTTTTCTTTCCTGTGGACACCGATGACTTCAGCACCAAGTGTTCAAAAGGCCACCCGCCCCCCACAATGGAATTGCTTTTGCCTCCTTTTCAGAAGCGCATTGGCTTGACTTTCTGAGTTGCCCCTGTCCTGTTGGGAATCCTCTGTCTGGCAGAACGCTGGGCAGTGCACACCCGATGGCCCAGACCCCCGGCATGGACAGGCCAGGGGACAGTCAGTGATTGCAGCAGCCTGGCTCCGAGGCGTGGCACAGGGCACCCTGACCTACGGAAGTAAGAAGCGAAGATGGTTTGGGGAGAGGACACACCAGTCAACACTCAATTAAATGTTAGAAAAATGGAAACCTGCAGAGTGAGTCTCTTTCTGGGGGGGTGGCAGCTACGCGGGAACCCCGCTTTCCCCTCCCGACAGCACAGGGCTGCCCCAGCCGCAGCGAAGGCTGTGATGGGGGTGTCTCCAGGGTATAACCCCGTGGCGGGGAGACCAAGCCGTTCCCACCACTAGGACCAGCAGCCGAGTCTCTCACAAACTGCCCTGTAGCTCCTCGCAGTGCCCACTCTCCAAGGAGCCCTCCTGACTCTTCTCTGGGGAGGTGTCAGCATGCAGCCTGAAGGACCTCCCTGGAGCCGGGGGACCTGGTGCAGTCGGTTCTGAGCCAGAACCCACAGATCTTTACTTATCTTCCGCTGCCCTGGGCCCTGCCACTCCCCGCACTGAGCACGCTCAGGACGCACTTCACCCTTTGGCTCACTAGGTGGGAAAGGCAGCAGGGGAGGCGGGTGGTAAATGCTGTGGCCAGAGGGGCCAGGGCCTCCTGGGGCCCCCTGAGCATCACCTCTCCCCGCACACACCAAGCTAAGAATCGCTGCTCGAGATCTTTCTGAGTCAGAACGTCGAAAGGCAGGACGAGCCGCTCAGGAAGCAGGCTGCTGGCCCTTCACCGCCGCACAGGAACGGGGAGCTTCCTTCTGCCGACCTCCGGGTCTCCTAGAGCCGAAGGCTACTGAAGACCCCGGCTTCCTGGGCTCGGTCTTCCTGCCTCGCCTGGAGCCAGAGCCGCAGGACTGCCCAGTGTCCTCGGGCAAAACCTTCAAGAGCATCGCAGACCAAAAAGAGCACAAGCCAAAGACAGCAGCAGCCCTTTTGACGCCCCCCCCACCACCACCTTCCAAGATGTGTTCGAGAACATCCCACGGTGGTCTCGTCACAAAGCCACGGTCCCAGGACAAACCAGGAGGCGGTCATGATTCGATCGCCCCGAACGCGGTTACTAAATGACATAAGTAACCACAGCAATGTCAAGCTGTGACTCTGAAACTTGTCAGGACCTTCCAAATTCAACCGCAGCTTGGCACCGAGAAAGCATTCTCTGCATGTGCGCAGAATCTGCTTCTCGCAGGTCTTTGGAGAAGGAGCTGTGCACCCCATAAGCCTTTATTCCCCACCAGAGGCGCCAGCCATCCCAAGGCAATTAAGTGCATTCCAAAGACAACAGGAGGAGCTTGAACAACGAGGTCTACGGTCGGGGAGGAAAACAGAGAAGACGTGAGGGGTCAAAGGGGTCCTGTAATTGCGGTCACTAATATGTTGACATATCCCCAGGGCTCAGAGCAGTAGATAGCACCAAGCCATTTGATTTAATAAAAAAATTCCACAGAGTTGCTGGAATTTTCTCACGGACAGCTGGCTGGAGGTGGTCCAGGCCCGGTACACGGCTGGCGCTGCGCTGAGGGCGGCGGCTCCACACTCTCGCCGGGGGCTGCGCACCCGGTGCCAGGGGGTGCCCCGGGGCGGGGGGAGGACGTCCTCCTGGCCTCTGATCCTCCATGACGACCCCTTCTTGCTTTTCAATCTTTTGAAATGAGGTAAATTCACACAACACAAAACCATTTTTAAGTCTACAATTCAGTGGCATTCACAGCATCAAATCACTGCCACCTGGACTGGTTCCCAAACACTCTTCGAGTCGTGGAAGGAGACCTGTTGGTGAGCAGGCACTCCCCACCCTCCCCCCGCCCCTGCCCCCGCCCATCCCCGGCTCCTGGCACCCAGGGATCTGCTTTCCGTCGCCGCAGGCTGACCTGCCCTGGACGTTCTAGATGCGCGGAACCACGCACTGTGTGACATTGTTGTGTCTGGCCTCTTTCCACGTTGCAGCATGAGTCAGAATCTCATTCCTTTTTGTGCCTGAGTAATACTCCGCAGGAGGGACAGATTTGCTTGGCCATCATCAGCTGACAGACGTTCGAGCTGGTTCCACTTCTGTCTGTTGTGAATGGCACCGCTGTGGCTCCTGGCGGACAAGCTTTCGTTTGCATGCTATTTCGTTGCCCCTGCGCCTCTCCCCAGCCTTGGAGCCACTGAGTCCCGTGGCGCTTCTGGGTTTAAGGATTTGAAGAACCGCCGAACCGTCTTCCCCTTCTCACCTCTGAGGGCGGTTATGCCTTCACTTAAAACTACGCCCTTCCTCTTATTTCCGAGGTTTGGGACATGGGACACGAGGCTTGCTGATGGGTCCCTTGGCCTTCTAGTTACCAGAAGTCCATCCATCATTAAACTAACCTGTTGCAGAATTCCAGGTGGGGATCCGGAAGGCCTGGTCTCCACGCCCGCCCGCCCCTGCCCCAGGGAGAGCTGGCAGCTAATGGTCTCGGGGGAAGAGGAAGAGGACAGCACGGAGGAGGCCGTGGCCTCCCAAAACACTCCACGCGGCTCGTGTGCGCCCCAGCCCACCACCCACCCCCGGACGCCAGGAGAAGCCGTCAGAACTTCTAGTTCCATTTATGTGTACCTAGGAAATTTAAAAAATGAGCTTTGCTCATTGTTATGGGTTGAATGGCGTTGTCCCCACAGAGGAGATGTCAGAGTCCTGACCCCCAGCCCCTCAGCATGGGACCCGGTTTGGGGATGGGGTCTCTACAGAGGCGATTGAGTTTTAAAGTGGGGCCATTAGTGTCTAAAGTAGTAGGACAGGTGTCCTTGTAAAAAGTGGGAGCCTGGGGGGGCACACACACACACACAGAAAACACCGAGTGAGTCTGCAGGCTGAGCCGCCGCAGGCGTGGCCAGCTGCCCAGCGGTGTTTGACCTTGGGGGGTGATGGTACCGTCTGCTGCTCCCAGACCGCCGATAAACGCTGGGCACAAGGCCCTCCTCTGGCGGTATCTCTTTTACCCTTCGGGGGGCCTCCTTCCTAGGGGGTCCTCCTGCCTGGAGTGGCCTCAGGAGCCCCGGGAGCCCCCGGTTCCTCCTGGCGGCTTCATGCACGTCCCAGACAGAGCAGTTCCCAGGGGCAGAGCCACCAGCAAGCGTACCTGGCTTCTCCCCCAGCCCCAGCTTTGCCTGGGCTGACTTGGAAAAGATATTTGTACTAAAGGGCTGAAGCTGAGGGAAGATTTCACCAAGTCTTATCTCTCAGGGTTTAGAAAAACAACAGTATCTCGCTGGCAAGTGACCCCGTGGCGCCTGCCCTTGTGGCTCGAGTCTCTGGGGACCTGTCTCGGTTTACAGGGCTCCGCTCGCTTCCGCTCAGAGTCCCAGGGGAAGACAAGATTCCCACGGACAGGCCCCGTTCTGCTGAGGTGCCCTGCCCGTTCCTGGGGCGCAGGCCTGGACACCAGCATCCCTCCGGGCCCGTCCACATGATGGCCGCCCGCAGTGCTGGGCCTCCAGCCAGGGCTTCGCAAGCCTCTCAGCCCGGGGTGACCTGGAGACCCCCGTTCCCCCTCTGCCGAGTACCACACTCTGCACCGGCCTCAGCTCGTTCCCATGGTCCCCACCCCTAACTCAGGTCCTGCTCACCTCACCCATGCACTCCCGGGAGACCTCGAGGCCTGGGGGGCTCCCCCGCCCCCAGCCTCCCTCTCAGGTCCTGGCTGAACCCCGTTACCTCGAGCTCTCAGCCTTCTCCCAGGAGCCAAGCGAAACTTCGAGTGGAAATCTCTGAGCCCTTCCCCCCACCCTCCTCACCATGGCCCTCGTCCTCCACTCAGCCTGCCACTGCCCCTCCCCACTCCCCGACCTGCTGCTTCACCCTGACAGACGCTGACTGTCCTCAGCCATCTCATCACGTGTCCCCTCCGGCTCTGGGCTTCACGTTGTGATTCTCAATCTTGGCCACAGGTCACATCTCCTGAGGAGATTTCTAAAAAGATACCACTGCCCGGACCGGCCCGGCCACCTTAATTGTGAGACCCAGGGCAGAGGGAATTTGCAGGGTCCCTTGGTCAGAAATTACTAGGCGTTTCAAGATGGCCACAGCAGAGCACTGAGCCAAGCGGGAAGCCCTCGGGAACACGGGGCCCTGGGCAATGTGCCGCGTGGGGACCCGGCCCTGGAAGAAGCCCTGGGCCCCAGCGCAGTCTAGGAAGCACTCAGCTTTAATGAGCCCAAGTGGGGCCCTGGGGCCTGCATGTTGTTTATTTAGTTAGTTTTTTTCAATTACAGCTCACATTCACTATTGTTCTGTGTCAGTTTCAGGGGCCAGCCTAATGGTCAGACAGTGACCGACTTTACAAAGTGTCCACCTGATACCTCCAGCACCCGCCTGGCACCGTGCACAGTTGTCGAAATATTATTGATGATGATGTCATTGCCAATAAAGTCGTTGCCAACAGCATTACTGCCTGGCTAACCCTGAGACACTGCTTCCGTGTGGGGGCCTCTCAGATGGGAACTGTTCTGTCTTATGCTCTTGACCTTGGGGTGAGGAATTGAGCTCATGCCTCCGTTGCTCCGCATTGTCACTTCCAGAACATTCTCTTCTACAGTTTTGCAAATTACCTGCTCAATCCAGGCCAAGGCCATTCCATCTTTTCCTTGCCCTGGTTTAGGTCATTTCTGGACTTTCTCTGGTAGATTTCTTCATCCAACTGCAATTTAGCAAATGGCTCGAAACGTTCTCCACTCCCACTCACGCTGCTGCTGCGGAATCTTTGTGGGTGGTCCAGCCAATGGCCTGGCCCTCATTTCCTCGTTCCCCAGTCCCCAATGACCACTTCCTTCTTCCTCCTCAGCAACCCACGCCAGCCTTGCCCCCTGGATCCATCTGATGTTCAAGGCCCTTCTACCTCTAACCCTCAAAGCCAAGTGCAGCCTCTTGTCCAACCTTCCTCTGTGCTACAGTCCTACCACGTACGTACTCGTACACCGAGGCCTCCAGTCCAGCGGCCCTCCGGATATTCCTGTCCGTTAGTTTTCTCTCTTCGCCTCCATCTTATCCTGCTCATGTTCAATGGTCTAGTCACCAATCACAGCCGATACTAGGCTTCCCCTTCTTCTGTCTCTATTTCCTAACCAGCAAGCAAGATTCCAGCGCTGGAGCAATGCCAACACCCGTCTGTCCTGACACTCGCCCCCCGCCTGCACCGACCCTCCTCCCTGCACCCTCAGGACCGCGGGCCAGCAGAGCCCCTCCGGCCTGTCTGGTCAGGCCGGGATCCAGCCTCACTTGGATCACACTGCAGCCTGCTCCACCATCACCGTGCCGGCCACCCCTCCCCCTCGCCTCACTCGGCGAGCGCCAGCCGGTCTGTGCAGGTGCATTGCCGAGTCTGCACCTGCCGAGTCTGCACCCGGCGCTGCACCCGCCTGGCGGGGCCCCACTCCAGGGAGCTCCCCGCCTCTCCTGCCTCCTGGGAGTCTGATGCTGCCAAGTGCAGTCCCTCTGGCCTGTCTCCTCCGCATCTTCTCTGTTCTGAACCCTTCCCATTGGCATGTGAATGCCCGAGGTGCTGCCCACTTTTGAAAAAGAAAGAAAAGGAGAAAAGCAAAGCTGAAGGCCCCATGTGTTGTTGGAAAGGAAGCCTTGGGCGAGTTGGATTTTTGACGAACTTTTCTTGAGTTCTGCCTTCTGACAATGAAATGTCTCCCCCACTGCAGAGTCCTTCACTGCCTGTTCCTGAGTCCTAAAAACGTAGACTTTTGTTGTGTGTGTGTCAAGAACGGCCCCTTTTTCATTTAGGCATTGTGGATTTGAACCCTAGAATTCTGGGCCGGAGGGAGCTTGGAGATCCCAAGAGCCTCGGCTTCACTGCGTGAGGAAACCGAGGCCCACGGAGGTGAAATGACTGCTCAAGGTCACGCGGCAGCCAGCCCCAGGTCACGTGGCTGGGTCCACATGGTGGGGGCTCGGGAGCCAGGCATGGGAAGCTGGAGCCAGGCCTCGAAGGACTTGACAATCAACCCTAGCCCGATCCAGGGCCTCCCCTGGCCCCTGTGCTCTTGCCAAAGGGAGCTGATATTCGGAGAGGAAATGCACAGGAAAGTCTCATGGGAGGGCTCCCCAGACCCCTGCAGAAAATTCTTCTCTTGTTTACAGCGGAGTGCATCCCAGAGGCAATGCCAGCAGGGCTCGCTCCTTTGTTTATTTTAACCAAGAAGGGAAATTAGTGGCAAAGGAATATTTTGATAATGAATGGAAAGTTTGTCATGGCATTTCTGAGGGGGGAACATAAATAAACTTTTTTAAAAATCAGAGCCATCTCCATGGATGACTGGAGACTCACAGGCCTCAAGCCGTTTGGAGAGAGAATCGAGGTGTCCGAGGGGGGTGCCTACTGGGGGTTCCGGCTTCTCCCTCCGTGCAGTACATGCCTTTGGAGCAGGGGTGCTTAGGGGTGTGTGTGTGTGTGTGTGTGTGTGTGTGTGTGTGTGAGAGAGAGAGAGAGAGAGAGCTCCGACAGCAATTCTCATTAGTGGAAAGGTTTTTTAAATATTTGCAAATGAGCCCCAGAACCTGACAGCACACAACAGCAGGCGTGTATTTCCAAACAGCCTGGGAGAACTGGGTGTCTGCTTGGACCTGGGAAATTTCCACTGTGGGCAGCGCTGCCCGGCCTTGCGTTCCAGCCCAGCTCACTTCAAGTGGCCTGATTTGATTAAGTCTTTCTTTTAATTGCTTGCCAAGGCCCCAGGGCATCCTCTGTCGGGCAGCCTGAGGTGGGCTGGTGCGGGGGTGGAAAGACTCGTCCTTCGTCTAAAAGGCTTGTGTCTGACCTCGCTCTCCAGGCAACAGCTGTGCCGTGCCCGGCAACGCCGCCCACGACGGGGGACGGCCCTGTCTTTGCTGACGGTGAGGTGATTTTCTCCGGTCCGAGACCAGCAGTGTCCGGGGGAGCTGCGTCCACGGAGCCCTGGGCCCCACGGACTGCGGGGAGGGCTTCCCACTGGCCTTGGCCGGTCTCCACCCACCACCTGGGAAACTGCATCTCCGGGCTGCCCACCTGCACACTCTGTTACCATGGCATTTTAGCAGAAGGGTTGTGGAGTAATTTCAAAAACATTTTAACCTGTAAGCGCCGTCTATGCCTCAGAGAAACACAAGCTGCTGGGGTGGAGGTGGGCGTTAGAAATACCGTAGAGCCAGTCCTGGAACATGGTGAGACCCGGGGCAGCAAGCTCCCCCATGGTGACTTCGACTGCCCCAGTGTCTGGTGTGTCAGCCTCCTCCTTCAGAGACGCCCCATCGTTCAGACACCAGCCCGCCCTACCACGCAGCTGGGGCCCAGGCAGACAGGGCCTCAGGAGGAGCCCCCTGCTCTTGAGGGCCAGTGACTTCCTCAGGATGAGCCTGCGACACAGAGATGATGCAGGAGCAGAAGCTGTAGGTGGGGTGCTGGGAGGCAGGGGGGTGATGCTGTGTCTCCCGAGACAGAGGCCCAGGTGGACCGGCTCCTGGTGCCTCAGGACACAGCTTCTCGGGGAGATGCCACCATCTGGAAACCAGCTGGCGGATGGCGCCAGTTCCAGGGAAGACAGGCAGGGAGAAGGGGAGAGACTGGGCCCTAGAGGACAGGGCCATCAGGCCCACTGTCTACCAGGCACATGGCCCAGTCCTCAGGGTTTCTCAGCACCTGCAGAGCAGACGGCCCAGCTGCAGAACATGCCCAGCCCGGGAGATGCTACAAACCAAACGCAGGCCACACAGTTGGTCCCCTCCAAACCGCCTCTGGCTGGAGCTCCTCACCTCCCCACAAGCTGGCTGTTCTCTCCCTCCCACAGTCACCCCCACTACTGAGCAGTGGTACCCCACCAGCAGTGATTCGCCCTTCCTCCTAAGCAGGAGCCTGGAGGGGAGATAAGCGCAGGCCAGGACGGTTTTCTAGAATTTCCCGGAGGAGCGGGAGCCAAGAGGAATGAAAGCAAAAACCTCGGCAGAGGCGGGAGGACCATCTCCCTGCAGGAGAGGGAGAAGGAAATTCCATCCCGAGAAGAACCCCCCCCCCCCCGGGGGCTGCAGACGCAGCTCCTGGCCATGGGGCTCACTGGGGTGTGGACATCGTAGCCCCTCCGTCCACTGGGAGGCTCTGGCTGCAAATAACAGAAACCCCCAGTGGCAGGAGCGGAATCAATAAGGGAGAATGTATCATGTTATGTAATGAGACTCCCCGCAGGGGAGCTGCAGGGCCGTTGACTAAGTGCTTCGAGATGTCGGCAGCCGGCCGGTCCGCTCCCTCTCGGCGCTGGTGTGGGCTCTGAGCTCTGCGGTGTCCAGACGGCTGCAGGAATTCGAGGTATTTCAATAATGACCCCACCGAGAAAAACGCTGGCTTTGCATTCCGTGCCGCTGGAGGACCGCTGACTGCAGATGGATGGGCTTTGAATGAGAACCAAACCCAAGCTCCCAGTGCCTGGGGCAACCTTTAGGCCCAGGGAGACATTTCACAGCCTGTGGCCCTGCAGCCACCCAGGACGAAGAGGATGCTCCAAGCGGTGACCCCTGTGCCCCAGGGGGCAGGGTGCAGACTACCTCTTCGATCCCAGATCAGTAGGTAAGTGGCCAGACTGGAGGGGGCCCTAGAGCAAGAAGCTCTAGAAGCCGTCCAGCAGCGGTCACGCACCTCTCCCGAGCGCCCGTCTCCTCCATATTCTATGGCATGACAGTTGTCCCTGGCCAGATGCTGCTGCTGACAGAGCCCGTGCAAGGACGCCCGCCCACTGTCCTCAACACTCCACCGCCGTTTCTCAGCCTTGGGGCGTTGGGGCCCTCTGCGCTGCAGGACCACCGCGAGTCTGCGGCAGGTTCGCAGAACGGAGGGAAGGAGAGACCTGACTCTGTGTCAAAGCTCTTCTTCAAAAAAAATCACCAAGACGTTCCCAGAAAATTGGGGAAGATCAGTTGCAACACGCGTGACTGAGGTCTGACACCCTTATTTTATCATGGACTCTCACGGGTCAATTTGTAAAAACGCACACACCTGTGAATCATACAAAACATACAGCCTTTGGAACCCCAAAACTACCACCCGCTAGTTATAAACGAGCAAAATTTTAAATGAGCCCCATTTGTTTCTTTTTGTTCTGGTTTGTTTGTTTATAAAACAGTAAAGAGATGCCAGGTTGCAGCAAGGGAGACAGAACTATTAGGAACTGCTAAAGGCAATACAAACTCATGCAACCTCTCCAGAGGTCAAGCTGGCAAAAGCAGAGCAAATAGACTTAAAAAGCGCACATAACTGCTGCACACATAACTGCTGCACTGGCTATTCCACACCCAGAAACGTATCCTGAGGAAACAATGTAAGAAGTGCATTAGGTGGTACCTTGCACTCAAGACCATTCAAGGTATTGTTGCTTTTGAAATGAGAGTGTTGGGAATTACCAAAATGTCTAATGATATTTAGATGAGCTCAGTGGACAATGGTACACCCACTTCCTAATGTGTAGTCATCAGAAAGTAATGGAAAAGGGTAACTCATCAGAGGAGTGATGTTAAGTTAAAAGAGAGAGAGTTACAAATCGGTAAGGTCATCGTCTAAGTTTTCGTAACTAACTCGTGTGGTATAACTTTGTGTTATCTTTATTTTCAAACTTTCTGTGTACACAGTATATACACAGGAAAGATATTCAAAGTCATTAAACAACTGGTTTTTAAGAATAAAGGGTCATGTCCCCAAATATAGTCTGCCTCAGTCTTGGAATTATTTTTATTAACTGATTTATGTGTCAATGGCCTCCACACAAAGCAGTTTTATTTAATAATAAAGTAATTGTTTAAATAATTAGCATTAACTATAATTTATTCAAATAATTAACATTATTTAATTAGCCACACATTAGTAGCTTTATTAACTTTTGTGTTTTCATAGTCCCACTTTTCACATTGGAAATATGTTACTTGTCAAAACATTGATACAGCCCTGGCTTGCGTAGCTCAGTGGACTGAGTGATCCAAAGGATGGAGGTTCAATTCCCAGTCAGGGCACATGCCTGCGTTCAGGCCAGTTCCCAGCAGGGGACACACAAGAGGCAACCATACATTGATGTTTCCCTCCCTCTCTCCTTCCCTTGCCCTCTAAAGATAAATAAATAAAAATCTTTTAAAAAACATTGATCCAATTAATAATGAGGCCAGTGTGTTGGTATTTCTTCGTTCACTGTCCTTTATTCCGCCCTCCCACAGTCTCCGATCCACTTGGAATCTTAAAAGCCATTCAAGCGACATTCCTCAGAAGCCATGAGAGTCTGATCCTGATAGCCACAACCAAACATCTGTCCCTGATGGGGTGTTGGACAGGGGCACCCTCGCCGGGGAGGCCGAGCAGAAGAGACAGACTTGGCGGCTCCTTCAGGGGCAGCCCCGCGCCCTTGTCTGGCTGACGGCGCGGGGTGAAGGGCTGCGATCTTCTGGGGCACAGTCCAGCTGTGGACCAAACCTCAGCGCACAGCCCACCGCCCCATGGACCTGCGCACGCGCCCCTACCGGGACGTCTGCACAGCGCGCCCCCTGCAGGGCTGCAGGGAACAGCAAAAACACAGGCGATGCGGCATCTATCACATGAGACTGCTAGAGTGGGCAATCCACCACACCTGCTGATAGGAAGATATATACAAAGTGTATCAAGAAATTAAAAATGAAAACCCGAAGAACAGGTATACTACAATTCCATTTGTGTTAAAAAGAAAAAAAATACTTGTGCATGTAACATTTCTGGAAAGGTCTATGCGGTTGCTGGCTGCTTGACTCACCAGGGGGAGGGAAGAGGGTGACTTGTTGGGGCTCTTCTTCCTTCCACTCTGCAGCCTTTCGTAGTGTTTTCATTTTGTCATGCGAAACCACAGCTTTTAAAGATCTGCTTCCCAGCATCTCAGGGTGGGCAGGTCCAGGCAAAGCCGGAGGTGCGGACCACGGGGCCAGGCAAGCGCTCTCGGGGTCGGGGTGTGCACTGGCATGCCCCGGCTTGCCCACGCAGCCATCTCTGCTCCAGCAGCCAAGGTCATCTCGGGGCACTGCTCCTCAACTGAAGGAAGTCCCACCAAAGTCCCCGGTGACAGGACTGAGCCAACGTGCAAGCCTGGGGGAAGGAGGAAATTGGCCCAAACCTTTGCTTCAAGCAGAATTTCTGTCCAGACGATCTTAAAAACTAAGACAAATTTTGGGTTTTACTCTAGAATAAAGTTGACTTTGATTTACTGTAAAAAAACAAAAGTTCTCTTCAAATCTCATTTGTAGAATCCTGGTCACTATGTTGGCAAACCCCTCATTTTCAAACGAATAAAAATTTTAGCTAAAACATAAGAGAAAACGTAGCCGTAGGTTCCAAGGCAAGCAAAGGGATAGGGACAGTGGGGACTCGAGACCAGGGCCTTGGGGAAAGTTGGAATGGACGCCGGCTGGGAGCTGCAGTTCAGGGTTCACACGGGGAAAGCATCCGCACCTGACTGGTGCACGAGTTGTACGAACTGATCTCAATGCCGGCTGGGACTCAAAAAACGCTGCTCCCAGTCAACTGGTGGACAATGATGCTACCAACGCCACCAGGAACCCCACTTCGGGGTGCGGTCAAGACAGGAACTTCCTTCTGTGCAAACAGCTCACCAGTCAAACAGCGCAGTGGAGAAATGAGCACGCAGCAGTGAAGAGGTCCCTCTGCACCTAGACAACTCTGCTCCGTGATGCTGTGCTCCCACGACACATTTTCAACTCGGGTGTTTTGGTTCAGGCATGAGATGCACACCCAATAATTTTTAATTGAAAGCAAAAGAATGCTTTCCACGCCAAGGGCAGCTGGCTCATATAGATAAGAATCCTGGGCCCTGGCCCCTGATTGGTTCAGCTTCATGTAAATGAGGACTCCACGTCCTCACAATTTGATTGGTCCAAAAAGCATTGTCCTGATTGGTCAGAATGGAGCTGCTCTGATTGGACTGGAAAGCCTTGGTCCTGTTGGTTGGAAAGGGATTCCAAGAGCTCTCTCTTAGGCTAGGCTCTGCCAACAGAGCCACAGTGCAGGGGGGCAGCTCAGGGCAGGGGCAGGCCGCTTGGTGCCACTTCTCCCCGATGTGCAGTTTGAGTGAATGGCCGGTGTGTGGAAACGGTTGCTAGGCCCTGCTTTTTAAAATTTGAGGCCAGTTGACCACCAGGAGCCCTTCTGCTGTAGATATATCTTTGTCAAGGTTCACAAAACAAGGATTAGGAACCTTCTACCCACCAGTCTGAGAAGTGACAAGGAAGCTTCTCATTGATGTGGACTTTGGGGGAGAAAAAAAAACCCCAGAAATCAGAAGCCCAGGCCAGCATGATTCCTGCATGTAAACTCACACTACCTGTCTGGCACCGTGGCCTTGGGCCACTATATCAATGTAAAAAGTAATTCAACATACACCACCCCCTTAAAAAAAAACCCATAAGGACCCCGATAAAGAGGGGGAAAACTGTTCTGTAAAGATAGTCCCCTAATCCAGGGAAATGGAATTTACCATACAAATGTGAGTCACACGGAAAAATGAACAAACTGCAGGAGGACATGAGCGGCCAGGAGAGAAAATCACAGAGGCGCCGTGAGGGGGAAACCGTGGGGGGAAAACCGTGTGGGGAAACCGCGTGTGAAGAAGCAGAGGCAACGGCACAAGAGAACAGAGACACTCAACATGCTCAAAAATATAAAAACACATGTTTATGCCCTGTAAGAACAGATGCAAATAAAATGGGGATACTGCCAAAGAACCACACGGAAGTTTGAGAAAGGAAACAAACTTTCTACAGGAACAGGCAGCTGATACAGTGTATCTGTCACAGATAAGGAGCCAATCAGTGAGTGGAAAATTACCCAACATGCATCAAAAAATAAAGAGATGGAAAATATGAGAGACGTTAAGAATATAAACAGTTGAATGAAAAAAACCCAACATACATCTAAGAGGAATTCCAATACAGAAAAGAAAAATATGCAACTACTCAGTATTTGAATTTCTGGGCAATATTATTCAATATTGAAGTGAGATAAGAGCTTTCGTTCAATTATCTGAGAATGATAATTGAAATAAGTACATACCTAGACAAATCATAATAAAGCTACAGAATACCGAGACAAAGAGAAAAATAAATCCTCCAACCTTTATAGGGCAAGTGGGGAAAAATGGCAATCCTAAGGGAGAACTATATTACATGATAAATTAAAAAAATAAAGAACACCAACATCTTTTCAAGTTACCACAAAACAAACCTCAAAGTTTCCAAACAACAAAAACAGAACGGAAAGCAGCAGTTTTTAATGACAGTGTAGAAATTAATGTCAAAACCCCCCAAACACAAAGCTTTTACTAGCTGGAAAATTCTAAATACTCTTTCAAACAGCTGCTGAGTCAAAAGAAAAAAAAAGAAAGAAAGGAGAGAATAGGAGATCACAGAACAACAGGGATGGGGGGTGATGAGGAAGATGCTGCCGCCCCACTCACAGCAGGACCACGGCCGCAGGGCTGGATGGAAGAGTGGGGCCTTGGATGCTTCCATTAGTAAACAGAAAACATCAGAGTAAACGAAGGAAGCAAGATAATAAGTGAGTTAGGAAAAATCAAACAGAATAGGATAGCTGAGGGAACAGATTAATAAACACAAAGTTAGAATATAATGATTATAAAATAGAAGAGCATACAGCTAATTAATCAACTTAGAAGTTTTTTTCCTCTGAAAAACAAAATAACAATAAAACATATAAACTGAAGGCTAACAAAACCAGGAGGAAGGAAGAAGAGCAGATATATTATAAGATGAGGGTCAATGAATTCAAACAACCGAAGCAGCCATGGAAATGAAACAAATCATAGGACCACTTTGCCCAATGTTATAAAGATAAATTCTCCAATACATTTGGATGAGAGGGGTGGCCTCCGGAGTGGGGCACGCCCACAGTAGCTGCAGGACACACCTGGGCACTTCTGTGGGTTGTGATGGAAAAGGCTCACTGCGTTCGGAAGACTTATAAAGCAGACCAAGACCACTTCATTAATCATTTTTATTGATCACTTGTTGATAATATTGTTCGTGATAATAGTTTAGATATATGTGGTTAAATAAAACATTACTTCAAACAACTTCACCTGCCTTTTAAAAAATCTTTAAATACGGGCCCTGGATAATTTCCAATTCCATACGTGGCGTGCATCACAGCGACATCGAACAGCGCTGTAGCAACAGCCTCATTTGTTACACCGACTTCAGAAGAGGCGGAGAGTGGGAACCCGGGCCTGCAGGGGGAGGAGCATCAGACGCTGCCCCAGGCTTCGCCCCGCCCCTCTGCAGATCGAGCTCCACTCCCCTCCACTCCACTCCAGCAAGGCTCCCACCAAAGCACCGTCATCAGCGGGGGCTCCAACGGACCAGAGCGTCTTCAAGAGAAAAGTGCGCAAACAGCACCTGAAAGCCTGACAAGAACTGCACACAAAAACTCAGAAATCAACTTCACTTAGAGATACCGCGGCAGCGAACGAACAATGAAAACGCTGACAAATGGGGCGCTTGGGCTTCCAAGGGGAACGCGACCGGTCAGAAAGACTGACGCTGTCCCCGCAACGACAACCACCCCAGCGGGATCAGTCTGAAACTTTCGTGTTTTACAGACGGAGCAGAACCGTGAGAAGAAGGTCTAGATAAACAAAAACTCCACGAGAGAACGAGCTCGCCCTACGTGACCTGACAGCCGTGGGCTGTGCGCGCGCTAACGCCAGCCTGACTCAAATACAGGGGCTCCACGTGGGAAGAGAAACCAGATCTTTTGGTGAGTTCCATGGACTGGAGATTAAAGAGCCCAAAACACATCTTCGTTTTCCCCATGAGACATCTGCTCACTTCTAGGGTGGTCCGGAAGCCTGGGGGCAGAGTGAAATACCCTGCAATCTTACAGGTGCTTAGAAAACCAAGTCCCACCAGGCAGAGTGGCCTGCAAAACACGTGCCCACCTTGCCATCCTGACACTGGCCCAATTTTCACTTGCTGGGGGGAGGGGGTTGCTTAGCTCAAACCCTCCAAAAGCCAGGACTCTCAGGGCAAAGCAGAGGTGGAAGCATGTTCCTGCACCAGAATCCAGCCCCAACCCCCTCAGTCCCTTGCTCAGACCGAAACTGACTGCTCTTAGGGAACCGTCCCCTACTGATGAAAGACATCAATGCACTCAGTCTGCATGAATCCAAGGAAGAGAAATAGAGAGAGAAAATGCATCAAGACACATCTGAGTTAAACAGTCGAAGATCAAAGACAAAAAGATCTTAAAGGCATCTAGAAAAAATGCCCATAACTGTCGATGGTGCAATGGCAGAACTAATAATTGACTTTCTCAGCAGAAACCGTGAAAGCCGCAAGACAGAGGAACGATGTAAAGTGCTGAAAGGAAAAAAAAAAATCTAACAAGAACTCTCCATCTCTCTAAAGATATGAAGACAAAATAAAAACTTTCTGGGAAAAAAACCAAAACCATGAGCTGATCCACCTCTGTGGAGAAGCACCGTGCCAAATACTGAAGTCCGCTTTTCCAAGGAAAGGAAAATGTTCCCAGGAGGAAACATTTCAGGAGGGAACAGACTGCACTGGAAAGGAGGACGACGTGCGGAAAAGAGAAAAGAATGTTTTTTGTTTGAAGCCCAAATAATAATAATGTCTTCTGAGCTTTAGAACATACATGGAGGTGAAATTACACAGCAATACCCCAAAGGGTGGGATGGAGTGAATGGACTTGAACTGTTGCAAGGTCATTACATCAACAAGAGGTCCATCTAAGGTCAAAGGTAGTGAGTCGGGGATGCAGGCGAAAGCATCAGGACAACCACAGTAAAAGAGTACAATTAAAAAGCTAGTAACGGGAAAACAGAATAGGGAGACACATGATTCATTCTCAGCTAGGACTATCGACTTACTTCTTTCCTTAATTCTGCCCATTTCAATTCTGAAATGATGTTATTCAGTGTGAACAAATTTCAGACTGTTGGGCTTCCTTGTTGAATTGACCCTGTTCTCCCAATGACGCGTCTCCGTTTCTCTCTAGTAGCGGCTCCCGCCCCAGAGAGCCGTCTGTCCGCCACCAGGACCACTGGCTGGTGCTGCGAGGCCCGACTTCCTCACCCTTTTACTCTCAGCCTAACTTTGCCCGACTGTGTAAGGCGTGCCCATGGCCAACAGTATGCACTTGGGTCTCGACTCCTTTTGTTTGGTCCGTCTACTCTATTCTCTTGATTGGAGTGTTTCGTATTTATATTCCAAGTACTTACTGATCGAGTTGCATGACTCCTACCATTGTGCTATTTATTTTCTATTTGTTCCATCTGTTCAATTCCTTTGTTCCTCGTTGTCTGCCTTGTTGAGAATTAATTATGTATTTTTTATTCCATTTTCTCATCTCTGCTTTTTCTTAATACTTTTTTCACATGCAGATTGTCATATGAATATATTGCATGTGTGTACATATATGCACACATGCATGAACACATATGTACTGGTACGCTTTAGACTTGTGCATTTTTGTGTATGCTTCAGTTCTGCACACTTTACTCTCTGTAAAAAATGTTAACAGATATTCTAGCGAACAGCATTCACCAGCAGTACACCACGATGCACGGAAATAACGCCGTATACCATGAGCGAATGGGGTCTCTTCCCTAAATGCCAGGCTGATTCGGCCTTAGCAAATCCATTTAATTCCACAGAAAAGCGATGCAGTCGCCTCTGTACAAGTTCCAACAGAACTGGCCAAATGTTACAGTCCAGCCTTGATTAGTCAAAGCCAATAACCTAGTAATAGATAGATGCCTTTAAATTACATGCTTGGTTCTTAAACATATGAAAATATGCTCAATGTCAATCATAAGAAACATACAAATTACAACCATACTGATTTTTAAAACTTTATCAGAATGGCCAAAATCCAAACATTGGAACACGAACAGTTGGGTGAGCCTGGGTGTGGACAGAGGCCCCGGCTGGGCTGCACCGCCCCTGGGAGCGGGCGGGCCTGTCGGCTGCAGAGGGCAATCTGGCCACGTCTGGCCACAGAAGAGAGGCCCTTTGACTCAGCAATTCCTCTTCCAGGGAGTGGCCTTCTGCATACACACAATTGCGTGCGACACTGAGAGTGGAAGACTGCTCGCCACTGAACCGCTTGTCTGCGGGAGTGGTTCGGGCACGTCATGTACCAGTGAGCGGGATGATGACGCACTCCGTGTGCCGTGATGGAAAGAGCCCTTAGCTGACTGAGGGCCACAAGGGACAGAACACGCGAGGTGTGTTAGCAGGCAAGGAGAAAGCAGGAGTCGGGAGTGGGGGGGGGAGATCCATTCAATTTGCTTGTATCTGCCAAAAACAAGACAAAACAAAAGAAAAAACAACAGAAAACCCCCACTAAGGTGGGGGAGAACACTGTACAAAGATAAATAACAAATTAATAATCATGGCTGCCCTTGGGGTGGGGGGTGAGAACTGAGCAAATGGGAAAAGACATTTTCCACTGTGTGATGTTTTATAATTGTTTCTCGAGTCATAGGGTACATTAACGTTTTCAAAACATTAGATAAAACATTTAACTGTGAGCAGGAAGTGCAGACGATGGCCCCTGACTGGCCCCCAGCGTGGCCTGGCCCTGGCTGAGCTGGGCACTGAGTTGCCTCAGTCTCAGAGCCTGCAATGGGCGGGGTGAGTCCCTGCAGGGACAGGACTTGTTCGGGCCTGTCCTGGAGGCCAAGGGCCTCCGAGGTCTGGCAGCCCAGAGTGGAGAGACTGCAGTGATGGGCCTGTGATGTCACAATGAGCCCCTGGCCCCCCAGGCCAGGAGGCAGGCGCCTGGCCAGCCTCTGAGGGGCCACCCCCATGGGGACCAGCCTGCTGGTCCTCTCCTGCAAAGGCTCTGGGTGACCAGGCATTGTGGGTTTTTCTGAACTGACTTCATCAAATTTCTCTGCCCCTGGTCACCCTCCTTGCCTGGCTCTTGCCTGGTGAGAGGCCTCAGCTGGGATTACAAAGCTGGACGGTGGGAGAGACCGGCCTGTCCACAGCACACATCAGCCCCAGGCCCTCGCCCCAGAACCCGGGAGCGCTCTGGTACAGAGATGGGGTGGAGGGTGGGACACCTGATTCCGTGTCATTGTCTCCTTCCGGGAAACATTCCATGTAGCAACTGGCATGGCCAGTGACTTCTTCCAGGGCCTTTTCACACCATGTCCCTGGAGGGCCACCCACAGCCGCCCTGGCCCAGGTGAGGAGAGGAGAAGAGTTAATTAGCCACAAAGCTCTGCTCCTCCCCAAGGCCAGGCACTGGCAGGGTCACAAAGGTCACTGGGCACCTGTGAGATCAGACACCAACCTGGGGCACCCTCCGCACTGGGCAGCACGTGTCAGACGTGGTCTTGTATAGGTCACTGGCTGCTTTTGCAGGAAGTTTCATTCCTCCAAAACTGCGGCCCCTGGAAGTGCGGGTCTCTGTTACATTTCCTCTGCACTCTCCCAGCCCCCACTCACAGCCAGCAGAGTAAGGCTTTCAAGGGGGGGTTGCCAAGGTCCCAGCTGGAACTGGAGGTAGAGGACAGTTGGTGGACCCAAGGTGGATCCCCCGCAGTGCCGTCCAGTGCCACAGTGAAAGCCCATCCCTCACAGCCACCTGCAGGGCCCTCCCAGCCATGCCTGCCCCCTTCTGCCTCCACCAGCCTCCACCAGCCAGACCTTGACCACATCCCACCACTCCCTTGCACCCCCCATGGCGTCTGTCCCTCCCACAGGGAGGGCCCAACTGCCCAGCTGGTGGCCACACCTGGAATGTTTTTCCCCCAGAAATGCATGGGGCTCAGCCCTCACCTCCTGGTGAGGTCCCCTCAAAGATCACCTTGTCCCTGAGCCTCTTCATCACCCATTCCAAATCACTCCCCTCTGGCCATGCACCCCTCTTTTCTGCTTTAGAAACATCACCACATCACCTACTACCACCTAAAGTACCCTGCAGTTTCCTGTTTGCCACCGTCTCCTGTGCCCGTGGGGGCTGCCCGGAGCGGGGCTCCTTGGAGTTTGTTCAGTCTGGGACCCTCAGAGCAGAGGCTGGCCCATAGCAGGTGCTCCGTCGGTATTTGCAGAATGCATTAATACAACACACGCATTGTGTGGTTAATTGAGCTGTGGCTCTTTGTCAAGGTTGATTGCAACTGAAAAGACTCAGATTACGTATTGTTTCTGAACATGGGTAAAAACACTCCCATACACTCCTTTACAAACAGTTGCACAGACAATTTCGTTTTATCATTGAATTGTTGCCTTAGGAATTGTTACCATTGTGATTCTACAAAAATGAAAACGAAGACTCGGAAAAGGGAGCAGACTTTCTCAGACTCAGAGAAGTGGGAGGCCTTCCAGGACGTCAGCAGGCCAGCAGTGGGTCGGAGGCATCCTGGCTCCCGGCCTCCCCAGGCTGCGCTGGCTGGGCTCAGGCCTTTGCACCCGGTGACGGCCCCTCCTCCCTTTCAATTCCGTGGGCTCTTCCGGGAGCTTCTACTCTCCTTTAGAAAGAAAAGCCTGTATTTTTCCCTTTCCTTTCCTCCCCCTCCTAGATGGCTTAGGGCCTTGGCGCCCCCACCCCCATCCCAGAAGAACCCACAGTGATGGTCTCTCCGCCGGAGGGCTCTCGGCTTTGCACAGCGTTCACTGCGTTCTGTCCTGTCGTGAGGCGCAGAAGCGGGGGCCTGGATCCCCTGAAATGGGGGTGCGGGGGGTGTTGGCGGCAGTGATTCACGTGGAGCTCAGAAAGATAGGAATCTGGTAACACAGCCCAGCATCGTGCAAACGCTGCGCCGCCCCGCAGCGCAGCTGGGGCTGGAACACCAGGCTCCTGCGTCTGGCTGGCTCCCTGCTCCTCTCCATCTGCGCCCCCCACGCCCCTCCCCGCCCTGGCGCCCCAGCCAGCGCTCCCTCCTGGGTGGCCCCTCTGCATCCAGGCACGGGTCCAACTGCGTAAGGTTTGGGTGCTGGTCTGGGTCTCTCTTCGCCCCTGGGCGATGAACACAGCTTGGCTGACGCCTAACACTGCGCTCTCTAGGACCCAGCAGCCACGTCCACGGGGCGCCGTGGTTCCCAGGTGGATGGATCTAGAAAGGTGCCCTGTGCATTCGCTCCCCCAAAACGCCGAGTCCAAGAGGCCGGCAGAGGGGCCTGACAATCCTGCCAGGACAGAGCGAGGCGGGGGCTGGAGACGTGGTTTATGACACACACACAAAATGAAGCGGGGGGGGGGGGGTACGCCAACGTAGCTGCGCACCAACCCCGTACTAATGCAGGCGTCGCCAGCTCTTCTTTGGTTGCTTTTTCTTGCAGAAAAGTGGGGACAACCAGCGAAAAACGAGGTCTGGCAGCGCGACTGGAGCAGGAGCGCCTGGAGCGCCGAGGCGTTGGGGTGGCCTCGCGGACCGGCAGCGCGACACCCAGGGGAGGCCGCAGCCGCCAGCGCGGAATTTTCCACCGCCACTCGGAGGCAGAGCCCGGAGCCTGTCCCCGCGCCCTATGCAGACTAGATTAGCCTGGGAGCCTCCTCGGTGGGCCCCTCAGCGTGTTCCCACTAAGTGACTAATGAGGTCGGCGGGGCGGGAGGGGGCAGGGACGGGGCCGGGAGGGGCCAATGTCTGTTTTCAAACAGCCTTTGTTACCTTTCCGTGCAGAAAATGCTCCAGTGAGCCGGAAAGGCCAGGTAGAATTTGCCTCTAAATAGCAACATTTCCCTGGAAGCTGCTAAGAGTCCCAGTGCTCAAGTCCTGTTCCCTCCGGGTCTGTCACCCGCCCCCCACCCCCCCTTAGGTGGGAACCCAGCCAGGCCGCCCTCTCCCTCCCACCCTCTCCCTCCCGGGCCCTGGAAGAGCCTTTGAGTGCCCAGTGCCCTGCGGACCCTCTCTTTACAGTGACTCTCACCATCAGGAGTTCAGAACCAAATCCGGGGTTGCCCCCCCAGGGTACGTGGAGAGAGGATGAGAGAGGCGGAAAGCACACCTCCGCGTCTGTGGTGACCATGGTAACTGCCCACGCTGACCCCACAATGGGCGCCCAGGCCCCAGGACCAGCCCTGTGCCAAGAGGCTGTTGACTGCCTGGGATTTGCGTGGGGGCACCTCGTGTTGATTCATGATTGAAAATGCGGCCCTATTTCGTTTTCTCTGGAAGTTTCTGGCACTGGACAGCAGCTTTCTGAGTCACTGTGAAATCTGCCACAGGGGCGAGCTCACTCTGGCCTTCGTGCGCGCTGAGTAAATGGGGCTCCCAGGCCCGCGGTGGCTCCATCCTGCACTAGTCATAGGGCCTTGGACAACTGGCACTTTCCTTGGGGTTCAGTTGCCTTGTTTCTGAAACAGCACTAACAGGTTCCTCAAAGAGCTGAATAGAGAAGGGTCACACGGCTCAGGTGTTGCAGTCCTTGTAGGCACCCGAGATTGAACACAGAGTCCTGAAGCCTTGTACGCGGATGCTCGGGGCAGCATCAGTCACAGGACCAAAAGGAGCAGCCAGCTGAGTGTCCCTGAATGGGGATAGATGGATGCACAGCCTGCGTTCTACCTGCGAGGCAGCGCTACCCTGCAGCGAAGAGGTGCCACGCGCTGGGGCTTCCCAGAACACGAAAGAGCCTCCGGCACAGCGCTCCCCGTGGAAGGAGCCAAACACACGGGGCCACAAGTCACACGATTCCATTCACATCACCTCTCCAGAACAGACGGAAAGCTGGCGGTGGTGGCTGGTGGGGGTGGGGAGACAGGGAACACAGCTCGATGAGGACGGGCTTCTCCTGGGAGGGATGAAAATGTCTTGGAACGGGAGAGAGCCGTCAGTTGCATGGGGGTGTGAATGTGCTCAGTGCCACTGAAATGGTTCATTTTCAGACGCTTGATTTTGTTACATGAATTTCACCTTGCTGAAAAAAGTTTAATGGGGCCGGTAATAAAAAAGTACCTGACCAAGGATTAAATGTGACATCCGTGTTGATTCTTTTGAGCAAGTTAAACACCCTGTCTTTGGTTCGCTCCACGTTATCCCCCAGGCATTCGGCCCTGTGCCTGCTCCTTGGGGGAAGGAAACTCCAGAGCCAGGGCCAGACAGGGGTCCGTCCTGCAGGCAGAAGGGCCTCGAGGGACCAGGAGAAGCGCCAGAACCGCTGAGTGGCGGAAGTGGAGTCTGTGAGGACACGGGCCTCCGAGAGGAAACAGCACAGAGGCAACGGTGACTCACCACCACTCAGACTAGGGGCCAGGCCGCCTGGGCCACCAGCCATGCCTGAGACCGCAGGTGAGGGCTGTTGCCAAGAGTCACCCTCTTTATCTAAACAATGGGGTTTATTGGCGCACCTACCACAGGGGCCTGCAGTCAGTATTAAGCTAATTAATGCCTGTGCCGGCAACAGCGTGCGCTCACTCACCAGTGTTAGCTGGCATTGTTCAGGAAAAGGAAATGATGAGCAAGAGACACTGGGGGCTACATGCTCTGTTGGGGGCTGGTGGGCCGAGGAGGGCCTTACACAGCATTTGAGGCCAGAGGGGGCGCTCTGGAGTCGGCTTTTGCAGGTGCTTTAAGCAAGGTGCAGCCCTGCAGTGTGGGGGAGGGGGAGTCGGGACAGGACAATGACAGACAGGGCGGGAGAAGTCTGCCATCAAAGGGGAGAGTCTGAAAACGAAGCAAGGAAGCACTGTTACACTAGGTGTGGGGACAGCAAGGACATCTGGCATCTCCGCAGGGCACAGAAGAGCCTTCTTTTGTTGTAACAGTGAGAAAGGGCCTGCAGTTCCGTCCCCTGCGACAGGGCAAGGGGACAATCGCTGTCAAAGCAGGTCCACTGTGCCAGGTGGGCTCCCTCAAAGGAAAACCACTAATGAGCTTAACCCAGGAGACGCCCACCCTGCAGGCACCCCCAACGCCCCCCTCCAGTTCCTGCCCAAGATGGAAGTCCCATCATCACTTTCGGCAAACCGGCCGAAGCCAACAGCCTTTTGCAGCCAAAGGGAGGGTGCCGGCCCAGACCTGCACAGGGGTTTGGGCACCTGACAATGTTCTGTGGTGACCCCGACCACCCTCCCAACCATCCTGTCCCTCCACAGTCACTGGAGACTGTGCCCAGCCACTCCCCAGCACCACACCAGTGGGAAAGCCCCGAGGGGCCCTGGATGAATGGGCCTGGGTCCCGGAAGCCCGGTTCCCGCCAGCTGCAGGGCAGGGAGCCCAGTGAGCTGGCCCTCCGGAGAGAACAGGTCCTGGAACCCCACAGCATGGGGCCTCGGCTTTGTCACAGGGCCTCGTCTGCAGACCGCTGCAGGCTTCCAGAGATGGAGATGGAGATCGAGATAACAACGGCACTGGATCGACACATCGTCCGCCCTAAACTTACACCACGCTTCACGTCAATTACATCTCAGTGAAGCTGGAGGAAAAGCCACAGACACAGGCTTTCACCTGTTAACAGTATAGGGTCCGAGAGCCTATGAAAGACTGGCTGTTATAACAGGGCAGGTGTCTCCTAGAAAGTCACTTCTCCCCGAGATAGTTTGAGGCCACAGCTCTGTGGGGCGTTTTATGTCTGTGGTGTGCCCCCCCAATACACAGACACGCTGTCCCTTCCCTCCTCCCACCCCCAGTACTGTGACACAGGTGAAATTTACTGAGGATGACAGGAAACAGTCAAATGTTCTAAGCAATTAAGTGTATTCAGCTATTAGAGTCCTAACGGACTTAAAGCATATCTTTATTTTTTAATACAAGTAATAAATGTTTATTGCAGAAGTTTGAAAGACACAATTAAGCAAGAAACTATTTTTTAAAACTTTTAAGCAGCCCAATCTCTTCATTCAGGAATTACTAGTACTACATTTTTAGATTCCAGTTTGCATTGCTGCAAACGTACTAACATGCACGTACACGTGTGTTCAGCACACGTGGGGAGCAGCTGAGGCTGGTGAATGAGGGCCCCCCCCCTCAAGAGCTCACTAGGGGCGGAGAGAGCTTCAATGTCAGGTGCATGGAGGCACAGGTCAGGCAGGTCTGCAGAAGGGACGACAGCATCAGTGCCAGCGTGGCGACGGGCCCCAGCCTGCCCTGAGCCCCAGGTCACCCCTGAGGAACGACCCCTGCTCCTCTTCCTCATTCTTTGCAGAAAGTAGCTTGACCCCGCCCAGCACAGGGTCAAGACAGGTGTCTTCAGCCAGGTGAGCACAGGGTGGACATCCGGGAGGGACCAACGTCTCCCAGGGTCCGGCAGCAGGGGGGCTCTGGGGCTGTTCTGGTGCAGCCCTGCAGGGGACGGACACCAAAGGCCAGAGAACCTGAGGGGTCGCTGTCCTGGCAGGTGGGCCCACCAGAGTGAGACCCCCTCCCCGGGGCACGAACACTCTCCTGCACCTCCACGTGTCGAAGCACCACTGCAGAGAGAGGGGCGACCCAGCCGCCACCCGGTCCTGGAGGACGGCTGAGAGAGAGCCCCCTGCCCTCTCCCCAGGCGGTTCTGCGTCATCGATCTGGTGTAGGGCAGGCGTCTGTCTTTTTAAGGACATTTCCAGCTGAATCCATATTTTTAAAGGGAAGTAAGTAAATCTAGTGCGATCAGACCCCTCTAGATTTTGGGCTGGAAACGAAGGGAACCGAGCAGAAAGGGGTATGTCATTCTGCGGCATTACGGACTCCGGGGCTGGCCGGCTGGCCAGCAGGACTCCGCGGAGAGGGAACCTGACCGGCAGGGCCAGGACCCCGCAGACGCACCTGGCCGGCCTGGGAGCCGCACCCGACACTGGTGCACCCAGGGGACCACGGCGACAAAAGGCAGGACGGGAGCCCTGCTGGCTCCACGGCGAACAGTCGGGCCTGCATCCAGCGGTACCTGATACCCACCTCCAAGGTCAAGGCGAGTGAATGGATCTCCGTGGTTTCTTCCCTCACAGTGAACGTTTCAGGCGTCTGCATTCTCCTCCCCCAGAGGGCACCGTCCAGCACATCTGAGCTGCCTGGAACAGAAGCCCAATGTGCCCCTAATGGAACCGAAACGGCTTCCGTAAGAAACGATGTTTCTCGTTCAGCCCTGAGGGCATGGGCTGGCAGGCCCAGGGAAAAAGCTGTGCTTCTCGAAGTGTGAAAACTGACCATCAGCAGCGGGAATCGGGGTCTGAGGCTCATTGTAAATGGAGAAGTTTTCTTCTCTGCCACTCACAGCACCCAGCTCACTGTGGAGCCCAAATCATGATGTTGTCCCAGGACTGGGGGCTTTGGGAGAGGCTGAGAAGGTCTTCAGTGAAGGGTGAGAAATGTTTCCTCTCCCCTTGGCCAAAGCCAGAGCCAGCCACTTAACCAGTCCCAGGACCCCATCCTTGTAAAGTCGCCCACCCCATCCACAGGCACGTATCCCGAGACCCCCGCCGCTGCCAGAACACTCTGCGTAAACTGAGTCTCTCCCTTACATACGATGCTCTCTGCCTTTTCCCTGGAGGAAAGTGCTTTCTGGCTCCTCCGTGGCCCATCTGAGTTGCTCCATTACTCCTCTTGCTCTTTGAGGCCATTAGTGAGTAAAGCCAGTCACTTGAACACAAGCACTGTGACACCGGACTGCTGATGTGGCGCCCCAGGCGGCCACTCGGTGACCAGTGGGGAGGGGGCGTCCACAGTGTGGAGACACAGGACAGGTGAGTCTCACCGCTCAGAACGGAGTGCAGTTTAAAACTTATAAACTGTTTACTTCTGGAATTTTCCATTGAATATTTTTGGACCAAGGTAACTGAAATGGCAGAAAGCAAAACCAGGGATCAACAGGGACGACTATATCCACTCTCCCCAGGTGGCAACTTGGTAGATGTCCTTGGTTAAAGCCAGAGGTCCACACCTGACACCCAGGTATGCGGTGTTGGTCCAGCCCCACCCCAACCCTCCTTCTCTACATCAGCTTCCTGGCTCCTGCAGAATCGGGGGTGGGGGTGGGAGGGGAGGGCTGCGTCACTCAGTGGGACGCGCCACCTGCCCTCCACTTCCTGCAGAGGTTTCAGCACGGAACACCTGGGGCGGGAGGTTGCAGGGAGGCACACGGATCCCACGGCCACCCAAGCCCAGAACGTTGTCCTCTGCACAGAAGCAGCAGCACAAGGCCAGAGCCGCCGCCACCTGGACCCGGCCACTTGACCGGGGAAGTGAGGGAAGCCAATGCTGCCCTTCCAGTCTTCCCCGGGCTTCCTGTGAACAGCCGGGGCACACGGTTCGCGTCTGACAGCTGGGCAGTCACCTGGGCTGCCTGGGTAGACACTGTGAGGGCTGGAAGGGGTGGGGGAGACGTGATTTCTTCTTAACTCCAAGGCTGGGGCGGCTTTTGTACAACAGGACCGGGCGGGGCGCTCCCCGAGGGTAGGTGCCAACAGTCTCCACATGCTGGCGGGCCTTGGGGCTTACACCTGCTAACGAAGATGATAAGGCTTTTGCCCTGAGTCACACAGAAATTCGGCTGGCCAGGGACCCTGGTCCTGCTCAGCACCCTGCCGTTCAGAGGGTGGTTTGCTCTCAGGGGCTCTCTCCCCGTGTTCACTGTCCCCGGTGGGGGGAGCTCATGAGGGTTCATCGCTTCCTTCCACACTGTTTTCTGGAACTCGCTCTGTGGACTTGGAAGGACAGATGGACAGCGATGGCTTCCGAGCCTGATGTGCAGAGGCAGGTCTTGCTGCAGGCAGGACCCACGGTCCCAGGTCTGCAGCCACACGGCTCTGCCGAGGGACCCGGTGCTGCCGCCAAGCTGCTCCATGTGGGAGCCCTGGGGGAGGAGACACTGTGGGCGGCAGAGGGCATGTGCCCGGATTCGGAGCTCAGGCTAGAAGGGTGGTGTGTACATGCAGGTGCAGGTATGTGTGCAGGTGAGTGTGCACAGGCCCACACTCATGGTCATCTCCCGGGGCTTGTTTTTCCCTCACCTGGCAAACAGAAGTGACAGTGCCCAACCCGTCTTGCTCCCAGGATTGCTGGGGAGACCAAATAAGAAATGGGTGTGTTGGGGTCTCCAGAGAGCACAGCCGATGGAATAAACAAAGGTGAGAGAGAGAGAGAAATGAGTGACAGGGAGGGAGAGAGACGGAAAGATTTATTGTAGGAATTGGCTCGTGCAATGGCAGAGTCCAATAAGACCCCAGGCCTTCAGGGCAACTCAACAGACTGGAGACCCAAGAGGCCAGTGGGAAAAGTTCCCATCCAAGTCCAAGGGGCTGAAAACCAGGTGAGCCAATGGTAAAGTTCTAGCCCGAGGGTGAGTAGGCTTGAGACCCAAGAAGAGCTGATACTTCAGTTCAAGTTCAAATGCAGGAAAAAGCTGGTGTCCCAGCTCAATGGGGGAGAGTCAGTGTCTTGCTCTATTCAGGCCTTCAACTGATTGGGCAAGGCCCACCACACTAAGAAGGGCAATCTGCTTTACTCAGTCTACCGATTTACATGTGAATCTCATCCAAAAACGCCCTCACAGAAACACTCAGAATACTGTTTGACCAAACATCTGGGACCCCTGGAGCAGTCAAGGTGGTGCATCAAGTGAACCACCCCAGTGGGGCAAGAGGCGACATCGAGTCCTGGAAGGAATGGCAGCCCAAGGTGACCTGTAGGTCACTCTGTCTCCCTGGGGCTGCCTGCTGCCGTTGTTTTGGGTGCCAAAACTACTTTTTAAGGTTCAATTTGCCCTTTGCATTTCATGTACATTATTATGTTAGCAAAAGAGGCGGTCGGACATAGAAAGTACAGGAAGAAAAAGACAGACATTGACATCAAGACAGAAAGTTTATGATCCAGAGGGTCCACTGTTGGCCCGGACCAGGTTGGCACGTTCTCACTCTTGAATTAATGGCACAGGATCTGGGGGTTTGGAGAAGAAATCAGAGCTACTAGACCGTGGGGCTTCTCTCCTTCGGTGAAACTGCTCCTTTAGTGTCCCTGGAGGTCTGCGGGCCCCTGCTCACCTCGGGGCCTCCTGTGGTCTGTGCAGAGTGTGGGCCAGTTCCACTGTGTGCACGCATGTCCCACAGTCATCAAACCCAACACATCTCGTACCTGATGCCACCACCCGCTGTGAAAGCAAAGTATTTTTCCATCTAGAAATCGAGTTGGAAAACCTCTCTCCCAGTTGGTTTGGCCTTTAAAAGCACAGTAATGGCAGCAAAGATGGCCTGTCCATCCAGACAAGACCGGTGCCAACCTGGCACCTCACCACAGCCTCAGTCCCTCTTCCAAAGTCCTGCAGAGCCTCTGAGTTAAGTCAGCAGCGTCCTCCAGGCAGCTGGATGGACTCCGAAGGCAGCTGGATGAGCAGAAAAAACCCAGGTGGCATGGCAAGAAACCGAGTACCGGGCCAGCCAGCGGAGACTGCTGGGGCCAGCGTGGTGGCTGGCGCGTGGTGTGACCGACGTGTTTGGGGACCTGGCACACCCTAGGGTGCGGGGGGCCAAGCCCTGCCGCCTCCTTGTCCCCTGTGCCTTTCCGAGGAAATGAAATCCACATGGCCCTGATGTGCTGACACTCACAGCTCAACCAAAGGTGGTTTCGCAAGAGGGGCTTGGACCCAGGAAGCCCAGACACACTTTGATTATGGTTGCTATTGTTCCTTTGGAAACGCAGACCTGCGTGCTTACGCAACAAAGGCCGTGCCCACGAAGTCAGAGCCCAGCCCTGCCTGACCGCACCTCGGGAACTGGAGTGGACTAGAGAAGACAGGCAGCGACGGCACCGTCCAACCCCGAAAGCCACCTTGCAAATGGCACCGTGAACGGCCCCTACAGTGGGGCTCCCCCCACCCCTACCTGGGAACGGCCAAAGCTCGGGTTCAAGCACACGTGGGCAGTACTGGACTGAGGCTACTGACTCCATTACTTCCTCAGGCCCCTGCCCCCGGGACAAAAGCCTAATTCCAAGATGGTGCCCACGGCTGGTCCAGAACTGGGTCACAGGGTGGGGGCGGGAGGCCCTCACAAAGGCACCCTGAAGCCGGTTCCGAAACGGCCTGCCGCGTCCCTGAAGGAAACCGGACGAGCAGCAACCAAAACTCTGCTCTGGGGAAACAGAGTCCCATTACACACTTTGACCTCTCCAAGTGCAGTCACAGGGAAACCACCGGCCAGAGAGACCAGAGACCAGACGGTCCTCCTCTGAACCGGGGGCGAGCGTGCTCAGTGTCCCCCATCTGCCCCCCTGGCCGCAGCGGTGGGAGTTCTCCACAGTGCACACCTCTGCTGGCCCCAGGCCGCGGGCTGCTTGCCTGGCAGTTTACACTGCAAGGGCCGGGCCCTGGGACCAGTCGGCCCCCAGCTCCGGGTCTGGCCCACAGTAAGTGGGCCTCGGGGCTCCAACCAGTGAGGCCCTGAGGCCAGAGGGAGGACGGGAAAGGACCCGGCACCCCCGTCGCTCTCGGCCCCTGCTGCCAGGCCTCTCTGGGTGTGTGTGTGTGGTCACTCCTTGCTCCTCCCTCTTGCCCTAGAGCCTCACAAGGCTCCCCCAACCCCCATTTTTATCTAGGTATCCCTACTTATCAGGCCCTGGACCTGGGCCCCCCCCTCCCCGAGACATGGTTCTATTTAGCTCATTCAGCACGAGGTCAGCGGCACTGCTTCCCTTCCCACTAACTGGGGGCTCCTGGAGGCTGGAACTGCACCCCCTCCCTCAGCCTCTCCCCGGCCTGGAGACAGGCTCCCACTCTGGCCCTGCGGCCCGGCAATGGCTCCTGCCTGGGAACTGCCCGGACAGGCCGCAGGCAGCGAGTTCGGACGCTCCGAAGCTGGCACCCACCTGACTCAGTTTGCCAGGGCTGCCATCACAAGGACCACGAATGGATAAGGCTCAAAACCACAGGAACGTATCAGTGCGCAGCTCCGGAGGCTGGAAGTCCAAGTTCAACGTGTCGGCTGGGCTGGATCCTTCTGAGGCTGTGAAGAAGGGTCTGCCCCAGGCCCCCGGCCAAGCTCCTGGGGGTGCTGGCAGCCTCTGGCTCCCTTTGTTTGTGGAAGCATCACCCCAATCTGCCTCCGTGGTCACGAAGCTCTCCCTGTGTGTGTCTTCTCTGTGTCCACAGTGTCCCTGTTTACAAGGACACCAGTCACTTTGGACTGGGAGCCGCCTGATGACCTCATCTTAACTTCACCACCTGCGAGGACTCTGTTTCCAATCAAGGTCGCTTTCGCAGGTCCTGGGCTAGACCTTCAGCATCTTTGTTGGGGATGCCATCCAACCCACAACAGCACTCTTCCCGTACGAATTTAAAGGGCAGCTTAGCCATGGCTGGGGGGCTCCACTGGAGTGTCATCCTGTACACCAAAGGTTGCAGGTTCGATCCCTGGTCGGGGTGCATACGGGAGGACACGGATCAATGTTTCCGTCTCACACTAATGCCTCTCTCTTGTCCCCTCCCTCCCTCCCTCTCTAAAAGCAATGAAAACTGTCACCAGGGAGGATAAAAAAGAAAAAGGCGGCTTAAAACTGACATTGAAATACAGTAACCCTTTAACTTACAGCCCAGATTGGAGCTTTCCTTGAGAGGCACGACTCCTCGTCTTACAGGGCCCGCAGGCCCACCCCAGGGCCGTCCCCCAGGCAGGCTATCGGGGACGGCGGCAGGGCCACCCTCCGTGCGAGGCTCATCACCCAGCCTTCGCCCTTCACGCGGCACCCCCACCGCAGGTCCCCTTTGTCTGGGTCCCCAGCGAGGCCCGTCTGTTTTATACACAGTCACAGTGAAACCAGGGAATTTGCTGTGCCCCGGCTGCAGCTAATTCATGGTCTCCGGTTACCTGCGCAAGCCCATCTCAACAATTAACTTGGCCCGTTGGCCCCCGGCCTCTCACACCTGTTCCCCTGGTTAATGAGGCTCCGATCTGCCCGGGGCACCAGGGACCGTGACCCAAGCCTTTGTAGATAAGGAGGCCGTCATCAGACGCCAGTCGGCCGTGGTGTGACGCACAGGCTACATCCCCGAAACAGCTCCGGCCTCGGCCCAGAAGTCGGCCTTGACGACTGAGGTCCCCCCAGCGCAGCAGGGAGACGACCCCTCCTGTGTCAGAACCTGCCTTTCACCCTCGCCGCCTCTCTGAGGTCATCGCTGGACGGTGCGGCCCGCCCATCTGATGCAGACTCTGTTACGGCCCATCAGGGTACTGAGGCGGGTGACAAGGACATCGCCTTCCTCTTCGTCCTGGTGTTTTGGCCGCGGTTCCTCCCTTTGGAAGAAGACCCGATGTTAATGAGGACAAGTCACTCATTGTCGGGGAGCAAATAGAGAGATGACACTGGTGTCTGGTCTGAAGACCCCTCTGGTACACGAAGCCCTTTGTCAGGCTCTATGATTTAATTAATTAATCCCATCAGGGCCACCACATTTCTCCAAATCCAGCCATCCCACCCCTGGTGACAATACTTTGTACGATACAAAAACAGAAGTTAATAAATGCACGGTCAGCCCAAGAAGACAGCACGTTTGCCACCACGGGAAACCCAGCATTCAACCGACGCCACCCAGGGTGATCACACCCTTCCTGTCCCGCAGAGGACGGGCCCTCCGGGTTCCCCTCAGTCCCGAGGCCCAGGAGGAAGAAGGGAGGCATCACCCTGGTCCAGCTCACCTTCTGACTCTGTATCGGCCGCCCGCCTGGGGCCAGAGAGGACAAGGTGACATGAAATGTGACTGTCACAGGGCCAACTCTAAGGGCCATACAATGGGAGGGAAGGCTCCCAAAACAACAGCTCCCACACTGCGGGGCCCGGTTTTGTTTGCTTTCCTTCCTCCCTTGTCGGACGGGGGTCCTGACCCCCTCTTGGCTCATCCATCTCTCCCTGCGTCAACATGCATGTTAATTAAAGAAAAAACCTGCATTCTCTTTAATTCCCTTACTCTTTCTGCTCCCCTTTTTCAACTCCTGCCAACTTGTCTCAGAATTCCCTGCCTACCACCTGGCAAGAAATTTGCCTTCAGGAAAGGAGACGGCAAACAGTCCAGAACCACATTTAAGAAAAATCCAACTCCGGGAACCAGCATCGTGGCATCAAGAGACCAAGGCCAGCCACACTGCCAGGGCCCTGACAGAGCCCCGAGCCCCCTTCCACCGGCGATGTCAGCACAAACAAGACGCTGTCGCTGTGTTGCATTCACTCTGTATCGCCCTCTGATGAGCTCCTAACACTGAGGGAGCCTTGTGACCCGCCCCTTCCACGGGGACGCAGCAGAACCTCCACTGGAGTAGGACCGAATGTGGCTTTGTGTGCCGGCGTGGGAACCTGCCTGCCTGCCACTCGCAGGAAAACAGCCCGGTCCCAAACCGCACTCTCAGAATCCGGAACCCAGAGCTAGTGGTCAGCGGGGCAGCTTCCAGCTCAGTCCCAGCCCCACCCCCACCCCTCGGGCCAGTCACATGCGCATTTTGTTTTCATCCTTTGTGTTCTGAGCCCATTCTCAGAGCAGCACTGTGAAGTCTGTGGAAGCCCACCCAAGCTGCAACCGGCACCAGAGTCACGTGGAAGGCTCGTCTGAACAGGCACCGGAGGTCCCGGGTGGCACTTCTCCCCTCCCTCCCAGCGGGAGGTCTGCCTTCAGGACAAGGCGGTCCCACCGGGAACAGCTCTTGGAGACCCTCTGGCCTGGGCTGTACAGGTGTGGGGAGGTGCCTGGACTTTCAGAGTCCCCAGAGGCCAGCCACTAAGCTGGCTGAGGCAAAGGCCACATTTCTGTGGGCTGGACAGGGACAAAGGAGCCCTTCCCCGGTCTCTGCCTCTACCTGCAGGTACGGACCATGCCCCGGGTGACACCCACAATCTCCTGGGCCCACACCAGCATCACCTGCAGTTTCATCATTAGATCAACAGTGCAGAGGACCTGAGGCTGCGGGATTCCTGAAGGTTTGTGAAACGCTCTGCTTCGCTTTGCTCGCTGCTTCCCCTGGGGCTCACGTGTCCTCCCAGAAGTGCAACAGGTGTGACGAGGCTTGGGGGTCGCCTCCCACCGTTCTCCAGGGAGACACACTCATGACGCTGTTGGAGCTGAATGGGGACCAGACCACGCCACCTCCGTCTGCTGTGTCTCCAAGCCCCCTCCAGCCCAGTGTTCCCCAAACTTCTCTTTGAACCCCATTCACAGAGAGAGGCCAGGAGACCAGTCCCTTAGCATGTGTGTTCACGTCCACATTGTAGTGTATCATTTCGGCGTCTTAGCCTGGGTTCCTCCCGGAAGGCGGAGCCTGTGGAGAGGACTTTTGTAAAGGAAGAGTATTTGGGAGAGTTGCCCAGCAGACAGGAGTCAAGGCAGGTGGGGGGGGGGGTGGAGAGGGGTGGGAAGGAGAGGGGGGGATCTTGTAGCCCACCTCCCCTGCTGTCAGGACCTTCCAAGAAGCAGTACAGAATGCACATCATCGTGTTCAGCCTGCGGGAAGAAAAGGGGAGGCGAGAGCTCGCCAGCCCCACTCCCTTCTGGAGGGCTGTCTTGGGGGCCGCTGACTCCCTCACGGTCCCCAGCCTGGACAGGCCTGCACGGGGGGCCCATCCGAGAGGGGTTCAGGTCACAGAGGGAGACAGAATGGCGTGGTCGGGGAGACACGCTGTCTGGTCCCACCTGCACAAAGCCAGCTGGTTGCCCCGGCGACAGCCGGCATCAAACGTGAGCCGAAAGGTGAGACCTGCACAGAATATCCCAATATGGTGCATTAGGAAAAAGAAGGCCAGAGGAGTAGAAAAATGTTTATACACATATACCGTATATTATAAATCTCATATTAGTACAATCTTTGATGTGCAATATATTTAAATGTTTAACTGAATGTGACGATTATCATCACACTTCGAGGGTGTGTGTCTACAACCTAACAACTGTACAATATGCCCTGTTTCTAGAAACCCCTATCGTCTGTGCCCAAAAGCCACTAGGAAATAGTGACTGAACAAAAAACATTCACCACAGCCGTTTCAGACACAGTGAGCGGTTAAGTCGGTAGTAAAAGCACTGGTCTCTGATAGCCCTTCGGCGCTCACCCTGAAACGCAGGCTGAAACGAACAGTGGGCGCCAACAATGGCTTTCCCCACCTCGAGTCTGGCTGGAGTTCTTATAGTTGGTGCTTAAAAAACCAGCTGGCTGTTGTTGGTAGTCCCTTGTGTGCAATTGTTTGTTCTTCCTAAATGACATCCAAAAGGTGACATGAATCTCCACATCCTTTCTCTCTGCAACCCCAGGTTTCCGGGTTCAGGGGCATCTTTGGAATTTCAGTGTCTGTGTTGCTAATGCTTCCGTCTTTAACAAATAGCCCATTCAGAACACGGACTGAAGGACGGACGGACAAGGACAAAGGCCATCTGAGACTGCACAGCGCTCATGCTCCTTGGGGGTTCAGCCCAGCTAATCCGACCGAGGCCAACCCACGCACACGCTCAGTGGAGCAGCCCACCCTGCCGCACATGCGCACACAATGCCCACTGAAGCCCGAGATGCATTCTGAGATGACAGAAGGAAGTATCGTCTACAACCTTTCCATCATTAAAATGTTTTAAAAATATGCAAAATTACAGCAACTAGAATAATAAGACCCCCGAACACCTCACCCAGCCCCAGTAGGAAGGCCAGTCTTAAATACGTTTCATTATTGTTTTTTTTACAACTTAAATAGGCATCATTTTGCTCTGAAGACACGGAGCTCGGGCAGATTTTCATGACCCCCTGAGGGTTCGTGACCTGCTGGCTCTTCGGTTCACTGGCCATGCTCAATCCGCTCTTTATACTGGGGACGCTCTGCCTCTCCCATTCTCTCTGGCTGCCTCTCCTCCTTGCAGCAAATTAAGCGGGCTCTGTCTACTGTCTCCACGATGGTGACATATAATCCCAGTGTTAAAGGGTGGAATTTTCCAATGCAAGAGGCAGCAGACAGCCAACAGAGGGAAACGTTGCCACGGGCAGAGGCTCAACACAGTGTCTCCAACTGCGCTCCAGAGCCACCCAGCCTTTGGATGAAGAAGGAAAAGAAAAAATCCGACAATGGAGGGATTGTTCTCGCCCCACAGGCGATCCTGCTATTTCTACCCCCTCAACGGGCTGTGCTGGCAACAGGCAGACAGCGCTCTCGCTCCTGGGTCTTCTGCAGGGACAGGGCACGTGGGAAAGGGTCTGTCCCCTCCCGGGGAGGGGGGGTGGTCCCAGGCCGGGACTGCAGCCGCCGTTGCCTCTTTGTAGGGACAATGGGAAAGAGCAGGGCCGAGACTCAGCTCATCTTGTTTGTTCCCCGGGAACCCAAAGCCAACACCAGGGATCAGCTTTCTTGCTCTTTGTCCAACTCCTTGACTACTACTCTAGAAAAACAACCAGGGTCTGCCAAGAACCGGCAATCTCCTAAATCTCAAAATAATGACTGGCCCGTCCAACATTTCCATCCAAGGAATTGTTGGTTCCGATACAAGAAAACCCTCTGGGATGAGAGTCAGGAGTCCGAGAAAGGCATGTGGTTATTTTTGCCACACTTTGGAAAGAGAGGGAAGTCTATTTTTGGCATCAGCGATTCGGCTTTCCAATAACATCGGCCCATAGAGCACAGCTGAGGTAAATGCTGATTCCAAATTTTACTTCACTTTAAGGCTTCTTGGGGGGGTCTCCTCCTCTTCTGCCACACCAAGCGTGCGTGCACACACACGCATACACACACTTAATGCTTACTATTTCCAGGTCATATGTGAGCGGGAGTTCTGGAACAGGTTAAGGAATCAGTGGAGTGGTCAGGCAGAGAGTTTGTTTGGTTGGTCCGTTCTTAGACTGGCCATGGCATTCAGTACACAGAGTCAGGAAAGGGGGGGCCCCATGCTGGTGACGTATGAGGGGAAATGCAAAGCAGAGAGGGGGAAGGAGAGGGGTCTCACTGCAGTTTTAGAACATTCCAGCGGGGGTATGAGCCATTACCCAGTGACCCTGAACCGTGGGCAGAGCTCAACTGTGAATCTCCCTGCAGGCTGGTGACTACAAACGAGGACTGTGCTGTCGCTGATGACCCAGTCACCCCGTTCACATACACGCATGGAAGTGTCTTCTCCACCTGGGGGCCCCTGGCTTGAAGGGAAAGCCAGAACAATGTGTTCTACGGTCTTAAAGAGAGAAATTTCTATTTCTAATAGTCAGCAAATGCCTTGTAATCCGGAGTTCAGCTCGTCACTCGTTAAAAAACAAGGCCGCAGCCTTTTACTAAAGTGAATACCAGCGGGAAGGTACAGAGTTGCTTTTGCCCTTAACTCATTTCAAAGACAAAAATCGCTCTTCTTCAGAGCCCTCGGTTCATGTTTTTTACCTGAGAAAAATGAAATGACAAAAACAAAGCCGCCCCCCTGCTGCTCTGGCTGCTGCTCTGTCAGCACCGCCTCCTCCGAGTTCCCTCGTGGTGACCTTGACCACCGCTGCAGCCCGACAGGAGCCCACGCTCCTGACACTGAGCCCGGTCATAGCCGGGAGGTCGTCGTCACACTGGTCCAATGAGCCTCCTCCATGAAAACAGGAGAGATGGGGTACAGACACCAGTTGCGGCTGTAGGTTTGGTATCAAATATCGTTGTGCCTGGAAATAGTATTATAGATATTAAACTAAAAGGAAGCTGAGTAAGAGAGAGGCCCTATCCCTTGGCCAACAGCGCTGGTGGGCCTGGGACTGCCTGTTCGAGGACTGAGGGTCCTAACTCCCGGGAGACCCTTTGGGCCTGGGCAAACCTGGAGACAGCTGACCACCCTGCGGCCTGTCCATGGCTCCAGAGACCGAAGTCCAAATGGCACCTAAGTTAGACACTGGCAAAATCGGAGAGGACACTCACAAACGCACGCGAACCCGTCCCCACCCCACGGGAGGTGGCACCTCAGCCCTGTCTGCTTCCTCTGCTGTGCGTCAAATAACACAACTGTTCCCCTTGTTAGTCCTGGACCAAGTGTTCTTGACGCTCCCTGGGGTCAAGGGAGCCGCTCCACAGGGTCATCTGGCTTGCTGCCCACGGCAGCCCTAGAACGTTCTCTGGCAAACGGTCGGGAAACATGTCTCGGGTGCAGAACTGTCCCCGGGATGAGATTCCGACCGAAGGGCTACGCTCGCCGACCACAAGAGGCAGAGGCACCGACAGCCTCGCGGCTCAGGAACCCGGGCGCACCCAGCAGGGGTGCCACCTTGTTTCCAAAAGCCATCAGCCAAGTGGCAGTCCTGACACAGCCACTGTCACCTCTGCACATCATAGCTGTCCACACAGTCCCCACTCTGGTTGAGGAGACGCACCTGTGAGTCTCACCTGCAAACGTAACTGCCACTTAGAAATATCCTCCAGAAACTCCCCCCTGTGACTGGGTGTGGAAACGACCAGCTGTTTTGTGCTCAGGGCACAGAAGCCAATAGCAGGATGGAAGTGTGTGATTAGTGGAGACTGTCCGTCACGGAGGATTGGTCATCAGTCCCCATTTCCTCACGAAGGAACAACAAGCGCCTCAGGAACCTCGGAAGGAGGACACCCACAAAGTCGGGCAAGCTGGCTGCTTCCTGCCACAGAGACGCCAGCCTCACGGACACCACGTGGGAGGGGACGGACGTCAGGTGGTGCTGATGTGACCGACCTCCACAGGAGCCTGTCTCGGTTCGCTGGCGGCATTTTCCGTCCCTGCTGGCATATGAAACAACGGTGGGTCTTCTATCCCTCGATAGAAGGATGGAATGCATCTCCGACTTGGCACAGTGACAGAAGGTGCCGGCCTTGTCTGCGCTTCTATCTGGGTCCGTGGAATAGCCATCAGTGGCCGACAGGCTCGGCGAGTCCATACAGCTCCCTCAGAGCCCTCTGGTGACGGCGCCGTCTGCCGGCCAAGCAGAAGAGCACGTAGGTTCTGATGCCACCAGCCTGTGCACACATCCCACGGTCACCCCTCACGCAAGGCGCCCGGCTGGCCGGCCCCCAGGGTGAGCCAGGGCTCACCTGCCTGCAGATTCTCACTATCCTCTCTGCACCTCCGACCTTGTCCTGCCTCACAGGCCTGAGAGACCCCGAACACTGGTTCCAGTGGGCATCTCCTACGTGGTGACACACCATCGGCAGTGGCCACGGCTGCATAACTGTGGAGAAATGACCTATGTGCCCCATCGTGTCCCTTCCACAGGACGGAAGCCCGAGATGCTCAGAGACGGGGCAGGCACCGCAGTACGAGATGAAACCTGGCTGGAGCGTCGGGAGAACCATTGGGAAGAGTCCTGTTCTGACTTGTGAGCAGTGACCACACACTGGGCTGAACGAAATGTGTCCATTTCTCCTCGAGTCTGCAGTCTCTTGGTGCATCGTTATATTCTCAAGTCATTTTACACTTTGTTCAGCAATTTACTCTTTGACTTGCCCAATGCGTGACTCTACCAGGCTCGGGGCGTGAGGGATGAACAAAAAAGATGCCCCTTCCGCACAGTAGGCAGCATAGGGTAGGCGTTCAACCTGCGGCCCACAGACCCCTTCCCACAGTGGTTCATGAGCTCGGGTGGGAAAACAGTCACAACGCTGTCCTCACTAACCCTCTTGGCCCTGGAAACCACCCACGTGTCTCTGTCCCTCCTGCTTCATTTTTCCATATAAACAGAATCATACAGAATGTAGTGCTTTTGAGACTGACCTCTTCCACTCAGCTGACACGGTCAAGATTCATCCGGGTGCCGGTGTGCACCACAGTTCCCCGCGTTTTATTGCTGAATTGAGGCGTACCCCCCAGGGATGCTCCCATCCACCTGCCGGAGGGCACGCAGACTGTTTCCAGTTGCTGACGATCGCAAGGAGAGCTGCTGCCCACATTTCAGGACAGGCCCTGGTGTGAACCCAAGTTTTCCCCCCATGTGGGCAGCCACCTGGGAGCGGGACTGCCCGGTCATCTGCTGAGTGTCCTGAGCTTTCTGAGACACTGCCAGGTGGATTTCCACAGAGGCCCTGGTGTCTGTCCTTCCCAGCTGGCGAAGGGGCCCGGACTGCTTTGCATTTGTCACGGGTGCGTGGTGTTCTCGGTGTTTTTTCTTTTCACCACTCTAGGCCTGTAGTTCCATCTCATCAGGATTTAATTTGCATTCTTCTGATGGTCAGTGATGTTGAACATCTCTCCGAGTGCTCATGGACATGTGCCGAAATCTTGGTGAGGACTTTTGCCTCTGTGCTCACGAGGGACACTGTCCTGTCCTTCGTTGGACCACCGTTGTTTTTTGCATCAGGGGACCAGTGGCTGCAGAAAAAACTGGAAGTGTCCCCAATTGTGCCGGTGCCATTCCCCTTCTGTCTGAAGGACTTCCTGTAGCAGTAGAGTGGGGGCGAGGAAGCCCCGAGTTTTCTTTAACATGAGAATGTCTTTCTTTCGCCTTCATTCCTGCAGGTATTTTCAGTGGATATAGTACCAGGAGTTGAAAGTTCTTTTCAAATGTTCCATTTCTTCCTGGAAGTATCTGTGGCTGAATCATGGTCCCCTGAGTAATGTGCCGTGTTCCTCTGCCTACTTCAAATACTCCTTTGTCTTTAGCTTTCAGCAGTTTGGTAAGGGTGTATTTGGGCACGGATTTCTTCGCGTTTGTCTCCTTTGGGATTTCCTGGACTTCTTCAGTCTGCAAGGCTGTTTTTCTCCAAATCTGACAACTCTCCAGCCACCAGCCACCGAGACCACAAACATTTTCTGGGGGCCCCGCACTTGCTTTCTAGGACCCTTAGGACAAAACCGTGAGATTTGGTTGGTATCTTCCCACAGGCTGATGAAGCTCCGTTCTCTTATATCTTTAATCTTTTTCTCTATATCTCTCCTACTCTCTAATCTCTGTGAAGCCCCCGGCCCCTCTGTCATCTCCAGGCTGCTGCGGAGCCTGCCCAGTGAGATTTTTCTTTCAGTTGTGGTATTTATTTTTCTGCTCCCAGGTCACCGTTTGGTTCTTCAACTTTAAGTTGCCCATTTCTTTCCTCAGACTTTGTAACCTTCTCATGCGTTTCAAAGGTGCCTGCCCTTCCGTGCGGTGTGTACTTTTATCACAGTTGATTTGTGTTCTGTGGCACCTGAGCACTGGTTTCTGTTGACCATCTTTTCTGATACAAACTGAGACTGTCCTTCTTCTAATGTGCTGAGTAGTTTCCAACTGTGTCCTGGAAATTTTCATAGTTATGTTACAAGAGTCCAGGTTTTTGTCTTACTGAGAATGTTGGGGGTTTTTTTAACAGAGAATCTACCAGGTTGAGTCCTGGGTGCTGGTTCCATCCAGCTTTCTTTTATTTCTCTCACCTTTTTAATTCATAGGCCGGCACTCAGTCCACTGAGCTACATCAGCCAGGGCTTCTCTCACCTTTTTAAAAGATTTTATTTACTTTAGACAGGAACAGGAGGGAGAAAGAGAAGGAAAGAAACATCAGTGTGTAGTTGCCTCTCACTCATCCCCTGCCGGGGGCCTGGCCCACAACCCAGGCTTGTGCCCCGACCAGGAATCTAACCTGCGACCTTTGGGGTCACAGGCCGGCACTCAGTCCACTGAGCCACACCAGCCAGGCGCTATCTAGCTTTCTGTGGGGTATGGTTCCAGTGGAGTTCTGTTTTCTGAGACTCCAGGCCTGTCCCAGTGTACACAACCCAGTGGCCAGTCTGAAAGCCGGGCAATGCTCTGTTCTGCCATTCGGTCCTGAAAGTCTACGGCTGTTTCGGGTCAGGTCTATTCCTGCGTCTCTCAGGGGTCAGCCCAGAGGTTCAGACACAACTTTGCAGGGTTGCTTTCTCAGGCTCCTCCCTCTCTCTGGAATGTTCCAGGTCCCAAGGACTCAGTGTTCGGTCCTCGGGCCAGACAGCAGAGGCTCCCCTATGGACTTCCCACAGCCGCACCTGCGTCCAGGGGACAGCGGAGACAGACCCAGAGGGAAAGGCACTGGGAGTGGCCCCCACACTCCGGCCCACGGCTCCCCCAACCGGAGGAGAGAGTCCCTCCCTAGACTCGGGCCCCCGGGAGCTGTCACACCACGGGATGGCTCGGGGGCCGAGGCGGCAGCGAATGGAGGGAAGAGAAAACAGAAGGAACCGGGGGGTTTCTCCGCTCCTTCTAAGTGTTAGGAGCTGTCCCTCCGGCTCCCCCCGGAGTCCCTCTGGTGCTCTGTCTATGGGCAGCTGGTTCCCGTCTGGGTTCCAGGCTGTGCTGCGTCCCAGCTGGTTGGTTCTGAGGGGGGATGGTAACTCACCAGGAGGACTTTGGATTCTGTCTTCCTCTCCGACCTGCCGGCTGCCATTTACTGTCCTGAGTCTCCTAGCCACTCCTCCATGCTTCCTGCCTGCTCTCCAGAGTGGCACTCCCTGCGAGACAGAGCGGGAGGTACCGGTCCGCCTTGCCCTGAACCAGAACCCAATGTGCTTTATTTCATGCAATTAAAAACATGATTCTAAGGTAAGAACCATGGGCCTCATCAACTTCTGGAGAGGTCCATGGCACAGAAGGGACCCTCAGCCAAAAGGGAGGGACAGAGAGGTCATTAGCCACATGCAATCAGCATTATACGTGCTGAGAGGAGCAGCTCGCATCTTGGGAGGCCTGTGGAGCACATAGGCCAGTGGGGGACCAGGGGCAGATCCCCAGCAAGCAGGGGAAGAAGGGTGCCTCAGCAGGTGCAAAGTCACACTCGTGAGCCAGGAAAGAATGAGAGTGTGGAAGGTGTGGGTCACAGCTCCTAGTGCGGAACGGCCAGCAGGTCAGTTTCTCCTGGCCCTCGGACCGTGCGCAGAGGAGACTCGCCTCGTGCTGCTAGATCGCACCTGCGGGCTGTTAAATTCCATGAAGTTCTAGGTCTGTGGGAGCCTGTCATCCTGACGATGCCCATCCCAGACTCCAGCTCCAGATCTCCACCCCAGCTTTCTGCACAGACTCGGCTGCCCAGGCATTTGCTGTTTGTTTTGGATCAGGAACCCATTCGTTTTTTTTGTATGTCGGCAGCACACTCTGTTGGGGGCGCATACAGCATGGGAGAGCTGTTTTAAATTGCTACTTCAGAGATCAGAAATTGAATCAGGAGACCGACAGCAAACTATAAAAATTAGGAATGCAAAAGAGTAAAATGGCCAAGGGGAAAATCTTACTTCCATCTTTTCATTATTATGAATTAGAAGAAAAACCACACGTAACAGACACCAGCAGCATAATGCATTTCTCTGTGCTTTTTGAAAAGGCCACATTTGTCAGAGCTCGGGGCAGAACACGGAAATAAACAAGGAGAAACAGGCAAGTGTGCTGAGAAATAAAAGGAGGAACTAAGTTCCCAAGGCAGGTAAATCCCGCGGACAAGCTCACCTGAGGCCGCCGGAGGAGTCCGGAGGACTTGCCAGGGGTGAGCCCAGCTTCAGGCACGGAGCGCACTCCCTTACCGGCAACAGAAGGACGGGGGTGGGCGGCGGGGAATGGGGGGAGAAGGAAGGAAAGGGCTGTGTGTTCACACCAATGCGGAGGTCTTCACACAAACTCTGACTGGCTAAGGATAAAACGGACAGTACAACAACAGTTCATCTAATTCATCTGAAGAAAGTTCTGGGTGCAATGTCACGCAACACAACTTGCTTCAAAGTCAAAATGGGGAAAGAGAATGGACTGGGGGACTTCCACCCAGACGCACAAGTAACTGTTATTGAGCAGCTCCTATGACCCTGCCCGCGCTGAGCCTCAGAGGCGTGCTGTGGAATGAGCTGGGTCCCCCACCCTCACAGGTCGAAGCCCCAACTTTCAGTACCTCGGCTGTGACTGTGTTTGCCGAGGGGCCTTTGAGGAAGTGATTAGGGTGGAATGAGGTCGTCGGTGGGGGCCCGGATCCGATCTGACCTGTTCTGTCCTGGACAGAAAAGGGACTCTGGACCCACGCAGAGACACCGGGGACGTGCACAGATAGAGGGCGGCTCTGTGAGGACAGAGGCACAGTGGCCCCTGCAAGCCAGCCAGAGTGACCTCAGAAGAAACCAAACTTGATGACGCCTTGATCTTGGACTTCCAGCCTCCAGCTGGGAGAAATCCACACCTGGGTGGATTTCAGCCTGAGCTGACCAATGCAGGCGGGAAGGTGAACAGCACCTCTGAGCCCAGAAGGAGCTCTGCCAGGGACAAAGGGTAGCGACGCCCAGCACGTGTGGTGGGCTGGTGGCCAGCACACGGGGCCACACATGGAGCACACAGGGAGGAGGAAGTGGTCCCATGAAATGGCCAAGAGAATCAAAGAAACAACACCACTTCAAAGCCGTCAACGCTGCTAGTTCCTCTAGAAACCAGTTTCATCCCTGGGGTCAGTTGGACTGAAAACGCCATCTGGGACCAGTCTTAGGGGCAGATGCTGCCCTGTTCCCAGGTAACCTCCCATCCAAAGCCTTGGGAACCCCACTGCCTCCAGGTGCAAACCACCCCCCAGCAATGAGAGCAAAACACGTAACGTGCTGATAGCCGGTACCCACGGCTCAGCCCCGAGCTTCCCACACGGTGCAGACAGACGCGAGCCGATATGAGTGAATGATGATCGGATTGACCTTAAGAGCACAGAGCAAGAATTCAATGAAATGAAAATGTAAGAGCTAGGGAGCACAGACTCGAGAGGATTGTACACTGGGAGAATATTGGCGATTGAACGTTCGAGTTCCAGGAGAAGAAAAAACTACACGGAGAAACAAACTTGAAAAGCAAGTAGAAGAAAATGCCCGGTAGTGAATAAAGACCAATTTTGGGGTCAGAATGTAAACTCCGAGTACCAAGTAAAATTAATAATGACCATTTTAAAAGCAAAAAACAGTCACGCCCAGACACAATCTGGTGAGATTCCCAAAGTCCAGCTCCCAGAGAATGAGAACAAAATACTCACACAGGGAGAGGGTTCCACCGGCACCAGGTCCCTCACTGGAAACACCTGGAGCGCGGGGGCGGGGAGCCCCGCACGAGGGTTTGGGGAGAGAAGGCTCTGACCCCAGATTCCGCTGCTTGGCCAATAGCGTGCATAAGGGAAGCAGTGAGAGACACTCGGGAATGGCAAGGATTTAAGGAAGTATAAGGCCCCTGCTCCATTCTTGAGAAAAGGCTCGGGGGTGCTCTGAACTAAGGGAAATCAAGTCAGAAAAAAACATACACAAGGGGAATTCCACTTACCAGTGAGAATGGGGACAAGATGGGTAGAAAGAATTACAAACAAAACTTGACCAATCAAAAAAATTGAGGATAATAAAAAAGGGGAGGCAAAAAGAAGTCTTAATAAATAGTTTTAAAAAGGAGATAAGATAAAACTATAAGACCAAAGACATCAGACATCTCAATAAATGGACCGAATTCCTCCACTGAGTTTTAAAGCTCTATTTGTTACTCGACCTGTGAGAAACAGCCAAGCCAAGTGACACAGAAAACTTGAGAAGACAAGATGGGAAAACCCGGGGGGAGCTAACGCCGTGGGAGAGGAAGCATCGTGAAGACCAGAGCGGGAGAGCAGCCGCTTCAGACGGGACAGAGAGAAACATTTCGTGATGAAAATAGGCACGCTCCAAAAAGAACACGCCTCGTGAACCATCACGCCGTCCTCCGTGGTGTTGCTTCCACATACACGGGGCAAACTCTTCACCGACAGCAGAAAGGGACAGACCCAGTCTTTGTGGGACCCTCCGGCGGCTCTTTGGAGACAGACGGGCCGAGGGGTCCCAGGAACAGTGGATGCCCTGAGAGCCTGAGCGACAGAGAGCCGGGGGCCGCAGACCTGTGCAGGGCTCTAGCCTGAACGGGCAGGGGAGTGCATTTAATGCAGAGAAAGGCGCAGAACAAATCGTTCTGAAAATTCTGATGCCCTGGGACTCGGTCCTGCCACACCAGACGAAGGGAGCCTTTGAACAGCAACCGGCAGCCCTGGGGATTAAGGTTGGCCAGACTTCAGTGAGTACACGGAACTCCAGGGATCTCGGGGCGGTCTAATCAGCCTGGTGACTCCTGAGTCAGAGCCACCGCAAACAGCGTTTTGAACTTGCTTTTGTTTCACCTGAACACAGAGGAAACACAATCAGCAGCTTGTATACCAGGAAGGCAGGGGATGTCTAAGCCCCTGGAGGGAGGGCCTCAGTGGGGTGACAGCCCAGCCTTAGCATGTGGGTGGGGCATTTGAATGACAAGTGTTCCTAGGAAACTGGCCTTCTAGAGCTGTAAGAATGCCACACGCAAATTCTGTGAATTGGTTTACTTTCTGAAGCCTCGAGCGTCGTCAGCTTTAGGATTCTAAACCAAAACAGAGCAAAATAATTCTGAGTTTTACATTTGTGACAGGACAGAAGGTGTTTGTCCTCCCCGCAGGCAGAGCCGCACACCAGACCCTAGAACTGTAGGGGAGATACTGCCTATTTGATCACAAATGGCACCATGGGAGAACAGAAGCCCCAGCTCCCCAGTGGCAAGCAGGTGACAGATTCCGTAGGGCAGAGACACAAGCCACTGGGGGTCGTGCCGGGAGCTGGTTGTTGGAGGTGAGGTCAGGGTGACGAGTCATCTCTCCAGAGGCTGGAGAAAGTCCTGCTGCCTCTGGTCCACCCAGGGTTGGCTAACCCAGGGAGCGCGGGAACGGAGGTGTCCTCCCGCCTGGGGCGTGACCGTGGGAACACCTGTGCAGATGGAAGTCGATGCCACACTCTTGCAGCCGATGTCACCTCACCTCCTTCCTGTCAAAGTGTTAACTCCGAAAGTTGAACCCATGTCTCTCTACAAACATGGAGTGAATGTGTGTGAAGTGCTTAGCGCATCAGTGAGCAAGCCAGAGGGACAGGGGAGAGGGTTCAAAGTGCCTCTGTGGCGTCTCCTGGCACATGACAATGACAGCTGGGTCACCTGGCAGGTGGCCAACGCTCGATGGCTGACCCGGGAAGAAAGCCATCACCCTTGTGACTGTCGTTTCCCTGGGACAGGAAGCCACTGTGATGCGTACCTTGGCCATGTCTGGATTCATCGACTAGCAAACAGCAGGTTCAGACACAGGCATATCCGCCCCAGAACTCAACGGCCCTCGTGGGAGTCTGTTCCAGGACTTCGGCAAAGAGAGTCTGAGTGCGTCACTCAGACTCCCCTAGGCTCTTGGCGACCAGAGTGCCCATTGGCGGGGACAGTGTCCTGGCGTGGCTCAGTGGTCCCAGCAGCCCTGGCGGGCCGCCCAGCGCACAGATGGCCACCAGAGCTCCTGTGGCCAGACCTGGCCAGGAATGCAGACAGCTTTGCACTCCAGGACACGCTGCTCGGGAACAGACGGGGTGAGTTCACACCTTCATCAAGACATCACTGGGCCTGTCACCGGTTCAATTCCTGGTCAGGGCACATGCCTGGGTTGCGGGCCAGGTCCCCAGTTGGGGGCGTGTGAGAGGTAACCAACTGACGTATCTCTTGTGCACTGACTTTTCTCTTCCTTTGCTTTTTTCTCCCTTCCCCCCTCTCTAAAAATAAATAAATAAAAATTAAAAGGAGAACTATAGCAGTATTAAAAAAAAAGACAGCCTAGGATAGGAATGTCAAGGAACCTTCTAGAAAGTCTCCCTGGATTTCCTCGAACAGTGTCCCCTGCACGTAGCCCCCCAGGACTGAGCACGCCCAAGGTCAGCCCGGGCGAGGGTCTCTTCCTGAAGCTCTCAATCAATTTAAGGCCTTGTCTCCGCACCCCCACCTCCTCTCCTCTGTGAACACGGTCACAATCAATCAATGCCTTCATCTAAAACCTCTTTACTCACTTAAGACAATTTTCAGGCCGTAATTTCTTTTAGGCTGAATAGTCTGAACTGTTATCATCGTTTCGATTCTATGGTTAGCCGTGCTTCTCCGAGCCCTCTTGGGTCCCTCCTGAGGCCAAAGGAGCGTCGGCTGGTGCCTGGGGTTGACGACATCAGGGACAGATTCACCGCCCCCGGCGCAACGGCGGCCCCTCTTTCCGGGCAAAGCCGGCCTTGCTCACACCTGCCGCGGGGCTGAGTCGCCCGGGCCCCCCCGCAGCTGTTTCTCCCGTCGTTTTCCTTGCTCAGCCTTTATCGTCCACGGAAGTATTTGTTTTGCTCTTCAGCACATAGCCGCTGTTTTTAAAAAGTATCGGTTATAGTTAACAAAAAAAAAAGGAAATAAAAAATACCATCACACTTCTCAGAGACAACTGAGGCTCGTGTGTTAATACGTAGCAGCTTTTCGGTCTTTTCTCCTAATTTTCTTAAAGAAGGAACCAGACTGGACTGCACTTCTCTTCTGCTACTTAAAAGTCAAAACCTGTGTGTAGTTTTAGAGGCGGAGGAGGGCGAAGGGAAGAGAAACATCCACGCACAAGAGATACATCCATCTGTTGGCTCTCGCTCGCCCCCACCTACAGACCTGGCCCGCAACCCAGGCGTGTGCCGTGACCGGGAATCGAACCAACGGCCTTTCAGTCCCCAGGCTGGTGCTCCATCCACTGAGCCACACCAGCCAGGGCATTAAGCTACTTTTCTCACCCAATGATGGCTGGGGGCCCCCAGGCTCCCCCTGCTCAGAGCTGTCTCCCCTTCCCCGCCTGTTAGGTCACAGCCTCAGACTGTTACCGTCACCACAGCCCGGTTTGACACAGTCACTCCTACTTTCCGAACCAGCCCCAGCGGTCATTCCGATTGAAATCATCCTGGCCCTGCGGCTCTAAATCCAAACCTGGTGTCCCGAGGGGAGGGGAGGAGGCACAGACACGGACACGGGGGGGGGGGAACCCCAGGCAAAGGAAATGTCGGGAGCCCCCAGAAGCTGGCAGAGGCAGGAAGGCCCCTCCCCTGGGGCGTCCAGAGGGAGCTCGGCCCTGAAGACACTTTGATTTGGGACTCCCGACGCCAGAGCCAGGAGAGAGCACACTGCTGTTGTTGTAAGTCGCCCGGGTTGGGGTCCTTGGTTGCGGCAGTTCGGACCCCGGTGGGGGCGGTGCAGGAGATGAGAGCTGGCTGGACTCCAGATGCGTTTTGAAGGTGAGGACACAGGATTTGCAGTGGAGACTGGATGGGGACGTGGATGACAGTGAGTGGCCCTGAGCCCTTGGGGGTCTCTGGCTGGGCCAGTGGGAGCCAGGGAAGACCGTCGGAAGAGCAGGCTGCGGGGGGACACTTGGCTGGACATGCAAGGGCTGCGGGGGAGACACCGTGTGGACACGACCACTCCGAGCCTCAAGGGAAAAGCCACGCTGGACACAAAAGGCGGGAGGGTGTTTGTGTGCAGGTCCGTGCACAAGTGTGCAGATGCACAGATGTTTAAAACCAGAGTCAGTGAGGTCACCCGGGACACCCCGACACTCAGGCAGGGAGCGAGGAGGGCCCCAGGAGCCCCGAGTCGGGAAGGGCAGAGCCCACAAGGCCCAAGACACCAAGGCAGGCAGGTTTTGTGAGGGAGAGGGCGCAAACCTGAGAGGAACATAGTCACCTGTCGTTATTGGAGAGCCACATCCCAGGAAGGTGCCCCGGGCGCTGGTTCAGAGCACGCTGGCCCGCTGCTCCCAGGGGTGGTGTGGGGCTGGGCTGTGAAGGCCGACACGGCCACACACAGTCTTGCTCGGTGTGTGCTTATTTCCAGACACCTTATCGAACAGATATTGTTGAGCGAGGCCTAAAGCACTATCACGCAGCCTGAACAAGCTAATCTAACACCCACTTCCTCTGCAAGGCGCCCCCCCCCCCCCCCCCCGCCCCCGTGCTCAGGGACCACAGAGAAGGCCCTTGCTCACAGCATGACACGTGAAACGAGATGGCACAGCACCACCTTGTCCGACCTCAGCGGGGAGTGGATTCACGCAGAGACTCAAGTTTTTGCCACTCTAGCCACAAACGGCTGTGGAAACACCACGAGTATTGATTTGGTGAGCTATAGACACATTTTGCAAGGAGACAAATTTGCAAATGCAGAAGCTTCCAATCTTGAGGCTGGAGCACACCAGGTAGCACAGTTTGATGCCTGTCAGAACAGCGAATCCAGTCTCCCATGAGAAGCTGCGTACGCCCAGGGGCCCACTCAGACGAACAGTGCTACGGAGCCTCCACCTCCTTGGCACGGAGAGGTCCAGAGTGCAATCCGCACGATTCCTACTCCACGCCTTGTCCACTGCACAGAGCACCCTCGTCCTCTCCACCACAATGGAGTCACCCTGCAAACCTCCCCGAGAAGGCAAGGCAACACCACATTTCCCGTCCCAGAGGCGCAGCCCAGTGCTGGTGTTTCAGGGGGACACGGTTCAGCTGCCACCCTGGGCGCTCTGGAGGCACAGCCTCACTTCAGGAGCCCAGCTCTTGCTCATCTCCCCTCTGGGTTCGGGTGGCTGGGAGCGTGGAAGGTAAGCTAGGTACAGCCCGCCTCACTGCAAACTTCAGAGTTGAGTTCTGAGGTCATGGTCCGGCTCCCCCAAACCAGACCTGCCACCTCCCAGGGATTTCTTCCTCGCCGCTGCTTTCCTGCTGTGGCCGTGTGTCCCTTAAAGCTCCGCCCTGGGAACAGAGAGGATGCCAGCAATTCGTGCCCAGCAAATGAGCATCCTGACACTGGGACCCCCTTTGCTCTGTCTCCCTGTGGTTGAGCGCAGGACCTAGGCTGCTCAGAACCCGAGCCACAGCCCACGGCGCCCACCGCAGGCCACGGCGCCAGCCCTGCTTATCAGAGGGCAGAAAGGAGTGAGCAGTGAGCCTCCGAGAGACTCATCGAACCCTCCCCACCTCCCCACCCGGCCAGCTACCTGGCTCTCTGGTCACTGATGGAACGACCCATCAGCAAACTGGGCCCAGTGAGACCTGCTGGGTCACTGGACCATCTTCCGTGTAAAGAGGTCTGAGGCCAAAGAGAAGGTAAAAAATTGGCCAAGATCGTGTGCTGGAAGGTGGCCACCCAGGTCTCTGACCCGAAGTCCTGTGCTGATTTGACTCCTGCATGTTTTAGGTGCCCAGGAACCCCGCCCACTGCCCCAGAAACGCCCCACTCCCAGTACCTACCGGCCTGTTCCTGGGCGTGAGGCGGGCACAGGTGTGCGCGGGCACTAGTCCGGGTCGGTCCCAGGTGTGCACAGCTCTCGCTGAGCCCTCCTGACAGCAATGGCCGAGGCCTGGACCGCAGTGAGCAGAGAACAACGCCTGCTTCCCAGCGCTCCCACCAGGCCTTTCGGGGCACACCCAGTGCAGTCGGGGGTCACTGGTCGCTGTGCAGTCCTCTGTCTGCTGCGGTGGACATCGGGACACCTGCCTCAGCCCTCTTTGCACTCCTCCACGGGGAATTTGGGTAGTCATTTCTGCCCCCCAAGTCTGTGGGGGCAACGTGGGGGTTGGTCAGTCAAGAGGCACATTTTCTGCCAAGTTAGTACACACAGAACTCATTCTCGAGTCTTCGAAATTACCCGTTCAGTTCAAGAAGTCTTTAGCACCCACGAAATGTCTCTTCGCCAGCCGATGGTAAACTTAGATGCCTCCCGAAAGCCCCGCCTCCAAGCTCCTTCCCCCATTACACAGGCTCCCAGGTGTCCCCCAAACACACCTGCACTTCTGCCACCTCCCATCTCCCACCTGCCATCCTCCACCCCAGCTGTCCCCATGCCTGCTTATACACCACCTCTGCTGGACCACCCTCCCCCAATCCAAGTATTCACAGGTCCAGTTCTTGGTCTGAATCTCAGTTATTGTTACTGGGGCCTGTTTTCAGCCAGCCGTGTGCCCTCTGTGAGTGCAGCCTGGGAGTCGGGGGTGGGGGGCGGAGAGAAAAACGCCTCAGAAGTTATGGAGCAGGGAAGTCGTGCAGAAAGGAGGCCAGGTCTCCAGGGCATGCTAGCGTTTGCTTCTGTTGTTCTCAGGACCTTTTTTCAACCCCAGAGATGAAAAACACTTCTGAGGAATCCCAGACCCACCCTCCCCTCCCACCATGGGGGAGCCCGGGCCTCAGTCCAGGTATGGCCAGGGCGGGCTGGGTGGTGAGCTGCTTGGAACCCACCCCCATGGCCTGCACCCAGCGACTGGCAGTGTCCTCCCCAGAAGGCTGCAGTGGGCCAAAAAGTGCATTTGCCTCACCCACCCCAACCCTTTGCAGCCCTGGACGAGCCCCGTATTTTCGGAGCCTCGGGCACCCCAGCTGTGGGACGGGCAGGCCACGGCCTCCCAGAGCCGCGAGGAGAGGTCTGTTCACCCCCCAGGCGTTGGGGGGCAGCAGCTCTCAACTCGCGCAGCCGCGTGGGAGCCCAGTGCTCGTTTCCCCACGCCAGGTCCATCTGCAGACGGCTCACCTTCATCATCACAGCCACCATCCGGGGCTGGACGGACCCTGACGCAGGGGCTAGCAAACCCTCTCCTGCGACACACATCTCCGGGAAGCGGCAGTGGAGAACACCTGAGACCAGTGTCCTGGCCCCTCCGTCTCATTCCCCGCCTCCCCACCCACGTCACGCAAACACAAAAGGCCTTCTCAATAGGCCTTCCGAAAGGCCACTGCAGCTGACAACGCAGGGACAGACGTGAGCCCAAGGGAGCGCCTGGAGCCTCCCCTCACCTGAAACCCGGCCTCTGCGCTGCTGTGGCCCCTTGGCTTCTGCAGCCACCCCCCAACGACCCCACTTCCCAGGACCTCGTTCCCCGGCCTGGGCCCTCCACATGCTGGCACAGCGCCACCCCCCCCACCCCAGGGTCCAGCTCGGAGACTCGAGGCGCCTGCACCTGCTGTCACGGGCCCGGTCCTCACGCTTCGTCCTCACCCTTCAGTCTCGACCTCGCCATCTTCCCCGACTGCGTCCTCTGTCCCCCACGGGCAGCAGCACGCCCTCTCCTGCCTTCCCACCGAGCAGCCCACGAGGACACGACAGCCTTTCGCACTGCTGCATAACGTCCGCCGCAGGAGCGGGCCACGGAGCAGTGCCTCTGGGCCTCTGACAGCCACATGGGGCCCAGATGCGCCCCGCACCCACATTCTGCTCGGGTGGGCGCAGGAGAAGAACGTGCCAGCACCGCCGTCCGGCCACAGGGAGTGGCGACCCTTCACGCCGGGCCCCCAGGAGCCCCGTTTCCCCAGGGAGGACGGGGGCAAGCTCACGTTCCTGGGTGGAGACCGCATGGTGTCATCCCGTTCAAGGTCCTCACTGTCACTCGGACCTTGTGGGCCAACAGCAAGTCTCAGAGTCAGTCCCTCACTCAGAAACTAGGGTCACCAACACCCCCTGGCAGAGCTGCTGAAAGAACCGGGCAGCGTGGCAGGCAGAACGTGTGCATGGCTCTCGGCGTGCAGCATGCAGGTTGCAAGCGTCAGGGTGCCTGTGTGGAGCCGGACGCGCCACCGGGCAGCAGGGGGTGCTCCCCACACCCACGAGCCCTGGCTGGGGGCCAGCACTTTCAGGAAACTCCTCCTGAAACAGGAAGTGGAATATTTCCCAGATAATTTCCACTTCACCCCTTCTACTTCCTGTCTACAGTTCTTAATGACCCTCTCCACTGAACTATTGCTCTTCAAAGGCATTTTTTAACTTTTTGCCTCTGGGGAAAGTCGAAGCTGGAGACTGACTGAACTCAAGAAAGTGACAAATCTGATCTCCAGGGCAGAGCCCAGCAGCAGTGTCACCAAGGGAGGAAGTCCAGGACCAAGGAGCCACAGGGCTCCCCTGGGTTCTCAGGGCGCCTGACTCCCACCCCTCCCTGAGCTCCAGTCTCAGTGCAGAGGTTACCCAGAAGCAGGGCCCGGCCCCGGGGCCCCTCCTGCCTGCACGGGATCTGAACAGATGGGGCAACAGAGATTGCTGGAGATTTCCCTTAGAATGCGGTCCCCCCCAGCACTTGACACACTGAGGCTTTGTCAGCGGGGTTGCTCAAAGACCCGCTCAGGGCACCCAGGCAGGTGGGCGGGTTGGTCAACCTCCTGCAGTTCTCCAGCTCCGATGAGACGGACACATTGCCAGCATCTGTTCCAGGAAAAGCCTTACCCGCAGCCGCCACAGAAGCCATGCCCCTGGGCACCACCTTCCCAGGGCTGGGGTGGCACGACACGTGGAACTTCTCAAAGAATGGTCTCCAAAGGGGGGAGCCCTTACTGATTCTAAGACTGGGGTGCAAACTCGGGTCCACAGGACAGATCGCCTGGACCTGACCAGGGACGGAGGACCGGTTTGCTTCTAGGGCAGTCTTCCAGTGGGCCGAGGAAATGAGAGTTTGCAGCAACACAGGGCGCCCCCACTGCGCTCTGCTCTGCAACTCCTGGCGCGCTTCCAACTCACCTTGTGGCCGAGGGAGTCAGCTGCAAGGCCTTGAAGCTGGGTGCTGACTTCGCTTCCTTCTCGAGGGCTTTGCAGAGCAGGGCAGACCCCGTCTCTGGCTGGGCCCTGCTTATGTCTTTGTGGGATTACACTCCAGTTGCCACATAAAATGCAGGCTACCCCGGTGAACTTAAATGTCAACACATCTGGGTTTTTTGCTATAATTATGTTTCACGCAATATTTGGAGGATGCTTGCAGGAAAAAATGATTTGTTGTTTATACGGACTTTAACTGGACACCCGGCATTTCTATTTGCTAAGTACGGAGACCCCCTACCTGCAACCATTTCAAGCAAAGACTGGTTTGTTCTTAGTCTCAAAAACATAACATCCCAAAGCCAACCTCTCCCCTGCCAAAGCAGTATAAAACTCAAAATAAAACTTACCTTTTTATCTCTACATTTTTTTTAATAGAGCTAAAAGCTTCACATTTTAAAACGTTTTTGAGGAGACTTTTCTTCCTGCAAGTCCTCCTAAACTAAGAGGCCGCTGCTGGTGAGCGCTCCGGGCAGCGCCCTCTCTGCAGCGGCTGGCGCCGGCCTCGTGGGGAGGACGCAGCGGGCAGAAGCAGAACTCAAAGGCGGCAGGTGCTCCGGGAGGCCCGCCCAGGCTGCGAGCCCAGGGAGGTAGGTGGCAGAGCCTCACGTGCCACAGCGCGCTGCACGGGACACACGTGCCCCTCCACGGAGAGCCACACCCACCGTGATGCAGCGGTGAGGGGACAGGTGCTGATTTTCCAGCGCACCCGGCCACCAGGGGCAGCCTCCTCCCAGCCCCCCTGGGTCTCTGCACTCGGGCTGGTCTCCAGGAAACGCAGCCCACCACCCAAACCCCCGCACTCCGGGTGACTGGAGCTGCGAGGCTGGGGGCAGGTAAAGCCCAAGCACCTTCCCAGGTTTTTAAAAGTCACGTTTATTAGTCTGATCAAAAGTTACTCATACAATACAGCATGGTTTTACAGTGATATTTTATTTCACCAAGTTATACAGCCTGAATGACTAGCTTGCAATCGAAGACACTTTTATGTTTTATTATTTAAAGGGATGTGAGTGTTGCAGGGCAGAGAGATCTCACCGACCAAACACTGCACTGAGTTTAACGGAGTCAGGAACCGCGCGCTGGAACCACGCGGGTTACAAAGCAGCTCCAGCCATCACTGCCCCGCCTTTCGCAGCGAAGAGGACCTCGCGGTGCACTGTGACCCACTTAACACAAAGGCCAAGCTTGCAAATGAGTAATCCACGGTGCTCCAAAGCGAGTGAATTAGACACAAGGCCCAACCTGGTGAGTCTTCTCACTTCCTCCTCTTGGTGGAATACAGCTTCTCCTCAAGTGGGACCGGGACAATCCCGTCACACTCCTTCACCTCCTGGGTCAGAGGGTGCTTCACAATGGTAGGTCTAATCACATCAATGTCTCGAGACAAGTGATCCACTATGCTCTCCACACTTGCCGTTGGGGCATAAAAATCCACCAAGAAATACCTGCAGTAAAATACAAATTTGTGAATTCCTGCATTCTGAAATGCAACACTGCCCCTATTCTGGCTGATGCCTTCACCCTGACACAGCTGCCACCCGCACACAGACACAGCCGCCCAGCCGAATGGAGGTGCAGCGGCCTGCCCAGCCCTATCCCCACGGGCCTGCAGTAAAAACCTGAGTCTGGACGCACGCATGGCAGCAAAGACACCGTGTGATGCTACGTACAGCGGAAAACACCAGAAAATGTGGTTCGAGTGCGGGTGCAGACACAGAGTTCACCGTTCAACAAGACTGAACTTTTGAACAATCCACTAACTAATGTTTTGTGTGTGAAAACATCTGTTAGGTAGTATTCCAATTTTCCAAGTGATTTTACAAATAACGATGCACCAAAGAGACAGTTAAGACCATCAGCTATACTTCACAAAGAAAGAAAGAATTAAGAAAGGCTGGGACTTGCCTAAGACTCCCTGCACACTCAAAACTGACAAAGAAAATGACTTGAAAAATTACTCCCCTGCCCTCCGGGCAGAAGCAAACATCCGGATTCAGAGCCCCGAGAATTCCCGATGAGAAGAACCCAGAGAGGACCACACCAGGACACACCGTAATTAAGATGTCGGAAGTTAAAGACAAGAAGAAAACACTGAAAGCACACAAGGGAACTCCCGTCAGACCATCATCACTGGCAGGTTTCTGGGCAGAAATTTCGGGGCCGGGAGGACGTGGCGCGACAGAGGCCAAGTGCTGAAAGGAAACCACAGCCAACCGAGATTATCTGACGGCAAAGCCATCATTCAGAGTCGAAGAAGAAAGGGCTTTCCAGATAAGCAAAAGCTAAAGGAGTTCATCACCACTACACCAGCCTTACGAGAAGGGGACTTCTTTAAGCTAAGAAAAGGCACTAATTAGTAACAAGAAGACATTAAATGATACATCTCACCGGAAAGGTGAATATATATAGTAAAGGTAACCGACTCATTACTTATAAAGCTAGTAAGAAGGGTAAAGACGCAAGCGGCAAATGTTACAATTATGATAACTAGTTAAAGGATACACTAGATGAAAGATGTAAAATGTGACATCAAAAACATAAAATGACCCTGACAGGTATGGCTCAGGGGATTGGGTGTCATCCCAAAAAGAGAAAGGTCACCAGTCCAATTCCCAGTCAGGGCACAAGCCTGAAGTCACACAGTCCACCTGCGCCTTCCCCAGCGAGGTGGTCGGGGCGGGGGCCTCATCTCCCTGACCTTCTGTGTCGTATACGGGGGCGGGGGAGAAGGTCCTGAAGTCTCGGGTGAGAGAAGGGGTTCGGCATTCCTCACTCGCTGGCATTAACACGGACGGGCTTCTCCCGCAGTCCACGGAACACGGAAGACCAGCCAGGTCTTCAGCTCGGCGAGGGGACAACACAAGCGGGTGTCCTTACTGCCCCTCCTCGCAGTTCCAGAAGTTCCAGCCTCCCCCGTGCTGTTCGGTGCGGACCACGGTGCTGCTGAAGGATGGTCTCCGGGTGGAGTGTCAACACTCCGTGACTTCCCGGCGGCCCCGCCCCCTCGCCCCACTGGAGCCCGCTCCTGCCCCAGCGCCCCCCGGCCTCGGTCTCTGCAGTCCCGACTCCTCCGCCACAGGCAGCCTTTCCCCAAGGCCCGGGCTGCTCACCCTCACCACCGCCATCGCCATCACGTGCCTGCCCCAGCGTCACCTTGTCCTAGGGTCCCTCCTCGACCGCCCACCAGGCCTCGTCTCTATCTCCTCACTCAACGCTTTGCTTTTCCCGCAGCTCTATCACCGCCGACACAGTGTCTGCTTGCCCACTGCACACGCCGAGCTGCCCTCGGGGGACCACGTGTGTCCCAAGCTCCCTGAACAGAGGCGAACACAGGGCAGGCCGTGGCGCACAGCTGAGGGCAGCGTGAGCACCAGAGGGGCCGTCTTCTGGACAGCAGGGGAGGCCAGCGCTGAAAACTCAGCGAGGAAGGAAGGACGCTGTGAGCAAAAGGACGGCGTTCGGTCATTCCACACGCACAGGGTGCAGACGGCGTCAGGAACCTTCCCGAGCAGCTGCTCACTCTCAGCCAAGACAAGTGGGAAGGTCACTCTCGTAAACAATTATGAAAAGTAGAAGGACCGAAAAACAAGTTTCGTGCAAAACACTGATAAAAACAAAGCTCAAGTGGCTATAGTAACAGAGTAAGAGCGCACACTTGGAACAAACTAAATTACCAGGGGGTGGAGACCACACAGAACCAGGGGCCCCCAGAAAGACAGGACAATCCTAAATGTGTGGTGTGCATGGCAGGCAGCAGAGCGTCGACACGCAGGAAGGACAAACACCCACAGAACTGAGGAGGGAATGGTCGAACGCAGCACACGGCGGGGGAACTCTCAGTGACTGACAGAACGGAAGCCTCTGCCCGCGCACAGCAGGTGCGTGCTGTTCAAGAGTGCACGCAAAACACCTCCCAAGGCCCACCACGTTCCGGGCCATCAAAAGAATCTCGATAAATCTAAGGGGAGTTGAGTCATGCAGAAAACCGCTGGGAAAACCCCTAGGTACCTGGGAACCAAGTACACGTCTAAAGAACTTACGGGTCAAAGGAGAAATCAAAAGGGAGATCGGGAAGCACTTGAACTGACAATGGAAGCACATCGGACTGAGGGCGCGTCACTGGGATGGCACGCGGCCGGGGGGGGGGGGCGCGGGGCGGGTCACGGCACCCAACGCAATGGAAGAACACAAGGGGGTCGGTCCGCCCCTCAACAATCTTAGCTCCCATCTGAGAAACTGGAAAAAGAAGGGCAAATGAATGCAAAGTAGGACAAAAAAGAAGAAAAGGAACAAAAAGAAAATAGCAAAGATTAGAACAGAAATCCCTGAACAAGGAAACACAAAAAGAAGAACATCCGTGAAACTAAACACGCGTTCGTTGTGAGGATCGGTAAGATGGATACAACTCTGACCAGACCGGTCAGTAAAAAAAGAAAAGAAACGAGTCACCAACATTTGGGAATAAGAGAGGTGAAATGTCTATAAATTTTACAGCTCTTAAAAGGACGGTAAAGAAAGGTCATAAATAATTTTGACAATAAATTTGACAACTTCACTGAAATTCCTTGAAAAAAGAAAAACTATCAAAACTCACTCAAGGAGAAAAAGCTGAAACAGCCCTATAACTCGTACAGAAATTAAATTTGTAGTTAAAAACCTTCCCACAAAGAAAACTACAGACCCAAATGGCTTCACTGGTGAATACTACCAAACGGTTAAGGAAAAAATACCAATTCTGACAAACTGCCCCAGAAAATAGAAAAACTTCTAAACTTGTTCAATGGGGCCAACAACCTTGGGGCCAAGACCAGACAAGAAAAGGGGGTGCAGGGAGACCAACATCCCTCAGGAACATAACGACAAAGCCCTAGACAGAATCAGAGCAGATTGATTCCTATGACATACAGGAAGGACAATTATCATACCAAGCAGGGTTTAGCCCAAGACAGAAGACCAGTCTAACATTAGAAAACCAATGTAAATCACCACATTAACAAACTAAAAAGAAAAACCATGTGATCCTCTGACAGACACAGAAGAGGAGCATTAACGAAATCCCCAGCCGCTCCAGAGAAGAACGCCCGCAAGCTGCAGGAAGGGCCTTCGCCAGCCTCACCCAGAGCATCACTGAAAACCCCACCGCGGACGGCGCGCTGGCTGGCGAGGCTCTGGGCGCCTTCCTGCTGAGACTGGGAACGGGCCAGGGCGGCTGCTCGCACTGCTCCATCATTTTCCTGAAGGTTCTTGCCAGTGCGCCAAGGCCAGAAAACAGAGACATGAAGAAGATGCAAAACCATCTTTATTTGCAGATGTCATAACTGGGTATATTTAAAAAACTGAAGAAATTTATGAAAAGATATTAGATCTGGTGAGTTGAGTAAGATTATAACCTACAAGATTAACACACCAAAAAAATCAACTGTATTCCTACATATGAGCACCAAATAATCACACCCTCAAACTACAGATGGAACACAGGCATCAATCTGATGAGAGGTGCCCGAGACCTGCCACTGGGAACTGCCACCTGCGCTGACACGAGTGAATGAAACCGACTCCGATGGAGAGGGGAGCCTTGCCCGTGAGCAGGAAAACCAGAGTTATTTCTATGTCAATTCTTCCATGTTGGTCTGTGCATTCAAAAAAACTGCAGTCAAAAGCACAGCGGACTTTGTTAGAAATTGATAAAGTGACTCTGGATTTCATACAAAATTCAAAGAATCTGAAAGAGCCAAACAATTAAAGAGTAGTGGAAAAACTACCACCACCCGATTTCAGACTTCCCATGAAGCTCTGGCACTCAGGCGGCAGAGCTCACAGAGAGACGCGCACAACGGCAGAGCGGAGCGCCGGTCGGCAGGGCCAGGCACATGTGTGCAGGGGTGGCAGACACAGGTGGGGAGGCAGTGCGGTGGAGAAAGGACAGTCCTTTCAACCAACGGTGCTGCAGCTACTCAATATCCACGTGCAAAAAATAAACGTTGATCCATAATACCACAGGTACGAGTTAACGCGGAATGGAACACGGGTCTACACACAAAACACAAAGCTATACAATCAGCATAAACACACATACAACTCTTTGTGGCCTTGGTTAAGCAGATTCCTTAGACATAACACCAAAGTCAAACCCACAAAGGAAAAACACATGGTAAGTTAAACATCAGCCGAATTCAAAGCTGCTTTTGGAAGGACACTACTAAGATAATGAAAAGACAAGCCACAGACTTGGATCTGTAAATCGCATGTCTGGTAAAGGACTTGTTTCTAGAATATAAAGAACTTTAAATGTTTGAATTTAGAAAATCTTTGTAAATGGGTGTGAAATCTGCACAAGCACTTCGCTCAAGATACACAATGGTGAAGAAGTACGAGAAAAGCTGTTTCGTACCATCTGTCATGGGAGAAGCGAAAGTCAAACCACAAAGAGTCGCCTGCTATCGCGGTCAAAGCCAACCGGACAGCCGACACTGCACACGGGCGAGGGTGGCGAGAGCCGGTGCAGCTCGCACGGCTGGTGGGAACACACGGCCAGCCACTGATCAAGCCCAGCCACGTCCCCTGGGGCTAACCCTGCTCGCTCTACTCGCTAACCCTCGCACAAGGATCGTGACCTCATGCTCACTGGCTCACACACACTTGCCTGCAGCTGGGCTCTGCAACAGGCCTGGAAAGTGAGTGTGACCAACCCTCACTGGCCTCGTCCTTGCCAAACAGGCCCACTCAACCCATCGACCACCCCTCCAACCCCACACAGTGAGGGGTGCCCGGGCTGCAGGCAGCGGACATCCTCACTCAACACGGACCCAGCATCTCTCTCCCTACTTCATCCATGTGTCCCTTCATTTAGTTTCATAAAAATGACTTTCTGATGGCCACGGACAAGTCATGGCTTCGTCTGCTGTCTGCCAGCACTCCCACCACACCTACTCCCACGGCAGGCAGTTGTTCCTAGAATGCACACGCACCCCCTTTGAGCTCCTGCCGCCCCCCTCCTTGCATGACAATACCGTGCGTGACACAGGGGCTGTCGAGGGCGGTGCTTAGCAAGGGCGCGATGTGCTGTGGACACTCCGTAACCCAGCTGTCACCACGACCAGCCCTGATGCTCCCGGTCCCCTCCCCCAAGAAAGCCCACAGGCGGCTTCCTCTCTCATGCGTTCAGCCCGCCCTTCCTCGCGGTCCAGGATCCTGGTTTCCACGGTACCCTGTGCGGGGCCAGCAGGCACTGTTCCATCCCGGTTTCCATCCAACGGCCCGAGGCGGTTTCTGCAGACGGGCTTCAGGTACAGATGTGTTTCTAAGAGAGCGTGTGTTTGCAGTTGCCGACCACCAGCTCAGCAGCCCACAAACCGACTCTGCCTTCCTGAGCAGTGCTCCCCATACCCTGGCTGTGCTGCGGATGCGGCACTCCGAGAAATGCACCCGCGCTCTCTGGACGCTGTTCTGCGACAGGGAGAGAAACGATACCCAAGGGTGGAAACGAGAACCCAAATAGACCAGAAACCTCTTATTTAAGAAATTAAAAGGGAAGTGTCTACACAAAACTTTCTTTCAAAGTGCCTTTCCGCCTTTTCAACAGCCCGAGGCAGAGGCTGATGGGGAGTGAAGGCCGACTCTGCAGCCATTCAGGACAGAAGAGAGGAGGTTACCTGGCTGGTGTGGGTCCCTCTCCCAGGCAGCACCCAGGGCTCCAGCAGCTTTCTCAACCTGACTCCTCCTGCTCTGGCCTCTGTGGGGTTGTATGAAGGTTAAGTCCTCAGCTCAAGGTCACTCAGCTACTAAGTGGCCACAGCCAGGATTCCAATAGAGCGGGTGCCCTGACTCCCGGACACAAGAGGCTGCAGACAGCGGTGGGGCCAATGGGTTACAGGGTCATGGGACGTCTATGCCACAGAGCACCCTGAAGGTAAAGCCACCCACCCCTTGCACTGCGCAGGAGGAAACTGACTGGCCCTAACCCACAGGTCCCGGCTGCCAACCACAGCTCCTACTACCTAGCAGACAGCACTTGGGAGGTTCCTCAGGAGTAAAGAGAAGTCCTGGAAGAAGACCTTGGAAATCCTCATGTTCCGTTTACTTCCTTTAACCTCCTCTGCCTCTCCCACCAGCCAGGACCCTCCTCTGGCAGCCAAACCCAAACGGAGCTCGGCCAAAATGCAAACGAGGCTGTGCCCGCGAGTCTGTGCCCACACCCCAGCTGCAACAGGCCTCTCGTGCTTATCACCTGCCGATCTGTGCCTGGGGCTCACACGAGCAAAGACAGCTTTCGCTGCCCTTACTGCACGGCGGAAATTTCCACAGAGGACGACCCCACCGCACAGAGAAGGGAGAAGTGGCTCAGAGACACAGAGCCTCCTGCAGTCACACTGCCAGCTGCCAGCTGAACCTCCTACCCCCCCCCCCGAAACAAGTGGTCTCTCCCACCACGGGAGGAGCAAGCAGAGCCCTGCAGAAACCCGTCTGCCTTAGCAGGCCAAGCACAAGGTCAGGGGTCCATGTGGCTTCCCCACACAGGATGACCAGGACCGACCCCGGCTGCTGCCAGTGCACACACTTTGTTCTCACCTCTTCGTCTTGGGCAAACTGAAACTATCACTTAACACCCACTGTGGGCAAACCCCAGCTGGAGGCCAAGCAGACAGAGGCACAGTCCGGCAGCTGGGGCAGGACTCCCAGGGCGCTGTGTGCACAGAAACCTGGGCCCCACTCCCTGCCAGGTCTCCCACCCCCACAGCACACCCCAACGACGCAGGGGTCACGGACAGCCAGTGCCCAGCTGCTGGGCTTTCCCAATGACAGATGACCTGGGGGGTGACTGTGAGACTTTCCACAGACAGGAGGGTACCAAGCGCAGCCCTGCATCTCTGTCTTCACGCGTGAAGGGAGTGAGGCCAAGGAAACCACCCCTCACAGCTGCAGGTCTCAGAGCTTCGGACACCTGCAAGGGTCCTCCCCCACGACAGCAAGGCCCTAGCACACCTGCGGTAACAGGAGCCAGGTGGACGAAGTGACCTTGACACTCCCCCGCACCCCTTCCTCCATGCTGCTGAAGGTTGCCATGGAGAACCTATTCTGAAATTCAGATGAGCTGCCTTCAAGGGGCCAAACGGGGCAGCCAGCAGAAGTCTGAAGGCCCTCTGCCCCACCATCCACCCCCCCAGCCCCGAGAAAAGGGAGGAGCCCCTTTAAGGTGCACCCCCCCCCACCCCCTGTCCGGTGGGTTTCACTCAGCAACAGCTCCACAGCCAAGCACCTCCTTTTCTACTGAGCAGCACTTGACCTTCAGACAGCACCAGCTCTGCAGCGGTGGAGGTGAGGAGCTGACTGACCCGGGAAGGGGAGAAAGGACAGCAAAGGTTCAGCACAGTAATGCGTGTCTCCTCACAGATTCCCGGGCTCCCAAGCTGGACGAACAGCAAATCACTTCACAGGTGGAGCGTGCCCATGCGGTCTCCGAAACGAGAACTTGACCCACATTCCCATTTCCTAGATGTACCAACCACCACACCCTCCACCACCACGGCTGAAACCACGCAGTGACCTGAAGGACCCGGAGAAATGGCCTCCCTGGGCTGCCTGCGCACACGCTATGAATCCCCGGCCCAGCGGCGCGACCCCTCGGTCAGACACAAACCACACAGACCGCCCAGGACTGCCAGCCCCCTCGGGTGCTACCACAGGGGGGAAACGTGTCTTCCTGCAATGCCCCCAAGTGTAAAGGCTGTACTTGGTTTTTATCTCACTTGTCTCAGCCCCGTATTTACAAGTTTCCCAGAGAAAGCGCTTGCCTGGATTTGAGTTACGTTCTCTGTCTGTCACAGTCTCACACTCTCACACACAGCCTCCCCTAGCCCCAGCAGACAAGTGGAAATTTCCAGCGAGCAAGCACTCAGTGCTCAGTGTGGGGGGGGGGAGGGGGGAGGAGGGGAGGGGCTGGAGGCCAAAGCGTCTGGGAGCCTTTTGGAAGACGGCAAACAGACCCACGTGGGTGCCAGTTCCCTGACTGTGTCGGCTACCCCGGGCTGGCTCTGGGCTTTGCGGGGGCTGTGGATGACCCCCCACCATGGCCCCCTGCGTGCAAGAGCGCCGTTTCTCTGGACGCCTGCCAGGACTCACACGTGTGAGCAGTCACTGAACCTGGTGCAGAACCCTTACAAATCGTGGGCCGCTGCCACTGCAAAGGTGCCGTGGCCACTGCAGCGCTGCCCTGGAAGCCCATGGTGGAGTCCGACACGCAGAGCGGCGCCCGCCGGCCCCCCGGCCTTCATGCTGGCAGGCAGGCGCACTCGCCCACAGGAAAACTACAGAAGAGAGTCAACCCCCCCAGCGAGGGTGCCAGCTCTCTCAGAGTAAGATGCAGACTTATTTGGGAGCGAGTCAGTAAAATTCCACTGATGCACCACAGACCCAGTTATTTTCACCCTCTGCACACCCATAAATAGAAGAGTCTGAGATGCAGGCCAGCAGGTCTTCACTATTCGTACCCACTCAGCCTTCCCCACTTGGGAGGCAGCCCTGCCTCACTGCAGTCAGGCCCGACCTGCAGACACAGCCGCAGCCCACCTGGGGCATCCGCTCACACACACGCACCGGCCCCGACTCTCGGTCCCTTCGCCTGCACGGGCGACCACTCAGCCCCAGCCCAGCCACATCCAGCGGGAAGAGGACCCCGAAGCAGCACGTGCAGCCCGAGTCCCACACTGAGGGGCTCCCGGCAGGGTGACTGCCTCCAGGACCCCAGCAGGGTCTCGGTGAGCATCTGGCCCGTCTGCACCCGCCACGCCGCCCCCTTACACTCTGAGGAGCGCGGTGAGAACGCTCCGCCACACCTCGCCCTTCCGGCAGACTAATGAAGTTGTCCGGGGAGCACGGGAAGGTCCAAAGGACAGAAAACCTAGGGGTCCTGCGAGAGACCACAGCAAATGCAGGGCTGAGGAGGAACCCCAGTCCTCAGAAGAACCCGCAGCCCCAAGTCCTGCTCCAGGCACTGCCTGGTGACAGCAGGTGGGGCAGGGCCGGGACCTCCATTGGAACGCTGGTCCGAGGGACCCAGGCGTCCTCAGCACCCCAGCCCGGTCCAAACGGCAACAGGGGCACCTGGTCAACTCCTGTGCTCCCAAAGTCACATCACCGGGGGGGACAGCTGACATGGCAAGTGACTGCTCCTGGAAAACAGTCTTGATTGGCGACAGCGGTCTGAAATACCACCCTGCCCTCCACTCTGCTGCCGGCTGTGAGACAGAGCAGCACCTTTTTTAAGTCCTCACCCGAGGATTTGTTTACTGATTTCAGTGCGGGGAGGGGTGAGAGAGAGAAAAAACATCGATGAGCTGCCTCCCGCATGTGCCCTGACCAGGGATCCAACCTGCAACCTAGGTACCTGCCCTGACTGGAAATCGACCCCACAACCTTTTGGTGCACAGGACAGCGCCCTGACCGATTCTACCGCTCCCAGAGACGGAGTGAAATAAGTCTCTGTGGATCCGCCTGAGAACTTGACCATCACGGTAAGTTGTTCCAAAGACAAAACTGGTCCCCAGGTACAAACAACAAATCTGACATGGGGACTGACCACATTAAGATTTGCACTAAAATGACCGCCTTTTTTTTTTTTTTGCATAAGCTGCGTACACAGACCAGGTGTGGTAACAACCACCAGGCACCTCTCGGTGTACCCGCCCTGCGATAGTAGGCGCTGCCCTACCTCAGCGCTGCCCTGCCCGCACCTCCCTCCCAGGCCGCTGTGGTGTGTGTAGCAGGGGTGCGTGTGGGGAAAGGAGGGGCAGGTGGGAGAAGGGCAGAGACAGCCCAACAGGACGGGACGCGGCTGCAACAGAAAGGCCTGGGTGATGCCTGGGCCAGGCAGCCCCTGCTGTGCTGGGCCCCTGGCCTTTTCTTTTTTTTTAATTTTTATTTATTGATTTTACAGACAGAGAGAGGAAGGGAGGGAAGAAGGAAGGGAGAGGGGGCGAGGGAGAGAGAGAGAGACATTGATTTGTTGTTCCACTCACTGACCCATTCATTCATTGGTTGATTCTTGTATGTGCCCTGACCAGGGACTGAACCTACAACCTTGGCACATCAGGGTGACGTTTGAACCAACTGAGCTACCCGGCCAGGTCCCTGACTCACTTGCAAACTCCTTGAGATCAGCGACCGCAGCATCACAAGAACTGCCCTGAGACCCAGGAGCAGCACCAGACCACACCACGCCCCCCATCAAGTGTGGAAGCAGCAGACACACCGAGCCAGCAGCACCACCGTGCAAGGTGAGTCCTCGGAGGGCACCGAGGCGCCGAGAGCCAGCCGCTCACTGGCTCTCACAGCCCATCCTCGGGACGCAGACCGGGGCCCATCGAAGTGACCCACGGCACACACCTCCTGTGGACTGGGACGGTGACCCCGCATCTGACCGGCCACACAGATGCCGCAGTTTTTGGTGGAGCACATGCGTGTGACTAGCATGGCACAGACCATACTTTGCAAAATGTTACCTTACGAACCAAATAAACAGCTGACACTGATGCAGCTGAAAACGGGAAGGTCCCTAAGGGGGCCCGGCACCGCCCCCGTGCCCCCGTGTCCGCGTGCGGCACACACGCACGCTTCAGGAGTGCGGCTTCTCCTTTGCCGGGGAGTCCGAGGGAAAAGAGGCGCAGAAACACCCCCTTACGTACAGACGAGCTGCCGCCAGCAGCCCAGAGCTCATGGGACACGTGTACCTTGTCAGGACCCGGGAGTACAGGCTTCGTTCTGGCCCGGCTCCAGGTAACTTTCCAGAATCTGAATCTGTCCCGCCTGCAGAGGAGCACCACACTGCTCGTCCACAGAGGCCTGAAGACCAACCTCGTTAGTGCAGAGGGTCTCGGGGTAAGGTCCGCAGGCAGCAGCGGCAGCAGGCCCGGCACCCAGGCCCAGTGGGAAGAGCGTGCGGGGAGCGCTGGTCACACCCACGCTCCACACAGGCAGGCGCAGCCCTGAGAGCACGCGGCAGCCAGAAGACCAACTGCCCCCACCCCCACCCCCACCCCCATGCTCTCCATCAGGGACCCTGGCCGCCCTCTTTAAACATACAGACAAAAGGGTTCATAGCCTTGCTGTTAAGGCCAAACCCCTTTGTGGGTAAGTTGTATAAAAAAATATGTGATACACACAACCTCTATCCCTTGCTGTTACTGTGATTCTGGAAGAGAAACAGACGCTGTGTGTTTCACGTTGCCTAGCAACGCCGAGGCACTCTCCTCCGAGGTGTTCTGGGGAGCAGATCACTGGCACGGAACCAGGTGAGGCCATCAGAAGAGAAGACGGGCGGTGTGGGCCTGTCTTGGCATGAGCCTCCACCTGGCCTGTCACGGGACCGCACCTGCAGGGGACCGCAGGCTCTGCATGACGGCATGCGACACCCAGAGGGTCACGGAGCATCTCTCCCGGCGCATCTCCTGGGGTCCCCGCACCAACGTGGATGGGACCATCACCACCCAAGGTCAGTATCCCAGGACGCAGGCACCAAAGAAGCTTCATGACAAGCTCAAGGCCACATTGCCACTGCAGAGAGTTCTCCTCCTGGGCCCTGTTTGCCACGGAAACCACAGACCCCCCCCTCCCATCTCCCACTCCCAGGAAGCCGGACAACAGGAGATTCTCCCCCCAACCAGGAACCAGGCGCACAGAAAAGACACCACCAGGGCTTCAAGAACCATCGTGCCAACTCGACAAACTGGTCTCAAAGAATTTCTATAAAAGATGATTTGCGGAAGTTGCTGCATACTATGAGAAAAAATTCCATCACGAAAAACTGTGATTGGTTGAGTAAAGGTGGATTAGGCTGTCCCTGGCTGGTGTGGTTCAGTAGACACCGCACCAGTCTTCGAACCAAAGGGGTTGCCGGTTCGATTCCCAGTCAGGACACATGTCTGGGATGTGGGCCAAGTGCCCAGTAGGAGGCGCACAAGAGGCAGCCACACATTGATGTTTCGCTCCTTCTCTTCCTCCCTTCCCCTTTCTCTAAAAAACAAATAAATGAAATCTTTTTTTAAGAAAAGGTGGATTAGGCCAGATTAGGTTGGATTACGTTCTCATTATACATTTTGCTTGTTATTGTACATACCTACAAAGAATGCGCTGAGTCTGGGATCAACGCACGGATCAACGCACTGCTCACCGAGGCAGTTTCAAGGCCAAGGTTAAAGAAGTGCCTGGGAAAACGACACTTAGGTTGACGGGAAGAAGTTCCCCACAATCGAAGGCCCCTAATGCAGCTGCCCCTGGCACGGCCTGTGCTCGCCCGGATCCCACCATCGGGGCCGGCACTGCCCACCGCCTCCGTCTCTGAGGCCCACCTTCGCCTGGCCCAGCACCGGGCAACCCCCACCCCCCGGCAGGACCCTGACTGCGGAGCTGTGCCGCGGAGCTTACCCTCCTCTGCTGTGCCGCTGGCCGTGGGTGGACATCCTGTAGGGAAGCGCACGTTCGCCCAGGTTTTCCAAGGTCCTCACTATCGCCCCTCTGTCCATCAAGGCTCCGAGCGTCCTTTTCAGAGCAGCAGTGGTCTCTGGCTGTTTTGATTTGTTGTTTTTAAAAAGAAGAAGAAAGCACGTCAGAATCAGTGAAAGAACTAGAATGATTAAGTCTGGTCATAACAGCTCTACCATTAGAAAACTTTGGGTAGAAGCAACAGAAACTGTTTCTGGCTATCTTACATTTTTTAAAAAGGGAGAGAGGGAGGGAGGGAGGGAGGGAGGGAGGGATGGAGGGACGGAGAGAGAGACTGGCAGTTGTTGGGAAGATGTGCAATCGCTCACAGGTGCGAAGGGAAATCTGAGGACCAGGCCTGGGAGAGTGCAGGACCAGAGCAGCTCCAGGGTCTGGGAGGTGGGAGCTAATGGGCGGCTTCTTCACAGCACCACGGCGGGGGGATCAGTGCCGGTCACTGTCAGTCCTTGCATCCCATGCCTCAGGACAAACTCCAGGCACAGAGCACCCTCTCCACAGGACGCTGGCCATCCCTGCAGAACCCCAGGCGGTGGGAAAAGCGGTCACCCCCCAAGAAAAGTCGGGAGACTGTAACCACGAGTGGGAAAGGACAAGTAAGACCCAGTCTCTGCCCTGTGGAGCTTACAATCTAACAAAGGAGTCAACACAAAACTCCACGGAAGATGACTGAGGGCAGAGCACAGAAAGGGACACAGGGCCCGGAGAGCTCCTGGAAGGAGAAGGCGCGTTCAGCCTCCGGTGAAGGCTTGCTTGTGGGGAGCCCTGAAAAACGATCGCAGGAGGTTCCCAGAGCAACGACCGGCACCAAGTGGGGAGCCGAGGCAAGAAGCAGGAGTGAAATGAGACGGTCAGGAGTCCCACTGTGGGGGGCTCAGGACGAGCGCCGCTGAGAAGTAAGACTACAGGGTGGGCACAAATATGTAAATACTAAATGCCATTATAAAAACAATCCAAACAACATAAAACCCCACCACGGAGAGGTAAAGCCTTGACACGTTTTGATGAATCTCTTTCCAGGCAGCTCTCTGCAGATGCACCCACAGAAAACTGTTGAAGGGGCTCCTGTGAGACATGGACAGGGTGGTGCGGCTGAAAGGGCCCCAACGTGTGGTGGCTGGAGCAGCCGGGGGCGGCTGGCGGCGGACAGGGACGCGTGCCTTTGGCTCAGGGGCACCAGCAAGGCGGGCTGCGCTGCACACTCGGTGGCCATCTGTGGGGGAGGCCCTCTGAGGCCCCCGGAGCAGGACGTCACTGAGGAGGGCATAGGGCGGGAAGGAAAGGTCAGCAGAACCTCGGGGAACACACACATTTGGGGGCTGACAAGAGGGCGTGAAGCCAGAGAAGCAAATAGGAAAGGCACAAAGAATCTGAGGGAAGCCGGGCCTGCCTTGTCACAGACACAGAGGGAGCCACCCCAGGACAGGCGGAGGACGGCAGGGAAGGGAAAGCCATGGCTTCGGGGCGGCGCGGTCTCTCAGCAGGATGGGCTAGACGGCAGGCAGGACGCAGGTCTGCAGGGCAGAGCAGTGAGGGGAACGTGCCGGCACTGCAGGGGCAAGGAAGTGTGAGCCGAGAGGTTCAGGGAAGAGAAAGCGTGAGCATGCTCGTTTGTTAGAGGGAAACGAACCAGGAAGAGGATACAATGTTACATGCAATGACAATGACAACGGTGGCAGCTGTGATTTACAGGGTGACTGCTCCCCGTTGGAACTGGTCCAGGGTTTACTGTTACGTGTGTCGTCTTGACCGGAACACGAAGGTTTACAGACTTGGAACCGGGGCCTCTGGGAGCCACCAGGACTGAGAGGAGCGCCCGGCACCAGATGCACAGAGGGCCCAGGCGAGGGAACACAAAGCAAATCGGTGGGGGGAGGGGGACGCCAGGGGACACCTTGGTGAGAAAGGAACAGAAGCGAAGGGGTGCGAGCCAAGAGGACCTGACGTGCAGGAGTGAACTAAGGAAACGCTGCCTTCCAATGGCTCACCGGGGACCAGGCGAGAACCGCAGAACACATGCACGTGTGTGTTCCCGGGGCAGAGACAGCCCACTGTCCCTGTAAACCGTCTTGCTCATGGACACTACTGACACACCATGGATGCACCCAATGTTAGCGAAAGGCTTGGAAATAAAATGGTCACTCTCCCTTTACATGGTAGCCCACCAGGGTTGAAAAAGCCCTACTGAAAATTGCTTTCATATCTGACCTTAAGATAAAACAAACTCCCTGAAACCAATAAAAACAGGGGCCCGAATCCCTCACGCGGACACCAGCCAGGGGAGCGTCTGCCTGTGGCCACCGCCCCTGTGGCCACGCGCGCAGCTCCGGCGGGCGGCTCTTCTTGCACGGCATCACGCACGGGCACTCCCGCGGCTCTGCAGAGGTCTGGCCACTAACAGCAGGGTAGTGTTTCATTTCACTGAAAATACCATTTTTCTACCTGGTATTGCATCAATTAACTTGTGATCAGGTGAGTGAACAGTCCATCCAAATAAGAGGATGAGGATGTTTTAAAGAATCCAACTTTCTGCCCTGGCTGACGTAGCTCAGTGGATTGAGCGCGGGCCCGTGAACCAGAGTATCGCGGTTCGATTCCCAGTCAGGGCACATGCCTGGGTTGCAGGCCAGTTCCCAGCAGGGGACGAATAAGAGGCAACCATACATTGATATTTCTCTCCCACTCTTTCTCCTTCCCTTCCCCTCTCTCAAAAAATAAATAAATAAAATATTTTAAAAAAAGAATCCAACTTTCATTCATTACTACTAGTCTCCTGATTAGCCACCCAAATCCCACACTTTGATTTCAGTTTGAGCTATTAAAAAGGAACATATCTCAATACCTCTCGTCTTGCTTAAATTCCCACTCAAGCATTCATAGTATAAAGTAAGGGCCTGTGAAAGAAAAGATTTTCTTCTGCTGAAAAAAGGGGTGTAACTTAAGACAGTATCGAAACACTGTGTCTGACGTCAGTACGTGGGGCCACACTGACGCACTCACTTCGCCGCGACTTCCAATCACCCAAGAGTCTGAAAAAGTAAGATGAAGGAGGGCAAAAGCATGACCAGCCTGCTGGTCCCGGGTAACTGACCTCGTCACTGTGAACCACACCAGGGCCTGTGGCCGAGTCTGGCTTGCCACCCGTCTGTACCAATACAGCTCTACAGGGACATGGGCAGCTCGGGTAGTGCCACCATGTCCCCAGCACTCCTGCCGAAGGCAGACCAGTGAGGACAGAAGTGACCCCGCGTGGCCCCCAAGCCCACACCACCACTGCTGCTGACTTCCACGCCGCGCCACACGAGGCCACAAGCTCGCACACGTCAGCAGGATGTCCCAGTCACCAGAGGGTCTCAGCAAACTGGCACGTCTATCTGCCCAGAGCTCACAGCCTGATCAACCCTGGAGGCCAACTTCGACTCCCCCCGTTTGGGCCAACTACAGAGAGGTGTATGAACCTCACAAAACATGTGTGCCCACACAAAACATGTGTGCTTACCCCCACACGATGTTCAACATGAAACCCGGGGCCACAAGGAGCAAGTGACCTCACCTCGACAGCCCCACCTCCGCCGGGCCTCTCCCCGCACCTGGAAGCAGCTCGGCCCCACCCCACGCCACCCGCTTGCCAAGCTACAGAGCGGAAACCGTGAGCGACTGCGAACGGGCACGAGGGACACTGGGAGCCCCAGCTCCCAGACCACAGTTTGAAAACTGCAGTTCTAGAGATTCTAATGGGAAAAGTTTCTACAATGAAGGTGAGAGCAAAGAGACTGAAAAAATAAAAGGCCATGTATCCGGCCCTGGCTGGTGTAGCTCAGTGGATTGAGTGCGGATCTGCGAACCAGAGTATCGCAGTTCGATTCCCAGTCAGGGCACATGCCTGGGTTTCGGGCCAGTTCCCAGCAGGGGACTCACGAGAGGCAACCACACATTGACGTTTCTCTTCCGCTCTTTCTCCTTCCCTTCCCCTCTCTCTAAAAATAAATAAAATATATAAAAAAACACCATGTATCCCCACCTGCCCCCTACACCCCCTGTTCAGTGAGCTTACTGAAGCCAAGGATCTGTGGAAGCCCCAGAAACATCACCAATGGTCAGTGACCAGTATCGAACCCAATTAAACATATTTCCATCCCAGAAGAGATCGTCAACCAAATTACCTTGGAAATTAGACTCGGGCAGAAAGTTTTGAGCAGGGGCCCCTGGGTGCACCCAATACCCCTCCCGACACTCTCACTGCCCACCAGGACACACAATCGTGGAGAAGCCACATGCACTGGCACGTGGCATCTCCTCCTGCCCTGCCTCCCTCCCATTCTGGGAGATCAGCAGGATCTAAGGAAGGCAGAGCCAGGTCAGAAAATTGTCTGTGAAGATGTAAATGACTTTCCCATTCTCTAGAAATCTCTCTTTAAGCTTTTATTTATTTATTTATTTTAAGAGAGAGGGGAGGGGAGGAAGAGAGAGAGAGGGAGAGAAACATTGATCAGCTGCCTCTCACGCATGCCTGAGCAGAGACCTGGCTGGCAACCCAGGCATGTACCCTGATCAGGAATCGAACCGGCAACCCTTGGGTTTGTAGGATGGCACCAAGCCACTGAGCCATACCAGTCAGGGCCATTCTCTGTAAATATTAATTCCAAAATTTGTCTCCTGAAAAAATGTCCTTGAAAATTACAGAATGTCCCTGGAAATTCTACCTGGGGACTCTGAAAGCAAGTTTAAAAATAGGTCCTGAGTACCTACCATTCAACGGAGCAGGCTCGGAGGAAACGTCTGCCAGGAGCAGACTTCAGGGAAACGCAGTGGACAGCGGCCACCTCGGAACACGCCAGTGCTCGCCCGCCCGCCGCCCCGAGCCCGCCTCTGGACACCATTCCTCGGGCGGCGTCACCACACGCGTTCACAAGAGCGGCCTCCTGCCTCCGTAATGTGCTGGATCAGGGTTGCAGTCCTCCAGGTACTTAAGGATTAAAGCTTTATTAAGCACATACGTATTTTAAGAATTAGGATAAAACTCAGTAAGAATGAGTGTAGAACACTAAAAAGGAAGATACATAAATAGAGGCTGGAAGGTGACTGCTTACCGGCACAGACCATTATGCATTGTTTGATTTGTGGGTGACTAGGAAAGCACCTTTCATGTGTTCTTCAAACGCCATCAACAGAAAACACTTGAGAACTTAGTGCTCCGTTACTTCGCCCATGAATTGCCATTTGTAACAAATACAGAATAGGACGTGAGACACAAAGCCCCCACTGGTGACAAATGTGTGGGGCAGGTGTGAGGACAGGCACAGGAATGGCAGTAAGGAGAGGCGGGTTGAAATGTGGACAGCGCTGACACCAATGCGACAGTCACTCGGGAGGAGCCACTGCGATCGATGGCTGGCTTGGGGACTGTGGGCTTGGCCAGGCCCAGATGGCCCAACACCCACCAGTCCAAGAGGAGGGGGCAAGGAGGGCGGGGCTGGGGCTCCGAGGGGCGGGGTCAAGGCTCTGAGGGGCGGGGTTACAGCGGGACAGGATGAAGATGGGGAGATTCTGATGACCTGCGCGTTTGCAGTGGAATCAGTGTGCGCGCTGTGTTTGGTCAGCAAGAAACCACTGCCTTTTTCTACTCAAGGCAATTTTCTGACTAGAACATTAAAATTCCGGTTTCTTCACTCACCTACACTGGTAAAAATGTAAACCTTCTGGCGAGTGATTTAGCAATAAATACTAGTTTAAAATGCATACGCCTTCACCCCGCAGTCACGTCCGGGAGGTCACGCCGGAGACTGCCGTGCGGGGGCGGAGGCTCAGCTGTGAAACGTGCACCATGATGGAGACACAAGGCCGGTTCAGTGAGCGGTTTTCACCGACCCAACACGTACACGCAGCCGTTAGAAACAGGGTGTTGGTCCTTACATCCCGACATGAAAATACTTCAGTAAAGAAGTCAGGCCTTGGCTGGTGTGGTTCAGTGGATTGAGCACAGGCCTGTGAACCACAGGGTCACCGGCTGGATTCCCAGTCAGGGCACATGGCTGGGTTTCGGGACAGGTCCCTGGTGCCAGGCATGCAAGAGGCAACCACACATTGATGTTTCTCTCCCTCTCTTTCTCCCTCCCTTCCCATTTCTAGAAATAAATAAGTAAAAATCTTTAAAAATAAAAAAGAAATCAGCATGCCACAGCATTTTCTTTTTCCATAAGGAAAAAAGTTAATTATGCATACATACACGAAAGAAAGTCTGGATGAATATGCAGCAAATTGTTATTAGTTTTCCCTGGGTAGCCTTTTTCCCCCTTTGTTCTGTGATCTCATTTGTTTTACAATGAGCTATGGAAAGGTGTTTTAGAAACAAACTTGTTTAGGGGCAAACTGAGTTTAAGAAGAATTTCCCCCTCAACCTATGCCCACCGCTCTCTCACAGTCAATGCCATGACCAGAAACTGCCCTGTCAAAGCCCTGGCGCTGCCTCAGCGTCCAGAGCGCGTGCGCTGGCCCCCCAGCCTCACCAGCGACAACTGCCCTGCGGCTACTGGGGAGCCCGCGGGTGCGCCCCAGCACCCCAGCACCCCGGGCTGCTGCAGCTGGCTGTGCTCTTCGGGGCCAAGAAAACTGGGCTCTGTAGGTCAGGAGCCTGGAAATCACTGGTCCTGGAATCAGGGCAGACCGATGAAACCCAGGTGAGGAGAAAAATAAGAGCAGGCCACGTGCCCACGAGGGAGATTTTTGGGACCTGGGAAATCTGACATTGAAACGTATTCTTGAAGGTCAGTGGGGAAGACAAGGGGCCCAGAGAAGACTGAAAGAGAAGTCGGAGGAGCAAGAGTCCAATGACTGCTGAGTTCAGCACAGAGTAACGCCCCGGCAACAACAAAGCACAAACAATCCAACAGAACCCACAGCGTGGCTGGACTTGCCAATGGCAAGGAAGTAGACAGCCGTCAAGTAACTTCAGCTGCAAGGTAGGCTGCCTGCCTTTAAGGCATAACCTGGGTACACCTTAACCTTAAGTGCAGTGGCATCCAAGGGACCCTTGCAGCCAGTACGTGCTCAGGTATCAACACCAGCATTGGTAACAAAAGGTGATGAACAAATATATCTCAAGTACTATCCCACAGAGTAAGAAGGAAGTCTTGATTTCATGAGATCCAACTTTGTATGAATTCACCAGTCCTCAGTTACTAGGTGCCTAGGTTAACAGTAAATCTGTGTAGTTCATAACGCAGTTTTGTTCCTTAATTAACCCACTTGTTTCGAGGTCTCAAGTCAAACAATGTCTTTCAGACTGGGGAGCTCACTGGCCCACTGTTTCCTGACCCAGTGAGTCAGAGGCAAAGGCTGCCAGGCGTCCCTCTCGAGCACTCGGCACTGCCTGGCAGGGTCTCTCCTTAGAGGCTCCTGCTCGGCTGGCCTGGGGACTCAAAAATCTGGGGCACCAGAACTTTTTAAAGCACCACAAGTGCAAACAAAGGTGAGAACCACATTCTAGCGGGAAGCTGCCTGGCTTCTCATCACCCCAAAGCTAAATGACGCTGGCTGAAGTGCACATTATAAAGGATGCTCAGCATTCTCCTCTCATTGAAGGACCATAAAAACGCTGCTTTGCTCACAGAAAGGACAGAGCCCTCCACGAGCGTGCAACAGAGAAAGGACGATCCCGGCAGGGGGACCGGCTGCTCGTGCTCCGTGCTGCTCCCACAGGGCATCAGCACCCAGCGTCCTGTCTGGAGGGCATTCTCAAATCCACCCTCCTCCCTTTCCTGGGAGCGCTCCACTTCTACCCTCCCTGTCCCCCTCCAGATGCACATGCAGATGAATAAAAGAAGATGGGAAACAGAAAGATTGGCAGGAGTCCTGGTTACTATGGCAGCAGGTACATGAAATGCCAAAGCTCATGAAACAGATAGCGAGCTTGGGAGTCAGGTGGCCACTGGCGACCTACCTGCCTTGCTGACTGCTCTCCCTCATGCACAATTCAGTTCCCTGCCTGCGCCTGATATTTCAGCCTCCACCGGGAGCGGGAGGAGGACACCCTGGAAGGACAGGGAGACCAGGAGAGAGAGGGAAGACTCGGCAGAGGACTTTGATAGTAGAGACCAAAGTGTTGTAAGAAAATTCTGTTTAGATCTGGTGAGTCTTCTAAGCATCAGTGTGTGAGTTTAGCAAAAAGATCAATTCACTGAGAGTAATTTTTTAAAATATGCACCAACAGAACCAGAACCTTGGGCTATAAAGAATCAGATTTGCATACCTGGTTGAACAACAGACTGAAAGAGTGCCCCCCCAACACCAGGCCACTGCACTGCTGCTTAATTCAAGGAGTGGGAGGGGGACTGTGCACCTCAAGGGCAGGGAAGAGGAGGGGACACCAGCGGAAGGACCGGAGGAAGCAAACCCAGTAAGGTTCGGCTTCTTCCTGCAAGCCGGCCTCTCCTCTGCAACCCACGTGCATCTTGAACACACGTGCTTTTCTTGCCAGTGTCGTTATTCAGGAGCACACCGCCTTCCCTAACTAAGCTCTTCAAGGCCACACCTTACTCACCTTTACTAGAGACTGGATATGCAAAGAACCTGACTTGCAGTATTTTCTCCTGTTTGATGAGTAAGTACATGAAATCAAGAATAAATGGAAAGATGAGACGTGAAAGTTGCTAACTGTACTTAACTCCAGCAGCAAGAAATACAGGATTAAACCAAGTCATGAAATTTAAGAAGCTCTTAACTGCAAAGAGGAAAACAGCAACTCGGGGGTGAGGGGACAGGCAGAGATGCAGAATGAAGGCTGTCAAGGAGACATGCAGTTCAGACCGGGAACAGACCGGCGAAAAGGCAGAAACTAGAAGGTACAGTGGAGACTCATGAAGGCGCCTTGACACTTCTGAGGAGCCTTGGCCTGGAATAATAACAATGTTTTAAACAGTGGATGGTCAACTTCTAGGGTACAGGGAATATGACAACCATAAAACCCAGACTGGAAAAGCTATGGACACTGAGCCAGCAAGTGCCACGCAGACAGCAGGACGTGGAAGAGAACCCACCACAGGCCCTGACAGCGCCCTGCGTACACTGGGGCCAGGGGAGGGAGGCCGGAGGGGCGGCAGCCGGCGTGCCGTCCGACTGACTTCTCGCCCCTGCAGCCCGCTGGCAGCGGGGCTGCCCTGGAGTGCTACAGTACAGGCCATGCACAAAAGGGGACACCAACTACCTCAAAATTGTCCAAAACAGCCCCAAAAGGGGCTTTCAGACGGCAAAAGGTCTGAAACCGACATCTTTCGTTGCACAAGCCAGAGAACAGAGGTTATGCTGAATTTTGAGGTTTTATATATCTATCTTGAATATTTAACTTCAAACACGTGAATGGAGGATACTACAGACGCAGAACTCGGGACTGTGTGATGAAAGCCAGAGGCAGGTTTGGTTGACAGTCAGAAAACCCTTAAAAGTCCAAACTGTCACAGTGGAATGAACCCTGTGGGAGAGGGGCTGACGGTTACACAGGCGCTCACCTTACACAGCTGAGCTGCTTCTCACCGTTTGTGGGGGCCGTGCCTGCCGTGAGCCTGACAGCTGAAACTCACTGGGCCCCCCACCAGTGCCCGCGCTGTGTTTGCAGCCACCGGCAGACACGCGCCAGCAGAGCTGCAGGAAACCCGAGCTCCTGGCACGTGCGTTCGTTCCCAGCCGAGGTCCAAAGGTGGCGCTCTGCCTTCTCACCTCGGCCCCCAGACCTTACACAAGGGTCCTCTCCGTGGCCTGCACAGTGCCACGCTCTCACACGCTGGGCTCTGTGTCACGTGGCCCAAGTGTGGTGCTGCAGTGCTATCCGGTGTCCCTACCTGCAAGGAGGCTGTGATGCGCTTCACAGGGACGGCACAGGTGAGGCAGGCTTCGTGCAGGCACGGGCTAGCATCTACTGGCCTGAGCTCCCTGTTTCCCACGCCCAGTGTGCTGTATATGGTAGTTTTAAACAGTAACACACATAGAATAAGGCTGTGCGCTGACCAGCTGACAAAATGCAGTGACCAGCGAGAGGCTTACAGAAAGCAAACCACGGATCTCCCCAAGGGGACACACCAGAAACGATGGCCGTCACCCAGACTGTCCACACTGTGGACGTCAGTGTTCCAAGGCCCGAGTGTACAGTACAGACGTTCTGATGGGAAGTGCCCACGTGCCGCACAGAGAGTCGAACGTACACCATCTATATGTAGAGCACAGGGGCAAACCCAAGGCCTGTGGGACGAATCCCATCCTCCACCTTGTTTCTACCCGGCAGCAGCACCAAGCTCTGGCTCAACTGTAAAGGGCAGTTACACTTACAGTCCTAACACTACATTCAGCCCGTTGAGGGCAACCGCAAGGCTGGTATGGGCCCATGAAGGTGAGTTTGATGCCCCTCACGCAGAGGAACGTGTCACCGCTCCTTCCCAGGTACTGACTGATCACACTGTGACCGGATGAGCGGCCGTCCTTAGGAAACAGGCCCCCACCCACTCGGTGGCTGGAACAGAATGACGTCTGCACCTTCGCTCCAGTGGTTCAGAGAAGTGCGTGGTGGAGAGACGACAAGCCCGTGTGGCAGCGTGTGAACTGCTGGTGCACCCGGACCATTTCTGGGTTCCCCGTACTGTTCTTAACAACCAGGGTATTTTCTCACTTGGTGAGTCACATCTAACTCCACTCTCGGTGGACCCCCAGGAGTTCTGATTTGCAGAGGCAGACAACAGCGGTGGCAGCGGGGAAACTCCCTGGAGCCACTCACGGGCCAAGAGGAGAAGAGCCAAGGTACAACCCCTTCATCTGAAACACAGGACGCTGTGAACGGACGGCAGACAGGTTCACACTAAAAATACTCAGCCACAGAGATGTCCATTTTCATTTTATTCAAAGTTGGTACATAAGTGCTAACATTTCCATAAAATAATTACTATACTTCAGTTACAGGACAAAAATACCACAGAAAGGAATATACTTCGAAAGAAATGCAGTTCATCTTAAGTTTCCAAATACTTTTGAAGGCCAATGCAGCAGCTGGCAGATAACACACAGCACACACGAAAAACAGGGTACTTTACAGCGTCAGTAATGGAGACCAACAGCTCGTTAGCAGATTTGCTTCTTTTTCATTTTTAAAAACAGTAACACTTTTAGAAACATTAAAACCAAGATCATACATGTCTACAATTTTAAAAATCAGGTTGTATACAGTAGGTTAGAACAGTCAAGTTAGAACTGTCATATGTGGTTAACCATCCTAAATCTACAATTTCAATTGTATTTCTTTCAACATGAAAGCAACCTGGTTTATAGCAAGTTCTACTTTCTGCTTGCAACTAAAACATAGTATGAGATGGACCCAACTAGTTATACCTTAGAAAATAAAAATGAAAAAGCCGTAGACGATGAAGGGTACACCGGAAATCGGTGAACAACTCGGAACATACACCGGGGACTCAGCAACTTCACGCACGGCCATGCCTGACCCACGATGCGTCACCGATGACGTAGCACACACACTACACTCCCCCAGTGCGCAGACTGGTCTTTCAACAGAAACTCCAAGTAAAGCACAACAGGCAGGATGCTGAAAAGACATTTTTCACTGTAGACATTTTTTAAATGCATTAATACTTAGATATCAAAATTACTAGATAAAAGCAGCAGTACTCTGCTGACATTTGGCTTAAAAATAAAGAAATGAAAGAAGCAATTTCACAGAGTATTTTAAAGGAACTGGCTTTCTTCCTGAAGAAGACTACTAACTTTTGCACAGCAACGAGTTCTGACACGCACCTAACCAAACAAACAGAAGAGCAGTGAGGAGCACGCCACAGCTCCCGCGTGACTGCCCACAGAGCACGGGACACCCGAGCACGACGCGGCAATGCCCGTGCTGCCCCTGGACTCTGCCGGCCATCTGCCAGCTGCAGCAGCACTGGGGGGGAAGCGGGGGAGCAGGGTCCGTGCCTCCGTCGGACACTAAAGCAATACATCCTTATTAAAAAAAATAAAGCTTCTGAATTTTAACAACCCCACAGAAAAATCCATGAGCAAAGACCTGTTGATCTGTTTGCCACTCAAAAGTTAGAGATCTCACAGTGAAATCAGGAAATTGTAATTACACATATTTACACTGCTAGGACTGCTTCACCTAGACTAATTAAAGCAATTTCCCACGGGACTATTAACAGACGTTCTAATGGAAGAATCTTGAGAAGCATGACGTTCTCACACACGTTTAGATTTAAAACACTTAAAGATACAGAACACACACGCCCCAGGACGGACAAGTTCTAACTGCTCTGCCTTATCACGTAGTACTAGGCCAAAGGGGCCTGGTACTCCATCTGCCTGCATCTCTGGCACTCCTCCCCCTCAGCCCCCGAGCCTGAGGTCTTACACTCCCACCTCTCCCTGCAGGTACACACCCGGCTCTGCTGGAGAGGGGAAGCCCCCCACCTCCTCCAGGTCAGGTTAACTGTTCTACAACCTGTCTCATTAGTGTGCGCCAGCTTAGCCATCATTCCACGTGATTGGAGTTGACTAAGTCTTTCCCCAAGAAGACAAATACACAAGACAGAGTGGGAAACAAAGGTAGTTACTTCTCCCCCATCCCGAGAGTTTTATCTTTTGACCTACCAGCAAAACTCAGGACAATGACATATTTCTTCATTCACGATAAACAGGGACTATGCAGGTGGAGAAGGTTCGGAGTAAGGGCAGCAGAAGAAAACACACACTGTCTTCTTTCGCTCCCTCGTTCACAGACTGATTTAGTCTGGAAGCAGGTGGTGCGACAGGCAATAGAGTCCCTTAGACTTTTAGAACCACTGTGAAAACCAACGTAGTTCAACTGGCACATCTGTCTTGGAACTAGTTTGCCACTCAGGACACCTGGGTCAAATTCTGCTCTATTATTATGAAATGCAGTCAGGCATACACATTAGATAACTTCACCTCCTCCTTACAAACTAATACAAATTACTAAACACCAGTAGTATTTGCCCTCTTAAAATATGAAATTTCTCCATATTTTCAGGACACTACTGACAGGAGGTTGAACATCCCAAAAATTTAAGATTAAAAAAACAAACCATCTACAGCACAAATTTCTCAAACTGTCACCCCAAAACCTGCGAGTCTGTCCTGGCCTCTTTACTCCCAGACTGCAGGGCAGAGCCCATACAACCCATGTTAGCGAGTGACCCCCAAATATAACTAACAGCAGCACTGCTGACATTTATACTGTCTCTCTCCACCAAAGAAACACAAACTCATCCGAACTATCAGACTGGACTGCTACCATGTGGGACCCCTACGGAGACACCGCACTGCCCGAAGCGCTCCAGCGTGGCCCTCTGTCCTGACACCCGGCTCCGGCTGTGCTCCACGACCAGCACTTGCGGGACACCAAGAACACTGCCACTCTTGTGCTTTCTGCGTGTGGACACACACACGTGGGGGAGCAGGGTTTGTGCTTTCTGTGGATCTCAAGCTTTGCCCTGTTGTGGAATGTGAAACCTGTTACATGCGAGTTCTCAGATGCACCTGTCAAAGCTACACTGGAAAACAATCCAGGAAAGTATACTCACAGAATTAATATAAGTAACTTTATTTTTTAATTAAAGAAACAAATACATATAAATAACACTTAAGCTGCGACACCAACTAGGCTACCTGGTTTCTTTGAACCTAAAAATATAGGCTGCATATAAAGTAAGTAAATATAAAGATACTTTTACCTCCTTCACAAGCTGTAACAAAATTCAAAAAGAAAAACTGTAGCAGTTTTCAACCAGGAAGGGAAAGGTGTAAGTAAACCAGCAGAGTTAATGTCGGCAACCAGAAGGCACTAGTCAGACACAGGACTTTCAGATGCTGATCAGGGGACGCCCTGGCCATTGGCCTTTGCCAATTTGAGATTTCAGTAACAGCAATGAGTTTAATGTAAGTTTCCAACCATCACAACAACAAGTGAGTTATCAGGGAACATTCCACTTAAAAAGTCTAGGCTACACTGATAATTGAAAAGTTATCCAGACTAGTCAGTCCGGAGTCAGACAAAAATGAAGCAAGCACTCCTCCATCCACAGCACCAGGGTCAGGCTGAGTTAACCAAGACAGAGAAACGTAAGCCTCCAGTAAGGTTATGGCTGTCCGCTGTCAACTTGTGCTACTGCCAAATGCACAGAAATGTACTTTCCGTTGTAACAGAGCCCTCGGATCACCCCTCGGCAGGGGCGGGGGGCAGTCATGGACGACGATTACAGTGCAGTGCTTTTCTGAGCTGCCACGCTGGGGGGATTTGAGACCACTGTGCTTTGCCTTGACTTGCTCTTCAGTTGTTTTATTTAATCTAGCATCCCCTTCTGCAAACATGCTGTGTATCCAAATAACCAAATGGAACTTTCAAAGGTCATTACATACAGTAAGGGTAAGGGTTTAGGTAAAGAGCTTCAGATTATGGGACTCCCCTAGAAAGAAAAGTTCATGAAATGAGTAATGATACATATCCACCGAACGTTCTGTTTACTTCTGAATAAAAGACTATGTCAATAGTTAAGGACATTAACTACCACGTAAAAGGGGTGCCTAACCCAAAACAAAACAAACTAAAATTTAACTTTTATAAAGGATTTGAGATGGAAACAAAAACTTAAGTAACACCAATTCTCGCAACACCTTGTTAAAGGTGAATCAGTAAAGTCTCACTCCCAGCATTGGAGGGAGCAGTTTAAATGAAAACCTTTTCGTGACCAGACAAGGTGAAGAGCAACATGGGGCCCAGCCCTGGCCATGTCCACTAATCACTGCGCCCTCAGCTACTTTGCATTCTAGTAGTCAAAGTGGCTGAACATGGAGTCTTCCAACAGAGGGGAGAGCTAGGCGAAAATCACCCCAAATGAACAGAAGCGGCCTTGATGGAGGAAAAGGGGTCTGCAGCCCTGAAGTGCCCACCAAGTCTAACCAAGTGTAAAAATCCGAAGGCCGAGTCCCGGGTAGCCAGCTCCGTGTAGCTCCCCAGTACACAGCACTTCTCTACACACAGACTGCTCAGCCCAACTTTTCCCCTTTAATTATCACAAGAACAAGGCCTTTGGCATCAGAACTCCATTCTTCTCTCCACTGTGGTACCATCATTTCAAAGGGACTCACGAGTTTTAACACCATCCCCCTAATTTTTTAAACAGGAGTGCTGAGAAAACATACTGAATTAGGGCTTTCATTGTTAGTAAACACAAAGTCTCAGAAAATTATTTTTGAGAATAACAGTTCAAGCTAATAGAGACTTGGTATTAAACACTTCTATAATTAATACATCATCATTTGGACACAAGTCTCCTCACCAGGGGCGGAGCAGCCCTTCTGCACACCAAGGCAGGAAGCCCGACAGCGAACCCAGCCGACAGAGTCAGAGGAGTCTGGTGAGCACCGAGAGAACAGGTGAAGAACCCAAGTGATGTGAAGGGGAGAAATGAAGGGGACAGACCGGTCTCTGAACGGCAGGTGGGTATGCGCGCAGACAGAAATGTACCCTCATTAGCGAAGTCTGCTCAGGCTAATGTTAACAGTGAAATGACTTAAGCGATGTAACACCCGGCTAGTAAGAAATCTCATGAATACTGAAGCCTAACAGCACTTTTCTACTAAAATATCACTTCAAATACCAGTCATTTTGATACCTCAAATATGCTAGTAAACTCGTACTTTACAGTATTCAACACCAAACCAGGGTTTAGAGGCTGGACCTCCCTCACTGGCGCCCTGTCTCCTGGGGCAGGGGTAGAGCAGCCGAGGGCCGAGACACTCCTTCCGGGTCCAGGGCCCAGCGAGCGCGGTTCTGGTCTGCGCCTGTGCCCTTCACCAACTCGCCGGCCCGTCCCGCCCAGGTCCTGCTCCGCATCTCGCCTGCCAGTCTTCTGATTCCTTAGGAAGGCGCTGTCCTGCCAAGTCTTTGTAATCCCATCATTTAACAGGAATGGTCTTTATACATCTCTCCACGCAAGCCTGGGGAATCGTGAGATGTCACTGCTAGAAACCCATGTGGTCCCTTCCAGTCTCATCTTGGGTGGAAGTGACACGGGAGAGTAAAGCAGAAGGAAAGCGAGGAAGTGGAGGGTTGGGGGGGGGGGACTGGCCGGTCGATCCCTGCAACAGGCAGTACCAGCGCCAGGGCAGAGGGTGGTGCGGATGGAGACTCACCCACAGGCCACCTGATCTCAGGACATTCAGAGACAGAGGGAAGACCCGCAAGCCTGGCAGAGGGAAGGAAGCAATGGGCTGAGAAACACAGAGGCAAAGACGCCAACAGCCCTGGATGAGACTCGGCAGCTCCCCCAGCCCCAATCAGCCTCAGGCTCGACCCTCGTAGTGTGACGGTGCACTCGGGGACGGTCCCTGCGAACTGCTGCAGGCGCTGAACGTGGGCTGAAGGACACAGCACCACGCCCCTGACTGACGCTTTCCTAAGCTCAGGAACGAGTGACAAAGAACCTCACTGAGCAAGAAGAGCCGGTGGGAAAAGAGAGACTGGCTCCAGCACTCGGAAAGCTACCTCGGGGGCGGACAGAAACGAACCCCGGTCGAGCAGAGGCCTCGGAGGCCCCACGACGGAGCCAGTGTTCCTTCTGCCTGAGTAGCAAGGTCTGCTCATCAGGTCTTAAGACAACAACTGCCTGAAAGGACAGAAAGCAGAATTGGGGACACCATTAACAGCAGATAAGACGGCATTTTCTACACCTCTGAAGACCAATGTCCTCACTTCATTTTGACTCTTAACTATTTTAGTCACCATTACTCTTCGCCAATTCTGAACCTTAGCTTGAGCCGATATAAAAGTATACACATGTCAACGTCTGGAGATTCGTGTCATCATCAAACAGCCGCTGAGTTGGACGTCTTGCTAGCTCAGGGTACACCACATACAGGCACCACCCCACGAGTGACCACTCTAAGGAAACACAGACTGAAGAGTGAGCCTCTGAAATGAAGCTGCACGGAGTGAGTCACACACTTCCAAGTGCGTCATCTGGCACTGGGAAGCAACAGGACAAGCTCCAGGGGTGTCGGTCTCAACAAAGTGATGTCTGCACCGCTGAGAACGAGCCACCCTAATGGATATGCTAACAGTCATACAGGCATCACTACCCTATTTACAGGCATCACTACTCTAAATTTGACCTACTGCTACATACACACAGACAGACACAAGATGATGCATCTCACATATTATACCAAGACGAGAGCACAGAGAAGACGACGGGGGACCCTCTGACCGTGGAAGGGGAAGCCTACAGAACATCCCCTACCATCGCTGCTGTAAATAAAGGGGTGAGAAGGCCGCCCGGCCAGTCCTCACTGCTGAGGTGCACAGCAATGCACTCGAACGAATTTCAATTCCCACAGCCTGACACCGGTTTGAAAATGCAAGATCCTACTACTTCCTCAAATACTGAAAGGGTATCTCCAAGGAGGAACGGTTCTTTGAGGAAGGGACAAACCGGGGACAAACCGGAGCTGGACACCCGGTTACCTGTCTCCCCAGTGGACCCTGTAACCCAGGGCATGTCAGAGCCTCAGCCTCCGCGCAAGGAAAGGACGATCCTATTTGTTTGGCCCCCAACTTACAAATTGAGAAAAAAAATGGCAAGGCACACTAAGCTCTCAAAAACCATGCTAGTCATACAAGAATTATTTTTTCCTCCGCAGACTCAGTCCTTCAGAAAACCTCCTGGAAACGGGAAGATGCTACGCAGTCTGATCATTTCTAAATCAGCTTCAGACGGTCAAGTCCACCATTAGTTAATTAATGAAACTGGTTTACAGAGTACAAAAAACTTAAAGTTTAGGACTGAGCTTTGATTCAAAATCTAGAAAAGTTCCTAAAAAGTAGTAATTTTCCCTAAAGATCAAAAGCTGAATAAAATCATGCAATTTAAAAAGTTTCAGATTACAGAAAAGTCAAAGAAAGTAGATACACAGTCGGTCTCCTTCACCTGGAGCTCGGAAAAAGGACAGTGGGGGGCCCACTCGGGTCCGCCCTCACACCCCCTCCCCACAAAGGGATCAACCTGTGGAGAGGGACCCCCACTACAAAGGATGCAGCCGCCGACCAAGCCCCATCAAGACAAAGGGTCCCGCCCCACGGGCGCTGCGCTGCCCTGCTCTCCATGCGGCACGGCGCCCACGCCCAGCAGCGCCCACTAGAGGCACCTCTGGACACACTCTCCTCCTGTGGAAACACCTTTCGACAGCCTGCCCAAGGCAAAGCGGGCGCTTCCTTTTCTGCTACCGAAGGCTGCACCAAAACACCCTCATGCTCTAAGTCACTTGACTTTTTAAGCAAAAATGTAGAGGCCAGGTACAGAAGGCAAGTCTTTTGAAAAGGCAGGTCAAGAAAAATAACTTTACCAAGGGTACAATATGACCTCAGATTGAATTTTCTCTAAAAACTCAGCCTCGGCAGATCGTGAGCTAACCAAGCAACAGGAACCCAGACACTGTCGCTCTATCCCCAGACGTCTGAACGCCCTCCCCCGGGATCTGCAGGGGAAGGCATCTGGCCAATCAAGAACGTTGCCAAGTGCCAAAAACACACCCACAGAGTTACCGGAGCCTGAGCACTCACCTGTCTAGCCCAAGGTGACCCAGCGCTGCTCAGAGGCTGCTCACGCCCAAAGTACGTGACACACCTTCATCTGGCCACTAAATGCAAAGACCACCGGCAGTGTCACTTCGTGTCCCCATCCCCAGTCACTTAACAACACAGTCATGACATGTACCTTTACAAAGACAGACATGGGGCTCATGTGAGCGTGATTCAGCAAAACTTCAAAAGTAGGAAAGAAGGAACCAGAAGCAGCTTCCCCCAACACTGCGTCTACTGGCGGTGGGAGAGCAGCCAGCCAGACACTCCGCTCTTTGGGCGATCAGAGTCCACAGGCTCACGTGGGCAACGCGGACCTGGCGCCTACCCAGCCTGTCCTGAACGGGCGCCTCGCAAGCACATCAGCCAGATGTTCAGCACTTAATTGCTTATACAATGTCTACAGATGCGGTTCTCTTTAAATGGCAGTAGGGATGACAGAGACAGGAAAACACTCTGAGACAAGCCAGGCCCCCACTCCAGGCCGAGAAGATCCGACCCACATTGGCAGTGCGGACAGTGTACTTTTTTCGAGCATCTTAGCATACACTCTGCTCTCAGTGTTCTACGAGAATAATTGGTCTCACTTTGGTATGGAAATTTTAAACCACACTTGCACAATTCAGTCTGTTAAATTTTGCTTCACTTAGGTTGAAAATTTACTTTCATCCATCTCTGGGAAAATAAAGTCTTGCAAATAGATAATGTTCTGCTAAGTAAAATTTGGCTAAAACCTACAGCGTAAACAATGCCTGAGAGATGCAACAGTTACATAAGTCTTTTTTTCTCTTTCAAAGACCAGTATTTTCTTAAGTTAGTGTTTCATCACACCCTTAAAAGTTCATAAGGAGAAATAAACAAACATGAAAATCCCGAGTGAACACACAGCAAAAAGTCCAATGTTTAGTATTAGTTTAACACGTGGAGGCTCTTCCAGCATCTGTAAACAAACGGCCTCCTCCTCCATCAGGTCTCTGAGGCTCCTCTTGCTGAGGCTCTTACTTTTAAAGCCACAGAACCAGTCTACGTACTTCCAGTAGCGGCCTCCGTCACCTGCCTCCTTCTTTCTCTCTTTCTCTCCCATGAGCGCTGCCTGCCCATTGGAATAAGCATCTACCGGTGTTTCAGCCTCAGAATGACCTAAGGAAGCCACGGGGTTGCCCTCCTCTCTGCAGGTCACCAAGAGATTCACATCTTCAGGCTGAAGGCCCTTAATGCTGTCTTCGGATTTCCCGTTGGGTATGACTTGGTTGATGGCCTCACTATTCTCACTGCATCTCAGGATGCTCTTCTCTTGCATCTTGTACGGTTCGTCTTTTGGGGAGCAGCTCTCCTTCACCACTAGGCTCTTCTTAGACCAAAAGGTGGTGGTACGAATCTGTTCCTTCGTGGGGGGCGGCGTGAGAAGGCTAACAATTACAGTAACGAGTCCTGTGACCCAAAACAGTGCTGTGGCCACATACATGTAATGAATGTCTCTGATGAAGCCCGGCCTGTTATCAGGCTGGTCGCATTCTGGGGCCCGGTAGGCAAAGGCTAGTGTCAAACGGACCACTCCGAGGACAAAGCCCGCCATCCCACCATAGAAAGCCCCTTGTTCATTGCACCGCTTCCAGAAAATTGCCAGAAGGAACAGGGCCGCGATTGGGGGCGTCAGGTAGTCTGCTACCTCCTGAATGTACAGGTACATCTGGCCGCCTTGCATCTCCACGATGATCGGCACCCAGGCAATGCTGATCACCACCATGAAAGCCACAAACACGCGCCCCACAATCATGAGCTCCCGGGAGCTTGCGCTCTTGCGGACGAGCTTATACACGTCGAGGGTGAATATGGTGCTTGCACTGTTAAAGATCGAGTCCAGGTCACTCATCAGTGCCGCAATCATCACAGCCATCATCAGGCCACGGAGGCCCACGGGCACCAGCTTCATCACCAGCCGTGGGTAGGCAATGTTGGAGCACCCGGCTCTGCTCCCACACACATGCATGCAGTGCTCCGGGTTGATGCAAGCAATATCGTCAGCAAACAGTATCCTGGAGATCATTCCCGGCACCACAATGATAAACATTGGCAGAAGCTTCAGGAAGCCAGCCATCAGAGTAGAGCCTTTGGCGTGCGCGATATTCTTAGCCGCCAGCACCCTCTGCACGATGACCTGGTCGGCACACCAATACCACACTGACGCTGGCGTCTGCCCAAGAACGAATCCGGGCCAAGGAACGTCTTCATCTGTTGGGTTCCGCAACATTTTCAGCGCATCTTCCTTAGGGTGGACATTACAAGAATTGGTATTGGAAAGGTTGTAGGTCAACAAGATGGAAGTGACATTGGGTGAGGCCAACATGTACCTTCTCTTAACTTCCTCAAACCCGCCAATCTCCATCATGCTGATGACCATGAGCGTGAGAGCCCCCACGATCATGAGCAGAGCCTGCAGCGTGTCTGTGTAGATCACTGCCACAAGGCCTCCGGTGACAGTCAGCAATGCAGTCATGCCAATGAGCAGGATGACAGACACGTAAAGGTTCCAACCCAAAGACTCCTGGATAAAGAGGGCACCTGAATACAGATCCACTGAGAGCTTGGTGAAGATATAAAGAATCAGAGACAAGGCTGCAAAATAGACCTGAATCCTATGGCCACCGAACCGCTTGGACAAGTATTCAGGCATGGTGTACACCCCTGACCGGATGTAAATGGGGATGAAAACCCATCCCAGCAGTTGCAAAAGCAGTAAGGCATTGAATTCCCATGCGCCCACTGCAAATCCACTCGCAGCTCCAGATCCTGCCAGCCCAATGAAGTGCTCACTCCCAATGTTGCTCACAAACAGAGAGGCACCAATCGCTACCCAGGTCATAGAGCGCCCAGCCAGGAAGTATCCACTCACGGTGCTTCTATTAGACTTCCACATGGCAAAAAAGCCAATGCACATGACCAAGACAAAGTACAGGGCCACTATGGCAATGTCTGCTGTCTCCAGAACAGCCCTCATTTCGGTCACTTTGTGAGTACAGGTGTCCAATGACAGAAGTGTCCGACTTTTTATTTACTCATCAGTAACCCAGCCAGGTCTGCCAACCATGCGTGAACTGGGACTACACAGGGCAACAGAGCAGGTCAGAGTCTTTGTCCTTTGGTTTGCTGTCTTGATGGTGGTGGCTGTGATAAACTCTGAAGGAAGACAGTTTAAATTTTCCTCCGCTTCTTAATTGGAATTGAGAACTTAGCTCGTACTTTTAATCCACTCTCCACAAGACCATCAGCATTTACTCAGGTGCTGGAGGAGGAGTCCTGAGTTGCGGCCTAGTCTAGTGAAGCCTACTGTACCAGCCCTGCAAGGCAGCAAAGACAAAAGACAAAGATTGAATTAGAGGGAGCGCTCACCACTCCATGAGGAGACGTTCAGTCTAGCAAAACGGCACGAGACATTCTTTATAAAAGGAAAAAAAACTTTTAAAATATACTTCATTTCCACAGGAAAGCGCAATCTGTACTATCACAGCTGATACTTAAAGTCAGTGAAAACATTTATCATTTTGAACGAAGAACAGAAATTCATCAACCTCATAATTAAATGGCCCGACTCGCTAGCAACTGAGAACCGCTACCATGACAGTGCCTTTCTCCTCTTCCTGTGTATCTCAGACTGGAACAGGTACCGAGATCTTAAAACACCTTAAAAGGGGGAAAATACTAATTCGTAAAGAGCTCCAAAATGAATCTTCAAATACTACGAATCCCAAGAGTGACATGACAGCCAGCGAAGCTGCTCGGTGAGCAAGTGGGTGGTGTTTCCTAGGTGTCACCATCCACTCCGAGCAGGAAACAGAGCACCACTCAGTCTATGCGAATCCGATGTTACAAAGTCTCCCTCGATTCCCACTAACAATGTCCATCAGCACCAGTCATCACACAGGAACTGAGAAATTGTGAGGTGGCTCCTGTCCTAAAGGGAAAAAGGACATTACCCACACACGCATACACACACAAGGTAGGACCACACAGACCCCAAAACCGCCCTAACATTTTACTCTTCGGACAGCTAGAAGAAGACCCAGGGAATGATTAAAACAAGTGTTCAAGGAGGTCGTTTCCTTCCCTCCCTTCTCACCAGGCAACGGTTCCCCAGAGGCTCTGGGAGGTAAGAAACCGACGGGCTGCTGGTGCTGAGCACTTCCCTTTGGCGCTTCCCTGTTGAAAGGGACAGAAGCAGGGAGAGGAGGGAGAGAGAGCTTTCTGGAAGACTGAAAAATAATTTGATTTTTATTACATCTTCCAAACCTCAACAAAACAGACATTTGTCAACCATAAGATAATATAAATCATCTTCAGTCAGGGATTCAGGTATTTTTCAGTTGGGGTTAAGAAAATCACCCTGCAAAACACATTAAAATTTACCTAAAAACAAGTTTGTGAATTTGATGGTTTTTCACCTGGAAAAGAGACAAATTCCGAATTTTCAAAGTTAATAATAAGTGTAGCCAACAAATCAACAATGCACCATTGTTATTCAAACCAAAGCCTTCCAACTACCAACCTCAGAGTGAAGTGTTTTCTACGCTTGACAAAGAACATGCTTTTTGATGAATCTAGGCATTTTCTTTAAAAATCAGGAGCAAATTTAAGTCCTACAAATGATACTAAAATAAAGCTACCTCTTTTCAAAACTGTCCAACACAGACCACAGCACTGAAAACTAAAACACACACCTTTCTTATTCACTGGCTAGGAATGGAGCTGAAAACACAGCCGAAGCTAAATGCCTACCAAATTAGCTTAATAGGTCTAATTCATAAAGCTGCCTAGACAGGAAAACTCGGTCCCATCTTTATGGCCTTTTAAAGCATAAAGCACTACAATAACTGTATCAAGAAATTATAAAAATCCTTCGTCTTAAAAGCCAGTGTCAACGACAAGCATGCAGGAAGCTGCCACACACTGCAAGTTGGGATTTGTATCACACTTCACACTTGCCTGATCCTAAAGGTAGTCAAATCCGTCCACTTATCACCCACCCCCAAAAAACCTTCTCGTTTTTGAAAAAATACTAGGACACTTTTTAGAAGAACCACCTAAGTCTGTACCAAAGGCGAATCAGATGCCCAATGAACAGGGCAGGGAAGGGCGCCTCTCGCTCTCGGGAGGGGTGGGTTCTGCATCACAGCCCAGCCCTTCCCCCTGCGAACCAACACCCACGGTCCCCATGGCCTTGTTCCGGCTTACACAGGGGGGCCTGGCGCACTGGTCAGAGGGCCCTTTCAGGTGTCACTGTTCCCAATGGCAGTGGCAGACAGTGTGCTTCCCCCAGAAAGGCCAAAGGCTCAGAGTGGTTTTTTTGTTTGTAGGAGCAGCTTTTTGTGAGAAGTGAAACAAGCACTTCCTCTCCTGGTCAAGTACTGGGAAGTACTGCTAGTGTCAGTGGCCTTGATTTTCGTGGTCCAACGCGGTTCAAGTCAGATACATCAGCCTTGCTCAGCTCCCCGATAAGCGCTCCGACTAACTGAACTCCCAGGCTAGGTCTACCGTCCCTCGCTGCTCCTCCGGAACAGGTAAGAGAGGAAAGACCTCCTGCCTGCAGCAGAGCAGCAGGGAGCAGCAAACGGCCAGGCCAGGTAGCGGCGGAGCAATGCTTCCTGCCTGTGACTCCTCAAACTCTTCAAAAGCCGCAAGTCCCCATCTGGATACCACACCAGTGTGTGGGCAGGCTTAAGGCTTTTCGAATTAAACAAAAACATCCAGAGACCAGCACCTGGTAAAGACTGGAAAAACAAAACAAAACCAAATTTACGTCAATTTACTTTGTAGAAAAATATAAAATACTATAAAATATTTCATATTCTAAACTTCAGATCTTTAGGAGATGAATTGTGCATTCCTTAGAAATTATTCCAAGTAAAATATACAATATGTTTTAACTACTTTTCTCTCCCTTTTAAAGCAGCAAACATTTCTACGACAGTTGTCCCTGGGCATCTGGGGGACGGCTTCCAGGACCAGCGTGCGAGTCCCTCACGAAGTGGGGCGACGCGTCTGCACACAACCTCTCTCTGCAGAAAGGCTACCAGGCGTGTGCCTGCGTGCGACTTCACTCATGGGGATCGAGCGTAGTGCTCATGGGGTGGCAAACTCCAATTTTGCTTTTTGGAACTTTCTGGAATTTCCTCCCCAAAGACTCCCAACCTGCGGTTGGCTGAACCTGTGAACGCAGAACCTGAGGGTGTGGAGGGCCAACCGTAAGGCGGACACTGTACAGAGACCTTTACCCCAAGGAAGAATACACATGGAAACTTCCTGTCTTCAGCTAAAATGAGGTTTTATTTGTTTGTTTTTTAATTCCAGGACTAAGCTGACTCACAATTCAAGCTCCTCTCTCAGGTGAGAAACGTGGGGCCACAGGTGTGGGACTGAGGACGTGAGCTGGTTCCTTGGAAGGACGTTTTTAAGAGAACAGTCACTTCTACAACAGGAGGAATGCTCTATGGAACTATAAAGAAATGGTCCCCCAGGGACAAAAGACAGAGAGACTTAGCCAAGTCTCGAACACCAGGGGGTTTGGAACCAGCAAACTCCCATCCACACCCAAAAGAGAGGCTTCCTTCTCAAAAAGTAATGTTTTGATAATTTCCCACAAAATTAAATAAAATTTTGGTACTCTTTCAGGTACTTGTGTGAATTAAACAGCAACTGAAGAAGTAATCCCAACAGGTAAATATACGTATTGCTGTGTTTGAACAACTAGAGAGCAAAATAGGTAAGACCGGATTTAAACCAGTTACTAAACTCCTACAGTTATTAGAATCAAATCATAATTGGTAATAACAACCAAATCCAATACCTTTCTCCTAACACCTCGGTTAACCATTTAACACAGTGACCCTGAGAGGGACCAAACGACCCTGCAGCTGTGGAGCGGACCTGAAAACCGTGCTCTTGCATGGCGGCCTGGACAGGCTAGCCCGGCGCTGCGGACTTGGCAGAAGCCCACTGTGCCAGCTGGTCATGGCCGGGCTGCAGGCCCCCCCTGACCCTCTACCGCCTACAGGGGCAGGCAGCACGGTCAAGGAGGCAGAGGGCCTCAGGAGGGGTGGCAGTCCAAACTGTCACTGCCCGACAGTGGGACTGCAGCCCAAGGGCAGTTCATGAGCCTCTCCACTGTCTCACCTGTGAAACACACCCTGTGCCCAGCTCCTGCTGGTTTAATGAGGAATAATCAACACGCAGAAAGTGTGCAATACTGCCCAGTACAATGGGTAGGTGCTCAACAGATGTCACTTCACCTTCAACTTCTAAAGACTACAAGTGACAATATCGGCTTCTTTCAAATTAAAATGTCAACCACATGCCAGGCATCCTAGGATCCTCATTATAGATTTTTTAAGTAGATGAAATAAGGTATTAAACACATTTCTCTCACAAATATTCTGAAGAGGCTCCCAACCACCCCACCAACTATTAGTTCCTATTTACATCAATTTACTCAAGTAAACTACAAAAAAATAAACAAATATAAAACTCTACTTAGGGACTTCCCACATTTCAGCAAAGCAAACCCCACTAGTGGGGCGGCTGATGGTGTGGGTCCCGAGGGCCACAGGCTGACGTGGGGCCGACCCACCCAGGTGGACACCCCATGGTCCACTGTGCACAAGACAAGCGCTCCTGATACAACCGATCAAGTCCTGGCCGACCTTAGATCGCAAACGGGGCCGAGAGGAACGCTCACACGCGAACCCACGTGGTGGCACCGCCCCCGTGACGCTGCTCTGGCCTCTCCCTCTGTGCCGGGCTCCTCTATGGCACCTACAGCTTCACCAAAGTTGGTCAGAATCCCTAGGAAATTTAAGAAACCCCCGTGGAGCCCAAGGGATGGTCAAACTGTACTCTGACGGTCCCCAGGCCGTGTGCGTCAGTCACCACAGGGGACTTCCAGCCGAGCCTCCCCAGCAGAACAGGGCTTTTGGCTGGTCGCCTACAGCGGCAGGGGGCAGGCAGCAGTTAGGGGATGCTTTCCCAAGTAAAACACCTTTTCAGATAAAATTTATTCACCTAGAAAGTTCATAAACGACCAGATTTCTCATTTCACACACATATACACATCCCCCAAGATACACTTACTTTAACTTTTTAATCAACCAGGAGTTTGTTTTTAAGGACGCCTTGGACAATGAAGACCCTAGGGGCATGGGGCCAACTCTGAAGCTACTTTTTTGTGGAGCCTGAATGTGTGGCAAACTACTCCAAGAGCCTTTTTTTTTTTGAGAGATGAAATATCAGAGCAACAGCACAATGATACGGTATCATATACTCCTAATGACTAAAACATCTATTAACTTTTAATGGGCAGAATCCAAGAGGCTCAGCACTGCTCACTTGTTAAAGGCTGGGTATCAAAGACGAGCCAGAGACCACGGATGTGAAGGCTGAAGTCTGACGCCCGCTGACCTGAGCGCTGACACCCTGCGGGTGCTGGGCCCACAGTGCTGTGTGTGCCACACTGACCCTCACAGCGCCCACGGGACTGTTCAACGAGGGCGCCCGTTCCACAGGTGAGACGACTGAGCCACGGCAGGCGCGGCACCGGCGTGGGGGCAGGTGTCCGTGTCCACGGCAGCACTGGCACACGCACCTGTCCAAGCAGCTGCCACCCTTCATCACACCACCACCTACCACAGAAAGGACACTGACAAGTCACTCCTAACAAAGTTCAATTCCAGTTTTTTTGCCTGATCACCCACAAATGGCTGTGTGTATGGAGAAAAGTAGAGTCGAGACAAAAAAGTCCCAGGTACGGACATCTCGGGCAAAGAGAGTAAACGCACAGAATGGCACAACCGTGCCAGGTCAGCCATGGGGCCAGGCTCTCACCACCCAGGGCTTGGCCCTCCGCTCTCTTCTCAGCAACAGAATCGGGACTCCAGGTCTGCCCTACGCCTGACTTGGTCCCAGGGGCCGTGTCAATGCATCCAAGCCAGTCCTCCTCCTCCGCCAACACGTGTGTCTGGAAGACATCAGGCTGAGAGAGCTGGCGCGTGGGATCCACAGTCTAAGAGTTCTCGTAGTAAAACCTATAGAGCAATGTTTCTACTGAATAAAGTGTTTGTGGCCACCTATCCTTTTGCTTGGGAGTATAAACAATTTGGGTGGACCCCTTAACCCTGTCCTGCTGTCAGAGAAGAGCAGCTCCATCCTCACCATTGCTCACGCCGAAGTATCAATCGTCCACGCACGGGTCGCTCACTCTTGCACCGCGCACATAACCGATCCTTAGCCTGCTGGCTCCACCTCAAAAACCTACCCAGAATCAGACCACTTCTCATGTCATCTGCCAGTGCCCCGCCCTCGGCCCACTACAAGGCGTGAATGCGCATGGCAAGCTGTCCCCGCTCAGGTCCTGATGCACACTGTACCAAACAGGCCTCAGGGCCTGGACACCGCTTCCCACTCCAGGTGTGCGGGCAGACCTCCACGGGACGTGCTCTCCGCTCACTTGCATCACTGCTCCCAAGTCGCTTCCCCAACCAGCTCGGTTTCTCCTCCTCCCGCTTTAGTCTTTCCACAGTGCTCACCACCTTCTAACACACTACAAAACTCCCCTGTGCTCGTCCCCACGCCACCAGAAAGCAAACTCCATGAGGGCAGAACCCCTGGGCCTGGGGCACCACCTAGCACGTTGCCGGTGCTCAAGTGTTTGTTAAATGAACGAATCAAGTATCAAAAACCAAGTCCCCAACCAACAGTGTTAAATCCAGGACCCTACAAAACCATCAGCAGCAGCGGCTTCTCTCCGAAACAGTAAGAGGCGGCAGGCCAAGAGGCCCGGCAGGAGAGCGAGCGCTCTCCCACCCCTAAGAGTGAGCGGCAGTCTCGGCCCACCAAGCCCAGTGAATCGGACACGGCGGGGACGCCCTCTGCCAACACAAGTCTCCCGGGGCCACAACGGAGTCCGAGTCTGGCTCTGCCGCCACCCCTCACCCCACCCGCCCACTGAGGGGCTGGCCCACAGCCCTTTGCGGTACTACCTCCCTGTCCTAACGCGCTCCAGACTGGACCACTGCAACTGTCAACGTGCCCCTCACGGGGGCAGTGACAGACGCAGACCTTCCTCACACGTGAGCCTTCTGTGCTACGGTCACATCTGCGGGCCACAAACAGGTCAGCGTGAGCAGCAGCACTTCCTTTCGATTCCCTCTCTACACGCCAGCGGCGCCCTGCTGGTGTCCCCGAGGAAGAACCCTGTTTCTCTGCCCCTCCCCACAGGGCACACCGGGTCGCTGCAATCACCACCGTTCACCACCGCTTGTGCCGGGTGGCACTTCTACACGACTTGTTTGGGTTCAGACTCATCTGACCCTCAGGAAGCCCCCAGGAGGCAGGCACAATAACGGTCCCCAACTCACAGATGGTAAAACTGAGGACATCAGACAGGGTCACTAACCGAATCCAGAAACATCCTCTGTGAAGGTGAGGGCTGTCCTTTTCTACACTTTTCAGGAAGCTGCACATGAAAAAGTGGAAGTAAACACCAGTCAGAGGAAAACCAATCCAGGAATAATGCAGCTGGAAAACGCCCTTTGCACTGCCCAGCAGCCCTACGGCCCAGGCAGGGGACACGAGGTTATGCGGGACCCTCACGTAAACAGCTGACGGGGCTGCCGACACCACGCCCGCCAAGAACTCCTCTCATCTCTTCAAGGCAGGCACGTGCCCCCTGATGGGTGCTGCACCCAGGCACCCTCACGTACTCCTGCCAAACCAAACACCCTGAAGCTCCTAGGACTGTTCTACCTACATACGAGTTTACAGAAAACAGCCAGACCCCAAGAACAGTAAGACACCAGGAAATGATTAACCAAATTCAGATGGGGCTGAGGGGGGAGCTATTCTGGTCCTACGACAGGTAAGGACCAGGACAGGTTCCGAAAAGCACCCCCTTAGGCAACCTGGCCACTCTGCACACAGAGCAGAGGCACTCACACACGTAGAAGGCAACGCCCATGACACCCGGGGCTGTACGGTGCACCACTGCCACGGACGCAGCCTGTCACTGACAGGACCACCGCTACCTGGCACATGAGACTTAGGAAGCCATCAAGCTGGACCTTGTTTGGGTTCAGGTTCATGCAAGCCAACTGTGGAGAAACAACTGAGACAATTCAGGGAATCTGACCATGGATTAGTTAAGTATTTCATAAAGGAGCACCTTTACCTTTCAGACACATTCTAAATATTTACAGGTGAAATTTTTCCTATATGCATTTGCTGTAAAGTAATCCAGCAATAACTGATTCAAAAGCAACAGATGCTAAAGCCAGAGGAAAACTGTTCGAGAAAAGAATATTCCGCCTCAAGCATATCGCTCCATAAATCACTGAACTACCAAAGGGACAAAGGCAGGTCTGCGATGGAGCGCTCTGACGTCACCAGTGGGACAGCCCAAAACGCCTCCTGACAGGGTACCCTGACACCTGGCTGTGACACTCCTGCCACAATGTATGACCCGTTGAGAAAACCACCAGACAAATCAAGAGTGAGGGGTTCTGCAGACCAGTGGCCGCAGACTGTCATTAATGACAAAGATTTGAGAACTTTCCAGACCAAGGTGCTAAACAACTAGATGTGTGATCCTTAACTGAATACTGGATTAGAAAACTACCAGATATTACTGGAATAACAGTAAACTTGAACATAAATCTGACAATTTAGAACAGCACTGAATCAAGGTTGAATTTCAGTACAATGGTTGTTTTGGCTGGAAGAGGCCCCTGTTCCTGAGAAAGACACGTCAAGATGCCTAAAACTTTCCAATGGTTGAGATTCTTAAAAAAGGGTAAATATAGGATAATTCTAACAATTAGTGATCCAGGCAAAAGGCCTACAAGTATTAACTGTTCTTGCAACTATTCTAAAGGTTTAAAATTTTAAGATGAAGAATATAAAATAATCCAGCAAAAAACCGGGGGGATTGGAAATGAAGCAAGACTGGTAACTGTTGACAATCTATTGGAACTGGGTGGCAGGAGACTCACTTAACTCCCTAGTTTTCTGGGTATGCCTGGGCCCGTCTTAATCGCTACATGAAGTAGAGTAAACACGTGCCTGAGGCAAGGTCAAGAGCAATCTCTAGATGAGGGGTCCTGTAGGAAAACACACTGAACCACTACCACACGCCACTGGTTCGCTCAGGCAGGGCCTGCCAGCCACCGTGAACAAAGCCTGCCTGACCCTACACACAGGGCCATTCCTGCTCCTGTCCCCAGCAAGGGACTGGGCCATCACATCTTCCTCACCTCGCCACCACCGGGCCTGAGCATTCTGATGAAAATGAACTTGCCACATTTTGCCCCTTTATCCCGCTGTCTCTTACTAGAATGTAACCTGCCCAAAAGCCAGCACTTTGTCTTGCAGTGTATACCCCTCTGCTCCCCAAATAGGCGCCTACCACCGCTGCTGCCTGGCAGGCGCTCAAAAGAGACGCTCAGCATCTCCTTCAACCTGAAGGGGCTCTGGCTGCAGGACACTGCCTGCACCTTTTCACAGACCCGGCAACCCGGCTTGGGAGACCGCCTTCGGAGTCCAGCCTGGCCGCCGCCTGGCTGACTGCGCAGAAACCACAAGCGGCCCCTGCTTACACCAGCCACTGGGGATCAGGTGCCACGAACCTGAAGGTTCAGAGAGGTGCAACGCACAACCCGGGCAACTCCGTCATTTGCCCTCGGGTTCTCTGTCCTCATCCCACTTGGTTCCAGTTTTACATTCCTAGAAAAACCATTCCTAGAACAGCGATGGAAGTTTCAACTTTTCCATGTGACTGAGGCCAGAAAGCATAAACACCAGAGTCTTCCTGGTAGACCAGACTTTAATTCTCCAAGGAGGCCAAATCATAAATAAAAGATCCTAAAATTGGAATGTTTCCTCAGGCATATACTTTTGGTTGGAAAATTCAAAAACTTTCTAATTTCTCCCAAAGCTTGGGGAATATAAGATTTTCAAGAAGTAAAAAACACATTAGTAGGATAACCTGAACAGTATTTGGGAGGACCGGTAAAAATCATGGTCTGACTGAGCCTGAAAGACGAACCTACAACTTAGGGCAGCAGTGGAGACTACAAGGTGCAGCTGGGCTTCTTGTGTCTTTGCAGGAGGGACCACGGACAGACACCAACACGTGGCCCAACAGGGTCCCAACTGCCTGCACCGCATGCCAAGGGCAGGATACCTGAAATTACAGGTTCCAATTATTCCACCTTAATCAGATAAAATATTTAATAAGGGAAGTGATACCAGGAGGAATTTCTCTTCTTCACATTAATCTTCTTACACCGCATTTGTAAAAGCCCCCAGGTGTCCGTCCGCAGGTGAGAACTGCAAGCCCCAGGCTCATGGTGCCGCCAGAGTCCACTGGACGGCAGGTCGCCCCGACAGAAACCTGGTGTCCGAGGTTGTCGAGACAGCATACTTGAAACAATCACTTTCTTGTACAAATGCGAACAAGGCAGAAGGTAAGTAGTGCACGAGCAAAAGAGCAACAATAAAAACAGCCTATTACTGGGTTATATGTTTACTTAACGGGTTCAAGCGATTGCTAACAGGACACGTAAATGTGCCTTTCCTGTAACATCCTCCCAGCAAAGGTCCTACCTCCAAATTTAGCATTTCATTCAACAGCAGAAACACACCTTCAGTCGGAATCTAAACCAGGACTGAATGTTTCATATTTGCAATCTCCAGAGGGCATCTGAACACAGACCAAGAACAGCGGGGTCTGGGACCTGACCTGGCTGTCCGCCCCTGACAGCAGCAGAGGCTGCCCGTGCTCCCGCCCAAGGGGTTCCCAGCACCTGAAGTGCAAGTGCAGCCAACACTCACCACACGTCCACAGCAGCCTGGCTGTTACACCTGTACTTGGGATTCTTCTCCAACAAAATTAAGCACTTTAACAGCCAGGTCAGGGGTTGAGGAAAATGCTCTAACAGCTAAACGAAGGCTAAGTGAAGGCTAAACAAAGACAAAACCAGGAATTCATTCTGGGGCAGAAGCAGGCAAATGCCAGTTTAGGAACACGGAAGGTTAGAGGTCAAGGTTTTGTGTGGTCAGGTCCAGTTTCCCTTACGATTTCATCTGCAAGCTCTCACCCACGCCCACCTCCAAGGAGTGTCCCTGCAGTGAGCAGGGGCTCCACACCTCAGGAACTGTAATCACAGCAAAGACAACTGGGGGACAAGGGGACCAAGCAAATTGATTGCACCTGGACTGGAAAAGTAAAATGAACAAACCGGACCCGAGTTTTTACTTGTGATCTGCTGTTACGTATCTGGGGTGGGTGGGAAAGTGAGAAGTCAGTCGAGGTAATAACTTGGCCTCTGTTCTGTGACGACAACGGATAGGACCTGGTCCAAACAACCGTCTGCCACCTCTCAGCTCTACCCAGTCTGGAGGAGCACCTTCTTCCGTGGTAGCACTTTTCCGAGACCATGGGTCGTATATGCTCAAGCGAACTTCATAGACATACTCCAGGCCAAAAAAAAAAGTCATTTTCCAAACAAAGCTGTCTTTGCCCAGAAGCAGCATTTCAAACCTTTCAGAGATTGTAAATCACCCAGACATTAAAAGAAAAAAAAGGCAAATTGTTTGCCTAAGTCATACTTCGGGAGGTCTAAAGACCATGAATGTCTAAAACCAATTATCGAAATTAGAAATTGCAAGATGGTAGCTGTATCTAACCAACAAATACATTTCATTTGGTCCATGGGGCTTAAACATTTTTTAGTTAATCGCCAACATCAGGAAAGTCAGATTCCCTGTAAACTTGAGTTCTGGGCAGAATGGGGTAGAAGGGAAGAAGCTGGCAGAACCAGGCCCACACTCCCACGGCAGTAACAGACTGGAGTAGTGAGCGCTAACGCACACGCACACACGCACGCACCCACGCATACCCCTTTCCCTCCAGCCACACGCCCACCCAACACTTCGCACCATGAATTAAAACACTCCAAACTGTGACAAAGTCCTCTAAGGCTGATGACAACCATTCATACTTACCAGTTTAAAACACAGTCGTTAAAAAGAATTAAAATCTATTCCTTAGGCAACTCTGTTAAATAGCTTTTTATTAACCCATGAATACATTCACACTTCACCTTGCCATCTCCAAAAAAGGATAAAAACGATTTAAAAGTTAAGCGGTATTACCCTTCCTCTTGGGCACACTCACTTCGTCACCCCTCGTGCACTCACACATGTTCCGAGGGCTTGCTCTGCACGGTGCCCAGCACCCCACGCCACCTGACACCCCATCATACAGCCTCAGAGTGAAACAGTCAGGTGCAAAGTGCGGCCTGAGATAAAGCTGGGTACACATCAAAAACATGTATTCTCTTGTAAAAGGTCTTATTTTTGACTTGTTGGATTGCAGGTACTTCTGGCTTATAAGACAGTTACTAAAAAAATCAATCACGTTAACAAAATACATACATTCCAGCAACGTGCTATAATGTAAAATACTGCTTTATTTTAATTTCTTTATAAAAATAAAATCTGTACCAATAGGAATGAAACAAATCTCTTAAACTCACGAACTGAAAAGGTAATATTATAATATACTGCTACATCAAAAATGAAAAGTAAAATATTAACTGAAAATATCACGTAAAGCAGAAATCAAGTGGGTCATTACATCTGCTCCATCTGTTGATTCCACTGGAAAGTAGTCAGCATTACACCTTTAGCAATTGCACAACTGGCAACCAAACATTGATGAAACAAGTTAAAATACTGTTTTTTCTCCCACACCTGCCTCTGCTCGCCTTAGCACTGACCTACATGCAGTGTGGAATTCTTCCGACTTCTTCTGCTCTTTACTTTTCCCACCCTCCTCACCTAAAGAGCACGTTCAGGTCTCACTAAGTGCTAGGGAGGGAAGGAAGGACAGCAGAACGAACACGAAGCCCAGCAGCAAACGCAGCGGTGCAGTTCTGCGGGAGTCCCGGCGCGCACAGGGCCTGGCCAAGGCCAGCAGCTGTGGAGCGAATGATACCCATGTCTGACAGAGGCCAGTCCACGTAGGCAGAGTTCGTGGCATCCCTCATACATTCCCTACATCACAGACGCAAACGTCTGTCCTTGTTTAATTATCGTCGTGTGCAAGCTGTTAATGTAGAATGGCTCATGTTCATTATTTATTCAGAAAGTACTGCATTCCAGGTTGGACTCAGCCTCAGATTCTGATAAAATAACTTACATAAAGTTATCTTCAGGAGTCTCTTCATCAATGAGATGGAACTGGAAAACCAGGCAGTAAAGTCCGATGACTTGCCTAAGATCACACAGCTAAGCTCATGGCACACTGCACACCTACTGCCTCCAAGGTCATGTGAGTACCATCTCCTCCACGGCTCTCCACCTGAAGGAAGGCTCCCCTTTCAGAGATGAGAAGTTGAGGGTCCCAACAGGGTACAATCCCTAGGAAGCAGGTGTCAGGAACCAAAACCAGGCTGTGATCTGTCTCTAAGGCTTTCTAGGATCCCATGCCAGTTCTCTGTTTATTCCAACACAAAAGGGCCATTATCTTCATTCAGGATCTTATGTCCTTCTGTTCAGTTAGGGTAACAAAAATCAGAGCTCTTACTGAAGAAGCAGCATTCATATCCAAAACAACCATATCCAAAAGTAATAGGGGGAAAAGGGATTAAAGCTAAAGTGGAAAATCAAAAATCACACATACGTACCTTAAACATTTTACTTAAGTTTAGCACATAATTGTACGTGCATTTGCCAAACTCAACATGGGGTCACAGCACTGGGAGAAGGGAAGCGACGCGAGGCTCCTTGCCGAGCACCGTTCCGTCTGCTTGGCCTGCGCGCCCAGGAAGGCACCACCTACGGGTTCCACGTCCAGCTTCCTCACCGTGGGAAGCTTTGAGAAAGCCCTGAAGAGCAGTCTGCGCAGTCTTGCTGCACTACTGCTACTCTTCCTCTCCGAATGCGCTGACTGCAGCCACATCTAATTCTACAGCCGGTGTTTTAGTGACTCACCTTCATCAAATCCTTCCCCAAAATGCCACTGTTTTCGGGGGGTGGGGGCCTGCAGGGGAAGTCTGTACTCATTTTCACAGTTGATATATTTAAATTATTACTGTAAAAACAAGATTACCTGCCATGAAATTGTGTTAGAAGCCAACACAACTTGAGGCAAGCACACAACTCACCCAGTGCCAGCAAAGTGCACTGACTTGAAAGCAACTTACTAGCACCAGAGGTCAGCATGCCATCGCACATCCAAGAACTGTTTTGAAGGGATGACAGTAATATTCTTTGTAAGGCAGCTAAGTGAGTATGGACCTGTGTGCAAAGCAGAGCACAGGACAGGAGTGAAACAGACTTGAGCCTCGAAAATTTGTAATCTCACAAGAAGGTAAGAAACTTTCACCCACTAACTGGAATACCAAGCAGCGATCCACGGGACAGCACACAGAGCCCCACGCAGGCCCAAAGGGAAGATCAGCAAGTTCGAGGCGACGGTGCACATCTTCCTTCAACAGCTGCTCACTGTACCGGGGAGTCAAAGTGGCCTTGCGGCGGGAGTTCCTGGAGATGGTGGAGTAACATGGAGAGGGAGGGCATTCCAAGAAATGCAGTGCGCCACACGCACCCCACAAAGTAAGAGAGTATCATCTGTGGGACCTGCAGCAGACGGCCTTGGGTGCGAGAATTCATCTGAATGTCTTCTTTTCAAAAATGGCTGCGCTGCAATATAGCGATACTGACACGATCAATCAGTATGTGAGGGCAGCGAGATAATCGGAAAGGCTTGGTATTATTTTCTTAAAAATGCACTTCAATTTCATTCTTTAAAGCATCTTAGGAACAATGTGTTTTTGCACTCCAAGAAGCATATTTGTAGGCATTAACCCCTCAGCCGCATGTTAGAAAGACCAGCTAAGAAACTGCGAGAACTGAGAAAGACAGACGAGTGGTCATCTAGGACAGAGAAGAGACTAGGTGGGATGGAGACTAAGGGACACAAAGACTGGCATTTGTTCAGCTCCAGGTGACAGAAGACAGGAGAACCTGGGAGGGAGATGAGACAAGCTGAGGGCAGACAACTCATTAAATCTGTGCCACATTGACTTTGCACTGCCAAGGAGACACCAGGGGGCTACAACCAGCACAGGTGAAGTACAAACGCCAGAATTCTCAGCTGTTCCCCAAAAGGAAAGTCACCCATATGAAGGTCAAAGGTACAGTGCATAATGAAGAGGGAAAGGAAGTAATCAAAACAGAATGCTAGAGAATAGCACAAGAAGCTAAGAGAAATACTGAGCCTGGGAAACTGCATCTGTACACTCTAAATCAGGATCAGCAAATCTCCATAAAAGACCAGATAATAAACATAAAAAAGACACCTGTATTTATGACTCCCACATTTGAATTTCACGTCATCTAACATTCTTTTGACTTTTCCCCCCAACTCTTTAAACATGTAAAATCCTTTCTCCACTCCCAGGCCTTACAAATGCAGGCAGCCAGTTACATTTGGCCTGTGACCCGCAATTGGCCAACTCCTCCTCCCAACCAGAGCAACAAGCCTGGGAGAGCTGGAGGAACTGCCCCTTCCCAAATTTCTGAGGGTGTTTTTCCTTTAGTTAATAACTTACCAGACTTTCATTAAATTTGAGTGACTTTCTTAAATTAGTCTAATTCCTTATATTTGATGTCCCTAAGAATTACATGCTGGTGATAATCCCTGTTAAGAACACTGCCTTTCACTAAAAAGAGGCTTCCTCGTCTTGAACAGAAACGTGACTCCTGTACCACAACTACAGCGAAGGCACGAGCTGAAAAACATCCCTTCCGAATGCGTCCCTCATCTCTTTCCAACACTTTGTCTTCTTTAAAGGGATTTTATCATCTCAAGGCAGAAAGACCCAATTGCAGTCTGCATGTAAATATCTAGATTTTAAAAACCTACGTCAGTATCAAATATGAGTCATAAGTGACAACAAAAAAACTTGAGTGCAGAACGGCAGCTTCCGACAGGCGCTGTTCTTCAAGGTTACACACCATGTCTGCGAGGAAGGCCTCCTTGCCCCCCGCCACTCCTTGCACCTTAGCTGTGGCTCAGGGGCAGGACCGGGACTCCTTCTTCCACCACTTGCTGCGGCAATAAGCTGTAACCCAAGAAAACTTTAATACCAAATGAAAGCATGACATTGTCCACAAAGCCCAAGTCTTTCATCACTGGATAACCATTTTAAGTTGTCCGATTTCAAGCACACAAAAAAACACAAAGGGTGATTATTAAAGATACAAGCTAAGCTGTTCAAGGAGGGCCCAAGGGAAGGAAAAAAAGACTAACTTAGCCATCTGACAGCTAGAACTAAGATGTTTCCAGCTAACTTTGGCCTGCCACCAGCTGAGAGCAGAAATGTCACCATTTCCTAGTCATCAAATGTTGCCAAGCAAGAGCCAAGCTACAATGTGCCGGAGCTGGCCAGGCCCGTGTTTGAGTTCCTGAGACCCTACGCCTCCCCCAAAGGTATGGAAAGCGCAAACAGTTTGTAGTTACTGTTTTCAGAAGATCCTAACTTAGATACAACTCTACGACTAATATAAAACTTTTGCCAGCTTTTCTAATCAAAAAGGCTTGAGTGAAAAGAAATAAAACTCTTTACCACACAATCAGAAAATCCACTGCTTTTTACATTTTAGGAACTGGAACATCACTACTTTGATTTCTAAACTTATAAAATCCAGGTGGTAAATTAAACTCAGATTATATTGTAAAATTCTTTGTCTCCAAAGAACTATTTCAATAAGTTATCTTAAAATTTAACATATAATCTACTTTTCAATAAACTTAAAACCAAATGAGTGGTATTAAACATAAATTGTGAAATGTTTTAAAGAAAAAGAACTTGAGATTTCCAAACTAGGTATCTGCTCTTACTCCTACTAGAAAAATAAACAGAGGTGCACAAATGCAGTTTTATTGCACACACACACACACACACACACACACACATTCATTTGGTGATTAAGTTGGTTACTATTTAAACTATGAACCTTTAGTCCCCCATGTAAAAATTCCTAGTAGCGTGAGACCTCAGGACCAAGCATTTCCCGGGGCTCTCACAACTTGAATATGCCAATTCTGGGCAAACAGAGAGTCCGGCAGAAGTCGACACCTACCTGAGTGGGGTTGCTGGGGTAATCATACGGGTATAATGATTTATGGTTCTAATTTGAACATTGCACCGAAAATGTCACGTGGCGTGCTGAAGGGTGACGCTGTTGTTACAGAACAACTGCTGATGATTTGTAATGAAGAAGGGGCATTATGTACACTGGACTCTGTACAAGGCACGATAAAGTGTCCATAACCAAGTAACCGAAGAATGTAAATGCTCTGCGTGGATCTTTTTTCACCACAAAATTCCTCTTCTTGAACCCATCCCAATAACAAAACTTCTCTGCAGTTTCTATAGCCTTTCCTAGGCTTCTCTACACTGTGCATGGCTTTTTCATTCACGCACTGGCAATTAAGTCTTTTACCGAACTGAAATTAAATGCCAGTCTTTAAAATCTAATTTCAAAGTGAAATCAAAGGGCATTGGCCATTTTCTCACTCTTAAGAGAAAGGAGCTCAGAAATCAGTGTCAGATGTCGCCCAAGAAACCAGATGTGGTGCCGCCCATCTACCTGACTGCTGTCACTGCAGGGATAGGGCCTGGGCCATCCGCCTCCTTGTCAGCTGGTGGGAAAGCTCTCCCATGCCCTGCGTCCAGACCCCCGAAACCAGCAGCCCCCTTCTCTGCAGCTGCGCACTTCCACATATGAACGCTGGGTTTTCCAGACGTGAGGAAAGCTCTCCGGTGCTACCTGACTGGGGCAGGGTAACAACACTTCCACAATCTTCTCTTTCTGGAGACTCTCCTGCACACAAGGTCTAAGTTGGTCTCAGCAACCGTCTTTTCAAACGGATGTAGTCACTGCCTTCACAGGCCTGTTTCCCAACATCCATTATAGAATTTAACCCCACTTCTTACTTTTCCCACTAAATTAAAACTTGGGGGGAAGATAGAAATGACTCTGTTATACCCACACACTAAAATAAAAGTCAAGCTAAATGGCACCTGCAATAAATGTCTCCTTGGGAGGAACTGGTCTCTACACACATCAACGCACAAAGGCGGAAGGGAGGACAACAAAAGCGAAGGCTCAGTGAACTCCCAACCACAAACCGAGGAAAAGCACTGCAACTTGTAAGTGACTGATTCACACGCCACTGTACACACCTCAGTGAGAACTCATTCTCTGCACTGTATGCACCCTGAAATCTTTCAACGGGGCGCTCCCACAGGTGACTTTGTGAGAGCCTCAGCAGGGTATCTGCATATTAAATTTAAAAACTCGTGTATGTGCTCAATGTTAAGGAGTCCAGGTCGGGGTCAAAGGAAGTAAAACCATGACGAAGAAGGGGTGAGACACCCCAGAAGAGACTAAGAACACTCGCTCTTTGGGCTTAGAGAGGGCCCCTGAAAAGCAACAGAAAAGCACCTTGGGAACCCAAGGAAAGGCTGGGAAACTACCACCGCTCAACTTCCACTTCTGCTCTAGAGTTGTCCAAAATAGCGTTATTTCTTCAATTCCAGGACACATAAATGATTTGGGGAAATGTGGTAGGGAACAAGCCATCCCCTCGAAGTGGCATGCTATAAGAAGCACGTATTTCAGGGTGTAAAAATATAAAAAATATGCAACTTCAAGTGGAGGAGCTGCAACAGGCTTGGGGGGGGCACCCACAAACTGCTGATGAAAACCAGGGTTCCCCAGCCTCCCAGAGCTGTGTGAGCTCTCAGTGGCACTCACTCTGCAGTAAATACATGCACTGTTAACTTTTCCATTCACCCCCCATGCACTGACCCTGTTTTAGAATATACCACTTCCCTAAGTTGAAAGAATAAAAACTGTTCTAAGCCAGCAAGTCTTTGGGTTTGTTAAACATTTGCAACCTACTTAAAAATAAATCCTGTGAACAAAACCTAAGTTTTGTTATTCTTTAACCTTACTTTATTTAGGTCAAGGAACTCTTCGGCACAAGTTCGCCATCCTAACAATGTCCTGTGATAACCTTGGGGGCCAGCCTCAAGGGAACTGTTCACCAGGATCATCCTGAAGGTTCCCCCCAACCCCTGGATTTCAAGACACTCAATTACTGTTTTAACCAAACTGTGCTGCCTGGCTTATCTAAACTAGGGTAGGAAATGCATGCTCCACATACAGGAGCATCCAAGAAAAAAAAACAAAACCCACTGGACACAAAAAAACACACGTTGGCCTGGAACAGGAACCAATGCACTTGGCAACTCTGTCCAAGACAAATTTGAAGTCTCATTTCAAAGCTTCATGGAACCAATGTGCCTATACCTTGACTACCCAGTGATCACCTGTTCCCTCCCCAGAACATAGTAAACAGCAGAAAGTTCAATGACTGGCTACGGTAGTTCCTCAAACGCCCAGGTGAAAGGGAGAGCTCCAACAATTTCCACAGGATTACAATGGTTTCCTTTCCAATAACCTGCGTTTTGTTTTCCAGTTTCTATTCCCATTAAGCAATAGGGGGACAAAAGGGCCAAGAAAGGGGGACCATGCCAGGGGCTCCACACGACGATCTTTTCTCTCTAGTCCTGGGATGTCAAGCTGGCGGACACACGGGACTGCGCCCTGGACCGGCCGCGGGGGACTAAAGGCACGGAGTCCTTTCCTGCAGTCCAAGGGGCAGAGGCTGCAATCTCTGCCTGTTGCCCTGTGCCTGTCTCCATGGAGCCTGGACCGCGCAACCCGGGCTGAAGTTCGGCCCAAGTTCCTACAGCCCCTCCTCCAAATTGACCCAAAACATGATTCCCACAGAAAACGGGCCCAGGTCTCTAGCACTGAAGGAAAGCTATGCTTCAAAAGTTCAAGCGTAGGTTTGTTTTTTTTATACCTGGAAAAAAAAAAGCACACACCATACAGCAGCACACGCTACATTACCGCATTCACGGGAGAAGGAAGACTTCAGCGCCGGCTTGTGGCATACCTGACCCAGCACAGGGGACGAGGAGCCGCCGTCAGGCCGCGGGCCCGGTCCTGGGCCCCACCGTTACCTGTGAACGGGCTGCAGGTGCGCTCAGCGTCCCTCCACGCCAGAAACGCCCTACCGCGATTTCAATCAAAAGCAGGGGAGCAAAGTTTCTTCCGGAAGGCGCAAAAAAGGTCACAAATTGGATGAATGAAACGGGGCTAAGGGCACTGGGAGCAGGACTGTCGCTGGAGTCAGAAAAAGAGAAGTCAAAGGTTTTCTAACGTGAGACCGGCTCTCAGAGGCCGTGATCCAGATACGACTGCACAACACGCGTTGGAGGGCGGTTTTATTGGGCGCGGACGGTTCCGGGCGGACGGTTCCGGGCGGGCGGCAGGCTGGCGACCGCAGGGCGGGCGGCGGCGGCGGGGCCGGACCCAGGCAGCTTCGCGACGACTGAGAGGAGTCGGACGCTCGCGCGTGTCCTCCGCGGACCTTCCACTGCTCCCGCAGCCCGCTCTGCCCCCGCCCCCCGCCGGCCGGCCGCGTGCGAGGCACACCCTCCCGCCCGCCGCGCTCCCGCGGTCACACCCCCACCACCCGCGCGCACGCGGCCTCGCGGAGCCGGCCGGCCCCCGCGCGCCCCTCGGTGCGGACCCCAGCCCGCGGCCCCGGCCCCTTCCTGGCCTTGCGGGGAAAGGCGAGGGGCGGCGGCCTAGCGACCGTAGGGCGCCCGCAAGGGAAGTCGGGCTCTCAAGGGAAGGTCACTTACCCGCTGCATGGCTTTTAGGATCAAAGCCAGCTCGTAGCGGGGCATGCCCCAACACACTGCACGCGGCTCCGGACCGCGCCGGTTCCCGGGACGCTGAGAGGCGCGGACCGCCGACACCCGCCGAGGTGCTAGGCCGTAAGGCTGCCGGGCGGCGAAAGCAGCTCCGGCCGCGGGAGCCCGGGCTTAAAGGCTCTGGCAGCTGCGCAGACCGCGCGCCACGCCCCCGCGCGCCACGCCACGCCCCCTTCTTAAGGCGGCCGCGGCCCCTCGACAGCCCGGCTCCCCGCCAAGCCCCCAGGGAGCGCTGATCTCGCAGCGGTAGCGCTGGGATAACGCAGTGGGCTGGGCCGGGAGCGGCCCACGGAGCCCTTACGCCCCCTCAGGTCTTGTCGCCGCCGCGGCTGCGGCCAATGCCGCGCCCGCTATCTAGGGTTCCCGAGCCAGCTGGAACTTTCCATGCCTTCCGTCTCATCCTAGGCGGCGGACGAGCGTGCGCCCCGGTGTGCGCGTGCGCTGCCGTGCGGCTTCTCTGTGCGCGCGCCTCTCGCCCGCGACTCCCCGCCCGGAGGAAGGTTCTCGGTGCCCTGCTCCCCCGCGTGGGCTGGCGGGCGGCTCGCGTGCTCTCCAGTCCCCGGCCGCGCACAGAGGCTCCCGAACGGCACGTTCGGCACCGCTTTGGACTGCGACTCCCGCGCTGCGCGAGGAAGGCCGGTGGGGATTTCGCGGGCGACCTGCCGCTCACGCGGCTTCCTGGGCCTCTTCCCTGGAGCGGTGGGCCCAGGGCTCAGGCTGTGGGCCGCCACGCCGGGGCCGCTTGGGCCCATCCCCCGCGCGCTGCCTGACCTTGCCAGGGTCCAGCACAAAGGGGACATGGAAGGCATCCACTTCCCAGGGCAGTGATGCCTTTGAGTGAGCTGATGTACGTAAATCTCTGAGAGCCATGCCTGCCCCCAGAGGAACCACGCGGGCATTTGTTCTGTGGGCCGGGCATGACCCACGTGCTGTTGCCAAGGGCAGGCTAATACTTTTGGGTCAAACCAGTGTTCTAGAATGCTCTGCTTCAATGTTCTAGAATGATCCCCTAAATAGGGGATCGGAGGATCGGAGCATGCCTGGGGGGGGGGGGGGGGGGGGAGTCAGGTGTCTCCTGAACACACAGGGTTACTTACCTCTCCTTCCAGCCCCTGCTATGCTCTGCCTGCAGTTGTAGTAAATACATTTTTCTCCAGCACTACTCAGAGACCGAGGTCCTTGCAAGTGCCGACCCCTGCCTTGCCTCTCCCCATTAAAAGGGTCTCTAAGTGAGACGATTCTCAACTTGAGAGTGCCTTAATGATAATAATAGGTAAAACCAAGCATCACTTATTGTGCATTGCTTATTGTGCATTGCTTATTATGCATCACTACAAGTCACGTAAGACTTTTACATGGATCATAAAATTCTTGACAGCATGTGAAGCAAGTCACTATTATTAACCCCCACTTCAGGGATTGAGAAATAGAGGCACGCAAAGGTGGTGTAACTAGCTCCAGGTCAAGTATACTAATAGAAACAAAATTTGACCCAGACTTTATGAAGGTTCAGCCCCCAGTTTGTCCATCCTCTGGTTCTCCCACCACACGGTTTAAGGAGTTGGTATGATTTAGTGGATTTAGCATGATTTCCGTATTAACCAAGAAGAGATTCCCATTGGTCACCTTATCCAGAGACTTTGCTACTTCTCATCTGCTTTCCATCCCCCACAAAAGGGAAGGATGCTTTGAACACAACCTTATCTATTCTTGGACTTCTACATAACCCCTGTTCTTCCAAAGAGAAACCATAGTGGCTCACTACAAGTTAATGCAAGTTACCTGGCTGGTATAGAATAAGTTCTCCCTTAGTTAAAAAGAGTAGACTACTTACTATCAGTTAAGCAACAGAAGGAAGCAAGGCACTCCTGGCCCTTACAAATTTTCCAGGGTGGTCCCTATGTCAGCCCTTCCTGGTGTTACGAATCACGTCCCATCTGAGGAATGAGAAAATGTGGACCCGGAAGGAATATGCCAAGCCTAAGACCTCAGCAGTACCATGAGCTGACTTCAACTTTTAGTGCTTCCTCTGGAAGCTCCACAGTTTTTCACAAATTCCTAGCGGTGAGTGAGGATTTTGCTTCTCCCTCCACTTCCTAGGATGCTACAAGTGGGATAAGGAAATTAGCCTGATTGCCTAGGGCTTCAGCACCCTGAACCATCCCAGTCCAGGCGGTGCCTACAAGCTCATTCCATTTATTCTGAAAGGGGGAGAGAGGGCAGCTACCCCAATTTTTCCCCTTCAACATTTCTTTTTAAAGCACAGCCCCGCAATGCTGGTGAGGTCATTAAAAATCAGTAACAAAATCGAAAGGAGTGCTGCCGCACATTCAATGTCTTCTACTGTCACCACAAACTTCACCAAAAATACCTTTTTTATGTTATGCTACATATATTCATCATTTAGAATATAAAACATCACTGCAGCAGTTAATATCTTAATTTTTAAAAATTATCCCAATACTTAAGACTAAGCTAACTAAGGCAGTGAAACATCTGTACACTGAGAACTGTAAAAGAGTGATGAAAGAAATTAAAGCAGACACAATTAAATGGAAAGATATCCCATGTTCCTGGGTTAAAAGAATTAATATTCTTAAAAAGTCCATACTAACCAAAGCAATCTATAGGTCCAATGCAATTCCTATCAAAATGCCTAGGGTGTTTTTTACACAAATGGAAAAGAGTCATAAAATTCATGTGGAACCACAAAAGACCCTGAATAACCAAAGCAATTCTGAGCAAGAAGAATAAAGCTGGAGGTACCGCGCTTGCCGATTTTAAACCAGGTGGCAGAGCTATGATAATCAAAAATGTAAAAGTACTGGCATAAAAACAGCCATGTAGACCAAGGGAACAGAATAGAGAGCCCTGAAATAAACACACACATATACAGCCAACTGATGTCCAGCAGGGTTGCCGAGAACACACAGTAGGGAAAGGGTAGTCCCTTTAGTACATGATGTTGGGGACACGTGTCCACAGGCAAAAGGATGAACTGGACCTTTATCTCATACTACAGACAAAAAGTCAACTCAAAATGGATTAAAGACTTACACCTAAGACCTGAAACCATAAAACTCCCAGGGGGGCGACAAACAGGGGAAGCTTCTTGACATTGGTCTTGATAATAGTGTCCTGGACATGACACAGGAGCCTAGGCAGCAAAAGCAAAAACAGAGAAGTGGGGTTGCACCAAACTAAAACCCTGCTGCTCAGCAATGGAAAGAGCACAATGAAAAGGCAGCCTGCAGAATGGGGGGAATGTGTGCAGACCGTGTGTGGGGTAAGGGATTAATATCCAGAATATATAAGGAACTCAAACAATCTGATAGCTAAATAAACAGCCTGATTCTAAAATGGACAAAGCAACTGAATCTCTCCAAAGAAGGTAAAGATGCTCGACATCGCAAATCGTCTGGGAACTGTGAGTCACAATAATATATTATCTCACATCTGTTGGGATAGCCGTTATCAAAAAGTCAGGAAATAGTACGGTTGGGGAGGAGGCAGGAGAAAGGACCCCTCCTGCACTGTTGCTCAGATGGTAAATCGGCGCAGCCATTACGGGAAACAGCATGGAGGCTCCTGAAAGAAAAAATAAAAGTCGAACTACCTTACGGTCTAGCAGTCCCACCTCTGGTTTCATATCTCAGAGGACTGATGTCAAAATCTTGAAATGGTGTCTGCCCTCCCCTGTTCATGGAAGCATTGTTCATAACAGCCAAGACAGGCGAGCAGTCTACAGGTGCAGGGGCGAATAAAGAAAATCAATTTTTAAAATGCGGTGCAATGGAATATTATTCAGCCTTTGAACAGAAGGATAAACCTAGGAGACTTTACGTAAGTGAAACAACACATGCAGAAGAACACATATGTAACATGATATACATGTATAAATGCATGTATCCACTTACATGAGTCATCTAAAACAGCTATAGGAGCAGAGAGGTTGTGGTTGGCAGGAGCTGGAGGAAAGGGCACTTGGTCAAAGAGTACAAAGTTGCAATTATCCATGAAAAACCATTAGTCTGTAACTTAGGGTCTCCACAACATTGAATTTATGTTGAAGATTTAATTAACCAGAAATCTTGACTCATGTTCAAGTATGTTTTCATGAGAAGTAACAGGAAAGAAAATAACAGAAGTCAAAATTCAGACCAATTTCAAAAATGTAACCTCAGTGTACGCCCTGGGTCAGTTGAACCACATTTACCTTCTCGGTATTGCTGAAAAACGGGCCTTGACCCTGGGCTCGACAAGACCATTAATTCTCGAAGAGAGCTCTCATTTTTTATTACTGAATCTAATGTTTTGAGCAGTCACTGTGAGCCAGGAACCATTCTCAGTGCTTTGCATGTATGAATATTAACATTCACTCCCCACACCAAAATAGTTATCACTTCCCCCATTTTACAGATGAGGAGAGTGAGACGTAAGAGATGTTCAGTAACTTCCCCCGCCCCGTCATCCAGAACGCAGAGCATCCTCACTGCACCCTGAAACCTGGCAGCACCTGGATGTTTACTAGCCAGCACAAACTGAGTAGCTGTTCGTTCACTGACAAACTCGCGCCGAGGCCCTACTGTGCACTCTCCATTTGCAAGCTCAGTTCCACCCCAGCAAAGTCCGCGGGCCTCCCTTGAAGGTCTCCAGACTTTCCACTCGCGGCTTCTTCCTTACGCCTTCAGCTTGTGTAGGTCTCGTCTAGGTAGAGAAGCCTTAGCTTAGCCCCATTGCCCTTTCAACATGTCACTCTCCTTTCTTTCTTTTACGGTCACACTTCTCCAAGTGTCCAGTCCAGGCGCACCTCCTGCCAGCCTTTGCCAGCGTATTCAGCCATGCCGTCACTCAGGTCTCCTGTTCACGCACCGAGTATCGCAGTCAGGGACCCCTCTGCTGTCCTGAGGGTCTCTTCTTTGACACCCATGGCCCCGCATCCTTGGGGCTTTCCTTTGCCTCCTGGGTCTGTTTTCCTCCTGCTCTGTTACCCCCTCCTGTCCCTGGACGTGGCTGTTCTCCAAAGCAAAGCTGAGCCCTAGCGGCAGGAGTGAAGGCAGGACCTTCATATCACCTGAGTTGCATCATCCAGGTGCAGGGGACTTCAGCTCCCAAGAACCTTGGACTGACCTTTCCTGCCAGAGTCCCAGTCTACCCTACGAGTACAGGTGGGAAGTGGAAAGTGTATGAAATAAGTGATCCCCCCACCTGTAGATAAGATCTGACAAGGAGACCAGGTAACTTATCTTCCGCAGGCCCCGCACCTCTGGGCTAGCACTACGCAGAGGAAAAAGCCTTAGTTCCTCGATGCCTCGCCTCACCCACATGCTATGTGCTCCAAGGTCAGTTCTACTGTTGCCAGTGAACAAATCCACAGGGAGGCAGACCCTCCAGCATTCTAGTAGGTTCGCTCTAGACACCACTGGGGAGAGGTAAGATAAACACAAACTATCATTCTCCTCATGTAACTTTCTGTCTCTGGATACAACCCTCGAACAGGGAAAAAATAATCCCCTGGTGGAACCAAGTCATATTCTAAACTGTCAGTCATCACTGGCGTCAGCCTTTCGTCACCTCCCTGGGAAGGCGAATCTCCGACACGGGGAGCATGCGCCCCACCTCCTGCGTCTCCCCTCACTGAGCCCCGGCGTGGTTTCCTGGCTGGCTGCTCCCAGGCCTCCCAGGTAGACTCCTCTCTCTCCGCTTGGCCACTCCGGGTGCCTCTCTGTCCCTCAGCCGATGGTCCAGACCCCAGACACAGCATTTCAAACTTGTTTTGTTTTTAAATGTTTTACCAGTGAACCCACCGTTACTTCCTAAACGACACACACCCTCACCCACAATTTTAGACCCTTTTGGCCACGTTGGTTCACCCTTGCTGATGGCTTTTTGACTTCTCAGAGCACCCTAGGCACTCTCTGAACTGACTTTCCCTAGCCCACTCAGGTCCCCGGCACCCATTCCATCCTGCGGGATCAACTACTCAGGGGCCACGTATTCCTCGGCCAGGTGTTCCGGCAGCTGTTAAGCCTTTCCCTCCTTTCCAATGCACCTACTTCCAAATTAATTCTCAATTTTAATTCTCAATTTTTGATCAGTTAAGTTTTTTCAGGGGAGAAGCTCAAATTTGGATTCCACTTATAAGAAAAAAAAAGGTAAAGCAAATTTTGCCTAAATAAATGGGCTATTTCTTCCCTTCACCCCTTCCTACCCTCCCCTACAGAAAAAATTATCAAACGTTTATCGATGTTCTTCTTACTACTCTATCATTTTTAGGAAAGAAATGCCTAATATACTTCACAACTGTATTGCTTTAAAAAAGACAAAATACTCCCTGCACCTCCGTGTATTGAAGGAGCTCATTTTCCTTCCAACGTATTACACAGTGTCCCCAACAGCCTATGGGAGTGTTCTTCACATTAAATGACAATAATACTGGAGGTGTCAAACAGCTTTATGGGTTTTGGTTTTTTCCCCACAAGGGCAAAATCCAGAAGAATACACATGGCCAGCTGGAGTCCAGGTTTCCCGAAAGGGACAAAGGCCAGAAGCTGGAGGGGATTAAAGAAGGAGACACAGTGTCTGCAGGGGCTGCAGGGCCCTTGGTCAACACTCCGGGCCAGGCCAACAGGGCCACCACCAGGCCCCAGGGGACTCAAAGGGGCAGGTGTGCAAGCAGGGACAAGCCCGAGGGCACTGAGAAGGCCAAAGGGGGTGGGGGCGAGTGGGGGCTGAGGAAGGAGAGCTAGAAAACAGAGTCTCAGGACGGGGCCCCGGGATGGTGGCGGGGCAGCTACTGGGGCAGGTGACAGCAGTGGCACCTGCGTTTCCTGGTAAGAAACTGAACTTTTTTTTCTGATCATACCCATCAGTGGCGTTTCCTCAGCTGCTGATGCATAAAGCTGTGTTACAACCTAATGTATCAGTAGTTTTTTCCTCCAGATGTCTTATCTTCATAAATTTTTATAGTCAGATTATAATCTTCTGGAGATGGCTCGGGGCTTTAACTGAAAGATGGGAAGCGGAAAGCCCAAAGTCTGGCCACCCGGGGAGTGTGGGAGGGCGCGTGTCCTACACCACAAGTTAACCCTTCCCGGTAAGGTCGCCATCCAGGAATCGTCTCAAAGTCCAGTCCACTGTGAGTGTCACCCCTCCCCGGGGGGGGGGGGGGGGTCTGATGGGTCCGGTGGGGGAAATGCCCCCATCATCAGACAGGGAGGGGTAGACATTTAGGGAAAGGAGCAAAGCCATAGGTGCCAGATTACGCCCCTCCTTTTGCAGCCCCCTGGACTCAGGGTAAGTTCGCCTTGACCAGACAGAGTTGTGACCTTCATCTGAACTTCACCAGACTTTCCTTGCACTGAGGAAGAAGATGACAGGGAGGTAGGAGCATGTAAGAGGCAGAGGGGATTCCAGCAGAGAACACATTCAGGAGATAAAAAATGGTCTCGTGCAGTGGCCACAGTATCTGTTGGGAAGCCAGACCCCTCAAAAGCAGCAATGAGGAAGATTTTATACTTTAGAATGTATCAAATCAGGATACAATATTTTACCATTAAGTAGGATCTATTTTTTTCAGATTGCCCATACTTCTGAAAATGAGCATAATGGCAACAATAGCAGCAGCTATCTGTGCTGCAAAAAAGGGAAAAAAATCTTTATATGCAGTTAAATTAAAATCCCAAGATAATTGGGAGCTATCAGGTGATCTCTCCCACAATAAACCATCTTGAACTTCCAGCCTAGGTTTACTGAGGCTTCAGAGGAGTATGCAGGAGATGCCTTTGGAATTTAGCTCCCAACTTGAATAAAGAAGTCCACAACTGACCTTAATATTAAATACCTGATCATCAGGAAAATTTTAAATAACCACGTGGACCAGTGCTCCTCTACAAATTTTTTTTAAGATTTCATTTATTTTTAGAGAGAGGGGAAGGGAGGGAGAAAGAGAGGGAGAGAACATCAGTGTGTGGTTGCCTCTCGTGCACCCCCTACTGGGAACCTGTCCTGAAACCCAGGCACATGCCCTGACTGGGAATCAAACCGCCACCCTTTGTGTTGCAGACCAGTGCTCAATCCACTGAGGCACACCAGCCAGGGCTCCTCTATAAAATCAGTGGGAATAGAACAAGTGGTTCTATCAGCACATGCAGTGCTATTACTAAATGATCCCCATGAAGGATTAATTTTGGCAGTGGTCAATTGCTTACAAATCCTTTGCTTTTTTTCTTTTCTCCTCTGCTCCAAAATACTCAAAATCTCCACGAGACAGCCTTTGGAACCAAGAATGACAATCCGTCGGTCACTAGTATGGCTGGTTGACATTAGAGGCCAAGCAGGTAGGAGAATGTCCTCCTGTTGGTAACGATTCAGTGATTAAGAAGCCACGAGTCCCTGGCTGGGGCATGGCAGGCGGCTTGTCTGTTGGTGAGGAAGACCAGCTTCTGACTTCCAACGCAGAGCGATTGTCCTGGACTCCGGCTGCAATCCCCAGTTGGGCGCGCACACACGGGAGGCTAGAACCGGGGACCCTTTCTCTCACCACCGCTCTGTACTCACCTGGGTACCGGTGACTCACATCCTGCCCCTGTGGCTGAAGGATCCTTCTGAAAATGTAAACTGATTCAGTCTGTCCACAGTTTAAATACTTCGGCGGCTTCCCATAGCCCTCAGGGTAAAGTCCACGCTCCTCACAGGGCTTTACGAAGGAGGCCCTTCCTTCTTCAGGGGCACCCTCCCACCCCTGCCCCGCCTCCAGCACCCCTCTAGCCACGCCCCTGCACAGCACACCACACTGTCTGCAGGCCCCTGAGCCCTGCACGCACTTCCCCTCTTGTCCTCTGCCCTTTGCTCTCTGCCTGGAGCCCACTCCATGTCCTCTACCTGGCCTACTCCCGGCCCCACCCCCATATCTTCAAATTATGAGTCATAGGAACAGAGATTGCACGACACCCATAGAGAATTTGAAGGAGAATTCTTTACCACGCATCCCAGAACTCCACATCCTCTTCTGTGCCTCTCCAGAGACACAACCCTGCCCCTCCCCACTACTCTTGCTTTTTTGTATGGTCTTATCCTCTGGAGAGCCTTGCCTGAGCAGTAGCTTATTTCTATCTACTTTTTGAATATTTCTTGCTGTTCTTCCCCTCAACATCGTGTTTGGGAGACCCACCCAAGCTACTGAGTGTCACTGCAGTTCATTTGTTTTCATAGCTGATACAATTCCATTGTCCGACTAAACCACTGTTTATCTGTTCTGCTGATGAGAGCGGCTTGTTTCCTGTGTGGGCAGCTGCTACAAATAACCCTGCTGGGGACGTCCTTGTACACATGGGCCCGTGCGTTTGTGTACACGCACAAAGGCTTCCTCTGCAGGCTGTAGCCAGGAGGGGAATGCCAGTTCCCGGTGTGTGCAAAACTTCCACTCTTGTAGATCATGCCAGTTTTCCAAAGCGGTGCTCCCAGTCTGCCCTTCCTTCAGCTGCGTATGTGCGTTTGCTGGTCCCTCTTCTTTGCTGAGGTCTCAGTTCTGACCACCATGCTGCAGAAGGCCCGCCCTACCTTGAAAATCTGGATCCCCTGCACCTCACTCGTATCATCGCTTCAGCACATGTGTTTACGCCACCATCACACAAATCTAACCTGCTGCATGTGCATGACAGACATGAGAAGGTGCAGCTCAGACCCCCAGCTGAGGTCCCCCTAGATCCTCCGCTTTATTAGTGCTGAGGCCACACACCCCGCAGGTCGCCCCCCAGTCAGGGCCTGAGCACAGTGCCAATGCCCCGCCCTTCCCCCCCTCCAAAAAAAACTGACCTTGGATAAGTATCTCACTCCATGCAAAAATTAGCTCAATCGTAGACCTAAAGGTAAAAACGCAAAGCTGAAAAACTTCTGGGAGATCTTTGTGACTCTGGGTTAAATAAGGATTTCGTAGTTGCAACACCAAAAACACAGTTTGTAGATGAAAACATGGATAAGTTAGACTTTATCAAAACTGAGAACCTCTCTACTCTTGAGAAGACATAGTTAAGAAACAAGTCACAAACCACAAAAGGAAGGTTTAGAAATCACCTGTCTGATGAAGGATTTATGTCCAAAATATAGAGAGAAACTTGAAACTCAAAGGTCAATAGTAGAAAACAACCTTATTTTTTAAATGGGTAAAACACATGAACAGACGCTTCATGAAAGACGATGACAAATAAGCACACGAGAAGATGCTTAACAACCTTGTTATTAGGAAAATGCCACCACCAACCTATTGAAATGGCGAAGACTAAGAAGACAAGACCAAGTCTTGGGGAGGAGATGCAGCGGCTGACTCCCACACTGCTGATGGAATGTAAGCTATGAGATCATCCTGGCGATTTCTCAAAACGTTATAGGTAGACCTCCCGTATGATCCAGCCACTCCACTCCTACGTATAAATGAAAACAAGTGTCCGTACAAAGACGTGTACACAATGTTTACGACAGCTTCTTTGTAAAGGGCAAAAACTGGGAACAATTCGAATGGCCATAACAGATGAATGGTGAAGAGCCCATACAATGGAATACCGCAGGGGTCCAGCACAAGTAACGCCCCTGTTTATTACATGAAAATCTTTTATTACAAAATCATAAGCATGTAATTCTATAACATAACATAACATAATCACACTCAAGCACACGACATGACATTTTGGGTGAAACGCCCAAATTGCTGTCGATCTCGCTCCAGACATTCATATACCCTGCCAACCACACTCAACGTTACTTCTGCCAGACCCCATATTCAGCGATTTAAAGAAGTGAACCGTTGGAGTTCTGGCCAAGATGGAGGCGCAGGTAGAGACCCTTCGCTTCCTCACACAACTGAAAGGAGGATAATGACCAATCTAAAATCAGTAAACAACCAGAAGTGCCAGAAAATCAAACTGCATGGAACTCCAACAACCATGAAATTAAAGAAAAGTCAACCAGAACAACCAGACTGGTAAGAACCCACAGCCAGACAGTGGACTGCGCATGCGGGCCGGCCTGGCTGAGACAAACAGAGGCGCAGTCACAGGCTGCACGTGGGCCTGGCTGAAGGTGAAACTGAGACTCAGAGCTGACTGTGGACTACAGCAGTGGTTGCTGCAGTGGCAGAAAATGTGTCTCTCGCAAGTCCATTGGGAAGTGTGCTAGAGAAGAGCAGGGGAGCGGCACTCTTCCCTCTCTGCCCCACCCACAGGCCACAAGGGGGGTTGCCCCGCTCCCTTACAACTTACCAGATGCACCAGACAAAGAGTTATGGCCCAAATAAAAGAACAGAGCAAAATTCCAGAAAGAGAGCTAAGCAATGAAGAGCTAGCCAACCTACCTGATGGAGAATTTAAAGCCCTGGTCATCAAAATGCTCACAGAACTGATTGAGCTTAGTCAGAAAAATGAAAAAACAAATGAAAGATACCCAAAGTGAAATAATGCAAAATATTCGGGAACCAACAGTGACTGGAAGGAAACCAGGACTCAGAGCAATGATTTGGAATGAAAGGGGAAGATAAACATCCAACTGGAATAGAATGAAGAAACAAGAATTCAAAAAAGTGAAGAGAGACTTGGGAACCTCTGGGACAACCTGAAATGTTCCAATATCTGAATTATAGGGGTGCCAGAAGAACAACAGCAGCAAGAAAGTGAAAACTTATTTGAACAAATAATAAAAGAAAACTTCCCCAACCTGGTGAAGGAAATAAACTTCCAGGAAGCCCAGAGTCCCAAAGAAGTTGGACCCAAGGAGGAACACACCCAGGCACGTCATCATTAAGTTACCCAAAATTAAATATAAAGAGAGAATCCTAAAAGCAGCAAGAGAACAGGAGTCACCTACAAAGGAGTCCCAATGAGACTATCAGCTGATTTCTCCAGAGAGACCTTGCAAGCAAGAAGGGGCTGGAAAGAAGTATTTGAAGTCATGAAAGGCAAGGACCTACACCCAAGATTGTTCTATCCAGCAAAGCTTTCATTTAGAATGGAAAGACTTCCCAGATGAGGTTGAGTTAAAGGAGTTCATCATCACCAAGCCCTTACTATATGAAATGTTAAAGGGACTTATCTAAGGGAAAGAAGGTAATGAAAATATGAACAATAAAATGACAACGAACTCACAACTATGAACAAATGAACCTAAAAGAAAAGAAAAACAATGAAAACAAAAATTAAGCAAACAACTAGAACAGGAACAGAATCAGAGAAATGGAGATCACATGGAGGGATTTCAGTGGGGAGGGGGAAGGGAGAAATAGGGTGGAGAAGATACAGGGAAGAAGAAGTACAATTTGTAGGCATAAAATAGACGGGGAGAGATAAAAATGGTATAGGAAACAGAGAACTCAAAGAACTTATATGTACAACCCATGACATGAACTAAGCCAGGGCAGGGAACAGATGTTGAAAGGTTGGGGGTGCAGGGAAGAGTGGGGATAAAGGGGGCGGGGGAATTGGGAAAACTGTAATAGCATAATCAATAAAAATACTTAAAAAAGTAAAAGAGTGAACTATGGATACATTCAACAACATAGATCAGGGGTGTCAAACTCATTGTTACGGGGGGTCACAGCAGCCTTCTGGTTGCCTTCAAAGGGCCAGATTGTAATGTTAGGACTGTATAAATATAACTGCTCCTTAACAGTTGAGCAAGAGCTCGGTGCTGCTGCCGAGTAGGAACAAGGGGCCGGGCGGGATAGAACAAGGCAGAGGGCGGGATTCGGCCCACAGGCCTTGTGTCTGCGGCCTGTGACATAGATGAATCTCAGTGATATTGAGTGAAGGAAACCAAGCAAAAAAAGAGGGAGTCCTGCGTGGTTCTACCTGGATGAAACCCTGGAAAATGCACACTGTGGGCAAACCAAATCAGTGATGGCTCTAGGCGGGAGGGAAGAAGAGAGATCACGGAGGAGCACAGTGAAATTGGTGGGAGGGGCCGGCACACTTATTGTCCTGGTTAGGGCGATGGTTTCACGGATGTATACACAGGTCAGAACTTAAATTGTCTGCTTCCAATATGTGTAATTTGTCCTGTATGAATCACACCTCAAAAAACTGTAAAATAGTATTTAACTCATTGTCACACTTCGAGGAACATCATTTCAGATTACTGTTCTGGTAGACCCCACCCCTCAACATCCCCCGTTTTCCTTTACCCGAATTTCTGGATGGGAGGGCAAGTTCACACCCATCTCTGGCATTCAAATCAAGCAAGAAAAACAAAACAAAAAAAACAAGTCTACATAGAAAGAATTTTGTTAAGTTCTGCAGGAGGTGAAAAGATTGGTAAGAAGTAGTCCATGTCTTCAGGAAGTTATAATCTTAGCTGGAGAAGATATACGTATGCTTATGTAAATTAAAGTGCCTAACAGGACTTAAGTACCAATTCTATCAAATATAAAATGACAGTGATTAACTGCGCAATGGAGAGCAAAGAAGAAAAACAAATTCCCAAAGAGAGAAAGACAGCTTCCCTCGGGCTGGGGTGGCTGGAGAGGCTTCCGGTAGACTGCGGGGTTTGAGCTGGAATGTGAGGAATGGGTAACATTTAGATAAATGGAAGGGGGACGGAGAGTAAACAGAGGATACTTTGCTGGGGTCAGAGAGAGGTGACACTGAGGAACGAGGTTTGACAGGAAGGAAAGTTTCTGGAAAAGAACAACAGGGCTTAACTCTGCAGAAGTGGGACCACAGGCGGAGGGTGCTGAGTGCCAGGCAGTTTCAACCCCCAGCCTTCATTCCCTCCCCCCACGGAGGGGGTCTTGGGAGGCAGCGAGACTGTGGATTTTGCAAGCGAAGAGTTGCAAAATATTTTGTGGGGCGAAGAGTGTATAAGCTCTTATGAGGAATATGAAGAGGAGACATTTCCCTCTAAATCCTGGCTGCTGGTCACAGGTTCGTATGCTTGGAAAACATCGTTAGAAGTAGCTCGGGACACCTGTCCGATAGAATTTCCCTTCCTCTCGGGGGTGGGGCCTGACTCCACTCCAGAGTCACCAGGGACAGATTCCCCCCAACTCCACCCCTGGTTCAGCCAGGGAATAGAAGACAATTCAGGCACCACCATCGAACCGTCTGTCTCCCATGATTCCAGTTCCTCGGGGACATGAGGAATAGTTGGAGGTCGTCCTGGTGCCCCCAGACCCTTCCCGCTCCATGCCTTGGCTGTGCCTCTTGCTAAGCAGGGTCCGGAGGCCTCAGTCCCTGGCCAGCCCGCTGGTCTCTGGTCAGTTCTGTGACTTCCCCACGTAGCATTCTCCTGAATTTCCTTTTCACCTTTTCAGAGTCTGTTTCTGTTGACCGAAGTCGAGAACCCCGACTGTACGTTCTGTGGATTTGAACAAAAGCGACCACACTCTGAAAGTGTCATCCGGAGTATTGTCACCTCTCTAAGAACCCTCTGCTGATTTATCCTTTTCTACCCCAGAGCCTGCAGCAATCACTGATGTTTTTACCAACTCCATAACTTTGCCTTTTCCAGAATGTCATCTAAGTGGTCTGATACAATACGTAGCCTATTTAGATACAACACCAAAGATAACGATTCCTGAAAGAAAAAACAACCCAATTAAGACACCTGGGCCAAAGACCTTATAGATAACTCACCAAGGAAGATGTACGCAGGGCAAAAAAACATTCGAGAAGACGCTCCCCCACACGTCATCAGGGAAAGACAGGTGGCAACGACAAGACGCCAGCACACGCTTGTTAGCAAGTCGAGGCCCAGACCTGGCAGCACCGGTACTGCGAGGACGAGGAGCAGCCGGAGCCTTCATCGGTGCTGGTGGGAACGCAGAACAGGGCAGCCCCTCGGAAAGACGGCGTGATGACTTCTTACAGAACCGAACACACTCTCACCATGTGAGCCAGCAGTCGGGGTTCTCGCTTGTACCCAGTGGAGTTGAAATCCTACGTTCACAGAAAAACCTAGACGCAACCAAGATGTCCGTCCTACGGCAGGTGAACGGAAGAGAAACTGTGGTCCATCCAGACAATGGAATATTCCATTACTCAATGGAATATAAGAAGAAATGAGCTATCAAGCCACGAAAGATAGGTTGGGGATTTAAATTCATGTTGCTAAGTAAAAGAAGGCCATCGAAAATGTTTAATAGTTTAAAACCCAGGTTTTTCACAAGCCTTTATGTTTAACTCACAGACCTTACTCTTTCTTATTTATGTCTGGTAACTTTTATATAAAAATAATATTAATCTCTTTCATCTTTTTCTGATTAATGTTGAACTGACTCAAGTTTAACACAGCAAGTCTTTCTAAATAATGTACCCTATTTATAAACATTTAATTCCCTAAAACATGTTAAGTACATTTAAAATTAAAATATATCTGTCTCTCTAAAACACTTTAAACACCTTACAGGGCCAACTTATAAAACTGACAAGTGAAATATTTCTAAGCCTTTAAGCAATTACTGAAATTTAATAAATGGTGTGAATGAAGTTTCTTAAGATTCGTGATGGGTGGCGGCCAAATACTTTCCAGTGTTAACTCACCCCTTGCCCCCCTCACTTAAACCCCTGGGTCCCAGCTGGACCCACGCCCATGCGACCACAGACCGCGTCTCCCAGACATGTCTAGCTGCGGCTGTGTGACTAAGCTGACGCTGCCAGGACAGGAGCAGAGGGGACACCTGCTACAAGCAGATCGCATCCTCTAAGACATTTGTCCTGGACTCACTTCTCCGTCACTGTGCCTGGAAGCGGCGCTGAGCCAATGGCGGCCAGGCTGGGGGGGCAGCTCCCTAGGCCGGGGCGGACCCGAGGAGAGACTGAACCGATTTCCCAGAAAACTGCACTCAGCGAAGCTGGTCAGCTCACAGCTCGGACCGCTCCCCATGTGACTGTTCATGAGATTGAAATAAATTTCTACAATCTTTGAGCAAACTGGTACTTTGGAGTTGGACTCTACCCCATTAATAAACTTTCAAAGACTCTCTACAAACTGAATTCCTTATAGCAAATTGGGTCTAACAGGCCAGGTTCTAATATGCTAGGTTTTCTTCAACGTTTCAAGTTCTTTAACACTCAGTTTATAATGATGGTTAAAAAGTCATTTCTAATCTTACCATGAAGGGAATGCAGTATTTCATGGGATCTCAGATGTCTCAGATGACCAGAGGCAACATTATTTTAACTCCGTTAAAGGGAGAAGAAATGCCACCATTATAACTGCATGACACCAGTGACTATAGAATGCATCCCCATTTCCGAGATGTTAAAGCCAATAAAACAGAGCGGTACTCTGGTTTTGAGTCAGCTCCCTGTTTATTCTGAGCTCTGCGTTTTCCTGGGTTTGTAGGGTCGCAGATGCAACTGAGAGACGGAGATGTTCTGTCTTAGGCCGACTGAATCTAGTGGCAGAAGACTCAGGACCTTCAAGTGGTTACAGATTCAAGTTCCTGGCAGACAAGCAAGGACCTGAACGTGGGTGCTTGGAGGCAGGTGCCCCCTGCTTCCCCATGCCCACCGTGGAAGACGTTTGCCCGTGGCCCAAGTGTCCTGAGGACACACGTGCTGAGTTCCACGGGTTGTGACCCTGACCAGCACCTCTGGCCTGGAGGGGACTCTCACTTGAGACCCATCTTGGGAGGAGTACCCACCCCAGACCCCAGAGAGTGCGGTCGTGAAGTACAGATGCCTGGTTCTCAGGGAACAGCTGACCTGGGGCCGCGTGGCCAGGGCAGAGCACACCAAGGGTGGCTCTTTGGGGACAGTAGAGCTTGGTGGTTGAGAACATGGTGCTAAAGCCAGGCTGCCTGGTCCAAACTCCAGTCCCATGGCTTAAGGCTGTGTGGTCTTGACTGAGTCACTGAATTCTCTGGACTCGGTTTCCCCATTTGTAACAGAATCATACCTAAGGCACGGGGTGGTGGCGAGGTCACGTGAGAGCACCTGGAAGGCAGGGAAAGCCTGCCCGTCCTGTGGGCAGTTGCTTAATGGCCACGTGCTGTGCATTCCGACTGGGGACGTGGACAGGGAACCAGGGGCAGGTGGCAGGAGCCTTTGTCCCACCTGGGGCACTGCCATCACTGTGTGACTATGTGTGATGCATTCGTCTGAATCACATCAGCTGGTGTGGCTGCACCTCCACAGTCTGACAAGATTCCATCTCGGGGGCATTGGCCGCTCCCCGGACACACATTCCTGATCCAGACCGAAGTGAGGCATTCAAAGGTGGGAGCGCCCACCCCTCCAGGCCAAGTTGACTCTGCAAGTCACTCTGTGTGGGTGGCCACTGCAGGTGCTGGGAGCTGGGGGCGCCATGGCGACCACGACACACAGCTTTCTGCCTCTGCCAGAAAAGCTTGGCAGGTGAACTCATTGAGGACAGGGTTCTCCTCAAGGTCACTGGGTGGACACGGGGGACATTCGGGGAGACGATGTGTGAGGAAGGTTACGGTTTTGTTTGGGGTGAAAACGAAACGAGAGCCGGGACACGAGGCAGCACCCTGGCAGAAAGCGCAGCACCCAGAGCCAGGGGTGCACCCAGGGGCCCCAGGGCTGGGCACCAGCAGGCAAGTCCCTCGACCTCTTTTTCGGTTCTCCTGTCTAAAAATGAGGCACGCAGCAGCCCCAGGGCACAGGGTGGTTGTGAAAACAAAACATGTCTACACATGAAAAGTGCCAAGCATTGCCGGGCTTGGGAAGTGTCAGTACGAATGGGCCGGGTGCCGCTGAGGGGCGGGGCGCCGTACAGACACCAGCAGAAGACAGGCCCCCAGAGCAGGGGTGTGGGCCCCTCGCCGCTGCGTCCCGGCCCGAGTCAACCCTGAATTATGGCTGGGGCTCTGTAAGTATGTGTTGGCAGGAGAAGGTAGAGATTTTCTCGGGGTGGGGGCCTGTGATGTCAACTGGCGGCCTCTGCATGGGGCCGCCTGAAGCCTTTGACCATTGGAGCCCCCAGGGAGAGAGAATAGAAGAAAAAGGGGCCTAAGGTGGAGGCTCGAGGGGCCTCCAACTTGGGGCCTTGGGTTCCCACTGGGACACAGGTCTCCGCTATTTCCGGCCCCACGTGCCCTCCCCTGGGGGTCCCTTCAGCACTGTGCCCTCCAGGGCCCTGGAAAGGAAACATTCTCGGTGGAATTCGAAGACAGTACAAACCTTCCGGTAAATGCCGGCCTCCCCATCCTGGCGTAGGGTGGAAGGAGACAGCATTCTCCTTTCCTGGGTCCACAGCCATGCAAAACAGTGCCATGGCCACCCCGCTGGGGCCTTTCCCCCCGGTGCTCCACCCCGCCCGGCCAAGCACACCGTGGGCTGGTTGCCCCTTCCCGTGGCTGAGCCCCAACTTCACTCCATACCAGCGCCTCCCTCTGCTCCCCCTCTCTTGTCCGCTCTCCTCTTGGGAGCTGGAGACAGGCTCCTGAACCCCATCAGGAAGGTCACCCTGCCATCGCTGGGTGGGTCCCAGAGCCAGGCATCAGCCAGCTTGCCGCTGCCAGGCTTCCCCGAGGGGACACCCTCAGGACACCATCCCCCTGTCTTTAGTGACGTTTCCCTAGGGCCTGGAGATCCACCCCAACCCTGCCCCGCCGGGCTGGGTAGCCCACCCTGAACCTGCCCCAGGGTCTTCACGACGAGTGTCAGCAGTGGGCTGGGAATGGGCCTCAGGAGCCGTCTGGCAGCTTGCCCTGCTCACCCGGTGCTAAACTTTACAACCTGCATTAACAGCTTTTTATACATATTAAACGCCAACAACCCAGAACACAGCCCTGCCCGCCCCACCCCAGGGCAGCCTTGCCCCGTAGGCTTGGGCCTGCTTCTGGGAGATTCTGAGAACAGAGGTAGCTGTCAAACTAGGTTTCAGGGTTTTAAAAAAGTTATTTTTTTATCATATGCATTTTCCACTGCAAGATCAGTATAACCCCATTATAGAAAACTCAGAGAAATGGGGAAAATGCCCATAAAATTCCTCAATCCAAACACAGTCACCGCTGACACTGAGCGGTCTCTTCCTGGGCCCAGTGTGCGTGTTTTCATTCACATAGTTTTCCTCGCGCTGCACGTTTCATTTTGTGTCGTTTGTCCTTGACACCTGACCAGCAGCATTTCCACGTTCTTAACGCCTCTTCGTAACTATTACCGAAAACCGTTGTGTCCTGGTCCCCTCAAGGAAACGTGGCTGCTTACATTATCATTCTGGGCCTTCAACTCACATTCTTTCACCCTCCCTTCTTGTAACCAAGACGAACATCTCTGTGCGTCAGATTTGCGGCCTGTAGGAGCGCTTCCTTTGGTCCGTCAACCAACACAGAGCGGTCCAGAGTCATTTGCGGCTCCTCAGGTCTATTGCCACAGTTTTGCCAACGGAGCACCAGCCATGCAGAGCAGGCCTCTGATTAGAATCAGAACCAGGGGAAACCGAGACCTGAATGACAAGGTCCCTGTGTTCTCTTCAATCAAGAAACCATGAAATTTTCCAGGGCCAGGGTGAGAGGTCAGAGGGTATAGGAAGCAGAACCAGGGGTGACTGGCACCACCCGGTTTTGGCGGGAATCCATGCCAGAGAAAGTGTGCAATGTGCCTGGACAGGCAACCGCCACCTGGGAGCGGGCCCTGCCCGCCCCACCTCCGCAGCCCCGCCCCGGGCAGAGGCAGGGTGTGGAGAATTACAGCAGGAACACCAGTGATCGCCAGGGCTCCAGGGCATCACATTTAATGGACGAGTTCTAATCTCCAGGGAGGTGGTGTGGAAAGTTACTGAACGGTGGAAACTGACCCCTCCCGGCGGCGCCCGGAAGCCGCCCATCTGCACCTCGCCCTCCCGGGGCACCCTGCGAAGAGGCAGCTCCAGGCGCTGCTCTCTGCTCGGTTCCAGGCCGCTGCCTGAGCCCAGGGCCCCGCCTCCTCCGGTCCTGGATGTTGTCCTTTCGAGGTTCACTCTTGCTGCACCGTCCTTCACACTGCACTGGTGTTCAACGGCAAGGTCCTTTCGCAGGTGGCATCCGTTCCTTTAAGCCACAATTCTGGGTCCCCCGCCATCTGCCAGCCAGCTTTGGGTCACTTCTCTGAGTCTTCCTCTTATGCGCCTCCAGGACCATGGTGGCACCACCCCCTGCCACTGCCCAGTTCAAGGCTCTCTCCCCAAGGGCTCTGTTCATGCTCTTGGGGTCCTGCACTCCTGAGGCCCTGCGGGCACCCCCACCTCCTGCCAGCCCAGGCCTCTCCCTGGGGCCCCAGGACACCTCCAACCAGGTATCAGACACCTCCACCGGATGTTCCACAGGCAACCCCAGTTTGGAAGCGCATCTGAACCCAATCTCTTCACTCTGGGTCACTCACCCCCCCTCCGGTCCCCTGTGCTAGCGTGGCACCACCCAACACCCAGGCCCTGTGCCGGAAATGGGCAGCCCTCCAGGACTTGACCCCACCTTTTCCCTCCCCTCCTGCGAAGCAATCTCAGATCCTCCCCCGCCTTCTGCCCGCCTCCCTGCAGGACTGCAAGTTCACCCCCACCGGCTCCCCTCGGTGCCTTGAGGCCCCCAGTGTGGGCCTTCTCAAACTGCAGTCTGAGCGGCCCCCTCCCTCCCGAAAACTCTGACTGGAGCAAGAACGTTGCAGGGTGACGTTCCAACTCCGTTCATTCATTCCCTCCCTCAGCAAACATGCGCTGAGGTCCCCCCATCCAACGGGCACTGTGCTAGCAGCGGTGCATGCTGGGCAGTGGAGCAGACAGACCGAGTGGCATAACACCCAGTGAAGTTCAAGGCCATCTGTGGATGGCTCTTTCCCGTACATACCTTGCTTAGTCTCTCCGTGCAATGCATCTCCGCTCTCACCACACAGCCCCCGTGACCTTGACACTCCCCCAAAGCCCCATCCTCCCCCGCCTTTGGCACACTATTCCCATTTCTCTGGATAATTAGGGTCTTCCTTGCTCAGCTGCACTCCCAGCTGCTCTGGAAAGCCTCCCCTCCCACCCCGCACAGCACCCCCTCTCGGGCTGGCCTGGCCGTCCTCGAGGCCACCAGCAGCTGTGTTTCCTCTACGGTTGTACTTACTGGCCAGTGTGGTGACAGGCATTACGTGCCTGTGTTCCCTCTCTCTCTCTCACACGCACACGCACACTTACAGGCTCCTAAAAATAAGGGTCATTTTTATCGCCCATGCCCCAGCAATACATGGCACAGAGTCAGCACTTGGTAGGTAAACTACACATAAAGATAACATACATCACTCTTGGTGTTGATATCGTATTGATAGTGTTTATTTGTATAATTCATTATAAATGCAAGTAACTAACCACTTTAGGTGCAATGCTAAATAAACTTATGAGGGAGAACATTTGAGATCTTGGTTCCTGGCATGACATCAGTTTTGTCTCTCATAAACTCTTAAAAATTCTCTACAAAAATAAACAAACAGCCCTGGCTGGTGTGGCTCAGTGGATTGAGCCTATGAATTGAAAGGTCGCCGGTTTGATTCCCTGTCAGGGCACATGCCTGGGTTGTGGGCCAGGTCCCCATCTGGGGACGTTCAAGAGGCCACCAATACACGCTTCTCTCACACAAGTTTCTCTCCCTCTCTTCCTTCCTCCTTTCCACTCTCTCTAAAATAAATTTTTAAAAAACTGTGAGAGAGCAGCATGAAGGTCAACTGTCCAGTGCCTACCACACAGATTTTTGTTGAGCACCTACTATGTGCTGGGCATCATTTTGGCCCTGGCGATACGGCAGTGCAAAGTCACACCAAGTCCCTGTCCTCACGGAGCTTGTATTCTAGTGGGGAAGACAGACCATAAACATGAAGGCAAATAGAAATCTCAGTGAGTGACAAATGTCATGAGGAACCCACAAGAGACATGGGGGAAAGCGTGGGGGTGGGGTGCCCCAGAAGGCCCTCTGCACTAGCTAGGGCCACGTGGGAAGGCCTGCCGGTGTCTCAGCTTCCTCATCAGTGAGTTGGCCGTCCTGATGGCAGCTGCAGGATCAGGGTCCTGGGAGAACCACACAAGGAAAAGTGGATGAAGCAGGGACCTTTCCTGCACATTGTCCCAAGGCAGGGGGTGAAGCCAGGGGGACAGGTGACCTAATCCAGTGGTCCCCAACCTTTCTGGCACCAGGGACTCATGGAAGCAAAGCTCAGTCAAGTTGGCTTGAGGCCCGGTTCCTAACAGGTGGTCCATTCCCAGGGGCTTGGGTCCCCCAATCTAACTCACTGAAAGGAGTGCTCGGCTGCAGTTGGGGAAGGATCTCGATGGGAAGGTGGAGCTTCTGACCGCAGGTTTCTGGAAGCAGATCCCCCAAGTGCCCCTGGGATTTACCGACATTCCCTTGGAAGGCGAGCCCAGAAGACTGCCTCAGGGCATGAAAGCAGCTCCTGCCTGATGGGGTGTGCGGGAACCTGCCTGGGTTTCGTGCATGGAGTTCTTGCATGACTGTCACACCTGGTTTTCCAGGGTGACTGAGTGTCTCTCTTCCCCCCGGTCCTTGTCTGTCTCCTGGGGTTTCATTCCCATCACTGTGTCTGTCATTCTCTGATTTTCATCAGTATTTCCCCTGCAGTTTCCCAGGGTTCCTAGGAGTCACTCTGCCACTGCTAAACCTTGAAGACCTGAAGATCTGATGAACTACATAAGAACACACACGATTCTTAGGTTAGGTGACTATAAACACTCAGAAATGCACACAGGTCTTACACACACGATCTTCCTGTCACCTGGCATTGGCGAAGTTTTGGAATGTTATTAGGGCGAGATTGTCATGCTATCATCAAATGCTTGCCTACTCAGTGGTACTAATGCCTTCAAAACATCTCCAGTCTCACTATGTATAAATCTACTGTTCAAATAAACATTGTGTTTATTTTTCGAGAGGGTGGATGTGCAACACATTGATGTGAGAGAGAAACATCGATCAGTTCCCTCTCATGCACAGCTTGAGCAGGACTGAACCTGCAAGCCAGGTGTGTACCCCGACTGGGACTGAACAGGTGACCTTTCACTTCGAAGAATGACACCCAACCCACCGAACCAAACCGGTCAGGGAAGAGCTACTTATTTTTTAAAACTGCTTCAGCATCTCAGCGTGCCTTCAGTTATATGTATCTCAATAAATTTAATCATTCCTCTTTTTTCTTTGTGTGTGTGTGTGTGTGTGTGTGTGTGTGTGTGTGTGTGTGTGAAAGAGAGAAAGAGAGACCTAAATACAGACAGGTAAAAAAAAAAACAAAAATGTATAGCTCGATGGTTCATCCCAAACTGAACATCCATATCACAGTTCAAGAGATGGAATGTAATCAGCACCCCAGAAGTCTCCTTTACGTCTCAATCAGCACCTCCCTTTGATAAAAGCAGCCACTTCCGGAATTTTAAGCAAGTCACTTCCCTGATTTAAAAATTGTTTTACCATCAAAGCTTGGTGTATCCTTAAACACTACAGTTTAATTTTACTTGTTTTTTTAATTTCTTATTTTTTACGAGACAAGGGAAGGGAGGAAGAGAGGGAGCGAAATCAGTAAGTTGCCTCTCACACCCACCCGACTAGACATGTTTTCTGAAACCAATAGCCACACCGGTCAGGGCGTGAATTTCAGGATGCCCGGTTGGAAACTTGCAGCCTGCTTTCTCTTGCATTTGATTTCTTCCCTTCAAAATTATATTTGTGATATTAATCCATCTTGTTCCATGCAGCTGAAAGTTTGTTCATATTCATTGCTTACGTCATTTTATTTTATGAATATACTACAATTTATTTACCTGCCCTACTGTTGATGGACCTTTGGGCCGTTTCAGGCCTGAGGTTGTTCGGGGCTCTCCTTGGACATTCTTGCGCAGGCATCTCTCTACTGGGCGTAGATACAGGAGCAGTGGAAGGTAGGGTCACAACGCTCCTGAATTTTAAGCGTTTCCACTTGGAAACGCTTCCAAGTGGCTGCCGCAGTCTTGCCTCTATCTGTGCATGAGAGTTCCCTTCGCTTTTATATCCTCACAGACATTTGATATTATCGGTCTTTCTAATTGTAGCCATTCTTACGGATGTGTTTAATCTCACTGTGATTTTAATTTGCACTTCTCTGATTTATAGGCTTATTGGCCTTTTGGACAACCTCATTTGTGAAGTGCCCCTTCAATCACTTGTCCTTTTTCCTACTGGGTTCTCTTTTTCATATTAGTTTGTCAGAGGTTTTTGTTTTTTTTTTTTTAATTCTGATTTAGCTGCTTGCCTTCTGACTCTTAATGGTATCATTTGTTGAACAACAATTTTTCATTTCAACAAAGAACCATTTATCACTCTTTAATGGCTAATGTATTTCGTGCCCTGTTTAAGAAGGCTTTACCTACCCTGAAGTAGGAAAAGATCATACTATCAACTAGCAGCTTTATTTTACCTTTCACATTCATATCTATAATCCATCTGGAATTGAAACTTTATGGATGGTGTGAGATATGGGTTCAGCTTCATTTTTTTTCCAGTGAATACACAATTGTCCCAAAGCCACTTGTTGAGGAGAACTGTGTCCCATACCAAGTGTCCAATGTGCCTGAGTCTGATGCCAGAGTTCTCTGCTTTATTCCACTGACACCTTTGTCTACCCACCCGCTAATACACGTTATCTTACTTACTGTGGTTTTATAATAACTCAGTGCCCAGTAGAGTATTTTTCTTAACATTCCTTTGCTCTCCATGGCCCTTCGCATTCAAGTACAGAATATTTTATGCAACTATGAGATCATCTATGAATAATGAGGGTTTTATATTTTGCTTTCCATGTATCTTTCATCTCCTTGTCTTGCTTCTCTTCGTTGACTAAGCGCTCCAGCACAATGTTGAATGGGAATGAGAGTGGACATTGGTGCTTTATTCTCCGTTTCAGAAGGGAACCTTGAACATCTCAACTAGAAGCGCAACTGTGGGGGCGACTTCTTTCGAGAGGTCCCCCCAGTGCCACGGACATGCGTGAATGAATAAATATTCCAAGACATGCTGGATCTGTTTGGGGATGGAGGAGTGGGCTGTGGCTAGTTCCTCTAAGGAGAAAAAGGCCCTGAGCCCCTTCCTCCATAGCCTTTTATTGGGTTGTAATACACAGGAATACAGGGTGACAAGGATCAAACAGTAGATAACATTTCAAAGAAATCTGAGGGCTTAGTCTGAGTCAGTGTCTGTCAGGAAGAGAGTTGGAGAAACTTTGGGAGAGATACTCATTTCCTCTCGGACCCTTATCATATGAATGAAAGCACTCTTAGCAGAGCAGATTTCACAGGTTTATCAGCAAGTCTTTGTGGTGCCAGATTTTTCCCCAGGACACGCTCTGGCCAGGCAAGGAGCTGCACCTCTCCCCATCAGGTATTCAGGCTTAAGGGGATTAGAGCCAGGAAGTGCTCCAGAGAACATGGGGACTCAGGCTTTGTCAAAGCCAGGGGGCAAGAGTCCATTGCTCTTTGTTGCAGTCCCCCAAGCCCTTCCATAAAGGCCTCCCAAGTGATCGAGTCTGGCTTAGGTTGCCCCCCACTGTGAGGGGCAGGGAGAGGAACTGAGGCAGCTCTGGGGGCAGGGAGAGGAACTGAGGCAGCGTTTGCTACCAGAGACAGGCTTTGTCTCCTGCGGCTAGCATTCCAAAGGTCGTCTCTCGCCCTTAGCCACAAGGGGTAGAGATACAATTCCCAAAATCAGGCAGAGTGGTCTACAACATGCAATGTTTGCTGAGGGCTGTTGCGGCTGTTTTTCCTGGATAGTTTTCATGGGATGCAGGGGTTCCCTTCCATTCCCAACTTCTGAGAATATTTTTCATGGGTGATAAACTTTATCAAAATGTTTTTCTAGGATATGCCTATGGGATTGGCATAGTTTTTTTATTTGTTAATGTGGCAAATTGCACTGACTCATTTTCTAATGCTATTTTTAGGGAAAAAATCAAATTTGATTATGATAGTATCCTTCATACAATGCTGGGTTCGGTTGGCCAGTGTTTGTTGGGGCTTGTCGCTTGTGGCTCTAGAATAGGGTTAATTGAAATTTTTCTTTCTCGTAACGTCCTTGACAAGTGTTAGCACCAAGGATATGCTTTCCCACATAACAAGTGTGGGGGGTTTCCTACTCTATCTACTTTCTGGGACCATCTGGGTAAGATGCGCGCTGTCCATTCCCTAGATCTTTGCTCAAGTTCACTTTTGAAGACTTCATGGACCCAAGTTATTTTTTGAGAGAAGGTTTTGACTAATAGATTCAATTTCTCTAATACTTACTCGGGTAATGCTTTTTGTGAGTCTGTTTAGATGAGTGGAATTTTTCAGGAATGTCCCATTTCCTATTTGGCATAAAGCTGTTTCACACTCTCCTCTCGGGTTCCCGATGCCCACGGGTCCGGAGCGGAGTCCCTCCCTGAATGTCTCACTCTTCGGTCTACTTGAAGGGTAATCAGGCCTAAATCTTTACTGTCCCGCAAACGCCTTTTCCTTCCCTTTCTCCACCTGAAGCCAGACTTCACTTCTCCATCTTCTTAAAGGGCTCTCATGTATTAAGTCTGGACATAAGTTTCATACTCTCTGTGTGGAGTAGGGACGCCTACTTCATCCTGCGCTGATCTCGTTCCTCCCGAAGCCTCTCTCTATTTATCTCTGTACTCTAATTTGTTCTTCATGGTATACTTTTCCATTTTATTGTTTTGTGCCCTCTAATCAACGATCTGTCCTGAAGGTAAGGGCAAGACATTTTTAAAATCCCATGGTGCTTGGCTGAAATGGTGAGAGTTATACAGAAGGGGTCAGTTATGAGAGATAACTAATCATTTCTATAATCCATGTGAACTCAATACTGCAGCAATGTCACAACCGGAATTTAAGAAAAAATTGAGTGATGAACTAGTAAAGTCACATCCTAAGATGGGAAAAATAATAAACTCTTTAGGTACCAACTCCTGAAAAATTAAAAAAGAATCACCCCTTTAAAAACTCCGGTCTCCACTGTAACCTCTATGGCCATAAAAATTAAGGTATGGATTTAAAAAACTTACTAGTACAAGTTAAACAATGAAGTTACATTCATCTTTAAATATATAGAGAAGGAGATAAGCAGAATGAAACTAAAATGGAGAAGAAAGCCCCGCCCTTTCCTTACAGACTCTGACAAATACTTGCAGACGTGATGGAAGGTGACGTCATCAGAAGGTGACGTCATCGGAAGGTGAGGTTGGGAGTCCCTGCACAACTGGGCCTCGCATAGGCCTCGTGTGCGGTGACAGAAACATTGCCCGGAGAGCCCTGGACAAGCAGAAACGTGGGGACACCGGGAACTCTGCAGAAAGCACGAGGGGACTTGCCCCAAACTCCTCTTCCTCCCTGTCTTAGTCCTCTCGGCCTGCTGTACCGAACCACCGCGGACTCGGCGGCTCCCGCACAACAGGCACTGACTTCTCGCAGTGATGGAGGCTGGGGTCTAAGATCGAGATGCCAGCGGACTGGGTGTCTGAGGCGCCCTCTCTCATGGTTCAGAGAAAGCTGACTTCTTTTTTTTGTTCGTTTTCAATTTTCTTAATTTATTGATCGGAGAGAGAGAGAGAAACATCGATTTGTTTTCCGCTTACTTATGCATTCACCAGTTGATTCTCCTACGTGCCCTGGCCAGGGTCAAACCCACAGCCGCGGCCGTGGAGAAGACACTTGACCCAGCCAGGCCTGAGCTGTCTTCTTGCCGAGTTTCTCACACAGGGGAAGGGAGTGCTCTGGGGTGTCGTTTATGAGAATGCCAACCTGTCCCCAAGGGCCCGTTCTCATGGCTAGTAGCCTATCAAAGGCCCGCCCTCCTAATACCATTGGACTGGGGGTTAGGTTTCGACAGATGAATTTGCGGGGGGAGGAGAGACAGAAACACGCAGTCCGCAGCAGCCCTCACTGATACTTGTGAGGACGGGACACCCATGAAGCAAGCTGTGTGAAAATGAAGACGATGCGTGGGAAGTTTTTAAAAAGCGCATCAAAACAACTTCACTGGACCCCTGGCTGGTGTAGCTCAGTGGACTGAGCGTAGGCCGCAGAGCAAAGGATCGCGGCTCAATTCCCAGTCAGGGCACACGCCTGGGTTGCAGGCCACTTCCCAGCAGGGGGCGCACAAGAGGGAACCACACATTGATGTTTCTCTCCCTCTCTCCTTTCCTTCTCCTCTAAAGATAAATAAATAAAATCTTAAAAAATAAGAAAAAAGTCACTGGGATGCTGAATAGCAAAAAGAACGTTTCTGAAACTGCATAGATGATGACCAAAAAAAATCTCCAAAATTGAGAATCAAAGAAATGGACATTTATTTAAGACTAAGATGTGAAATATGAGGACAGACCTTAGAGAGTCAGACACTTAAATGAGTTTCAATAAACAATAATTCACTTGGAAGAGAACACACAATCCCCTAAATAATAAAAGAAAAATTTCCTTTGCTACAGAAAGACTTGGATTTTTACATCAAAAGAACCCAGCAAATATTGGGCAGAAATACTAAAGACGACAGCCACCTAAATCTGCCCTGGTGAAATTTCCTTTCTTTTCTGCAGTTTTACCGAGGTATAGCTAACAAACAAAATTCTAGATATTTAAGTGATATGATGTGAAGATTTGATATATGAATATACTGTGAAATGATACCACAGTCAAACTCATTGACACACCTATCACCTCACCTAGTTACCTTCTCTTATTTGTTTGTTTTGGGTGAGAACACTTAAGACCTGCTCTTAGCAAATTTCAAATATGCAGTACAGTATTATTAACTACATTGAGTGTTACTGACCCCATGTCGGTATGTGAGGTCCCAGAAGTCGCTTATCTGATAACTGACAGCTTGTGCGCTCTGACCGACACCTCACATTGCCCTTGGCTCCCCACCCCGCCAACCACCGTTCCACTCTCTGTTTTTTGTGCATTCAGCTTTTTAAAGTTCCACACGTAAGTGAGCTCACACAGTGGCTGTCTTTCCATGTCTGGCATATGTCACTCCTCATAATGTCCTCCAGGTCCACCCATGTTTTCACAAAGACGAAGAAAAAATCCTACACACCTCCAAATGAAACAAGACTGTGTTTCGAGGACTAATATACATAAAAATTCTCATCTGTGGTTTTCAAATGCTGCAAGAGCAGAACACCACGGGCAGAATTCTGAGGGAATTCCAGAACTCTGCTCTCAGCCAAAGTATGAATCATGAGTGATCACAGAAGGAAGACAGTTTTGGACACACCAAGATGCCAATTACCCTGTATTGTTCAAGAAGTCACTCAAAGTTCTCTAGTCCAGTAAAAATGGGTCCGAATAAGGGTAACAAGACAGGGAAGATTTCGGCAGACACTCAATATAGCAGGTACCGTTCACCGAGCCCTTCCTGTGGGTCAAACATGACCATCAAAGGGAGAGACTTATAAATGCAGGAAAATAGAGCCTTCTCGTTCTCCTGCCCTTTCTGAGAAAATTAATCGAGAATATACTCCAACCAAACCACAAATAAAAAATGATCAGAAGAAACAATAAAGACATCAAGAAAAAAGCCTAGCGTGTAATAGTAATTGATAGTAACCAACACATATTGAAGGCCGACACTGGTTCAACTACCACTTGAAACAGCTTTACGTGTGACATGCCAGTTAATTTTCCCAGGATTACTGTGGGTGTGAACCATCACGATCCCCACAACACAGCCAAAGACACTGAGAGTCGCCCGGGCTACACTGCGGGAGGGCGGCAGAGCCGATCTGTGGACCCCGGAGACTCATGAGGCACCGGGGCTCTTCCCCTCTCTTGACTCCGATGGGGAGCAATAACACGACCCACCCCGTCATTCTGGGGCTAGGGTTCGGGAGTAAATAAAACGAAGCACCCCTCCTTGTCACGCCTGCACACCTGTGGGCACTCGGTCGACACAGGCAGACAAGTACGAGGAAAAACAAGGGCGGGCACAGAGGGCACGTGGGAGGAAGGCCAGAGAGGGTCTCTGAGCAGAGGCCGGAGCAAAGTCCCCCAGTGCGGTTAGTGAGGCTGTGGGGACTTGTGGGGACAAGTGACCCCATGGCAGAGGCGCTCTGGAGAAACTCCAGAAACAAAGAGGAGGCGGGTGTGGCTGGAGTCGAGGGAATGCAGGCAGAGGTGGGGCGGTGAGGCCGGCGAGGCACCAAGAACCAGACCCCCTGAGGTGCCCAGGCCATGGGAAGGACCGGATCACACTCCCGTGTGCTGGAAAGCAGCAGAAGGGAGCCCACTGCCTCTGATTTGGAGACAAGGCTGTAGGGAGACAAGAGTGAAAGACGCAAGACAGGTAGGAGTGTGTGGGATGACCCAGAAGGGCGACGCGGTTGTGGACCAGGACGGAGTCAGGGCCGGAGCAGGGGATCGGCTCTGAAGACAGAGCCAACAGAATTTGCTGCTGCACTGAGTCTGGGCGCCAGGGATAGGGAGGGTTCAAGTTCTGATTCTGAAGTCTTTCTAACCTGAGGCACTGGGTTGGCAGGGGCCACTCACAGAGATGGCGACACCAGAGGAAGAGCAAGTCTGTGGGGAGAACTGGGGGTTCGGTGTTACTCCTGTTAAGTTCGAGGTGCTTATCAGACATCCCAGCAGAGATGTCAAGTTGGCAGGTGGAGATTAGAAAAGACGTCAGCCCCGACTGGTGTGGCTCAGTGGGCTGGGCGTTGTCCCACGAACCAAGAGGTCGCCAGTTCGGTCAGGGTACATTCCTGGCTTGCAGGCCAGGTCCCCAGTTGAGGGCGTGGGAAGGGCAACCGGTCAATGTTTCTCTCGCACATGGATGTTTCTCTTCCTCCCTTCCTCCCTCCCTCCCCTTCCCTAAAAATAAATGAATAAAATCTTTAAAAACAGAGAGGTCAGGATTGGAGAGGCAGTTTGAGAATCGCCTAGGAAAGGTGGTGTTTCGGCTGTGGGACCGAGGTCTGCAGAGACGGGAGAAGTCTGAGGACTCGGCTCCGGGGCGTGCCAGCACCCGGGGGGCAGCAGTAAAGGGTGCAAGCGGGCGTCCCAGGTGTCACAGACGGTGCCACGGAAGGACAGTGGCTTTCAGAAACCAACACCAAAGTCACTGACAGTGCAGTTTTACCTTTTATTTCAAACTGTTTAAAGGAAGATTAAAATAGAACACAACTTAAAAAAAATCCCTAAACCACCTGAGGGAGTCTGAGGTGGTAGTTAAGAGCTTATTTTAAAAAAGAAAAAAGGAGGAGGAAGAAGAGGGGAAGAATGAGGTAAAGCATGTAAGACAAACATGGTGCCTAGCACTCAGCACTGAACGAGGGATGACTCTCTTATTTCCATCATCATCATCTCAACAAGATCTACCAATTAGTCACAGAAAGGTGAGGACAACACGGTTCCCTTCAATTGCTCAGGTTGTGGAGATAATGACAGAAGGGAAAGGGCCGCTATAAATGCGAATGAACTCTTGGTGCCGAGAGGTAAATGTGACATTCAAATAGATTTGCTAAAAATTTAAGGACAGAGAATAAAGTTCCTCTCCCATCTTTTTTGGAATTGCTTTTTTATTTTTTAAGTTGAAGTATAATTTACACAGCCTGAAATCCACCCGTCACAGTGTACGATCCGTTGCATTCTGACGCGGTCATTCCGACGCGGTCACGAACGCAGGCGCCAATCCCTCTAGTTAATCTCTATGGAAAGAACCTGCACACCCATTAGCACCCGCCTCCCACTCTTCCTGTCCTCGGCCCTGGCAACCGCAAGTCTGCTGTTTGTCTCTGGGGACTTGCCCTTTCCGGATGTTTCATGTTAAAGGAATCTGCCATTTGTGGTCTTTGACCCCTGACCTCTTCCATGTAGCCTGTTTTTAAGGCCCATCCACGTTGAATCACGGACAAGCGCTCCATTCACTTTAATAGCGGCACCGCACTCTGTCCCTTGGACATTCCGCTCCTGGTCTGTCTCTTCATCAGCGGATGGACGTGTAGGGCATGTTCAGTTTCTGGATACCATGGACGATGCTGCTATGAACATTCACGTGCATGGCCTTCTGGGAACGTTTCTGTCTGGGAGTCTGGGTCTTAGGGGAACTCTCCATTTGACGTTTCGAGGAACTGCTGTTTTCCCAGAGCGACTGCACACTTTTCTGTTCCCACCAGTGATGCACCCAGAGCCCGGTCTCTCCACCCCCGTCAGCACTGTCCTTGGTTACAGCCATCCCTGTGGGTGTGAAGCAGCATCGCACTGTGGGTTTTTTAAAGACTAAACTTTTAAAAATTGATTTCAGAGAAAGGAAGGGGAAGGAGAAGAGAGAGAGAGAGACATTGATTTGTTGTTCTACTTACTGATGCATTCATTGGTTGCTTCTTGTATGTGCCCTGACTGGGGATCGAACCTGCAACCTTGGGGTGTTGGGATAATGCTCTAACCAACTGAGCTACCTGGCCAGGGCCTCCCTGTGATTTTGATTTGCATTTCCCTGGTGACTAATAATATTAAGCATTTTTTCACTTGTATATTAGCTATTTATATATCTTCATTGGAAAACTGCCTATTCAATTTTCATCAAATTTTAAATGAGGTTGTTTGTCTTTTATGGTGGAATTACAATAGTTCTTTATATATCCTGGATACCAGACTTTTATCAAATATATGATTTCCAAATGTTTTCTCCCATTCTATGGCTTGCCTCCTTACTTTCTTGATAGTGTGTTTTGAAGCACAAACTTTTAAACTTTTAATGAAATCCAACTTATATTTTCTTTAGTTGCTTGTGGTTTTGATGTCATATCTAAGAAACCATTGCGTGATCCAAGTTATAAAGATTGACACCTGTGTTTTCATCTAAGAGGTTTACAGTTTTATCACATGCACTGGAGTCTTTGATCCCTTTCGAGTCAAATGTTTCATACGGTGGGAGATGGAGTGTCCGATTTCAGTCTGCTGCCCACGTGGATGCCCAGCCATCCCGGCGCCTCTGCCAAACGGACCACTGGCTCCCCACCGAACTGCTTTCACAGTCCTGCTGAAGGCCAGCTGGCCCCGAATGTGCGGGTTGACTTCCGAATTCTTGATTCTGCCCCATGGTCTGTATGTCTAGCTTAGGCCAGTGTCACAAGATTGCCATGACTGCAGCTTGGGGTTTGAAACCAAGTCACGTGAATTCTCCAGCGCTTCTCTTCTTTCCCAAATTGTTTTGGCTGCGCGGCTCCTTTGCATTTCCATACGAATTTCAGGATCTGTTTGTCAATCTCGGCAGAGGAGCAGCAACCAGAAACCAGGTTGGGAGGTGGCGCCATCTTCCACACGGCGAACACCTGTGCCTCTCCATTCCAGCAAGTCCTTGGTTTCTTTCTCCAACGTCTTGGAAGTTTCAGTGTACAAGACTCAGGCTTCATTGTCAGATGTATTCCACAGTATGTGATGGGTGCTCTTGTAAATGGAATTGTTTCCTGAATTTCCTGTTTGGATTGTTCACTGCTAGTGTACAGAGATACAGTTAATTTTTGTATATTGATCCTGCATATTCCTGGATTCCTTGGGGTTTTCTATATGCAAGACTTCCCCTGTCCTTGTCTGTGAACATACTTAACAAAACTTAGTTACTTTGTATGGTAACTTCGGCCTCTGTGCTCCTCAAAGACGGCACCTACGACTGCTTTTCTCTCCTCTTGATGGGGCACATGCTTTGCATGCCTCACAGTTGTTTGTGGGAGACTGGACGTTTAAAATAATAAAGTGTAGCCACTCCGGAAGTCAGATCCCACCCCGGGTTTGCTGTTGCTGCCACACGTTTGTTTGTTTGTTTGTTTGTTCAGTGTCTTTTCTGAGCTCACTCTGCAAAGTGTGTATTCTTGGTTGTATGAGGGCACTGAAGCCCCCGTCAGTCAGCATGGTGGTCAGTTGGGGACTCAACAGTGACTTCCTTAGATAACCGATGATTCCCTGTCTCTGCCACAAATGTCTCTGTGTGTCTCGAGAGACGCCCTCACACTCAGCCAGCAGTTATAGCTTCGCCTTATCAGTGCTGAGGGCCAGGGTCCTTCCCCAACACACACACAGCCCTGGGCAGGTACCCCGCCTTGTGTGTTTGCAGGGCCTCTGACTTCCCAGGAATGTGTCAGAGGTTTGCAAAGCCTCCTGCAGACATCTAGTCTCCAGCGTTGCCTTTGAAATGTTTGTTTAGCCTATTGCTTGTCCCAACTGCTAACTCGGGCAACAGTGATGCGCTGTGATTGCATTGCTTCTGGTCACTTGCAACACGCACCCTGAGGAGACAGCTGTCTGCACTAGGCCGCTCTGAGTCAGATCAAATAAGGCCGCCTTGCAGCTGGGGTCTTCCAAGGGACCGCCGGGCAGATCAAACAATGCCACTTCTCTAAGAATGGGGCCTTGCAGAAGCTCCCAGCCGCTCTGCCCCCTCCGGGGGCCACCCGACCACTGGATTTCAGGCCTCCTGCGGTGCTGGGGAGGCCAGTACGGGAACGTGGCAAGAGGAAAAGACAGAGCTCATTGTTCCAACCAACGAGCGGCTGTTTTCCTTGAATAAATGCTCCCCAGATCGCTGCAAGCCTTTGGTTAGCGTCCAGCATTCTGAGAATGTTGATTCTGATGTTTCTGAGCCAGCGTTCTTGCTGCTTTTACGGAAGAGGAAATTTTTGGAGTTTGGAGGTCCTTACTCCACCGTTTTCGCTGACGTCCTAGAATACAGTTTTGATGGCGACTTTCAAACCATGAGAAATGCGCTGCCCGCACAGGGGCCAGGTCACGCGTGGCTTTGGCGTCCTTGCAACATGGCTCCTGCAAATTCACACGGGCTGTGAGTGTAAAACGCATCCTGGCACTCAGAGAATACAGTAAAAAAGAGAGTTTAAATACCTTAATAGCTTTTACTTTGAACACATGTTGCAATACTAATATTTTGACTCTATTGGATTAAATAACGACATTAACATTAATTCACTGTTTTGAACGTTTTTTAGCATCTGTGGGAGTCAGAGTCTCAGCTGACCCCCAGTGAGGCCGCCAGCAGGTTTCCGGTTACAGAGCTGGCTCCCGTTCTGCTCTTACTGGACAGTGTTGATCTGGAAAGAACAAAGGAGAAAGAAAACTATGAGCCTGGTCAAAGAAAGCAAAATCCATGAGAAAGCAGAAACGGCAGCAAAGGGTGGTTAATAGAAAATATAAAACAAGATGAAAAGAACCAGACTGAACAGGCTTGTTAGGTTTCGCCTCCCGGAAAGCTCTGCAGACACTGAGGGGGTGGGGTGGGGCGCAGCACCAGACGGGTTCCCCTGGGAAATGCCACCTGGGACGGAGGTCTGCACAGGGACCACGTGCTGGGGGCGTGCGTGTCGCCACGTGGTCTGTTCTGTAAGCCAGGCTTCGGTCCTCGCTTGGGTCGTCCAATCTGGGCCTACAGTAGCGAGAGCACTGATTCGCCTGAACAGCTGATATGGGAAACTTTGAAAAAAACCTCTGTTTAACCTTTATTTGCCCAGGTCCCAGGCACCCTAGAGAGAATGATGGGGCCGTCTGGGAGGGCGGGTGGCCGGATAGTGAGGACCGGAACTGGGACCCCCGCTGATAGAACAATTATCACATTCTGTTTCTGTATCCCACGTTTGTCACGTAGACAGAACGACCCCCTAATCTATATATTCCCCAAGAATCCTTTGTTCAGGGCTCAGAATTTGGAAATGACCTTTCTGGGCCCGTGCACCTTAAACAATAAACCTCGTACTCCAGAATCCCTCGGTGTCTGGTTGCTTCGTTTTCCTATAACACAGCCATGAGCTCTACAGGCGATGCCGGCACCGAGCAACAACAGGGAGAAAACACAGGCGACTATACTGTTCACCTGGCTTCATTAATGAACATTCTCTCCAAATCCGTATTGACCTCATTGTCCTCCTCCTCATCATCATCACTCAGAAACAATTGGCAATAACATCACACAAGGAAACTGGGGGATAAGGAAGCCGAGACCCACAGTCTCGGTCTGCAGGTCCCGGAGACAGCATGGTGGGCAGGGGAGCCGTCAGCGTCTTCCAAGGCGGAATCTCTGGAGCTGGGATGGTGGCGGGGCAGACGCAATCCTCTGTCCGGCAGGCAGAGTCTCCGGTGGCACAGCCATCAGGAGATCCGTGCAGCGTGGAGCAGCACCTTGGTGTGGGGCACTCGGCCGCCTGGGCAGCAGTCTGAGGTCCCCACTTCCTATAACCTTGAGGTCGTGTGCTCCACCCTTCTGCCTCTCTGGATGAATGTCTTGAGACCCTTGACATGTCATTGGGGAATTTCTGGCCAGCTTATCCCGGGGTGCTCCACCTCTACAGAAGTATCTGGTGCAGAAATCTGGAACACTCAACCCTGCTAGCCATGACTTAGGTAGTTTCCCTCTTGAACCCAAGTGTCACGACTGACTGCCAGCTAACCTGGTTGACATGAGTGACGCCATCTTATTTCACATGCTTTATGCTGTCTTGACCAGGCCAGTGCCATTGTATATTGGTCCTGTGCCCCACAAACACCTGTGCAGCAGTGCCAGACTCCAGAGCTGGGAAAGCCTCTGAGAGTGAAGACTGAACCTTTGACCCCTCCGCTGACTGGGCCCTTGAAACGGCTGCCCCTTGGGAGAAGGGGTCACCTCAGCCAGGGGCAGTTCCTGGGGAAGGACTTAGCTGTGAGAGCACCGGTCAACTTCCTGACAGCTGGGAAAGTGGAGCAGGATCTGGGGACCTGACCACACCGCCCACTCCTGACACCGTTTGCTGCACAGGCAGACAGAAGGAGAGGATCACAGATACTACAGCTCATAAGTTGAGCATTAAAACATACATCCATATGCAGGCATTAGAAAGGATAGGAAAGATACTCATCCAATCACTAACAGACTCTCTGGGGAGGGCAGATTAGAAATGTGTTTTAGTCGTACCATAAATGGGGTGACAATTATTTCACAACCGACGTAGGCCTAGGTATTGACCAGTGAGAATGCACACAGGCCCTTGAGGGAGTTGGGAACCAGCTAGACAATGGGCATTGCTGGCAGAAGGGACGGCTCCAAGTCCCAAGTGGCCTAACGACCCTTCTAATGCAAGGACACGCTGTGTGGATGTGAAGGCACATCACACAGTCATTCACCGGGGGCTCACTCACTTCCTTCCTGTGATCCGACCCCAGTCCCCACCAGCAGGCTGGTGGCAGCTCCTGGCTCCAGCAGAGCAGAGGCGAACCGAGTGCAGGGCGAACAGTCTCCCCCTGATGGGAAGTCCGTGTGTGAACTGCCGCCTCCAGAACACCAGGAGTGGGAGGCAGGAAACGGGGGGTGGGTTTTCTGTTACACTCTCCGATGCCGCCACTGGCCGGATGGGGTAAATCGAAACTTTGTTTTAAGGAATTACAGGTATTTCCAGGCAGGAGAAAGAGGAGATCAGTTTGATCCCAGCAATGTTGACTTTAACTTGAACTTGTGTTCCTTGGGTGGAAATCTAAAACCACTGTGGACAAAGAGACGTTCTGAAACACCCCAGGTGGGCAGAGCGGAAGTCCTGGGACCAGCTGCTTTCTATTTAAATGCAAAGGGGTGTCACAAGCCCCCTCTTGGCAGCACATCTGACCTTTGCCATGAGCCCTTTTACAGGTCAAGTCAGGTGACAGGTGTCTCCAGGGTCCCAGGGTCCCACTGGGTCCTGCCTCCCCAGCACTCTGGGTATCAGCAACCTCCTCCAGGGGCACCACCCCTCCAGCTGCTCATCACCCCCACTGGGCGTCATTTCCTGCCAAAGACACATGCCCCCTCCGGCTGCCTGCATGGATGTCCCCCCCCAACACAGAACAATAATCACCCGTGTCACTGTGGCCTCCACAGGGACCAAGCAAGATCTCCTAGGCCCCTCACCCCCGCCCACCCCGCCCCGGGAGGAGGTGGGAGCAGCGCCTTCCGCTTTACGGAGAAGGAGGTGAGGACTCGGCCAGAGTGAATGCCTCCCCCCACCGCCTCCTCTCCCCACTGGGAGCCTTGGTTCGTTTGGTGCGTGTGTATTTAACGTACAAAGTATTTGAATACGCGATGGAAAAGTACTCAACTTCAACATCTATTTTTCAAATTTTTTTAGAAAATGCTCCCCTGTGTTTATTGTTCCAGGTGCCTAGAAAAACAAAGACTCGGAGCATCACATCGTCAAGTGGCTTAGAAGGTGCCTCTTTCATTCTTTGTCACAAAATAGTCTATGGTCGTGACGACAAGTCAAACAACGCAAATGATGGACCGGCCACAGTGGTCCGTTCCCTCTCCTGTCCGCCCCTCCCGTCCCCGACCCAGGCGCCACGTGAGGCCGCTGTGGTCCGAACGCACCGTTCTCTACACTCAACAAACACGCAAGCACACCCACACACTCCTGGTTTTTTCTTCTCGTTTTGAAAGAGTGAACCTCAAACCATATTATTCACATTGCTCTGAAATTTGCTTTTTTATTCAAGGGTAAATCATAGAGCTGTTTCCCAATCGATAAATATATACCTTACTCATAGTGTATGTTTTCAAATTTAGCTTTCCTTTCTATCGTTTCATCATGGTGGCGTAGAGAGCTGAACTGTTCAGGCTCGTTAGGAAAAGCCATTCTTGTTCCTCAGAAGCAACCAACCCCCTTCAGCTCTTTCAGCTCAAAATAACATGTTGATATCGTCGCTGATTCATTTTCCAGTTTTGACACGTTGTCTGCGTACTTCCCCGAATGGAAGACAAGGAGGTGCCTTCCTCACCCGGGTCCGTGTCCCGCTCCCTTCCCCACACGCTCAGCCGTCCTGGTGGGGGCTGAGCACCCTGCCCCCCACCCCCTGCCTGTTCTCATCAGACGCTCTGCTGCTCCAGCACTGAGGCTCCCGAGGTGTCGGCCTCTGTGCCACCTAAAGAGGACAAGCGTGTGCAGGCACCCCACGCTGCTCTCGTGCGGCAGAGCCCCAGGGTGCAGGGTCTTGGGGTGCCCAGCTGGGAAGGACTTGGGGAAACGTGGGCCCGGGAAGGGGTCACCCCTCTGCCTCCTGCCCACCTTGCAGGTACAGTGAGAAGGCACAGAGACGGTGTAGGGGAAGCCTATATTGTCACGCTGGTGTCGTGTCGAGTTCCACATAGAAGGCGCCTCAGGGGACAGTCTCATCTAAACTGGGAGGGGCAGCCCGGCCCACGCCAGGGTGAGCCCCAGGCAGCCGGCTCTCTCTCGGCCCCGCCCGGAGGCCTCCACTGTGTGTCAGCTCAGGCCCAGATCCACGCTGCGCTCACACGCAGCCAGAGCGCTCGTGGCTGCTCGGCGGGCAGGGGGCTCATACCACCACGTGCCAAGTGGGCTCCCAGGCCAGCGTCCGACCTGCCAAGGGACATCCTGAGCCCAGGACTCAGCACCCGGTGGGTCCAGCCTCATCGTCAGTGCTATCTATACAAGGCTCTCCCTGGCCCCAAGGGTCACAGGTGGCAGCCAGGGTTGTGAGTTCCCATGTCAGCCAACGGGCCACAGAAGCACAGCCCGGTCTACGCGGAAGCAAGCTCGGCTGTTGCGTGTGAGGCGCCAGAACAGCCCCCAGCCGCCAGCAGGCACGTACCGCCCAGCTCCATGCTCCGCCAGGCGGCCCCTCGTAGCGCTTGAAATGGGAAGAGACGGGAGCGGCATCTTGGCTGATGAACCGCTTTTCAGAAACACAAGATCTGAACAAGTGTGAGAATCGTGGTGAATAAACCCGCGGACCCCAAATTCCAGGCCCTCTCGCAGGTGTCAAAGCTTAGCTCGCCCAGGCCACACGTGGAAAACAGCCGCATCCTCACCCCTGAGCTTAACCTCAGGAGGCTTCTGGAATCTAGGGGTCAGGATTGGACGCAGCCCTGGCAAGTTTTCTTTAAGTGGAAAAAAAAGCCAAAATAACAATACAGCCCTTCCATCTATGCCCCACCCCCAAAACCCACCCACAGATCCGGCAGGATTTCCCCCCCTCTCCCCAACCCCTTTCCTTTGAGGGTTTCATCAGCTACTGGAGTGGGCGGCATTGAGCTACTGGTGTTTTTCTACTTGGAGGAGAAAGAAAATTCCATTAAGGGAAGAATCATGGGGGTGACTGGCCCCAAAGGGAGAGGCATTCAGAGGCTGCGTGGTGGTTTCCTGCTTCCCACCAGGGACCCTGAGGTCTGCCCCCTGGGCTGTCCTGACCTCTGGGGTAGTGACTCACCCCGACACAGGAAGGAGCAACCCAGCTAATGGCAAGCACAGGGACAGACGACAGACGGAAGAGAAAAGAGGATGGGGCAGTTAGGTAGGTAAGCTACTTCTTTTCCAAGAACAGAGAAGACAGGAGGAACATCAGGCATAAAGCTGTCTTAGAGCTCAGGCGGAGGACTCAGGAAGCAATCAGAAAGAACCCAGGAATTGACTCCCACAATCCTTAGCCTTTTGGGCGAATGACCCAGCCTCCCAGTCTGTCGCTTGTTCTGAAGAGGGTCAGGTGTCATGCTTGGTTGGCAGGGGCGGAAAAGGGTACAATCACAGGAAAACGAAGTGTCTTAGAAAGTTCAACCGCCCCTCCTCAATGCCCCCACAATTCCATCGGGCACATTTACCCACGAGAGACACACACACACACTAAGAGGCCTGCAGAAGCGTGTTCCCGGCACTTCATTCACAACAGCCCCAACCAGCAAGCAGCCCAAAGGCACCAAGAAGGGAAAACGAAGCGTGGTCTCTCCACACAGTGGAACGGGATCGGCTCCCCATCACCACTGCCACAATTACCACGGAGTTAGTGGCTTAAAACACCACAGACTGATTCTCTCACAGTCCAGGAGGCCAGAAGTCCAGTATCAGCAACCCTGGGCTGACATCAAGGTGCGGGGCAGACCGACTCCTGCAGAAACTCCCTACAGAAAGCGCCTTGCCTCCCCCCCCCCCCCCGCCTTCCGAGTTCCTCCTCAAAGCGCATCGCTCCAGCTTGCGCCTTCGCCCCTTCCGTGGGCCAACCTCCCTCCTCCTCCCTCTCACCTGTGAGCACATTTAGGACCCACCTGGATAATCCAAGCTCCGCCTCCCCCCTCCAGATCAGAGCGTAATGGCACCTGCAAAGCCCCTTTTGCAACAGAAAACTCACAGGTTCCAGGGATAAGAACCCGGATATGTTTGAGGCCATCACTCAGTTGACCACAGGAACGTTCTACCTGGGAATGCAAAGGAATCAGCTGCTGATACCCATGGCACAGGTAAATCTTAAAACCAGTAAACTGAGCAGAAGCAGCCGGACAGATAAAGAAGAACACCTGTATGATTGCATGTATGTGAAGGTCTAGAGCAGCCAACACCAACCTGTGTTGATGCAAATCAGAGAGGCGGTTGCCTGGCGACCAGGAGACTGACTGGAGCACAGCGCAGAGAACGTGCTGGGGAGATGCCAGTGCTCTGCTCGTCTGGAGAGTCGTTTCTCGGGTGTATCCGTTGATCAAAGCTCATGGAACTGCAGGCTTCACATCTGTGCCTTTAATTGTATCTAAATTGTTCCTCAGAGGGAGAAAAAAGAGTATCGAGGGAGAGTAAATAGCTACAAGAAAAGGGGAAAAGGGGAGGGGAGGGGGAGGAAAACAAAGCCTAATCTCTTGGGGGAACACATTTCCTCCTTCCTTATCATCGCCAGGCCCTGCTCCGGGGCAGGGTGTGAATGAAGGGAGCCTGGGCGCCCGCCGCCAAGGGAGGGCCTGGGGTCAAAGCTGCAGCACTTAGCGGCCCCTAAAGACAGCAGGCTGCCTTAGTAAACTCACAAGACAAGGCCCCAGTGAAAAACCCAAATGATGCTGAACATTTCTAACACAGGAAGTGAGAAAGCGACCCTCTTTTTTTTACTTCTCAATTGTTTTCCCTCTTCCCCCACCGTTCTAGAATTTTCTCATGCACTTTCGAGATTGTCGTCACGGTGGAGGGGTTGCTTGTCTTCTGTAGTTTTCCGTTAACACTGTACGAAACCCACTTCCCGCCCTGCTGGAAGAGGCTGCCACACATCCCTTCGGCCACTGGATGAGATTTCGCTGGGGGGTCGGTTTATCTAAGTCACTTAGCCTTGTTCCCCTTACTGGACACTTGGACTATTTCATTGTTTCCTGTGGAAAAATAAGAGAGCACTGGTTGGCTCTGTTCTTCTGTCGAAGTGGATATTGAACTGAGAAATCAAGAAAAGGAGCCCCAACTGGTGTGGCTCAGTGGGTTGGACATTGTCCCCCAGAGCAAAACGTCCCCAATTCAATTCCCAGTCAGGACACAGGCCTGGATTGCGGGCCAGGTCCCCAGTCAGTGTTTTTCTCCCTCTCTTTCTCCTTCCCTTCCCCTCTTTCTAAAAATAAAATCTTTAACAAAAGAAAAAAAAAGGAAAAAAAGGAGGGAGCAGTAAAGTCACCCCCAGCACAGAATTCAGGGTTCAAGGACCCTCCAGAAGGTTCAGGTCTAAACCCCTGACCTGACAGAAGCAGAAACCGAGGCCAGGGTCCATCACAGTGAAACGTCCACCGCCACTCCGAACCTCCCATGTGTTTCACCTCTTTGCCTAAGATGAAATACAATAATCTTACTAGTAATAATGTGCTTAGACAATGTAAGTAATTTTATGGCTTCTGAATGGGGATATTTTGGGTTGGAAGTAAAAAAGAACCCAATTTGCCAATTCACATATGTTTGGTAATAGGAAAAGTTCATTATCTCTCATTTTTAAAAAAATCTAGAGAAATCCCAGCTCAGGGCTGATTATATCAGCCTCTTAATGATGTCATCAAGGACCCAGGTTCTTTGCATTTTCCCCTCTTCCATCTTCAGCATGTCAGACAAATTGCCCTCATGGTTGCAGCACGGCTGCCACAGTTCCAGCCATCACACACTGAGGCAGAGACTGTCTATGTGCTGAACAGCTTCATTCTTCTACCTGGGCACACAAAAGGATTTCATTTCCCAGCTATTTGTGGAGGGTGCATGACTGGGTTCTGCCCACTGGGTTGTGGACCACAGGACGAGCCTCAGGTGCAATGACCCACCCTCTTCTTCTTCTACAAGTAATCCATCCAGCAGTGACACAAGGTAGAAGGAAACTAGATCCCTCAGTCTGCACTTGAGGAGAGCCCCTGACTCACTCAACAAAACGTAAATGTAAATGTCCGTGAGGTTCAGCCACTGAACCTGTGGGCTGGTTCGTTGCAGCATTTGGTATTAACTGCCCTAATCCCAATTCAGACTTGTTAATACCCAGAAGGAGGAGAGAGTGGTGGATTCCTGACACGGGAGCTCTGTCAGCAAGGAAAAGGGGTGCGTGGGAGAGGCAATCGCAGACTCTGCTCGATCCCCCTTCCACCTGGCCGCTCTATGGTGCCCAGGAATCCTCTGTGTCTCTGGTTGGCACTCTCAAGATGCCCACTGGCTCCGGCCAGCCTCAGTCTGGTTTCTCAAACCTCCAAGTGGCCCAGCCCTGCCCACCTTCGCGATGGCCCTGTGCTCTGGCCCCAAGAAAGCTGTCTGTCCGGCAGACTCACTTGGCTTCCTGCAGTTGAATGGAGGCTCTTTCGCAGGGTTGCGAGAGAAGTATTTCACCGACCCACACAGGGGAGATGGTGATGTGGCAAGATTTATTCCAGTGTAAACAGAAGGCTGTGCCTCTGTCCCTTGTGCATCTGTCCTGCCATGGGAAAAGTCCAACCAGGTCCTCAGCGAGGCCAAAACAAAGGCCAGTGTCCAGCGTTTCCTCTTTGTGTTAAATCTCAGTCCTTTGGAGCCTGCAGGTGGCTGCTAAGAGGTCCCAGTCCCCACCCAGGCAGCTGAGCCCTGTTCCCGGCTGCATTGCTGTGCCCGGGACCCCACCTGGAGCCTGCGTTTGGAGTCGAGTGGCTGCCAGACCCACATGGTTGATGCGGAGAGAACACACGAAGGAAATGGGCAAGCGTGTGTTTCAGAGATGAGAGAGAGCAAGAGACAGAGAGAGAGGGAGCCTCTTTGTCAAGCTGAGTTATAGTATCTCAAGCTTGGAATAGATCAGGTGCTTTTTCAAAATAGCCAATCAACTTCCCAAGCTTTTGCAGGCTTTGGATGAGGCCAGCTCTCAGCCAATGGATCCCCTTCCCAGGCTAGACTGACAGGCCTCTACGGTGAAGCACCTCCCTCTGCACCACTTTGATTTCTACTGCACATGTGCTTGTTTCCCCCTGTTCCCCCCAGAAATCTGCCACTGCAGTGGGAGGACCACAGCGTTAATCCTTGGTGAGGCAGCGCTGTGGTCCCCTGGGCTGTGTGAAGCTGTAGCTTCCTGGCTAAGCAAGCAGGTTCCTGCTCCTCAGCCCATTAGGCTCAACAGCATCCAGTCCCCTTTGCTTCCCATCCATAACCAGCTAACTACCGACAGCAAGAAAACCTCCAGGCCCGCCTGCCCCTGTGCCCCGGCTCGCCACCCCGCACTCTGGGTTCTGCAGCCGCGGCCATCAGAGAGCTTGCCCAGGACAAATTCTTCCTCTTCCCGTATTTCCAGAAAAGGTTTTCCTCTCCAGTGTGTCTTCCCATTGGCATTTAAACATGATCCAGTCCTCATGTTAAAAACAAAATCTCAAGACTCCTCTGGCTGATGAACTCTTTTCTTCTTTCCCTACAGAGTCGGACTGTTTGAAAGCGTAGCCTGTGCGTGGTCTCACCTTCTTCCTCATCCTGAGCTCCGGGCTAGGACCCCTCACTGGTACCGTGAAGCTCCTCTTGCCGTGGTTTCTGACGTCCTGGTCACTGGGTCTGGCAGACACGTTCCCTTCCTCTCTCAGTTTCCTGGGGCTCTGTCGCAAATTGCCACAATTACTGGTGACTCAGAACAGCAGGAGTTTATTTCCGCCCAGCCCTGGAGACTTGATGTCCAAAATCAAGGGGGCAGCGGGGCCACACTGCTTCCCAATCTCTCAAGGAGGATCCCTCCTGCCTCTTCCAGCTTCTGGTGGCTCCAGCAGCTCTCGGTGTTTGGCTTAGAGTTACGTCCCTCTCATCTGCCTCTGTCTTCACACGGCCTTGTTTCCTATGAGTCTCAGTGAACAAATTTCCCTCCTCTTTTTTTATTTTTATTTTTTTTAAGATTTTATTTATTTTTAGAGAGAGGGAGGGAGAAAGAGAGGGAGAGAAACATCAGTGTGTGGTTGCCTCTCACATGGCCCCCACTGGGGACCTGGCCCACAACCCAGGCATGTGCCCTAACTGGGAATTGAACCTGTGACCCTTCGGTTTGCAGCCTGCATTCAATCCACTGAGCTACACCAGCCAGGGCTCAAATTTCCCTCTTCTTTTAAGAACCGCAGTCACGGGATCAGAGCCCACTCTAAAGTCTGTTAAGGCCTCATCTTAACCTGATTACACCTGCCAAGACCCAGCTCCCAACTGAGGTCACTCTCCCCGGTATCCAGGGTTAGGGCTTCAACATGGGTTGGGGGAGGGGCATGGTTCAAAACAACACTTGGATGTCTGATCCAACCTGGCAGCATCCCTTCTGTCCTTGAGATGCCATCCACCCCTCGTCTCCCTGGGGTCCCTGAAACCCTTTCTCATTTCCCCTCTTGGCCTTCTCTCCCTCTGCCCACCCCACTCCCGTTTGCATCTCAGGGCTCACCTCACTCACCAGCCACACGAAGAACTCCTGGGGTGTTTCTGGAGGTGCTGCGCTTCCCACAGCCCTTTCGCTCCCACCACCTCCTCTGTGACCCGCAGGCATTCTCGTGCCCCTTCAGCAGGCACTCGTAAAGATGAAGTGTCTGGTTCCGGGTGTCCCAGTAAGAGCAAACTCCAGATCGACCCCACCCCTCTCAACCCCAGAACCAACGTGCTTTCCAGGAAATCCCTACTGCCTTCCTGAATCATACTTTGCAAGAACACGAACCGGCGACCGGAGTGCATTCATCATCCTCCATCCCTGAATACTGAATGTTTACCCTAAAAACTCCTCTGCCCCTTGCCATCGTCCCATACTCTCGTCTCCTTGAAAGAGTTCACCAAATGCTACAGCCCGTGTGTAAACCTGTAGGTACGACCTCCGGAGAGCCTTGACGTGGCCCCTGCCCAGCTGGCCTGGGTCCCCACACTGCCTCCCGGAAGACCAACGACCTGTCTCCAAGCATACATTTAGCAGGCCCATTTGGACAACCACAGAGCCGGGACCCATGGAAGTGCTCTTGTCTTTGGCCCTTTGGGGCCATTTCAGCCTGTTAAGTGTGCTAATTAAAACATGTGGGACCCACAAGAGCTGCAGGCAGAACTGCAGGCAAGAGTCCATTGGCAAGAATTAGTACCCTCTGCCCATTGCCTGCCCCTCCATCGATAAAGTATCACTCCGTTTGGACAAGAGGAACTGAGAAGGGGACTGGGCCAGAAAACTCACCGTTAAACAAAAATCTCTACCATGTGAGAGGCAGTGGCCCCATGAGGGCCATCAGGGCCATCAGGGTCGCAACAGGGAGAAGTGAAGCTAAGGTATTCACATACCAAGGAGGGGACCGAGTGGCAGGCAGGGCTGGGTCATTCCTGGTAGTTTTCCACTTGCCCCGCACAAGTCCTTTACCCTGTTTGGTTCTTTGTCACTTGGCCCCATACAAACGCCCACTTCAGGAACTCGAACGCTTGCAAATGCCACCCACCAACCCAATGGCATGTGATGCGGGTGAGAAGTTCACATACTCTCCCCCTTTGTTTTCTCGGGTTTCTTTCTGCATAAGCACCTCTGAACAGGCCAAGTGGCATTGTTGCTGCCTTCCGTCCACCCTCCCCTTCTTGTGGGGGTGGGAGCAGGACAGAGGTAACTCCTTCGTAAACAGTTTATAGGGAGAGTTGGCAACGACAGCAAAAGTCAGCGTGGATGTTTTAAAAGGGGGTGCTTTGTCATTGAAAGGCTGCGAAGGATAAACACGCTTCTCTTTATTGGGGAAAAGGGGGTTTTCCCAAGAATCTGGAAAATTCTCCTGTAAGTATAAACACTTGGGGGGGAGCCACACCCCCTAACTCCAATCCCCTAACTAGACACTGGGGATTACATTGTATGTTCTCACCTCATCACTGCTCCCCTCTAAGGCATGTGCAACCCAAATTCTGCCCCCAGTAGAGAAACCAGAGAAGTTGGCGATCATGCTGCCTGTCACTACCAGAACCAGTGAGTGGAGACAAGGATTAAATCTTTATGGGCTCTTAGACAGTGGGTTTATTTGTACACTAAAAACTGTCTTAACATCTCATCCCAAGGTGACCTTTTTTGTAAGGAGACAAAAGGGGTAGGTAAGGGGTTTGCAATTCAGGAAAAGAGCAGATAAGGGGTTTGGAATTCAAGGGAAAGGTTCATCAGATAGAAGCTGCAGCCCAGCAATGTTCCCAGCAGCCTTCATCTGCTGACCGGTGATTCTTTATCTGTGTCCTGGTCAGGGATGGACCCTCCCCAGGGCATGATGGTGCAAATGCCCCCTTGACAGCTGGCGGACCTCCTGGGGCACAATGGTCAAATTGCTGGTGGGTCCCCTGGAGTCAGGGCAGGTCTGGTCCCATGTTCCAGCTCCTGGAACAACCACTTCCTACCTACATTAGTCACTAAGCCTGTTAACTGTAACTAAAGCTAAAAATTTTAAACTCTTAGCTCCCTGCTCATTGGCTTTCATAAAGGAAAGGCAATCCCTCAATTCCTCACCTCACTTCTGGTCCAGATGGGTCTAACAGCTGGGTTCCTTTGAGAAAAATGACTTGCATCATGACAAAAACACAGTGCTTGCAACACAGAACTGAGAAAGAAAAGAAAAACATTTTCTGTGAGTTTTCCTCCACATTTCTGAAAAGGGAGGGAAATTTTCCCTTGAAAAGAGCCATAACATGGTCTTAGGGTGCACTCCCCATTGCTGAGACCAGACGGCCATTAAAGTAAACTCCAGAATGGAAAACGATGCTGCGATTGTCCTCCACCGCTTCTCCCACAAGTGCCTTTTTCCTGAAACTTCTAATCTTCTAAGACAAGCCAAATGCCCTTTATATTTGGCTCTTATTAGAGGGGCTTTTCAAAAAGGTATCCCTTTGCTTCCGTCGTGGCTCATAAGAACCAGTGAACAAGAGAGAAGAAAAGAACTGGACCAAAATGAATTGCCTTCCTCGTCAGCTAGAGATGCACAGGAAGGGCTGTGCAGCGCCATCATCCCTGGTGATTAGGGACTGAGGCCTGAAGAAGTCCAACCTTCCTCCCCAACTGGGGGCGAGGAGAGTTGCGGGGAGAAGGCCTTGGAGTCCACGCTGGGGTCACGTCCGCACTGAGCCATTCCCCGGTGCGTGCGCTGGGGCCATCTCGGGCTCCTTGGAGCTGAGTTTCCTCATCCATGAAGGAGGCATAACAATAGTCCTGCCTCATCCATCACAGGTCGTCCAGGAGATGAAAAGATAAGACCAAAGCTGAGACAGCAGCGCACTGCATAGGCCGGCACCTGGTTCCTTTTAAGCAGTTGTTAAAAGGTAAAGGCCATTATTACTACCAGATGGAATAGTCAAACAAATGAGTAACTGCTGTGCAACGCACACAACTTTTCCTCAAGTGTGCCGCACACAGGTCTCTCTGAAATGTGCAAAGACTTGATGCCAAAGCAAACAGCCCGAGAGATTACCATATGGAAGCTTGTTAGAAGGGACTCAAAGCCCAATGGACAATATTTGCCAAGCCATCTGGCAAACTTCCGTGGTGTTGGGGTACACGGCACGGTCCCCAGGGCTTGGGGCAGAGTGCCGTGGATGGAATGTTGTCCTCCCTAAACCAGGGTGTTAGAGTCCCAACCCCAGTGTGATTGTCTGTGGAGGCGGAGCTTTTAGGAAGCAGTTAAGGTTGAATGATGTCATAAAGATGGAGTCTCAATCTGATGGAACTGGTGGCCTTCTAAGAAAGCAAGAATGACTCCCTGGGACTTCCGCCAAGACGGAGGCATAGGTGGAGACGGAGACGCCGTGCCTTCTCACACAACCAAGTTTAGAGACAACTAAATATTAGCAATAGAAAACACAGCCAGAACACAGAAAATTGAACTTTTCGGAAGTCTGATAACAACAAATTCTTCAGCCTGACCGGTAAGGGGCGAAATCAGCAGCTGGCGGAGCAGGTAGCACAGGAAAACTCGGTCAGACGGACTCAGGCGCACGGAATCCAGGCGCAGGGTTGGACCTAGTGAGCGACCGAGCGAGCGACCAAGTGAGCGACCGTGGGGAAACAGCGAGGAAGCAGGGCTGCGGGTTGACTGTGGTCGCACATTTGTGCGTGGATAGACAAACGAGGGAGTGGGCGATTGAACCGGGACCCAGCAGGTCCCCGGGGCAAGCGGCCGGGAGGGCGCCGCCATTTCCCTGCTCTGACCCCACCTCCACATACAGCGTCATAACCCAGCGACTCTGAGTGGCCCCGCCCTGCTGAACCACCTAAGGCTCTGCTCCTCACCCAGCGATGTGAAACAGCAGAGGGGGCCGCCATTTCCCCGCTCTGACCACGCCTCCACATACAGCGTCACAACCCAGTGACCTGGGAGTCCAAGGTTCCGGTCATCACACTTAAAGGGCACGAACAGACCAAAAATGGCTCAAGAAGAACTCAAAGTCCCAGAGCCTATAAATCTAAGCAATGAAGAAATAGCAAAACTCTCAGACGCACAGTTTAAAACACTGGTGATCAGGATCCTCACAGAACTGGTTGATCATAGCCACAAATTAGACAAACATATGAAGGTGAAACCAATTGAAATGAATGGAATTGCACAGGAAACCAATAGCGATGAAAAGGAAACTGGGACTCAAATCAATGGAGTGGACCAGAAGAAAGCAAATAATGTCCAAACAGAAAAGAGTGAAGAAGCAAGAATTCAAAAAAATGAGGAGAGTCTTAGGAACCTCCAGAACATCTTTAAATGCTCCAACATCCGAATTATAGGGGTACCAGAAGGGGGAAAGGCACAGCCACCAGTGGAAAACTTATTTGAACAAATAATAAAGGAGAATTTCCCCCAATCTGGCAAAGGAAATAGACTTCCAGGAAATCCAGGAAGCTCAGAGAGTCCCAAAGAAGTTGGACCCAAGAAGGAACACACCAAGGCACATCATCATTACATTAGCCAAGATTAAAATGAAGGAGAGAATCCTAGAAGCAACAAGAGATAAGGGGACAGTCACCTACAAAGGAGTTCCCATCAGACTGTCAGCTGATTTCTCAAAAGAGACCTTACAGGCAAGAAGGGGCTGGAAAGAGGTATTCCAAGGCATGAAATCCAAAGATCTACAACCAAGATTGCTCTATCCAGCAAAACTTTCATTTAGAATGGAAGGACAGATAAAGTGCTTCTCAGATAAGATCAAATTCAAGGAGTTCATTGTCACCAAGCCCTTATTATATGAAATGTTAAAGGGACTTACCTAAGAAAAAGAAGTTAAAAAAACATGAACAGTGAAGGGACAGCAAACTCACAGTTATTAACAACCACACCTAAAACAAAAGCAAACTAAAAGGACAGCTAGATCAGGAGTGGAGACATAGAAATGAAGATCTCAAGGAGGGTTAGCAACAGGGGAGTGGGAGGAGGAAAAGGGGGAGAAGGTACAGAAAATAAGTAGCATAGACAGTAGATAGAAAATAGATGGGGGGGGCAAGAATAGTATGGGAAATATAGAATCTAAAGAACTTGAGACACATGGTCATAAACTAAAGGGGGGGGTAATGGTGGGGATGGGGGGTAGGGTGGAGGGGAATGAAGGGGGGGAATGGAACAACTGTAATGGCATAATCAATAAAAAAATAAATTAAAAAAAAAAGAAAGCAAGAATGAGATCTCGTTCCCTGAGTGCAAGGTTGGTGGGAGGCCCTGGGAGGCCGTAGTAGGAAGGCGACCATGACCAGGCAAGCCAGGAAGAGCGCCCTCACCAGGAACAGAACTGGCTGGCGCCTAACCCTGGGCTCCCCAGACCCCAGAACTCCGCACTAAATGCCTGTTGAAGCCATATGGTCTGTAGTCCCTGTTTTGGGAACCCAGAATGACCACGTCAGAGGGAGACGTTTCTCTTTTGTTCTTTCTCCTGAATCAGAAAATTGAAAACATGTCTTAATGAGCAGAAAACACCTCCTTTCTTGAATAGCCCTGTGCCAGTCTTGAGAGATGGCCAAGTGCACATAAAATGTGTAATGGTTTTATCTGGTTTTAAAGCGTAAGTAGATCAAATACCATTTTTTAGGTGAAGTAACTTTCACAGGGGAAAGAAATAATTCACCTCCCATTGGAGAGCCACAATTTGTATAACAGTCCATCGGAGGCTCCATTTTGTTGCATAGTTTAAACCTACAGGCGCGACTGAGTGAGAAAAGCTATTTCAGTGCATTTGGTAAGGAACCTGCTCAGAAAGAGGAGGCTTCGTTTTCTCCAGACACAGAGCTGCAATCACATGTCTAAAGACAGATGTTGCCATCAGTTATTAAAATTATAGTTTCCCCAGGGGGATGGGCTGTGTTCCAAGAGAGACAAAAATGTAGGCAGGAGAAGAGTAAATCCTGAAATGTTCTAGAAATTTCTACAGAAACAAGTCAGATGGCCATAGCTCTCCCTCCTTGCCCACTGTACTCTAAGCAAAATGCCACAGCTCCCTCTGGACCGTTGAAGGGCAGTCGCTGAAGAACAGGGCCCAAGGCGCTGGCTAGGGTTCAGGGGAGACAGGTCCAAACCCGCGAGCTCACTAACTGCTGGTCGAGGACCTGGTGTGCATTACGATGCAGGACATCACGCACTCGTAATGCGTACCAGGTCCTCGACCAGCAGTAGGAAGGAGCAGAGCCTAGAGGCGGGCAGACCACCAGGTTAAGTCCTGACCTCACCCTCCGGCAGGGCCACATGGCCTAGGGCAAGCTGGCCAACTCACCTCTGCCTTAGTTCCCAAGGCCGACAAGATGGCCGAGAACAGAGCCTGCACAGCATCCTAGGTCCCACGGGTGTTTACAGTCATGCACCTGGGCCAGGGTCTGTCTCAGGTGCTGGCGTTGACAACCCCTTTCTGATACTTCACACCTGCATGCGCCTCAGTGTGAAATAAACATGCAGAACACATGGCATAAAATGATTGCCCAGAGAATGTTTCCCCGGCAGTCAGGTCAGCTTTCCTTTTCTTTGGCTGCTGTGGCCCCCACCGCCCACCGCTGCCTAACTATTCACTATGGGGAGTCCTTCTCCGCCCCCTACCACAGACAAACCCCGATGACGCTTAGGGGGACAGAGGCTGCTGCGTTCTCTCCACGCCAACCTCCTATCTTTCGCCGGCTGTGGGCAGGGTCCTACACAGGGCACAGTGGAAGGGGAGGCAGTCATCAACACCGGTCGGCAAACTTTTCTGTCCCAAGCCGGAGAGGGAAGACCACCGGCTTTGTGTGCCGCGCCGTCTCTGTCCCAGCTGCTCCACTCTGCTGACGTGCTGCAAAAGCAGCCTCAGAATAAACAAACATCGCTGTGTTCCAATAAAACTTTATTTATAAAAAAAGAGACAGTGGGTCAGATTTGGCCTGTGGGAGGTCATTTGCTGACCCCTGGTCTCAATTCATCCATGTACCTCACACACGACGAGGACCGCCCCAGGAGCTGGGGAAGTAACGGATGAAATCAAGTCACTGATGTAACTGAGCTCTCGCCACACTCTACACGTGTGTGTTAGTGTCCCGCACACTGAAGCAACAAAGTGAGGACTGTTCAGAAGGGAGCAACCCTGTGTGCGAGATGCTGCTGATGGGTGAGTGAGCTGGGGACTGGGAACTGGCCATTGTGCTGGGCACCAAGCGCAGCTTCCATGGGACGGTGGGGACAGAAGCCTGACTGCAGTGACATCAGAGGGACAGGAGACGGAAGTGGGCTGGACCCGAGAGGAGGTGGCAGGTGGGGGCAGTTTCACTCAAGGGAGGGTTCTGTCGTGTCAAGATGAGCGTACAAGGGCACGTTTGCCAAGGCAGGTGCAGCAGGCAGCGCCAGCTGACATGTGACACAGGGAGAGACGAGAAGCGGTGTTGGGGGTGGGGGTGTCCTCGAGAGGCAGGAGGACCGGGCCCTGGGGCCAGGGGAGGGCGGCCTGCAGAGGAGCAGGCGCGGGCTCCGCCCGGCGCAGGAAGAAGACCTTGCAAAGGCAGAGTGGGTCCTGGGAGGAGGAGACCGGTCTCCTCTGGTTGTTTCCCTTTTTATCATTAAGTTCAGAAGCACTGTTATCACATGAGAATGAGGAGGGGAGGAAGTTCTGAGAGAGACAAGCGTCCAGGACAGCCATCTCAAAGCAGGGACAAGGTGCGGTCAGTGACACGGACTCAGCGTGCCAGGCAGCTCCGAGGTCCCCCCTGAGGGGTGACCGGCCAGCAGGGGTGAGATTTCCTCTGGCTACTGCTCTGTGGGGAGAACTTCCCACTGGGATGCTTGCTGGGCCTCTGACCAGCCCACGGAGTGTGTCCCTTCCGGCTGGACGTGGACGCCAGGCAGTCAGCTGAGTCCAAGGGGACACCCTTAGGGGCATGAGTCACAGCCTGTTGTCTCTCCACAGCTGTCCCCCTCCTCGAGGGGCTGATCGCTGGATGGGGGCCCTTTCCCGGAGTGACCCGTAGACACCCCCACTGGGAAGGGGATGAGGAGTGAATGAATGGTCTGGGGTTGGGCCTGGGAACACAGTGCTGCCGGACCCTGCCCATTCTTAAAAGCTCCCATGTATGACAACATGCCTTCTACACGCAGTAGGGGCAACTCCAGGTTCGTACGACCGTCCCCTCAGTCCGTATCACGTGCAGGGCACTGTGCTAACAGCAGTACGTCAGCCCAAGTCATCCTTCAAACAGCCAGCAGTCAGAAGGTCTATCAAGTCCATTTGGCAGACAAACTGTCCAGTGTGAGGAAGGTGAGGCAGCATGTCCAAGTCGGGAACCGGACACGCCACCAGGCCTGTGGGACTGTGGAGTCTGGACTCTGTAGGCCAACACAGACTGAAAACAGCTGATCCTGTTCGGCTGCAAGTAACAGAAACTCCCCAAGTGTCAGCTGAAACAGATGAGGGCGTGTTCTTTCCTATGTCGAGTCCAGGGTCGAGACTTCAGGCCTGGGGTGGCAGCCCCACAAGCCCTGCAGCGCTGGCACTTCTGGCTCTCTGCGCCCCCGTGGTCTTGGCACTGACTGTCCCATCAAGGCTCCCAGAGCGCACCTCTCCCTCCAGCATGGAATCAGCTCCCCGGGCCGGAGAACACGAAGGACAAGGGACAGAAGGTGCATGCTGATTTATTCCTCGCTCCACCTTTCTTTTTCTGCTTTATTTTCCTCTTTCAAAGGGTTTTGCTGGAGGCGCTGCCCACAACATCTGCTTCAATCTCGTTGACTGAAACCACCATAGAGCCACCGCTGGCTAAAAACAATGTTAGCCGGGTCCGCTGCCATCCTGAAGAAAAACGCTGTTTTGCCTCATAACCCCCCTGCCCCCTAACCTCAGTGACCACCGATCACTCACAGCCTCCCTAGTTTTTGCCTTTTCCAGGACATCACGCACTCAGAATCGTGAGGTATGTGGCCTTTCCGATTAGACTCTTTCACTTCGAAACATGCACGGAAGGTCCCCCCTGTCTTTGTGTGTCTGGATAGTTCATTTTCTTTAATCGCTGAGCACAAGGTTGCTCCCAGGGTTTGGCAGTTATGCCCACAGCTGCTGCGAGCACCGTGTGCAGGGTTGGTGTGGACTCCGGTGTTCAGCTCCTCCGGGCAAACACCGAGGGGTACGATTGCCAGACTGTATGATAAGAGAGTGTTTAGCGTTCTAGGGAGCTGTCAGCTCGACTTCCAGAGTGGCTGTTCCACTTCAAATCCCCACCAGCAATGAGCGCGAGTTGCCACTGCAGCCGCTGGCTCAGGACCATACCTTAGAAACACTGTGCCCGTTGCTCCTCAGTCTGAAGGAAAGCACCCAATGAGAGTGCCACACCCGCCCTGAGTCATCAGGGAAACATCCAATGGGGTGGCTTCCCTGCCCACAGAAGGCTCCTTTTGCAGTGAGATTCCTAGATGCACCTGCCCCGGGGGAAAGTTCTTGACACCTCCCTTCTCCAGCCCCTAGACGTCTCAGCCCTCTCTTAAGAGGCCCGGTTTGAGTCCTGTTTTCCTTCCGCCACAGGGAACTCTTTGTGAGGCACACTGTCTTGGTTGGGAGAGGTGGCAGCTCTGGGGTGGGGCGCCCTAGCCTGAGGGTCCCTTCTGGAACATCAAGCAGATGTCGCAGCTGGAGGCTGTGCTGACACATCTGATGAGCGTGAGTCATGTGCATGGGTGGGGGGGCGCTGCAGATGCCTCCTCACCTCCTGGCACTCTGGACTGTGCTGAGCCGCAGACTGGACCGTCCAGGGACCTCGGGACCCTGAGCAAGGGCCGCTTCGTTCTCCCAGCTGTGTCGTCGGCAGCACAGGCCTGTGAGCTCAGGAGTCAGCCCGCGTCACAGCCGCCTGCTTGGCTCCGCCTGGCCCCCTGCATCCATCACAGCCTTCTCTGCAACTCCGTCCTGAGAATCAGCGGACCCTCCGCAGGCAGACACTGTGGCCGCAAGAGGGACTCCAGCTGTTACCACTGTTGTGCTCGCCGGCATTTGCTGTGCCCCACTGTGCCAGACGCTGTGCCCGGCATCCTGACATGCCTCTAAAGTGGGCCCTGACAGTGTCCCCACCCCCGGCTGACAGATGAAGAAACCAAGGTTCGGTGCAGTTGAGACAGTTGCTGCAGGTCCCATGGCCAGTGGGCGGCCCAGCCAGAGCTCAGACCGGGTGCCTGATACTGCAGCCTGCTCTGTGGGAGGGGAAACAAAGACAGGGACGTAGCAGAAGACGGGAGGCAAAGCCCAGAACCAAGAATAGAGACCCCTCTGATCTGTGGGCCCAGCTGGAGTCTCCTTCCTCCTTCCAGTGACCCCCGGAGCCCTAGTGCCCCCGGGGGGAGGGGGAGCACGTCTCTCAACCCCAGAATGACAGAATTATCTTCACTTCATCTGTTTTGTCTGCCACAGAGTCTTGCCCAAACTCGTCCCTGGGAAAAGGGGTATATTTAGGAAATGAATGGGTTAAAAACGGTCAGATCGAACACACCTCAATCTCGGTGTGTCCAACTATTCTCCACCGTAGGATCCAGGGCTCCCTGCAGAAATGGCTGATTCCAGGACGGAGCAGGAAATGTACAGGAAGAGCCAGGTACACAGTGTAGTGCCAGGAAGTAAGGGGGGGCTCCCCCAAAAGGAAGGAGCAAACGCGCCGCGATGGGGGCATGTCGAAGGGACACAGCGACCAACAAAAAGGGTTCCATCCACCAAAGTGGGGAAAAAGCGAGCAGGAAAATATAATGTCGGATTATAATCCAAATAACAAAATCAATATCCATGAGTTCATGATAATATCGATAATCGAGTGAGTAAGCAAGCAGGGAAGAACAGACAATCTCCAGTGCAGAGGATCCACAGACAAGTCCGGTAGAAATTCCGCTCCGAAGGGGGTGGGCATCTTCCCACTCCTTCCAGGTGGGCTGCCCGCATCGCCACTTCCGTCACCAGTGATCACCCCACTGAGAATGTGTGCAAGACTTGGGAAAATGGCATCTTACCCTGAAACCCGCCACTCCAGCGCATCATGGGAACAAACATCAGACAAACCCCAACTCAGGGCCGTTGACAGCACAGCTAACCAGTTCCTCAAAGTCTTCAAAAACCAAGAAAGTCTGATGAACAGTCACAGGTCAGAAGGGCCAAAGGGGACCTGATGATGAAGTGTGACGTGGTGTCCTGGGCGGGACCTGGAACAGAAAAGGGACATGGAAGGACATCAGAAAAAACGAGGAAATCAGAATAAAGGATGGACTTTAATAATAGTAGCATATCGCATGGGTTCATTGAGGGTAACAAGCACACCACACTGGTGTATTGACAAGATGTTAATAGCACGAGAAGACCGCTGTGGGGCATATGGAAACTCTCTACTATCTGCAAATTTTCTGTAGATCTAAAACTATTTTAAAATGTAAAAGTTCGGTTTTTTTTTAAAGATTTGATTTATTTATTTGTAGAGAGAGGGGAGGGAGGGAGAAAGGGAAGGAGAAAAACATCAATGTGTGGTTGCCTCTCACATGCCCCAGACTTGGGACCTGGCCTGCAACTCAGGCATGTGCCCTGACTGAGAGTTGAACCGGCAATCCTTTGGTTTGCAGGCCTGAACTCAGTCCACTGAGCCACACCAGCCAGGGCAAAAAGTGTTTTGTTTTGTTTTGTTTTTAAGCCAGGTTCCTTCATTAAGGAAGTGAATCTCCATATTGGTTACTGTGCGTATGAGGAGGACGGGTCAGTATAGAAAAGGAAAAGCAAAGCTCTTCGTTGTTCTCAACAGGAATTGTCTTCGCGGGAGGGAGCAGCTCACAGAGGGACAGCAGTGTTTCCTGTACTTGCCAGGTCAACGCATCAGCTGAGGGACATGTCGGGGTCAGCCCTCTGAAGCCACAGGCTCGTCCCCGGAGAGATCGCGTGTGGTGTCATAAGAGTCTCCGTCCCGCTTCACAAGCCCATTGCAGAGGAGAGTTTCTGAAAGGTGACACCCCCTTCACCTCTTGGGGCTTCTAGTTCCATTTCTGGCAGAAGTGTCCAGCAGAGCCACAGCAGTACCCTGGGCAGCCTCTGCACGCAGGTGGTGAAGCACAGTGGTTTCTGACAAAGGCCAGCCCTGGGCTAGTCTGCGTGTTGATAATCACAAATTATTACCCAGCAGGGGTCCAGGAGCTGGGCCAGCGTTCCCCAGCCCAGCGAACTCCACGTCTGCCAGCGCGGAGTCAGTCCTGCCCTCTTTCCAGTGGGCTTTGCACCGACCGAGTCCATCCCTCCTCTGCCCCTGCTCTGGTCACGGGGGCAGCCACCCTGCAGACGCCGTTTCCCAGGCTTCCAGGTGAGCCTGGCTAGGGGGCAGTGCCGGCAGAAGACGGGGGCGTGAGCACAGGGAGAAGCCAGGGTGTCTCTCCCATTCCCTCGCTGCCTCCCGGGGCACCTCAGCAGCTGCTGCCTCTCCTGCGTTGCCCCTGCTCCCATATGCCCACCGTGTGTGAGGGTGCGGGGGACCCCGCTCCAGGTTCTGGCCACGCCCCTCTTCCCTTTGACTGACCCTGGACTCCTTCTCCGCTCTCTGTTTGGCTTCTCGGTGCTTCCTTGGCCTGCTTGACCCATCCACCCCCTGTGTTAAATACCCTCCACTTACAATACTTAGAGTGGATTTTGGTTCCCTGATTAAACGCTAAGACCCAATGCCTTCCCTTCTCATCCTGATCAGGGAAAGGAAACACACACAGTTTGAAAGCCTCCCGAATCTTTGCATTTTCCTCATTTCTCTCATGATGTGTGGCATCTGCATTCAGAACACGGGCACTGGCGTTGGCTGTGCGGCAGGAACAGGTGGCTCCGCTTCGCTGTGACGGCGGAGGCGGTGGGGGAGGGGCTGAAAGAATGTTCTAGAGAGGAGGGTGACTGGGCTTTGGATGGCCTCCCAGCAGGACAGCTCCCACAGCAAGTATTAAATACATCTCATCTAAAAGTAACAAATGACTGGCCACACGTTTTCATGGCCACGCAGGGAAGGAACAAGTGCCCCTGGTCGCTGCAATGTCTGGGGGCAGGGGGCTGGTGGGGGGGATCCCAGTGTCTCCAGGTTACCCGAAGGGACTACAAACAGGACCTCCTGGGGGCTGAAAGTTTCCATTGTTCAGAAGACTGCTGTGGCCTTGGCTTCATTTTGGTGTCTTTTTTTTTGTCACTAGTGACTTATGGTGTTTCTGCATTTGAGTGATTTTGCAGGAATTAAGGACCATTTAGCCAAAGGTCCGTTTGCTTCTGAGGGTTCCCTGGCTGTGCAATGCAACAGACCTGGCTTAAGTTCACCAAATAGTTTAAAACTAAAACTCTCACTTTGCCCTAAAATAAGCAGTGACCTTTAGACCCAGGTGGACGTGTCTGTAATGAATCAAGGCGCTCTTGGTCTCCTCGCTACGCTGCTCTAACGTCCGTGGCCTTTCAGTAACAAGCATCGTTCCAGGCCCGTGGAGCGCGCAAACTCCAGAAAGCGCGTCCTCCGAGAAGCGGGCACCTCAGCCCCCAGTGACCCCGCGCGCTTGCACCAGGGCACCAACACCCAAGGTCACATGTGTTCTGTTGTGTGAGAGCAACGACAGTGTTCCTCTGAATTGCCTTTTTATCACTCAAAAACTGTTTGCTTCAGAAAAATGAGAAATTCAACAAAATAGTTGCATTGTTTTTTTTTCCTTTTGCGTTTATCAACGTGTTGTAATCACATATACTGAAGGTCAAATTATCCCTGGGAGCCACAGAGAAATGACTTCTCAGAGAAGCGCTGTTTGGGGGCAGGGGATGGCCAGACGGGAACATACCCACGCCCGTCGGCAGAACAAAGGCTGGTGGAGCCCCTGCCTCCCGGGGTCCAGACTGTCCCTAAAGCACACACAGAGCCAGACAAGTTCACACGGACGCCAGCACGAGCCACGCTGACTCCCCGCCGCCACAGCCGGCTGTGCTGCCCTGACACCGTGTGAAAGATTTTCCACAACTAATGGCTCCCAAACTGTGGGGTCCCGCGGGCTTGCCCGGGAGGGTGAGGAGGAGCCCAAACACCTGCGGTTGAACAGGACCCTGATTCTGAGGGGGGAGGGGTGTTCTCCAGATCACGGGTTGAGAAATGCTGGACAGAACACCACTCCGAAGAGACAGCCCCGACGCTTGAACGTAATACATTTTCACCTTTAAGCAACTGCATTTTTCACTTCAGGAGCACCTCCCGCTGCACCGCAGTTGGGTCAGCCGATGGGGGGCCGGCATCGGGGGGCGGGACAGGGCGTTCCTCACGTGCTCCATGGTCGGAGGCTCCTGGACGTCCTAGCTGGTGTCACACTCTCCTGGGGACGCCCAAAGCACCCCATGTGCTTTCATTCCACGTGCTCTTCTCTGAGGAAGGAAAGGTCCTTTGGAGAGGAAATCACATGCCTTCCTGAACCAGAACCCTTGGGGGGACCCGGCCATCTTTTTCAGAGCATGGCACCCTGCCCAGACCCTGAGGTGCTCCCCCAACCGGGGCCTGGACAAGGCCAGATCATCGGGGCCAACTCTGGAACGGGTTCCCGAAAGCTGAGATCGGAGGGCGTGCGACTGAGCCCTGCCAAATCGGGGGTCAGGAATGTCTCGTCCCCTCCCCGGGGCCAGCGGCAGTGTTTAATGAAACAACACAGCCCCGAAAGGCGAGGCGCTCCGTGTGTTCATCTGTAATTCATTCGAACTGGAGGAACTCCCCAGGAGACGCAGCCCTGCCTGTCATTGACACAGCCCCTTGTTCCTGTGTTTACTTAACATAAACGCCACGGAAGCGGCTCTGCAAGGACGTACCACGTGGCAGCCTGTGCAGGCCACTGTCCCCTTTCTCCTTGTCCAGCCTGATGCCAGGCTGTGGGAGGAGAGGTGTGGGGGTGGCGAGTTAAACAAAACCTTCAAAAACAAGATTCTGGCTGGGACTTCCCCTGCGCAGATTACCAAGGGGAATAGGCATTTTTATTTTGCTAAATGAAAGGGCTAGTTTGTGTCTTCCCTGGATCGCTTTCTAACCTAACTGCAGTGGGAACATTCTCGGGAAGAAAGACTTTCTTGTTTCTTCGCCCTTTACGTGGCCCCTGGCCGTCCCACTGGTAGGACTTGGGCTGCGATCTGCACCAGGCCACTAGCAAACGGCTGGAGGAGGTGACTGGCACCAGAGTCCTCGTCAGTGAAGTCCTGCTTCAGGGCAGACCCCCCCACCCAGCCCACCTTTTGCAGATGGAAACAGCTCGGTTCTCCAGCTCCTCCAGGCAGGGAACCAGGTCTATACCAAGCTGCACCGATTCCACAGACCGGTGTCCAGTTGGTCTCTTCTGGGTTTGGGTTTTGCTGGTGAGCAGCTAGCAGGCGTGGTCAAAAAGGACTCCATGAGAAGGTGGCTCCCTGGAAACCGCAGGGAATGCTCGGCCACGGGCCCGTGGGAGCCTGCTCCCCTCTTGCAATCAAACCCACGGTTTCTTCTCATAAGATACAAGGCAGGTGGCGGGATGGGGCCAGGGTTGCCCCCCTACCCTGAGATCCGACCAGGCCTGGGTGCCCCTTTCTTACTGCCTCCTGCCTCTGGCAGCCCCTGGAGAGCACGTGCATCCAGGCCTCTCCCCCCCCCCAACACCCCCCCCCGGCGATTGTGGGCGAGTGCCTGAGCCATTCTGAGCCTCCTCCCCTCAGCTGGTAAAAGAGGCATGGGCGGTACCCTTCAGGGCGTGGGGGTGAGTTCACTGAGATGAGGAGCATGAAGGGGGCCGAAAGGATGGTCTTTCCTTCTCATTTGTCTTTTTTCCGTGAAAGGGGGAAAGGTGCAGGGACGGGAGCGGAGTGTGCTTGCTCAGCTGGCCCTGGCCAAGCCTCCTGGTTCGGGCGGCCGCCAGCGAGTCCTCCTTCGAGGCCGCTGCTGTCTGCCAGCCGAGGCCTGCTTCCCTGGGGGCGAGAGCACCCAGCCCTGAGCGTGGCAGGCCTTCCACACGGCCTCCCGATGACGAGGACAATTTCCTCCAAGGTGGGAACAGAAATGGCTTCAGCAAAGTGATCTGCCGTCGTGGGAGCATTCGTTGTACGAACTCTGAATGCAAACGAAAGGCAACATTTAAGGCAGTCACTTCAGAGTTCCACAGCAGGGTCTGGGGGGTCCGCACCACCTCCCAGATCCTGCGAGTTATTAAGTGCGCTTCGCGCAGAGCGAAGGTTCCAGAGAGCCCCTAGGTGGCACTTCCGATAAAAATGCAGCGTGAGCCACGCATGCAATTCGAAGCAGCCTATTAGCCACGTAAAAAGTAACTAACTTAACTCGGATGACATATTTTATTTAACCCTAAATATCCCAACATGTTAGTGTTTGAACATATTTTTCCAAGTATTATCATTTAATCAATATAAAAACTGTCAGTGAGATACCTTACACTGTTTTTATTTTTTTTTAGTCTGCGTTCTCTGCATTTCACTCAGACCCGGCCTCTTCCAGGGGCTCCCCGGCTTCTGCACGGGTTGCCACCCATCTGCAGCTGTCACAGACTGTCAGGTCCCACTGATGACGAGCAGCATCACAGCGGACCAGTGGACAGTAAGACACTGTCACGGAAAACTCCAAACCGGGTTCTCGGGGGTCCCAGTGACAAGTTCATGAGTGCAAAAGGGCTGTCTGGTCGGTTATTTCATCAGACCCTCACTAGATCCCGTGACGCGGGGGGGTAGGCGATTCCTCAGGTCACGGCTGGAAAACGAAGGCTTCAGAACATTACGCACCAGGCCCAAAGTCAAGTGGCTGGAGGTTGGGGGCTAGCAGCCTGAGCCGGGTCTTGGGACGAGACTCTGAAGCCTTGGGTCTGGCTGAGACAGGGACGGATCCACCCCTCTCTCACCTGGCCGCTGAGACTCTGGTTTGCTGGTTGGAAAAAAGAGGGTAGGAGCTGCTGGGCCTCCAGTCCCAGCACCTGAAGCGGTGCCTGGCTCAGAGCATGCATGGAGCTCCCATTGACCAGATTAAAATCAGCTCAAACAGGATTTTACTCGCGACAGACCCCCCACTAGTCATCACCCAGATCGCTCCCCCTCTGGGACCCCTCGGCAAGGAGGCTGAAACCACAGCCACTGCCACACACCAGAGCTGCCTGGCTTCCCCTCGACACCCCTCACCTCCCAGAACACAAAATATTCCTTCGGGTGTTTTTCTAAGCCAATCACCTTCATCAGGGCCCCGTTTTAATGCTCACTCCTCACTGTTTCTCGGGAATGGACATCCCTAGTAGAAAATGCACCTCGAACGATGATTCACTCTGACTTGTGGTTTGGACGCCAACCACCACCACCCAAGACCTCCCGAAGGAGCCCCGGGACCACCCATGAGGCTGCTGGCGCTACCGCACCGGGGAAACGGCTCTTTGCCCCTCCAGCTTGCCAGCGGCATCGCGTCGACTCATGCAGACCTGTCGGTGGCAAAGTGCCTGACAGGTGACGTCAGAGGCCTCCTGGAAACCCCAGAGAAGAAACAGCTCTGCTCCCAGCGCCCCCGGCACACTCCCCGGCTGCCCCCCGCCTCCCCGTCAGCTCTGCATTCTCCACCGAAGGCCTCTCCCTCCCTGGGTGGTAGCCTGCCCCCCCCCACCCAGGCGACTCTGCCAGGGTTTCCTGGGGAGGCTGGGCCAGGTGCGGAGAGCTGCTCTCTCCCCGCAGGGGCTGGGATGTTGGAACAAGGCAGAGATGCAGGAGCAACGACGCTCTCTGCCCCACACCCTCATCGGCTGCTTCTTGCCAGCTTCTGACTGGGCACCAAAGAAGAACTCAGAGCAGGGATACAAGCAAAGGCTTATTCGCACTTTTATGAGCTCCAAAAATCTATCTGATGGGCAACCGCAGCCTCGCTCAGGACCACCTGTGCTCCCACGGATGCAAGCTGGGGTCCCACGGAGTCCCCTGTCACTCCTTTCCCATGCACCTCGTCCTGGCTATGCTTCCCCATGATTGGTTTTCCTGGAGAACACCCAAAGTCATGTCCACGTTTTGGTTGAAGTACTAGGTCTTTAAACTTTGTTAAATGAACAATCTGAGTGCCGGGAAGGATTTAGGATTCATTCAGTTAATGGCCGGGTGCCTCCCGCTCCTGCCCGTCAGGTTTCCAGGATGAGTCAATCAGAGTCTGTTGTGGGTCCAGTGTGTGTGTGTGGGGGGGGGGGCAATGATGGGACAGAAAACACATCGATACATGAGGTCACTCTAATAGTCAGAAGTGCTGTTAAAGGGGGAAACGCGGCACAGAATCCTGTTGAGATGGGACAGGCGCTCTGGAGGGTGACCTGAGAAGGCTGTTCAGGAGAGATGGACAAGCAGCCGCAGCAAAGTCTGGGGAAGGGCGTGTGGAGCAGAAGGAGCGGTGGCAGCGGCAGGAATGAGCTCCGGGCGCTGGGCATGGCCAATGTGGGCAGAACGTGGTGGCCCAGGGGGCAACTAGCCAGGAATGACATTGGGGGCGGGGCATGGGGCGGCCCTTAGGGACCCCCCCCAGAAGAAAGCGGAGGTTGTGGCGGCCGCCCTGCAGCCCCTTTCAATCCAGAGAAGGAGCAGACACAGAATACCTGGACCTCAGGCCAGGGGAGGGGAGAATTACAATGGAGTTTAAACTCAGGCTGAGACAGCAGCAGGTGGAAGGGTTTAGGGAGGCGACCGGGCCTCCATGGCGGTGCTGCGGGGCTGAGGCCAGCAGAGGCCGGGGCAGAACACACCCGGGGGCGGGCCCCCAGGTCACTTGAAGGTCTCAGCCGCTGTGCGAGATCACTCCGGTACGAGGAAGAGTTCCCCGTGTGCCCACCCCCACGGAGGGCACACGGAACGTCCTCTAGAACCTGCCGCCCTGGCCGTGGGGTACACAAGCACCCTTCCCAGCAACACTACCATGGCTCCCGTGTAGTTCGCAGCAGCGGGAAACCATCTGATTTCTTTGACATGGGAAGTTCATAAAACACTGGAAGCCACAGAGGGGAAGGGCCTATTTCCCGGTAAGACACCCAGAGACAGGTCCTGGGCGGGGCCACCTCGGTGATACCCTAAGGCCCTCCCCAGGCGCTGGGGTCAGAGCAGCCCACCCAGGACCGAGTGCGCGCGCGCCCTCACGTACCATCCGGTCCAGCCCCTCCGCACCCGGACTGTGGCCGCAGGCAGTTAGCACTGGCGTCACGGGGCGGGGCGCGTTGGAAGTAAATGCCAGCCCCAGCCTCCCAAGCGCGCGGACCACCGCCTGCATTTACAGAAGGTCACCAGGTGATTCGTGTGCATGTTTCAGTTCGAGCAACAGCATCACCAAGATCATTTGAAAGAGAACCACACCAATGCCGGGGGCGCAGCCCGGGGATCGCATTCCAGCAGGTCTGGGATGAGCCCGGACCGGGTGTCTGTTACTGTTTTCTTCCAAGGTCCACGCTCGGCCAGGGTGGCTGGGGTTGAGAATCTCTGATATAATCCAAAGTTCTTATTTTACAGATGCGAAACTCAGGCTCAGTAAATTAAAGATTTTTATCTTGTTACAATGCAGGCATTCTTGTTAAAAAAGACAAATTTGGGGATGGGGCCCGAGACTCCACATTTTTAACAGGCCCCCCGGGGGAGGCTGACACCAGCCTCCGAGCCACCCCTGGAACAGCAGCAGGGACGCTGGGTAATGTACGTGCCCAGCGGGGTGGGCTGCAGGGCCCCCAGATACTTGGTGACACACTGTTCTGGATGGGAAGGTGCTTGTGGAGGGGACTGACATTTAAACCGGTGGCCTTTGAGTAAGCAGACTGCCCTCTGCAACGTGGGTGGGCCTCGCCCAATTAGGTGAAGGCTGGAATGGAGCAGAGACAGGCCTCGCCTGAGCCGGAGGGGCCTCCAGCAGCCTGCCTTCCGAGCACCGGCTTCCTTGGGCGTCTGTGTTTCCAGCCCACCAACCCATCTTGAAGAGTTTGGATTCACAAGCCTCCATAATCACGTGAGCCAGTTCTACGTACTAAGTCTTATAAAAATTCCTTATCATAGATGTACACACACATAAATCTTACAAAAGATTTATATATCATATATAGTGCATTTTATGTAAATAAGATATATTTATACTTTAACAAATAAATCATATAATAATTACTTAAAATAGCCATATAGATCATAGGTATGTGTGTGCATGTGTCATGTGTATATACATATACACATGCATGTGTGTACACGTATGTTTGCTTTGTCTCTCTGGCCTGACTAATAAGCAGGGTTACAGGGTGCGCTGTTCCAGTTCCTGCCATGAAGGAGGAGTCACTCAAACTACAATGTTACGGATGGAAACCAGCCTTTGTCTCGCAGCACATGGTTAGCATGCTGCCGGGGGTTCTGAAGGAGAGCCGACTGTAACCCGAATCTTCTGCCGGGCAGTTCTGGGCGCTCACTGACCCGAAGTACCTGGTGCCTCGGCAGGAAGGACAGAGATGAAGAGGAACTAGGGGTGTTGCGCGGAAACGAAGCGACCAGACACCGAGGGATTCTGGAGTACGAGGTTTATTCCTTTACGTGCATGGGCCCAGAGGAGTCAGTCCCCAAATTCTGAGCCCCGAACAAAGGATTCTTGGGGAATATATAGATTAGGGGTCTTCCTGTGTACGTGACAAATGTGGGACACAGAAACAGAATGTGATAATTGTTCTATCAGTGGGGGTGCTAGTCCCAGTCCTACTGAATATCCGGCTATTTGCTTTCTCAGCGGGGGTGCTAGTTCCAGTCCTACTGGCTATCCGCTCTCCAGACAGCCCCATCGCTCTCCTACTGCGCCTGGGGTCCTATGCGAGCCAAAGTCTCCTGGGGCTTCTCCTTCAGGGGAGCAAGCAAGCCCTCTCCTGCGAGGGGTGGGAGGGCACCGGGGGCTGGAGGGCGGCTGTGCCCCAGAGGAGGCGGCCAGGCCCCTGGGCCACCACCCGGCTTGTTTGAAGGCTGGTCGGAGGGAGCGGTGCGGCCTGGTGGAAATGCCTGGTTTCTGAAGGTGACCACAAAACCACCTGGGAGGCAGGTGGTGAGTGTAGGCCAGAGGGGAAAGCAATCCTTTGTCCCAAATCACTGGAGACGAGCAAATGACCTCCACAGACTGGTGGAGCCCCTTTGACCCTGAAGCCAGGGCTGACATGGCGCTCTGGAGGGCCACAGGTCACCCAGGTGACCGTCCAGGAAGAGCTCCAGGACCCCAGATCCACATCTGGAGTGGAAAAGTACCAGCCTTAGGTGGCCGCACCCAAGTTTATTGCCAGGTATTCCCTCAACAGGCGGGCATTCCCCACCCGCACCAGGGAAGGGGGCAGGCTGGACCGGAGGCTGCTGCAGGCCCACGGAGGCAGGTCTTTGGCACCCTTTCTTTTGTCTTCCAGAAGCCTCTCCAACCACTGAGACTGTCTCTGCCTTGTCCCTTTCTTCCGTGATCCAAGGCAGCCAGTGCCGCTATGGTCCAAACCCCTTCCAGAATGTTCTTTCAGAGCCCTGCCCGAAACCCCATCTCCCCACACCATAAAGGCTTGCCAGTTTCACTGTGCCTCTGGAAAGCAGTTCACTCGGTGCGTGAGAAGTCCAGGATGGCTCCCCCTTCAGGGCGGACCCCCAAATGTAAGGGAGCCTCGACCTGGAAGGCAGCTCAGTGACCCTCAGATCTTTACAAAGCACAGCATTGGGACCCCCCACTCCCATCCAGACAAACAGAACACCCAGGAAAGGGGTGGGTGGAGCGGGAGCGTGCGCTTCTCAGCCTTTGATGGAAGGGCTTCTGGCCATGCTGAGCCTAGAACCAGGGCTCAGAGGCAGGGAGGGTCTAAGAGGCACTTAGGATCTCCAAGCTGCATCACACCGTGTAAAAAAGTAAAACGAGCCCTGGTGGTGTGGCTCAGTGGATTGAGCACGGGCCTGCCAACCAGGGGGTTGCCAGTTTAATTCCCAGTCAGGGCACATGCCTGGGTTACAGGCCAGGTCCCCAGTGGGGGGCATGTGAGAGGCAACCACACATTGATGTTTCTCTCTCTTTCTCCTTCCCTTCCTCTCTAAATAAATAAATAAAATCTTCACTTAAAAAAAGTAAAACAAGAGCAAAAATATAGCAAGAAATCCATGTAGTTCATGCCCCCCTCTGCCCTCTGCCAGGTCGCCCAGCCCCTCCCACAGCCCCCGGGGGCATGCAGTCTAGCATTTCAATTTGGAAAGGAAAAGGAGGGAAGAGAAAGGAGAAAGAAGGAGAAAGGAGAGGTGTGGCTGATGCCCGCGGAGCCATGGGTGCCTGTCCCTCTGCATCCTCCCCTCCCCAGGGACGGCCAGAAGTGGCTGTAAATAAGTAGCAGCTCCTAATAATCTCCTTACCCATGAAGGTGCTGTTTAATTTCCTCCTGTCCACTAGAATGGGCTGTGCATACAGAGTCTCTGAGTTATCATAGTCATCACTGCCTTAGTGTTCATTTCCCCCCCAAAAATACAGTATTTCCTTTTCTATTAGTGAACTGCAGATTCTCGAGTTTCTTGGCAAACTTCAACTCAATCGATGTGTTTACTGAACAATTGTTCCCCAGCCTCTTAGTCTTCTAAACCCCAGCCAGTTACGGCCCTGCCTATGAAGGGCCTCAGTTAGTGCCCTAATGAGCAGACCCTGTTTAAGGACATGATCTGAACAAGCATGAAAAGTCTTCAGCCTCAAGTGTGATTTTCATCCAGTCACTTCCTGAACCTGGCTGTGGCCCCCAGCAGGTCTCAGATTAAACTCAATCCAGATTTCCCAGCAGGCTCTCCCCCCACAACCCTCCCCCCCACCCCCATGGATGCCTTCCCTTCCCTCCTACCTCTGCTGCCTGGAGAGCTCTCCTTCATCCTTCAAGATGGAGACCTACACCCTCTTTTCTCTCCAGCAAGCCGCCCACACCCTCTCTAGCAGGGCTTGCTTCTTCCTACCAGAGCTCAGACGCAAGGTCCTGGTGGACTGTTCAAAGTCGCCACACCCCAGACTTTGAACTCCTCAAGTGCCGGAGATGGGGCTCAGTTGTCTGCATTCCCGGTGTCTTGCACCAGCCCTGCCCGTGGTAGGGGGTCAGGAGGAGCTGCAAGAGATGGCCGGCCAGACGAGTGTACAAATGGGACGTGCACACTTACACGGCACTCACTCTCTCCTCCATCTTTTCTCAGCTTTCATTCTTTTGGCCTGAAGTAACCTGATACCGTGTCCCTGCAGGGAGGTCCCGGCTGGAGTCCCCTCCATCTCCTGTTGTAGCCTCAGCACCTAGAGCCGTGCCTGGGTGGTCAACAGACCTCTGCTGACCATACAGATCAGTCCTTCAACCTTCCTCCTCAAACATGACCCCCTGTACCCAGCTGTCTCCCCTCTTCCTGCCCCCACATCCAATGGCCTGACCAAGTCAAACATGGCAGAAGAAACAAGAGGCCTGGGTTGGTCAATCATGTCAGGAGTTTCCTGTCCAGAACATATTGGATGGGATAATGGATGAGATGACCACCGGAGCAAGACAAAGGTGCTACCAGAACAAAAAGCCACCACTGCAAGTCTTTGCTTGTCACGCTCACCTGCTTGCACCAGGAATTTGGGGGCAAATACACTGGTTTGGAGCAGAGGTCAGCTCCTCCCAGTGCAATGCAGTCCGGAAACTGACCTGGGCACAAAAATAGGAGAAGAAAATGGGGTCTGCCGTGGGAAGCCGGTGCATGACTGTGGGTGATTATTATTCACCAGGCCACTGTTCCGGTGGGCGGAAGCACGGGGGGCTCTGCTCTGTTAGACCTCGCGGTGGCGAGAGAATGGCTGCTTCCACCGCTCAGGCACCCCCGCGTCTCCACGGACTGGAACACAGTGAAATACACTGCACAGTCAGAATCTATTGAACAGGGCCCAGTCTCCTGTTGGCAGTTTCTGGCTCTGCGTGGCCGCAGTCACTCTGAGCTGCAGTATCTTATATGAAAAGTGTGGGAGGCGGAGGGAGGGCGCTGTGTGCGTTGGTGGGGTGCAGCCCGCCCTGCACACACGGGGCCAGTCTGCGCCTCCGTGCCCACCCCAGGGGCTCCTCGTAACTGGCCGGTTTGTTCCTGGAACCGGCAGCAGAGAGAGTCCTCCACACCCCCACTCCCAAGCCCCATCTCCTTGCAGATTCCGGTGGGAACACCACTGTCTCACTTCATCTTATCTTTTCATTCCCTTCTCCCGCCATTTAGTTCCCTGAAGGTCAGTGCCATGAAGGACGTCGGCACACCCAGCAAGTCACGGCTCTTAGGAATGAAGTGCTGCAGGGTCCTGGCCCCACAGGGTAACACGGCCACGAAAAGCTCATGCTTGGAGCGCAGGTCAAAGCCACCTGCTTTGGGAGTGCTGTGTGAGGTGCAGGTGACGGTGCCTCTGAGAGACAGGTGAACAGCTGGAGGGTCACTGTGGTCAGACCTCGAAGTCGGGCCTGGAGTCTGTGAAGGAGCCTCACAACACGACTGCCACGCGATCCCTGATAATTACATCAGCAACAGTAGCGATAATGGCACATGGTTAATAGGGTAGGTGTCATCGTCTCTGTTTTACAGATGAGCAAACTGAGGCTCCAGAGGAGTGTACATGGCCAGGATGGAAACACCATGTAGCCCATACCAGTGTCAAAGTCTTTGATTTGTCCTCATTGTGCCTTCTTTACTGTATGCTGAACGTTAGCACCCGTTAAATGAGAATGTAATCATGTTAAATAAGGCTACAGTAAGAAAATATCAAAATTGGTATTTCATTCATCAACACTCTCATGCATTTGAAATTGAACTTGAGCAAGTGGGAGGCCCATCAGCCTGCGACAGCCCCTCCTGGTGCTCCTTGGCTCTGCAGGTCTGGGACCTGGCTGCCACCACCTCAGGGACACGTCTCAGACCGTAAGAGCACCTCCCCCCAGCCTTCCAGGCTGGCCTTCCCTTGTGTCCTCGGCCTCTCACAGAACACTCTGGGTCCATGAACTTGGACCCCAGTCTGATGGCCTGAGGTCTCCCCAGGGTCAGCAGCTGCCTAGAACCAGATCCAGCCTCCCCTTTCCCGGAGGGGCTGGAAGCAGACACACTCACCTATTGGCAGGCCTGGCCCTGCACCCCCAGGTGCTTGCCTGCCACCTGAGCACGTGTCTAAGTGGAAAGACCAAAAGGGTGTTGCTTTAAACTTTCGTGAAACAATGAATGTGTTCAAAAAGAGGTAAGAGCTGGTAAATGTTTCTGGTAACTAGTCCTTAGCTGAATCAATGAACCATTTCCACAAGCTTCTTTTTTCTCAGTTTTAACTGTGACACACAAATCCTCCCTCCGAGCCGGGACAACCACCACGCTTTCCCCCAGAAGCAGTACCCAGGGGAGAAGGGCAGACCCGCCCTCCTGGAAAGTGTGCCCCTCCCCTGTCCTCCTGCAAACCTCTGCAAGGACAGCAGAGGTGTCCCCCTCCAACAGCCCCTCTGCCTGGAGGCCACATCGGGGCTGGGAGGCAGACCTGAGCTGGAGCCCCCGTCAGTCTCGCTCTGGCCTGTGGTGGCAGCACCCTGGCCAAGTTGCCGGGGACTCTTCACCCAGCTCTGAAGTGGCCACGACAAGATTTGCCCGGTCCCGTAAGGAAGCTCGTGGGAGAAGCAGACAACATAACACGTGGAACACATGGAAAAGAAAAAGCAACCAGGAACAGCAATGAGCTCCTCAAAAGTGTGCAACCTCCCTGCTCCCCCGACGTGCCCACTGGGTGAGGGAGCACCAGTGGGGGCTGGGGCTTGGGCTCAGCTCTGCTGTGGGAAGGCCCCCTGCCCCCGGGGTTAGAGGAGTGCAGGCAGGAGCCCTGCCCAAATGTGCAGTCATCCAGGGGACTTTGAGCCATGCGGGAAGAGAGTTCAGGATGGAATCAGGAGTCCGGCTCAGCACCATCCCCTTGGTTCATTGCTACGTGCCAAGGCTGGGGGGAGAATTTCGTTGATTGGAAAGTTTTGAAAAGATCGGTTCTGTTGGTTTCGAGGACTGGATTTCAATTAGGTGGAAAGAAAGATACAAAAGCTCCTACTTTTGAGGGGGTGGTGCCGGGGCAATGGGCGCCCCAGCCTATCCAGGCTGCTGGGGCAGAGCGCTGCCCACTGGGCAGCTTGGAAACAGCAGAGTGCACTTCTCACAGCTCCCGAAGGCTGGAAGCCTAAGATCAGCGCGCCAGTGTGTTGGGTGTGGGCCGTCTCCTGGGTCGCAGACTTCACTCCAAGCTCTCGTGCAGTGGACAGGGCGAGGGAGCGCCCTGGGGTCTCCCTGGTCACGGCACTAACCCCATTCACGGGGGCTCCACCCTCACAACCTACTGACCTCCCAGAGGCCCCACCTCCTGATACCCTCACACTGGCCATTGCAACTCCAACATGGAAATGTTGAGAAGCACACAAACGTTCAGACCGTAGCAACGGGTGACACAGATTTGGGGCACAAAAGCAGGTCACCCCATTCTGTGCCAGGACTGCGCAGCCTTGGCACACCCTGGGCTCAGGCTTTGGGCAGAAAACCCTCGGCACATAACTATCACCTGGACTCAGAAAGCTCCCTGCTCTCTCAGACTTTAGTCAAGGGTGACAGCTCCCTCGGTGACACCTCCCTCATGAACCCTTTCTGGATCCCCCCAGGGGTGAACCTCCATGAACCCCCACCCCAGTATGCTGGGCCCCACCTCCTGAGAGGCCCAGCATGGGGTCTGAGGACCCAAGTTCTGTCTCCAATGAATGGCATGATTTTGCACAAGTTACTTCTTTTTGGGGGGATGTGGGACTAAGGGTTCTTGCAACAGCAGCCTCTCCAGGTTGTTGGTTTTGAGGCTCCGAAGGAAAATAACCTGGAAATGCCTTCATGGCACGTCAGGCGGTTATCGAGTTTTGTTACATCCAGACACGTCTCGAGGGCTGGGGACACACAGGGCTCTGCTGACCTTCGCTGTCCTGTAATGCCGAGCGCCGAACCTGCTCAGAACCCTGGGCATCACGTCGGCCCCAAGGCGTGCAGTCAACAGCCCTGAGTCCTGGCTCTCAGGTCCCAGGCCCCAGAGGACAGTGTGCCCGGCAGGTGGGCACCAGCATGCCTGGCATCACGAGCCGAACGGTGTCACCCAGATTCGTGTGGTGAAGCCCTAGATCCTGGGACGTCAGAACGTGACCTTGTTTGGAAATAGGGCCATGGCCGATGAAACTAGATAAGATGAGGCCAGAGTGGACTAGGGCAGACCCCTAATCCCACGGGGCAGCTGTCCTTATAAATGGGGGGAATCGGCACCCAGACACGCACAAAGGGAGAACGCCACGGGGCAATGGAGACGGGGAGTAGGGGGACGCGTCCACAGGCCCAGGAACGCCAAAGACTGCCGGCAGCCACCAGGAGCCGGGACAGGGCACGGGACCGATTCCGCCTCACAGCCTCGGAGAGAGCAGCCCTGCCGACCCTGGGATCTCGGCACCCGGCCTCCGGAGCTGGGAGACAGTCAGTGTCGGTTCGTGGTGCTTCGTTACACAGCCCTGGCAGACAAACGCGGCCGGGGGGTCCTACAGATTCGCCGTATGTGCCAGAGCAGCTGCTGGCAGCTGGAGGCTCACCCTGGAAAATGCTCATCCAGGCTGCTCCCTGCAGAGTACCTGCTCCCCGAAGCCCCCCAGCACACCCCTGCAGATTGTACAGTGTGTGTGTGTGTTTCCGTCTGTATTTGTGGTATGGCGGGGGGGTGTGTGCTCTGTGTCTGGTGTGTGTTTTGTGGTGTGTGCTCTGTGTGTGGTACATGTGGTGTGCACTATGTGTGGTGTGGCATGTATGGCGTGATGTGTGTTCTCTCTGTGTGGTGTGTGTGTTCTATGTATGGTATTGTCTGTGTGGTGTGTGTTTCTGGGGGTGAGCTCATAGCCAAAAGGCCTCTCCCCGGGCCACATTGCCCCAACCCAGGGCCCCATCAAACCAAACTAGTTGTATTTCCTCCCGTCAGCCCAGAGCAGAGAACTGAGGAGAGAGGAAAAGGAAAGAAATATGTCCTCCCTAAGTCCCTCTCACTTCCTCTTCCTCTCCTCCTGCCGCTAAAACCCAGGGCCAATGGAACCTTGAGAATTGGGATGAGCTGACATTTTCTTAGCAAGCAGCTCGGTTCTGGGCCATGCCACAAAAATAGACAGCTGTCTTTTTCGCAGGCTTAAAACTAACGCTGGCAAGACAAGACCACACAATAAAAATGTAAACTGAAGATGGGACTGACCCCTCCACCGCTGTGCCCCTCCCGCCCAGACATATGTCTCCACGTGTAAAACACCCGGCGAGTCCCACCAGGCCAGCGGCAGCGTGTCAGACATGGGCACAGGGTCCCCACGACAAGGGGGTGTATGCATGGGGGGCTGTGTGGGGCACTGGCTGTGTGGCCTCCGGCTTTGGAATGTGAGCCCCGCACAGCGCCCCCAACCTCGAGGTGAGGCAAAAGCCTAGGGGCCGACCCCCTCGAGGGCGGGCTCCCTGCCTCGCTGCTCAGCCGGCCTGGGAAGTTATGCAGCCGCATGGACGGAGCCGGGCCACTCATGCGCCTGCATATTTTGGGCCGTCCCTCAGCCCGTGGGGACTGTTTGCACGGAATGACCTGGTGCCACTGGGCCAGGGACAACTTTGTTTTTTAAAACATCATTTCCTGGAATAGCTTGTAAAGAACTAAACACCAAAAACGGAAGGCTTCCAGGCACCAGAACCCCCCTCCTGCCACATTCCTCCACCAAGATGACTTGTCAGACACCATCGTCACCTCAATCTCTTCTTGAGGTGGGCGCCCAGCCCCTGCGGTGCTTGGGGCCAGGCCCCCCCTCCAGAATGGACGGTGCTCTTTAAGAGCTGCCCAGCAGGAAGGGCAGCGATGGTGGCAATCGTGAGACGGCACGCTGTTGGGTGAACGGTGGTGCCCGGGTGTGTGTTCCCACTGACCCCCCACCGTGAGGCCCATGCAAGAGGAGAGGAGACGTGGTTGAGGACCCAAGGTCACACGGCCAGACTGGGGATCTTTGACCCCCATGTCCTCCCCACCTCCCAACATGGAGGGTAAACGGCACATTGGCTGAGATAACTCAGTCCGCTTGGTTGCATACAAATGAGTTATTGTGGGTTTTGTGTGAGTTACCATGAGTTCATGGTCATGTGTCTGAATAAAAACTGGGGCACCCCTTCTCCTGAGAGACAACGGACTGCTCTTTGTCAAGGGCAAACCCAAAGGGACTGCCATCCTGTTGCAGCTGAGTAAGGAGTTGCCCAAAGACGCAAGGGAACTGACCTAGGAGAGGACAGAGCTCCCAGTTGGACTTGTCAGCCAGCAGGGCCGGGCAAGAGGCAGTGAGGAAGAAGAACTGGATCCAGTCAAGTCCAAGAGTCACAGGGACTGTCCCCTGGCTGGCCAGAGCCGTCCTCTACCCAAGAGTTTCTGGTCGGTCAACTGCAACCCGGGGTCCTCACTGCTAGGGTCAGTGCTCTGGTTCTGGAAGGCTCTCGAGCCAGAAAGCAGAGTGAGTTACAACCCGGATGTACCTTGACAACATATGCCAAATGAAAGAAGCCAGACACAAAGGGCCACATGTTGTGTGGTTCCAGTTATTTAAATGTCCACAAGAGGCAAACCCACAGCGACAGAAAGCAAATTAGTGGCTGCCAGGGGCTAGGAGTGGCCTGATGGGTGCAGGGCTTGTGCTCTGGCAGTGAAACTTCCAGAACTAGGATGTACTTAAGGCCACCGGGCTGCACACTCTGAAGTGGTTCAGATTATAACATTCATCTGTGTGTGTATTTTACCCAAACGAGGCAGAGAGGAAGACTGACAAAGTCACCCCGCAATGTTCTGAATTCACAAATGCAGTTACTTGGAAAGAAACCCGACCCGCCACAGAGAAGACGCGTGGCTCCGAGCGTCACGCCATCCTGTGGTGTCAGATTTACCCCATCTGGAAATGTCACATTTCTGGGCTCCATGCTGGAGACCCAGGGGCCCGAGCAAGAGGACAATCCTTAAGGACCGCCATCGGGGGGCCCCCTGAGCGCCCTCAGACAGCCCCTCGTCCTCACATTGACACTGTGAGAGAGACGGGGCTGTGATTCTCACCTTCTTGCAGAAAACGAAAGCGAGACTCGTGGGAGGTGGGCTGGTCACGTCGCAAGCTAACGTTTCGTGACACAGTCTCTCCTGTCAGTCAGCCCTCGAGCCCCGCTCAGGTCACCTGACTTGGCCTTAAGAACTGAAAGCACCGGGCCACCCATACTGCCACCACCTCTACAGGTGCCGCTGGCACCGAGAAATAATGCTAAAGTCCTATTATTCCCAGTACCTGTGACCGTGACGTTATTTGGAAATAGGGTCTTTGCAGATGTCATCAAGTTCAACAGGGTCATAGTGGATTAGGATGGATCCCACCCCAACGCCTGCGTCCTTATAAGAAGAAGGAAATTTGGACGCAGACGCATGGGGAAGAAGGCATGTGACAACCGAGGCAAAGAACAGAAGGACGCGGCTATGAGCTAAGGAACACCAAGGACTGTGGCAGCCCTCAGAAGCCGGGAGAGACAAGGCAGGGTCCTCTCCCAGAGCCTTGGTCTAGAGCACAGCCCTGCAGACACCTGGATTCAGACTTACACCTACTAGAACTAGGGGAGAGTACCTAACCCCTGCTTCAAGTCACCCACTGTGTGACCAACTTTTGCAGCGGCCCTGGGAGATCAATACAAGGAAAATGTGGCTGAACGTCAGCAGTGTCCATGGTTCCATCCACTGGACATGCCTGTGACAAGTCGCCGGCTGTAGCTGTCCACAGGAAGCTAAGCTGGCGGGGGGCAGGAGGCAAGCGGTCCCGCTGGAAGAGCCCCCAGACTCGGTTTCTCTTGGGGCAGGTCCTGACCTACCCCCACCCTCCCCCACTCACTCCCTAGGCTGAGAAAGCTGCCACACCGGATAAACGAATGAGCCTAGCTAAGTTCCTATTAAACTTAATTTGCCGACTGAAATTGGAATTCCATATAATTTCACATCACAAAATACTATTCTTAAAAATTTTTTGTTAGAATATTCAAAACTGTAAAACGTTATTGTTCATCAACCAGGTGGTACAAAGATAGACAGCAGGCCAGCTTCGGTCCAGGGACTACAGTTTGCCGGCCCCTCCTTCCTTCGGCAACCTCGTGGGTCCCCAGGGTTGCGAATGCTAAGTATACGTGAGGGCCCGCTCATTCCTGTCTGCAGCCCACTTTCTCTCTCTCTCTCTCTCTCTCTCTGAGCTTGAAATACCTGTGTGTCCACTCGAACATCCCTCCTGTGGCTTTCCAAATGTAATAGAGGTTTTGGGTTCCCTCCCCACTCGAAACCTGTCCCATCCCTCAGTTGATGGGGTCGCCGTCACCCTTGACTCCTCCTCTCCTGTCCTCGAACTCCACATCTGATCCATCCTTAAAACCTGCCAACTCTGCCTTCAGCGTGTACCCAGATCTGACCATGTCTCCTTACCTCCTCTGCTCTTATTCTGGTCCAAGCTACCAGCACCTCCCCATCCATCTCCTGGTTTCCTATTCGCCAGAAGGTGGCCAATAAGATCCTTTGGAGTCCGAGCCCCCCCCATCCCCGCCCCCCGCCCTGCCCCCAGGCCTCTGAGTGCTCCCTGCAGCCCTTGGGGAGAATTCTAACCCCTGCAAATCAGCACACCAGGAAAAACCACCTCACACCCATCAGCATGGCTGCTATCGGAAACTCAGGAAATGACAAGTGTTGAGAGCACATGAAGAAATGGAAGATGTGTGTGCTGTTGGCGGGAGTGAAAGATGGTGCAGCTTCTGTGGAAACCAGTAGAGTGGTTCTTCCAAAAAGTTACAGAAGAATTACCGCGTGACCCAGCAAGTCTACCCCAAAGATGTGAAAGCAGGGTCTCGAGGGGAAATTTGCACACCCACATTCTCGGCAGCATTACTCATAGCAGCCAGAGGATGGGAACGACCCGAATGCCCGCCGGCAGCTGAACGAGGACACAAAGGTGGCCCTGCGCACAGTGGGACAATACTGAGCCTTCGAAAGGAGGGAGGGCCTGGCCCCACAGCAGCAGGGTGAGCCTCAGGGCGCTGTGCTCAGAGAGGGACCCAGACACATGAGGACAAACACCAGATGACTCCAGGTACAATCCCGAGGAGCCCAACTCATTGAGTCGGGAAGTGGGACGGAGCTACCAGGGCAGGGGAGGGGGAATGGGGACTGACTTTGATGGGGACGGACTCTGTTGTGAGACAGACAGAGCTGCAGAGGGTGGTTGCACAGCAGCGTGAATGCACTTAACACAACCGAACAGGACTCCTAAAAATGGTTAAGACAGGAAATTTTATGCTATTTGCATTTTACCACAGCTTTTCAAAAACTCCAGCCCTTTGTACATCCTCTGCACCCCCACCCCCACATGACCATCTCTGAGAACCTCCTTCCTCCCTCAGCTCCAGCCATTCTGGCCTTCTGGTCGATACCATTCCTCCCCCTGCCCTGTCCTTCTGTCCCCCCAGATGTGCTCAGGACGCGACCTCCCACCGCCACAGGACCCCCCCACCCCCGACAGCTCTTCACCCTTCAGAGTGGCACCCACGCGCCTTCCACTTCTCTTTGGACACTTCCCACACTTGCCACCCAGCAACAAGGGCATTGGTTTGCTGTGTCTCTCTCCTCTGTGCGGATGGGCTGCTCTGCTTTGCTCACCATTCCAGCTCCAGCTCCTAGCACACAGTAGGTGCTCATAAATGCAGTGTCTGGGGACCAACTCATCCAGAAAGTCAATGTGAGCCCCACCAGGCAGCCTGGCATCAGACGACCAGGGTGGGCTCCCAGAAATCCCCCTTACAGTGCAGTGAACCCAGTTTCCTCCCTGGACGATGGGGTCCCTTCAGACACCCCCAGACTGAGATGGCAACTTACAGGACCCTACACGGAAGATGCTGTGGATGCTGAGGGAAAGAAATGACGCAACACCTGGCGATGGGCATGGGGCGACCTTGACTGCAAGGTTTGTGGACTGCAAATGCACACGTCAGCTGTTCTGCCATTTTCTCCGACCACAAGTGAGGCTGCCACTCTGGGGTCAGGACACCTGGACTCAACCCAACACCACCGCTCACCGGCCATGAGACCCAGGGCAAGCCCCTTCCCTCTCGGGGCCCCGGTTTTCTTCTGGCCCTGGAGCAGGACCAGGTTGGTGTTCGGCGGTCCCTCCTACTTGAACATTCCAGAGACTTTGGAAAGGTGTAGTTTGTCCTCCCTTCGAGATTTTCGAGATTTGAAGTTCAAGTCAAACTGCTAATCAATCAGATTCCTCTCTAATTCTTCCATCAGTGGGAGGTGCCATGGCACTGAAAAAACAGTTCTGCCCGGAGTAAAACCACAATGATTCATGATGGTTAACCCTGAACTTAAGGGGGTGGGGGGCACGATACAGAAAAATGGGGAAATGTACCAATTCCAGGAACCAGTTTCAACCCAAACAGCACTCTTCACGGTAACATCACCATCGTGAGGAGCAGCTGTATCTTCCATGGGCTGAAGAGGGAGTCCCCCAGCATTCTGATGACAGTAGAATAATGGAGTCCCATCCCATCGACCGAATGGAATAAATTCCATCTTCAGGGAGGCCAAGGGCGGGTCTCAAGGGTGGGCTACGGGGGGCAAGTGTGCCGGCAGCATCTCTGGGCTGGGGACATGGAGAGCCTGGGACGAGGACGGGAGTGGGTGTTGGGGAGCCTCGGGGCCCTTCCCCACGAGTGCGCAGCTGACTCACCAGCCACTGCAGCGAAACAGGAAGCAGGGCGGGCAGGCCCCCCCCCCCCCCCCGGCACATGGCACTGGGACGAGAGCGGCAGGAGAGCGGCAGGAACTTTCAGAGCGTGGCTGTAGGAAATTTACCAAGCGGAACCTGGGGACTCGGAAGCGCTCATGTGCTTTCCCAGCAAAGAGCCTGAAGGCACTTAGACCAAAAATAGATGTGGGCATGCGCACACACGCCCGAGCAAGGGACAAGCAGGTCCTGGTCACTCACCAGACAACACTGTGACCCCCCCAGTTCAAACCCTCCCACCCCCTCGTGGCCCCGCGTGTCTGAGCACGTGCGGCGCGGTGCGAGGCGAACCCCAGATGCTGATCTGCCTGCACCAAGCAGCTCAGGTGAGTCCCTGCGAGGAAGTGGCAGCGAGGCCACCGAGCTGGGCCCCAAGAGAAACCGACGGCTGTCCTCCCAGGGCAGGGGCTGCTGGGTCGAAGTGGCCTGTGATCCCTGAGACCAGAACTGGTCCTGGAGGAAGGCAGCCGGAGAACACCCATAGGACCCTGCAAGGACTTTCATCCATCATGTAGAAGACAGGCCCCTGCAGCTTAGCTGCCCCCCCATAGGCTCTGCCTCTCCCCCCCACACACACACAGACAGACACACAGACAGACACACAGACAGCCTGCGCAGAGGAGGCAGGGTGGCTCTGGCCCTGCAGAGCTCCTGACCCTCAACCACAGCAAGCCGAGTGGGGTGGCACTGCCGGCCTGCGGGAGGCCACTTTCACTGACGGCAGACACACGGCAATTTCACGCAGCTCTGCGGACAGCGCAGGCCTCTCCTTCGATGTGGCTGGGTGACCAGCGTGGGGAGAGGCCACAGAGGGTCCCTGGGCCACAGCGGGCAGGCTAGGTGCATGAGCCCCAGGGGTGCGCCCTGTGGGTGCCCCCAGAAATGACCGGGGCTGGCCGTGTCCAAAGGCAACCAGATGTACAAAAAGCCGTGACACCGTGAGTGACAGACAGACACAGAGGCCTCAGACCACAGAGGTCACTGGGAATGGCCGCATTCCTAGGGACGCGCTGAAACGGCTCTGGCTACCAGAGGCAGGGAAGTGATCGAGTTTTTTTAATTTTAGCAAGGAACTAGAAACGATAAAAAGGGCCAAAGTTGATATTTTTTAAAAATAACTAAATTTTAAAAACCACTCCCATTCGTGACAAAAACATTAGCCAAAATGAAGGCCCAGTGGACAGTCTCACCACACTTGTGACACAGGTGAAGAGGGCAGGTGCGTCCGGGCTCACGCAGAAGCCGCCGGCAGCGCTGCGGTCGGAGGCGGCGAAATGGGGTGGGCAGGACAGAGGGGGTCACGGAGTGCACGGGGGTAAACCTAACACTGCACTGAAGTATCAGAAGGGCAAAAGGACAGAAAGTCACAGGGAAAATCTTTGAATGGTAGATGAGGGACAGTCAGGCCCAGAACCGAGACAGCCAACGACTCCCTAACAGGACAAGGAAGAAGAAATCCTATTTTCAGGAAGGAAGGACGGCCGGACAGACTAGGGAGGGCGGCGGGAGGGGAAAAGAAGTTGCCTTTGCCTGTGTTTTCAGAAAAGTCACGGATACGGTCTCTGCTCAAAAGCCCCAGCGAAGGCCAGAGATCGTGTAGGGAGGCCCCAGTTTGCCAAAGAAAACCTAGGTCCTCTGGGAATGAAAATCTCCTCCAAGAATAAAGAAAAACGTGAAATCCAGACACGTTGGGACCAGGAAAAACCCACAAGACTTCAAGAGTATTGATGAGGAGATGAGAATCTGAAAGGGAAGGGAACACAGCCCAGATGAAAGGTGCCGGGGGCCGGCAGGGATGGACACGAGTGACGGGTGTCTTCCCGTGAAAAGTGACGGGGTCGTCACCCAATCCGCCGTGTGTTTGGGACCACGGGACATTGGCCGTGAGGAGCGGAGGGCAGACCTGCCGGGGACGGGTCACGAGAGGCAGGCCACGTGCAGAGAAAGCACACGGGGCTTCCGAGGATGAGCCACTCATGAAGTGCGACGAGGACAGGTGCCCTCGTAGGCAGTGGTTAGCAACAGAGCGGATTCTCTCAGCGTGCCCCGGGGTGAGGACCGTGGGGACCTGCTTCTTCAACACGGCGAGTGGTCGCCGAGTCTCCCTGGCAGCCAAGGAAGAAACTACACGTGGAGTGGGAGGCAGGTCCCACAGGGTGGAGAGCTGGTGGCAGGGCCCGAGGACTTCGGAGGGGCAGTCGCTCAGCCACGAGCACAGTGAATGGGAGTCCGCGGCCCAGAGACCAGGAATCGCTCAAAAAATGCCACGTGAGGGACCTCAGGGGCCTCGCAGTGAGACGAGAAAGACACGGAAAAGAGAGCTTTCAAAAATGGTTGGGCAGGAGTGGGAAGAACACAGACTCGACATTTCCAGTTTGGACGCTTCAAAGGGAGGCGCCGGTGAGACCTTTGAGGGGAGATGCGGTGCCGGTGATTGGAGCCAGGACGGGGTCCAGGCCCGGGATGGGGTGTCGATATTAGAATTACAGGGGACCCCTGAACGACGCGTACACGGGTTTGGGGTGCTCACTCCGCAGAGTCAAAAAGCCTCATATAACTTTTGACTCCCCGAAAGTTAACGACTAAGAGCCTGTTGTTGACCAGAAGCCTTACCAATAACATAGACAGTTGGCTAATGCATGTTTTGTATGTTGCATGTATTATACACTGTGTTCTCATAACAAAGTAAGCTACAGAAAATATTATCACAAAAATTATGAGGAAGAGAATGTCTGTTCACTGTATTTATCGGGGGGAATCTACATATGAGCGGACTGCATGGCTCAAACCCATGTTGTTCAAGGGTCAGCCATGTTAGCATGTGATATGTGGTATTTGAAGATGTTGATATGGATGAGATTAACAACACATGTGTATTCTTTCAAGATATAGATAATTATTCAGAAAAAATAAGAAATCCTCCACAGTCCGGCAGAGATCATCATTTGTACGTGGGTGTTCAGGGCCTGGACAGTTTTAATTATTCGCACACATCTACCCCCAACGGCAGGATGACGTCACCAGACGAGCCACAGTCGCTGGTGCTCGTGGCCTCTCCTCTGCCCCAACCCTCACAGATGGCAGGAAAGGGGAGTGACAATGACACACCCGCTAGCTTTGGAGATTGCAAGGGGCACAGGAAGGACCGAACAGCAGGCTGGGAAGCACACCTGGTGCACAGGTGTCCCAGACTCAGTTGGGTTCCCCTGGAGGGAGAGGAGAGAGGAGAGACGGGACCAAAGGGGAGCCGTGGGCCACAGGTGCTGGTGGGTCCTGAGGACAAGGGCCCTGCACCCCCACCTCAGGCCACCTGCTGGACAAAGCCCATCACAGAATCTGGTGGTACGGGCACCCTGGGCCTCTTTGCCCAAGCAGCACCCAATGAGGGGACCCGGGCCCCAGGGAAAACGACCAGGGGGAGGGGTCTGGCCCTCACTGAGGGGCAGAGGTAGTGACAGGGTCCTGTGTGCCAGTGTGGACAGAACACGCAGAGCTCCCAGAGGGGAGAGATCTTGGGCCACCCGTGGACCAAGGACATCCTCAAGAGGCAATGGACCCCATCCATACCTTGGCAATTTAACTCCCCCTGAAATTTAACACACCTCCAGGGAAAACATGGAGACCCTAAAATGACCTGGAAAAATGCGCTCAGAATCAGAGTTGCAAGAAGCTAGAGAAGAATCCAGAAAGTTACAGTGCTTGTGATTTATAAACAAACGAGCAATTGGCAGTGGGCTTTGGAGACAAGCTGGAGATCTGTAAGAGCAGGTTCAGGCAAACAGGGAAGAAATGCCACCCACTGCTACTCCCAGCACCACGCACACCCCCAGGGTGGTGGGGCTCGGGAAGGCCCACCCGGAGCCCTAACACAGGCAGTAGGCGTGGAGAGTGCCCACCTTGCTCCGCCCCCCGCACACATGGCCCTGCCCACTGCAAAGCACCCACCAAAGCCTGTGGCACTGAAAGGCAGGAGCACGGGAAGCATTTGTTGAATAAAGACACATATGATACATATGATACATGGTTTATTAAAGCAACCTGCTGTGACTGGGGGACAAAATGGAAAAGTTTTTAATTTATCGACATCCCGCTATTCCATCAAATGAAAGCCTTGCATCTGTGGTGTCCCTCCTGTCCTTGTTCTGGGCAAAGGTGGGATCGGGACACGGGGCCACATTTCTTTCCCAAGGAAGTTTCTTCCTCTTGCAATAAGCATTTGCAAGTGCAGCTTTAGCCTCCGAGAGGCAGGTCTGGCGCTGACGGTGTCCTGGCACCGGGGGAGGGCTGGGTGCGGCTCCCTCAGCAGCACCCCCACAGTGGGAGGGCAGACTGCTGAGGGGGTTGGGGAGGGGGGCAGAGGCAGGGAGCCTGCCTCAGCCTGCGCATCAGACCTGCCCACCCTCCACCGTCCGTCAGCAGCCTGGGCTTGGCTCCCTCTGGGCACATGATCTGGGAGACACTGTCCGGCTTAGTTTGATGACTCTGAGCCGCTTTGATGGAGGCAGCTGACTGTCACCAGGGAGAGATTCCAAACGTGTGTCAGCACAGAAGTCAGCGTGGCAGGAAGTCCTGGAGCCCCTGGACGGGAACCCCAGGCACTGGGAAGTTCTGCCACCTGGTTGGGGAGCCGGTGCGGGCCTCAGGTCCTCGCCCCAGACCTTCCAAAGGAGGGGGTAGCCTGGGTGGGGTACTGAGGGTGAGCCAGAGGGAGAAGCCAGCAGCAGAGCCCCCTCTAGGGGCTGGGCCTTTCCTGCCTGCAGGTCCCATGGGTGACCCTAGCTCTACCTACTCCTTCACGCCAAGGAGTCGCTGTGCAGCCAAAGCCCAGCCCTGGCTTCTGTCACTGTTAATCTCTGGGTTGTTTGTTATGTGGCTTCTGAGTTTTCCCACCACTTCCCTGCATTGTTTCCTCGGTTTTAAATACTTAGAGGGCCTCATGTTTCCCCGTTGGTCTCAGACAGGACAAAGGGCTACACAGCGGCTGGAGAACACAGGCGGGACACAGCCCCCCTCCCCCGCACCCCCCAGCCCAGGTGGTGGGTGCTATGGGAGGCCCCACCTACTGGCCCGTGACCCACTGGTCCGTGTTTGCCGCACGTACCAGTTGTAGAACTGGAAGTCCTACGGTCCCGGAAACCTCGGCCACCCTGTCCCTCCGTGGGATGGTCCTGGGGACTGAAAACCCGTCTGCAGGAACAGCAGTCTGTTAGAGGTGGTCGGCAGGCAGGTCCCCGATTCTCAGCGTCATCGACAGAGCCCTGGGCTCAGGCCAGTGCCCACTGTGTGAGTCTGGGAAGGGCCCAGTTCCTGTGCTTACGTCCCCCCAACACACACACACACACACACACACACACACACACACACACACACAGAAGAGGGAGGCACCTGGAAACTCAAGAGAGCTGCTCAGAGGCAGGATGGGATCGCGCCCCAAATTCCTCTCCTGCAGTGACAGAGTATCCGTTGTACTCAGGTAATGAGTTCAACGGCCACTGCACCACGTTCCCCAGACGTGAGCTTGTCTCGGCCAGGACGCTGCAGGCTGACTCGGTCCTGGGAGAGCCCCTCTCGGGGCCTTGCCTGCCTCCTGGCTGTTCCTCCAGCCCGAGCTGCCTCCAGAGACCAGGGGCCGTGAGCTCATTCCTCCCACTCCTCCACGGTGGGAACTCCATTCCTACCATACCTGCACCTCTGGGCACTGGCCACACTCCCCAGGGGCCGCAGGGGTGGCCATGGGGACAGGGAGCCGCTGGACACACTGGCCCAACCGCCGGCCCCCAGGATTCTGGGGAGCGTCCTCACTTTCCAGGACAGGAAGACGTCTGGGTGAGGGGATGAAGTACAGATCACAGCCCGCTGGGCACAGGACCACCCTGCCTTCTTGAAACCCAGGGGCACCTGTGTGTCCTCGCTTCCTGTGTGGTGTCACGCCTGCCTGGCGGGCGGCCTGTCCCACTCAAGGCAAAGGAAGAAGATATTTGTGGGTGTGGCTCCACGGGCAGGAAGAGTCTTGATAGGTCCTCGGAGACTGTGACTTCAAGTGAAACGACATGTAACAAAGCCAATTGACCAGAGCTAAATGTTGTAAATGAGAGTGAAGTTTTCACAGCATCTTTCTGGTCACGTGAACACACCACCAAACATCTCGATAAAGACCAGAAACGCTTCTAATATCAAACATTGAAATAAATGTGAGCTATACAAACACTTAAGAAAGATTAATTAATTAAAACAAGTAAGAGAATGATTTTCCAACCAGTTCAGGATCTTGGGAGGCAGGAGCCTGTCCCAGCGACTCAGGGTGCCGGGGGACCCACCCTGGACAGGACGGCCTTTCGTCTCAGGGCCACCACGCACGCACCCACGCTCTCTCGGAGGGGACAATGAAGACGGGCCAGTCCCCCCTCACAAGCACAGCTGTGGGACATGAGAGGAGACCGGAGTCCCTCCCACAAAAAACCCACGAGGACGTAGGAGGAACGCGCCAACACCACACAGACGCGGCCCTGACCGGGAATCCACTTCGCTCCTCATCAACATTGAAACAAAAACACACTCAACAAAACGACGTTATTCAAGGCCAACAAGTTCTCGGTGACATGTGACAGCGGCCCTGGGAAACGAACAGAAAGAGAACAGAGAGAGGGCCAGCCGAATGGCTCGAGCCACCAGGCAGAGATGTGGAGCCTAATTCACGCCACCCTTGGGGGCCCGAGGCCTCGCACTCCCCCAGTCCCAATGCACGGCTCCCGGGGCCGCCCAGCTCAGGGCAAGGCTGCAGGGAGGCAGGGTAGATACACTTGTGTGTGCGTGTGCACGTGTGTGTTGCTAGTGGGGCCAGCAGGAGGTGTGAGAAAGAGACCGAATCACTGAATTGTGTTCGTTCCCCGAACAGCAAACTTCGAGGCGCCCCAGGCGACACGTGACTGGGGCCCCAACTTTTGAACGAGGTCAGCAAACTCAGGCCCGGCCTCCCGCTCTCTGGTCTCCGCGCCACAACAGGAGAGCCGTGTGCGCCTGCGGGCTCACCCCGAACAGCGGGCCTGCAGGAAGGCGCGGCCCCTGGGGGTGCTGCTGGTGTGCGGAGGGTGAGCAGGGAGGCCACAGCGCAGGCCTCCAGGAGCCTGCGGGTGCCTTTCCCGAAGGAGACTTGAAGGCGGCACAGCCTTCATTGGCGGACGCATCACCTTCACGCCGGAGCACAGCCTCGAGACCCGGCTCGCCTGACAGATGTTGAATGTCCTCCCTCATGGTCGGCCCTCCGAGGACCCTGGGCAGGGCCTCGTCCGACCGAACGAGGACTCTGAGGCCCAGACAGAGGCAGGAAGGCTCAGGTGCTGTGCCTTACAAAACCTGATGGGCCTCGGCCACTCCAAGGGCGAACGGAAGCTTCTCCCCCTTTCTCCAGGCTCTCAACGGAAGAACAACCAGTACCTGTCCTCTGTCATCTTCGGAGACAGTAATTTACCACGAAAGTCTTTATGTCCCTCAGCTCATCCATGTGTTTTCACACGTGAAAACTTGGCTGTGCCCTGCTCCCTCCAACGTGGGAATTCTGGCCTCACCTGTGTCAACAATCCAAACGCCGATGTACACGTGTCCGCGTCCGGTTAGATGCACGCTGCTGGATCGTGATGCCGCCGTGCGAGCTGAGAGAGCCCAGCCCCACGTCTCGCCCTGGGTTGGAAGGAGACGAGTGACAGCAGGAGGCCCACAGCCAGACGATGACGGGGGGGGGGGGCCCTCGCTCCTACCTTTGGCCCTTTACCTTCGTAGGGAAACAGGCTGTGTAACGACGTCTGGGAAACAGCACCTGGAAAGGTCCCTCTAGTTGATTAAACTCCCTCATTCTTTTTCAGGGTCCCCCCCAAAGCTCCCAAGTCGCCTTATCAGCTCTCAGGAGGACAACAGGAGGAAGCTGGCGTTTTCTGGGGCCTCCGTCCTGCCCCTGCCCGGCTTCCCCCCCCTCCCGATACGAGGCTTCCTGCTTCTCTCTCCGCCCCGGGTCTAAAAGCCACCAAGCCCCCCACTCTGGCCAGGATCTCTCTCTAGCCGGGGCCCCACCCACTCGTTTTCATTAGGGGACGGGGGTACTTGTCTGAAGCCCACCTTGGGGTCCCAGCGTGGGACCAGGGCACAAGATCTGTGCTGGCCCAGGGAGCCGTCCTCCAGGACAGCGGTGCTGCCAACACTGTCACATCACTCGGCTCCCTGAGCCTCCGTGACAAGACGCACTGGCCAGCTCACTGCTCAGGGCTCGCACCTTTCCCTTGGCAAGTCTTCACGGGTGTCACCCACATGCCAGACAGGATGGCAGGAGTTCAAATGGCAAGGCAGGGACCGCCTGGAGGCATTGTCAACTCCAGTTCCCTGAACCAGGGGACTTCACTGGGGGAAACATCCTTATTTCGTCAATGACACCTACTGGGGGAGAACGCAGAGGCCAGGGGATCAGGGGGACTCCCTGGGGGCACAGGAAGCCCGCGGGTATCAAGGGCGTCCCTGGTGCCTCTTCATTGTCAACGCTGGGCGGTGCCAGCCATCTTCTACAACGACACCTACGTCTTGTTTTTCTGTTTCAAGTCCTTCTCTGGGGAAACAGATCAAATTTTGATCAGGGAAAAGCGCACTGTCTTAAATCCAGCCGCACACAGAGGTCCCAGGTTGGCGGCATCCACTGGGCTGATGTGAGCTGCTAACGCTCAGCCCCCATTCTACCTGCTTCGATGCGGCACAGGGGGGCCGAGCGGTGCTGTGGCCAGGCCCCGCCGGAACATACGGAGGTCTCAGACCTCTCGGAGCGCCCCGCCCAGCTGGGAGGACAGGTTTAAACAGGGAACTCAAGTGCGGGGAGCCTCGCAGCGCAGCCGTAAATGGCACGAGGGAGTGAAGATCATCAGAGGGCCAGCTGTGGCTGCTGCTACTGCCGCGCCGCCAACTGGAGCCACATGCAGGAAATGTGCCTGGAAAATAATAATGATGGCCTGGTGGCCACACACAATGGCCACCAAGCTTTTTTCCAAGTTCCAGTGAAGCATCTATTCATTCTCACTTTGTGAGAGTCAGGCCGTAATGGCTGGGTGCACAGAGCATTTCCTGTAGATTAGTGTGAAGCTGGAAGGGGTCGATAGACCTCAGGGGGCGATTGGGGAGATTAATCCGAGCCAGTCATTCATGAGCCCTCAGGAAGTTTTCTGTGCCAAAGTCATTATTATTATTATTACAAACTAGGCCCCAAGCCCCGCACGGGTGTCGGGCTGCTTTTCTCTCCAGGACGCTTGGAGTCGGAGTCAGCCACAGAGCCTGAATCATCTCCTCGGATCCCTCTGGTTCGTGGGGAGGTTGGCTTTGTAAACGCTCTGCCGCGGTGGGAATCTGGCAGAGGGCCCCTCTGAGCAGTAACCCTCACTCTCACCCTATGACGAGTCCTCAGTGGCTACGTGAGGCTGCTGGTTGTCCCCCAGCTTCTGTTCCGTGCGTGGCACAACATTTCAGCAGGCAACATGGCTGTCTGGCTAAAGACTACGTTTCCCAGCAGCCTTGCAGTGGGTGTGATCATGTGACATTTGCTGAGGTGATGGGGGTTATATCTAGACCCTGCCCTCAAAGAATAGGGAGCATGATCCCTTCCCCATGCCCAGTCCCCTCCCTGCTTTCCACTGGGAAGCAGGGGACAGGCCCTGGACAGTCACCCTGGGCACCGAGGTGGAAAACACACTCCAAGGCCTCAGAGCAGGTGTGACAGGCTGGAACAGGTGGCCTCGGGCCCTAAGGTGACAGGAAAGAGGCCTGTGTCTGCTTTGCTAAGTCACTGAACCTTGCAGTCTCTTTGTTCCAGCAGCTAAGCCTGTCCTTCTACAATACAGGGATAGAAGCCAGCCAGCTGGCCCTCTCAGACCCCGTCCCCCAGCCTAAACCACACTCTGACACGTCAGCCAGTAGCTTTGCTTCTGAGCAGTGAGGCCTCTGCCATCTAACGAGTGTTTCTTATACATTATCTCATTTAACTCTACCAACAGCCTTATGCAGGTGTTATCACTGCTGGCCCATTTTACAGATGAAGAAACTGAGGCATGAGTATGTCAAGGCACATGCGCAAGATGCTGCAGGCAAGTGGGCAGTGGGGAAAGGACTCAAACCTGGGCAGTGAGGGCCCCCCTCTCCCCTAGGCTGCCTCCAACCAGAGAATGACATGTTCACACACACACATTTTCTCTCTGGCCTGGTGCACCTGCACCCAGGGTTAAACAAGTCCAGAAAACAGTCGAATGTTCGAGCTGTGGGTGTGAAACCGGCACCGTGGTTTCTGCAGGCTCCACAGACCTCTGGCCATCCCAGTGTGCCTGGTGGTTCAGCAGATCAGCGGCTCCACGCCCGTCCATCTGCCGCTGGGTTCCGGGCGCCAGGACGTTGAATGGATAACACACAGCCCTGGGGCTCGAGGAGCCCACGGCCCAAGGGAGAAGACCGCTTCTGACGGAGGGAACTCACCTGTGATGAGACGAAAAGTGTCTGAGGAGAGGCAGGCCAGACGCTTCCCTGAGGCTTCTTGGAGTAAGGAATCGCCCCGTCGGGACTTGTGGGGCGAAGTGAATGAGAAACACCTGCTGAGACGCTGGGCTGCCTGTGATACACGCTGTTTCATCCCATTTTTACCCCATGATAAGAGGGGCCCACCTGTGTCCCCACCGTACAGGTGGGGACGGCGAGGCCCAGTCCAGGCTCTCCTGAGCAGCAGCAGGGTTTGACTCCAGAGCCCAGGTTTTGCCAACTGCTCCCAAAATAAGAAATAAGTTGATCCTCAGACTGTGGGCTCTCCCCACTGAAGTCTTTTGACTGGAACGTGAAATATGGAGTCCACCAGAAGAAATAAATGACTGAGAGCAGATTCTTTCCTGCTCTGAAAGCTGGCAGAGTGGGGTGGGAAGAGGAGGCAGAGGCCGAGTCTGGGGTGGGGGGCCTGTGACCTGGAACATGCCTGGAGGAGGACGCCAAGGAAGCAGCTGCCATCCTGTGACTCAGCTCACACGCCCTAGGACCACGGGCAAGTGCTGCGCCTCTCATCCCATCTGACACGGGACTGCCAGGCCGACATCACTACATGTTGTGATGCCTCAGTCTCTCCAATGTGCGCCCGACGCAGGAGGCTCACTGTCTGTCATTGCGCAAAGACCTTACTCCGTCTCTCCAGGTCTGTGTTTGTGGGAGGACACAGGGAGGGAAGGATGGATGGGTGGATGGATGGATGGATGGATGGATGGATGGATGGATGGATGGATGGATGATTGGATGGTTGGATGGATGGATGGATGGATGGATGATTGGATGGTTGGATGGATGGATGGATGGATGGATGGATGGATGGATGGATGGTTGGATGGATGGATGGATGGATGGATGGATGGATGGATGGATGGTTGGATGGATGGATGGATGGTTGGATGGTTGGATGGATGGATGGATGATTGGATGGTTGGATGGATGGATGGATGGATGGATGGATGGATGGATGGATGGATGGATGGATGGATGGTTGGATGGATGGATGGATGGATGGATGGTTGGATGGTTGGATGGATGGATGGATGATTGGATGGTTGGATGGATGGATGGATGGATGGATGGATGGATGGATGGATGGTTGGATGGATGGATGGATGGATGGATGGATGGATGGATGGATGGATGGATGGATGGATGGATGATTGGATGGATGGATGGATGGATGGATGGATGGATGGATGGATGGATGGATGGATGGAGGAATGATCAGCTCTCTCTCTGGTCACTCGGATCAGTCAGCAACCACTTCGATCCCATCTGCCTTGGACGCCCCCACGCTCCACATTCGCTGAGCGCCTGCCGTGTGCCCGGTCGTCGGCACCAGCTACACAACGGTCAGGGGCCCTGTGATGATGCGGGGAGAGGCTGGTTCAAAAGGCGTGAAGCCATGTGGAGGGCCCTCAAAACCCTGAGAAAGGAACTGCCTTGTGACCCAGTGACTCCACTTCCAGGTGCCCATCTGAAGAAACCCAAAACACTAATCCAAAGGGGGATCCAAACAACCAGGATTATCTCTGGAGGGCAGACCCCATGTAGTACAGGCCTCCCCCACTGGGTGGGAGTTCTAGGATCCCATCTGCATCCGTGCACCAGCTGGCATTGCTGCAAGAGGCTGAGTTCGGCTTCAGGGAGTTTTTTGAAGACTCAACATGTTTGCCCATTTCATGATGGGTGAGTTACGAGCGCACCTGCCTACACTCCACTGAGTGTTCAGCAGTTTTTGACCAAACACGACATGATCCCCATGCCCCACCCTCCCTGTTCACTGACCTCGTCCTGCACAAATTATTTTGTTTCCCTGGATGAAAAAGTTCTCCAAGGGAAACATTTTGCCGAAGGGGAAGAGGTGAAGTGGAAAACAGCAGAGGTGCTAAAAAGGCGTCAACGTCGGGGAGTTCCAACGCTGTTTCTGAGCAAAAGTCTCAGTAGGTGCACTGCCTCAGATGGAGGGCACCTGGAAGGCGACTAAGGCTTAAACGGGTGAGAATAAATAAATGAATTCCAGTGTTTTGGGTCCCCCCCTTGTATATGCACCCCTATGCTCCTTGCAGCATTATTTAATTTACAATGGCTGAGATATGGAAGCACCCAGGTGCCCATCAGTAGACAAGCAGATAAAAAAGTGGTGGTGAGTATATACAATGGACTATTACTCAGCCACAGAAAAGAATCGGCCATCTTGCCATTTGCAAGAGCATGGATGGACCTAGAGGGTGGTACACTGAGTGAAATAAGTCAGAGAAAGACAAATACCACATCATTTCCCTTATGTGTTAACTCTAAACAACAATATAAACAAATGAACAGAACAGAAACAGACTCACAAATACAGGGAACAGATTGATGGCTGCCAGAGAGGAGGGGGGCTGGGGAAAGAGGCGGAGGGACCGAGCAGCACCGTCGGTAGTTACGGGACAGTCACGGGGAGGCAAAGCACCGCCCAGGGAACACAGTCGGCAGTATTGGAACAACTACGCGTGGTGCCCAGTGGGTCCTGGGAATATCGGGGGGCACTTCGTAAACTGTACGATTGTCCAACCACTACGCTGTACACCTGACACTGGTAGAAAATAATATTGAATATCAACTGTAATTGAAAAATAATTTTTTGAAAGTCCTTAAGAATTTCAAGATTCAAGATGGCAGAGCGTGAAACCCAGTGGGGGGCTCTCTGAGCAGGAGGCAACCAGCCCAGGTGGCCCTTGCAGCTGCCCGGGAGCTGGGGACACAGCGGTGACGAAATAAACAGACACTCCTGCCCTCGCGGGCTTGACATCCCAGCAAGAAGAGGTAGACGATACACAGAAGGAAGGAGAAAAATATCTAGAATAGCAGAGGGTCCTCAGAGCTGCAGGGAAAAAATGGGCAGGAAGGTGGGGGAGCGGCCAGGGGCAGGGCTTTGTTGCAGTTTGCATCTGGATGAACAGGGAAGCCCCCTCCAAGAGGGGAGTCTGAGTGACAACTGGGGGAGACAAGCGGGGAGTGAGCAGGTGAGCAGGGGAGGGGCTCCCTGGCAGAGGGGGCAGCAAGCAGCACCGAGGCTCCGAGAGGGAGCGTGCCTGGTGTGCACAAGGGAAAGGAAAGGGCTCGGCGCGGCAGAGTGGGGTCAGCCAGGCAAGGCGGCCCAGGGGACTTCAGGGGGGACAAGGATCTGAAGGACTCTATCTGAAGCCATTGTGACTATCCAAGTGACAGATGTCAGTGGCCTGAAGCGGGCAAGACCAGGAAGGAGGTGGTGAGAATTGGTGAGATTCCAGGCGCACTCGGAAGGCGTAGCCCAGAGGACTCACTCCCAGGCTGGCTACAGGGCCTGGGACCGGAAGCCAGGATGACGCCAAGCTGTGTGTGGCCTGAACAATGAGAAGTTAGTTGCCATCAGCTGAGAGAAGAGTGCAGGGGGCAGTGGTGGGGGGAGCACGGTCGGAGCTCAGTCTCAGGCAAGGTGTTGTTAGGGGTTCTGAGAGTGGCTCCAAGTGGACAGCTGGAGACATAAATGTGGGGGTCAGAGTGGGGTCCAAGTGGGAGGGACAAACGTGGGCGTCATCAGAGGGGATGTTGGACGCAGCTGGGAAGGACCCTCGGGGAGCTTCAGTCCACCTGGAGGGGTGAGACACGCTGAGAAGCCCCCAACAGTGCCCACCCGAGGCCGGTGTCGAGAGTAGGAAGGAGGCGAGGACAACAGATGCAACAGGACTTCGAACCGGGGCATCAGAAAGTGGGCTCAGAGTGCAGGGAGTGGCAGGGGCCAGGCCTGGAGGGATGAGGAACAGGACACAGAACAGGTGGGACTGGGACAAGTGACGGGAAGGGATAAGCCTCGGAGGCAGAGCTCACAGGGCCCAGAACCTCTCCCTGAACGCTCATGGGTCGCCCCCTCGGCCGTCAGCAGGTCCTGGGGCTCTACCTCCTAAAAGCCTCCCAGACCAGCCTGCTTCTCTCCATCTCCGTCACCCGCACCCAGGCTCCTGGTGCGGAGGGAGCAGAGCGTCACACCACTGACGCCCTACCAACGCTGCCTCTTCCCGGGGGAACCGGGCCTGAGACTGGGAATCACATCTCTTCGCTCCCGGGTTTAAACCCACGCACCTGTGGCTTCCGGCAGTGTTTTGACTGCAGCCGAACTCTTTCCCAGGACTTAAAATTCCTGCCTGGCCTGGCCCCTACCCAAGTCTGGGGCTCCCTTTCTCTTTCCCTCCTGTGGTACAGGGAGGCAGTGAGGAGGGTGGGGGGACAAGGGAGGTGGGGCCCAAAGGACTTGCACACAGAATGGAGACGTGAAGCTTGAGACTCTGAGCTTCATCCCACCCTGGGCTCTTTTCCCCGCAGCCCAGAACACTCTGCACACTGTTCTCACCTTGCACCTGGCCCCTCCCCGCCCGTCCCCTCCAACCCCCACACTCTCATCCCTGCACTCCGCCACCCCTGGTGGGGGTGCTGCCCACCCCTGAAATTCAAGAGGGACTTGCCTGCTGCTGACTCATGTTTTGTGCCCCAGCTGAGGGGGCCAGGACTGTGCCTGCCTGTTCCGCCCCCACGCGCAGCTCCCCCACCGGGGGTGCACAGCATACCCACACTTCATCCTCATTACTCACGGATGCCACACTGCAACATATCCTACTTGCTAAACTGTATTTGCAGCTATCAATGTTACCATTTTTGCTTTGTAAGTTATTTTTAAAACTTAAGAGAAAAAAACCCTATCCTGTTGACTGAGCTATTTGTGGTCCCTGTGGTTTTCCTTCACTCCTGAAGTTCCAGGGCCCTTCTCGTGCCGTTTATCGGCGGCTCGGACGGCTCCTGTGAGCATTTCTCTTACAGAAGCTCTCACAGCAAAGAATTATCTTCCTTTTCCTTAATTTGGGAATGTCTTCATTTTACCATTATTTCTGAGGGGTAGTTTCTCTGGATATAGAATTCTGGATTAGTGGTTCTTTTTTTTAAGATTTTATTTATTTGTTTTTTAGAGTGAGGGGAAGGAGGAAAGAAAAAGAGAGAGAAACATCCACCGGTTGCCTCTCACACGCCCCCTACTGGGGACCTGGCCCAAGACCCAGGCATGTGCCCTGACTGGGAATCGAACCAGCAACCTTTGTGTTTGCAGGCCGGCACTCAATCCACTGAGCCACACCAGCCGGGGCCAGTTCTATTCTTTAAGCACTTGATAGGTGTTATTCTGCTGTCTCCTGGCCTCCATGGTTTGTAATCCTTAGTCATTCCAGTCATTCTTCCCATGCACGTAATGTGTTGTTTATTTCTGGTGTTTTCAAGATCTTTCCATTACGCTGTTCTCAACAGCTGATTATGATGCCCCTTGAGTTCACCCTCCTGAGAATGGCTGAGCTTCCAGAATCTGCGAATACCTGCTTCTCAACAAATCTGGGACGTTTCCAGTGATCATTGTCACACTTTCGTTCTGCCCAGTCTCTCCTCCCCATCGCGGTGCCTGGCCCCAGGGTGTCTCACCTTCGGATCTCGTCCCACGGGCTCCCAAGACTGTCCTCTTTTCTTCTTTTTATCTTTTGCATCATTTTTCTCTCTGTCCCTCAGAGAGGATCATTTGTTAACGTCTTGAAACTCACTGACTCTTCAGCCTCTCCATTCTAATATCCAATCCATCCGAGGAATTTTTTAATTCGTATATTATCATTTTTTCCCCTAAAATTCCCATTGTGTTTTATATGGTTTCTCTGCTGATCATTTCAATTGTTCCATTCGAGGATATTTCCTTTGCCCTGGGGGGAGATTCTCTTGGTTCCGTGAAGTTTTTGTTGGATGATTCCTGTATCTGGGCTGTCTCGGGGTTAACGTCACGGACTCCCTCTTCCTCTGAGAAATGGTCCCACTTTCCTGGTTCTCACATGTCAAGCAGGCTCGCAGTGTATCTTGTATACTTTAAACACTATGCTATAAGAATTTAGGTTTGGTTTTATTTTAGCTGGAGCTCAACCCAGCTGGGTTCAAACCCTAAGTTCTGCCTTCCCTTCTGCTTATGGGGCTCCTGTGGCAGGCAGGGGCGGAAGGCTGAGCTGCAGGTCAGTCTTGGCCGTGAGCAACGTGGGCCAAGCCCAGGGTCTGTGTTGGTCCATGCACAGAACTGGGATCCCCTTTCCCCACTTCTCTCCTCTCCTCTCCCAAATTTCTCCTACTCGGTAGCTCCCCGGGCCTGCTTTTCCCAGTCTCCTGTCCAGAATACAGGGTTTCCCTCAGAATCGTAGGTCCACGACCAGCCTGCTCTTCACTCCAAGCAGGGACACAAGAGAAAAGAAGGAACAGTTAGTAACTCACCCCTGAATGCATCGCTCTTCCAGTTTGGACTCCCCTCTCCGATCAGGAGACATTTCAGCCTCCTCAGACCGGGGCATCTGCAGGTCACACTTTCAGGTGTGGTCGGTTAGAGAGACAGGCTTAAGGGTATGTACCTGTGCTCCGTCCAGACCAGCACAGGAAGCGCTCTCTTCTTTTCTTGACGTTATTTTCAGAAGCACTTCAGATCCATAAAGCACTTGAGAACCCTAACTCTCATCCCCGCTCCCTCCTTCCACGTCCAGAAAACTGCGCAGCCCAGACTCGGGGTTTATTGCTCCCACGTGCTGTGTGCACTTCATATGTGTGTGCTGTACCCACAAACATCGTACAGCATCGTTTTATGGTTTTTTAACTTTTCGTGAAAATGGCCGATGACAAACAGCTAGTATGTGAACAACTCCCATAAATGTTTCATATTTGTTTAGAAAGAACATACATGCTCCATTGTTGATTGTAGAATCGCATACACAATTATCGCTCAAGCTGACTCACTGGGTTGTCCAAATCTCCCATAATCCGACTAATTTGCTGTCTTCTTGGTTTATCAATTACTGAGAGAGGTAGGTAAAAGCCTCCCACGGTGGCTGTGAGTTCGTCAAGCCTTCCCTGTAGTGGCCAGTTTTGCTGCGTAGATATTCCAGGTGGTCTGACTACGTACAATCCAGATGGACGTATCTTGAGTTGCCTGGCTTGAGGGTATGTCCCTCCAGGAAGCTCTGTTATTTTGCTTCTGACAGGCATTGCGGGGACAGCATCACTGCTTAGAACCGCTTTTACATGAATTTCTCGGCCCAAGAATTCCCAGACCCCATGTAGGAATGCACATTTGAACTTTGAACCTACCTGAGGAATTTACAGCAGCGTCAAAAACCATGAAATACCTGGGTATTGTGTAATGGAAGTTGTGTGAGAACCCTGCCCTGCTCACACACTGGCAGACTCTAAATCGTAGTATGTAAACTCTGCACAATTTGACACACCTGGAGTGCCAGTGTGATCTTCCTAAAAACCTCGGTAGGTGGGAATGACCCGGGCACACTTAGAGAAGCCGGAGGACTTGCTCTGCCTGATGTCGGGACGCATCGTGAGGCTAGGTGATGGTCGCAGTGTGATGTTGTCACCAGGGCAAATGAGTAGGCCAGGGGACAGAATATCGAACCCAGAAACTGGCTGATGCACGTACAGTCACTTGCTTTATAGCAAAGGTGGCAATGTGGTACAATGAGGGAAAGGACATTCTTTTAATGTAATGGCACTGGATCCACTGGGTACCTAGATGGGGAAAATTAGTATCAACCTCTACGTATATCTTAAAAATCTATATTTACAAAAAAGAATGCTGGATATATTATAGATCTAAATGTGAAGGGAAAAAACAATAAGCCTTCTGAGAGAAGTCATGGGGAAATATCTGTATCACCTTCGAGTAAACAGATGTTTCTTAAATAGGCCACATCAGGATAAGTCTGGTAGTTGAATTTTATTAAAGCGAAGGACATCTATTCATCAGAAAAGGCAAGCTGCGGGACAGGAAAAGATATCAGCGGAAGTTTATGTTTTAAGTATATTCAAAAACTACAAATGAGTAAGGAAAAAACAAAAAAATGTACGCAGTGCTTAAACAGGCGTTTCACAAAAGCATATGCCAAATTGCCAAAATATTTATGAAAAAGTGTTCACTGCTGTTCATCATCATGAGACACAAATCCAGCCAGAGTGGCTGAAATCAGGCGGAGGGACGGTCCTGTGGACGGCTGGGGTTGCCCAGCAGAGGGGGACTCTAAGTGGCCAGCCACTCTGAAAAACCGCTCAGCAGTCCCCTCCATATCTGAGTTTATGCATAAGAAAGATCCAACCATTTTCCCTTAGATATTTGTCCAAGAGAAATGTCTTATGTGCGACCAGAATTGATGAACTGAGAATGTCCAAAGCAGCACTGTTCATAATATCCCCAAACTGGAAGCCACCCAAATGTCCCGGATGAACTTTCACACCCAAGTGCCGACGTTACCCAAATCAGCCTGTGCCTGCACCCCAGGATGCCACGCTCCGGTCACGTGTCTGATGCTCCGGCCTGCTGGAAGAACCTTCTTCACGTGACCCCTGGAGAGTCCCTTTACTTCCTTATGAGCTCAAATCTCTTCTTAAAAGGCTGCACATGCCCCGCCCAGTGTGGCTCGGTTGGTTGGAGCATCAACCCACGTTCTGAAAGGCTGCGGTTTCGATGCCCAGTCAGAGCACATTCTTAGGTGCAGGTTCAGTCCCCAGGGCAACGAATCTCTCTCTCTCTCTCTCTCTCTCAAATCAGTACATGCAGCCTCAAGTGACGATTTTAAAAAACAAAAGGCTGCATGTGATAGTTTATCCAGAAGGAGGTTTTTATACACAAGTGTCTCCAGGTTACATAGTTCATAATATGCCCTGTCATCCTTCCATGTCCCCACCGAGATGCGACAAGCCTTCCTGGCACTGCGGTTAGAGTCCGAAGGTGATATTTGGCTGTAAGGAAGAGGATAGAAGAGAGGGAACTGGGAACTGGAACACTCTTCCACTTAGCACCCGAGGGGCAGGGGGGCGTGGTGGAGGGAGAGTCCCTCCCAGCACCTCCCCTGCCCAGGGGCGGAGCCAGTCTGCACTCCACATCCTCCCGCCCCTCTGGGAGCAGGCCCCCAGCCTGGCTGCTCCAAGGACCCACCTCTGGTCCCGTGAGGGGGGCAGCCCCTCCTCAGGCCTCCACCCCGCAGTTGAGCAGCTACGCTGCCCTGTCCGGCCCCAGGGTGGTGCTGGTCTGGCTGGGATCAGGCCGCCAACCACTGAGGACAGGAGTGAGGAGTGGGCAGGTCTGGAGGAGTCACACCCACGTTTGTCTGGCCCTCAAGTCCCATGGGGGGCTCCCCTACATGCTCACTCCTCTCTGGTAGAAGAATGAGTTTAACCACTGGGTGCAGCTGTCCTGCCTGGGCCCAAATTCTCAAACAGCCCCTGGGGGTGCCCAGGCCCCCAGTAGGAAGGAGACTGCTGGGAGGGCAGCCGTGTTCCCAGGGACTGGCCGGCCCAGCCTCTCTGTGGTGGGCAAAAAGGCTTCTACGTTTGGGGGGGCGAGCAGGGGCCGCTTCCAACCCACTGTCCCCTCTACCCTGTGGCTGAAGTGTGGGTGCATGGCTCAGGCCGCAACAACAAGAAGAGCTAACGGTTCTGGAGTCCTCCATGCGCCAGGCACTAACCCAGTGTTTACGTAGGTTATCTCGTCCTCTCAAAATATTCTGATCCCCACTTTTCTGGTAGGAAGCTGAGGCTGCAAGAGGCTCCGTGACTTGCTCCCAGTGGCACGGCTACGGGGTAAAGCCCAGGCTGGAAGCCGGTGAGCCTGACTCATGTCCTTGACCGGTGTTCTGGATGTGAGTATTTGCTACTCCCTGATTCTGGACTCTAAGTCACCTCGCATGCCTGCCATGTCCTGCCTTGGGGGGAATCCTTCCCACCCCCTTCATGGTTGATGTCACGATGGCCCCTGCAGTGGGGGCGGGAGCAGGAGAGGGATTCGCGGGGAGTCTGCCTGGCGGGATCTCCCCAGACCCCCTTCTCACTCCTCTCCCTCCTCCGGCCCCTGGGGCACCGACCCCAGCCCTCAGAGGCGGTGGCTCGGCTCCCAAAAGCACTGGCCCGCCTGTCCCCTTCCAGCGCCCTTTGCCCCGTCTTCTCCCCCAGCTCTGACCTGGCACAAGCCCCTCCTTCCTCTTCCCAGGCTCCTGAAAAGGCCTTTCTTTCCCCGGAACTCCAGAGCAGGGAGGCCCCAGCTCCCCTCGGGGGCAGCGGTTTCTCCAAGAGAGAACGGAATGGATTCTGGGGGAGGGGGAGGGTTCTCTAAATGTACGAAACAGCGCTTCCGGTAATAAGGGAGGCCTTGTGGCACCACCACCTGCAGTGGCTGTGGTGTCAAACCTAGAATTAGAATGTCGCCTTCAGGTAAGGTGTCCCGCATACTTCCTGCCTAACATCTTGGCCTCAATTGGGCCTTGGATGCTGCTTTGCTTAGCGGCTTTGGGGCAGAGGTCACAGAAAGCAGGCGAGGGCTGGCAGGGGACTGCCCAGCCAAGTGTCCTCCTGGCCCTGGGCTCCCGGGCACAGCCTTCAGTTTCACCAGCTCTTCACCACACCGCAATGCTGCCGCGGTTCCCGCCAGCCGGCCAGCCTTGCTCAGTCACAGCACGAGGGACGGACGTCAGACTCCTGCAAGGCCCTACGGCCAAGGGAGGACCAGCAGGGGGCAGCAGAGATCACAGTGGGCCTGGAGGAAAGAGCCCGGGGGCCGAGGGCTCACAGCCCGCCCTGTCACCCAGGGCGGGGTGGCACAGCCTTTGGCTCAGTGTCCTGACTGGGAGAAGCGGGGGGATTCGATGTCCTTGTTGGGCTGAAGTGGGTACCATCTGAAGTACTCTTCCAACCTGTGACTCACTCCATCTTTGTAGTATCTGCCATTCAGTAGATGTGGTCACACTCGGCCCTCCCAATGACCCGTGAGCTGGCTTTCACCAGCGTTCTTCTCAGAAATGGGGAGAGCACATGCCGAGGTGCCAGAGCAGGGACAAGAGGAGGAAGACCTTGGATCCATTGCCCCAAAGCTGACCGTGTTTCCTGCCCATCACTCGGCCCCTGGCACCTGACCCAGCCTGCTCGGAAGGGGAAAAAAGGCACAGACGGCCTCGCCGGGGTGGGGACCCCACGCAGAAAGGGGACGCTTCCGGAGCGAAATTGCCGCAGGGACAGGCCTGCGGCACAGCAGCCTCCAGCTGTGGAGCACAGAGCCCAGGCCCGCCTGGAAAGCGGCTCCCGTTCGGTCCCCACACAAACAAGAACCCCACCACCCAGGAGATCTCAGAACAGAGGGAGGGGGTGGACGTGGAGAGAGCAGGGCAGAGGGGAAAACGGTTTGGAGGCGGAAGGCACCAGGGCGGCACGCAGGCTTTCACACGGTGTCCCCACTCTGTCCGTGAGGGCCGAGCACAAACGCGTCTGCCTCTGAGGCGACGTCACTGCCCTGTGTTGCGAGCAGAAACAGTATTTGTGCTTCAGGGGCACACAGTGGTGTTTTATACACAGAATCACCTGGCGGGGCTACTCTCCCCAAGATGCAAATCACCTGGCTCGTGGGGGAGGGGTGCTCAGGGAGGCAGGGGGAGGGGGCCAAACATGCTCCCGGGCCACACTCTGGCTGACACAGCTGGGCGTGATGGATGCTGCCCACCCCGTTGCCTAGCAACCCAATACCCTTCAAGAAAATCCTGCAGTCTGGCTGGCTCACAAAAGCGAGCAGGGCTGGTTGAGCCCGGCACTGGGAATGGAGAGATAATAATGGTTTTATTCCAGTTATTAACAATCACTCTTCCTGCAGACACCAACTGGCCCAGAGGCTCCCCAGAGCCCGGAGCCGGAGTGGGGCTGCAGAAAGCCCAGGGCGCTGACAGGGGCCCCGAGTCGGCCTCGGAAGCAGTGGAATTTTACCGGCTGGTGCCCCGATGCCCCTTCCGGGCCGGGCCTCTGCGAGGAGCCGGGAGGCGTGACTCACAGCATACCTCCAGAGAGCTGTTTGTCAGCCGGCCATGAGTCATCCTTTCTTTCCCCTAAAAACCGAAACACTTGACATTTTCAGATAGGGTTGGGGGAAGGTGTTTAAAAAGAAGTTCTGTAAGTCGCCGTGTAGCTTTGTGCGTGAGTGCTGGGTGTGGGAAAAGAGGTGAGTCATGGCCGAGCAAACAGGTGAACAGGAGCAAGCCGGGTCCTCCGACGTCAGTCCCCACCGGAGCCTGGCCGTCACGTGTGTGTCAGACGGGAATGGGCCTTCCGGGCAGTCTTACCAGATGACACCCGCCAAGGCCGGCGCCCTGGCCCTTGGTCTGCCGTCCACCCCATCTTTCCCAGCGACCTGCGTCCCCAGGAAAGAAGTCTGCTGTGTTCTGTGTGGCGGAGAAAATCCCGCAGGCGTTGGGCAGAGACAGGGAACCCTGAGATTTCAGATGGGAAGGGAGAGGGCAGAGGCAACCAGACACTGTGCCGCAGCAGCCGGGTGGCCGGGTCCCCGGTACCAGCCCTGATTTGGGCCTTAACTGGGTGTGCGGGAAGCCCCTGCCCATTCTACACGGCCCCGCGCAAGTCTTGACCTCCACATGAAGCCCTTGAACTTCCAGATTTATTATGTGGGGGCTGAAAAAATCTGAATGCTTTTCCTCCCACCTCCTAAATTCTTCTGGCCGGGCTAACCATCAAATTAACAGAGACAGACTGACAGGAGAAAATCAGTGTTTTTAAGACCTGTGCATGGGAAACTCACGTTAGCACAAAAATTCCAAAGGCCATGTGGCACCACTGGGCATGTAAGACTTTTTGGACAAAGGAAGGGGGGTCCGGCATTAGGTTTCAGCAGTGAGAGTGGGGGACGCACAGGTAGCCGAGGAAGAGCAGCAGGCACCCAGCAGGACAGTCCTTCCTGGGTGACACAGGGACTCTGGGACACAGACATAATAAATGAAGGTGACCATACAAGAACCACACACGTTCGTCAACCAGCATCAACAGCTACGGTCCTGAACCCATCATGTTTCATCCAGTTCCATCCAAAATGGATCATTTAAGTAAATCCAAAACCTCCCAGCATTTCATTTGTGCACATTTTAGTACTTAGCTGTAAATACAAACACTTTTTAAAAAAACAGTACCATAATATCAGTATCATACCTACAGTAAAAATAATAATAATAATAATAATTCCTTAATACCATGAAACACCTGGTCAGTAGTCAGTGTTCGAACTTCCCTGATAGAACAGTTCAGGGTCAAGGTGAAGCAGCATTAGGTTCAGACCAGGGCGGGGCTGCTCCGTGAGCCGTCCCACCCAGGGGTAGCGGGGCCTTGTGTGAATTTCACTGCTTTCTCTGGCTTTCCAGGTTCACATTGGTCCAGAACAGGTCATACATGGGCGCAGACATGACTGACTCTTCCTAGCGACCAGTGACACCTGCCAGCTGATCTGAAGACAGCAGCCAGGTTTCCTCACCCTGAGAGGTGGGACGTGGTCACTCGGCCCCACTGGCCGCCTCGCCTGGTTGTGGAGAAGCCAGACATGCTGGTCTGAGCCTCGGTCTGTTTGGGCAACGCAGGCAGTGACAGGACCCACCCCGCCCCACCGGACTCGGGAGAGAATTAAAGAATAAAATGTCCATGGAGCCCTGGGAAAAGCTTTCGGCACAGCAAACCCACGATGAACAGGAGCTATCTCATTGTTACTCCCCGGTCTCCTTGGAAACCAAAGCCGATGCCTGAAGATCCTCAGGACCTCCCCACGGCCACTTCCTCTGCTGGACAAAACGCTGCCCCTCGGATGTTTTTTTTTTAATTTATTTATCTTTAGATGGGAAGGAGAGAGGGAGAGAAACATCAATGTATGGTTGCCTTTCGTGCATCCCCTGCTGGGAACTGGCCTGCAGGGAACCAGTCTGCAACCCAGGAATATGCCCTGACTGGGAATCAAACTGTGATCCTCTGGTTCACAGGCCTGTGCTCAATCCACTGAGCTACACCAGCCAGGGCTTCCTCGGATGTTGTAAGCGAGCTTCCTCCAGGTAGGCTTTTCAGGCCACCTGTGCGGGAATCGCCCCGAGTGATTCTCTTCATTGCTCAGCCTCGGGCAGTTCTTCGGAACCCGGACGTTTGAGAACTGCTGTCAGCTTGCCTGATGGCTGCAGAGCCACCTGCCCAATCAAAGAGAAAAGGGGGTGTCTGACCCGATGAAACAGAGGGGGGCGCAGCAGAGGGCCCGGACCTGGACTCAGAGGCCAGAGTGGAACGGAGCCAGCGGCGCCTCCCTAAGGGGGCCTCGGAGAGCCGAGGGGGAGCTGAAGGTGGCGGACCGTGGAATGCTTCCCAGGAATCAATGAACGCACGATGCTACTCGTACTTTGATCCCAATTCCAAGAACCTAAATACAGAATTCCTATCTACTGCTTCTGTAGAAGACCGTGTGACCTAGTGATGTTGTGACGAAGGACATCGTTCGGGAGCGTTTCATCCATTCCATCTTTAACAAACATAAGCTGGGTGTCAGCGCTTGGCCGGGTAGGGTGCCGGCACAAAGCAGGGGGAAGCCGCCACGCTCTCTGCCTTCGGGAGCACGTGGAGGGTTCTGACATGTCCAAGGACAGAGAAGGGACCGGGAGAGATGTCCAACAAATCTCACAGAACTCCGGAACGGGAACAGGACCCGAAGGGCTGCCTCTCCGACCCCGGAGCAAAACAGGCGAGAAGACAGACCCAGGATGGTGGAGCGGCTCCCCCACGCCCGCCCCCGTGCTGGGTAGCCGGAAACGTGTGCCTGCCTCCCAGAACGCTTCCTGCTCCGGCTGTTTCGCCCTTTCCTGCACCGAGAAAAGCAAAGAAGCAAAACAAATACTGAGTTGCTTGCTCCTGTCATCAGAATGACTCACGTCAGCCGATGGTAACAAAATTCTTCCCACTTAAAGCAGCGCTATTAAATATTGGCCTTTCACTTGCTGGAAAAGCAGGTTACAAAACATCACACCGAGCAGGATCTCACGCGTGCAAGCTGGGCGTCTGCGGTGTGCGCGTGTGTGTGCACAGAAAGACGGCTGTACCGACCGAGAGGACTCATGACCCACTCCACCCCGGGTCACGGCTGCTTTCCGTGTTCTTCTTTCTGTTCCTGGAACTTCCTCAGCATTTTCCGAATCTTCTCCAATGAACCCACACTCCTTCCACGGTGGGGAGAAAAGTCTTCTCAAAGATAACGTCCGGCTCTTTGTTTTTAAGTCCCCAAGTCTTGCCGCGTTGTTTCGCTGTTTTTCCCGTTTCCTGAGCAGTAACTGGCAGGTGTCACTGTGTGAGTTTCGGACACTGCAGAGCGTGACGGGGCGACTCACATATATTGGGGGGCGATCGCCACAATAGGCTCGGCCAACGCCCGTCTCCTCATGGAGACACGAGGACAGAAGAAGGGGGAGCAGGTGTTTCTCCCCACGGGGAGAACTCGGGGTGCCCCTCCCAGAGTTCCTCGGGCCACACGGTGGCACTGAGAACGGTCACCAGGCCGCACACACCACCGGTCCAGCTGACTCCACCCCACACAGGAAGTTTGCCGCTTCCGACCGCCTCCCTCCGGAGTTTTGCCTTTTGGAGATTAGACCCAATCTCATGAGAGGTTTCTACCGTCTTTTTCTCCAGCCTGCACCCCAGCATCAAAATCCGTCTTTGCCTTCCAACGGGAGGCTGAGGCACAGCCAGCCTCCTGTTGCCAGACCCAGGACATTCCTCGGATGCATCCGGGCGGAGACTGGCCCTGGTCCTGAATGGAATCAGCCAGTCGGCAAATACTGCCTGAGCCCTCCCCAGGCCAGGAACTGCGCCGCGCCCCATGCCCCGAGGTCAAAACCGGGACCCCAGTCTTCAGGAACGTGGGAGTCCATGGGGAGAGAAGGAGTGAACCTGTGCAAAGTTCAGTTACACAGTGGGGACAAGGGCACGAGACTGTCAAGTACGCTGTGTCTTGGGCCAGCAAGGTCAGTGCACAGAGGGAGCCTCAGGAGCCAAGTGGCAGATAAGGGACCGAGGACAACAGGGGCTCCCGAAGGTCTTTTGGAGGAAAGTAACAGAAGATCTGTGTTTCGGGAACGGTCCGACCTTCAGGATGTCCCATCACTGCGTTTGAGGAGGGAGAGACGGAGGAGAGGTGGGGAACCGATTACCAGGTGCAGACTCGGGGTTCCAGGCCCTGCCACTCCCCGGGCCACTTGGAACACAGCCCTTCCACTGGGGCACGTGTGTCACCAGAGCAGTGAGACGGCTGGACTGGAGCCTGAGTTTTTTCCAGCTGTCGGGCTCTTTGTCCCGGGGACCCAGGTGGGACAGCGTGTGGCCGTGGCCAGGACTGCAGACTTTTCTCCAGCAAACGCCTCGCGGGGCGGGCGCAGCTACAAAGTCACCTCCCTCTTCAGCACCAACAGGGACGATCAGATTCCCCGTTACGCTTATTTTTAGCCCCTCGGGAGGCTTAGCAGCAAATCTTTTCTTCTTTACTTTTTTTAACCAAGATAATACTTATACGCCATAAAATTCACTCATTTAAAGTACACAGTGGAGCGGGCTTTAGCATATTCTCAAAGTTGTGTAACCATCACCACTACCCTAAATATGCTAAGTATGTTCATCACCCCAAAAAAGAAACCCTGCGCCCTGTGAGGTCACTGCCCAGCTCCCCTCCTCCCAGCCCTTGGCCTCCCCTAAACTGCTTTCCTCTCTGGATCTGCAACTCTGTGGGCATTTTCGGAGGGTGTTTTGTTTTGTTTTTGTTGTTAAGTCCACTCTCTTTGTTTCTCTAGACCAGCTTTTCAGGGGTCACTGATGAGGCCAGGGAAGGCCCGGGAGGGGGGGGGGGTTCCAGGCGGGCCTGGCGTGGCAGCCAGTCTGATGCCTGCGCACAGTGAGTCTTCAACAAATTCGCCTGGGGAAGGCCCGGGTGCCTTTTCCTGGGCCACCCCCTCCTTCCTCGCTGGCGCAGCCCCGGGACGGTTCTGCCCCTGTTCTCTTCAGCGGCCATGCAGCCTCCTGACCGTGCACAGAGCTGGCGCTGGGTGCGGGGGCCCTCGAAGGAGCAGGGGCGGGCTCTGTTCCATGAGAGCCTTCGCCGGCTTGTGCCGTCTGCACCTTGAGCTCAGCAGACCAGCGACCAGACTGCCTCATTGAAAAAGCAGCTTTGAAAACAGAGCCCCACTGGTGTCGGCTCCTCCGTCAGACCAGAGAGAGCCCAGCGACCGTCAAGAGCCGGCAGTTGACCTTTTTCTCCACGCAGGACCCTGCGGTGCAGCCCAGAGCAGGGCTGCCTACAGCTCCTTTGGTGGAGTTCTTCGTTCCTCTTCTTTACAACAGAACCAGCAGTGGCTCCGAGTTATTCTGCCCCTTGAAGCTCGTGCTGGGAGCCAGCTACGTCCGGAGGACTAGGTCCAGCCCTTCGGGTTGGCGAGAGCACAGCCTGCCCGCCGCACACGACCCTGCCCGGCTCAGTCTCCGGCCTGAAGGTTTCCTATGTGGGACCGGCCCCTCGGCTGCTCTGGGCAGCACGGTGGGCCTGCGACCCCCGAGGGCCCTCAGTGCAGAACCCCAGAGCCCTGGGGCTGCCTCGTGGGCGTTTCATGTGAATGGAAAACAATCTGAGGCCTTTCAGACCGTCTTCTCAAGCCCAGCACGTGGTTTTCGAGCCCCCCCCCACCCCGTAGCCCCTGTACCTGCTTCCTCCCTTTTCACGGCCGAATACCCCTCCCCTGTGGGGATGGACCCACCGTGTCTGTCTGGTCACCCGAGGACAGACGTCTCAGTGCTCTCCCCTTTCCTGCATCGCAGGGAGGCCCAGCTCCTCGTTTATGGGGGGACGAGCTGTCACACAAATGTCCGCTACTTGAATTTTAAAGGCAGTGGGAACTGGGGGCAGAGGGAGCGCGGTCTCTCAGGCACAGCCACCCACGGCCGCCGCTGCAGACCATCTCCGGAGCCGCGGCACAGGGAGCCGGGACGCCCCCACCTCCAGTGTGCGGCTTCGAGTGAGAAGTGCGGAGCCGCAAAGCTCGATCCGTGGATTGAAAAACCCCACAGGACAGACTGACAGCTACCAGAGGGACGGGGGGCAGGGGGAGAAGGTGGGAGAAGGGGAAGGGGTTAGTCAGAGAGTGCGTGCCACTGACACGTGGGCCTGGACTGCACCAGGTGTGGACGTGGACTGTGGGAGCCAGGTCGGGGGTGGAAGGGGCGGGGGAGGCGGAGGGAGGAGAAATTGGGTCAACTGCAATGGAATAAACAAGACTTTTTTTTAAATGCCACAGGATTAGGGGATTATCTTGAGCTTTCATGTTCTCCCAACGAGAGGGGGTTGAATGTGTGGATTCCCAGGCACAAGGGCGGCTGCGTCGTCGCGGCTGGTGTGGGGCCTGCTCCTTGTCCACCAGCAGCTGGTGCAGGCCCACGCGTGTCAGAGCGTGTCTCCCCGTCCCCACCGTCTGCACCGCCGATGCTGTCACCGCGATGTCCTCACCGTGTCGGCATGAGCTGGGAAACCACAAAGTGTCCCTGAATGGTCCGCATTCTCGTTACGATGTAAGACCGCAGGAGTCCTTGTCTCCCCTAAATCAAACGGAATTCAACAGGAGGTCCACGCAGCATCGGGCTGGCAACGGGGCACCCTGGGTGTGGGTCTTCCTAGTGGGAGCGCAGAGGGCAGCCCAGGCATCCGAGTTTCTCTTCCAATCATCTCACGCACCTCTCAGTGGCCAGACCAGCAGCAAAGGGGCGGAGCACCCCCAGGGGGAGAGCGAGCTCCGTCGCCAAGATGAGCTGGTCACTAAGCACCTACTCTGTGCGAAGACAAGGGACGAGTCCCTCAGGCTCTTGGAATCTAACTGAAGGGACGAAGCATAACCATGAAACATCCTTGCCTCTCGCCAGGAGCTGGGGTGGGGGCTGTGGGAGGAGAGAAGGGGGGCCTGTGGATGCGCACGGAGCTTCGTTCTGGCCCAATGACAGTCTTCCTGGATTAGATCCTGGTGACAGCAGACTTTGTTCTGTGAAAATGTACATTTCCAAAAACCGCTAAAATGAATATTTTAAAGGGGACATGAATTGTATGGCATATGAATTGTACCTCAATAAAATTTTTGAAACGGAAATAATAAGAATAACAGATCATCCTATCACAAAAAAAAAACAAAGCGAGAACAGCAGGCCCGGAGTGAGGGTAGAGCGGGTTTCCTTTCCAACACAGACTTTTCCACTAAGCACAACCCGTAGTCAATGTCCCTGTGTGGCCGTCACCAGCCACCCTTGCTGAAGCCCTCCCCACCGCCCCCACCGCACAGCCTGACCCCCTGCGACCCCAGCCTCCCCCGGAGCAGCAGGCAGCCGAGTCCACAGACTCCGGTGGACGTTCTCCTACCTGCCCTGCCCGGGGGCGTGTGTTCGTGAGAATGTGGCCTGGATCGCGGCTCGATGCGGGAATACCCGCCGGCAGTGTTTTGTGCATTTATCCAGTGCCATTAACTTTGCATGAGCTGGGACCGTGAAGGACACGCGTCTTGAAGGCTGCAGTTAAATAATAATTTGACATCGGAAAACATTCTGTGGAAAAAAACGTGTGGACGTAAGTGCTTTTGAAGGAAATTCACACTCTACCACCTTCTAAAAAAAGAAAAGGAAAGAGCAACACATTCCTCCAGGGCTCGAGCAGCTGCCTGCTGTGGCCACGGGCCAGCGCTCTCGAGCCCGGGACTGCACGGGGCCACCGGTAGAGTTTGGGGCTAGATGGGCCCAGGGTCTTTGGGGAGATGCCAACTGGCTTCCCGGGTCATCGTGGGCGTATTAATTAATCTCTCCCAACCTCAGTTTCCTCACCTGTAAGATGGGGTGTTCTCGTCTGCAGGTGACCTGTGGGGTTTCGAGGGGACTGAGCCCAGGAGTGAACGCCCAATGCTCAGAGAAGCACCTGGCGAGCTTGACCCACTGAGGAAGGGGCCACTGCCGCTGGAGTCACCGGCACTTCTTGTGCCATCGCCGATGCCTGGGTAGGGAGGAGGGCGCTTGCCACTCCTAAAGACCTTCAAGGGTGCTGGCAGCCTGACTGGGTATATTTTGATGTCACCCCAGAAGACACATCACATTCTGAAATAAGAGAGTGCAGCTAAGGATCCTGGATCCAGGGACATCCTGGTGGGACTGGGAGATCCTGTGAAAGAACCAATAAGCCAGGTTTTCACGTTCCACCATTTTTCACCATCTTTAGACTTTAAAAGGGGGGGGTCCATTTAAGTTACTTAGGCTCTGAAAGGGTGGTACCACATAGTCTGTGCCGGAACCACAGTGGGGTGCTTGTTTAAAGCGGGAACTACCCAGGCCCTCGAAAGGCGACTTCCAGAATGTTCTCAGGAAGCCTCTGGAGCCGGAACACAAATAAGGAGAATGTCCCTGCCTCAAGAACGTCAGCAAACCTGGATTACAGGAAGTCCACTGAGTCTAGAGTGCACGGCGCTGTCAGGGGTCACAGGATGAGAGGACAGCCGCTTCCTGCCATCATTGCACGTGGACCAGTTTGAACCAGTGACCCCGACTGGGTCCCAGCTTCACTTCTGATGAACAACCACTTTGTGAGCTGCACAGTGATGCTCTGCTCACTGGAATGATCTGTAATGACCTATTTTTATCATTTCTTTCCCTTTCGTTGTTGCAATTAGTTGCCAAGATAGGACAGGAAAAGATGCTGGTCCCTCTGGGGCTCAAATAGAGAAGGAATTCCTACCAGTTTAAAGATTTATAATGAAAGAAAGCCCAGACTTTACAGAATTATGTGCAATTTAGTTAGTTGGACTTTTTAGATGAACACCCATACCAATATTCTCCCTGAACAGAGCAAAGGAAAGGTGATGTTTTGTTTTTGTGGTTTTTCTTGTCAATCACCGACTCAAAGACAATCTGGCAACAGCTCCTGAAGACAGTGTGAGCCTTGACTGCGGTTGTTTCCTGCAGCCTCTACGGTGGGGTCAGACACACAGTGAGTGTTTGTTAAATGAAGCACCGCCCCAACCAGCACGCGAACGAGCGAACCAGGGGACGACCGTCCATCCCATCCCAAGCCATGCAGTGCAGAGGGCCTGAGCGTCCCGCCGCCCTGTAGGTTGGGCCTGAGCCTCCAAAGAGCACCCCACGGGTAACTTCCTCATCACCCCAACTCTCCAAGCAGAGAGTGCTGGGAGCCAGGCTGGAATCCTGTGCGAAGCACCCGGCACAGCCCAGCCGCCCTGGCCGGTGCTCAGCAAAGCGAAAGGCAGGCCTAGGCATCTCTCACCACGTTCGCTCGGTGCCCAGGGCCATCTGCAAGGTCATGCTGTTTCTTTTGCTACAGAAACAGTGGTTGCCTTTCAACTCGGGGGTGGAAAAAGCCTCCTTTTTCCTCAAGTTCCAGCCCCTCTGCTCTGCTGGGTGGGCTGCGGCCCCTGGGCTTGCTCTCGTCCTCCACCCTCCCTGTACGGAGCTGCCTCACCCCAAGCAGAGCCCAGCCCGAGCTGGCGGGACCTCCCCAAACTCATTCCTCTCTGCTTCCTCGGGGATGAAAACACGGACGATGGCTCTGCCCCACATTTCCTCAGTGACTTCTGGGTGGTGCGTCCCCCTGTGGGGTCCTTCGCTCTGGGGCCCATTCCCCCGCCGCCCCACCTTCCAGGAGCTCCCGCCCTGACTGTTGCCTTGGCTTTTATTGCAGCAAAATAATTGTGCAAAGGAGGAAAATGTGTCACTTCCTTTTTTGGGCTCTCACCACAAAATTTCCTTTTTCACACCGAACTCCTATAAAACACCTACTGTGCTCGAATTTTTATTTGCATGAAATATACGCCCCCCCCCCCTTTTTTAAAGCAAAGGGTGCTCAGTTCTTGTGTTTACGGGTCTCCCCTGACAGCTGGCTGTTCTGACACCACTGGCCGTCTGTCTGTCTGCTGTCAAGTCCGGGGGAGGGCCGGCCTCTGCCTCTCCCCTTGCGGCAAGCGCCTGCGGAGAGGGCTGGGGGAGCCGCGCCCCTTCCCAGACTTCAGAAGAGGGAGAGGAAAGCCAGAATTAAAACCCCACAGTGAAGCAGGACCCAGGAGGTGCTCATCCTGCCTCTGCACGTGGAGTGAGCCACCTTCCGGAGCGGGAGGGGACAGACTGGTGCCAGCTCCCAGCTACGTGCCCCGTGGCAGGGACCCGCATGGTCTGCGCCGTCCCTAGCTCTGCTCTCGGTGAGGAAACACAGGCCAGAAGTTAGGGGGCTGCCTGGGCCACACAGCTGGCAGGCGACAGGGCTGGCATTCGGACCTGGGCCAGGGGGCTGCAGAGCCCACCTTATCTCTGCGGGAAGGGCTAGTGAGCCCCGGGTCCCTGGCCTGGGCAGGGCCACCAAGCTGGGCCATGTTGCCCCAACACACCATCTACCGTGTTCCCTGTCCTCGATCTACGGGCAACATTTTTGTCTGAACGACAAGTGGAAGAAGGTTCTGTACTTAGCACAGCCCGCGCCTACGGTCATTACCGCCTCCAGGAACAGGACGCCCACTGAGTAACTGCCCTGAACCGTCCGGAACCCAGAGGAGAGGGCTGGGTAAGGAGGCGGGAGGTCTGCCCCAGCCCAGGAGCTGCTGCTGTGGGGCCTCCGGAGGGAAACGCCCCCACGTGGACGCTGCGGGCAGCGGGAGGGCTGAGGGGCTCCTCAGAGTTGAAATAACGCTGCAAGGGGGTGGGGGGTGGAGATCGTATGACAGGAACAAGAAACTCTACCTGTCTGGGCCCCGAAACACAAGGAGCCTGCATTGGAGTGTCCCTCAGAGGTCGTGTCGTGTGTCAATCACTCTGATTCTCGCTTGTGTGAGCAGGAACACAGAGGTTTAAACAGAGAAAGCTCTAGAAAGAAATGCATTCCAAGGCCACAGGCTATTTATAACGTGAGCAGATGGCGCCCCCTAGTGTTGGGATGACCCTCAGCAGCCGGAGCTGGACTGAGCTCGGGCGTGACCTTGAGCGCTGGGAAGGTGAGTAGGACCTGTGCTGCTGCCTGGAGGGAAAGGGAAGAGCAGAGGCCGGAGCCCTCCGGGGTGGGAGACCAGTGACCACAGGGCCACGTCCTCCCTCTGTCTCCTTCCAGGTCCTAATTGTCAATGCCATAGACCCTCCTGATGCAGCTTTCTCCAAAGACTGAAAAAAATCACTGTTGCCAGCACATGTCTGTGACTCAGTCTTCCCTGTAGGTCGGCCGGGCAACTGCTCGGCTTGCTGCCTGCGGAGCAGCCCGGCTCCGAGGAACAGACCGGAGTCACACACGGTGACCGCGCTGTTCACTCGGCTGTGACTGCACGCAGGTCCGCTCAGAGCGGAGCATCAGCACACTTGCTGTCCTACTCACAAACACACACACACACACACACACACACACACACACACACAGAGCAGTGGGGGACAGTGACCCCGAGCCCCAGAGTCTCGTCTGCAGGTCAGGGAGACAGCACGGAGGGCAGGGAGTCGTCGGAGTCTTGTGAGGAAGGGTCTCCGGAGCCAGGCGGGCAGCAGGGCAGGCGATGTCCTCCGTCCGGCAGGCAGAGCCCCGGCGGCCGAGGCCAAGGGAAGTGGGAGTGGCGTGGGGCAGCCCCTGGGGTGCGGGGCTCAGCTCAGTCGTACCTGGGAAGGGGTGGACTCCACCCTCCCAGGTCTTTCCGATAAATGTCTAGGTGCCCCTACTGCCCAGTGGGGACTCTCCCCAGGAGCCTGTCTGTGGGGGGTCCAGCCCTGCAGACACAGGTGTTCTGACCACGTGGGCAGATATCCTGGGTGTGTCCCCTTGTCAGACGTGTCTGCTCTGACTTAGGTGGTTTCCCTCTTGCACGGAAGTGTCACGGCCGACTGGTGGCCCTGTTGGTTGACAGGAGCGACTCCACTTTGTTTTGTACACTTGATGCTGTCTTGACCGGACCAGCGCCATTTCGTTGGTCCTGCTCTCCGCACCCTGAGCCATCTGTTACGTGTGCACACGTGCTTTCTCTCTGTATCAGGTTCACCGAGTCCTAGCGGCGAACAATTCAGAGTCCCCGGTCCTTTCGGAGGCCTTTTCTTGTCCAGAGCATGGCCAGTCAGTCCCAACTCAGGGCCCTCTGCCGACGGGTGGGCAGCCCCAAAGCCCCCTGAACAGGGAGGTGTCACAGACGCCTGTGTGGAAAGCTGACAAAGGCATTTCCCTGCTCTTCAGAGTGAATGGAAGAATGATCTACACATAAAGTTTTAAATCAGGGCTGCCAGCCTGTGGCCCAAGACAGGAAGTGGCTCTGGTCTTTTACAGAGGACCGAGGGGGCCGGGGGGAAGGAACAGAAAATTGATGTGAGTTCACTCCGAGATAAATAAATGCGTGAACGACACAAACCGTTCCCAGGTCCTTCCAGCACAATGAAATGTGAAGGCAAAGCCTTATCTCTACCCCTACCATCTGCAGTGTGCATTCTGCAAAGCTAAAAACCCTCTGGGAAGGGGGACCTTGTGCACTGCTGGTGGGGAGGTAATCTGGTGCGGCCACTGTGGAAGGCAATAGGGAGTGACTTCAAAAAAAGTGACAATAGCCCTGGCTGGTGTAGCTCAATGGATTGAGCACGGACCTGTGAACCAGAGGATCGTGGTTCGATTCCCAGTCATGGCACATGCCTGGGTTGCAGGCCAGTTCCCAGCAAGGGACCTATGAGAGGCAACCATACATTCGTGTTTCTCTCCCTCTCTCCTTCCCTTCCCCTCTAAAGATAAACAGATTAAATCTTTTTAAAAACTGAGAACAGAGGTACCATATGACCCAGGAATCCCTCTTTGGGGTAGCTACCTGAACATTTCGAAAACACTTATTTGTAAATAAGAGTTTACACTTACATCTGTGTTCAATGCAGCATTGTCCACGACAGCCAGGACTCAGAAACAACATAAATATGCTTCGGGGGACAAAGGGGGGTGAAGAAAATTGGCGCACACACACACAACAGATGGAATGCCTCTTCCGATGACCTGGACGGATCACTAAATGAAATAATAGATCAGATGGACAAGGAAGGAACCATACGATTTCACTTGCATGTGGGGCGGAAAACTGAAAGCAGCAAATAAAAACACAAACTCACAGGTACAGACAACAGCACGGAGGTTACCCGAGGGGTAGGGGGCGGGGAGAAGGAAGGGGATAAAGAGGGTCCAATACGCGGTGACAGAAGGGGACTAGACGTGGGTGGTGAGCACACAGTGGAGTGTGCAGATGTCGGATTACAATCTGCACAGCTGGAACTTACATAATGTTGTTAACCAATGTGATCCCCAGTACATTTCATTTTAAAAAGATGCCCTGGCTGGTATAGCTCAGTGAATGGAGTGCTGGCCCATGAACCAAAAGGTCGCTGGTTCAATTCCCAGTCACGGCACATGCCTGGGTTACAGACCAGGTCCCCAGTTAGGGGCATGCGGTCGATGTTTCTCTCTATCTCCTTCTCCCTCACTTCCTCTCTCTCTAAAAATAAATAAATAAAAATATTTTTTAAAAAGAAAAGAAAATGACCTCCAGGCTAGTGGTGTCTTCGTTGAAGTTAATCTTGTGAAGGAAATTGGAGGGAGCCTGTTCCCTGAGCAACTCGTCAACCTGAAGCCACTGTCCTGGGTGTCAGAAGTGGGTGGGTTTCCCGGCTGCAGGCACAGGAGTCACAGGACAGGGACAGGGCCCCCTTTTTTTCCCCCTGGATGATGGCCGTGACACATGCTCATTGTAAGAAAAAAAAATGCAGAATGTAATTTGTGTTTTTTTTCTTCAGTGTCATTACATATTGTCTATGTCATTAAATACCATTTGCAAATCTCATTGGAATGGCTGCGTGATGTGCCATTTTTAAAACCATTTTCTCATCCACTTGCTTCCAATCTTTTGCCGTTTTAAGGCAAGTGCAGTGAGCTTCCTGCACATCACCCTTCACCCAGATTTCTGAGTCACAGAGGGGTTCCTTCTGGGTCAGAAGGAAAGTCACTGCACTTTTTAAAATGTATGCAGCTGAGGGTTCCTGAGGCCACGCTGCTGTTTTCTGTGCGGCAGGCACAGGGTGCCTCAGCAGAGAAAATGAAACAGCAAGGAGTATTTGCTTTGAATCAAAAGTCAGCATAAGAGAAAAAAGTCAAGATTTGATGTCTGGGTTTTGCTACCACTGTAGACCTGGCCTGTGGTCTTGGGCAAGTCCCTTCCACTCCTTGGTCTCAGCTGTTAAATTAAACAACTAAATTTTAAACACTTTAAGTTTGTTCGGAGGGAAGGCACCATAAAAGCAGAGGGCTGAGTCTCTTCTTCTGTGGGACAAAATTCTTTTCTTTTCGAATTCTCTATTCTGCCAGCTGGTCCCCCGGGACAGTTTGCCTCTGGGATCCAGCCTGTCCTCTCCGCGCTTTGCCTGCAGCGAGATTTCAGCAGGTGCCTGAAGCCCCTCCTGTGCTCCTCTGATCGTCCAAACCACCCAGAGGTAAGCAGTGGTCCCTGGCATGAAAATCCCACGCCCAGAAATTCGTCCTGAGGCCCAGAACTGCCGTTTCCTAGGTGTGCTGCCTACCCAAGATCCAAGAAGTTTCACCCCTGGGGGGGCGGGACTGCCGGAGTATCATCTTAGAGTCGCCCTGAGACTAAATAAAAATGAAACCACATGTGTGCAACCAGCTAATAAACCCTAAAACCCAAAGAGCCACACACTCCCATGTTGGTGCTACTCGAGGGGCTGGACAGGGACGGGGGTGACTGCAGAGAAAATGGGGGGCACCGCCTGATATGGCTGTGCCACCGTGTCACTGGCCTGAAGGGGCCGTCACCCAGAGAACCAGCACCCAGTCAGGCGTGAACAGGGGTTTGCAGCAAAGACAGTGAAGGTTTATTAATGGAGGAGACGGCGCCAGGCCAGGAGTCACAGGAGAGCTGGCACTCAAAGACCTGGCCCTCGGATGGCTTCTCAGGGACTGGGTCTAGAGAGGGAAAATCGCTAACCTCGGTGGTTAGGCGGTGGTCTCCACTGATTGGTCCACGCTAGTCGTTAATGGCACACCTGGTCCTGTCTGGCTCTGTCTGGCTCCCGAGGGTGTGGTGGGCCGGGGGCTGAAACGCAGCTGAGGCTCAGACGTCATCTTCATTTTGACTAAAACTCTGTCTCTGTGCACAACAGACCGCAGGCTTTGTTCCTGGGATTATCTGATGCTGATCAGAACCTCACTGTCCTGAAGGTTTCACAGTTAACGAGTGGTTGTTCGAGGGACAGGGAGGCGGGGGCGTTGGGGTGATCCTAGGCTGGAAAAGGCCAGTTTGAATCAAGAGGAAAGGAGGAGAAAGGTCAGATTAAAGAAACAAAGTTTCTGCGCCATTACAGTCCAACATTTCACCTCTTGTTCATTAGCAGTGCGATAGAACGTCTAGGGTTTTCCAAGTGGATTTTCCAAGTGGATTCCTATTGCATCTATTAACACCTGCACATTTGGAAATGCAGGTTTTGTGATTCGGTTTCACATAGAGTGGAAGGTCTATGAAGGCAAGCACCTTGTCTTGCACCTGCTGTATCTTCGGGGCACAGAGCAGCTGCCTGCTCATAACAGGTGCCCAGCGAAACGTGTTGCATGATGAAGGTACTTTCTGTTCGGCTTCTGTGAAACCAGCCTCTGAAAAATAGTTTGCAGAGTGGGGTCAAGCAAGGATTTTTATGCACTGCTAGTGAAAGTAAATTTGTTAAAATTTGCAGAAAGTGAATTTTTTTTGTGGAATGGATCACAGACTTTTCAAATGCTCACACCCTGTCACCAAATTGGGCTGTTGGGAATTTATTTGGAAGTTATCCTAAGTATAAAAGGGAAAAATTGTGTCTAAAGATGCTCAGGAGATGCAAATTTGTTTAAAATAGCAACAACCCCCCACCAAAATGGAAACCATCTGAATTATGTTCAAAGTTCATTGAATAAAGTTACAGACTATCCACTGGATGGGTTATTCTGCAGCCATTAAAATAATGCTGAACAAACTCAAAAAGAGTCTGGAAGTTTGCTGCAAATGAAATGACAGAGACTAATTCAAGGGACTCAGAGTCTGCAAACTGCAAACACAGCTAGGCGAAAACCCAGGAGTGTTCAAAGAAGAAAGAAAGGTTAAAAGTTCATATACCAAAAAGCAAACTCTTGAGACTGGTCAGTCTTACATTTCTCGCTGGGACATTGGTCCAGGACAGTCACCAGTCAGGTGTCAGGCAGTGAGGATGACGGTGCCAGGTGGTCCAGAAGGTGGATGCCAGGAGGTCTGGATAATGGATACTGGGTGAGCACAGAGGGCTAACTGGAGTGTCACCTGGAGGTGTACTCTATGTCCAATTGCACACCCAGGCATTGATACAAGGCTGGAAAATCCAAAACAATGTAAGTTCCCATTCTGGTTGGAACGAGAAGGAGGTCTGTCCTCAGGCCTTATCCTCACTGCGTTAGCAATTTCAGCAGCTTGGTTAAAGTGACTCCGTTTCAGATGTTCCCTGTCATCACTCTCTCCTCAAAGTCTATGAAAATTATAGAACTTGGAAATACACTTATATTGTAAGCAGATATTCACAAACCACATACAATTTGGGATCCCTTTTTTTCTCATGTATGAAGGGAAAAGGCAAGATACTAAATTATATGCAAATTGTGAATTTGTATATGTAATAAAAATAAACACAAAATAAAGAACATTATTGAGTGCCACGGTGCCGAGCAATTATTCTAAATACTTTAAGTTCCCTATTCTTCCTAACAACCTACAAGGCAGGTGCTATTCTATGTAGTGCCCGCTTTATAATGAGGAAACTGAAGCACAGAGGAGGTATGCGATTGGGCCAAGGTCACCAGAAGGACTGGCATTCAAGCCTGGGCAGCTCAGGCCACTGCCTGAGAAACTACTGGGAAACAGCCCGACCAACTACTGACAACAGCTGCCTCTGGTGGTGGGAAAGGGGGCAATCACGGTCCTTCCTTTTTTTTTTTTTTTTTTGCATTTTTGCATTTTTACAAGTTTTTTTGTAATGATGAGGAAAACTGCACTCTAAAAGGACAGATTAATGAATTAATCTGTGTTTCTACAATAGATGTGAGCAGACAAAAACGTGTTAATTGGCCACAGGACCCCATGATTGCAGCCAGGTAGCTCTGCGGGCCCATTCCATTTCTTACAGAAGAGAAAATTAGAGTGAGCTCCACTTAGGGGGAAACAGGTTGAACACGGGTTGCTTTTATGAAGGCTGGTGTTGAGTCCTCAGCTCCAATGTCACACTTGCTCAAACCCCAGTTTTACTTTATGTCTGATTCTCAGATAACCACTCTACCCAAACAGTTGCTGTACTCAGGTGAGATGGGACAGGGTAGGAGGCGGGAAGTGACGAAGGGGTAGTCATGTCCCAGGTACAAGGCACGTAGTGTCTGCTTCTGGGGCTGTAAAGTTAGGTTCTTTCTATTTTTGTTAGTACAGCATGAGGAACTGCACTTGATACACACTTTGGCGTGGTTGGAAGAAGGGGTATTAAGAATGCTAATGATGCCAGTGTGGAATGTGACATGAGACAAATGCCACTGTATTTGTCTAAATGGACATTTTAAAGCTAGGGACAATTAATCTATTCTACAGTAACGGCCGCTTAGTTACGCAAGTATTTCTTCTTTACGTGCTCTCTGAGCAGAGCAACTCCACCCCGAGCCCGGTAGGTCACAACCATTTCCAAGGACTACAACTCCCAGCCCAGCAGAGGCCCCTGCACATGCGGCCTGACGACGTGCGCCTACATTTCCCAGAGGGCCGAGCGGCTACGCAGACGCATGCGCGCGCTCTCCCATCTCTCTACCAACTCGGGTTTGACCTACAGCTGCCCGGGAGAAGATGGCTTCCACGGCAGTGCCCGGGCTCTCCCGGCAGGTGAGACTGGAGGTCCTGAAAGCCAGCGGGAGGATCCCTCCGAGGGTGACCGTTTAAGGCCCCTAGAGCCACGGTGCGAGGCCACAGCTGCAGGAGCGTGACTGCCCTTCAGGGTCTTGGGGCTTGGCGAGTAGGGGCGACGCGAGGAGGCTCGGGTGGCCCCGCATCCGCGCCCCGGACGGCGCGGGCTGGGGGCCCGGGGCTGCGCGCGCCTCACCCGAGCGTTCTGCGAGCACCCCTCCGGGAGCGGCAGGCTTGAGGACCCAGGAGCTGGGGGCCCGGCTTCCCCAAACGCGAACGAAGAGCACGGCCCGCCCCCAGGTCATCTCCCATTGCCCTTGTGCGCAGACCGGTCAGGGGACACAGGAATGCTAAGGAGTAATTAATTGTAAAGCACAACTCACGTTTTTATACGGAAAATGAGACAGAAATGTTCCGGCCTTGGCTGTTCGGCCAGAAAGGGGTAGAGCTGAGATGCGATTCCACGGAGGCACACGGAAGATAGGAAATTCGTGCTCTTGACACTACATATCCACACGATGCTTTACCTGGAGGGGCCTCTGGCAGCTCACATGACTTCCCCCTAAGTGTTGCACTTTTGTAATCCTCACGGGCAGTTCTGTAGTAGATCACTGCGGAGCTGGAGTTGCTTGAAGGTGACCTGTGCCCCTGTGAGTGTCGTTTAAAGAGCAGACTCCAAGCCCCTCCACAGAAGGTGCCATCTCCCAGCACGGGAGCCTGTTCTCACACCGCACCCTGCCTCGTGCGGGGGCCTAGGCTTCATTTGCAGACAACGCTTGGGTTCTGAGAACGTCCACCTCTTGCAAATCGTGACTGGAATCCTCCCGCTTTTAAAATCCTGCTCGAGGGTGGCAATATAAATGCTAAAAACCCTTTAAATGTTTTGAAACACATATTTCATCGAAATTAGTGTTTTTATACTGGAGTGCCGGCCTCAGCCTGTCTTAGCAAACGAGAATGGCGCCAGGCAGGCAGATTCCCAGGCGGCCTGGGAGGTTCTCAGCAGGGAGATTCCCTCCCCACAGAGGAGCCCCTGGAACCTATGTGACAATACTAGGAAACATGAGAAACTCACTATGTAAAACTCACGTTTAAAATACTTTTCCTTAAATGTAGAAATTCTTCGAGTGATCTCAACATGACCTGCTTCCCTTTGTTTTCCAGGTGCGGTGCTTCAGCACGTCTGTGGCCAGGCCGTTCGCCAAGCTTGTGCGGGTAGGTCAGCTTATTCTCCGTCATTTTAAAGCAGAGACCTCGCTGAAGCACCGCTAGGGTGTGGAACTCTGTTTAGTTCTGCCTACACCTGGCTGCGCGATTGTGGCTCCCAAAACGCCTTGTGTGCATGGGGCTAGGGGACAGGTGATGTCAAATGCCTGCTGTGTGACAGCCCCCCACGTGGCCTTGAACTGGGAGAATGCCTAGAACCCCAGAACAGCGATGGCACGTGACTGGTCTTCCCATTTTACGGAAGAGGAAACATAGACTCGGGAAGACTTGCCCGAGGTGTGGAGCTAAATGCCACCCAGAGCCTTAACCTGTCCTCTGCCACTGCCCAGTGCCACTGGGGCATGTGGCCCTGCACCAGTGGCGGTAGGTACACAGGAAAGCCTGCGGCTCACTGTGAGCAGGAGGCCGAGCGTCGGGCACGCAGTGAGCTGCTGAGGGGCCCCGCCAGACCTGCAGGAGACGTCCGTGGTGGTGCTGTGAGGTGTGCGCATTGTGCTCAGAACTGCCTCCGTCAGTGCCAAAACCCTCCCGCACTTGGAATGCAAACTGACCAGCATCGCACGCGAAAGAAGTATCAGCTCATCTCAAAATTCCCGCGATTAATTCTAAATAGTTATGCTGAAAGGGACTTTAGACACCATGTTCCCGAAGGCCCTCGCTGTGAGCTGAGGCTATGGAAGCTGGAAGACCGGCCTGGCCGAGCAGGTGCTTCTCATTTGTTTGAGAACCGCCATTCAGGGCAGCTCTCTGGGGACACAGTTAAACTGTTTGTGTTAAAGAAGGCATAGCTTCTAAACTACAACTGTTTAGTTTTGCTTTTGACGGTATAATGTTGTCTCGGCTGATTTCCCCTGTCCTCTCTTCCCCTGCCCCACCCTTTTCTAAAGCCACCCGTCCAGGTGTATGGCGTCGAAGGTCGCTACGCCACTGCCCTGTACTCTGCGGCGTCGAAGCAGAATAAACTGGAACAAGTAGAAAAGGAACTGCTGAGAGTGGCGGTGAGTGGCTTTTCTGTCTTTTTAAGTTTCCGTTGTATATTTTTCCCTTTAGTCATTTAATTATGCAATCCCCAAGGAGGTCATCCTCCGAGAACTGCAAAAAAAGAAAGACCCTGTGTTTCTGGACTCACGTTGATAGTCACAGAGCTGGGTATTACTATTCTGAACCTATTGCATAGTAGGTACAAAGAGATACATGTGAGGACATTAATGAACCGAGACTTAGGCTAAAAGAAATAGAAATATGAGTTGGTAACAATAAGAAAATTTGTCGGCCCTGGCTGGTGTGGCTTAGTGGACTGAGCGCCAGCCTGAGAACCAAAGGGTCAACTGGTTCAATTCCCAGTCAGGGCACATGCCTGTGTTTCGGGCCAGGTCCCCAGTAGGGGGCACACAAGAGGCAACCACACATTGGTGTGTCTCTCCCTCTCTTTCTCCCTTCCTTCCCCTCTCTCTAAAAATAAGTAAATAAAAATCTCAAAAAAGAAAGAGAAAAAAGAAAAGAAAATTTTTCATCTCAAAAGAGAATTAAAACACCTTTGAAAACCTATGCTTGCTTCCAGGCATTTTCAAAATAGTCTTTACAAAATACTATGATTTTGTTTTACTGGGAGTTTATTTTCCTTACGAAGCCTTTCCTTGGTTTTAATTATTATTTCATTCCCGAGATGTCGGGACAGGGCCGAGCTGAGCGTCCTGGGCAGCAAAGCCAGTAAAGTGTGTGAGTCCCACGCTGGTGCCCATACTGACCAGCAGCAGGAACAGACAGAGCAGGAGGCCGCGGGGGAGGGCTCCCCGCTTTGGCATGAAGAGAAGCATGGATGGGCCCAGTAGCCACAGCCTGCACTGCAACCCGACTCGGGGAGTCTGCTGTGACCCCACTGGCTTTGTGGGGTAACCGTCCCGACACGTTTCCTGCCTCCCCTGTGGCGTCTGGTTGCCGCCCCTCTGGCAGGAAGGCCTGCGTTCAGGGAGGAGAGAGGGAAGTACCGTGCAGGACACTCTCCGGAGAAAGCTGTGCTCTTACTTTGTTTTAGATTTTCTCAGGCTTTCTGATCCACAGATGTCTAATGTTGCCATGTGGGGGGAAACCTCACAGGCTAGTGGTATGGATAATGCTCAGGGTCTGTGTTGGTCCCTTACTGTCCTCATGGAGCCAGCGGCCTGTTAGGGGGCGGCGGGAGCAGGCAGGATGGCACACGGGCCTTTGGGGAGGAGGTGGTCGCTGCGCACTGCTGGCGTTGACTCCCATTTTAAAGCGGAGGAGCAGGGCTGTGGGCGTGTCTGCGAAGACCCAGAGCCACAGGGAGAAGGTGGGTGCCTTAAGACTAAATGAAAGCGAGTGGGTTTTGGCACAGAGAGGAAACTGGGGTGCCACAAAGTCACTAACTGTCCTTCGGACAACCCGAACTCCAGAAAGCTTTCGGTTTGTGCGAGCCGGCCACTGTCCTGGGGGAACGTTGTTTCTCTGGGGCCATTCAGTAGCCGTTCTCTCACTGGACGGCAGTGGACCAGGGCCAGGATTTGGGCCAGGCCTGGGAGACCAGCTAATGCAGTCATCACGAGAGGGGAGCAGCCTTTGGTCACCGAGTGCAGGCATTGGTGACGTAACAGTAGAGACAGCGTGGTCTCTCGTGGTGCCTCGTCTCCCTCCCAGACGGACGGAGGCCGCTCTGGAAGCACCAGAGGTCCCGGGCTGGGTGGGTTTTCCGGGGCTCCGCAGAGGGCAGCAGGGGTCGGGGTCAGCCGGGGGAAGAGGCCCCTCCAGGGCGAGGCGCCATTCCAGGACTGCGTGTGAGTGTCGGCCCCACGGTATCCTCTCCGTGCGTGGAAAGCGAAGGTGCTCCCTGTGTGAAGTGCATCACCGTGTGCACAGAGTGGGGCCTTTGGGCTGCTTGCTTTGTTTATATCATCTCTCTTGAAAAGCAAAAATGAATTTTAAGAAATTTCATAAAGTGTCTAAATTCTTTCGAGGAACACGGTATCCTGTGTAAAATCCTGGCGTGGTGTGTTCTTGGAGGCAGAGAAGATTGAGTGGCTGTTACCCGTTCTTCGTGCTTTGAGGGCGTGGATGTAGTTCATGCAGTGCGTGCTTCATGAGAAAGAAAGTGTGTGGCAGCCAGGGCCTTTGTGCTCTGACGAGGTTAAGGAGGTATTTTTTTGGCACTTGTAGCAAATCCTGAAGGATCCCAAAATGGCTTCCTCGATTATGAACCCCTACGTGAAGCGCGCCGTCAAAGTGAAGAGCCTGAACGACATGACCGCCAAGGAGAAGTTCTCCCCGCTCACGTCCAACCTGATCAGTGAGTACCAGGCCTGCCCCGCTGCTGTCTGAGAGAGCTGCCCTGGCAGCTGTGGCCGTGGGGGGGGACAGCACACACTCGCCCTGCCTGCACCCCCACGCGCTCCCTGGGTGAGTGTGTGCGTTCAAGACTGAGGGGCACTGTCCTGCCTGGCCCGGGGCTGGGTCGGTCGTGCTTCCCCGGTACACCAAAAAGTGCGGGTTCGGTTCCTGGTTGGGGCGCATGCAGGAGGCAGCTCTCGATGTTTCTCTCTCCCTCCCTCCCCTCTGAATTCAGTAAGCATATCCTTGGGCGGGGACTAAAAAAGAAAACTTTGAGGGGCACTGTCTGAAGATGCCGGGATGTAATAATGTGTCATCTCATAATATTTGGATCCATGTGGCAGCGGCTGTGCCTCTGTCCTTGAAGATATTTGCATCCTTGTAATCGTTTTTTAACGTAGACAGTGTTAGTTTGAGGATTCGTAGCCAGACTTTGGAATCTGTGACATCATATGCAAATCAGACTGCAAGCTGCAATTAAAATACCAGACATTCAAAGAGGAACTGACTCCTCTCCTCCTGAACCTGCTTCAGAAATCTCAAGAGGAGGGAAGACGCCCAAGTTCATTTTACAGTACCAGCATTAATCTAATTCCAAAACCAGATAAAGTCACTATGGACAAAGAAAATTATAGGCCAAAATATCTGGTAAACGTAGATGCTAAAATCCTCAATGCAATATTAGCAACCAAATCCAGAAGTACGTTAAAAACATCACACACCGTGATCAAGTGGGATTTATTCCAGGGATGCAAGGATAGTACAGTATCCACAAATCAATAAATATGATACACCTCATAAACAAAAGGGAAGATAAAAATAACGATTATATCAACAGGTGCAGAAAAAGCATTTGGTACAATACAGCACCCACGTGTGGTAGTAACAAAGTGGGACCGGGGGGAACATACTTAGTGTGATAGGGGCCGTATGTGACGAACCCACAGCCAGCATCATACTCAATGGGCACAAAGCTGTAAGTGTTCCCTGAAGATCAAGAACACGACCGGACCCTGGCCAGTGGAGTTCAGTGGATTGAGTGCAGGCCTGTGAACCAAAAGTTCACCAGTTCGATTCCTGGTCAGGGCACATGCCTGGGCTGTGAGCCAGGTCCCCAGTAGGGGGCGCACAAGAGGCAACCCGCACTCCTCTCTTTCACCTTCCCTTCCCCTTTCTCTAAAAATAGGTAAATAAAATCTTTTGAAAAAGGAAAACAGGACGGGATGTGTGCCTTCCCCACTCTTAATATAGTGTCGGAACTTCTAGCCACAGCAGTTAGACAAGAAGAAGAAATAAAAGGCACCCAAATTAGAAAGGAAGAATTAAAACCATTGTTATCTGTAGATGACATGATGCTGTATATAGAGAAGCCTACGTATTCCACCAAAAAAATACTAGAACTGATCAAGTCAGTAAGGTGGCAGGATACAAGGTAAATATCCAGAAACCAGTAGCCTTTTTTAGCTTTCAATAATGAACTATCAGAAAGGGAAACTAAGAAAACAACCCTATGTACAATCACATCACAAAACAAATACCTAGGAATAAAGTAACCGAGGGTGTAGAAGGCCGGTACTTAGACACTGAAAGAGGAGACTGAAGGAGATGCAGTGAGTGGAAGCACGGCCCGTGCTCGTGGACGGGAAGGGTGAGCAGAGCGGCAGCGGCACAGCAGTGTGTAGACGCGGTGCCCTTCTCATCCAGGCACCGACGGCGCTCTTCACACGACCAGAGCAAAGAACCCAAAGTTGGTGTGGAACCGACAAGGACCCCAGACGGCCACAGCGTCTGGGGAAAGGACAGAGTGGGAGACGCTGTGCGGCCAGGGCCGCAGTGGACAGGACGGCGTGGAACGGGCATGAAAGCAGACACGGGCAGTAAACAGAACGGAGGGTCCAGACATGAACCCGCGCCTGTGCGGTCAGTCGGGGTCTGACCGGGGAGGCGGGAACCTACAGCCGGGCGGAGATGGTCAGTTTGGTAAACGGTCTGGGAGAACGAGACGGATGCACAGAACACGGAACTAGACCTCTTCCCTACACCACACACAAGGATAGACTCAAAATGGGTTAGAGACTTGAAAGCCGTAAAAAACTCAAGAAAACAGGCAGTAAGATCTTTGGACATTTCTCATAGCAATATTTTTATCCTGATACATTTTCTCGGACACGGGAAACAAAAAAGAATAAATGGGACTGCATCAAACTAGAAAGGTTGTGCAGCAGAGGAAACCAGTAACAGAATGGAAAGAACCCACTGAATGCAAGAACATGTTCTCCAACGACACATCTGACAAGCGGTTAATAGCCAAAAGTTATAAAGGACTTAAAAACTCAACACCAAAAAAAAAATCCAGTTAAAAACTGGGCAAGGGACCTGAACAGACACTTCTCCAGAGGGGACAGACACGAAAAGATGCTGAACCTCACCAGCGATCAGAGACGCAGGCAAAAACCACAGCGAGACACCACCTCTCACCTGTCGGCGCACCCGTTAGACTGACCAACGTGCTGGCGAGGACGTGGAGAGGGGCCCTTTGCCCTGCTGGTGGGACTGCAGGGTGGTCAGCCACTGGGGAAAGGAGGAGTCTCACAAAGTTAAAAATGGGACCGCCTGTGACCCAGCGACTCCACTTCTGGGAATATATCCTAAGAACCCCAAACACCAATTCGATAGAACACGTGTGCCTGCGTCCGTGGCAGTGTTACTTACAGTCACCGAGGTGTGGAAGCGGCCTGGGTGCCGTCAGTAGATGAGGGGAGGAGACACATGGGGTGCGTTTACACAGCGGGACGCTGTGTGGCCATAACAAAGGGGGAAGTCTTAACCTTCTGCAACAGCGTGGATGGCCCTGGAGAGCATTGTGCTAAGTGATATATGCCGGTCAGAGAAGGACAAGTATCATGTGGTTTATACACAGAATCTAACGAACAAAGTAGAAAACAGGAACAGAACAGCTGTCCGAGGGGAAGGGGCGTGGGTGGGCTACTGAGAAAGGTGAGTGGGTTAAGCAAAAATATAAATATGTCCGTCTTGGATCCATGTAAGACACACAGCCCCTTACTAAGTTAAATGCTGGTTGACGCAGTCTCTTTAAAAACCTTGAGCAGTGACTGCATCTTCTCCATCCGCGTCCTTAAAGAATGTCGCGTGTAGTGTTCTAAGGCCACAGGTCTGCGTTTGCCCTGGAGGCGAACGCGCCGCCCCGGGAGCGGCCCCTTGCGGGTGCGTCGCACTGAAACGCCCCCGCCTCCCCAGACCTGCTCGCTGAGAACGGCCGTTTGACCAGCACGCCCGCCGTCGTCTCCGCCTTCTCCACCATGATGAGCGTCCACCGTGGAGAGGTGCCGTGCACCGTGACCACCGCGTCCGTAAGTGGGGCCACAGTTGGGGGTTTTCCTGCCTCGCCTTCAGCCTCCCTGGGCGTGCTCACCTCACCAGGAGCCAGCCGGGGGGTCCAGAGGGGTCGGGGCTCGGCATGTGCCAGAGCACGTGCTAACCGTGGGTCTTAAAGAGGACAGAGCCACGGCAAACCGCCCCCTTGGCCAGGGAGCAGTGGGTTCGGCCCTGCCCGAGGGCCACACGGGAGGGGCCTGCAGCCTCAGGCCACACACTTGGAGGACTGCGCCCCTCCACTTGCATTTGCGCTGCCAGCACCGTGGGCAGACTGGTGGGGGCTGTCCGTGGGCAGTGCCGACCCAGTGTGAGCTCCCCGGGGTCCCTGTGCGGCGGGACCTCTGCCCAGCCTCGACCCCGGCACCCAGGAGGGACTTGCTCTGCAGCTCCGGGGGCCTGACACGGGGGCTCCCCGGCCTGTCCGGGTGGGGCGACGCGCGCCTGGGCGGTTCTGTCTGCGTTGCCCGAGTTCACAGCGTGGTTTTTCCCGTTTCAGCCTTTGGATGAAGCCACGCTCTCTGAACTGAAAACAGTCCTGAACAGCTTCCTCAGTAAAAACCAGATACTGAAGTTGGAGGTCAAGGTGTGTTTGTAATTACGTGGTGTACTTTTTCAGGTTAATTTGACACTAAAATAGTGAAAAGTCAGATCTGATTATATACTGATTTGCCTGTGGTGGGAATTCTATGTGTTCGGTTAAATGATTACTGATTCCATTCACAACTGACTTGTGCCCCCTTTTCCTAGATATGGTTGTGCCGCAGATTTGTGTAGCACACCTCCTTCCCAAGCACTTCCTTTCTTTCCACGTGGTGAGGGGGGCGTCCGAGTGTCCCCACTCCCACCGTTTTCTCTCCTAGACGGACCCGTCCATCATGGGCGGGATGATCGTCCGCATCGGGGAGAAGTACGTCGACATGTCTGCGAAAACCAAGATTCAGAAGCTGAGCAAGGCCCTGCGGGAGGTGTTCTGAGAGCGGGTTTGTCCGGCAGTGAGAGTCCCACAACAATAAAACGCTTCCCGGGTAGAACGTGCTGTTTCCTGCGTTTAAAGTGCAGACGCGCGGGTCCTCGTTTTTGTATCTCTTCTTCGTTCCAGAGGCCACAGCCCTCTGGCGGGAGGATCTGGTGTGTGCGGGTTATTTGAGGAGTTGAAGGAGACCTGTGTCCATGGGCAAAATCCTTAGCGTCGAGCGAGGCGGCCCCCTGTGCCCGGCCTGCTCGGTACTGCCTGTGTCTCCTGTAGGCCCAGAGCCCCGGGCGGGGTGAGCCTGCACGGGGCAGGGGCGGGGCGGGGGTGAGGGGCCAGCAGATCTGGCTGGCCGCCGTGGTCCTGCAGTGTGAGCTGTCTGGCCCGTCTCGAGTCGGGGGCCCTGACAGTGGCTCTCTGGGCCCCGGAGCTCGCTGGCCAACTGTCCGCAGGGTTGGGTCTCTGGAAGGGCTGCCAGCGGCCGGTCGGCGCCCACCAGTTACTCCAGCCCATGCTCCCCGGTGCGTGCGTTTTCACCTGGTTTGAGCCTGTCTCCACCTCGCCCTCAGTGGTGCCCTACTGAGGCGGGAGGCGGTGACGTTTCCTCTAAGGGCTTCGGAGAGATTCTGGCCGCAAAGGTGTCCCCACCCCAGAACCTAGGAACCCACAGGCAGTTGCTGTGCCAACAAGCTCTCAGTGGGGACGGGGCGGGTGGGTGCTGCGCACTTAGCAAGAGGAGGCCGCAGAGCAGGGGTTTCTTGCCTCCTGTCCCCGCCGAGAATGGCCTGAACCAACGGTGGCCGGGAATGTCGGCCCAGACCCGAGAGCAGGACCTCCTCCCCCAGGAGCAGCCACTCCGGCCCGTCAGCGGGCTGGGAGCCGCACAGAAGTAAACCTTTTTGCCCCTGTGATAATTCCAGTCGTCCTGAAATTGCCGGAGAACAGCAATTTTCAACAGATGTGCCACAAAACTTAGAACATGCAACACGTGACGATTTAGCCAGGAGCACTGACCTCTCTTCCCTGAGGCTGTCGAATAGAAGATGACAGCAGCCAGCACAACAGCTGTCCAGTGAGTGAATCAAATCATACCTATTTTTTGTCAGATCAGCAAAAAATCTGTTTTGTGGCACACTGCACCATTTTACTAATTTGTGTGCCCCGCACCATGTCCCTAGTTAGGTGGTGTGCGCCCGGAGATGAACCAGTTGAAAACTGCTGGCCGAGAAGGTGCCTCAGAGCCCATTGGGTGCAGGTGTGGCCACCGCGCCTGAGCTTCCAGAGCAGAGCCTTCCCGGCCGCAGTGCAGCTGCGTCCACCCCGCCTGCAGGGGCCTGCCATGAGGAAGGGCCTGTCCACCAAGTTCACGTGGCAGCAGACTGTCAGGAGCCAGGCACTGCCAAGGTCACCATCTCCAGAAAGTTCTGTTAATAGGAAATGGGACAGACCTCGTGTACCTCCCGAGCCATAGGCTTGATGTCCCTGCTGTCCCACGGGGATGCCAGGTGTGGTGGCTGGGTCATGACTGCGGGGGCACGTGTGTGAGCCCTGCTGCTTCCAGCCTGTGGAGCCCGCCCCCTCCCCGCCAGGCCTCCTGCACCGCAGCCCAGAGACGGAAGCCGGGCCCAGAGCTCCATTCTGGGGTCGCCAGCGCTGTTGGTTGCTGGCTCGATGGCCTCTCCCTGCCCCGGGCCCCGGACCCCTGACCCCAAGGACTGACAGGAAGCACAGCAGCCGTCACCCAGCAAGCCCACCCGTCTCCTGTGGCAGGCCTGTTCAACGCCCCTCCCACCCGCAAACGCCCGCTCCCCAGCCCGCAGGGGCCCCTGCCAAGGGAACTGCCCGCCGGGTCCTGCCCTCATCGCAGGCTGCCCTGCAGCTCCGGCCACCTCACAAAGCCTCCTTGTCACCTGATGACACGGGGATACACGTCAGCCAGTGACAGGCGAGGGAGACGTGGGGCCGCCCTGGAGACGCGCACAGGGTTGCAGGGCTGGGCCGAGGTGGGACCCCGTGTCCCCTGCTCCCCAGTTTGTGCTTGTGCCACCGTGTCCCTGACCACCCCGCTCACCAGCCCCCGTCACTGCAGCCGACAACGCAGCTGCTCTGGGGCAAGGCCCTGCGCCTCTTCCCGCGTGTCCCCGAGATGCTCCTGGTTTGCCCACCCACCCGGGCCAGCTGCTCCCTGTGGCCCCCGCCTGTTGGCCTTCCAGAGACAACGGGCCTCCTGACCGCAGCTGGCCCAGGTGGCTGTTCCCCAGACACCCTCCCGGTGTGCGGGCAGCAGGCAGGCGCCACCCAGAGCCGCCCTGGCTGGGTCCCCGGGTGGCCGGGCCGCGCCCATCCTGGTGCTGGCACCCGTGGGCCCCGCCTCTGGCACCACACCGCCTTCTTCGCTGGCTTCCTCCTCGCAGACCAGCCGTGTAACACCTGGGGTGACAGCAGAGGCGGACACCATGTGGGCCTCTGCACACTTGCACAGGAGCCAGGCAGGGCCCCGAGCCAGTCACCCAACTTCCACCGACGGCCTTGCCTTCCTGCGGTGCCCAATGGGGGAGCCAAGCTCAGCGGCTGGACGGGGAGTGGGGGATGCGTGGCCACCGGCCTGACCTCCCAAGGAGCGGCATGTGGTCCTCTCAGTGGGGCCTTCGCCCTCCAGCCCGGTGCAGCTGGGGTGGCAGGGCCGCAGCCACCACAGGCCAAGGTGACTGCCAAGCCACCCCCCAGTCCAGCCCACAGACTGCTGGGTGGCTCACAGGACAGGCGCAGGCCTCTCCGCTGAGCCCTGGGGTGTGGGGCCCCTGGGTCTGGGCAGCTGAGCCTGCACCTCCCAAAGGCCCAGGTTCCCCGGACTCACCTGCCTTCCTGCCAGCGGGGCTCCTGGCTGCCGAGGCTGCGCTGCAGGTCACACAGCCCGCCCCATCAGCCACCAACTCCTGAGGTGCGTGATGGCCTTCGGGGAAGAAGGGACTCTTATGCCCAAATCCTTCAAATCAGATACCACGAGCTCCTGCTACTGAAGCACGTGGAAAAGGGAGGGAGGAGATTTCCCAACAGCAGCACCCCCCGGTGGTCGTGGGAGGCAAGCCCAGGACAGCGGCCGCCTCCAATGCGCTAACGCCGAGGGGAGATTTCAAAGCCCCAGAAACCTGTACCCACTCAGCACTGTTTACACAAATGACGGTCAACTCAGGTACATTCCGGCAACAGGCGCTGTGCAGTCCTCCACACGGGTACATGTTGGAGATACGTGTACCTGGTCCTCCACAACTTGCCTTTGTCTAAATACGTATAATCTGTATACAGAGAACACTGATGTAAAAGAGCAATCAGATACAAGTGAGCGGCCTGGGGAGTCACGGCGCTGAGCAGGGCCTTGGCTGAGAGGCGCTCGGTGCGTGTCGGCTGTTTAGTAACACGGGCCCCTGGACGTGCGCGCACAGAGCACCGCCGGAGCACAGCGCCCCAGTGGCGGCACCAGTGTCCACGAGGAAGACGGTCTCCAGGGAGCGACGTTGTTTTCTCTGTATTTTTCTGTGCTTGCTGGGTTTTCTGCGCTAACAAAGATGACTTCTGTGATTAGAGAGGGATCGTAAATGTTCTGGAACAAAATGGTGCCTCGACTGTGTTGGCTACTCACGTTGCTTAAATAGGCGTCACCCCCAGGTTTCCACGGGCAGCCCCCCAGCCCACCAAGTGGAGCCAGCACCTCATCCATCTTGGAGAGAACTGAGCGTAGTTTGGGGAAGTAACTGTTTTCTTTGTTTTTAATGACATTTATTTGTTAAACTTCAAATAACAACCAAGAGAAACATAAAGACTTGAATGTTTGTCAAAAATGAGCCCTGACTGCTGTGGCTCAGCGGGTTGGGTGTCACCCTGCAAACTGAAAGGTCGTTGGTTCAATTCCCGCTGAGGGCACAGGCCTGGGTTACAGGTTCGATTCCCAGTCCGGGCGTGTGAGAGAGGCAGCCAATCAGTGTGTCTCTCCCACATCAGTGATGCTCTCCCTCCCTTCCCCTCTAAAAATAAATACATAAAATCACTTTTTAAAAATGGGGCCTACTGGTCCAACAAAGGCAAGGACATGTTGTTTTAGGGTCAGTTTTTTTAAATGCACTGTAACAATTCAACTAGGGTCCAAGCCAACCAGAGAATTTAAAGGACTTGATCCTACTTAGGTAAGTCAGTGATGATAAGGAGGAGCTGCCTGAAAAGCAGAAGGCAGAAAATGTCCTCACTTGTCCCTGAAAACTGAGGTGACAACATGCAGTGCCAGGCTGGCCGGCGGGGCCCGGAGATGAAAGCCGGGATGCGAACATGCGGTGTTGTGTCTGCCGACAGCCTCTTGGCGCAAGAGGCCGGAACAGCCCTTCACCGTGTCTGTGAACCACCCCGGCTCTGCCTCTCCCCCTCCCCCCCGCCCCCACTGTCCACCCCCCCAGGCGTGTCTCAGGCCACAGAACACAGAGCTTCTCAAACTCTCGGAAGTGCTGGGGACCAGGGATCGGTGTCTGCTTCGTGCTAACCGCCTCTGTCTGAAGGAGGCAGGGGAGGGCGGGGGTGGTCGGCCTGGTTTTTAGGTTCACTTTTGCACAGTCGTCCTTCCCCAGCTGCAGCCTGCACTGCTGCCTCAGGAGCCAGGTCGGGCAGAAGAACCCGAAATGATCCACAGTCACAGGGTTGGCTTTTCTCATTTTATTCATGAGCTGTGTGGATTCAAACCATACAGGTCCAAGTGGCCGGAGAGCTGTTTGGAGGAGATTGTTCTTTCCAGGTGACGATACATGGGAACAGCGACCTGACCCAAAACCACTACGGTTCAAAGAAAGGAAGAAATGAGACACAGACACTGGTCTGAGTCGGGAGAACTTAACATTTCGCACAGAGCGAGGCGCCAGAGAGACACTCAGACAGCAAAACGAACCCCAGCTTCTCTTAAACAAACAAACAAAAAAAGAAGCCTAATGTTTGGGCCCTGCTTCAAATTGGAAACAAACACCTAATTCCATAGCATCTAATAGTGTCCGGTGATGTTCAGAATCCCGCTGACCACACAGATCAGATGAGTAGTCTCCCTCTTACGGAAAAGTAAACAGTACTGTTACTTGGCAACAGAAGTATATTACAACCAGCAGGACATTGTGGGGGGTGGGGGCGGCGGGCAGGGGCTGAGTCCTACCCCTGGGCAGAGCTGGGACCCAGCTGTCCCTGCAAACACAGGGACTCATGTCAGGATTGATACATTCTTTCCCTAAAGGAGGGGCTTGCAGACACTGCTGGCTTGTCTTGTCCCAGACTCGTTGGGACAGCCAGAGCCCAGGGGGCCGCTGACTGCCTGACTCACTGCAGGGGGCAGGGAGCGGGCACGGAGCTAAGGAAGAAGGGCCTGGACCTGCTGGGGGGGATCACACAGGGCACCTCTCCTCCGGTTCCAGAGCTGGCCTGAGACCGCCTTCCCAGGCTACACTTCAGTAAGGACATTTCCGAACGGCTCCGTCTCCGGGAACAAAGCCAGCTATACCCTGCTCCTCACGGAGATGTGCAGATGACTCGTGTGGAACAGATTCCAGAAAGCTTCTGGAGTCCACAGCTCCCCACACCTCCCCTGTCCAGGAGGCCCCTGGGGCTCTGGTGTTCGCCAGCTTCAGCCCACTCAGAAGGGCTTCCTCTGTGGGGCGGCAGCGTGAAGCTCATGGAGAGAAATGTGGGAAACCCAGTGTGCACGCCCGTGTGGCCCTGGAACCATTGGCCCTCAAGTTCCCATTGACAGTGACCCGTAGCAGTGCCCCTCCCCCCACCAGGAACTGGCTGCTTCACCAGCTCCAGGGGCTCCACCCCCTGCTGCAGCCCCTGGGGTGACCCCAAATGCACCTCTCAGGGGTTTAAACAGCCATTGTCCCCCTCCCCCGTCAGTGGCCTGCAGGGACACTGCCGATGGCCAAGTCTAGAAGGCCTGTGCCCCACCGGCAGCCTGGACATCTCTCCCTTTCTGAGGAGGGGAGCGGCTGGGGTGCACCCCCAGGACAGCCTCTCCCAGGAGCCCAGCTTCGCCCTCCGGCCACCAGGCTGCACAGCAGCAGGGAAGCCCAGGTGTTCTTGGTGACGACCAGACCCCAAAGGGACACACTGGTCTGTCCAGAAAGAGCCCGGGAAAGTGACCGGAAGCCAGATGGCCTGGGTAACTGACGAAGCATTCCCTGCTCCCGGAAGCGGTTTTAAATTCTTTCTATAGTTTTCTGCACTTAAATTAGATACCTAAAATACTCTCATATACATACAGAAAAATAAATTCTCAATGCAAAATCACGCGTTACGATCACAAGTTAAATATTTTTGACCACAGAATCTGTTAGCTTTTGCCACAGTGTCAGCACAGCCTCTGACACGCACGCAGTCCTGGGCAACAGCCCCGTGAACACAGTGCAGAGCTCGCCCACTCTCTCACTTTGCGTGGAGGGATCCCACGCTGTCCTTGGCAGGACACGACATGACACGCAGGAAGCCAGAGCGGAGGGCTGAGCACCCTACACAGGCCACGCCTGCGGTGAATTCCTCACCTGCAAACGTGTGCGCACCAGGGCTGGCCGTGCGGCTCAGGCCCACGAGCGCCCACTCCTCTGTCCACACACGGCTGGGACGGGGGAGGGACGAGGGGGCCGGGAAGGCACAGGCTTCCGCTGGCCAGGGCTTCAGAGGACAAATCCGCAGCTGGTGTCACAGTTCTAAGACACTTGGGCTATTGGCAACGTATGTTTTAAATGCAGGCGTAAAAATAAATATCACCAAAGATCTTGTGAGTGTGTCTGTATCCTGACCGTGAATATTTAGCGGGTGACACTCGGAGGGTGTTGCTTGGAAAAATACACACCAAATGCTCGTCCATGGACGCAAAGGCTGACGCAGTCTTCCTCAGATGCCTCTGGAAAGCGCTTCGGGACTTTCAGCAACTTGGTGCGGCCATTACACTACACGTAGCAACAAAGCTCTCGGTCGCTCTCAGTTGTTCAAAGTGACAGGAGTCTGCAGGAGACGAATCTGCAGCTTCTGTTCAACATTCTACTTTTTTACTTAACGAACTTTGTAATCCCAGACAGAATCGAGAAAGGGAGGAAGGATTATTGCTGTGTGTGTGGAGAACTGAGACCGACCTGCAAAGAGCAAACAGGGCTTGCAAAGGTTTCGGGGCGTCCGGCCCAGCGGCGAGAACAAGCTCTGGCGGCAGCCGGTGGGGGGTGGGGGGCCAGCTCCACCGTCCCCTGCCACGGAGCTGCATTTTCCTGGAATGCGAAGCCCCCACACAGTGCGTTCTGGCCTCTCTCCTGACACCGCTCTCTTCAAACATCATAGATGGGACCCCGTGGGGGGATCCCAGCTGGGACGTCTCAGGGGCAGGTACCACAGACACCTGTGGTCCACGGGGCCCAGCAGGGCGGGGTAGCCGGCTCCGCACTCCGCCTCTCTCCAGCATCCAGCCCCCAGGGAAGCGGCGCTGAGAATCTCCCACCCACACCCCCGCCCTGGCCCCTGGACACTCATTTTGAAGGCAGAGGCTGGAAAAGCCTGCCCGTCCTGCCAGGAGAGGGGAGGAAAGCCCTTTCCTCATCCCCGGAGGGAGGATGAGCAAAGACCAACAGGAAGGGCTCTACTTCAAAGCAGCGGATCCCATGCCTGGAGCTCAGAGGCCTCCCAGCACCTGCGGGGCCCTGCACTGGGAGCCCAGGTGACAGATGGCCCCCTCTCCGGCCAGGGGCACATCCGTCAGCCAGGGGCCTGGGTCTCGGACCCTCTGACTGGCCCACGCTGTCTGGCCCTTTGTGAAAGGCAAGCAGACAACTCGAAAAGCCCGTCGGCCCAGCTCCCCACGGCCTGCCCGGAAGACTTCAGAGTCGGAAACAGTCGGTGAAGCCCCACCTGCTCCAAGAACAGACTGAAGACAGACACACAGCGAGTCACACACAGCTGGGGACCAGGGCCGGCCCCACGGGCGGGCGACCTCACAGTCTCAGGGCACCTGGGGCTCAGTAGGGCCACACCGGCTGCAGGTCTCCGCTGTCACCACCTGGATATTCTTCATGACTGCACACAGGGGATCTAGCGCCTCCATTGCCCTGGGCCCACCAATCACACAGCCGGCCCCACACGTGGCCACAGCCGGGCCAGGCTGACCTGCTTCCCCACTCAGCACAGACACCCAGTCACCCCTCCGGGTGCCCGTGCAAGCACACACACTCATGCATACACACCACGCACACACACACACACTCACACACACACCAACCACACGGGGCCTTCACATCTGTGCCCCCACAACAGTCTGAAATTACGGAAGTCGGAGTCCCCGAGCAGAAACCGGGATCGGTCAGTCCACGTGGAGGGGACTTTCTCTGGGACAGGGGCCAAGCCCGGCCCTCCCACCCAGCAGCAGACCACACCCCCAGCTCATACCTGAGGCCCCCACAGCAGGGCGGGCCCCGGCCCCTACCGCAGGGAAAAGCTGAGTCACCCAGTGCCCCCAGGAGTGCCGAGTTCAAGGCTAGCACCCAGCCCTCTCCCGCCCCACCGGCTGGGGCTGCCTCAGACCAGCAGCCGCCTGGTCCCGGGGGTCCCGCAAGAGCCATGTCGCTGAGCAGCACAGGTGGAGCCAGCACCTGCCCTGGGATGGGCCGTGGGGACCATGGGCTTCCCGGGGGAGCTCGCCCCCTGGTGGCGGCCGTGCAGCCGGCCTCGCCGGCTCCTGGCCCGTCTCCCTGGTCCCTGCATCAAGACCCTCCCCAAACGCCCTGGTTCGTTCAGACACAGAAACGAGAAAACAGGGGTGGGGCGGAAGAGGAGAAATGCCCGGGAGCACAGTTTCAGAAACAGCGGCATGGGAATGTTATTTTTTTTAATGATAAAAGTACAAAACCAGGTGCCTGGAAGGAGAAAAGTGCGCATTTCTACTACCAAATAAAAACAGCCCCTAGCCACTGGTGAGTGCTCAGGAAATATCAGGAATATCGGAGAAGCGCTCCGAGGTTTGGGGACCGCGTCACCAAGACAAGATGCAATGCAAGTGATCAAAGTGCCTACTTCTGACACTTAGTTGTTCAAAAAGCAAAGAATAAAAATGCCCTTTTGAATGAGAATGCTCTTTGGGGGCACCGACCTCTTCTCCACCGTCAGGGCACGAGACACAGACGGGGACGCGGATGGGGACGCGGGGTCCAAGCAGGTGGACAAGGAACCCCGCCCAGCTCTGTCGCACGTCCTTCCCCCAGCGTCAGGCCCGCCCCGCATCCGACGGACCCGTCTCCAGGAGACGCGCCGCCTACCTGGGTGGCAGGAGACAGTGTCCACCAGAAACCACCCCCCGCCCCACCGTCCCAGGGGGCTGGGGACCTGGGCTGGCCCTCAGGGTGGCACAGCCCGGGGGCGGGGCAGGGCTGTCTAGACAGGTGCAGACAACTGGAGAAGCCCTGTCTTGAGAAAGCAGACATCTAGGTGACAGATCCCTCACTGGCAAGGGACACTTCACCTCCGTGAATCCCTGCCCAGGCAGCCGACCAGGCAGAAGGGAAGGACGGCAGGACAGCGCGAGGCTCCACGCCTCCCCACCTCCCTCTCTCCCCCGACACGCGCTGCGGGTCGCAGCTGGCGGAGGGCCAGCGGGCTCACCCCGGAGGACCCCGGCCCACCACTGCCGCCCTGCAGGCCGTCTCGGGAGGCTCAGTGCAGTCACCCGGGGAACGAGATGCGTCACCTTTCGTGCAAAACTCATGCCGGTGACCGGACTCTGTGGGCACTGACCTCACGCAACTAACAGGACAAGGACGGCGAGACATGTGCCCCGTGCACCCTGTTCCCCCCACATGGACGGCAACACCTCGAGCCGACACGCGAAGCAGGTCAGGGAAGAGGAGGGACGGAGGAATGGTGACCCAGGGCCACCGCAGTGACACGTGAAAGCTCTTTTCTATCAGAGAGAGGGCCGTGTCCTTCATAAACACAGCGAACCAGCTGTGCTGGTTACAGACACCGGAGAGCGCGAGGTGTACGTCTGGTTGCAGATGTAATTTAAAAGAGCTTCCTCACAACGCCAAACGTGTAAACGGAAAGTGTTTGCACAGTGTCCTCTGCCGTGAAGCGGTAAACAAATGCACGCCTCTGTTCGAGTGGAGGGTTTCTCACTAAAGGGCACGTCTGCTTGTTTCAAAAAATACTGTGTCTGTTGTTCTCGGTACAAAACTCTCCACTAGCTTCAATAAATAAATAATAAAGTGTTTTTTTTTAAGTATGCAATGTAAACTTTGTTGCCCTTTCCGACACACATTTGAAAGCCCGCGGCCCCCCCCCCCCCCCGCCCCAGCGCCCTTTCCGACCTCCTGCCCTGCCCTTGAGGCGCAGACTCTGCCGCGGGACACGCTCGCCCCGCACTCCCACCACCCCCAGCTCCAGTCCAAGGACCCGCAACCGGAGAGTGGGCCTCCTGACCTGGGAAAGCCAGGCCCCGGGGCCGGAGCACATGCCGAGAACGTCTCCTGACCTCAACAAACTGGGATTCCGAGAACGGTAACATGTGAACAAATGTGACCAGAGTGTCCCACTAGCAAATCAAGTTACTATCTAGTGAACCAGCCTGTCTCCTGGCATTTAAGGGGGAAAAAAATCAAAGAACTGAAACCAAACAGCTGACACCCAGTCCTATGCTCCTGGGGGTCCCACAAGCACATGGGGACCCCGTTTCTGAGAGGGCGGCAGGGTGGCGGCGTACAGGGGGGTCTCCGGTCTCCCTCCTGGGCCCGGGGCTGCATGTGCACAGGGTCGGACGCACCACGCGGTGGATTCCCTTTGCACCCCCCCCCACTTCCAGATTGCCCCTTTCCTTTCCGTGCCTTGGGAGTGCCTGTTCGGGAACATGCTGAAGACAGCCCCCCAAATTCTCAAGACGGTCGGGACCCGGTGTGTCCGAGCAAGAGGAGGCTCAGAGCTGGGCACCAGCAACGACTGTTAGGACACGTCACAGGACCTTGAGCCGAAGGAGAGTTTCTCACCTGGGCCAGCAACCGGGACCCGTGGCGTGGCGTGGCCTGCCGGGGCCTTGGGGGTGCCCCCTGGCAGAGAACGACCCTGCAGGCAGCAGGCTTCCCTGCCCCCTCCCAAGGCTGCTGGGAATCAGAATCAATCACCCGATCGTAGCCAGTGGGACTTTTCATTGACGTCTATCAATACAAGACCCCGAAGGGCCTGGAACCTTCCCTGGACCAGCTCTGCAGTGAGCAGCCCAGGGACTGAGAGGAGACCGCGTGCCCCCCCCCCCACCCCTGTGATCAGATCCGGGACGGCATTTCAAATACAATCCGGGGGCGGGAGGCGGGACGGGAGATTCGACAGCAAAGACAGAACCACCACGATGTTCTGTGAACACACCAAGGACTCGGCCGAGGGGCCAACGGGGCTGGGGGAGGTGAGACATCGGAGGGTTACAGAATTCTCCAAAAATACAGCCACTGCGTTTATAAATTATTTGACAGTAACCAGAACCGTGCCTCAGGCGCAGGGATGGCCCGGCTCCCCGGCAAACCTCGCTGGGAGCTGTCCGATGTCCAAGTCCCTAAAAGTCATCACGAGACTGCAGTGAAGACAGAGGGAGACAGTTTTGCTTCATCACAGGGGAGGCTGTTTGGGGGAAAGGATTGTCGAGAAACTCCTGGCATCCTTAGGGGCCTTCCTTCACCGTCCGCCACCCTGTGGCTCAGACCCCGACCGTGGTCTCAGAAAGGCAACGCCATTCCCGGGTGACGCCCACCAGCCCTAGTGGGACCCCGGGCACCCGCCCTGGGCCGCTCCCTAGGGCTCGTCAAAGAGTTGAAGGTCCAGGCGGACCACAATCTCCCCCGTGGGGACTTCGTGCAGCAGGAGACACTTGGTCACCGGGCCCTTGGAGCCCTGGTCCTTCTTGATGTCGGCCACACGGATCTCCGTCCGACCCAGGAAATCTGAAAGGAGAAGAAGACCTGCTCAGGGAGAGCACGCTTCTCTGCGGGCCCACGCCCGGGGTGCTGGGAGCTCCCAGGGTGCGTTCTGCAGCCCCTTCCTCAAAGAGGGAGGCAGGCCGGTTCGGGAGTCCATGCACTGCGGGGAAACTCGGCGGGCCTGTGATTCTAGGAGCTCTCGCTCCCTCCACCCAACACAAATCAGAGATACGCGTAAGGATTGCGGCCTCCGCCACACTCAGGGATGATTATTAGGTGTGTGACGCAGGGAGCAGAAAGGAAAGGACGCCTGGGTGGCACAAAGGAGAGTCTAGAAGGGGCTAAAATGCAGACTGTGATTCCCCCCCATGGGGCGGGGGGCCCACCGCGTCAGATGGGTGGCACAGGAGCTGCACAATTAGCAACGTACGTGCTCGCGAAAGAGATCACTGGGAAGAAAGACCGCGCCTGTGGGACAGACGCCAGACAGTCCTTCCTTCCTCCCAGGCCCTGTCTCAGGGGCCTGCTCCTTGATGTTGCCGCGCTTGCAGGAAAGTCGGGGCAGGTGAGCTGGGCCTGGTTCTTACGCACCACCCAGCGGGCCACAGGGCAGGCTCGAGGGGCGGCGCGGAGGGCTCAGCGGGGGGCCACACGCTTCCCGCAGGTCCCAGGACGATCTTGAGGCCCCTTTCCCCCAGCACCGGGAGGAGGAGGGCTGCGAGCATGTCTGAGACTGTTGAAACGCCCACGCGCACCTGTGCGGACGGTGTGGCGGGGCCTGCGGACCATTCATTCTGTCCTGTGCTCACCTGACAGCGATTTCTCGCAACGCACTCTGACCTGGGCACTCCGGGCAGGAGACAGCCCCCTTCCCTGGTGCCCGTTTAAAACCCAGAACGTGTCCCTGGTGGGCAGACCTGAGTCGGTTCTGCCTCCAGGTGCATTTCCTGTCAATAATCTCTGATGTAAGAACAGCAGGGGACTTGCCACTTACACCCCAGGGGAATTGTTACCTCTCGATACTTCACAGGTTAAAAAGAAACCCAGTGTAGCCTCAGTTGAGAGTGAGGCAGAGTCCAGCGTCCTGGCCCGGCTCTAGCACTTAGCCGGCTGGGCAGCTGTGGCCAGGCAGGGACCTGGAGCCACAAACGCTTGGGGAGAGTTCATGTAAAAGTGCAGAACAGGCTACAGGAGCTCGGCACAGACCACCCTAACACCAGACCCTCCCACCAGCACCTCGCTGTCCTCGTGAATGTGATCTCTGAACCTGCTCTCTGCTGTGTTGGGTGGAGGGAGGGAGAGAGCCCCTAGAATCACTGGCCGACCCCATTCTCGTCCAGGCTCAGAGCAGAAGCAGAAACCTGCTTTCGGGGAGACACACTCGACACAGTTCCGTGTTCTCGATTCACCGGGGTGTCGCCCACGGACTCGGCCACTCTTGTGGCTCAACGGGCTGCTGTCACTCACCGTCACCGTGGGTTTGGGCCGAGGACTAATGGGCCGGGCTGGGCTTTGGGGCGAGCAGTGGCCTCCCTGGGGGACACACGGGACATCGGCGTTTGTCTAGGGGGGCCGGACGCCCCCAGACTGGCAGCTCTGCCGCCTGCTCTGAGAGGCGCCGGCAGAGGGGCAGCGTCTTGCTCGGGGAGGCTGAGCCTTGTCCTGCTCCTGCCTCATCTATGTGTCGGGGGGAAGCCCACGCAGGTCGGGCACCACGTCTCCGGGAGAAGACGTTTACCGCGGAGGCCCAGCGGCAGGGAGGGAAGCGGGCCCGGCGGCGCCGTGCGCACTCACCGTCCGGCGAGAACTGGTCCCTCTCGAACACCGTGATGCAGAGAACCTCCTGCTCCAGGTCTCGGATGAAGAACTGGCAGTTGGAGTTCCACTTGGGGTTCAGCGTGTCCTGGATGGTCTTGGTGATGTGGCACTGGGACCCCATGGTCACCTCGCAGTAGGGGTTGCTCTTTCCTGGGGGGGGGGCAGGGCCTGCTCCACCCGGGCCCACGATGGGCACCCCTGGGCTCCGGGCAGATCCCAGGCACCGCGGACGGCCCAGCCCTCCACACCCCTTTTTGTTCCCCCCTCTGTCACGCCAAACCCCCCAACTCAGCATCGCCCTTAAACTAAAGCAGATAACTGGGTGAGGGGGCTTCGAAACGAGGCTTCCCTCTGTCCTCGCCTTCACCTTGGCTTGTGTCCCGCCTGCAGGGAATAGCAGCCACTCGGACCACCCCAAAAAGCAAGATGCTGGAAAGGATTTAAGGAAAAAATAAAAACCTCTAGGTTTTCGACAAGTGCTAGAGAAAACAATTCTGGAAGGAAATCTTGGGTGACAGAAATGGCACATTTTTTACTTGATTCAGAGCCAGGCACACATTCGAGGGGGCCCCCGGGGTCCTCACCGTGGGACCGGCAGGGCTTCAGCTCCACGCCTTCGACCACGTTCACCATCAGCCTTCCGATCCCAGTTGCCCTCTGGGAGCGCGCTGCGGCGGCGGAAAGAGCGAAGCCGAACACACACGTTAGCATCGGACACTCCCCACCCCTGCCCGCTTCATCTACCACTCCCTTGCTCCAGGGGTTTGCCCTGCACCCCGCTCTCCCTCCCCCCATGCCCCCCATCCCGGGCCCCACCCCCCCAGGCCCACCCTGGGCCCCAGGGTTCCTGGGCCCCGCCAGTGGCTCCCCGCCCGGCCTCGCGTTACCCAGATACGCCTTCTCCCGCTTCTTCTTCTCGGTCTCTATGTAGAGTTCCGAAGCAGCTTTGATTTTCTGCACCCAGGCCGTCCTTGGAAAGGAAAAGACAGACCTAAGAGGGGAAGCTTCGGGTCCATCCGCACAGGGCACCCCGGGCCCTGCTGGTTCATCTGGCTCGGACGACAAAGGCTCAGGAAGAAAGTGTTGCTTCCTGTCACCTGAGGCGCACTGCTATTCCTCCCGTTAAGAAGAAAGGCACAGTGACGTGTGTACTGGCATTCCCGAGAGCTCGCTGGTGGCCCTGAGGACGCCCATCCACGGGAACCGCAGTCCCGGAGGCAGCGAGGCACCAGCTCCCCCGCCCCCCATTGGGGAGCACGCCACACGTGCCCGGCCAGCAAGGCCAGACGGCCGTCCCGCACTGAACACCCAGAGGAGCACAAAGCCATCTCCCGGGTAAGGGGCGCTTTCCTCGACCGAGAGACCACCCCGGGCGAGCACCGTGGGGCGTCATCTCTCCTTCGGCCTTCGGAGGCCTGAGTGCACCGCCGCTGGGCCCCTTTCTGGCGTGGCACAGGGGCTCCGTGGAATGTCGTGGCCTTGTGCCAGGTCCGCCCTTGGGAAAATGATCTGCTCCATCTGGCCCCGGGGCAGAGTCTTGAAGGCGTGATGAGAGCAGATCACCCGCAGCAGGACCCGGAATGTCTGTCCACGTGACCCCGCAGAGGAGGGGTCTGGGTCGGGGGGCCTCTCAACCCCCCTCCCCCCTGGGGCTTTCCTTTTGCTTTTGGCCACTCAGGAACCCTGAGATGCTCCATTTATCTCAAAGAACGCTGAAAAGTTCCACCCCCTTAAAATTCTCAAGCAAAATTAGTTTCAATTCGTTTCGTTTTGAAATGTTCCTGCTGTATGTCGACCTTCTGTGAGGCTCTGGAAGAAGGTATTGCCACGTTCTGTGTCCCCTCCGGTCAGGGACTGTGGCATGACAGCTGGGGGAAGGTTGGGACCTGCTGATTAATTAAACATCCCACAGGTCTGGCCAAGATGGAGGCGTAGGTGGAAACACTGTGCCTCCTTGCACAACCAAATTTAAGGACAACAAAGATTTAGAAACAAAAACACAACCAGAACAGACAGAAAATTGAATGGTACAGAAGTCCAACAACGATCCATTCACCCAGACCGGTAAGAGGGGCGGAGTCGGCAGCCGGTGGAGAGGGGTCCCGGCAGGAAAAAGTGGTGGTTGGCAACCCGGGTGCAGGGAGAAGACGAGCAGACCCAGCCCAGTGAGGGTGCAAGGCAGCTGGCTGACCATGGTCACACATTCGCATGCAGATAAATCAGGCAAAAAACAAGCAGTGACGCAGACCATGCAACCCAGGGCCCCAGCGCCAGGAAATAAACCCTAAAAAAACTAAACCAATTGAAAAAACTAGTGGGGGTTGAGGTGCCGGGAGAGGCACCCAGACTCACAGGAGAGTTCAATGGAGAGACCCACAGGGTCCTAGAATGTATACAAACCCGCCCACCCAGGAACCAGCCCCAGAAGGGCCCAGTTTGCTTGGGGGAAGTGGTGGAAGGGACTGAAATCTGAGAGAGCAGAGCAAGCGCCATTGTTCCCTCTCAGACCCCACCCCCACATGCAGCATCACAGCTCAGCCACTGAGTCGACCCGCCCTGGTGAACACCTAAGGCTCCGCCACCCATACAAAACAGGCGTGACCAGACCACAAAATCATGGCTCAAATGGAAGAACAAATCAAAGCCCCAGAGCCAATACTTTTAAGTGACCAAGAGGCAGCCAACCTATCAGATGCACAGTTCAAAACACTAGTGATCAGGATGCTCACAGAACTGGTTGATTTTGGTCGCAAATTAGATGAAAAAATGAAGGCTGCACTAAGTGAAATGAAGGAAAATGCACAGGGAACCAATAGTGATGGAAAGGAAACTGGCACTCAAATCAATGGAGTGGACCAGAAGGAAGAAAGAAACAACCAAACAGAAAAGGATGAAGAAACAAGAATTCAAAAAAATGAGAAGTGTAGGGACCTCCAGGACATCTTTAAATGTTCCAACATCCAAATTATAGGGGTACCAGAGGGGGAAGAGGAATAGCCTCCAGTGGAAAACTTATTTGAACAAATAATAAAGGAGAACTTCCCCAATCTGGCAAAGGAAATAGACTTCCAGGAAATCCAGGAAGCTCAGAGAATCCCAAAGAAGTTGGACCCAAGAAGAAACACACCAAGGCACATCATCATTACATTACCCAGGATTAAAACGAAGGAGAGAATTCTAGAAGCAGCAAGAGATAAGGGACAGTCACCTACAAAGGAGTTCCCATCAGACTGTCAGCTGATTTCTCAAAAGAGACCTTACAGGCAAGAAGGGGCTGGAAAGAGGTATTCCAACTCATGAAATTCAAAGACCTACATCCAAGATTGATCTATACAGCAAAGCTTTCATTTAGAATGGAAGGGCAGATAAAGTGCTTCTCAGATAAGACCAAATTCAAGGAGTTCATCATCACCAAGCCCTTATTATATGAAATGTTAAAGGGCCTTATCTAAGAAAAAGAAGATAAAAAAGATGAACAGTGAAAGGACAGCAAATTCACAGTTATTAACCACCACACCTAAAACAAAAGCAAACTAAGAGGACAGCTAGATCAGGAGCGGAACCATACAAATGGAGATCACATGGAGGGTTAGCAACAGGGGAGTGGGAGGAGGAGAGGGGGGAGAAGGTACAGAAACTAAGTAGCATAGACGGGAGGTAGAAAATAGGGGGAGGGCAAGAATAGTGTTGGAAATGTAGAATCTAAAGAGCTTATGACACATGGACATGAACTAAAGGGGGGAATGTGGGTGGGAGGGGTGTGCAGGGTAGAGGGAGTGAAGGGGGGAATGGGACAACTGTAATGGCATAATCAATAAAATATATTAAAAATTACATATACATGTAATTTTAAATGTCAATAAAATGCCAGAAATTGCTTCAATATAAAAAAAAAAACAAACCCATCCCACAGGGTCCTGCACTGGGCGGGACCCAGCACCCAGTGCCGGGGGCGGCAGGTCTCACCTCTCGTTTATGCTTTCTGCTCGGAGGGTGTAGACTCGGTCAATGTGGGAGATGTGGAAGATGGGTTCGTCCCCGGAGGGGTCGGTGGGTAACTTTACCAGAACCTCATTTAGGAAAATTGGCTGAAAAGCAATGCGGGAGCATTATGAAACCGGCGGGTGTCCGCGTGTGCCCACACACTCTGAGTGTGTGCGCCTGGGAACCAGACTGAGTCCCAGTACACTAGAACCTGTCTGTGTGCACGCATGCGCGTGTGTGTGCTCTAGCACACTCCGCCAGAATAATGACTTGGTGTTCATATCAACTTTCATAGGCAGCCAATGGCACACACGGACACCCCTGTTTGCAGGTCCTTTCAAGTCCTTCGGAACAAGACCTGGCCTGTTGCCCTGCAGCATCCTGGCTGGCAAACGGCAGGCGCCAGCCGGACCTGCAAGCAACGCCCCTGCCAGAGGTCTTCCCACAAAGGTGACGACCCGCGTATGTGCGTGGCCCTCTCTTCTGAAAAGAGGCTGGCTGCCGCTTCAGAGAACACCCGTCTGCGAGCGCAGCCCCACGGACACACACTTAGAAAACAATCTCCCACGACCAGAAGACATGCACAGTTCTGCGGGGAGGGGGAGCTTGGGGGAACTCCTTGCCGGGGCTGCGCACTGGCTGAGGGGTGGGGAGCAGATGGCCCAAGCTTCCCTGAGAAGTCTGGGGGGACCCGGGAATATCCAGGGGGTGGGCACCTGAGCCCTGCTCCCGTCCTTTCCCACGCCCGCTTGTCTGCACACTGAACCCGGGTGGGCCTGCATCCAGGCCCAGGCCCCATGCAGCCACTGGGCAGCTAGTAGACGGTACGTCCACTGACGGCCTCCCCCTCTGTGCGCCTCTTCCCAAACCTGACGGCAAGCTGGCTCCCGGCCACGTCCTCCCCCAACCCGCCCTGCCGGTGCCACGCGGAAGCCAACTTACGGTTTTGTACATTTTATACTGCAGGTTGGACTTGGGGCTGAAGACCTTGTCGGCGCCAGAGGAGCCCAGGGGCTTCAAGATCTGGGTCAGCAGGAGGAAGTCGTTGAAGAGGAAGCCGTACAGCTCCTTGTTGCTCTTGGCCTTGTAGAGCTTCCCACTGTGCAGGAACTTGCGTGGCCCCAAGCAGTTGGTCACGGAATTGAACACGAGTTGCTGAGAAAGGACACAAAACCCAGGGAAGAGACAACGAAGTCAGGCCAGGTCGTGTTCGGGGGGTTTCTGCGCCTGGAGGGTGGGCCACACCAGCATCGGGGAGCCCGCAGGGCTGTGGCGGAGGCCCCACTCGAGGGCCCCAGGAACGGCACGTGGAGTGAAGGATGTCACACAGCCAAGCTGAGACCCGTGTGGTCCCGCTCACGTGTGGGACACAAAACTGGAAGTGGCCAATGAACAGGCGAGAGGGACATGCAGGTCGAGCAAACGGCGTCTCACGCAGACACGGGCGGATGTGCGGTGGTGACCAGGGAGGGGCGGGGAGAGTCGAGGGCAGAGGGGCCAAGTGTGTGGTGGCAGAAGATGTGACTTTGGCAGGCGGGCACACAGGCAATGCACAGATCCTGTGTCACAGAAGTGCACGCTTGAAGCCTGTGTGACCTTACTCAACAATGTCACCCCAGTAGATGCAACTGAAAACCGGTAGATGCAGAAGGGACCAGGGAAGACCCGAGGCAGGGCGGGGCTCGGCCGTGCTGCGTGGGGCCGCCCAGCCCAGCTGAGTCCACGGTGCTGGAGCTGGTCAGCCTCACCCAGCCCGCTGGTCCTGGGATTGACGAGGGCGGCTCTCTCCCTGCTGCTTCCCACACCCCGGAGATGGCTCTGAGTGCCATCCCCCTGGGCTCTGTCCCCTCTGTCTGCCATCCCCCCCGGCTCTGTCACCTCCAGTGAGCAGGCTCTGAAGGGGCGGAGGAAGATCGAGGCCGGATCCACCTCACTAGGACCCTCTTTCCTGACAGCAGGGAAGAGCTGGGGGAGAGGAAGGCCACAGCTGTGCCCCGACAGGGACAGGGACCAGGAGGGTGTCACAGGCCCCTCCTGCCGGCATCCCGGTCCCGGGGTGGTGCTCCATCCAGCAGCTGTCAAGGTCAAGGCTCTCTCAGAACTGCGAACCCTGCAGCTCTCCCTGAGGACAGTGTTTGTCCAGAGGTTATGAGGTTGGCAACACGCATCCCTCAAGGGCGGCCAGGGCCACCGTCCACCTCCCACCAGGAGAAAGAATCAGCGGGGCCTCTGTAACCAGAGCATCAAGGGACAGCGGCCCCCCCACCTCGCCCTCAGGCACAGGGAGGAATGAGCCCCCCCCACCCACTGAGGCTCAGAGGGAGCCCAAAAGGCTGACGGGGGCGCCCCACTGAAGCCTTCAGAGGGTGTTCTCTGCCCTTTGCCTGAGGAACGGGAGCCTGGGGGGCACTCCAGTCCTTTCTGCTTCCCGACAGAGAGGCCGGGCGTGTGGGGACGACGGTGAAGAAGAGCCAGCTTGGCGCACGTACGGGTGGCGTCGCTTATCCACCCTCAAAAGCCAGGGCCCGCAAGTGGCCGGGCCGACACGGAACGTCGGAACGTATGTGAACTGGAGACAGACAGGAACGTCAAAGACGGGATTAAACCAACACGTAATCACGTCTGCGTGTCCAGAACAGAAGACAGAAGACAGAAGCCAACGTGACCAAGACCAGGGTACAGGCACAACGGCAGCTGTGACAACAGCGGGGAAAGACCAAGGAAGGGTGACGTCAAATGAGTTTGTTCTCTTCTTAATGTTTTAAGCTTAAGAGCTGCCCTCGCTGATTCCCACCCCTGACTACAGCCGTGAGGCTCGGGAGGGGAGCTCCAAGTGCGTGTGGCTATGGTGGCCGCTCTGCCAGGCAGACGGGGAGCGTGTTGAGCAACGGCCCGTGGGTAGGTGCTCAGGAAATGTTCGCTGAATGAATGAATGAATGAATGAGTGGATGGGTGGATGGACCCAACCAGTGAGGGCCCCTGGGTTGCACTGTGTGGAATTCCAACATGGAGCTCCCATACTCCCCACGGGACCCCTCCCACAACTCACCTCCTCCACCTGCACTCACAGGGAACAGGAGGTGGGCGGGGAGGAGCAGGTGGCCACTTGCTCAGGCAGTGACCGCCTTGGAAGCCACCGGAGAGTGGGGGAGGGAGGCACAGTCTGCCTGGGCGCCGCGGCGAGCCCTGGGGAGTGGCATGTGCGTGTCTGTGGGTCTGTGGATGAAACGGAAGGCACGTGCCCCAAAGAACGGTACCTACTGGAGGAGACGTTTCCGGTTCTGGGAGTGCAGGGGCTGAACACTCTGATGCACCCAGTGCAGAATTTAAAAACGGGGTGAAGCATAAAAAGGCACTTTTTAAATGTAAGCAGGGTGATAAAAATAAGAAATTTGCAGAGGCCAGAAACAGAATGAAAATGCAGTTCTGGCCGGGTAGCTCAGTCAGTTGGAGCATCATCCCAATACACAAAGGTTGTGAGTTCAATCCCCGGTCAGGGCACAGGCAAGAATCAACCAGTGACAAACTGGTGTTTTGTTCTCTCTCTCCCTCTCCATCACTCCCTTTCTCTCTCGTTCTGTCTAAAATCAATAAGCAAAAAGTTAAAAAAAGAAAAGAACATGCAAACCTTCGATGATAAACAAGACTCAGCTGGCTTTGGCCCTGAGAGGTGCTCCTGAGTCTGATGACCTTGACCTTCCACTTTAATGGTTACATGGGGCACAGGAGATGGGGGTGTGTCAGGGCCCGTGTGACGAGGGGCATCTAACAGGGAATCACAGAAAGCTGGACCCAAGGAAGAAGGACAAACTCAAACACAGAAAAAACAAGCAAGAAACCTGGACTGTTTCTGACCTTGGTGTGAGGGGAGGGCAAAAGTGTCCGCGGGCAGCGCTCGCCCAGGTTTAAGCCACACTTCACATGACCAGTGTGGTCTCCAGAGCCCCCTCTGCTAATTTAGGGCGACCCCGGCAGCCACCCCCCCCAGGAAGGAGTGCGACTTCAGACCCCCCAGACCCCAGAGCTCCAGTTCCAAGGCCACGAGCTCGCGGTCCACCGGAAATGCCGGCGCATGCGGGGGCGTGGGTCCGAGCAGCGGGGCCGCAAGAAACAGCAGATGGGAGCCAGGCACAGGAATTGTCAGATTTGAAAGAGACCGGGTTGTGTGGAAAACGTGTGAGGAAATAAGTGAGAAGGGTGGCCAGCTGTGCGAGGAGTAAGACACTGGGAAGAACCCAGCGCATCACAGAAAAGAAGAACTGCAGGAAATGGAGAAGAAACGACCTGGAATCTAAAAGCTCACGGATGGGTCAACTGGCAAATCAGAAGCAGCCGGAGGAGAGACTGGCGGGCTGTGGGCGGGAGACGGTCGGCGCAGGGTCTGACCCGCAGCCAGGGCCCCCCGCCCCTCCCCCCGGGGCTCACCTCCGACAGGCCTTCGCACTGCACGTGGGCCTGGATCCACTCCAGCCGGTCGGAGTTCTCCTTCTCCCGCACCCCCTCGTTCACCTGCGAGCACAGCTCCTCCGCCTTCTCCAGGGCCTGCCTCAGGTGGCTGTGGTCGGGGTGGTTCTCCGGAGTGTTCTCCAGGATCTGCACGGGAACCCGGAGGACAACAGCTGGAGTGGGGGCCGGGGTTCACGGTCCTGGGGGGACAGGCCTCCTGGGCGGCAGACGCTCGAGCCCCCGAGCCCCAAGGGCCCAGCGCACCCTGACAAGGAGCGCTGGCAGGGGCCCCTTGGGGGGCGGGTTGCCACATTATTTGTACTTGGAGCATGAGGCGGGCAGAGGCCGCAGCAGGGCGGTAAAGATCCCGTCTGCACCCGAGTGGATTTCTCCCCCGAGAACAGCTCCATCCTGGGCCCGTGCCCTGCGGCAGGTGCCCGTGCGGCTCAGGCCCAGAATGCAGACGGGTGTTTTTCTGGACGGGCTGTTCCAGCCACGGTTATGGGTCCCCAACCTAGACCTCCTGCAGGAAACCCGCTGTTCTGCCTGTGACCAGCCGTGACCTGGGCCAGGGACAGACATGTGCTGAGCCTCTGTGTCCTCATCTGAAACCTGGGGACGCTGATGGCGCTCCTGGAGAAAGTCGTCGTCGGGGGACTGAATGCACTCTGCATGTCCCAGGGCTTCAGACGCTCTCGGTGAAGACAGCAGTTCCCCGCAGATGCTCCAGGGGCTCTGGGCCCCGGACACAGGAGAGATGGAGGGGGACCCTAAGGGCAAGGGGAGGCTGCACCCCCTCGAGACGCACCAAGAGCACAATGAGGCTGGACCCGCCCAGGCCGCGTCCACCTACAAATACGCCTTGTTTTACCCTGTTTCGTAAATGTGGTTTTTTATAAGGGGAAGGATTGTGGGAACCCCAGTTGAGCGAGTCTATCGGCGCCTTTTTCCCAAGAGGCTCAAGTGGGCGTAGCATTTTTTAGCAATCGAGTATTTTTTAATGAGGGCGTGACCCGCAGTGCATCCGAGTCCACCTGGACAGACAACACCAGCGTTGTCTCGCTCTGAAGGGAACCTCATCTCAAACCCGCACTTTGGTTTAAAGTCCTAGGTAGGCACCCAAATGGAGGACGCTCACTAGGGTCTCCTTGACGACGCTTGGTGCCTCTCAGGTGACCACATCGGAAGGCCTGGGGCCGGGACTCTAGAACAGGAACCTTGCAGAGCAGGGATCTCCCAGTGTGGGGACCGCTGCTCCAGACTGGGACCCCACCACTGGCTCACACACATGCGTTTGTTTTGTTTCAAAATGAAAATAGGCCGATTGGTTTTTCTAATTGTAAAATGAGATTGTGCAACAGTCAGAAAGTTACGAAGAATCTAAAAATCACCCACAATCTCCGCACATGGAGGGGACCTCTGTTCACATATTTGTTAACATACTCTGCTTACGTACATGTGAACGCGATTTTTTAAAGTCAAAACGGGATCAGACTGTCCCGTCACACTGTCCCCCTAAGCGGCGTGTCATTTGCTGTCCCTCGTCTTTACGGGCTCTGCGACGGGTCACTGCGAGGGGCACCACGGTGCCTTTACACACGTCGCGTCCCACAAAGCTCCAGGCGGTTTCCGACGCTTCGCTGTCCCTCTGATGAGTCTTCCACACAAGCTCCCGACACGGCGGAGGTGCTGGCCAGGGAGGCTGAGCAGCTGGTCCAGAGGGGAGCAGCCACCCCCCCACGCATCCTCGCCACACCAGTCCTTCCCGTGCCTGCCTGTCGGAAGCCCCAGACGAGGCATTTTCTTGTTTTGCTATGCATTTCTTTTATTGCCAGTGAATCTGAACTTCTTGTAGATTTAGGGTGTAAATGATAAAGCTAACGTTTATAGACTGCTGAGTATGAGCCAGGCCCTTTACGTATATTAGCTCAGTTAATTCCCACAAGGGTGTGTGGGAGGGACTGCTGGTGTCCCTGTTCTACAGATAAGACTGAGGCCCAGAGAGGTTAAGAACTCACCCAAGGGCACACAGCAGTGGTGATGAGATTCAAACCAGATGAGAGTCAAACTGTGTGTTTCTCACGGAGAGTGGACGTGGCCTCTCAGAAATGTCTAGTTGCACATTGTACCTATCTTTCTATTAGTGTGTTTGTCCCTTTCTTTTCGAGTTGTAAGAGTGAGACAGGTAGACAGAGAGGTGACAGATTTGCGTACATCTCAGCGCATATGTATATATAGTTAAAATATGTTCACCCAGTTTAGAGCTGTCGTTTGTCTTTCTCCACTGTTCATTAAATTTTGCTACACAGAAATTTTTTAGAAAAATGTCTGTGTGCCCTGGCTGATGTGGCTCAGTGGATTGAGTGCAGGCCTGCAAACCAAAGGGTCACCGGTTCAATTCCCAGTAGGGACACATGCCTGAGTTGTGGGCCAGGTCCCCAGTAGGGGGCGTGTGAGAGGCAATCACAGATTGATGTTTCTCCCCTTCTTTTTCTCTCTCCCTTCCCCTCTCTCTAAAAATAATAAATAAAATCTTGAAAAGAAGAGTATTGCGTGATTTCAATAGCGCCCGTCGAGCTGGAGAGAGGAAACTACCAGCTTCTTCCAGAACTAGTTCCTCAGCTGCACTGGTGGGGCCACAGGGCACTTCGTGGGGTGCGGCTGGCGTTGGACTGGAGAGACCCTTACAGGGGAGGGGGATTCGGGACATACAGGGGACCGAGGAAATCAGTAAACAGATGGAGAAAAGTGGGAGCCAGGCCTGTGGTGGGGAAGGAAGTCACAAATGTGCGGAAAGAGGGACGCCTGCCATGGATGCTGCGGGGTTGGCTTAGAACAGCAGGCGTGGGTGGGAGCTGTTCTACACACAGATTGATCTGGAAATACATACACGTGCACACACTCGCGACTGCAAATGTGTGTGTTTGAATGTACACAATGCACGTCTTCCCAGGCTCTGCCACTGAGAGACAGACCCACAGGGCGGTGAGCACAGCGGTCGCACCGGCCGCAGGTTCCCTGCAAAGAGGAACCAGACCCAGCCTCCTCTCCCGCGCCGCCTGCCGCCCCTGGTTCCGTAATCCCGGGCTCAGAGGACACCTGTCCTCTTGCCTGTCTTTCCAGGTGGGAAAGAATCGAGGCCTGAGCCAAGGTCACCTTCCAGCTTAGGGGCAGAAGCCACCCGGATGTCCTTGAAAGGTCACATGCTATTAGCTGTTTTCCCAGTAAACGGCTTTTCTCGCTGAGTTGCCACGCAGGCGCCGCCCCCACCCCGTGGGCGCCAGGTCTCCGCACAGCAGCCGGCAGGCACGCTGAGGCCCCCGCTCCCCGAAACGCCCGGAAGGCAGCCCTGCCCGGGAACGGCGGGCGGTACTTACGTTTTTAATGATCAGAGGGTACCTCGTCACCCGCTGCATGGGCTTCAGGATGAAACTGGACAGCGGCATGCCTTTGCACCGAGGGTCCATCGCCAGCCTCTGCAACGAGAGACCCCTCTGACTGTCCCGCACCAATCGGCACGGTCCGTCGGCGGCATTGACGGTGGCATCGGCGGTGACGCCTCAGGGTCCCGGATGACCACCCAGGAGCCCGACCCTGGTCCCGGATGAGGCACTTTGTGGACAAGGGTCAGAGACCTGCACATGTGACTCGGCCCCCAGGGTCATCCCTGCCCTGCAGGTCCCTCCAGGGCAGACACGGCTCCAACTTACAGAGATGAGATTGGAGGCTGTTTACCCGGATTTCTGCAGGAAGCATCCCCAGGAGCAAGGACCATCAGGAGAATAAAAGTTCCCCTCCAGTCCCGGAGGTGCTGGGAGGGCAGGGTGTTGAGGGTGGAGCCCCCCCCCCTCCCAGGGAGCCCCAGGCGGGCAGGGACAGAGCTCGGGCAGAGGGGTCAGGACTGCAGCTTTGGGGGCCTGCCGATGTCTCTGCCCAGGGTGCCCTGCCTCTTTCTCCCACCACTTTTGCCAATTCTGTCCACTCATCTGGAGGACAAGAGTCCTTCTGTCCCCAGAAGGTGACCTATCTATGAGTCACTGGGATTATATGGTGACTCAGCTCTCAAAGGCACAAGTTTTCCGCCCTGAGCTGGGCCCCAGGGGTGGGGAACCGGCCACACCTGAACCCGCCCCAGCCACAGGCGGCAAAGGCCCATCCAGCGCCCACAGGGCTGAGGCGGGAGAGAGGTTGGAGGCTGGACGGAGCGGGGAGGCGAGAAGGGACAACACGCCCGCTCCCCGGACTGGGTTGGCATTTCCCTGAAGTGCAAGGGCACGAGGTGATGAACTCATCCCGCCTGTGCCCTTGGCGGAAACCCCAGGTGGCCCAGGGCACCTTCCAGCCCAGCCTCTGCTCTCCTGCCCACAGGCCCCGCCAGGCCGACTGCCCGGCGCGACCTCGGCCCTTAGTAAAGGACCTGCGAATGCCCCATTTGCCCGCTAGCACACGGCAGTGTCAAGGCTGAGGAACGGCACAGGGGGAGACAAAGCGAACAGATATGATGCTGTGGCCAAGAGTCTGAAGTGAGCAGCTACAGACAGTGTCACGGAGGAGGAGGGCGTGGCCCCGCCAGACTCATCGGGCCCAAAGACAAGCCTGTCACCATCATTATTATAACACTGTCTATTCATCAAACTGCACCTGTTTCACGAAGTTATTTTCTTTTTTTCCTGTGAGAGAGGCTGTGTGGGCTGATGCGTCCAGGGGGGACCCACCGGGCCAAGGCCAAGTCCCAGAACAGCAGACCCGGCCCCGGGGCTCTAGCAGCTGTGCCCCAACGTCCCCCTCGTGGGTGCCTGGGTCTCCGGGTCCCTGTCATCCCCGGAAGCCGAGGGCCTGGCATATCACACTCACCCACCCCCAAGGCTGCCTGCAGTGTGAGTCCACCAAGAAGACCCCGTGAGAAAAGGGAGGAAGGCTCCGTGGGGGCTGCTGGGCCCTCCCTCTGTGGGGGCAGGGCAGGCCCGGCAAGCGGAGGGCGCTCCATTGATCAGAACAGGGCACCTGAGACCGGCCAGTCCTCCGGGGCAGATACATGAGACGGAAAACTTAAACCTGCATTCAGACACCACCACCAATACCTGCTCCCAGGCCTCAGGCAGGGCTGGGCCCTCCTCTCCAAGCCCCCCAGGCCCCCACTTTGGTTATAACCTTATCGGCCAGCTAGTGCTGCCCCTGCTGCTCAGCCAGGACCTCGGTCCCTGTGGCCTTCAGAGACACGAGCCGGCAGACACTGAGTGATCCCGACACACCCAGCTGCCGGGGACAGCCCCTCGGGCAGGGCCCGCAGGCTCCTCACTTTGACGAAGTCCTTGAAGTCGGGGGCCTCGTCCGTCTTCTGCTGGATGAGGGCGGCCCCGTTGAGCTGGCAGCTGCAGAAGCGGATGTAGGGCTGCATGTGGGGCAGCTGGGCCGTCAGGATGTCCCCGATCATCTTCACCGGCATCTTCTCCCCGGACATCTTCTTGCGAACTCGCAGCGCTCTGCACGGAAACAGGGCTGGTGAGGCCACCCCCACACTTCGGGGCTGGCCAGGGGCAGGGTGTGTGTGAGGGGCGCCGACTCAGAGGCCACAAGTGGACCTGGGCGGGACACAGGACGGGGGCTGGGTCCTGCTGCGCGGAGGGGTCAGCGGGCGACAGTCCGGCGCATGGCGGCTGCTTGCTGGCTCTCGGGGCCGAACTGGAGCCCTTTCTTCAGTGAGTTGGACAGGGTCCCTGTGTGAATGTGTCACTTTACGGGTCGTCTGTGGTGACAGACTGCCAACGTGGCCCCCAGGCCCAGGTTGCGTGCAGGCCAGTGCCGCCCATGGGCAAATGGGGACGTGGAAGCCCACTTTCAGGCCAGACAAAATGTAGCTAAGGCGGCAAATCAGCTACCACAGAGGAACAACCTACTGTGGTCACCAAAGCCAAGTGCAGGTGGTGGTCTGGACCACCTGCCCCGTTCACTGCTTCGCTGCCACGCTCGTCCACAGGTGACCCAGTGACGAGGGGTTCGGAAGAGAGAGGCCTACGAACCTGATGACAGACCAATCAATGAGCCCAACTGATTTGCATCCTGGAGGCCAAGAAGGGACTGGAGGGGCCGGGAGGCATCTGTTCTGGGGTCCGGCTGCAGTCGGAGTGTCTGGGGACCGTGCAGCCCGCCCACCGGACGCTAACACGTGCCCCCAGCGCGGGGCCCCGGGGAGGGCTCTGCGCTTCTGTGTGGCGGGGCCAGCAGCACACTGTGGGGGGTGGTGCACAGACGAGGCGGGGGGTGTGTTCTGCCCACGCTAGTGAGCATGGCGGGTGGTGGGTGGACGGACGGACGGACAGACTGATAGACAAATGGATGGAACAGAAGGTTGGGCTGAATGGTTTTAACAGAGGGGAGGGGAGATGTCGCCGAGACTCCGGTCGCCTTCTTGGCCACGGTGAGGCTACACCGTTCAGAGGAGACTCTGCTCTATTCGAATTAGGCCTAAAAACTTCAGACACTTTATTTTCTCTCGTCTACATTTTTAGTTAAAGAAAAAAAAAATCCCTTGGACTGGGCGGCAAGCAATCCAAGGACAGAAGCTTCGGGGACCATGAGTTTCTCGGTCTGAACAATGAGCAGAGGTCAGCGCCGGCCACCCGGGGGGCTGGTGTGGAAGGCCACCCTCTGGGGGACAGGGCCCTGCATCCCCATGTCACACACTTGCTGTGGCTGGAAACTGGGAGCAATGCCATCACCTCCCTCTTCTCCACAGTGGGGTGGTGAGGAAAAGGGAGAAGACAAGAGGCACAAGCAGGCTGTCGGACACAAGCTGTCCCAGCCAGGAGCAGACCTAAAGCAAGGCCCCTCCGTGACCAGGCGCCTGTCCAGTCCACTGGGGTCCCCTTTGGGGTGCTCTGCACAGGCAAGACTGAGGCCCGGGCTTGGACAGGGGGAGCCCATGCCCAGGGGTCACATGACCCAGCTGCTGCGGCAGAAGCTGCACCCTTGGCTGAGCTGGTTTATGGCCCCAGGTGCCGGTGCTGGGGGGGGGGAGGCCCCACACTGCCGAGGGGCACCATGAGCCGGAGCACCGTTCGGAGCCCAGGGTCTGCGGCACAGACAAGCGTTCCTAGCCTGCAGGCCAGGTCAGAGGAGCTGGCACGGACTAACATGTCCTGTGTGCCAACACTTTCTAACGTGCCTGACTCGTCTCCCCTGTACACTGTTGGGGACACTGTGCCATGCAGAGGGCACAACTCAACCAAAGTCACACAGCTAGTAGGTAGCAGAGGCAGGCCTTGAACCCAGGTGACCTGACCCTGGAGCCCCAGGTCTGTAAGCCCCAGGCACAGGGCAGCCGGCCCGGACCCCAGGCCCCTGCTCAGCGCTCCTGCCCTGTGCTCGCCCAGCAGCTCCGTCCCGCGGCCCAGAGCGCTCTCCAGCCATTTCCACCGACACCCAGCCCCTGCTGCCCCTGCCCCTCCGGCCCCCCTGCTTCCTGCCCTTCTCTCCACCTTGACGTGACGCCCAAGACAGGTGCTTCGTTTTTCTTTTTTCTGCGCACAATAAAATTGTGTCCCTTTTTCTTAACTTAATAAGAAGGTAAGACAAACACTTTCTACTTAAGAAAAACACGTTTTTTAAGAAGCTCTTCATTTCATTTCTTCCTTTTTCCCAAGCCAGGAGACAGGAAGGGTCTTAACAAGCCCAGTTTCCAGCACCCGAGTCTGCGGGCCCCACTTCACTTCTGCTAAGTGCCCCAGGGGCTCGCACCTGTGTCTTAACATGAAAAGGTTCTAGATCTTTCTGCCCTGCTCAGCTTAGTAAAGAACAAAAGTTTGGGGGTGGCTGCCTCCTTGTCCTACGTTCCCTCCACGAGGGCAGGCCAGGGGGCAGGGGAGGTACCTTGGGCGCCCCCACCAAGCAGCCCGGGCACACCCTGCCCTCCGTGCAGGCCGCCTCCCCAGCCACCACAGTGCGCTCCGCTCCGCCCTCCGCCCGGCCCAGAGCTGGGGGAGGGGCTCTGCTCCCAGGGCAGGAGCAGGCTGCAGGGGAGCCCAGAGGCGGGCAGGGGAGCGGCACCAGCCCCACAGTCTTCTCCAGGCCAACCCGGGGGGGGACCCCGGGGACATACACCCCCCCGCCCCCCGCTGAGAGCTGCCCCAGGGGAAAAGGGTGTTTTAACCTATATTATATTTTCTAAAGAAAACTTTTGTGTCTGTTTTGAAAGAAGCCATCTCCGATGCCTTAGATTCAGGGGTGAAGTTACCCCCTGCCCCCAGGTGACAAGGCAGCCCTCTCCAAGGCGAGGTGGGGTGCCCGGGCGGTGCCACCAGGGTCCCCGGGCTGAAGCCCAGTGCTCACTGTGGGCCAGGTGCCCTAATGAGAACCCCGAGTGGGAGGCAGCATTTCGGTCCCTTTGTGACAGATGAGGCCCCTGAGGGCAAAAACACACAGCGGGGAGGCGGTGGGAGGGGTGGGCATGCGGCTGTGAGTCCGAGTCGGCCCAAGGGAAAAGAGGCCAGCGCTGCTGACCGATTGGCCAGGCCGACACATTTTAAACACTCTCACAGCACACCCGCACGCAGGTTGAAGGTGGCCGTCCCCCTCACTCACGCCAGGTCTCTGAGCCTCCCCTCCCATCCCCCCTAGCCCAGACACACCCTCCTCAAGGGCGCGGGCACCTGAACTTGGAAGGAAAAGCCCGGGCAGCCACCTGACGGGTGCTTCACCCCAGACCCCAGAGGGAGGCCCTTCTGCCGGCCTGGCCGCACCCCCTGGACTCCCCTGTGTCCTCACCGACGCTGTCACGGCAGGGCCTGCAAGGGACCTTTGCGATGACACAGCCCGTGGCACCGAGTCGGGCTCCCACCACAGCTCCCCGAACCCCGTGCCCCCTGCTGCCTCCAAGACTCAACTGGGAATAAGATGTCCGGTGCGCTCAGGCCAGCTTCTCGGACAGTGACCCCGATGTGGCCAGTGCGCGGTGCCGCCATCTTTTACCCGCGGCACCAAGAGCATCTGCAGAAACCTGCACTCGCCCGCGGAACCTGGGTCAGAGGCACGGTGCGGGGGCTGCCCCACGCCCAGGATGGAGCCAGCCACTGACCAGGGTGGGGCTGGCCTTGCTCTGGAAATTCTAGAGCCACAGGAGAGCGGGACCTGGACGCTCGGGGAACCTGGGGTGCGTGTGGAAAGCTTCAGAGCCAAGAAGGGGGCAGTGCTCGTGAGTGGAGATGAGCAGACAGGCAGAGGCACACGGAACACATGCATGGCGGGGACACGCGTGGCGGGACGCGGTGTGACGTCGGGAGGCGAAGCGAGGCGGGGTTAGAGGGAGGCTTACTTCAGCAGCTTGATATTACACATAATCAGCTCCTTCCAGTTAACAAAAATCATAGCACCCTCTTTCTCTGTCAGCAGCTCAGACTCCATCAGGGGTTTCTGAAAGATCTACAGGTGCAGAAAACGAGGCAGTTCAGAAAGCAAACAGTTAGCTCGCCCCTCACACACGCACGCACGCGGGGAGGCTGCGCCGCGGCTCTGCTGGGGGCCCAGGAGCCGACGCCCACCTTCCGGCACTTCCTGAAGCAGAGGGCCCCTCATCTGCCTGGGGCGGTGGCAGACAGGTTTTCGCTGTCTTGCAAGGGAGGCCACTGAAGTGGGGACGACTGTCCTTCGCTCCAGCGGGACAAAGCCAGGAGGCCTGTCCTAGCTCCCACCACCTTACCTGCCCGCCACGGGGACGTGGGCACGGCGGAGCTGACAAAGGCACATGGCTGTGGGCGGCTCCCCCCCCAGTGCCCGGGGCATTCTGAGGGGAGCAGGCCCTGGCAGCCAGGGGTGACCTCGACACATGGCCTCGGGGACAGACTGCACTGCGGTGGCCTCAGCCTGGGCCAGGCCCGCGCACACATGCAGGGCGTCGGCCGCTCCCCTGGGCTCAAGGATGTGCATGGGCCACCCGTGCTCTGATGGTTGTTTGGGGTGCGGCCCCCACAGCTCCCAGCTGACCCCCCCGGAGTGAGCCCCCCCTGCCAACAGGTTGTCCTCTAGCGAAGGAGGCTGGCCACTCTCCAGAAGGTTCTTTGGGGGTGGGGACAGGGTGGCTTTAAGTAAACAGCTGCCCTGATGCAGTCCCCGGGGGCCTGTGTCTCAGAGTTCTTGAGCCCAGACTGCGCCTGCGTTAAACCAGACCGCTGTGCACAGATGCCATCTAAGGGGTGACGTGCCCATCCTGGATGGGGTATTTAGTGGCAGTCGAGTCTCTTGAGAAAGGAGCACCCCTTTTTAATTTGCACTGATGCTTTCTATACCCCCTGAGGGCCCGAGGGCCAACGACCCATCTTGCACGCTGTCCTCCTTCGACACTGGGGCGCCGAGTCCCACCTGCCCTGGTCATTCAGATGAGAGAAGATGGACCCTCAGCTATTGGGGGCACTTGGCTGGGGTGGGGAACAGGAGTTCTAACCATCCCAGTTCTCCTCGGGGGACAGAGAGGCCCTGCGTCCAGCCCCGCAAACCCGGGTGTGCAGACAGGCGGCCCCTTGGACGGGGTCCCTGCACACGCCTTCCCACCCTTCAGCACGGAGCGGCCAGGGCGGCCCTTCCAGGGCTGCCCGGGAGGAGGCAGCACGAGGACTCGTCTGGGACAGGGGTGCGCGGAGGCGGACATCCGCGGCGGAAGACGCGGCGCCAGCAATGACTCGAGACAGCGGCCGTTTTCAGATGCCACCAGCCCAAGGGCCTGCAGGAAACGTCTCTCTCTGGGGCATCGGTGAGTCGGTGGCTCGGCCAAGACTCCAAGTCACACGCATCTCTGCCTGGGCAGCTCTGCACGGACGCCCCTGGCCCCTGACCCGAGCAATGTCAGCCCCTCCCGGGAAGGACTCCGAGTTGGCCACAGCCGAGAGGGCCGCCGCCTTCTCTCTCGAAGGCTCTTCTGTGCCCTTTACTGCCCAGACGCGCCCCAAACATCCGAAAGCCTCTCAGGCTGGGACCCGGGGCCCAGGCCTCCCCTCCGGTCCCCACCCTCAACCAGGGCCACCACCCCCGGCACCCCAGGCTGCCGTTACCTCGGTGACCAGCTGCAGGTCGTTCACGTAGTTCTCCTCCGTGACGATGAGCTCGTGGATGTACCCCTGTCGCTTCCTTTCGGTCGGGGTCAGCATGTCCAGGAGATGCAGGTCTGAACACCCTGGAAAACAGCCACGCAGACAGATGATTCGGTCAGTCCCGTGGCACCCACCCAGCCTTGCAGCAGGGGTCCCTGGCGCCTCAGGGCGGCTGGGCCCTGCAGTCTCTCTCGGCAGTGCTGGGGGTCGACTTGTGTCCACCCCTCCCTCAAGTGGCTTCCAGACCTAACCCCTAGCGTGTGTGACCTTATTTGGAAATAGGGTCTCTGCAGATGCCGTCAAATTAAGATGAAGTCAATACTCAATTACTGTGGGCCCTAGTCCATTGCCACATGTGTCCTTATAAGAAAACCAGACAATCCCTGGCCACGTAGCTCAGTTGGTTAGAGCATGATCCCAATACACCAAGGTTGCAGGTTCAATCCCCGGTCAGGGCACATACAGGAATCAACCAGTGATTGCATAAATAAGTGGAACAACAGATCCATGTTACTTTCTCTCTCTCTTTCTCTCCCCCTTCCTCTCTCTCTAAATATTACTAAATTTTTTTTAAAGATTTAAAGATTAGTTTAGACAAGAAGATGAGACAGAGACAGACAGACAGAACGCCACGCAGCGGTGCAGGCAGAGACGCGCGGTCTTCATCTACGAGACAGGCACGCCGAGGGGCGCCGAGGGGCGCCGGCAGCCGCAGGAGCTGAGAGAAAGGCCCGGGACCAGCTCTTCCCTGCAGCCTCCAGAGGGACACGACCCTGCTAACACCTCGACTGTGGACGTCTCACCTCCAGAACTGTGACAAATTCGACTTCTGTTGTCCTGGGCCACCCTGCCCGGGGCAGTTCGTCACAGCAGCTGCGACTGACTGGTGCAGGCGGCCTCATCGAGACCACTGGCAGCGCGCGGAGAGAGGAGACTCGGTGACAGGCGGCCTGCGTTTCCCGAGGGCTCACGCGTGGCGGGCCCGGCACTGGGAGCTCTGCCTTGACGGCCGTGCGTGGTGCTCACGTGGAAGCTACAATTCTCTCCACTGCGGGCGAGGAAACTGAGGCTTCAGGAGGCTGGTTCACACTCGATCTCTCAGCTGCGGGGTGGAGAAGCCAGGAGCCGATGGCTGGGGACAGGTGGACTCTGGACACCGGGCTCTACCCCCAGCACTGGTGCTGGGTCAGGTGCACACGGGAGAGCCTGTCCCGCGCTGAGGCCGTCAGTGCGGTGTAAGCTCTCCGGGACCAGGCCTGTGGGAGCTGGGCAGTGAGCCTGCGGGCAGCTGCAAGCAGGACACCCACGGCCGTGGCTCCGCCCCTTGAGGTGGGGTGAGGGGCACCTGCCCCTGCTCACTCAGCCAGTTACTGGAGGTTTGGGCTATTGGCCGAGGCTGTCCCATGAGGCGCGCATTGGGATGAGAATGGAAGGCTTGGCTCTCGGGTGCACCTTTTCCAGCCGGGTGGTCACCCCTCTTTTCCATCGAGGGCTCTTCATTTAATCCCAGAAATCAGATTTCTTAAAGAGACCCGGAGGTGTTCTGCAGGGTCGTGGGGACAGGCACGCTGAGTCCCATTCACTGGTTGTTCTCGTCCCTTCTCCCCACAAGGGGGCGCGATGGAGCACAGCGTGCAAACCCTGGCCGGAATCAGGGTTTCTAAAAGTGTGTGTCGGGGACCAGCAGCCTCAGCGAGACCTGGGAGCGTGTTAGAAATGCAAATTCTCCAGCCCCCGATGAACAGTCTGTCAAGACTTAGGTCCTGAAATCTGTGATTTACCAAGTTCTCCACATGACTATTGTAGGCACACTGCTATTGGGGGGCCCTCCGAGTTTCCATCTCCCCACGAGGGAGGTATCGGGCCAGTGTGGGAGGTACGTGGTCTGTATGCTGGAACCTCCTGCAAACGGAATGGTCCCTCTGGCGTGAATGAGGTCCCAGAACTCTTGGCAGATGCTTCCCTGTGCCGGAGACGACTCTGAGCTGGGCCGCTCCCCTGGCCAAATGCCCTTTCTGGAGTGCTGTGGCTTCTATCCCGCGGCAGGGCAATCCCGGAGGAGCAGATGGTGCCGGAAAACCGGCAAAGACGACACACCATTCTGTTAACGCCTTCCACGCCTGCCCACCCGAGGCCTCATTCAAAGGCAAGGCCACGAGCTGAGTGCGAACGTCCCGGCCTGTCTGCGGGTGGGCCCGGGACGTGGGCCTTCTCTTCTCCACCAACTTGGCCCAGCTGTTCCGCCTGCCTCGGGGCGTGGGGTGCACTGTGTTAAAACAACTGCATCAGCCGTGAGCTCGCAGGAAGGAAGCCAGTCAGGACTGCTCGCTCGGTCCGCCCAGCCGCCTCTGCGCCCGCGCGTGGGGTCGATGAGAAGCAGAGCACTGTGACCGGCGTCTTTGCTCTCTCTGGGAAGGCCACCCACTCAGGAGATGTTCTTTTGGCACGAGGAACATGTCTCGTGCCTGCCTTCATACCGAACTTTCCGGCGTGGGAGCCCATGCGCAAGGACGAGGGCCAGGCTTGTCGCTCCGGGGACTTGTGGGAACTTCTGGGACTTCCAGGGCCTGCCTTCCTGCGGGGGTGGGGTTGGGGGTTGGGGGAGCGGCCCGGCCGCGCGGCTCTGGGGCTGAACCCACCTCCGAGCACTGTGTGCGAATGTTCACAGGGACACAGCGCGGGCAGCCCTGGGCGCGGCCCCGTCCTCTGAGCATCCCTGAAGGTCGCCATTTCCCCGGGGAACCTGATGGCTCCTCTGCTCTGGCCCCAGAGAACACACGTATGACGCACACAACACACACGCATTTGCACACAGTTTTATGGGGTTCACAGGCCCTCTCAAGCTCGTTCGTGGATCTCACGTATTCCTTCATCCCGCAAGTATTTACTGATGCCCTGCCATGAGTCTGACCCTCACTGTGCTGGGGGGTGCAGATTCGTGATGGAAAGGGGTCTGCTGTGCACCCCACTCTCAGAGAAGATGGTGCTGCCCCTCCCGGACCCCCAGGCTGAGAATGAGTTCCTCGTGGCCATAAGGACCACAGATGATGATGGCTGGCATTTGGTGGGCTGGACCAGGGGGCCTGCAGTGTGTGGGACACACGATTTCCCAGCCCAGTTGCCACAGCTCCCCACCAGAAAAAGTCCCACTACTAGAAAGTGACATTGTGCCCAGCCCAGGGCCACGCTCTGCAGCAAGGACGGTGCAGGCGACCAGAAGACACACTTAGAATGACTGAGGAAGTGGAACCGAGGGCCTGTGAGGGGAATGACAGGCCCCGGCTTGCTCTGAGTTTCAGAAGTTGTTCCTCTTCCAGGTCACGTGGTGCCACTTTGAAGCAGCCCAGAGCCAGAGCAGAGGTCCGGGCTAGGTCTGGGCCCCTGGGGCAAGAATCCCAGGTGCTAGGGCCAGGTCAGGGCGAAGTGGGGGTCTGCTGCCCACAGCAGGTCGGGGGCATGAGGAGGCTGCAGGGTCACCCCGCGGGGCCAGTGGAGCTGAGGTGTGCGGGGCGGAGCTGGTGAGGGTGGGCCGCCTGCCCTAGTGAATGCCACCCCAGCAGGTCCCCCCACCGGTCGGCCTGCAGACTGGGCCACCACCCAGAATGCAGTGAGAGCAAAGATGCCCTGGGGAGGTCCGTCTGGGTCTCGTGAACCAGCTCGCAATCTTCTTTTCAGCCACTGACCTGACCCACAGGACAAAGTTTTAAAAATTCTTGCTCGTGAGTGCAGACCCAGAGAAATATTAAAGACTCGGAATAGGCACTCTGAACTAAAAAATATCTTTCCTTTGAAGATAGAGTATTTAGGAAAACAAGAGAGTTTAAAACTCCACCATTCGGAGCAGGGTAAACAGAAGCGCTGTGTTCTGGGGCAGAGTGTGCTCCATGTCTCCTGCGGGAGCCTGGGCCGCTGTGGTTGGCGGCTCCAATTCCCGGAGAACAACGAAGGGCTGAAGCGCCGTGAGTTCCTTCTCATCTCGGCCCAGGGATTCTGATGCCCACGGACAACCCCGCAAGTGACTCCAGGCAGGTACAGAGGACCCTCAGTCAGGCCCCCACACACTCCCAAACAGGTGGGCACACTGACCAAATGGGGAGGAGGGCTGCGAAGCCCCTTGGAAAGGGTTTGGGTCTGGGGCACTGGAGAGAAGTATGGGGAGTCTTACCCACAAGGCCATCTGTCCCCTCAGTGGGACAATGTTTATTTGAACAGCACAATCTAAACTCGTGGCTTTATTACAAAAATCATACGCGAATACGTGCTTCTTGGAAGCTCAAAGAACACAGAAGCATTTAGGGGGAAAAGCGAGCGCCGCCCCCCCCCGCCACGACCGTCCCCATCACTATACTCTTTCCCAAGAGGGCCACCCCGCAGCGAGCTGGCCACCGAGCCGGCCACCGAGCCAACCACATCAACAGGCTGCATTCCTATCACAGAAGAGCCAAAACACACAATGAGCTGATCGATAAATATTTACCAAGTTCCTAGGAAGCCCAAGAGACACAGAAATAAACACGTCAATGTCCTTGTCCTCATGGAAACTCATAGTCCGTGGGGAGACTGAACAGGAAAATTAAATTTAAAATAGCCAGCCAGGAAGAACGGGCCCGCGGGCTGCACAGACGGTGGGCCCCCAGGGAGGAGGGCTCGGTCCCGAGGCCCGACTTGGGCTGGGTTTCCGCAGAGGGCAGTGGGCAGGTCAATGCAGAGGCGCCGCAGGAGGGAAGGTGGGAAGGAGACTGGAGGCCACACTGCCAGAGGGGCCCAGCGGGGGCTGGGCACCAACCAGCAGGTTGGAAGCCCAGGCGACGGCTCTTCATCTGTACGGGCAAGGGCGGACCTCCATGGCCGGGACACTCAGCCCCATCCTCTGGCTCTGTGGCCCCAGGTCAGGGGGACAGCGGTCTGCACTGAAGGCCTCTGCAGGGTCTGCCCGGCTGTGGGGAACCGGCCTCAGGGCCCTGGTGTCCCCTGGACGCCCCTGGGAACAGGATGGAATCCTGCTGCCCGTGCCCATGCCCCCGGCTGACTGGCACGCGGCAGGTGGCCTGTCACGTAGGAAGGGCAGGTGAGGCCCGCAGTAGACGTGGCGTCAAGAAGGTCCTGTGGCCACAGCGCTTTGTCCTCACTGTGGGAATGATGATGTCCGCAAACCCGCTCTCCCGGCCGAGCACTGCACGCTCCCGCTGCGACAGCCACGTGCTTGGGGCTGGGACGCTGCGGTGACAGGCAGGGAGGGTCCTCGGCCTTCAGAGCCTCGGTCTACCGGAGGCTCGGGCACTCGTTCCATCCGCGCTCGGACCCCCGGCCGAATCGCAGGCACCTCCCTCCTCCGGTCCGGAGACCTCGGAGTTGTGAAGCCCTAAGCCTGGGTCTTCATGGGGATCTCGAGGAGCTGGTGGGCCCGGAGGCCTGACGGGGGAGCCGGCGAGAGCCCGGCTCCTACTGCCTGTGTCCGGGCCCCCGGGGCCCCTGAGGCAGGGCCTCCCCTCGGTCACTGTCCGGAAGCTCAGAATGCCAGTGTGGCATGGGTGCAGCACTCGGGGGGGGGGGGGCGTCTTCCTTCTCTATGGAGTGTCCGTTGTAGCACCGTGGGCTCGCCCCTGGCCCCCGTTTATGCCACCCTTGTCTCCCTCTGCTCTCCATTTCAGCTTTCAACGCGCCAAGTCCTGCAGTGGTGTGGGGTTCCCCACTAGCGGCCGTAAATTGATCCTTTGGGTACACAGGTGGTAGACTGTGGTGCTAAAAGCACAGAGGGCACACGAGGGAGGAGGCCGGGGATGCGACCAGGGGCCTGGGACTCTTCCAGGGCAGAAGAAAGTCTTGGAGCTGGGTGGGCAGTGGTGCGGAGCCGCGGAGGAAGAGAGGGTGCCAGGAGCCCAGGAGCGGGGAGGGAGAGGGAAGCAGACTCGGGGGAACAGGTGTGGATGGGAAAGGGGTGCCGTCGTAACCATAAACTCCTAACGGGGCAGGTCACGCTGGGCAGGCACGCCTGGGACCAGTCACCCCTGCAGTGGCAGCCCCGGCCGCTGCTCTCACACCCAGGTCACTCACCTCTGAAACGCCATGAGTGACGCCCCTCTAAGGCAAGACCACCCTCGGGAGAGCACGTGACCTCGTTAGCCACCCTACGGCCCGATCCTCACCCCCCTTGCCTGCTCTCACCTCCACGGAATCTTCCTTACATTTCCTCATTCACCCCACGTGCATGAAAGAAACAGCAAAACTCATTCTCCAGAGCATCTGAGATCTCGCTTCCCGGCAGCGGTCGTCGGCCCAAATGAACTGGCAAGACTCCTGTGCCCGTCTGGACGGTTCTTACACCGACACAGGGGTGGGGAAAGCTGGCCCCGGACGGAGCTGCACACACGCGAACCCAGAATCCTCACCCACGGTCCCTGCGCAGTGGCTGCTGCTGTGTTTCCCCACTGGACAGACTCAGGAGCTGGGGCGCAGAGAAGGGGAGCAACCTGCCGAAGTCTCAGCTGACACATGGCGGGAGGTCCGACCCAAGTCCCGCTCTCGGCCACCGTGCCCGCCCACAGGGAAGGGGCTGCTGGAAGCAGGTTCCTCCGTCCCGCAGCTCCAACAGCGGAAAGGCAGTGTCTCGCACTGCTGGGGGCTGGAGGTGCCGGCCGGCCTGGGCCCTCCCGAGGCCGCTCTCCCTCCGCGGGTGGCCGGCAGCTCCTTGCCTGCGTGTCCCCACGGGGTCTTCCCTGTGCTCCAGGTCACGCCTGCTGACCGCTCAGGTCTCCTCTTCTGGTCAGGATGCCAGTCAGGCGGGATCACGGCCCAGTCTAATGACCTCGTATTAGGGCCTCCTTTAAGGCCTTGTCCCCAAACACGGTCACATCCTGTGGTGCTGAGGCTGCGACACAGGGGTCTGGGGCACAGTTCAGCCCCACGCAGCGGGGAAGTGTGGTCCGGGAGGGAGGCGGCCACAGGTTCGCCTTTGGCTGCAGAGCCAGGGAGGGTCAGGGCTGTGTTGTGGGGCGATCACGCGGCGGCTACGAGGAGGGTGGGCCAGGGCTGTGGCCCCCGAGTTCGGCTGCCTGTTGGAATCACCTAAAGAGGTTCTTTTTAAAGCCCAGCATCCCTCCTGCACCCAAAATGAATCCAATTCGGCTGGCCGGGGTGCTCCCAGGTGCCTGTGATTCATGAAGCTGCCACAGGGCCCTGACGTGCAGCCGGGAGACAGGGCTGCCCCGCGGAAGGAGGGGCGCCTGGGCAGACAGGGCTCGGAGCTCCAAAACCACCCCTGTCGGGCGTGTCCCCACACGAGGGACAGGGGACGCAGCTGCTGAACCGCCTGCACAGGCAGGTCGCTCGGGAGACTCGTCCAAAGGGGCTCGGCTCCTGGAGGCCACCCAGGGCTTAACAGCTCATTCCGTTCAACACCTTCATTTCCCGGATGGGAGAGTGGAGACTGGAGACCCACGGTGACTTCTGGAGTCCAACCTGCTCGCCACGGCTGGGAAGCCACCAGGAATGCAATCCTCCTCGGGCGCCTTCCTGCCAGACCTGAGAGGATGTTCTTGTCCCCAGAGCCTGAGGCTTCCAGGCTGGGTCAAGACAACCCGGTCACCTCCAAAAACCACCACAGGTGGATGGGTCCTGGTGGCCCCAGCCCACAGGAAGCTCTGGAGACTCGACCAGCTCGGGGGTCCCGAGGGGCAGGTGAATTCTCATCCTGGTGGAATCGGCTTTACAAGGATCTCAGACAGCCCAGGGTGTCTCCGAACTTGACCCCATGAGGACGCAAGAGACGGCCTGAGCCTGTGACCTGCTCCTTCTCAGCAACTGCGAGGGGGCGCCAGGCCCCCGCCTTCACGGGGCCTCTGTTCTGGCGGGAGAAGGCAGCCCACGGAACACGTGCTCCCCCCACATCATGGTTGGGGGGCTATAACAGTGAAGACTCACCAGTCTATGATGAGGAATTCTCCAGGGAATTCATCGGAAGTGACGGTGCCTTCCCACCCGAGAGTGTCTGCCCAGACACTTCCTGAGCAGTCCCCACGGGCGAGGGCCCCGGGGTGACAGGCAGGCTGAGGGGAGGCTGTGGGTGACGACCAACCGCACACAGGGGCGCTGACCGGTGCTGGCGTCGCTTTGCTACCATCGCGTGGGTCTTAACGGGGTCCGGCCTGGCCCCCCGAGGAGCTCACAGTGGAATTGGCAATGAGTGTGCCCATGTGTCTAGGTCTGAGTCTGTCCACTTGGTGTGTGTGGACTTCAACAAGGACCCGAGTCGCGGCATCGACAGAGCCAGCAGACAGCAGCAAAAGGAGGGTGAGGATGGGCATTTCCAGCCGAGCCACCAGTGTCTTCAGCTTGACACAAGAACCCAGGGGACAGAGGGCAGGTCTGGCTGGCTCACCCAACAGGAAGGTGGGTTCCGTGGCCCTGAACCCGCGCACAGCCTCCCGCGGGTGGGGACGGGGTTCTGGGCTGAGCCGCTGATCTGCAGCTCGGAGACAGACTGCATGTCCACGCTGTCCACTCCCTGTGCAGGGCCCGGACACCACAGCGTGGCCTGGGGGTCAGCGGAGGCTGTTCTCAAGAGGGACAGTGGAAGTCCTCCGGGCAGCAGAGACCCAGGCTTCCATCGAGGGGCATCACAGCGACCGGAAAGTTGGCCACCAGGCCCCCGAGGGGCCCAGCCGGACACGCCAGCTCGTCAAGCATCACCGGTCCCTCCCACAGCACCTGCACCTGCCACACGTTTCCGTGCCGGAAACTGGAAAGGTCTTCAGATGACAGTAGCCACCTACTAGAGATCGGGTCACCAACCCTTCCTCCGCTTCCCTGAGGAAGTGACAGCTGAACAGTTGTCCACGGTGGGGAGGGGCTGCGCACGGCAGAGCTGCAAGCAGGGCCTTGGAGACCAACTGTGGGACCCAGGTCTTTACCCCACGGGGACCGGGACCCCTGGCTGGCTTTCGGCAGGACAGCTGGTCCTGAACCTGGTTCTCTGCCCTCGGTGGCACAAGGGGCTGGCAGATGGGTCAGGAGCATGGGGCGTCCTCACAAGAGGGGCAGAGGAACTGTCCCCCCACCACGGCCTTTGCCCGCCATTCTTTGGGCCTAGAGCCACTCCCCCGACGTCCGAATGCCCACCCCTTCCTTCTCTGCAGTCAGGTGTCCTCCAGCCCACGCCCCCTCTCCCGGAGGCCTTCCCAGGCCACCAGCCCGCCCCGAGGTCACCCTATCCCATCCACCGTCACTGAGATGATACGCTCACGCCTGCTCTGGCTGTCCCCCACCCCTGCTCCCGAGGCCCTGTCCCCCACTGCCATATTTCTTAGCCACCACTCTCGGAACAAACAGGGGCTGGTTGCCGGGAAACAGGGGCAGGCTGCACCCCTCCTGGTCTCACGGGTGGTGCCCAAGCTTTCAGCACAGCATGCGGATGGTGCGGGGAGGGGGAGGGGAGTGGGGAGGGGTGGAGGTTCCTACCAGAGACCACCTCAGTCAGGGGCTGTTACTGAGGATTCAGACCGTGGGGGCCTCCCCACAGGGGCCCTCCAAACTCCAAGGTGACGCCCAGAGAGGAGAGGGCATCCTGGCTCTGTCCCACCGCTGGGGAGGGCTCTGGGGTGGGCGCTCGGCTGGAGGCCTGGCAGAGGGCAGCTCGGTGTGCACAGTGGGGCGGGAGGGAGGGACTCCCGTCTCTAAGCAAGCTGGGGGGCTGCTCTGGAGACGGCGCTTCGGGGTGCACTGCGGTAACACATGCATGGCTGCTTTAAAAAAAAGGAAGAAAGAAAGGAAAAAGCAAGCTTCTGGCATGTTTGGGGGCTAAATGTTCCCGTCTTTGCTGGCAAGAGAACACAAGGCCACAGAACGCAGGGATGAAACACGGAGGGCCCGGTGAGTCAACGTGTCTGACAGGTTTATTGTGGAGCGCGGCACGGGCCTGCCCACACCGCCACGGGCACGGCATTTCAAAGCCTGGCATGTTCCTCTTGCTCTGGCAGCCTCTTGCACAACCAGCCAGCCCGTGAGGCACAGGGCAGCCTCTCCCCACCCACCAGGGGTTTGCAGACAGGGCTGTGGCCGTAAGTCATGAGTGCCGGGCAGGCTCGGGGAGCAGCGAGGGCTGGCAAAGGCTGCTCCTCCCCCGCAGGGGCCCCGGCGCAGAAGAGCGAGGGCCCTGGCCCGTGCATGTGCGGGCGCTCTGTCTGGAGGGGACTGGGAAGCCCTCGGATGTCTCTCGGAAACCCCGCCCTCCGCCCCGTCTGCCCCGTCTGCAATGTGCCATCTTCTGAAGAGCCCTAAAGTGCACAGGACCAGCAGGTGGTCGGGGTCCATGCACGTGAGAGAGCAGGGAGCTGAGTGGGTGCCGCAAGGCCCACCCACAGGCACCCACGCCCGCCCTCCAGCAGCAGCAGCAGCAGGGCGCTGTTACTGCCCTCCCTGTGTAAATGAGGACGCCTAGCACGCCGAGGTCAAGGGGCTTGGATGCCATTACACACCTCGTAAGGGCAGAGCTGGGGCCTGAAGCCCTGCCCCCAGCTGTCATCTGGGACTGCTCCCCGGCCTAAGGGCCAGAGGCAGCTCTCCACCCACCCCCACGCTGCCCCTCACAGGAAAACAGCATGTTCCAAATTTTTAAGAGGAATGGAGTCAAGCATGACAGTGAACTTGTGGACAAGCTGTTACCAGGTTTCTCTGGCAGAGGCGGGCATAGATTGAGAAGCTGCAGCAGCGCGCTGGCCGGAGCAGGGGCCCTGCCGGCGGGCCTGCATCTTTGGAGAGGCCGCCTGCCATTCGGGTGGGAGGGAAGGCCAGGCTGCGTCCTGGCCTGTGCACCCGGGAGGGGAGGGGCAGTGATGTCTGGAATCCTACCCAGCGGCGAGGGAGGCAGTCCACGGTGGCCGGCACAGGCAGGGCCGTTCTCCGACCAGACAGTGGGAGCAGCAGGGCTGGGGAGCCCGGGGGCTGCCTTGAGAAGGGCACTGTAGCTCCCAGACCCTCCATGTTCTCAGCTCCTAAGCGCGGGGCTGCTGCCCACTGTCCCCGAGACGTCAGCTGCATGCAATGACCTGGGGGGAGCACCTGTGCACGGCCCCCCCACCCCAGTGACCATCCCGCACTGCCCTGGTCGGACCTGGAATGCAGCGAAGGGGAGCAGTGTGCGTGTGTGACAGGGACCAGAGGGGAAGGGGCAGTGTGGGACTAGGAAGGGGGAACTGAGTCCTCTGACATGGAGTGGAACAGCTTCCCTGATGAAAAGTGGCCGATCAAAGTGGCTTCCCCGTCCCGGGTCACCCAGAGACCTGTCCACTGTACAAACGTGACGGGCTGACTCAGCTTCCTCCTTCAGGCCGGCGCCACCTCTGACTGTGCGCCCGGCCGATCTGGAAACGGCATCGGTCACCTCTGTCGGGATCATCTGTGCAGTGGCACTTATCTGCCTGCTGGCCCTGCAGCGACCTCACCGCTCACCCCGCAGCTACCAAACTGCAGACACAGGCGTGCCTGTCCCTGCAAACCCATCTGTCTGTCTCTTTCTCCCCCTGTCCGTCCTTCTCCTTCTCAGCCTGGTAACAACATACAGCAACATTATGGCTTAGCAGCACAGTGCACTGACAAGATTTGACAGCAGATTCTCATTTTTTACAAACAAAACCTTAAAGTGCTGTGACTCAACTCATATCATTTAAAAATGCCTGGAGAGGTTTCCATTTAAAGAAGGGCGCCTTCCCGAGAGGCCCCGGAAACCTTCGGCTGGAACGACACGCCATGGGTGCCGGGGTCTCACGTGGGGTGTGTTCTTCAAGAAAGGCCAGAGGACTCTCCAGAGGAAGGGACGCCCACACTCGGCCCTGGCGGTCCGTGACCTCGCTGTTTCCCCCCATCCCGCTGGACATAACAAATCAGGTCTGTTGAAGGCACCACTTTTCCATGCATTTTCAGGGGCTGCTGGCCTTCAAAGTTGTTTCTATAAAAATCCTCTTGGGACCTTTTGGAACTAAAAGGAATGAGTAGGATTGACTCAGTTTCTGCTTGAACAAAAAAATGAACATTCACGTTCTCTCAGAAATCACGTTCAGTTTGCCAGGAGGCAGGACTGATTTGTCTGGCCCACTGTGCAACCAAGACCTGAGCGTGCTCCCCTGACCCCATGCTGCGGGAGACCTGCCCAGGCAACGGTGGCGATGCCCGGCACCCTCGGTCCGAAGAGCAAGGCGCTGCGGGATCAGCCCTTCCCCGGGCACTGCGCTTTGGGGAGCCCACCTCCAAAGGGAGGACGGGAAGGCCTTCCTGGTGTCCACCCCACGGATGAAGGACAGGCAGAGACCTGGGACCCAGCACCTCCTCCCGTGCTCAGCCACCAGATCCACACAAACCATGTGCCAGGCAACCCCGTCCTGCATCAGTCTGAACCACAGGAAAGCGTAGGTTTTTAGGCAGAAACTGAGTACTGGCAATTTCAAATGGTTAAACCGGCTGCTTGGAGGGTTTTCCTGCTGCTGGTCTCAAGAGGACGAGGGCCCCCAGGTCCACCAGCCACGGAGTCTGGGTCTGCGGCCCCTTCGAGAAGCGGGCTGGAAGCCAGTTTCCGCCGCACCTGTAAAGAGTGAGGCTCTAACTTACCAGGGGAACGGTTCTTGCTTTAGACCGGCATCTCCCAGACACCATCTGGCACGGAGGCAGCCTGGGGCTAGCGGCCTCCGCCTTTCCTTCCACGCCCAGGCTCTGCCCTGCGTGGGGAGAGGCCAGGCCTCGGGGGAGCAATCAAATCGCCAAGAAGGGCCCCTCACTGCTCTCGACTCGTCCAGAGTCAAACCGCATCCAACGTGCAGCTGCAAATGCTTCCCCACAGACAAGTCGATACTGATTATGAAATTCATCAGTTTAATGACCAATTAACAAACCGCTAAAGATAAAAGAACACTGACATCTTTAAACTGTGGGGCCGAAGGAAATACCCTGTATTTGATTAGAGGATGCTTCCTCTCCCTTTTATTCTCGTTAACCCGATTCTCTGCTAACATGACTGAAGTCGCTTAACTAGACCAAACTGCAGAGCATGCAAAGGACACCCAAGTAAGACCAAGCTTAAAATATACAGTGAAGGTTCCGGGACACTTTTCACGCTGCAGATACATGGTGAGCACTTACTGAACAACGAGGGCCACTCAACAGTGGTCACCAAACCACCCAGCAGCCAGGGACAGGGCAGACCTTCTGGCCGTGAGCAGCCAGGGGCAGGGCCCAGGTTCCTGGGCACTGGAGCCCGCACTCCGGTTAGAGACCTGGCTCCGACGGACACTGGACGACGGCCACATGCGTGGGGAACGCTTTGTGAGGGGTGGAGCTGTTAACTGGGGAACGCGCTGCGCTGGGTCACGAACCCCGAGGACAGCCAGAGCACTGATCTCCCGAGAAGGCGCCACCGGAAGAGGTGTGCCGAGCAGAGCATGACAGCGTGTCACCCACCTTGACAGTCATATGTCCCTTCGGTCAAACGCAAGGCTGCAGAGGAAACACTGGCTCACACAGGCCAAGGGCTCGCAGACAAGAGGTGGGGCTTGGGCCTCGACCGGTGCGCCACAGGAGTGGGTGGGGTACAGGGACAGCGACCTCTGCCCACCCCTGGCCTCTTCGGGGCATCCCCACCCACAGTGGCCACTCCCCGTTCCAGCCTCACCGGGCTCCTGCTAACCCTGCAGGCCTCAGCTCCAACGCCCCATGCCGGGAAGGCTCTCTGATATCTCCCGCACCTCCCATCCCCCCGCTCCAGACGTCTCCTGGCGAGGACACACCTCCTTACCTCACACGCACACCACGCACACCACGCACACTGACACGGTCTATGGTTTTCTGCTGGTTTCCCCCTAAACCTGAACTCCATGGGGCCAGGGACCCCATCTCTACTGACCGAGCAGCACGCTCACCCAGAACCCAGTAGGACGCCCACGCCCGTGCATCCCCTTAAACAGTTACTGTACTGACGAGGGGGACCGGCTTCTCCACTGAGCGGCAGTGGGGGACGGATGCGCGAAGCTCACGAACTGAGGGTCGCTGCGGCCGCGTCGTGAGTGTGGACGCTGGTTCATCTCTGCAAAGGTGACAAGCCTGAAGTGTGCACGGCGGGTGGACACCCGTGTGGAAAGGGTGAGGGTCCCCATTGTTACCGCACGGTTTCTGGACGTTTCACAGACACTCAGTACATCTTTTGGAAAAATACTTTGTACAAGTCCAGTCCCACACCTATTGATAATAAATCCCGAAAGCCCCATGAGACAGGAACCGCAAGGCTGGGGGGTCATTCTACCACTCAAACCCGGGACTCTAGGGGCAGCCATTTACACAGGGGCCCGAAGGGCGGCAGCCGGGTGAGGGGGAGGGACGTCGGAGAAGACTCAGTGAGGACCTCATGGTGTCTGCGTCTCAAAGAGCAAAGGTCATCACCGACACAGGTGGCGGGCCACCCGCGGGCACCCGGTCTGTGTGGCGTCCCGTGCCCGCTGCCAGGTCCCCACCCAAGAACACAGAGACATTCCATCTAACTTTTATATGAAGAATTTAATTATCTATACACGTAACTAATTCAAAAGTCGAATTACAGTTGTTAAAGCCGCAGGTTCATATATTTATATATTTTACATTCATATCCATGAAAATTGGGAGGCGCAGGTGAGCACGGAGGAGCAGCCCCCTCAGTACCACGCGGGGGGGTGTCAGTGGGTCGGGGACCTCCACACGGCCAGCCCAGGGTCTCCGGAGGGGGAGGTGGAGGAACAGGTCACTACAGGTTAGAAAGGCGTCATTAGCCCTGCTGGACTGTGCCCGGGGCTCCCACCCACCTCTGTGCGGTCAGAACGGGCATTTTTAGTGAGAGCGTCCAGCACGTGTTTAAAAGACACACGGGGCTTCGCTGCAACCCCTCTGACACAGACACAGACCATGAGCTCCATCTCGCATTCATCTGTAGAAACTCCACAGTCTCGTTTAAAAATGTAAACACTGGAAATTAATTGCAGGGAGACTTCTATACATTCTTTCTTGTCAAGAAAATTACGTGTTCAAAAATATGTCATTCCATAAAAAGTAACTGAAGAAAACGCCGTGTGACAGAAATGAAGAGACTGTGTATATACTGTTGCTCTTAACGACCTCGATGGTACTGTCCACTGATTGATGGTATGGAAACACGCAAAATTTAAACCCCAAACAGAAAATACCAACTCAACCAGGTAAATCTGAGACTGAAAACACAGGCGCTTTCTCACGTGGCTACAGGTCCCTGTGCGAAAGCAAACCGGTGCGGTACGATCGGCTCATCGTACAAGGTGGCGCTCATGCCATGGAAGGAACCGATTTTGTATGTACGGGGCGCATGATTACATGCTCCACAAGGTACATCTGGGACACGCAGACAGGCAGGGACACCTTCTGCTTCCCGGGCCAATTTGCCGTCTTTAAACAGATACACTGACCCTCTGCACGTCTAGGCAGGGGACAACCAAACTGCACAACAGAGCTGTAACACTGGGCAAAGTGAAAAAATACAGCAAGTCTCAGATTTATGGACAACTGGAACATTTTTAATAGCACATGCAGCATTCCTTGATAGTGGGTCTTTTTGCAAAACCAAAACAGCAAAGAAGTAATGTATTATTTATTTATTTATTTATTTATTTACTTATTTTATTAAAAGGCTAAAATATATATTTAAAAATAATTTCAGAACTATTGAAAGCACCTGTGCAAAGGTGGGGGGCAGTCAATTTGAGTCACCAGGAAAGCCACAAAAGGACCCACTACCCTGTGAGTTTTTGTAATTTTTGCTTCTGTCTCTGCAAGTAATAATTCGACATTGCCGTCACATGCAACTAAGGTAAAATGAGGTAAACTGCTTTGCAGTGAGTTCTTCTATTCAGAAGGCAGTAGGTGATCATGCTGGAAGTCACATGATCAAGGCTGCATCTCCCATCATCCCTCTGGGCAGTGATATGGGATAGTGGGTCTCTTTGAGGACTTTCAAGCCTGAGGGGGGGATGGACAACATATGATTCCTAGAAAAAGGAGGAAAACAACACATAAGCAAAACAAAACAATGAGCAAAATTCAAGCTAGGAAAATGAGTCAGGCATGTAAACAGCATGGTGCAAAAATGATTAAAATAAAAGAAAAGGGGGGAAGGGAGGGAGGGGACATGCCACAGAAGGAATGAAAAAAAAACAACCCCACAAGATAAAGCCTCGCACTACAGAAGGTCTTGAAAGAGACTGCGGACGCAGCCATGGCCTCGCTCCACGTTCTGCAAACGCAGCGCGGCAGGATCAGAGCAATGCTGCATGTCTCACCGGGGGGAGCAGGGGGGGGGGCGCAGAGCCGCCGGGCACTTACATTGCTGGCTCGGGTCCATGTCTGTGGTCAGCTTCACGTAGTTGGATGGGAAGAGCCCCACCTGCCCGCTGACTTCTCCTTTCCACCAGTCGGGGTCCTCCTTGTTGAGGACGTTGATGATCTGGCCCTTGCTGAAGGCCAGCTCGTCATCGTTCTGGGCGGTGTAGTCGTACATCCCGATCACCTGGCACACTGCGGGAGACGGGGCGGGTGAGTGGCCGTGCTGCGCGGCCCGTGGGGCAGCCAGCTGGGGCGCTGGACACTCTCACGCATTCTCTCTGTCCTTTCCACAGTGGACAGAGTTAAGGTGCTCTGGTGGCTTTGTGCAGCGTGGGCAAAAAAGGAAGACGAAGGGTTCAAAACCAAGACATTGGCAAAATCTCACACTAAGGCTTTAGTTTTTGTAGTATCTTCCTCTTTTTGTGTTTGCTTGTCAGCAGGAAATCCACAGTGACAACCGGATGCTTTCCCGCAGTTGTTTCTATGTGACGGCAGTGGCATCCCTTTAACATGCTGACGCAGAGGGCCTGGCCGACTGCCCGGGACAGCTGCGTGGCGTGGGGCCTTTAGTTTTTAGCTCTTTCTTTTGAGGTGGAAGGTAATGATCATTTGACCTCCAAAAATTCCAAATCTTAGTGTAAAGTAAATCAAGTGTTTTATTCTGCTGAATATTTACGCATCAAAATTTTGTTTTAAAGAAAGAAATCCCGGTGTTCAAGAACAAGTTTTCCTGTCTCATTTCCTACAGAAATTCCCACATTTTTACACTTCAGATGAGGCTGCAGAGTTAGGCTGTACCCCGATTAACCTTTCATGATCAGCTTGTATGTAGGCTTAGGTTTTTCGAATTTTCCAGCTAATTCAATGGCCTCAGCAAATTACTTCTGTGGGTGTCACCCAACCCTACAACGAAGGGGACACAGCCAAGCCTCCCTAGAGGAGAAGGGGCCCCGCGGGAGCCACACCCTCTGCTCACACAACGCCACAGCTCAAGGGGGGGGGTGTCAGGCAGCAGCCACAAGATTGGCCGACCCTTCATTTTTTGCAGAGACTGACCCGTTTTAATCTTATTTCACTGGGGATGCATAGCACACACACTTAACCACAGGCGCTGAACGCAAACTCTGCATTTTCCACAAATACCACCCCAGAACTGGTGGCTTAAAGACCTAAAGCTGAATTCTGCTCCCCTCCCCTTACCCATCTAAAATTTGATTGAAGCATCTGATCTGGTCTCTCCAATCAGAGAACAGCCAGCCACTCAGCTGTGGAGCCGGCGCCCCTTCCAGTCCTTTAGGGAACTGAGAGCAACATCTTGCCCAGGGAGCAGAGCCCCTGTGTTCACGGGAAATGCCACAGGGTAGTCATTTTGGGCTCAGCACACTGCAACCAGTAGACCCCCAGTGACCTCTGGCTCCATCTCCTGACCCATTTAGACCCCAGCCATTTATTTCTAGGAGTCCCTTTTTGTCCCCTTACCCCCTAGCCCAGATCCAAATTTAAATAGCTGGAAGGGAATCAAGAGAAAAATCTGGCTTTGACGCCATGGCATTCACGACTGTCAGGAAGACAGTTCCCACAAGGGCTCCGCTGTGCCCGCGAGGCAGAGCTGCTGAGGTCCTCGGTCCCATGAAAATGCTCCCCGCACATCCGTGGGGCGCAAGGGGCCCTCACAGCTGCTGTGAACAACAGCCTAAGCGGCTTCACAAGAACAAGAGAGGGACCCACACGACAGGCAGACCATTCGCAAGCGAGGACAGTAAACCACTTACCTGCCGGGAACACCGTGGGCTTAGGCGGCTCAGTTGGAGTGATTTTGCTTGTTCCAGGGCTTAAAAGTTTTACATAATTCGCAGGGAACCAGCCTATCTGGCGCTTTTTCCCACGTGCCTAGCGAGAGAAAACAATCGTATCTAGATGTGTAGAAGGCTCCTACTCCCTCATGGGGCAGCTTGCTCTGTAACAGCACTGACACAGGCCTGCGCAAACTGAAGGACACTGACATTAACGGTGGAAGCTCGGGCTGCCACAGTGCCAACTGGAAGTACTGCGGCGAAGTTCAAATCATGGTGGTGGCCGGTCAGCAGAGCCGGCACTGCACCTGCCTGACTGCCTGGGGTGGTATGGATGACAATTCAGAGCACAGGGCAGTGTGCACGAGGTGGGAACCGCTCACGTCTTAGCTGTTAACACCAGGTAATGTAAGACTACGGCCAATGCCAATGCTGTGTGTGGGTTTTAGGAACAATAATAATAGCACTAACATTTACTGAGTGCTTTTTATGAGCTAGGCCTGTGCCACGCACACCTGACAAGCATTTATCTGCACAGTTCCAGAAGGATAAAAGTATGACTACTCCCTCCTCCCAAAGAAGGCAAGGCTCGGGAAAGTGAAGTGACAGTCTCAAGGTCACAGGCCACTTAGTGGCAAGCCAAGATTCATATCATATTTGCCCTCTTCTTATGGATAACAGACAACTGCAGATACATATGCAATATGCATAGAACACAAGGAGTCTAAACTTGACATTGTTCTCAAAAACCATCAGGCTTACATGATGGCCACAGCCATTCCTTCCCCTTCCCTTGGATCTCATTCAACACAAGACCCAGTTACTGGGCGTTCACACGCCAGTGCCGCTGCAAAGGGAGCCTGCGTGGCCCAGGGGGGCTTCTAAGCAAGGTGGTGAGCCGAGACCTGTGGTCGTGGCCCTTGCTGTCTGAGATGAAGAGAGTAGTTGGATTGGGAGAAGTGCTGTGACTGCCCCTCTGCATTCCACCCAAAACAGAGGCCGAAACAGTTCACACACGTGTGCGTGCACTCCCCCGATGACTGAAGCCCTTGTGAAGTACGGATGTGGCTTTGAACATCCAGAAACCTGCTGCTGGACCTCATAACACCACAGACAGGAAGCCATAAAGGATGACACTCTTCGGATGTTCCTCATCATGAATTCTCACTGTCCTGACACTCGCTACCTGACTCAGGGACCCACGGATTTGGACCCATCTTCAGAAGAACCCTCAACTTCCAAGACTCTGCACCCGGCTGTCAGTATCTTCCCGCCCAAACGCAGGATCACTCTACAATGGAATGGTGAAGTCACAGTGGTCCTCTGTGGTTCTGCATATTCAAGTCTGGACAGAGAATTTCAAACAACAGAGAAGATGCTCACCTGCAGCTCTCCTTCCCACCAGCCACCTGGGTTCTTTTTCCGGATCAGAATCAGCTGCCCAGGGGCCAGGGTGAGCTGCTCGGGACCGGTGGCTGTATAGGTGGCAATGACCTGGGCGATCTCTGAAAAACACCACCAGACATCATGGTGCACTGTTACAGTCAGGGGAGGGACATCCTAAGACACGGCCGCTCCCGGGCTCACATCACTGAAGCCAAGCTGCGGGGCTCGTTCCTGCACCAGGAAGGCTGACCCCACCGCCCCCCCTCCCATGACCAACACCGCACGTGCAGCACTCTCGATCGCAGCCCGCTCTCGGCCCCTCATCACCTTTCGGCGCCGACTACCTTCCCTCCACAAACTGCCCCTCCCACCCCAAATGCTGCACCTTCTGTCCTAGCCCCTCCCCCATTGCCATGAGCACCCAAGGCCAAGGGCCGGGCCCCTTTCACCCCCACCACCCTCTGCCCCACAGTCTACTCACCGATGGTTAAGTGAATAAAGGAAGGCGGTAGAAACAGAAACTGTCTCTCGGCGACGTTGTGACTAACTTAGACTTAGACTCACCCCACCCACAAAGCCCATCTCTGTGCGGCTCACGTTTTGAGGGTGATTCCTGAGTATCAGGCAGAAATCATGTCCGTGGAAGTTTACTGCTTTTCGTTTTGAGTTAAGGAGGAGCTCGAAGTTAAGGTGGGAATTTTATGCAAAAACAATTCAGCACAGAAAAAAATGTAAACAGTTCTGTACTTTTCCTGACTGTTAAAAAAGTCATGAGAAAAATGCTAGCAGGGCCGCAGACCAGGCTCTGAGAAGCCCAGGTCTGCCAGGACAGGTCGGGCACGCCGCGACCAAGTCTTCTCCGGTGGGATTCTGGTGCAGCCGCGTGGCTGCTTTCTGAACTTCTACAGGCAATACGGGCACACTGCTCTATTTCTCTACACTCCAACCCCACCATAATGTAGGAAGGGAGGGGGGAAGGAAGAGAGGGAGAGGGAGGCAGAAAGGGAATAAGAAAAAGAGGTGCATGCTGGCCAGGCGGCTCAGTTGGTTGGGGCTTTGTCCCAGATGCCAAAAGGCTGTGGGTTCGATCCTCAGTCAGGGAGCATACACAGCAGGCAACTGACTGATGTTTCTCTCTCACATAAATTTCTCTCTCTCTCTTTCTCTCAAGTCAATTAAAAAACCCCATATCCTTGGGTGAGGATTTTTAAACAGGGGTGAAAAGGCCCCCTCTGGCCTGCGGGCCACCTCGCCGGGCACACTGGATGCTCAGGAGAGCTGTGGGAGAGCGAGACAGGGCCTGGCTCGCTCAGGCCGGGGCCCTGCCGAGGGCTCTAGCAAGAAATCTGAGCTGGGCACCAGACGTGGTCCCGGGCTCACCGGGGCCTGGCTCCAGCTTTCGGCCTGGACAAAGTCCCCATAGGTGACCTATTTGGCCTCGGACGTTCTGCTCCTTGAAGGGCCTGGCACACGTAGCCAGTGATCTGCCCCAAGTGTCCTCTCCGCCTTCTGTGTCCCTGAGCAGTTCACCGCTGCAGTGCAAAGTCGGGCCCCTGTGGACCCTGCGGAACGACAGTCCCAAATGCAGACTCTTCCCAGGCCCAGCAGAGGTCGGAGCCAGGCGGCCCAGCACCCGAGTCTGACAAAAACCCTAAGACAACCCGAAACCCCACGTTCCCTTGCCAGGTGAGGCCACGTGGGGCGGAGCACCACATAGATGCGCAGACCCCTTCTGGGCACGGCAGTACCTCTTCCAACCTCTGATTTCCTCAAATGACCTAGATGAGGAAGATGGGCCACACAAACACTATGATTTCACATCTGCTTCTTTCCTCTCTCTTTCACGCTTCTTTAATGGAACACTTTAAATTCGGAGGGAATGACCAGATGACTATAATTTTGTACCTTCAACGTGTACCCAATGGCCTCTGACTTCATGAAACCCACACTCCAACAAAACTCATGACACCCACCATTCACAGCCTGGGATGGAACATGCCGTCAGGAGAGCAGAAAGGGCTTCCCGAGTCCAACAAGAGTGACCAAACAGCAGCTGACTCCAAGCCCTACAACTTCCCGCCATCTTGCTGGAAGTCCCGCTTCGTGACCCAAGAGAACACGCAGGCTGCTGATGTCCCCAAGCCCCACGTGTGAAGAACATGTGGACATTATTAATAGATTCCAAGGAGAGGATCGACTCCAGCCACTCTTAGGGAAAATTCCTTTGTCTTTTTTTTCTAAGGCTCCTGGCCGTAATAAACACAAACTGGAAGCAACTATCAATTACATCCAAAACATTAAAAAAGAAGCATCAGGGTTTGTGACTTACCAGGTTTTTTTCCTAAACTCCCTGTTTTCCCAGCAGTTCCAGAGCCCTTAAAACAGAGCAAAAGGTCTCATTTGCATAATGAAGAGTTTTGGACATGTAATTTCAACGATTAATGGAGACACAAACCCGCTGAGCCCCGAACCCCTCCTCATCTTGGGCAACATGGCAGCCCTGCATCTCCTGACGGCAGGACACGGACTGGGGAAAACCGGGGGCAGAATAAGGACTCATGCAGCTTCTGCTCTTTTCTGAGAAGAAGCGGCAAAGTGGGCAGCCCCGGAGGATCCCGAGGGCTTGGCCACCGAGGGCGTGCCCCACAGACACGTCCTGTCCCCAGGGCCGAGTCGAACGGTGCCCCGCTAGGGAGACCGCTGCTCTTCGCTGGACAGGCTGTGCTGTCTGCTCAAGCAGTGAGTCAGGAAGTGTCCGCACAGAGAAAGCACGGACACCCGAGAGCCCAGTGCCCACGTGCAGCACAGGAAAACACTAACATTTTGTTCATTGCCTTTAGAGCTTTCTTAAAAAAAACAAAAAAACTACAGTGCCCATTCAAACGCCCCTCCCCCACCCCATCGACCTCTTTATTCAGAGGCCGCCACTCTGCCGTGTCCTGGCCCCCCATCTTGAACCATGCGATCCCCGACTTTCTCTATCAGTGCTGGGCGCACACTCCGCAAAAGCAGGACATCTTTCCCCCCCAACTATTCAGTGCCCCGAAGTGAGCTGAGCTGCCTGATGGACACCCCTGGGACGTCAGACCGGCTGAGAAAGCCAGCAGGGACCCTGAGTCAGCACAGAGGCCGGCCAGGCTCGGCCGTTACAAACTGCTTTGTCCTGAATTTCTACCCCTCGGCCACCATTTTCACAGTAAATGAAGTATTCTGGTTAAACCAAAAGCTTGAATAAACTTAATGAGAGTTACTATAAGCATAAAAGTATATAATTTACCTACCAAGGAACACAACTTATCATAATCCCTTTATTTTGGTTATTGAAATGTAATCACCATTTACCAGGGAAGGTTTGAGTTAAAACTTTTCCTCTCATTATGGTTTCTGAATTAATGGAGTTATATACACCATCTCCCTTGCTATTTTTATAGGCTGTGTATCAAAATAAAGGAATAGTAATGAAACAAGGTTCCAAATGACCAGGTACCTTCCCAGGACAGGCTTGTTACATGCCCCAGATACTCCATGAAGAGAACAAAGCAACTGGCAATGCCCGGCACTAGAGTTTCAGTAGCTTCGGTGCGCTCCCGGCGGATGGCGGGGCACCGCCCTGGCGCTGCTCAGGAAAGCTGGGGAAGGCTGCCCGGCCTACGCCCCAGCCCTTCGCAGACCAGCCCTTCGCAGCCGGGGAGGTGGGGCAGGGATGCCCAGCCTTGCCCGCCCGGGGGCAATTCTGGAATCTGAGGCTGGTCTTGGTCTTTACCTTTGCAAGATATTTTCTGCACACACAGAATTCTATGCTCAAGTAGGATGAATGTGCTGACTGTTTAGATTTTTTTATTATAAAATCATGTAGGTAAATATCCCAAATCTTTACACTGCTAGTTCTTCTGTGGCTAACAATTTAGAAAGCACCTTACAACCAAGATTATCTTTAAGAAATATTATAGTGTATTTATTTTACTTACTTCAAATTCTTTTTAATAAAAAAAAACTATTTAAAAATGTAAGTATTAAAATGTAAGTCATGGCTTTAGTGTTTTAACTGCTCCAAAAGGTGATGTCACTGTAAGTGTTGTCGGGCAGGGTCACAGAAATCGAGTTTAGTTTCGAGCGCCCTCCCCTGATCAATCATCTACAGGACTCCGACTGGCCCCGCTGGCCGATGGGCCAGCCCTGCAGGGAGGTGCTCTCCTCCTGGCTGCCGCAGATTCTCCCCAGGAACCGGACTCCTGCAAATCATCCAGGGAGTTACAGCAAGCTGTTCTCAAGACCACAGTGAAGGAAAAGGAAAAAACAAGAACAGTAATACAGACGCTCCCTAAGAAAACAAGCCAAGCAAAATGAAGCTCTTCCAGGGACCTGCAGGGGAGGTGAGGGGGCCGGTGCTGGAGACAGTGACTCGTCTCCAGGCCTGGTTTTGCTGCCAAGGAGCTCCTTCGCTGCCAAGGAGTCACTCAAAGGAGGGAGAACGCTGTCCCCTACCCCCCCCCCCACGAGGGGGTGGCTCTCTAGGTGCTCGGCCCCTCTGCTCTCTCTGTGCCCCGGAAATGTGAGGGAAGGAGAACGGACTGGGAGCTGCTGTCAGTCCCTGCTGGGTTACGCACGTGCAGTGGTGCCACACAACTCTGACACTCTAACCCTCCCCTGACGTGACACTGGCCCCTATGAGACAGACCCAGCCCGCAGTTTCGTTAAACTTGCACTATCCCAGGAGCTCAGTTCATGGAACTGACTGAATTTTTGGAGCCCCATTTAACAACAAGGGGGTCATTTCCAGTTTACAAGGATAACAGCACTTACAATAAATTCAGGCCCTTACCAGCGAAAATACTAAGGCCTAGACAAAAGTGTACCAATCTCCCAGATCTTATGTCTTTCTATCGGGTAGATGAAAATATAAATTTTAGAAACTCTTTACTGCCAAAATCCTAGGGCAGGATCACGAAACACTTTACAGGGGCTGAACACTGCTGTGTGTCTTTTCTGGGGTGCCCCGAGGCAGTGCCCATGAAGCCTAATCAAGAGCGTTTACTCCCAGTCCTGACTCAGCTCCACGCAGGAAGGGAGATGAACCCTGAACATCACTGTCCCTGCTGACGCAGCGTGGCCTGGTCACACGCACCCTCCGTCAGCCCAGGGGTTCTTCTGCTTGGGGGAAGAAGCCAAGGCGCACCCTGCAGCACCCAACGACAAGTTCAAAAGCACAGGTCATGCTGTACTGGCCGCCACATTCCAGAACTTAGCAAAACCCAGCCAAGCACCCCCCCCCCCCCCCGTCAGACACCTGAGCCTCCCTACAAAGAGAATTACTGCACAGAAAGGGAGAGGAGACAGTTAAACGTGAGTTTACCTCTGAATCTTTAAGCCTCACATAGTTAGAAGGGAAGACTCCGGACTTGTCGCCCACTGTTCCTGTCCACCAGTCACCATCTTTCTTGGTCACCAGAATCACATCCCCTTGCTGAAAGGTGAGATCGCCTTGCTCAGAACTCTCGTAAGTGTACATGGCAATAAACTCTGGTGGGGAGAGACATCGAGACACGAAGAGAGCTTGGTTGTTCACGGAAACCCCAAACAGCTTTGCAAACGAAAGTCGATGATGAGGAAGGGGGGATAAGAGCCATTCAAGAGAAGTCTGGTCCCAGACAACAGAGCACCAGGACCCCCGGGCTCCGAGTCGCCGGCCGCGCACACACACACTCAGTGACCGCAGACGGGGCAGAACCTCACACGAGTGTCTGTGCCGAGTACCAAGAGTGGCCTACAATTTAACGTTGTGGCTTCTTTTCAAAATGGAAGTGATGGTGACAGTGACTTGTAACTCAGAGTTGCTGGGGACTCTGCTGTGCTGAGCCACCCCCGAGGTTGCCGGGGTGCAGTCAAATCTCTGCATTTCAGTTGTGAGGGTACCAACTCACAATTCTCGAAAACTTTTAGATACAGTAGTAGTACATCCTTTATGCAAATTAAATAGGACACATTTTTCACTATTCAAGGGCCTGGATGAAACCTATGCCCTGCTGTGCCACACCCACAAATGGCAGGAGGCTGTTCAAACACCAAGTAAAAACAGGAGTTATTTATTCTGTTCCAGGAGCGCCTCTCTGGTATCCCGGGGCTCACACAGGTAGAGCAGGCTGATGATAAAGGCTGTTCACAGCCAATCCCAGAAAATACTCCAGCCTTCCTGAACAGGTTGAAAAGGTAAATCGGTTTCTTACATTTAATTATTCAAGAATAAGAACTAATGTTCCTTATTGTCTTGAACAGGAAGGGTGTACCTTCCAGAGGAAAGTCTTTTTGATTATAATCAGCCAATTTTATTAAGACTCAGAAACCAAGTCCCACTCTCAGAAAGATCACTGTACACTAGGTACAGATAAAGGATTTCTTTTTTACTTTTCCTCCACTTTATCCTAAGCCTTTGTATATTTTCTAAAAAGCAATTAAAAAATCACCCTTTCCCCAGGAGTTTAGTTTAATGCTTCTTGCATTAATACCACATGCTTCTTGCTCAAACGTCCACTGCTGGCCCTCAACTGTGGGGCCCGGTGCTGGCTGGCAGGCCGAGGTGTGGCGTGGGGCGGCCCCCGGCTCACAGAGGCCGTGCAGCAGCATTCACGGGAGCCGGAGGGGACGTAGCGGCCTGGGACCTGCTGCATGTGCTCACAGGGCAGCTCTACACAGGGGCCAGCACGTCACAGGGCCACTTCGACTTCAGCAGTGCTGACCCACGGGCCAGCCGGGCCTTGTGGCAGACAGAGGGGACCCAGATGTGCCCGGCAGAAGAGAAGACTCCCTGTCCTTAGCCCTCCGTGCTGGCAACACGCGTGTGCATGGTTAAAACTGGAGAAGTGACTTCTCGCACAAGGACGCCAAGTTCGGTGGCTGTGACAAGGTCATTCTTTTCCCACTAACAGTCCTCTTCTGATTTCCCAGTATTCTGACCCTTCCCTTTCCATTTTGCTTCTTCCTTAGTCATGTTTGGTCACTGAAGATATGAACTCCAGCTGGCCTTGGCAGTGCAGCTGGTGTGAGATCCCGAGGAGGCTGGGAGGACTGGAGCTTCCGTGTCCAGCCGCGCACACAGGTGTCTGCGGGGAACACAGCTGCCACACCCGGGCCGCCACCACCGAGACTCTCCCCATGAGACACAGCTGAACTTGGGCACTGGCTGCTCCTAAGCCGCTATTTTAAGAGCTACCCAACTGACAATCTAATTAACCTGGTTTATGGTTTACTTTAAATTTGATTATGTTTAATGCAGCACTAACAAGCAGCTCGTTAATGTTGGTAAATAGCTTTTCTCAGACTCTGCGATGTCAAAGTCCTCCCACCCGCTCCAGACGCCATCATCCTTAGAATTTCTAATATGTAAGTCATTTCAGAATGGATGTAATAAATGCCAACCAAGATTAGAATTCTCCTCTCCTCTCCTGCCCAATGTGACTCATGCACGTGGCTCATCTGTGACCTAGTTATCGAGGCCCCGAGTGTCGAGGCCTCTGTGCGTGTCTCCAAACCAGTCGCTTCGCCCACACCACAGCTGGGGTGGCCCTAGCAGTGACCCTGCAGTGAGGCGGGAGGGAAGTAACAGTGGTAGACATTTACTGACCTTTCTTCTAAAAACTTCATACATATTATTTCATATCCTTGTAACCATTTCTAACTGAAAGGGTGGTTGTGATGCCCACTTTACTGAAGGGGAAGTGAAGGCATGCGCCAAAGTACAGGGTGAGGCGGTGAGGTAGCAAAGGTCGACCCCGGGCGCTCCGGTAAGACTGAACTGCACAGAACACTGGACTCGGGGGCGGGGCAGTCACAACAGGCCTTACGACTGCCCATTACGACATGAGATTTTTGCCATCAGAGCCTAACAGATGGTGGTTTGGTTCACGTACAAACCCTGCCACATACTGGCACGCGCAGTCCTTACTTAGGGTCACGTCATGAAGCAAAGTCCAGGAAGTGGAGCAACCAATGATTTGTATAATAAACGCTCAAAAAGGAATTTTTAGGCCTAACTAGTCTGGTGTGGTTGTTTCCACGGAACCCAGACACTGAACTTGTCTCACTTGGGGCACTACAGATGACGCTGGGCTCACTTTGACAGCTTCACTGGGCTGTGAGTGACAGTTTCAAGACAAAATCCTGATCTGTATAAGTCAAAGAACAGCCGTGTCTACAATTTAGCCTTCAAGATGCTCAGGAAGCTTGATCCTCAGTGTCTCTGATGGGACTCTTTCAAAAGTCAAGGCTCATACCAAATGTAATTAGGAAATTCAGGTTTTAGGATCAATATGTCTGACACTATCTTGGACGTCTTCGTACGCGCTTCAACATTGTAAGGAGCTGCACTTTCCTCTACCTCGGACTTCACTGAACACATTGCAGCGTGGTCTCTTTTAAAGTGACACCCAACCTCAGCTCAGACATCCTGTTTGTACCACGTGACTTCTGCGACCCTTTTAAAGAACATAATTTGAGTCTGGTTCTCACCTTCTCCCGAGACGGCTGGCTTGCCTGCTGGGGAAGCTACTCTCTTTAGACTAGCAGGGCTTTCGGAAGAACCAGAATCCATGCTGAAAGAGGGGAAGGGAAAGGATTTTAATTTTTATCTTCAAAGAAAACAGTACAAAGGATACTGACTTTTCCTTTTTTTTACAGCTGCTTAACATTCAAAACTTCGAACACGCTACAGCTGAAACACACAGCGGGCCCAGCACCACCCGAGCGCCCCAGCCCTGTTTCTCTGCACCGCGCTCTGCTGCACACAGAGCCGACGCGGGTCGACGTCAAAGCGAGACTGAGATGCTCGGCTGCCACTTGTGCTATTTTTCTCTTCTTAAAGCTCACAATTTGTTTGGAACGTCTGCATGACTAGAATAATTAGACAACAATCTTGTTAAGGTTTCTCGTGACAAGGTTCCTAATGAAAAAGATAATTCATTCTTCCAAGTATTTCCCCACAGGCTCTGGGCCTCCATGTATTCACGAGTATCTGGGACAACAGTGGGTGCTAAGCTTACGGAGAGGCTAAGTGCCAACAACTCCACCAGAGTGTTCCGAGTCCCAGAGAACTCCCTCTTGCAGGAGTTAATGAAAAATAAGATGTACGGGCTTCCACAAGGGAAGAAGAAATGAGCACTTATTTGTAAGAAGCTGCATCCTTGTTCACACGTGCCCTAATTTTTCAGTTAAAAGAAGACAAAAGACCCCTGCAACCCCTATCTGAATCAGGACTATGCAAACAATAATTTAATGTCTAACACTGTTTTCATGTCAGAGAAGCAGATAAACACAAAAGTACCTTGTCGATTTCCTTATGGGCCCTGAAATGAGCTTCACGTACGACTTGGGGAACCAACCCTTCTGACCTTGAACTTCTCCAAACCACCACATGTCTTGCTGTTCCAGGACGGTGATGACGTCATTTTTGTTAAAATTCAAGTGGTTGTCTTTCTTGGCTCTCCAAGGATACAGGGCTTGTGCCTGCAGCCCCTCCACCTTTTCGCCCTTGTGTGATAACACAAAGGAGTGTGCATTAGGGTGTGATCGGCTGCGGTCCAGGCGACGCGCGCCGGCGCCTCCACGCCAGCACCCCACCCCCCCACCCCGTGGACACACACAGCCGAGTGCCCCCTACAGAACAGCACGGGCTGCAGATGCTTCGCTGCCACTCAGGAACAATTTCTTTTCGAAAGTGGTGTCGAAACCTGCACCCCATCCACAGAGCCACTGTCCGGCCACCTAGAACTCTCCGGTTAAACAAGCCAGGAGGCCACCTTTACTCTGTCGCACTTGGCTGTGTGCCTTCTATATTTTGGTTCTATTTTAACTCTCCAGTTGCCCAGGGCATCCCACCTCCATTTCCAATCTGACATGGATGTTTAGTTGAAGGTTAACAATGGAGGAGAAATATTATGAGATCCCAGAGGAGGAGGAACTGGTATCTTAGTTGAAGAGACACAGGGAACATGCGCTGCTTTAGTTCCTGCTCAGGAGAGCGGGGGTCTGCTTAGCCTGAGTCCACTGCGACCCCTGTGTCCTGGAGAACCATATGCAAGACACTATGGGGTACAAACATGAATAAAATGCCAACTCTGCCTGCCCAAAATGACTTAGGATAAAACTCTTTATCAGCCACCAAACACTATAAAAGGGGATGGTATGACATCATTAGCAAAGAACTCACAATTAATGGGAAAGAAGAGATGCAAACAATTATAAATGCCACCTGGCAAAAGAAATACACTAGAGAGGTTCCAGCTATTCATGGGGGGCAAAGGGGTAGCAGGGCAGAGAAGAAAGCTGGAGGGGCTCCGTCTGGTGGCAACAGGACCAGCTTCTTACAGGGGGTGGGGGGAGATGAAGGGGGGCAGCCGGGCCTTGAAGGAGGAGGAGGAAGAGGATTTGAGGGCTCTGGAGGAAGGACACTGTATGCCGAGGGCAGGGCATGTGGACAGGGCCTGCGGGGAGGGGCACCGTTGGGGGGGGGGTGTGCAGCCTAGTTTCATGGAGGGGTGGAGGAGGAGATGAGGCTGGAAAGGCAGGGCAAGGCATTTATTACCTTTTTAAAGACTGTTAAAACAGAACCATTCTAAAAAACAGGTCAGTTTTCAATACTATGCTACTGAATGGATGGGAACAGGGTAATGCCCAGAGACAGCCCATTCAGAACCGGTTTGTGTTTGCCCTCAAAGATATTCGCACGTCGACACTCATGATCACGTCTGATACACTGAGAACTCGGGACAGGTCGAATCATTTCAGCATCTACGTGGGTAATATCTACATCCTACTCTATAGGGTTCTCACCTTCTTAACCCCGTTCCCACGTCCACTGTGGAAATCCTCAGAACTGAGACGGTCTCTCTGAACTGCGGACACCCCCAGGAGCACCTGTCCCTCACCCCCACTTTCCCCTCACTCTCGAGGGAGGCTCAGCAGCCGCCCCCCCCCACCACCACCAAGGCTCTCCCAGCTCTGCGCGGTCTGACCCGCTCAGCCACTTCCATTGCTCCTCTGAAAAGAGGGGCCCTCGGGTCAGCATTTCAACCACACCCTCAGGGCTACTGCAGAATCTTGCCCCCCGACGAGTCCTGCCTGGGCTCGCCCTGTCCGTCTTTCTACATGATGTGCCCGAATAACCCAGCAGGGCTCAGGCAGAACTTGGACTCGATTTAAATCCCAGGTCTGTTACCTACTAATTTTGTGACCGTGGTAACTATTTAATCTTGCCAGGCCTCACTCTCTGCATCTATAGAACAGAAATACTTTCTTTAAAAGGTTGTCAAGAAAGTTTAACAAGCGCCCCCACCAGTGTCGCTGCGACAGTAGTAACCCTAACCACAGCAGGGGCCTTCACTACACTATTTCTAGCCCCCAACTGTGAAGGGTCACTGGGGAGAGCTGAACAATGTACAATGACCAGTCACAGGTTCAGGTTCAACTCAGCCAAGCAGTTCCGCCCTCCTCTTCGCTGAGCTTGGACTGCACACAGCCCGCAGCCCTCTGGGCCCCTCAGATGCGGCCAGGAGCTCGGCCTCAACGGCTTTCCATCCTGCGTCTCCCTCCAACCTCTCTCCTCCCTCCCTCTCCCAGAAGAAAAAGAATCCTCTTTTCTGTGTTTTAAAGTGTTTCCACCTCACACCCATTATTTTCTCCTCCTCTTTACTCATCGTTCTTCTCTCTCACCAACTCCTTTGGTCTTTACCCCGTTGCAGTCTACTCTGTCTTGCTAGGACCGCACCCCTGGATAACAGGAGCACACCCTCCTTTCTGGAAACAGCCCCTCCTCCTCCACTGAGGTCCGTGACCAAACAGGGGACCCGCGCTAACTGCACAGTTGGGACGGACACGAAGGAAAGGAACACCTGCCAGGAGCGCCTCTTCCGGCACGCGGAACGCACACGCGCCCCTCTTTCCCATCTTCCCCCCACCTCCTCTCTCCTCTGAGGACCTCCCACACATCCTTCGGTCTGATTCACGTCCAGAAGGGGCCCCCAGTGTCCCCCTCTCACCTTCAACTTCACACGCCTGACACCCAACTCCTCCCTCTGACTGATAACCAGCTTCTCCTTCCGCCTCCCTTGTCTCTCTCGAAGGTCGGGTCTGGTTCTCAGCCGCAGACCCCTCTCCTCCCCTGGGCGGCCCGGGGACTCCACCCTCTTTCACTGCGGTGCTGTCCCGATGCTGTCCACGGGAATCTGCCCAGAGCCCACGCTCAGCCTGGCGGTTCCCCGACCAGAAGCTATCCCTGCCCACCCCGGGCCCACCAGATGGCCATTTGCTCGTTTGGTTTGACTGACTGTTTACAGAAATTTCGTTTCTGTATCTTCAGTGCAGTAAGTAAAAACAGAAAGACTCGGAGAAGCCACCCTCACTCTCCCTGAAGTCTCTCTTTCTCAGCAGGCCCTTCAGAGCTTCCCGCTAACCTGCCATCAGTCTGGTTTCCAATAAACACTCAGTGGCCCGGCCCAGTGGACTGACTCCCCGTAATTTTCCTGGAACACACTCTGGTTTCTGGTCCTACCGCCTCTCCCACGGCGCCTGCCGTCTGGCATGCCAGCCCTCTCCTTCCCTAGTAGAATCTTCCCCGTTGTTCGAGATGTGGTACAAATGCCACTTCCTCAATGACGCTTCCCTGAACGCGCCCGGCAGGAGAGGCTCCCCCTCCCTCACTATTCACGACTCAGTCCAGGCTCCTTAAAGACGACTGGACGCCAGCTGGCCCAGATGCATTTAAGGAGGCTTCCTTCTAAATGACACAGTCCCCAAGCACTGGCTGAACATGTCGGTACCCTACAGCATGCTAGGTCCCCGTACTCCGAGCGACTGCTTTTACCTGGCCCAGAACAGGAGATGGAGAGGAGCCGGTGGCCGTGGCTGGAGTGAAAGCTGACCTCTGCCTTAACTGGCCGGCACTGGGCACCGTGAGCGAGGGTTGGGCCGCCCAGGCATCCCAGTGATCGGTTTCTGGTTTCTCATTCGTGTTGGTGGGCCACCTGGAACGAGACACACGCCACCATGAGTAGCAGGTACTTCTAACTCGCCCGCTTTCCCCCCAGTAAACACAAACCCAGGACCTGGGTGGGGTTTTCTAAAGTTCAAGGATAAGGAGGAGAGGAAAAATCACTGGACCTAGTGGGGTCCGAGTGTCACATGCTAGCAACGAACCTCAGGCAGATTCGAGCAGAATCTCTGAACCTAGGTGTCCTCACTGGTAAAATGGGAACAGTATCCTGACACTTTGGCTGGTTGAGAGGGTCCCATGAAATACTGGATGGGAAGAACTCTGTAACTCCAAAGCACCAGAGAAACACCCTCACCGATCATGACTGTCATTTGTAACAATGGCTAAATCAGCAAAAAAAGAAGTTCGACACCAGGCACGAAAACACACCGGGTTGGCAGCTGGTGCCCTTCGCACCCTTGGCGATCCCGTCCACCACACGGCAAGCCCTGGGCCTCGGGGCCACACGCCAGTTGTCCTGGATCTCTGGGATGGCTTCATTTTGTAACTTTATAATGGTAAATAAACACACCTCTGAGACTACGGATCTACATGGAATTTACTTTTTACAACTTTGTGAGACATAAGTTGAAAATCAAGACAATTCCTTTGCTGGACTGCACGTCCTGATCTGGGTTTGGAAAATGAGACCGCACAGTACACACTCGATGAAGAAGGGCCACACCGACTGGACCCACTCGAAACAGAACATGGTATCTGTCTTCTATTTCAGCCTGTGCCTTGGTCTAAACACTCAGCACTCCTCAATCAAGATCAAGAAAGGAAGGGAGAGTTTCAACTTGGGCTCATGCCAGCGAAGGCTACTTTCAGCAGAGATCAGACAGGGGCCTCTGTTTGGTGCCCTCAGCCTCTCACACGAAATCTCAGTGGGGAACACTTGCTATTCCTCACACGCGTCCCTGCATTTCCTCCTGCCCTTGGTCATCGACACCCCCTATTTCCTCGTTCTGAGCTGTCTGACCCTTCTCCAGCATTTGACTCCGTGTCTTCAATTTCTTTCCTCTGAAAGATGGTGAGACTTTAACAAACTGAAACACTCACTCCAATCACATGTACCTCAATGCTGGTGTGGAGTATTTTTAGACAACTGCACATCTACACCAAGGTCCTGTAACCGAGCGTGTGGACAGAATCCAGCTATCTTCTCCACCCTTTGCTGACACCTGTTTTTAATGCCATTTCCTGATGACCAAGGGCACAGCACCAACAGTGGTCATGGGCGAGAACACACCCCTCTTTCCTCTCTGTCCATTTATTTGTAAAAAATGGATGAAGAGGGAAGCTTTAAAAGAAACAGCTTTCCCTCTTACTCAGAACCACATGACTGAAGTCAATTTCTGTTTCTGTCCAAGAAATGCTATTTACATGCAGGACGTGACTAAGTATTTGCTGACAGATGTGGACATCAAAGAGATCGTTAGGAAACTAGTTCTCCATTTCTTCCAGAAGGAAAGCGGCTGACAGATGACCAAATGGAACAAGAGAACAGGCTTCCATTCGCGGCGGGCAACCACGGCTGAGCGACGGCATCTAACATCCACTAGAGGCTCCACGCCCACCTCTCGCCAGTGGAGCAGTCAGAGAGGCAATGAAAGCGAGCCGGCTTCCTCCTGCGATGGACACCCCAAACAGTAACAACGCTGCAAGGAAAAAGGTCTCTCAGCAGGGATTCCAGGTCACCAGCAATAGCAAGGCTGCACGTACGTGGAGCTGAAGTCGGCCCAGTTGTTGGGGGTCGCGGAGGGCTCAGCAGAGGTCACCACTGGAGGTGCGGGGGTCTCCCTCACTGCCACCTTGGGTGCAGGGGTGGAGGTCAGGTCCGTCACTGGTTTGACTGGAGCAGGAACCTCGTTTTCTGGGATTTTCTCTGCGTAGTTTGCAGGAAACCACCCAGTCTTTCCTTTCAATTCTCCTCCTAGCCATCCCGGCTCTCCAGTCTGGCTTTCGTCCACCTGCAGGAGAGTCATGGGGTTTAGTTTCAGTGGGACTGACCCGTAAAGACACCAGACACTCTACAGAACGAGGCCCCGAGTCCCAACAGACTGACACGTGGCACAGACAGCTCTGCATCTGACTCAGGCCAGGATCTGGAGAGACGCTTCTACCCCCTGGCTCCGGACAGACAGGAAGCACTACGTACAGTTCCGGCTCTTGCCCTCTGTGCTTCTTTGCCTTTTTTCCCTCTTTCCAGTCCTGGCAGTTCAGAGAAAGTGCCTGAAGTCCTTTGGCCCCCAGTTTAAACTGCTAGAGCTATTTTGAATTGGAAAGTGATCTGACACATTTCATCACTCAAGAAGTCACATAATTATCACAAGTAATTTGAATTGGGTGATTATTTAAAGTTGAAAGCAAAGGGTGCAATCAATATAAATTTAGTGCTCTAAAAATCTCCGACAAGCAAGGAGTCATTCGGCCTACAGACAAGAAGATGAAAACCACAGCCTTAGGCGGTTTCCACCGGGAGCAAAGCTGACTGCTGTGTCCAGCCTTTGAAAAGCTCTGCAGATACATGATGGAAAAATTAAGGAAATAATTATTTATAGTAACAATGTTTATTAAGGTCCCATAGTTTTCTTTCATACAAACTTAATCTTAATAGTCATGAAGTGCATACAAGACTACAGAATTCTGCTGTTTAAAAATTTCAGAGGCTATTCAATATACCAAGTGCTTCTAACGTTTGCACCGTATTTCAATTGATTCAAAAGGATTCTTCAAAGTCAGCAGAATGATTCTACTATTTTCTGAGCAACAGTAGAATGAGTTTGGAGGACGGTTACATTCACTATTAGAAAATTATGTTGACTATGGTAAGTCAAAATAAGGGTCTATCGGAGACCTGATCTTATTCGAATCCCTTAACACACTATCTAAGTAAACATTTAACACTTCAGTGGACATTAATGTTACTTTTTAGAAATCACAGAAACGAATAGGTAGGGTCTTAACAATGATTTCAAAAAATTAGCAGAAATACCAGTTTTCCAACCCATTCCAATACTCAGTAAACAACCAACCAAACAAAGAGCAAAGAGCTGCGGGACCGAACGTCCATCGCACTCCACGCGGCGTCGGTAACGGGTGGAACACCCATTCACCTGCCTGCACTGGAAAGGCCGTGGGACGGGTGGGAAGAGTGGGACACTCAGCTGCCCTCCTGAACTCTACGCGTCACTTACCAAACAATCAGTACAGAGGGCGCACGTCAGTACTGCTGCCCCACCTGGGAACCTCTTTGTCATGGGGAAAAGCCATGTTCGAAGTGGAGAATTCTTCCACCGGGCGTGGCCCATGCAGAGTACAAGCCCCCTCAGAGGTTCTCCATCTCGCCTTCCAGTTCTGTTATTCTGGCCACTCACCATCGACTCCCCCACACTGCACCGCTCCTTCCACTTCCTGGGCAACCCCGAAAGCTTCTCTATATGAGAATTTTAGATGACATTTTTTCTACTTGGATCTTATTTTATTTATTAATATAGTTTCTTTTAAAGATTTTATTTTTGAGAGAGAGAGAATGGGAGGGACTGAAACACTGATGAGTTGCTTTTGGTTTGCCCCCAAATAGGGACCTGGCCCACAACTCAGGCATGTGGTGTGACTGGGAATCGAACTAGCAACCTTCAATTCACAGGCCAACCTGCAACCCACTGAGCCACACCAGCCAGGGCTACTTGAATCTTATTTTATACTAAACACAAAAATGGCTACATGCCTTTCCTTCTTCCTCCTTTATATTTACTAGTGATATTATGACACGTTTTAACTTTGCAGCTGCTTTGCCCTGGTAGCACAGCTGTTTTCAAACCAGCCTGTGCCAGGGCCTCCCCAACTTCTCAGGAGGTCCAGCAGTCATTCTGGGCAAAGGGGAGAGGCCATGCCGGTGAGTCAGGAGCCACAGCCACGTAGCAGCAGTCTCTAGACAGCAAAGCGAGGATGGGGCAGGGCCCAGCAATCGGCCTGCCCCAACTTAAACAGCACTTCTCCAGCTTATCGACTGGCTCACTGGGGGGCAAGTTCAACCTCCTGTCGCCTCGGCTCCCTCACCTGTGAAGTGGGGATCGCAACTGTACCTGTCTGCTCCAGCTGCTGCGAGGGCTGTTGCACATTTAGAGCGCTGCAGGGCATATGATGAGCGTTTAGTGGTGGGCTTGTTAAAGCCACCTCTCCTACTGTCCAGGCGCCTGCACTGCGGCCCTCCGCCTTGGGCTTCCACTCATTCTAAAAGCCTGGCCTCCGCTAGGCCCTTGCCTTAAGCAAGCACCTCTGGTCCTGCATATGGGGGCTGCCCTGCTCTAGAAACCGGGTCTGGCAGAAGCCTTCAGGTGTGCCTCTGGCCAGCAGTAATGCCTTAGAGCTGGGGGGTCAACCCCTGCTCACGGGCTCTCTGGAACTTCTCCAGGTCTGTACAAGCTGGACTTCCTGGATGCCAGCTGCCTGACCCGTATCCTGTGGTCCCCTGTGACACAGGGTCTTTTCTGGTCAACAAACTTCTGGCTGACCGGCCTGCAGCTGGATCGGAAGCCCCGAGGAATGTCCCGCTCTGTGGGCAGACTGACCACGCCCATTCCTGTCCCCTGCAGGGCAGAAGGCACCTCCCCTCCGAAAGCTGCTGTGACTACTTAGGATGGGCAAAGGCTGCCCATGACCTGTGCAAATAAGAACTTGCCCCTCCCTTCACAGCATTTCTCTTTTAGCCAAGAAATTCCCTGGTCAACTTTGACCAAACAACAGTCTCAATCAACTGGATTTATTCTTAAGGGATTTTTATGAATAATTACATTTTCATTTTAATGTTCAGAGAATAAAATAAAAATTCACTCTTCACATTAAATTAACCAGTTAGAGAAAGCACAAAGGTTCTCATAGGAAAATGAGAAGCATTTCTTCCTGGGTTTGGGAAACTTTAGCCGCAATGTCAATCCGACTGTGGAAAACCATTATACAAGACTAGGGTAAGAACCCAAAAAGCGGGGCCTACTAACTTCTTTGTAACACAGAGGCCTCAATGAGGACTTGGACACGAGTACAAAAAGTGGAATCATGCTGGTGGCTATAAATCAGAGGGATTCAAAAGATTAACAGCAGTGGCCTTAATACAGTTTCATGTAACCAGACCCATGGAGCTGCCTCCCAGTATCTGGCGTCATCACAGTGGAAATCAGCCAAGTGAGAAGCACAAACCCCAGGCGTGACCTACATGCCTGGGAATATGCCGTGGATCTAGAAAAGGTGAGTAGTTACACGCTGTGCACTGCAGGGCACGCAGTCGGAAGCACACCATGGCTGTCAGGCTCGAACACACGTGGCTGGAGCCCAGCGATAGCACATCTCCTTTCTCAGCGTTTTGTGCTTCACAGCTGCCACCTTCATTAGGAAGGCAGCGTTACTATGTCTACAACCCCCGACTTTTGTCACAAGAACAGGGAAGAACAGTCCCCTCTCCCCTCACAAGCACGACAAAGACCGGGAAGAGCAGACAGGTTCAGGGTGTGGATGGACTCCCACCAGCTCACGAGCTGGCATTCGCTGAGCCACTGGGAGCAGCACGCGTTTCGTGCGTCTGCCCGGTGGAAGTAGAGGGCTTCCCTCGAAACTCCTGGGTGAGGATACTGAATTGCTTTTTAAAGCTCCAATCTGGAGGCTGGCAAATTTTTCCTCTAACTATCACACTACTCAGCTCTGCCGCCGCAACGAGAAAACCGCTGGAGACAGTAGGTATGTGAAGGAACCTGGCTGTGTGCCCACAGAACTTCCTTCTGAGGCCCCAGGCGGCCCTGGCCCGGCCCTGGTCCACGTGCGTGCACTGGCCCCTCCAAACAGCCGCAATGCTCTGACTAAATATGACCAAACAAGCAGTGCTCAGATGGTAAGCTTATGAAAATCTAAGGAAGGCAGAAAGGAAAGGGTAAGTTTAAAAAAAATTCTCCATCCAGAGAAGAAAAGGCAGAACTGGGTTTAAATTGGTATGAGAGGAAAGCTGAGTGAGAAGACAGACACTTTCCAGAACGATTTGACCTGCTGATGGCTGACAACTGCTAAGGAAGTTTCCTTTTTTGGGTATTTTAAGAAGAGGGTATTTTTTCAGAACTACTGTAGGACTAGTCCTGACAAGAAAGAGAGATTAGGTTTTATCAGTGCTCAGATCAGTAGTTCCTGAAACTAAACCCCAAGAGAATCATCTGGAGAGGACGCTAAGCCTGTGCATGGACTCGCTGTACCCAAGACTCTGGGGAGGGGCCTTGGACGGTTCCTCGTCAGCTTCCAGAGCAGTTCTGATGAATGGGTCCTGCTCCACCTGATCCGGCCAGCCGACCCGACCAGCCCGTGCTCAGACGCACCTCGGCCACACAGCGGCGAGCACAGGTCTTCTCATTTCCCACGCTGCTCCACCACGTTCCACGTGGCCAGTCGGACTTATCCACCCCCACACACCGGGACCTCCAGACTAGAAGACAGGCCACAGATTCTCAAAGTATCAAACCTTAGCTGTCGAGGTCAAACTCAAGTATGAAACTTCCATTCAGAAGTCTGAGCACCTCAGTTCACTCTGATTCCTGTTCCCCTTTCAAACTCGTGGCAGAACCAGTGAGCAACCACTGAAGCACTTTACCACCGTCTGGCTTTCCGAACATGCACTTCTCCCTGGTTTCTAAAAAGATTTTAAACCCGAATGGCAGACATCATTTTCTATTTCTTTGCATTATCGACATTTAGAACAGGACTGTGTCTAAGATATCACTTTAGTTTGTTAACCACAAATGAATATGTTTTTGGAGAAAATTGGGCTGATAATCAAGTTTTTTCAAAAGAGAAACATTTTTCCTTAAGCCCCCTCCAAGACTGCCTATGTTGAAAAAGAAAACACTGCTACGCGTCTAAAATCTAACAAGTGCTGTGGCTGCTTTTCAAAGGTGTTTAACGCAACCTGAGCATGTCATGAGCACTGTGCCGACGAGTGAACCCTGACCTATCTCACTGAGAGAGGTTGACAGCGACGTTCTAAGGACATATTTTTGAACCGGTTTTAGTCTTCTCCTGAGGTTATGTTTACTGATTTGAGAGAGAAGGGAGGGAGGACAGAGAGACAGAGAAAAACATCAATCGGTTGCCTCCCATACACACCCCGGCCAGGGATCGAAACCACAACCTTTTGATGGATGGACGATGCTCCCACCGACTGAGCCCCTGACCGGGGTATATCTAACCACGTATTTTTCAAGCTCACTTTTCTTACGCAAACTTCATGAAATAACAAAATTGTTACTATTACATGTCAATTTCCTCCTTTTTTTTTTTTTTTTGCACTGATTGTTACCTCACAAAGGTAGCACAGTGGTGCGTCATCTGGGGGGTCACGGCCCACTTTGTAACAAAAACCGAAGACACTGCCGCTGCCCCTTTGGCAGGCCAGCACGCCCCCCCAGCAGCAGCTCCGTGTCTCCTCACGGGCGCGGAACACCCAGGACAAAGCGAGCGCCGTATCAGCCCCGGGCATACATCTCTGCCACACCTCTCGAAGCTGGATTTATTTTTTAGTGGCTTATTAAAATGCTGACACATTTGTAAATATGACAATACTATAGAAGTACATAAGATTAGAAAAGAAAGCCCCTCCCTTCCTGCCCAGTGCTAACCACTGTTAACAGTTTGAGGTCTATATATCCAGACTGTTAACTACACATACACAAACATTCGAACATACATACATACATACATACATAGTTTTTTACTTAACCAAAACCCAGTTATATTCTTTATATTGCTTCTGCTTTTTTTCCTAAACTGGAGAGCTTATTTGTAAAGTAGATGTAGGTAATTTTTTCGAGCATCTTCATTCCATTTCTTGTTTAGCCGCATTGTGATTTACTTAAACTGCTCCCTCCCGAGGCAGCACTGGGCTGGTCCGTATTCCGCGCTCCCAGCCGTGCTGCGGTGAGCGCCCGTGCGCACATGTGCTCGGGCATGTGCTGGAGAACAGCTAGAGGAGGGAGGCAAGCGAATGTCTGAGAATTTTCAATCTCTGCAGGCACTGCCGAGGACTCAGTCGGTTCAGGCAACCACACCGACGATGTCTACGACGCCCGATTTCCTACACTTGGCAAGGCTGGAGAGTATCAAACTTTTAAATTTACTCAGTTCAGGGATAAAAATATCTCATTTTTTAACTTGCATTTTCCTCATCACCAATGCAATGAAACATCTTTCCATTTATTTTAAAAATTATTTGCTCTCTTTCATCTGTAACTGTCTCTACGTATCTTCCACCAACTTTTCTAAATTGTGGGTTTTTTCATATTAACTCTTTGGAATCTTTATATAATGTGGATATTAACCTTTTGTCTCTTACATATTTTGTAACATAAATGTTTTAATTTTTTATATAATCTGTCTGTTTGTGTCACGTATGGCTTCTGGTTTTAACTTACAAAGGCATTTCTTAGCCAGATAACTATTCCAATACTCACATCTAAAAAGTATTTTTAGAATTGTATCTTTTATGTTTGACCCGCTTGAACTTATTTTTGTCCAGGGCCTGAGCTAGAGACTGGACCCAGTGCGGAGCCCGAGACAGAGCCTTCAGGTCAGTTCCGACCCAGCGTCTTGCACAGAGGAGCCTAGGACACAGACCTGCTCGCCTTCCTGCCCCCCCCCCCCGTACAATGTACTACGCTTCTCCACCATGACGACACCCGAAGATACGTGTACTCACACAGAACTGAAGTGACAGGGAGAACAAAAACATCTACTCAGAGGCAGACTTCCTGACAGGGATAGAGCACTTACCCATTGCCCTTTAACCTCCACCAGGAAAGCAAAGGTTTAAAAGCAAAACAGACGTTTAAGGTTTCATTCTTACAGCAGAGCTAAACTCTACTCATCTCATCAAGCTGGCGGTTAACTAGCCAATTTAAGAAAAAGGACTCAATATTATTGTAAAAAAATTATGTTTCAAAAATTAGCAATATTTCCTTACTAAAATACAGATCTGTAACATTTCCAACACATCCTTATCTCAAGGAGAGAACATTACTTTTCTGCACCTTGTGTTGCAACAAAATCCAATTACAAAAACATTAGGCTTTTTTTATTTTAAACGGTGTAATAAGCCAATTTTGGAACAAGGTCCTATCTGATGTCACATAGAGCCTTCATGATTTCTAGATTCCTGATCTTCCATGACATTACATAATTTACAATGAATGCACTTTAAAAGGCACGCATTTCAGGTTTGCAGCAATGTGGGTGAGGCAGCCTCAGGCCATTAGAAAACATGACGGAGTAGGAGGAGGTGGAAAAACTGTAACCCTGGCCCCTGGCATCACTGCTCAGGTGCAGAGAGGTGCCTGCCCCCCACGGAAGCCAGTTCTTTCCACGCAGGAGCAAGGCTGGCACCCAGCACACTCAGGCACTCAGAAACCATGTGCAGAAAGGACTGGAATGTATTTGAAGATATACTCAATACTGAAGTCTCAGTCAGATTCTGGGCCTTTGGCCTTCACTCCCCTATATCCAGCCCATAATTAGAGAAAAAGTGATCAAGAAAATGGGAAAAGGGACTGACCTCTCTGTTCTTCCCTTATATTTTGGCCCATTAAAGACCATATATTCTATGCAGAGACCCAATGTACACACATAAAACGCATGAGTAATAGTACAACACCCTCCCTCTGTACTTCAAAGACATGGAGTCCTGGTATGGGAAACATTTGTCTCACCTCCGCACTTGCGTAGTTCTGTTAAAACGTCAACCCACCCCTTCTGTTTTTCAATGCTAACAGTAATGCAAAGTCAAGCCACTTCTCAGACTCTTATTCTTAAATTGATAACTAGATGAACAACTAATTTCTTTCAGAGAATAATTTAGTCGACCGCATTGCTATATTCTTTCTTACACTGGTTCTTGTTGTCTTAGTTGCAATCATAAGATTATATTTAATTAAGAAAGCAGATTAACTGTATTTAATTCACTCCTCTTCACAGTTCAAAGTTTACATGGTCAAAGGGAGAAAAAAAAAAGATGTTTTTGACCTAAAGACACAGAAGTTATCATTGGCAATTATAAAAATAATGCTAGAGTATTTTGCATTTAAAACTTAATTTTTAAAGACTACTCATAGTATGTAAGTCGTAATCTGAACTCAGAAATTACCATATCATTACAGATTTAGAAATAAGCAACGCTGTACTACAAACCCATTTTCCTTGACAGCTCTATTTTAAAGTAATGTCAATAAATTTTTAAATGTCTTCTTTCGGTGTACTAGAAAAGGAAGAAGAATGAGCCTATACTTCAGAGACCCGGAAGCTGGATTACTGGAGGTCACTTTCACGTTGTCCAGTCAACTCCAAAGGAAGGACGATGATGGTCACGAACAAAACCACACGTCACCGCTATCGTTCTTACCATGACTATGTCTCCCGGTTGGATCGTGATCTCATCGTGACTTCTGGACTCAAAGGGGTACAGTGCACGGTAATACACCACTTTCACGTCCTCCTGTGCGGAGATTGTGAGCGGGCCCTTTTCTGTTCACAAAAAAAGGGGGGGCGGGGGCAGAAATGGGAAAAATGAAACATTACACAGAACACAAACGCGTGACGAGCTGAACAGCCGACGCCTCCACATCCAAACAACCCGTCCATTGCAGAGGTTTCTGGCACAGGCCCTGAAGGCCGAAGGAAGCCACACCCGATGCCACACCTCAGACCCGCCGCAGGGTGTCAGGGAAGCCTCTACACAAAGGCCACCTCAGTGCCACGTGCAGTGAGGCTGAGGCTCTGGGCTCTGCCCGCTGGTTTACACTCCAGCGCGGCACACGGTGAGCTCCACGGCCCTGCCCCTCCAGGGTGTCCAGTACAATGAAGCAGTTCCAATGGGACCTGAAATCTGGATGAGCCGAAAGAAAGTCCGTTTGGGGAGGGCAACGCAGCACAGCTTCCCACGTGAACAGACACGGGAGCGGTGATGGTTAGGCTCCAAATGCAGGCTTGTAAAACCCAAGAGCCTATTTCACCCAGAAGAGTTCCTACTGACAATCCCGGGTGAAGTGCGGGGTTGAGCCTAAGGACAGGTCCTAGACGAAGATAACTTAGATTTTAAATGAGATAAAATTTAAAGAATGAGTGCGAGCAGAGGAGGGTCCGGACCCGGTCAACCATGACGACTCCCGGGCCCTCTGAACTGCTTCACCCCGGCGCTCTGACGCACGGCCGCCCTCCCTGGAGGCAGAAAAAGGAAGACGCCGTGCGCTGTGGTCTGGGAGCTGCTGTGCAGACTGTCCACTGACCGAAGGGAAAAGCCCTGATCTAGGAGGGAACAGAAGGAACTGAAACTGACTGCCCCAGATCAAATCATGGAAAACTGATTTTCATATAAAGCAGTCGGAAAACATGTCTGCACACGGCCGGGGCTCTGGTGCGGGCCTGACGATTGTCCCGGGCGGCGTGCGCTGCCAGGCAGGAGGGCGGCGGCCCCACCTCGGAGCCCTCACCCCGCCCCTGCCCACTGTGCCACAGGAAACAGGCCTTTAAGGAACAGCGTGTTTCTGTCTTTTCTGTCAGTATACCAGCAAAAAGCATGCTGACGATCAAAGTCAGTGTAATTTACTATACAAAGAAAAAGGCAATCACTTTGTTCAGCTGAGTAGAGTCTGCACAGCAGTAAAGCATTATACAGCCACATGAGAATTTTAAAAATACATTCTAGTTTGCAACTGATATGAGGGATGCTTTCTAGCAATTTAAAAGTTTTCCATTCATCATTACTTCATGAGAAAATTTATGATAAAAGGGCAGAAAACAGTCACACCCCTGAAAAGGTGAAGACCACGGTTCGATGCGGGGCAGACTGAAGACAGTGAGTGTCACATCGGCTCAGGCACACAGGAGAGGTACCGCTCCCTGTTCTGGAGAGAGCCCAGGAACTCCCAGAGAAAACACCGGAGAACGAGAGAGGCGGCGGGAAGCTCGGGACCTCCGCCGGAGCCCGGGCGTCTGGGTGAGGAGCCCTGGCAACGAGACTCAAGCGCTGTTGTTGGCAAAAGACTCCGGAGGCTGGTGTAATGGCAGCCACAGGCTGGCACGGTGGTGGCAGAGTTGAACAGAGCCTCATAACCCTACAGAACGAACAGCTGCACTGTCCCAAAAAAGAAGCCTGACATTGTCACCTCTATTAATATAGCAGGGTAGGGCCCGATTACATAGGGACATTTCTCAGGAGGGTGTGAGAGCGCAGATGACTGCTTTTCTAGAACGTTTTGGCCCCTAGTACCTGCGGTGGACCAGGGTGCGTGGACAGCCGGCTTAGCGGGTTCGTGGTGTTGCGGGAAGAGCCGGCCCAGCTTGTCTTGAGCTTCCTGTCTGCCTCTGTCTTCGCCATCCTTCTTCCTGGCGCTCTCCTCCCTCTTGAGTTTTTCCTCTTCGTGGAGCTTCCGCGGCCGCTGATGCTCATCGTCCTGCTGTGCGCGCTCCAGGCACTGCCTGTCCCTCTCCTGCGCTCGCCTGTCAACAACACGCTTAATTACAGCAAGGACACGACTCCGGGTTAGCGCACAAACCGCTCCACCTGATCCACGGGGTGCTCTGGACACAGGACTCCAGATCAATGAAACAAAGGCTCTAGGGGCCCCTGCTCTGAGTGAGATGAGACCGTGCGATTCAGAGAAACATGGGAAGCATTTCTCATGTAGCTTATCAAACTATCAGAATAGTATCAAAACACTTCTCCATTTTAAAACTGGTCTATAACTGCAAAACAACAAAGTCGTAACACATGTGGGGACATGGCTCCCATAAAGGGAAAGGACACCCCATACTGAAGTGACACACTGCCCCAGCGAGTCCACGAGCCATGGGGTGACTGAGGGCACACCTTGTCCGACGCACACACAGAGCCCCCCAGCATGCGGCCAAGAGCAACAGATCACTGTGAGCCCCTGAGGTAGTAACCGTCCATCATGAACAATGACTCCTGAACAGTTCAGTGAGTCTGACTTCTCCATGCTTGTTTTTCAAAGCCGGTGACACAAAGAGATCACAGCAATTAAATGCAGGCCTTGAAAATAAAATACTTGAAATGCACACTGTAGGAGAGGAAGAAATAGGGAGACAAACACTGATGTACAAGAGAAACACCAATTGGTTGCCTCTCACACGCACCCATCCGGGGACCTGGCCTGCACCCTGGCGTGTGTTCTGACTGGGAACTGAACTGGCAACCTTTTGGTTTGCAGGATGATGTCCAACCCACTGAGTCCCACTGGTCAAGGCTAAATGCACACTTTAGATGGAACTAACGTGCATTAATAAGTGATATGTTAGTGATAACACACTTAAACTACGTTCACCCTCACGCTGGGCAGGCAGGGCCTGTCACGGTCACCCACATTGCGCAGACGAAGAACATGAGGTCCCACAGCCACACCCGCCTGGGGTTCGATCCCAGAGCCCACACCCTGACCCACTGTCCTGTGACGTGGCCTCTGCACAAAGGTCACCTCCCAGAATCAGGAAACCCCCCAATGGAACACAATACAAGCAAATAAAACTTTTATTCTCCACTTAAAAAATATTACACTTATTTCTATTCTTTATCAATGGAAAAATGTAGTGCAGTAGAATTCTTTTTAACTTAAACATTTTACTTACAATTTTAAAGGTTTTATTTTATTTATTTTTAGAGAGTGGGGAAGAAAGAGCGGAAGAGAGAGAAACAACCATGCGTGGTTGCCTGCGCACCCTACCCAGCTGGGGACCTGGCCCGCACCCAGGCACGTGCCCTGACCGGGACTCCACCGACGACCCTCTGGTCCACAGGCCGGCGCTCAGTCCACCGAGCCACACCAGCCGGCCCTACTTACAATTTTAAACCATCGTAAGAAAACAGAAAAAAACTTTTGGGAGTGGTAGGGGTGGTTAACTGTTCATCATGACAACAACAACAAAACCCCCACAATAAAATCTGCTTCCATATTTTCTTCTAACAAGGTCAGTCACCGTTTACAGGGCACGGCCACGTAGTTTCTAAAGTTACATTCTGGACACTATTTATCACGTGCCCACAAGCACAAAATCTGACCTTTCTGCATTACAGTATTCTGTGCCATTTCTATTCTGAAGGAATGCGCAGGTTCAGTGTGGCCCACAGTGCGAGTGCGGAAGGCGTTTCACAAACTCTGAAGGTAAGAAAAGGATGGGTTGGTCAGCACATCCGAGGAATTCATCCTTGCTCCATAATCCTAACCCTGCTCCCAAGGCAACCAAAACTTGTTCTTCAAATTGGTTTGAGACCCTACCCACCTACCCATCGGCATGAAAACACACAAACAAAAGTACCCAAAGCACCAGACTCAAAACACCACAAAGACCCAGATCAGAAACTCGCCCCACTCCGGGCGGTGGAACTAAGCTCCGCCCACTGGAGTCAGTGACCTGCCTAAACAAACTGTCTGATTCGTCATCTTTTTAGTCTAATTTCAATAATCAAATTTTACAAATTATACTACATCATGGAGATGTTTGGTCATTTTTGTTTCTTAGTGTCTATTTTTATTTTTAATTGTTCTTTAATCAATAAATTACAATGAAGTATTTTTTCTATTACCATTTAATCCCCTTATATCCTCCTCCCTGCTTAGTGTCTAAAATTAATAAAGTTTAAGAAGCAAATACCCAGTGACAAAAGCAAAAGCAGACCCACCAGAAGTTTAAAAATGTCTACAGTCTACTGCAGAAAGTTACAAGTAAAAACCACAAATGCAAAGATTCAGACACAAACAAACAGAAACAAGAGTCTATCCGCACGCAGCAGCAAATGTTCTGCTTCTGTGCTCAGGTTTACTCTGCAGCTGAAGAGAGGAGAAAGGGGAGTCCTTCCTGAGAAACCCTGGGTGGCAGAACCCCCCCCACTGCTGTTAAAAGGCTGTGAACTGGAAAAGTAACTTGGTCATTGGCATGCAAATGAGCTCACCAAGTGTGCCAATTTCCTTGGATAATTCCACTTATCTGCATAGTGGTGACTTGGGTGAGCTCTGGGAACCAACCAAAAACTTCAGGGGTGCTCACACATGCAAAGATTTGCACACACGCATGTTTGTGCGGACACACGTGCCTGGGGCTGGGGTTCTGTCTGCTGCAGAAAGCCCTCGGAGAGGCCAGGCAAGGAGCAGTGAGCACTCAGGGTTCCTTCCCGACGGGTCCGCAACCGCCCAGGAGACTCACCTCTGGGCTTCCTCCTTCTGTCTTTCCAGTTCGGTGATCCTTCGCTCCTGTTCTCTCTGTTTCAGCCGTTCAGCCTCTATGGACCTTTGTTTCTGGAACTGCTGCTTATTATGCATTTCTCTTAGTTCCTATAAATAATGAAAACCAGGCGATGCATGAGGAGACAGGCACTGCCACCGTTGGTCTAGGAGCACACGGTGCAGCAATGCACTGTGGAGAAGCCCACACGCCCAGGAGATAACACTTCAGATGTGAAACACGCTAACTACACAAGTTCACACGGCTGATCTGCACAGGCTGAGTAGGACCCCACCGCAGCGAGCCACCCACAGGGCAGCTGTTGATTTTGGTCGCAAATTAGATGAAAAAATGAAAGCTACACTAAGTGAAATGAAGGAAAATGCACAGGGAATCCATAGTGATGGGAAGGAAACTGGGACAAATCAATGGAGTGGACCAGAAGGAAGAAACAACCAAACAGAAAAGAATGAAGAAACAAGAATTCAAAAAATGAAGAGAGGCATAGGAACCTCCAGGACATCTTTAAACGTTCCAACATCCGAATTATAGGGGTACCAGAAGGCAGAGGGGAAGAGCAACAAGTGGAAACCTTATTTGGACAAATAATAAAGAACTTCCCCAATCTAGCAAAGGAAATAGACTTCCAGGAAATCCAGGAAGCTCAGAGAGTCCCAAAGAAGTTGGACCCAAGAAGGAACACACCAAGGCACATCATCATTACATTAGCCAAGATTAAAATGAAGGAAAGAATCCTAGAAGCAGCAAGAGGTAAGGGGACAGTCACCTACAAAGGAGTCCCCATCAGACTGTCAGTGGATTTCTAAAAAGAGACCTTACAGGCAAGAAGGGGCTGGAAAGAGGTATTCCAAGTCATGAAATCCAAAGACCTACAACCAAGATTGCTCTATCCAGCAAAACTTTCACTTAAAATGGAAGGACAGATAAAGGGCTTCTCAGATGAGGTCGAGTTAAAGGAGTTCATCATCACCAAGCTATTACTATACAAAATGTTAAAGGGACTTATCTAAGAAAAAGATAAAAAATATGAATAGTGAATGGACAGCAAACTCAGTTATTAACAACCACACCTTAAACAAAAGCAAACTAAGTGGACACCTAAAACAGGAGCGGAGCCACAGAAATGGAGATCACATGGAGGGTAAGCAACAGGGGAGTGAAAAGAGGGGCACTGGGAGAAGGTACAGAGAATAAGTAGCATAGATGGTGGGGAGAAAATAGACAGGGGGAGGGCATGAGTAGTGTGGGAAATGTAGAAGCTAAAGAACTTATGAGACATGGACATGAACTAAAAGGGGGGAAGGGTGGGGGAGGGGGTGTGCAGGATGGAGGGGAATGAAGAGGGAAATGGGACAACTGTAATGGCATAATCAATAAAATATATTAAAAAGAAAGAAAATAAAAATGCCCTGTGATTTCTTTCAGGGAAGACATTTTTAAGGTGACAAATCAATCTGGAGTCATTAAGTTCTCCATTTAGGAAACGAAAGACCTACTGGGAGAAGTAGCTGAGAAAAACTTTACACGGATTTGATCAGCTTTTCCTCGTGGTCAGCCTCACTGAAGTGACCCTGAACATGCATTACCTCTCAGCACGATGATCCCTCCACCACAACTAAAACAAAAACAGACCTACTAAGAAATTACTAAGACCCAAAACCCAGTCTCTCACTTGTGGCTCTCCCCATAACCACCTTGTTTTTCTAATACCGCAACAACTTTATTGCATGTAGTTCAGTAACACCACAACAACTTATTTCTTAGATATTTCTCTAACAAGACGGTATCAAGTGCACCACTTTGCTGATTTTTCTTCTGTGAGTTCTGTTCACAGGTATATGTTTTACACTAGATACAGTGTATAATAATTTAATATTATGTCCTAATAAAGTATAACACCCTTCTTAAGGAAAAAAGAAATTCTTAAACATGTATTCAAGAAATTTTAGTTACATGTTATACACAAAAATATGAGAAAGATGAAACTCCTATAAAATGTGTAGTATATATAAATTAATTAAGATTTTTACCACCAATAATATCCATGGAATTGTATGACACAGCAGTTTCTTAACTAGGGTCTGTGAATTGGTTTTAGGTCTGTACATACTATCGAACCACATGTAACATGGGCAAAGAAGCCTTTGATTCTCAAAGGGGGTCTTTCATCAGACAGATTATGAACCACAATAAGAAAGTGACTGGCAAATAAAGAGTCTGTTTTGTGTTAAGATAAATGACAATCAGCTTGCTTTTAACTTTATTTCTTCAACCAAAGAGGAAAAGTCACTTATTTCCCCTAAGGAATTAAGATATTATCACCATGCCCTGGCTGGTGTAGCTCAGTGGACTGAGCACAGGCCTGCGAACCAGAGGATCACAGTTTGATTCCCAGTCAGGGCACATGCCTGGATTGCAGGCCAGTTCCCAGGAGGGGACACACAAGAGGCAACCACAGACTGATATTTCTATCCCTCTCTCCTTCCCTCTCCCTCTAAAGATAAGTAAATAAAAAAATCCTTTAAAAAAGCGATTATCACCATAAAACGTCTTTGGCCATCTATGGCACACAGCCGAAGTATTTCTAAAACAATATGCTTGACAAATTCAATACTCAAGAAGATAAACCTGGCTGGTGTGGCTCAGTGGTTGACTGCTGGCCTGCAAATCAAAGGACTGCTGGTTCGACTCCCAGTCTAGGGCACATGCCTGGGTGTGGGCCAGTAGGGGGCAAGTGAGAGGCAACCACAGACTGATGTTTCTCTCCCTTACCCTCTCAAAAGTATAAAATAAATAAAATCTTTAAAAAAAAAGAAGAAGATGCCCTGAGAACATGGCTCACTTTCAAGTTTACTGAAGCCAGTTCCATGGCTTTGCCAGGGGCACAGAATCACCGGATTTAAAAGCTGTTTCTCTTTCATTTGGTTTTAGAGAAACTCACAAATAGATGTATTATGTGAGGTGATATTACTTAAAAGGTAAAATAGAATCCATCTGAACAGTGTGAGAGGGTCCATTTTCATAAACATTACTTTGCATAAATGCTTGTAAAGAGAGAAAAATAGCAGTAAGGGGTCTATGAAAGAGCAGCAACGAGTGGAAATCCATCGCTAACTTGACTGTGTAACTCTGCTTCTAGTTTCTGCCTCAGGCTGTCTCAGAAAGGGGAGACAAAAACAAACACGCCCTAACTACCTGAAATTCATGAACTCGGCACTGCAGATCAAAATAAGGACATAGCTCTTGTATTTATAATAATCTTTGGTGTTCATATTAAATTGGCCTCACAGAAAATAGATCTAGGTACCAGCATGAGAAACATCAGGGATTGTTTTGTCTAAACCTAAATCCCAAAGAGAAGTGCTTTTATATAAATAAACATCACTTATTTCTCACCCACGGATATTAAGTAGCACAAAATATAATTTTTATAAGGCTTTTGAGTCTTAAATTATAGTAACTTATCCTAATTAGTTGGTTGTAGAACAAATGAAAGCAATTTTAAAAGCCAATCACCAAACCCAATAAGGACAGGGGAACTTGTTTATATCCGTGTGGAAAAATCTGAAAAATAACTAAGTATTTCAAAACATAGAAACGGTATAGAAGTACCGAAATCAAGGTAAATTGATATTCTATTTACCACAAAATTATAAAATTTATTCATTCTTGATACAGTAAAAGTAGGAGTACAAAAAACATATTGACTGGTTACTTAAATTCCAAGAAGGGGTATACTAACATTCAGAGAAATATTTAAATGTTACTTCTAAATCTGAAGTCAACAGCCAACCATCCAGAAGTCCGGTTCCCGACGGCACAGGCTGGCAGCAGACGCACCCTCAGTGCCCCGGGAGAGCCAGAGAGGAATGCACAGAGGCCTGTGGGCACGGGCGTGGGTCAGGAAACAGGTGGACAGAAAGGGAACAGGGCTAGAAAACCCTGCCCTCTCGGCAACAGGAATAGCTAATTAAGGATCTTTTCTCATGTCTCTCGTACCACCAGAAAGAGAAAAATGACTCTATTTTGCCCTGAAAAGTCTGAGTTTCCCCAACATGTCTTAGCTTTCTTTACAAGGCCATAGCCCATTATTTAAAATGCCTGTGATTCTGAAGGGCACAGCTGTCAGAGGGTTGGCCGGCCGACTGGGATGGCGCAGATTCTATCACATAACATCTGTCAGCTTTTTTGAGTCTTGGGAGTGTTCTGATTATTTTTCTATGTTCAAGGAATCTGTGTAAAGTTTCTGCACTCACAAGTTGCTGAATGAGAGAGAATTTTATTACTTCTGTGCAGAAGAGGTCTTTTCAAAAATGATCACACAGATAAAAATAAAATGGAATCTTGAACAAAATAAGACAGTAAACCATGAAACAGCCAAACATGATTCTACCGATAAGAGACGGTGAGGCTGTGACTGGAATTCACACCGACCCCTCTGGCTGCCTCTGCACCTCTTCTTTCCGAGTGTTTTCCTTTCCTTCACTGTCTGCCTCCGCATGCCTTTCCCCCGACTTCTATTCTGCTCTGCAGCTCTTTGTCCAGCTCTTTTCTTTTCTCCTGCTCGCTAAACATTTTGCCTTTCCTGCCTTCACAATGAATGAGCCCGCCATGAAAGCAAGTTCTGAAAGCAAGAGCATACACGCCTTAGTTAAACCAGGAACCTTCGTCACTATAGGGGCTTTCTCATTTCAACAACTGAGCTCCTAGGAGCAATTTCTAGGACATATCAATTACAGACAGAACTTTTGTTTCGATAGCCTCTTATATCATGTGCACACACATGTGCACATGTGTACACACACACACACACTCTGTGTAAGCATGAGAGCAAAGTGAAGAAAATCACTAAGTTGGCTTGAATAAATTTCCCTTAAGAGCACTTTCCTAGAATTGTACAACTGAGAAAAGTTCATTACCCATTATTCTGGAGAAAAAAGAAAGGCACAAATATCTCACTCTCAGATGACTAGACAATTTGGCCAAGAATCTCAATTCAAAGGTCAAGTAAAAATCTCTAATATACGTCCTAATTTTTTTTCTATTTCTAGTAAGAAAAAGAAAACAGGAATTTTTGTTTTTTCCTAGCTACAAAAGCTAAATTAGCCAAAATTAAGTATAAAAGATTTTAAGCTTGCAAATGAAAGTGTTTGGGAAAAGTGTAAAATCCAGTTTTTTATGAGAACATAATTACTAAAAACTCCACTATCTACAGAAATCTCAACACATGATCACTGCTGATGCCAGCCGAGCCGCCTGCAGTCTGCTTGCACTATGAGCCGACGTGCTCAAGGGGAGGGGGTGCAGGGACGTGGCAACCACCGCCCGCATCCCCACCGGCTCTGGCTCTGTCCGACCTTTACTGTGTGAATGTGACAAAACCACCCACCTCTCTGCCCAGAGACAAGGCAATTTCTCTACTGAACAGTAAAACTTTAAAATAGGATGTAACAAAACAAAGATCTATATTCAGGGACAATCCTGAAGCTGAGGAGGGGCAGACCAATTCTTAGTTTTAGAAGAGAAAAGTCCCTTTTTAGCAGACTCCCAAGAACACGGGAGAGGTGAAGACTGGAGCCCAGCTTGTAGAGTCAACTTGATGTCGTCATCAACGGACAAGAGGACGGAGACACGTAAACACGGGATTCCGGTGAGAGACAGATGTCGTGCTGGGACCATGGGGCCAAGTCGGGGCCACGCACTCAGCCATAATTCACAGGAGTCGGTTCATTTTTACGTTTTGGATCATACACTGCTCCTCTACAAATGTGAGGACTTTCACGAAGGCTGACCAACCAGCACAATACATTTTTTGCCTGGGGGTAAATATCAACTCATCATCTAGCAGTTAGAAAAGCTAGAGGCAGGACGTAGGTGTGCGGGAAGACGCAGAACAGTTACCTTCAGCTGGTTATTGAAAATATCGATCTCCTGGAGTTTTGATCTAGTTTCTTTCTCCACTTCATCCAGCTGGTCTCGGAGCTGCTGACGAGCTAGTTCTTTTGCTTCCAAGGCTCTTTTGAGTGTAAGAAGTGAATCTCCTATTTTAGGAAAACATTGTGAGATAAGAAAAAGAAACTGGCAGTGAGGAGAATGGTTTTTAATATTCTTCCAGGTAAGGGAACTTCTGTCAGTAAAAAGCAGGTCAGGCAAATTTAAAATAAACACCTACTGTGCAAACTGTTTTGCTGAACTTGCTTTAACTGGTCACCGAGTATCTGTTTTTCTGGAATGAGCCTTCCGAGCATCTGCTGGGACTCCTGGAGGGAGGGAGGGGGACGACAGTGAGTATCGGGCACTTCCAGCCTTCTGCCCCTCACGGCCTCCTCCAGCCCCATCCCAAGGCCTCTGGGGTGAAACTGCATTTAATCACTAGTTAGAGAGATTCCTGTTTTCTGCCCAAGGAATTAACTGTTTGCCAAATGCTTTTCATTGGAGTTAAGACAAGCTTAGCTCCCTTGGTATTTCTTAAATTTTTGTTGACTTACTGCCTATTAATAAGCTCTAAAAAATGTACTCAGTGGAGAAAACTGAAAATGATGAATGATCTCTCAGCTGAGATCCAATATGATGGCAATGACCCTGTGGTTGGTAAACTGCCTCAGTAGTTGAATAGAAACCATTCTGTCCTGAACTTTGATACTTAATAGGGCTCAACTGAGGTTTACCACACACCTTAAGTTGAAAACACAAATCAAGGAGATTTTTAACCACTGGAATCTTAGCTACCACAGGTTTTTCCACCACCCAGGACAGAGCTACAATTTTAACAAGGTCCACAAAAAGTCTTGGGCCAACTATTTTTTAATTGACATAGAAAAAAAACAAACCACACGGTAACAGGGTACTGGGAGTTTTCATGGATAACTTGTCAAGCACTGTATTTGTTTAAGTTCAGCTGAAATTATCCTATACAGTTTGTATACATTTCAATAAAATGCCAGCCTTTCCAGTGTGTGATAAGAAATATTTAACTTCTATTTCTACCTTGAATTTTAAACGCTCTCTGTAACTCAATTTGGGTTGAAAAAGAGAACTGCCTTCAAACTCCCAGCACACGTTCAGTCCTTTGTGGAGCATCCTTAGATCCAGACTGGCTCGTGGGTTACAAATCTTTCTGTGCATTTGTCCGAATAGTAGAGAGATTTACTAGCTTAATGGGGAGGATTTGGAAGCATCTTCTCATATGAACAATCCACACACACCCTCCTCCCCCAAATCTGGACAAAACAGAATGTACAAATTTGACCGTTTTCCAAAAAAAGCCAACTGAGCTGCTCTGATCTACCCTAAACTGAGGCAAGGCCAATACCAGAGTTTCTTTTCTGAACCTAAACAAACAACTAAGTTTGAGATGAAGCTTGGCTAGGATCACTCAGATCATTTCACTTAGATAAACGTGACAACCCAGGTTCCTAAAACGAGTCAAGAAGGGCGACCTGCCTCTGCTGCGTAACAAGTGTCTGCTGAGTCCAGTGAGGACCGGGGACCAGTGCGTCCTCACCTACTGTGCACCTGGGCTGCTGTGAACTGCTTTCGCTTCCCCGCTCTTTCGGGAACGCCAACTTGTATTTCAGTATCCGTAAATGAGCACGCTAAGTACCAACCTTTACTGAAAATGTGTTTGGTCACGGAGCATTTAGTGAGCTAATAAATTTTCCAAGGGAACATTTTATGAAACTTCTGATAAAGAGTTAATGAAAGACTTATAAAGAGAGCTGGAACATAGAAGAAAACACTTTTAAAAAGTGTGTGCATTTTTTAAGATTTTCAAACAACTTGTAGCAGTGAACGTCTGATTCTATTCACCTTACGTCATACCCCAGTATTCTCCTTTTCAAAGCACATGAAACAACATGACAGAAATGAAGGAAAAAGCACACACACTTAGACAACTGATAGATTTCCACACCCGTCTCTCAGCAGCTGAAGGAGTCACACAGAACGGACTCCCAGACCCCATGAGTCAATGTGACCTGACTGAGGTTCAGGGCCGCCCCACCCGAGTACAAGGCAGTGCACATTCTTCTGAAATGACGTGAAATATTCTCCCAACAGAACACATGCTGAGCCATCCAGTAAGTCTCAATAAAGTTAAAGGGATTAAGGACTGAAATCATAAAGTATGCTCACAGATCATAACATAAATTAATCGGTAATTAGTAAGATAGCTGGAAAAAAAATCCAAGTTTCTGGAAACTAAACAGCGCAATTCTAAATAACTCATCAAAGGAAAAATAGCAAAGGTCTTGAATTGAGTATGAAAACACACCATATGAAGAGCCTGTAGCACAGCTACGGCAGCATTAGAGGGTATCCGTATCAAATGCAGAGTGGCCCAAACGAAGTGCTGTAAGCTTCCACCTTATGAAGCTAAAAATAAATAAATTAAACCAAAAATAGAGATAAGGAATAAAAAGCCTTGGTACATGAAATGGAAAACAAACATACCACAGAGTGGAGTGGCTGAGCAAAAAAGAAAAAAAAAGTACAGGTCGCATGGACACTGCCCACAGTGTGGTCTGTGTGGGGAGGGGAGACCTGGGAGGTGGAAAGGGGCGTGGGGGGGGGTAAATGGTAACGGAAAAAATACAATGAGAAAAAGAAACCAATTCAATGTAACAAGTAAACGTCTAGCTAGACTGACAGAGAAGACGGGGAAGGAGAGGGGGCCGAGGAGGGAGAGGATAAGACGGAGACAGAGGAGAGGAACTTGCAGTTCCAGGGATGAAAGACACGGCGTCACGACAGACACCAGAGTCCTAAGGAATAATAAGAGAATACTGTGAACGACTGTACACAAATATATTTGACTACTCAGATGAAACAGATAAATCCACTGAAAGACAGAAACCATCAAGAGATTCAAGAAGAAACACAAAATCTGAGCAGCCCTGTTTTACTGAATAATCTGCAACTAAAGGGCTTCCACCCAGAAAGATCTTGCTCCACAAAGCTTCCCTTGTGAATGCCACCAAAAATTCAAAGAAGAAATACCATTTCAACATGAACATCTTTAGGAAAAAGAAAAAAACCCCTCCAACTTACTTCCGTGTTTAGCACCCTGACACCAAACCCAGACAAGGACAGTCAACATCACACTGAATGGAGAGAGACCGAACCCTTCCCTGTGAAGACCAAGACGACGCCCCCAGTTCTGTTCAAAACGGTACGGGAGGCTGTGACCCATGCAGTTAAGGAAAAAAAAAAAAAAAAAAGAAACACTTAGGGATAAACTTTACAGAATATGTACAGGACTTATACACTGAAAACTGCAAAACACTGTTGAGAAAAATTTATAAAAACCTAAATAAAACTGAGAAATATATCATAAGCCTCAATACCATCAAGTTGTCAATTCCTCCCAAATTTATAAATTTTATGAAACAGCAATCAGAATTCTAAGTGCCTTTGTAAAAACAAGCTGATTCCAAAACTCATGTGGAAATGTAAAGGACCTAAGACAGCAAAAATCATTTGGGAAAAAAAAAAGAATATCGAAGATCTCACAGTAGCTGATTTGAAAAATTATTAAAAAGCCACAATCATCAACAGACTGAGATACTGGTGAAAAAACAGACATAGACCAACAGAACAGAATATAGTCTAGGAAAGAGCTTCAGAAATATGGTCAACTGACTTCCAACAGCTACCAAGGCAATTCAGTGGGAAAAGTGGTAGTGTTTTCAATACACGTTGCTAGAACAAGTAGGTAATGGTTTGGGAAAAAATGAACCTCACGTCTTACCTTATATTTATATAAAAGTCAACTTGAAATTCATCATAAACTTAAACTTGTAAACAAAACAACAAAACTCCTGGAAGAAAACGTAAGAGAAAATATCTATATTCTTAGGCAAACCAAAGATTGTTTTCTATATAGAAGACAAAAACCATGAACTATAAAAAAAAATTTAGCAAATTAAACTTTATATCAAAATTTCAAACTTCTGCCCTTTATGAAACATCATTGCAAAAAAATAAAAGGCAAGCCACAGACTGAGTAAATATTTGCAAAGCATATATCCAACAAAAGACTTGTTACAAGAATAAAAAACTCTATAACATAATTCTATAATAGAGGGCCAAAGATTCCTTCACAGAAGACAACACAAGAAGATACACGCCAATACACACAGGAAGCGATGCCCAATGGCATTAAGCCTTCAGGGCAATGCAAATTAAAGCCAAGTGAGATACGGTTACACACCAAGCAGAAAAATTAACATTAAAAATGGTAACAATACCAGGTGTTGGCAAGGATGAGGAAAACCTGAAGCGACAATACAGTGCTGGTGAGAATGTAAAATGGCACAGCCACTCTGAAAACAGTTCGACGGTTTCTTACAGGGTTAAGCATACACTTGCATGACACAGAAATTTCACTCCTAAAATTTACCAACAGAAATAAAACTTATTTCCACATAAAGACCTATAAATAAAAGATCACTGCGGTTTTGTTCATGAAAGTCCAGAACTGGGAAGAACCTAAATGTCAATCAATAGATGAATGGATACATGAAGAAATACTACTCACTGATGGAAAAGAATAAACTCATGATTCACTCAATAAAATGGATCTCAAAATCATCACGCTGAGAAGGTGAGATTAAAGTTAAAAGTTCAAAAATAATGATACGCAGAACAGTATCTACATGAATTCAATGCCCTCTCCCAACTCAACAACTGAAACCAACAGGTGACATCATGACAACGCGGTGTCAACTTTGCATAGGTAGCAAAGTGGAAGTAGCACTCCACTGTGCCCCCAACTATATATCTCCCTAGACACTTACACTGCACTTCTTCACTCTCACTGTCACGGAAAAGCCAAAGACCTGCGATGGACTATGTGTCCTACGTGATGCAGCCCCACCTGCGCCAACCGCAGCGGTCTCCCTGCTGCAGCTGTGGGCCACGGGCACCGCGATTTCCCAACCACGCTCTGCCAGACGTCCACATGGCGCCACCGCTCATCTCAAGTCCTTGCTCAGATGGAGCCTCACAAAGAGGCCTGTCCGGACCACCTTATCTACAAATCACAGCCCTCCCGCCCCCCTCTTCCCTACGCACTCTTCACCGTCTGAGGGAGGGCATACCGAGTTTACTTCCTTAGTGTCGGTCTGCCCTGCAAAGAGAAGATGGGGGTCTCACCCCCGCCGTTCACGCTGGTCCCGCACAGCCAGCAGTGCTCGGCGAACACGTCCTGAGTCTGTCTACCCGACAACCCGGCTGCTTCGCCGCGACTTCCCAGGGCCTAGTACGAGGCAAAGGCTCGATGCGGACTGAGCTTTCAAGGCACGCACTCCCTCACCTGTAACTGCTGCTGCAGGTGGGTGATTTCAGCGATTCTCAGCTCTCTGGATTTGTTCGTGCTCTCGATTTCTTGCCTTTGGGTGGTCAGTCGACATCTGATATCCTGAAGTTTTCCTTCAAGTTGATGCTTTTTATCATTCTTTAACAAATGAAAAACAGTAAGTGTTATTACCATTTTGATTGATGTTAATACGTTCCCAAAGCATAATCAAACTTCACTCACAAGAGCTTCTAATTCAAATTCCAAAGTCTTTTTCTTTGCTTTCAGAACAACTATGTCTTCTTGTTCTTTGTTTCTTTGGTTTAATAGCTCTTGTCTTCGATTTCGTTCCCATTCAAGCTGCCGCTGCCGTTCGAGTTCTCGTTTTGCAGCCTGTTAATGTGACACACGTTGAAAGATTTACCGATTTTTCAGTTCTTGTGCTATACAATGTCTCTTAATAAATGTTAACAGCTAGTAAGTCTTTTCTGTTAAGGACGAAATATTTTTAAACTTTACAAGAAATTCCATTACAAAAGAGCAAAACAAAACTTATACAAATACAGTATTACTTCTAAGGAACAAAGAGAATGTTTGTAAAGGCTATTATATTTACATAAAATAAGAACAGGCAGGCTCATCTGACCATCAGAATTTAACTGTTTTTGCCTTCAATGCTTGATGGGCCAAATAAAATTGTTCCTCCTTATTTACTGACTCATAAAGAGCAAAAAATGTCCTAAATCTAGTAAAATCAAACTGAACACCCAGAACTGAAAATAAAAACTTTCTTCCATCAAATGAGAGAGTAGTAAGCCTCCCCCTCTTTTTGAAAGTTCATGTCACAAGTTCATTTTTTTTATTTCACACCTTTAAAATATATTTCATTCACACAAGAGATCATGGCATTGCTTCTTTGGCAATATACTAAAATTGGAAAGACACACAAGAGATTAGCTTGGCCCGTAGCCAGGTATGGTACTAAATTTTAGAACCCTTACATACAATATAGGGAAGATTTCCTAGACATATTTTTTAAAGTGGAAAAAAAGGAATACTTCGCTTTTAGGGAAGACCTACACTGGTGCCTGTTTTCACTACCCGAAAGACATCTGAGAGCATTCTCGCTTTTACGGAAACAAGGAGAAAATGAAACCAGCACTCGGTGTTTGTTCTGCAGAGAGCCGTTATAAAGGCAGCACAGCCCGGGCAGCGAGAGTGGCCCTGCCAGACTCCGTCCCCGGGAACCACATTCGGCACCCCCCCCAGCCAGATGCCAGGGCTCTGGACTGTGTCTGTGAGCATCTGCGCTTCGCCTCCACTTATTCTGTGCATCGTCGGCAACATGTGTCTGTCCTAAGGTATCAGAAGGGAAGGCCTAAGAGAACTTATAAGGATGTTTGGCTTAGTATAAAACTAGATATAATTAAGCATATTTGGTATGATTTGGTAAGTTATTTTATGGGTCTGGGAACACTCAAACAGTTTCCCTGTACATTAATAGCAATTGCTTCTATACTTTATGCCATTTAAGTATATGAGAGGTTTTACAGGAAGACTAATCTTATAAAAGCTTGTGACCTTCACCGCCCAAATCATTCATTTCCTCTTCCTCACAGCAGATTCTGTAACCTCCCTGGCAACATCAGCTTTCAAAGCTGACTCTTTGGCAGAGGACCTGGCAAAGCCCCTGGAGTTCTTCTATGTACCCGTCCTCCAACTACCCTACAAATGCCTGGCACATGGTAGATGCCTGTAAATAATTCCAAATAAATACTCTAATTTGTTTTCTTTGTCTTACACTGAAGAAGGGAAGGTTATCTATATTTTGGTTGTTCATTCTGGAAATTAAAATCCTGTGAGGACCTGCCTGAATATATAAGGCAGCTATGGCTACAAGTTTTCTAAAGCAATCGTGAGAAGTTAAAACCAAAGTTTTAATTTTTTTTATTTCACACCTTTAAAATATATTTCATTCACACAAGAGATCATGGCATTGCTTCTGTGGCAATATACTAAAATTGGAAAGACAGACAAGAGATTAGCTTGGCCCGTAGCCAGGTATGGTACTAAATTTTAGAACCCTTACATACAATATAGGGAAGATTTCCTAGACATATTTTTTAAAGTGGAAAAAAAGGAATATTATTAGTATGATACCGTAACAGTGGTTAAAAACAATGACACCAGTCAGGTCAAGATGGAGGCACAGGTACACAACACGGCTCGCCTCCTTGCACAACCACAGCAAAAACTACAACTAGACTACAAAACAAATATCACCCAGATTCATCAGAAAATTAAGCTGTATGGAAGTCCGACAACCAAGGAATTTAAGAAGCCACACCCACCTGGACAGGTGGGCGGGGCGGACACAGATGTGGAGCGGCACTAAGAGGCACGAAGATGCAGAATGAATAGTCCCATACCCACGCGTGGTGGACAAAAATTGGGAGGGATACCTCGGGAGTGACAGGCCCCGACCCCACACCAGATCACCCAGCCAGGGTTCCAGCACCAGGAAGATAACTTCTGGCTGTAAAAACCAGTGGGGGTTGGGGCAGCAAAAGAAACTGCAGGATTCTCAGGAGTATCCTCTTAAAGGGCCCATAACAGACTCAGGGCTTACACAGACTCACTCCCTCTGGGCTTCAGTACCAGGGCAACAGCTGGAAGGGCACCAGTGCCATATGGGGAGAAATGGAGGCAACTGGCATCAGGGCGAGTGCCAGGAGGCAGCTTCTTCCCGGACAAAACCCCAGGGGCCAGGCAGAGGCACTGTCCTCTCTCCGAGCCCTCTCCTACACAGAGCCACAGGGAGGCCACTCGGGTTGCCCAGCCCTGGCAATTATCTAAGGTGCTGCTCCATCTAACTTACCCGTGCACTTTTCTCTAATAGGCCGCACTAAGACAGGGAGTCAAAGCAGCTCTACCTAATGCACAGAAACAAACACATGGAGGCTGCCAAAAAGAGGACACAAAGATACATGGCCCAAATGAAAAAACAGAACAGAACTCCAGAAAAAGAACTAAATGAAATGGACATACGCTATCTATCAGATGCAGAGTTCAAAACACTGCTTATTAGGATACTCAACTTACTGGGTACTTCAATAGCATAAAAAAGACCCAGACAAAATGAAGGTTACACTAAGTGAAATAAAGACAAATTTACAGAGAGCCAACAGTAGAGGAAATAAAGCCAAGAATCAAATCAATGATTTAGAACAAAAGGAAGAAAAAACATTCAATCAAAAAAGCTAGAAGAGCCCTGGCTAGTGTGGCTCAGTGAATTGAGTGCCAGCCTGCAAACCAAAAGGTCACAGCTTCAATTCCCAATCAAGGCACATGCCTGGGTTGGGGGCCAGATCCCCAGTAGGGGGTGTGTGAGAGGCAATCATACACTGATGCTTCTTTCCCTCTCTTTCTCCCTTCCTTCCCCTCTAAAACTAAAATCTTAAAAATAAAAAAAAAAGCAAGAAGAAAAAAGAATCTAAAAAAATGAGGATAGGCCAAGGAGCCTCTGGGACATCTTCAGAAGTAGCATCATTTGAATCATAGGGATGCGAGCAGTGGAAGAGAAAGAGCAAGAAATGGAAAATGTGTTTGAAAAAATAATGAAAGAAATCTTCCCTAATTTGGTGATGGAAATAGACATACCAGTCCGGGAAGCACAGACAGATAGTCCCAAACAAGATGGATCCAAAGAGGCCCACTCTAAGGCACATCATAATTAATAGGCCAAAGGTTAAAGATAAAGAATCTTAAAAGAAGACAGTTACCTACAAAGAAGTTCCCATAGGACTGTTAGCTGATTTCTCAAAAGAAATTTGGTAGGCTAGAAGGGACTGGCAAGAAGTATTCAAGCCCTGGCTGGTGTAGCTCAGTGGATTGAGCGCCAGCCTGGGTTCGACTCCCAGTCAGGGCATATGCCTGGGTTGCGGGCCAGGTCCTCAGTAGGAAACATGTAAAAGGCAACCACACATTAAAGTTTCGCTCCCTTTCTTTCTTCTTCCCTTTCACTCTCTCCAAAAATAAATAAATAAAATGTTAAAAAAAGTATTCAAAGTGATGAAAAGCAAGGACCTACGACCTAGATTACTCTGTCCAGCAAAGCTATCATTTAGAATGGAAGGGCAAGTAAAGAGCTTCCCAGAGGAGGTCCCAAAGGAGAGGTAAAGCTAAAAGAGTTCATCATCACCAAGCCATTATTATAGAAAATGTTAAAGGGACTTATTTAAGAAAATGATCAACATTATGAACATTAAAATGGCAATAAATTCACAACTATGAACTGAATCGAAAAAAACAAACTAAGCAAATGACCAGAACAGAAACAAAGCTATAGATATGGAGAGCATTTGGAGGGTTATCAACAGGGTGTGGGAGGGAGGAGAATGGGAGAAAAGGTGCAGGGATTAAGAAGTATCAACTGGTAGGTCCTAAATAGACAGGGGGATGTTAAGAACAGTATAAGAAATGAAGAAGCCTAAGGACTTATACGTAGGACCCATGAACATGAATTGGGGGAGTGGAATTGTTGGAGGGAATGGGGGTACCAGGTGGAAGGGGGCAAAGGGGAAAAATTAGGACCACTGTAATAGCATAATCAATAAAATACATTAAAAAATTACACTAAATCCCCAACTTTTTTTTTTTTACCACATAAACCTTTATATTTCTATGTATGTATATAAATGCAGAGGAAAAAAAAGCCTGGAAAAATACTTAACTGATCTCACTGGTTTATTACAAAACTGTCTTATCAAAAATTCACACATAAATGCTTATAGCAAAATTGTTCATAACAGCCAAAAAGGAGAAACAACCCGTGATGAATGGATATGTGATGGATGCTATTCAGCCATAAAGAGGAACGCGGCATAATTCACGCTGTGGCTTGGATGCACCCTGAGCGCGGTCGAACGTGAGAGCCAGACACCGAAGGCTGCACACTGCGTGACTCCATCTACGGAAAGCGGCCAGAGCAGGCAAACTTTACGGACAGAATATAAATCAGTGGGGTTCAGTGCTGATGAGGGAGGGAGGGAAGGGGAGGAACTGCTTAACGGGTAAGGAGTTTTGTGGGGTGAAGGTACTAAAACTACTGAACTGTAGAGAAATAAAGGCTCCTAACACATCACTTGAACGGTTGTGAAAGGGGCGAGAAAGCGCCCCCGGCCAGCTCACCTCGCGCCGCTCCACCTCCTTGCGCCGCTCTTCCTCCCGCTGCCGCTCCAGCTCCCGCTGCTTCTCCAGCTGCTTCTCCAGCTCCAGCTGACGCTTGCGCTCCTGCTCCTGGCGCTCCCGCTCCTTGCGCTCCTGCTCCTGGCGCTCCAGCTGCGCCAGGCGCTCCTGCTCTTTCCGCTGCTGCTCCAAGAGCGCCTGTCTTCGTTTCTCCAGTTCCAGATTGCCTCGCTCAAAGTTCTCACGCTTCTTGTCTTCAAATGTGACTTTGAAACAAGAAACCAGCGAGGATGAAAAGTCATGACATCCAACACGCCACCGTAGAAGGAAAGACTCAATGGCACATTAGAAAATTTGTGGTATGAATGGACACAGGGACCCTCTAAGCGTCCTTTCTGCTGGTGCCCAGTTTGTAGACACTGCAACGAGGCCCTTCACCTAGCCCCTGGACTGCACAGGCTCCCCTCCACAATGGATGCTGCACCACGATGTTCAAAGTACCCAACACTGTTTCCATGTGAATCTTTCCCTAGTAATGTTGCATCATCTACAGCAATCTCCTCTCTCATGCTTACTCTATCTCAAGGTCAAGGAGAGCTTCTGCATGACCTCAATTCACCAAATGACCCCCCCAACTCTCCTGTGCGGTGAATTCCTCCCTCTCTCTCCCCTTAGCCTACAGTGACACAGATGTGTCTATTCTAACAAACAAGACCGCTTCAGAGAGTGAAGGTGGAAGTGCCCTGTGTTTCACACTAAGGAACAAGCCGTGTCCTAACCATTATGTAGATCACATTCAGTAAATAATTTTTTTCTAATCCATTCAATTTCCTTCTTTGGGAACACCAATTATGTACTTTAGGCTATTCCCAAGTGAATAATTTTTTTCCCTCTAATCCTTGTGAACACTTTGTTTACATTCATTTTATTTTACTTTTTTAAAAGAAAAATCCCATCCTCCACGTCGCTCACTAGTGTTTCAGCAGCATCTGTCACTCAATTTCGTGTTCTCCTCCATGCCCACCCCCCGCCCCAACCCCAGCCACGGGAAGCTCTCCCTGCCAGCCTGTGCAGCGTGCACCCCCACTGCCCCCACTCTGTTTCTAGAACTGTCACTTCACACTTTGGAGACCTGCAGCTGGGAGCACCCTCACTCAGCGCCTCCCTGTGTTCCTGTCTGGCCTTCGCTGCTCTAGATGGACCTTCCTTGCACAGCGCAGCCAGGCATTAAAGAGCAAAGATGGCAGGTGTGTTCCGGTTTTCTTGTTCTTCTTGCTCTTTTAGTGATTTCAGGAGGCAGCAGCCCCTTTACCAGTCACCTTAAAACTGAGTCCCCTCAACCTCAGAAAGGAATGAGGTGCTGACACATGCTATAATGACTCCCACTGTACGGCCAGAATAGGCAAATTCAAAGAGACAGGAAGCAGACCTGTGTGGTTGCCAGGGGCTGCGGAGAAGGGAGAATGGGGAGCCCCTGGGCACGGAGTTTTCTTTTAGGGGGATGACCAAGCTTCAGAACTGAGGAGTGGCGGTAGCTGCACAATACCGTGAATGTACTGAATGCCACTGTGATGGACTGAACCCACCCGTTGGGGGATTCCCCACCCCCGATTTGTATGTTGAGGCTCTAACCCCCCAAGTGTGATGGTATTTGGAGGTGGGACCTTTATAATTAGGTGTGAGGCAAGGTTGGGAGGGTGGGGCCCTCACGATGAGGTCTGAGCCTTATAAGAGGAAGAGACAACGTTTTCTCTCTCCCCGGTGCACGATGCGGAGAGGCCATGTGAGGGCCCCGCAGCAAGGCAGCCGTCTGCAGCTGAGAAGAGAGACCTGGCAGGAGCTGAACTGGAGGGCACCCCGATCTCGGACTGCTGGGCCCCCAGAACTGTGAGAAACACGCAGCCCACACTGTGGTACTTTATTGCGGCAGCCCAAGCTGACTGAAGTAGCCACCAAACTGCATACTTTAAATGATCAATTTTTGTTATTTGAGGTTTACCTCAAAAAAGCCCTGATAAGTCTCTATACATGTGTTAAATTCAAATATCTGGCCCTATTTCTCACACACAGGAAGCACATAATAAATGGTTGTTGAAAGAAAAAATGCACAAACAAAAAACTGATGTTCACTGCCTGTTCAAGCTTTAAATGTCTACCACCAACAGATAAAGAACATGCCATATTCTAAACCTGTCCTTATCTTCCTTTGAGTCTTTGTTCCCATTATCATCAACCTGAACTGCTCCTCCATCCCACGTGTAATAACCTCATTCATCTTCAAGTTGAACTTGAATGTGCGCTCGACCACAGAGTGTAATTCCTTGCATCTCTGCCAGCCCGTGACGCCCAGCCAGGAGCGAGCTCTGCCCGCTCTGTAATACTGTCCTCAGGAACCTACCACACTGATGGCTGTTCCCACGGATGTCTTGAACCCTCAACTATATTATAACCTTCTAGAGGGTATGGGCCATGTATTATTAACATTCAGATTCTTCACTATACTCAACACACTTGCACAAAGAACATTTTCACTAAGCGATTTAACAGTGAACAAAAAGTAATTTAGTTTAAAGAGGATACTGAGAAAACTAGATCCTGAGGTCAATTAACCACCAAGCACTTGAAATGTAGCAAAACAACACTAACAAAGTATTTAACACAAAGAGACTTCATCATGAATTTCACTTGCTTCTTGGTATCAACTATTATCACATCATTAAAAATTCATAGCCACCTTAGAATATTTTAATAGTATGATGGGTTTATCATGATAAATGAGGATTATTTACAACAGGTTCACATTACATTTAAAATAGCTTCTTGTTTTTAAGAAGTTTTCAATTCTCCCAAACAATATGAGAAAATAACAGTAGCAATTTTACTTCCTATCTCGGTGATTTTAAGCAATCTCCTTAAAGGCTTATCAACTTGAGTGGCTATGTAGATAATATTCCTAAATTTTCTGTTCAGTAATTCATAACCCGATTTCCATTTAAAAGCTAGAACAGAGGTACATTAACAGAGTATACAATGTTCTTTCATATATTATATATATATATATATAATATAAATAAAATGTATTTGCATATATATATGCAAATCCAAACGTGTATTAAAAGTGTCTCCTTTCTAAGGCTAGTTAAAGCAATATAGCAAGAATGTCAATAAAAAGCCAGATTTATTTCTACCTCTATCTTTGCCTTAGAAATAGAAGGTGTATAACACGATATAACTCATACCAGGTAATTTCTTTTCTAGTTGTTGCTCATCTTCTAAAACTGGTTCCTCTGGTAACCTCTGATCTGCTGAGGTTGAGCTTATGACGGACACGCCACTGCCCGACCGGACTCTTCTGCAGTCATAAGAAAGAAGAGAAGAGAAACAAATTAATGTAAAGCTGTCTAGGTGGAAATGAGCAAGTTATGAAAAAGAATTTTTAATGATTATGCTATATATCATGGCACGATGACAAAAAGGAAAAGATTCGATCCTCAACATTTATAAAGAGTTTTTTAAAAATGAATATCTGAACAGCATCAGACTCTGAATGCCAAGCTTGTTCAAAGTTCAGAACCACAACCAAAGTTAGGACAATTCTAAAGAAATGAATTAGTGAATAACTGTACGGAGGCTAGAATGGTGACCAGGACATAGGAAGTGGCAGCTGCTATTACTGTCGCCCTTTCAAATGTGTAGAATTTATAGACAGAATCTTTTGCTTTATTTAAAATAGACAGGTTGACACGGTTTCACTTTGCTAAAATTTCTGGTGAGCTTCAAATCTACAGAATGGTACAAAAATCACCAATCTTTTGATGTTTTCCTAATACAGGCAGACCTTGTTTTATTGCTCCTTGCTTTACTAGCTTCACAGGTATTGCATTTTTTTTTTTTTACAAACTGAAGAAGGTAAGACCCTCTACCAGCAAAAAGATTACAATTTGCTTTATTGTGAGACCTGCTTTATTGTGACGGCCTGAACGGAGCCCACAGTGTCTGCACAGCCTGCCTGTCTGTGCACTTTAAGCACTTACGGAACACTCCCAGGATTAGCACAGAACCCAGATGAGATTTCCTTGCATTCATGGATATCTGATTTACTTGCCAGGAATAAAAATGACTATAAGATACAGAGCCAACAAAGCCAAGTTTAAAATTCACATACTCAGCACATAGTCTCTTGTAAAAGCCACGTGTTCCTTACCTAAAAGAAGGCGGAATGTATTCTGGAGGCAGGACAGGTGGCAGTGGTTGGCCAGACATAGCCACGTCAATCAGGTGCATCGCGAGGATAAACTCTTCTGCTGTGAGTTTTCCATCTTGATCAATGTCAGAAAGATTCCTATTCAACAAAAAGTTGGTTGCAATCTAGTTTCACGCAAATGTGTGCTTGTTACCATCCATGCATGAATAATTTAAATGTTCTATTTTCTTAATTTTGACTGCAGGCCAATCGAGTGTTTTTTTAATAAAAACAGTGCCTATTTCACACTGCTGGTGCAAAGATATCCACATAGTTGAAATGGTGGTCAGCACTCAATAAATGTTACCTATGGTATAATTACACTCTTCTCGATCCTTGCAAGCCCATTTACAGTGTATCGTACTTATATTCTATATGTATTTAAATACTATGCTCAGCGAACTAGTGGGTCAGATAGTAAATATTTAAGTTTTGTAGCACACAGTCTCCATCACACTGAGTTCTGCCCTTGTGGCAGGAAAGCAGCCAGAGACGAAATATAAACTAACGGCCAGGGTTGTTTCCACCATAAAACTGCATTTACAGAAACAGGTGTGAGCTCGCTGGGCTCCACAGGCCAACCCCAGATCTAGGCCTACACGGTGGACCTTTATGGCCTCCAGCCACCGGTAAGGAGTTTTCCACTCTTTAGTCTCAGAATTCAATCCCCACAATTCTTTGTAATCAACTTACTCCAGTGGCTATTTAGAGTAAAAAGACTGTGCTAGCAAGTCCAAGAATGTAATTATACTTGACTTGTGGGCACCAAGAGAGGATGCAGAACAACACAGCTATTCCTGAGAATGTCAGTCGGCGACAGATGCTACATTGGGAAGCTGGCTTGGCTGATGCCTTCAATCAAAACGCTCCTCTTAAATCTGAAACTTCCTCAGGTGGCATAAACTCTTTTTTGTAAAGGTGTAAAGTTTCCATCCAGTAACATTTACGCCTCTGGAGAGCACGTCCTACAAGTTCTGAACACACTGTGTATGATCAACACTATGTACAGAAGAGTTTCAGCACCGAAGTCACCCCCTTCCCCTGCCCCCAGCCCCTGGTCACCACTGATCTCCTTTGTGTCCTCCAGTTATGCCTTTTCCAGATGCCACACTTGTTTTCAAACAGAACAGAGGCACGAACGAAAACCCCACCCTTGGCCTCCCCTTTCCACACCCTATTGCTAGCCACTCCCAGGTGAGCCCAATTAGAAGGCAGTACAATTCTTATCTCCCCCCCACCCCAATCTGCCTAAATAATGGTTTGATCCTCACTACTTAAAATATCTTTTTACTGTGTAGAAGGAGAATATAATAAAATCCTAGTATGAGAAGTTTGAAGTATGTTTTTCAAAGAAGGCAGGTTATAAGAAACTTAAACACTTCAATATATTCTAAGATGATGAGAACTTAATAAACTGCCAATCAACCTCCATAAATGTTAGATCTTAAGTTTACACTTCAGAGGGCCCTAGGATACTGGTACATATCCAGACCTACAGAGCTCTGGATGTGCCTCAGACATACGTATCTATTAACTGGTCTATTATTGTGCTACTACAAAAGGCAGACCCTTTGGTACAAAGCAGAAGGGACCAGGGTGGGGACAGGGGCAGCACTGGAGCTGGACCCCCCAGGACGCAACCGCATCGCTGCGCTCTGCAGCAAATCGCGAACGTGGTGGGAAGCAGCACACACCAGGTTTACCGTCAGGGCAGAAGCAACGCCCCACGCATAACTGAGACACACAGTTCTTCAGACACCCTCCTGGTTAACATTTACACGTAAGGAATCCTGTAGGACCCGGGCAAGGCTCAGCCACAGCTGTTAAAGATCATTACAATTCGACAATGACAGCGATGTGCCTCCTGGTGGAAGCGCACAGTCTCATCTCTGATGTAGTCTTGCAGAAAACAGGGAGGGCACACTTGTCAATTTCCGGAGACATTTTTGACTGTCACCTCTGGGGGTGGGGTCATGCTGCAGGTACCTAGTACGTAGCGGCCAGAGATGCTACCCAATGCACCAGACAGGCCCCCACAGAAAACTGTCAAGCCCAAAATGTTAATCATGCTCAGGCGGAAAAACCTTGCTCTAGCTGTGATTAGCAATCTACAGAGATTACAGGAATAAATTAACATCACAAGGAATCAACCATCAAAAGTAGACTATAAGAAGCTATCAGACAAATGATCAGGGTTTTGGTGGGGGAAGGCGAGGGGGCAAGGAGTGGAGAACAAGACAAGAAGGGCTTATAGGTTAAAACAGCCTTAAAAGATGCATCAACCAATTCCTGCAAAATACATTTATTTCAATCAACCATAAAAAAAAACTATGAGGCAGTCTAAGGAATTTGAACACTATCTGATTAAATTAAGAATTACTATTAAAAAATTTAGGTAGGCTAAATATTATAGTCATGTTGGAAAGAAAAACCCATCTCTTCTGGAGATAAAAGCTGAATTATTAGTAGATGAAAATGATACCGTGACAATAATCGGGACAGAGGAGAGGAGGACCAGGACTGGCCATGAGTTGAGACTTATCTAAGCTCTTTTATAAGTTCTTGAGAAATTACTATATCAATCTCTTTGCTTTTGTGTTTTTCAAAATCCAAAGGAGAAAATATAAAACAGGTAATCATTACAAGTCATAAAAAAATTAAGCATGTTCCTTAATTCATAGATGAATTAAGCATATTCCTGAATTCCTTAATTCATAGATGAATTAAGCATATCACCTCTATAAACAGTGGTATTAATCTAAATACTGATGAGGCCCGACTAATTTAAGAAATAAAGTTTCTAGCCCTGGCTGGCTTGGCTCAGTGGACTGAGCGCCAGCCTTTGAACTGAGAAGTCATCGGCTCAATTCCTAGTCAGGACACATGCCCGGGGTGTGGGCCGGGTCCCCAGGTGGGGCCTGCCGGAGGCAGCCATTAGATGTACCCCTTACACACCAGAGTTTCTCTCCGTCTTCCTCCCTCCCTTCCCCTCTAAGAATAAATGAATAAAATCTTAAAAAAAAAACGCCACATTTAAAAAACAAACATAGAAACAAAATTTCCACTGTAAACAAACCAAGGAACTTTTCATCCCTTACCATATGGAAGCCAGCTGTGCCTGTGGTAAACTTGACTGCATAAGAATCGTCCTTGCTTGGGGACCTAGAGAGAGGCCGGGAAGAAGTGTGAGTTTGAGTCGGCAAACCAGTGCGGTCCGCGAGGCCAGCGTTCCGCACACAAGTGCTGTGTGGTGTCTGGTGATCGCGGTCCGTTCAACGAGATTCGCTGTTGCTTAAGAGGCTTTTCAAAGAGAAAAGTAAACCCCAAGGAAGAAGGGAAGAAACACACAGCACAGTAGAGCATCTGGCACCTGATGTTTGTTAAATGATGATTCATGAAGAATGAGTACGTAAAAGATTACCTTCAAACTATAACCTGTCCTTTGGCCCAGACTGCCATCTCTATTAGAATCAGGCTTTTTTGAACAACAATTAAATATAAATACATACATACATACATACATACATACATACATGCATACATACAAGGGAAAAAAGAACCAGGCTTTTATTTACAAGGCTGAAACATATTCTCTCTAAATTCAGCCTCTTCTGCCACCAGCTGCTGCCTCCACCATGACTAATACCAGACAAATTCAAGAAGTCTCAGAGAATTTTAGAGGACAACAGGATCATAGCGCAAACTCTTCTAACCCTTCGTACACAGACTTAGAAAAAAGCGACTTGCTCCAGGCCGCACAAATGGCTAATATCACAGCAGTTAAAAAGAACTCCTAGAAGTTCAACTCTTCTCAAAGTCAGCTCTCACTTCTTACAGTACTTGTAAATGTCTTCATTTTGGGAATTAAACTAGCCTTCAGCACCAGACAAAGCCTACAACGGGAGCTTCTGCATGTTTCAATAAATCAGCACCAGGTTAATGAACGTCTCATTGCCAGCACTGCCGTGGGAGGTGCATGGTCCCAGGACGGCTGCTGAACCACGGAGCGGAAAGCAGTGGCAAGCAAGTTGGGAAGGCTCCTGGGTGCAAACTGCTGCTTCTAGCTCTTTCACTTTTCACTCAGCACCTCACCAAAAATCACAGAAGTAGACCTTCTGCCACAGCACGCAGTAGTGGCTAGGAGTCTCTGAGCACCGCCGCCAGGTTCTGGCACAGGAACCTCCGGAGAACGTCAGAAAAAGCCCTGGTGAGCCAGAGGCTGTGGGCGCTGGTCCTGCTTCAGTCTGGAGCCTGCTGTGTGAACCGGGCAGGCAGTCCCTCACTTGCTGGACCCCGGTTTGCTCATTTCAGGAGTCCTCTCCAGACTCACAACTCTACAACCCATCGTGTAAGGAGCCATAATGTGGAGCTTAGCACAGTGCTAGCGCATAGAAAGTGTTCAATAAATGGTAGTTAGTACAGCTGACAATATTTTAACTTCTACTTACGTATAAAACATGGGCAAAAAAAAACCCACATTGGTCTATATTTATGTATTTTCACATGTGTACATGGATATATGCAGCTTAGTTCAATTCCAGACTAGACATGGTCAAGTGAACAGCACCCAGATCGTGAATCAGCACTCCGAAGCCCCTCTGAAATTCCCTTCGATCATCCCCTCCCACCGAGCATACCCTGACTTCTGGTGGCATTCTGTGTCAATGTCAAGTCTGGCTTATTTCGCCCACACACTACTGTCCATTGCTGTTGGACATAATCCAAACTACTATACAGTGAACCGCAGTTGGAGCTGCTACGAACAGTGAACACTCTAAGTTTTGGTGAACATATGTACACATTCCGGTTGGGTGTGCACTGGAAACATCTAAGAATAATAAACAATCTTTATTAAATTGATAGGAAAGTTCTTACAGGTTCTGTGATATACTGGAATGAAAAAAGGTCACTGATCAGTTTATTTAGTCTCAAACACTGGATTTAGAATTGGCAGCATTAAAGATGAATTAGCAAAACTTTAGTGAATGCTTTAATTTATACTTGTAAAAATTTTCCTTACTTCAGAACCACATTTAAACAGTAGTTCACCTACTCCGAATAAAAAGTGTAACAATAAATGAAAAGAATGAGCCCCAGACCTGACTATCACAAGACACAATTCCAGTCCTGACTCCTCCCACTTCCTAATGCGACAATGACAAGACTGCTTCCACTGAGAGGAATGTCCTTCATCTCTGAATGAAGGACGTGGTCGAGAACTGAGACTGGCAAACCACGGCCCACAGGCCATATCCGGCCCACCATCCATTTTTGTAAATAAAGTTTTACTGAAACAAAGCCATGCCCATTCATTTAAGCATGATCTACGGCGGCTTTCATATCATAACAGCAAGTTGAGTGGTTGCGCCTGTATGACCGTCAGCCTAAGGTGTTTCCTACTGTGCTCTTTACAGACAGGCTGTGTGGAGCTCTGCACTGGGAGATCAGTTGTGTTTTGCAATTCTAACGCTTGACTCCATTATACGTCCTAAGACAAGGCTGTGAAACATTGAAAGAGAGTAACATTTAAGGTGGCCTCTCAGCCAAAGAGAACAGCATAAACTCGAGCTCCAAGCCACAGAACTACCCTGTGGAAGCCTACATTTGTAAAAGGATATCAGTTTTGAGGTACTGGCCAATAAGGAAACATTACAGGGACAAATACAAATCTCAAGTTCATAAATCCTGCTCTGGGCATTCGTGTTTGGTTAAGGAAGCATGAATGGAAGGAACGGAGAATTAAATGAATTTAATGCTTGACAGCAAACAATGGCTTTGACCTCTGTGATTAATACATGGATAACCACACTAGCACCTTCGTTATTTTGGACTGTAAGAAGACGATAAAACAGCTCTCTGAGAAGAGGGGTAGCATTCACAGGAGTCTGAGAATTCTGCGGAGTCCTGACTAAGGAACGAGCCTGCTCTAGTTGACAAGACTGTCTCTTTTAAGAGTGTGCGAGAGCATACACGTCAGCTTGTGAAGAACGGAGGCAGCCGCCAACCAGGGTGCTCATTCAGTCAACCCAGGATCAATGGGGGGAACTGTCCCACTGCTGCACTAGCGTCACACCACGGTGGACAAGCTCGGGCCACAAGCTCAGGTTCTCACTTCCTTCCACTTGGGACCAATCGATGGCACCTGCAGGCCCGCAACACGCTCTCAGAGGGGCAGCCACCACCTGAGGGCACCCAAACGTGGGTGAGAAAGTAAGCACGGTGGCGATGAGAAATCCCTGAGCTCCAGTAGCACGTCTCCAGCAGGCACGGGCCACAGGCCGCAGCACAGGCCCGCTGGCCCGCAGGGCACGTGTAGTTCTGGGAGCACTAGCTAGTCCCACTCCCTCCAAAACACAGGGGAGTGCAAGTGACGGTAAGTGCCCCAGACTGTCCTCGAACTGGTAGTAAAACGTTACTACTCCTGCACTGAAATGGTGTTCGTAACACTAGGATGTCACATCCCCAACGTTGAGAACTGTTGTATTAGATTAAGAAATTACAATTACATAAAAAAATGCTTTATAAGTTTTTTTAATTTTTATTTTATTTTTTTTAATTTAAAAATATTTTATTTTTGGTCTATTACAGTTGTCCCAATTTTTCCCCCTTGATCCTTATTTACTTTTAGACAGAGGAGAAAGGAGTGAGAAAGAAAGGGAGAGAAACATTGACGTATAAGAAAAACATTGACTGGTTGCTGCCCACACACCCCCAACTGAGGACCAGGCCCACAATGCAGCCGTGTGCCCTGACTGGGAATTGAACTGGTGACCTTTCAGTTTGCAGGATGTCACCCAACCCACTGAAAAACACCCGTCAGGGCACTTTTAAAGTTTTAAGTTCCTTTAAAACGAGAAACCACACACACAAAAAAAACACCAGAAAACAATGCAGGAACAAAAATAAGAGATTAAGAATATGAAATTATGTATTTCACTTGGGCTCCTTTATATTCTGGGACCTTTTCTCAACTCTTCCTCTTTGGGCTGAATGAGTAACTCCTCTGGGGGCTCAGGAGTCATGTGTTTATTGTCAGAACCCTGATCGTGACCATGGTCTTCGTATCTCATCCCCCTCAACAGAGCAGCTCTGCTTCCGGCAACAGTCCTGTATAGCCCAACACATACCCTTGTAGTGATTTCTCATAAAGGGGGAACAAACTGAATTTTATTTACTCCCATTTTAAAATTTATTGTAATGAGTTATTCTACTTGATGTGACTACACAAAGATCTAATTTGAAAATAAAATACCTACCTTAAATTCTTTGCCAGGACAAAAGAGCAGTAAGTATGCAGATAAACATTAGTAAAATCTGCTCTTTCCAGTATATTTTAAATTTTACTTCCCACCTCAGATATTAAACAGTCTATGTACTCAAGTGCCGGGGTCGTTACCTTTGGGGTGAAGACACTGCATTTCAGTCACGAAATACACATCCTGCCGAGAGAGAACGTCTACCCAGTGCCGCATCTGAGCACTATTTTAACTAGCTCACAGCAAACGCCAGCAGTGCTCTGAAGAACGGTTTTCAGAACCCCGTGCAGTTCTGGGTCTGCGGGGAGCACTGGTATCAAACAACCGAGTTAATCAGTACTTACAACTACACTACTGAACTACCTTCGGGGCCCCGGGAAGCTGGGCAGGTTTTCCACACTGCGTAAAAAACACACCACAAGTGACACAGAGAGAATTTGGGGAGACTTATAACTCGCCCCCTCAGTTACAACAGATGCTTGAGATGACTGCTGAGGTCTTCCATGCGGATGGGGTTTAAGACTGGACCGGAACCCTTCGAAAGTATCCCCCAGTCCTGACATTGTTTAAACGAGAGGAAAATTTTCTGTTAAGAAGTGGAAACTACCATGGTGAGTGACAGCAGAGAAGACAGTGGGGATCCGACAAGAGTGTCTGAGTTACACACCAGGGCCTCTCCACTCCAAGAAAATGAGCTGGCCCACTTTCCCTTTCGTATCTGTTAACTGGCAGTTACATTCTTTCCTTTTGCACTTGATATTCCTATCAGATGTCTCTATTTTCCTTTATAAAATTACACTTTGCTTTATAACTTTCTGAAAAGTTTTAAGTGTTTGATCCCTCATTAGAAAGGTGTCTGGACAGCACCCTACAACGCGTTCCCCTGTTCTCACATAGATGACAAATTTTGTAAAAACCCACCGAGCCCTGGCGGGTGGCCCAGGTGGTTGAAGGCTGCCCCGCCCCCCAAAAGGTAGGGGGTCTGATCCCGGTTGGGGCGTGGGAGGCAACCGACTGATGCTGCTCTCACATCAGTGTTTCTTTCCTTTTTTTTTTAATAAGTCCTCACCTAGGGACATTTTTTTCATTGGTTTTAGAGACAGAGGAATGGAGAGAAACATCGATTGGTTGTCTGCCACATGTACCCAGACCAGGGATCAAAACCTCAACTAGGTGTGTGCTCTGACCGGGAATCGAACCCACTACCTCTCAGTTTTGTGACAATGCTCCAACGAACCGAGCCACATCAGCCAGGGCTCTCACATCGATGTTTCTTTCTTTCTTTTTCTCTCTCTCCCTTACGCTCTCTCTAAAATCAATAAACAAACCCTTGGGTGAGGATTTAAAAAAATCTATTGAGATCCTGCACCTCAACTCTGGCCTCGCACACAAGTTAGACCCAGATAGGACAAGTGGCCTCCAGCTGGTCAGTGGCAGAGCGGGTTCCAGACGCCCCAGCCGACAGTCACCTTCCCCCACCCACACTGCCTTAAACGCTGGCTGTGCACGAGCCATTTCAAGTTCATCTCCAAGGCTGGGCTTCAGTTTCTCCAGAAATTGAAGCAGTCTTGTTTGCAGCACTTTTTTCTTTGCCAGCGCTTTGACCTGCACACTAGCGGCACTCAGCAAGCCGGAGGGTCTGTGCTCTCCGTCCCACTCACCAAGCAGCGATGGGGCGGAAGTCTGAGGCGCTAAAGAATAAAGTAGCTATGGCTTTATCAGTAGATGAGAACTCATTATAAAAACCACAATGACAACCCTGTCCAAAAAAGAGCCAACAGAGAAAGGCATTTGGAAAATACCTCTGCCCAACGTCTAGAGACAATCTGCATTAAAACAAAGATCACATTTCATTAAGTCAATTTCTCTTTGTAAATACCTGTTAAGTGTCCACTCATGGTTTTGTCGTGGCTGTTGAAGAGCTGTCTGTACTTCAGCCGGGAGGACTGCGGGACGGCCCATTCTGCCAGCGGGGGGGCCCTGGGGACAGATGGAGGGGGCGGGGGTGAGCAGGAAAGAACAAAGAGCCTATGGAGGTTCCTCAAACACTCAGAACTTCTCCAGAAAACTAGCTTTATCCTTTTATTCACTCTCGAACGACAATTTCTGAACGTTCGGTGATGAGCACATCCATTTTTTAAGGTTATAAACATTTCTTTCGGAACAGATACAAGTAAGCTTATGATCTTTCCAGAACCAAGTGAAAACGTAACAGACTGAGCGACTGTTTCAGTTATATACACAACTTAGTAATCTAGAGGTCCTACAAAAGAATGGAAAATCTCCTTGGAACTGAGATGTTCCAAAGTAATGCCCGGGCTTTTCTAAACTCCTAGAATAATTTCTTTTGGCTTAAAAAGCAATGCTGATAGCAGACAAATAACTTCCTTTATGGGTATTAACTCTTTAAAATGTTTAACCTTCTACACAGCAAAATACAGGATGTATTTCTTAATGAAAGGGAACTATTCTCCCCTGGGAAGTTTAAATGCCCACAAATGGAGAGTGTCCCAGAAAGAAGAGAACATTCGCAGGGCCCTGGCAACCCAGCGGCAGCAATGGAGGAGCTCGAGTTCTGCCAGCTGCCCTGACCCGAGGCAGCCTGGCCAGCAGGCAGCTCCGGTCTCAAGCGGCTCCTGCTGAGCCCTGAGAGCAGGTCCCACGAGAGTGCCATGCTGGAGGAGCCATGGCTCGTTAAGAGCCCAAGAGTTTAAACATGACAGTGAAATGACATTCCATTTCCAGGCCAGGTTGCAACTGATGCCCCATTTGCCATTTCCTCTCATTTCAACAAAAATACCCATTCCCACAGGTAAAAGCTGAATTTTAATCACAGACTGAACCTCCAGGTCATCATTTACATGTTACCTGTGCACTTACACTTACTACATGCACTTCAGAAGAACAGGAAATGGCCCTCAACCACTTGAAAAGCTCCTGTACGAATTCACTTTTTCAAGTTTTACAAATAAATGTTTAATAAAAAACACTTACCAATATCTATTCTGTTGTGCGTACTTCTGTAACAACTCCCTCATTTTAAGCTAGTGTTTTGCTAATTCCAACTCTTGCCTATTTGTCCACAAGCTCGTTATCTCGCCCCTGCACCCGGGGGCGCGGGGTGTTACACACAGAAGTGGCCCCAGATTACACTTATTGAGTCACAGTTTTCTGCAAACTCCTGAGAATTTAAATGGACTAAAAATTCATTCACAGCTAACCAAAAAGTTAGATGCCACATTACAAGAATTTGCTAGAAATTTAAATTATTGAAAAGATGACCACCTATAAAAACACAATTGTATTAATAGCACAAATGTTCACTAATACTATTTATTTGTTCTAATGTCATAAATCAACTTTAAGACAGATTTCAAGGCCCCTTGTGCAGAGTCAGAGAAAACTCAAAACTTTCGCATGGTACTGGAGAAAGAAGAAATGGAATTTAGTGTTAGGTGGTCAGAGCTGAAATCTCAGCCCAGCCGCCGAGTAAGCTGTAACCCACGGGGGAGGAATTCGACCTCTCTGGGTTCATTTCCTAATTCACAATTCTGAGACAATACTCACTGCATAAGAGGATGTGAGGGTTGAATGGGATTAATAAGTTCTCTGGTAAGTAGATGCTCAATAAAGGTTCCAGAATCTTAGAACTTTAATTAAGTGGAACACAAATATCTCCATACCACATTAACTGAAGCGTGTGGAGCAAAATTCCACAGTTACGAACACATGCTTTAAGGTCAGAAAGACCTCAGTCTGACTCTGGGCTCTATTACTTAAGAGTATGTGATTTCGAGCAAGTCACTAATGGTCCCTCAGCTCCTCCCTCATCATAGCACAGAGAAGGAAGAGTCACTTTGGAGGGAAGGTGAACACTAACTGAGTTAATCTACATTAAGCGTTTGGCACAGTGCTTTTCGGTTTATGGATTTTCTTTAAATCCCTTTTTAAAAGGTAATGAAGTACTGAATTAGATCCAACACACTTTTCTCTTTAAAGCAGAACAGTGACTTGGTTTGCTGAGGGAAGATTTCTAAAGAGGACTGAAACAAGGAAGGATGGAACCGTCTTTACTTATGTTCCCTTTTCATTCCAAAAGTTTTGAAATAGCTTACAAAGGGAGCTTAATTTTTCATCTTAGTGAAGTCATTTGCAAGCAAAAAAATAAGGGTAAAGGAAAATAAAAATATGAAAGATAGTATGAAACCAAGATTGGTCAAAATATAAGCAATAAAATCATGTAAGCTTTGCCAAAATTGAGCCCCATATTTGGTTAGTAACAACTATCCACTGATCTGAATAAGGCATCTCATAAAAATTGACCTTAAATAAGGTTTTACTAACAATTCACATAGACTACATAAGATTATCTGACCTAGAATTTAAAATAAGGTCAATTATGGCTCTAACCTTCACATAAAATTTTTATCAATTTTTACTGATTAACACAAAATAGCTCATTGCTCTTTCCCTTATACCTCGAGTTCTATTTTATTCATCATTTACTACTATTTATTATCCTGTTAGAAAAACAACACTTAAAGAGAGTGTCGTGTCTTTGATTCTGTCATCTCTACAACAACTAAGTGATAAAACCTAGTCACATTATCCAGAATTGAGAAAATCTCAGTGCATTCACTCTCACGTCACAAGGACTTGAACCAAATCACCCAACTGAAAACGAGCAAACATACTCACCCAGCCACATCAAATGACTGTGCCTTCTGTAGCTTAGTGTTTGACTGTGGCCCTGGACCAGACCTACTAAAAGAAGAACTCTTTGGCAATGTGGCTGCTGTAAAAATAAATAAATGTTGAATAATTTTAATTCTACAAAGATGAGAAGCTTTTCCCTGTTTACAAAAATTAAAACGCACAGTCATCAAGTCTGTGGCAAAATTATTCCACCTTCCTTCCCATCCTGGACTCAAAAACAGTTATTCCCACCTTGCCTCCCGTCCTCTTGCCAAAAATGTTTCCCCGACTTCCTTGTTCCTACGCAAAGTCCCCTTACAAAGTAGTAATGTTCATAACCATGAACCCTGACTTTTCAGGACACATTTAGTATCACATCTGAAAGGAGCTGTCCACAGTTAACGCAGAAGCAGCCTAAATACTCGGATGGCACGTTCCTGACTGCACTGAAGGGGCTGGAGTGTGAGTCTCAGGCTCATAGACTGGCAGTCCTGGCAGGGGGCGTGGGACCCTAGGGAAGGTCAGCTTTTGGGTCTGACTCTCAGAGGCTGCCTGGCTGTGGCCCGGGGCAAAGAACTGTGAACCCCAGGGAATGCAGCCCTCATCCTGGCCTGCAGTCTGGCAACATCTGCCCCTAGCCACAAAAGGAAGGGCGTGGGTTCACTGGCATCACTGGGAAAACAACAGCAAGCACGTTCCAGCTGCCGTCACATCTGCAGTCGTGGGTGAAAGATGAACTACGTGTGACAAGAGAATGTTTTTCAGAAGGGGTACATTTACATTCTTTGGCTATAACCTAAAGACACACCCAGACAGATATAATAAATCCAGGGGGCTGGGCACAAAAACGATGATTCAAATATAATGCTCAATGCCGCAATGTCATCACCACTAAATTGACTCAAACATATTCAAAATACTTTTTAAAATGCACTTTCCTTATCGCTTTGAATTCAGTAAATTTGTTAGACTAAGGCTGTCTACCTCTACATTTGATGCCTTTAATTACAGGGAAAAAGACTTTGAATAAAGTCTTGACATTAACCAGGAACTTTTTAATCCTTCCAGTCAATTAAGCGCATATGTATACCAGGACCTGAGTCTACGTGGTCACTGAACGGAACTCCTGCCCCTTTCTGCCCAGTTCACTCCCCCTCCCCAACAGTAACAAGGAGCAGTGCTCTCCCTCCCTCCCCTAACCCACCCCCCATAGCTCTACTCTGAAGGGATCGACTTGTTCATTAGCAATTCAGAGCAGCTGAAGGAAAGTAGTAAGGGATACATGGAAATGCAAAATGTTCAACCGCCATTCAAACTTCAATTGCTTTTGTCAAGCCCTTGAAGGGAAATAACGCTCTGGTTTCAGCTGCCGAGTTCACCTTTGAACGCAGTGGTACCCAAAGCCCTAATTCATTCTCCTTCCCCTCTCCAGCCCTGCACATCCATTTGGCATGTTGAAAAAAATGAGAAATTAAATGAAAAAAATGAAGATATTTTCCTCTGGAATAAAACAGCACAAACATAACCAGAAAGTGAAGACAGAAAATCGACTGAGAATCCAAGTTGTGAAAGTTCAGCCTGTGGCTTCACTGGGTCACATACCAGGATGAGCAAATGCAGGCAGAGGCTGAATGACAGGGGCCCCGTTGGCCAGGGGAGGCACTGCTGCTGACGGGACGGAGGGGACCAGGGGTGGGGACATCCCGACAACGGGGATGGATCCCATTGGCACTGGAGCAACGGCCGGGAGCGGTGGCATGCTGGCAATGCCTCCTATACCTGTGAAGGAAGAGATGCCGACAAAATTCACACGGAGTCATACGTCAACATTTGATGACAATTAACCCAGGACTGTTTGAAGAAGAAAATCACTCTCCAGGAGTGATACATTCCCATGTAGAATACGAATTCAGAGCGGTCATTTTGAAGAGTAGCAAAAATTACATTAAGGATCAAGACCCGCCCGAAGAGGATCTACTAGCCACACAGTTAAGGATCGACCAAAAGCCACCAAAGAGAGTTAAATTCATGAATGTGTAACGGCATTTTAAAACAAATGAGCCAAAAAGTCCTAATTGGTCCATTTACTTTTGAAACTAGTAAGTAAACCAGTAAGTAAAGGGGAAAGACTAAATCAAGTATTTGCCCCGCCTTGCCTTTACACGTCGCACCTGAGTAACCGACCACTCCACGGGGAGGTTTCTCCCGAGAGAAGAATTCCAACCAAAAAATGAAAAAATGTCAGAGCTGAGATGAGCCCTTCCCTCCTGTTTCCGTCTCAGCTCGTGACCTGGGATGTAGTAAGAAATTTATACCGCTGGCCTCCGTCCAGCTCCCGGTTGCCGGTGGAGCTCCGGAACCCCTGTGCTTTCCTGACTGGTAGGGGCATCTTTGGCTGGTCTTGGTCCCTGGGTCCTGACACAAGAACTGCTCAGACCCTTGGAATGGCTGGAGTGATGTCTTTCTGTATTTGAATGAGGTGGCTGCGGGGCAAGGGGTCTCTAAACAGCTGCAGGATGGGAGCTGGTGACAGGAGATGATACCAAGGCATGGTTAGTGGACTGGAAAGTCCCACCCGACCCCTACCTCACACAGGCCTCAGCGCAGGGGACAGGGCTGGAGGCTGAGACTACCGAGGCCTGTGATTGTGTCAGCCCTGTCTCCATACAGAAGCCTCCATTAAAACCCTCCACTGGCCGGGCTCTGGCGAGCCGGTGGGCTGGAGAACAAACCTACACCCTGGAGGGAGGTGCACCCCAACCTGACGGGTGCTTCTGCGCTCAGGACCCTTCCGGACCCCACCCTGTGCACCTTCATCACATCCTTTACACCACGCCAGCAAATGCAAGTTTCCCAGAGTCTGTCCACCGTTCTAGCAAATTATAGAAAAGGGGAGAAGTCACACAGAGGTGTGGGGGCCCTGGGGACCCTCTACCTGTAACTCATGTGAGGACAGTCTTGTGAGAACAAGCTCTTCCACCTGTGGAATCTGACACAGCTCTGAGCACGAAGTGTCAGAACTGAACTGAATTACAAGATACTAAGTGTGTCTGGAGAGCTAAAACACTGGTGGATGTGGCGTTTCTGGACACAAAATTCCTGGTTCCTTCTTTCCTTGAGGATCCTAAACATGTTAACTCTGTTTTTCTTCTGCCACATTAAGCACAGCCAGGGAAAAGTCTACGAATACTATAATTTTCTCTCTTCTGAGTCATGGGCTTTCTTTTTCCACACACCCACATAACTTTTTGTTTTACTAGAACGTATTTTAGTGTTGCCTTTCCAAGTCCAAGTCCTCGGACACGCTGCGCCCTATCAGATACTGTTTCAAGTCTCTCACTGCGAGAAGATTGTCTTGAACTGGTTTTTAGCAGGTGTCCCTGCTCTGGTTTTCTCCTCGGGGACCCCACCCAACCCCGTACTTGACTTTACCTACAGTGTCTGTCGCTGTTCTCATACCCCATCTATCTCTTTTCTCACTGCCTTTTAAATCTTCCTCTTTTTACCTATTTCTCTCTAGACAGTATAGCTTGTGTCACTTTTAATTTAAATTTCATTTCTGAAATGACTTCTTCTTTTATTTCTCCCTCTATCCTGAGTTCCATCCCCTTCTTCCTGAAGTTCTAAAACTCGGACCCAGTTGTCCTTTTATGACCTGCCCCTCTCTTAGTATGAGCTCGTTTTGAAACGGCAGGTTACTGGCTTGCTGTCACTGTGATTGGGGGTGTTATTTCACTCTTCTTTCTTCTTATTTTTTCCTAATAATAACCGGTGTGGGCTTTGACCTTGGCAGATACCACCTGCCGCTCACTTGCACGTGAGCCTTGCTTCCTGGGACTTCCGGTCTCTGCTCTCCTTCCCCTCTTTGGTCTGGACCTCCTTTTTTGGTAGCTGGGCCGCTGCTGGGCCGCTGCTGCCCCCACTCAATTCCGATCACCCTCACAGTCATCTCCCCTGGGCCTGGAGCCCTGTCCCAAAAGGAAGCCTTGTTGGGCCAGTTTGGGGAATTACTAGGACCCAGACCGCTCCGGACGGCTCAGGTCTTCTTGCCCCAGGAACCATCGCTGCAACTGCTCTGACATCCTGATTTTCCCTAATTTTCAGTGACCGACTCAGTTTTTAAACAGCCACCGCAAGGACTTCATCCTTTTACCAAATGACTACCTTTTCTGAATATTTTCTGTATATTTTTAAATAAATACATTCACCAAGGCTGTATTTTGGAAGCCAGCCCTCTTGACTGTGCCGAGTTTTGTGTTTTGTTTTGTTTTTAACACGTGTGAAGCCACCGCACAGAAAATCTGGTAACTCTACAGGGCCTGTCAGCAGGGACCGCATGTCGCGACAGGTGTGACTGCTTATGGCAGCACTGGACGCCAACAAAGGAATCAGTGCTAGGAATGGTCACAGACTCAGTCTTCATTCTTGACAATCTCTCCTCAATTACCAAGCTCCCCACTGTTTAAGCTCTCCGTAGCTTTCTACTGCACTGAGAAAAAGGAATTCTAAGCCCCCAGAGGCTTCACCAGGCCCTGCACCCCCGGCTGTCCGCACGCCTGCCCTGGAGGTCCGAGGTCTGCAGGCCCCGCTCTCACTGCCAGTTCTCACCGAGCTGGTCTCTGGCCTGGAGGGCTTCTCCCTGGGTCTGCGTGTGACTCTCACCTCTGAGTAGCTCAGATGCCACCTCCTCGGAGAACCCTTCCCTGAGCACCTGTCCCACCGGTCTCCATTCTATCACACTGATTGTTTATCTACTGGCTTGCTCCCCCAGTTGATGAGCAGCTTCACGGCAGCAGGAACCCCACTGTCTTGCACATCACCATGTTCCCATCAACGAGGACACACAGTCAGGGCTTAAAAATACTGATTTACTTCAATAAAAACCATGGCCCCCAGTCAAAAATAAATAAATAAGTACACTTTTAAAAAGCAAACAGAGGAAGAGCAACTTCTCTTGAAACAGGCAGGGCCAGGGTAAGGAAGAGTCGCGCACGCACCCTGCCCGCATCCTCAGAGCCTGGCTGGGAGCAGCCGGGTGCCCTCGGGCGAGCCCTGACATCACTGCACCCCACCCTCCTATTCCGTACAGGGGCAGGACAGAGCCCTGGCAGGCCTCGTCCCATGGTGGGCCGATGACGGCGTCAGCACACGCAGAGCCCGAGGAGCGACACCCCAGGTCACCAGGCAGCTGGTGACAATGAAGGTGGGGAGGGGGAGGGCAGCGAGGAAACAGGGAGCTTCAGACGCGCCCCACCTCCCTTTCAGAAACACAGTCAAGCAAACTGTTCAGCTCCTTGGAATCTCAGTTCTCTCATTTATGTAATGGGGGTTATTGTGGTAGCAAATAAACTACTATACGTGCAGGCCTACTGTGTAAGGGCTAGGAAATGCCTGGTGAGATGATGTTTAATATTATTAGAAAGTAACACTCACAGTAGTAAATTATTTTGTTCTCAAGTAGCCAGAAATGTAAGGAAAAAAATTACCCTGGGTTGAGCTGAGACATGGAACTAAAAGTACCAGTAGAGGCCAAATCTCTGGATACACTTGGGCAAACTTGACAGGACCATGTACTTTTAACTTGTCTTACATTCTGCTGCTTCCTCGTGACTCGCCCTCTTGGAAAGAGCTCACTGAGAAGGGCTCACATGTGGGGAGAGTGAGGGAAAGGCAGTGGGGGAGCCCGGGGAGGAGCAGCGCGGGCCGTCAGCGCCGTGATCGGCAGAGGCCGGCTCCCGATGTGACCCACAAGCCCACCGGGCAGGGAGGCCACCTCCTCCTGACAACAAATCCGATGTCCCTCTGGAGCTGAAATTCCCACAGCAGAATGGAATAAGAGACAGCGTGTCGAGTGTCAGGGGAAGAACTGCTGACCCCAGGCCTGGGGTAAGAAGGGGAAACGGGATGCCTCTGGTTATCTGACCCTTTCTCCACTGAGGTTTCTTCTCGCAGCTCTGGAAGGGAAGCTGTTTCAGCGTGTGGGTCCTGACCAAACAGTGGCCACAGGGACCTTCAGAGATTCTGAGCCACTTCTGCTAGAGCAAGCTGGTTAACGAAGGGCTGGGCCCTGGGGACACACGAGGGACGAGGGCCCCGGCCACTGGAGGCCTGCGCACTGCTCACTTCTGCCCTTTGCCCACGTGCGACTGAGGTTTTCCTTCTTCTCTTGGATCACGGTCCTGCTTGCCTAACTCAGCACCTGACCTTTCCTCTGATAAAAACCAGTCTTGTTGCTAAACCTCACCAAAGAAAGGCAATGCATAGTTTGTTTTTAATAGCAAATCTATCAAGTAAAGCCACAGCATTTATTTAACTCAGCTCATCATCAACTGCACTAGAGATGACCTGAATCTCTACTCTGCCCCCCCAACTCTACGTCACTTTATCTCCTGTCATCAGACACATCGGAGAGGACTTTCCCGTAAATCAGACGCGACACCTGATTGCCATAATCAACCTAAATAATCAAAGTGCAGGGTCAGAACAGAGGAGAAACCTGAACAGTTGATAATCTTAGTCAACTAATGACTGATTGATTTTTAAGCAAAATATCTGGCTAAAAGATAACATTGTATACAATTATGTTTATAATAGGGAAAACACTTTATTTTTTTTCCTGCTTCATTTTATTCTGGGAGAATTTCATGTGGCCAATTGCCTCAATACTGTGAACTGAAATATTTGAGATACTGTAAACCAAAACAGTTGTTTATACATAAAGGGAAAATAAAGGTGTATGGAAAGAGAAAACCAAAAGGAAGCATGGGACAATGTGAGGGTCGAGAACCCGGCCACAGCAGGGAAACGACAGGCGACCTGGCTTTCACTCTGACCACCTTGTCCAAGGGTCGCAGTGCGGACCTGCTCCCCTCCTGCAGCACTACCTTCCTTCCTGGGGCCATCAGTTTGGGGACAGAATTACCTCCTTGAATTTCACACTGCTAGAAACTGGGGGGGGGGGGGGGAAACGTTTATTTTTTAAATATACAATGAAATACAGGAACCAGTTCCTCTCCAAACTCACCAAACGCTGGTGCACTGGAAATAGCTACCGGCTGCTGCTTCATGACAGGCGGAAGTGCGGACGGGAGCTGATACCCCTGCAGCTTCAGTTTGATAAGTTTCATGGCGATGGAAAACTCCACTTGATCCATCCTCCCGTCATTATTCATATCGGCTAGGGCCCTGCAGCCAACAGCAGGGCTTAGAAGACTATGACCATGATCATGACCTCCCCTGCCCCCACCCATACAAACAAAATAATCAACCCCCTGAAACCTGGAGAGAACAAAACATAAGAAACGAAGCAACATAAAAAAATCTATTTACCAAGCAGAAAGCAAGCTGGAAATTCTGACAAATTTTTATATGAATATAAAATACATGTTATTATGTACTCTTTCCGCATGTGATACACGAGGTAATTTTGGGTCTGAATGTCCGGATATGTACTTTGGGTACCACGCAGGGTTTCTTTCTGGAGTGATGATAATGTTCCACAGTTGGGTAGTGGTGATGGTTCCAGAACTCAGTGGACAGACTAAAAATCCAAGGAATTGTGCACTTTAAAAGGATGAATTTTATTGTGAATTATGTCATAAAAGTATACAGTCCTGGCTGGTCTGGCTCGGTTGGTTGGAGCATCACCTTGTAACCAAAGGTTTCAATTCAATTCCTGGTCAGGACACAAGTCTAGGCCATGGGTTCGATCCTTGATCAGGCACAAACAGGAGGCAACCAACCAACACTTCTCTCTCTCCCTCACTTTCTAAAAGCAATGAGAAACATGTTCTTGGATGAGGATTAAAAATAAGTATTAGGGGAAAAGTCCTGCCCTGGCCAGGTGGCTGAGCCAGTTGGAGCGCTATCCTCACACACCAAAAATATTTTGTGGTTCCATCCCTGGTCGGGGTGCACACCTAGGTTTCGGGTTCGATCCCTGGTCTGGGAGGATAAGGAGGGCAACTGATTGATGTTTCTCTCTTACTCTCTCTCTTCCTTCCTCTCTAAAAATTACTAAAAACAGACCCTCAGATGAGGATTAAAAAGGAAAGTACTTGGTAACGGAAAGCTTACTTCTGGAGATAATGGAGTGGATGCGCCCACTCCTCTGTGGGATTCCACAAACCTCACCGTGGAGACATCGCCTGCTGTAACTACTACGCTTTTACTTAAATGAGCTTCCAAGTGGGTTTACTGTTTGAAAATGGGACTGAGAAGTAAATGGTCACGTGTCACTTGCAATGCGCTCTTCTGTGGGGTATATTCTTGCAAAGAAGATAAGCAAAAGTCAAAGGGTTTGCATTTGCAGCTGCAAACTATATGACGCAAACTGCTGTGCATATTCATGACTTACACTCTCCTGCATCAAAAATGTTCACTCAGCCCTGGCTGGTGTAGCTCACTGGATTGAGCACGGGCCTGCCAACCACATGATCACGGTTCGATTCCCAGTCAGGGCTTGTGCCTGGGTTGCAGGCCAGTTCCCAGAAGGGGACACACAGAAATAACCATACATTGATATTTCTCTCCCTCTCTGTTTCCCTCTCCCACTAAAGATAAATAAATAAAATCTTTTTAAAAAATGTTCATTCAGATTTCATTTCTTTCAGTCTAGATACTAAAGGAGAGAGGATTTGTTTTTAAAACCAATTTTAAGAAAATTTTATTTGAAACATCAAATGATAAGACCAGCTACTCCAGTCGAAATGCCAGGATTAACGATCTTTTAAATAAGCCACATCCAGGGAGTGCCCAAAGAAGAACATTTTAAGTTTCACAGAAAATAAGCTTGTAATGATTACTAAGCAATAACAGTATTGCTAGAGTTAACTCAAAGAGAGAAAATATGAAACAATAAAAATGCATGACATATAACAAAGATTAAAAATCTCTAAGGATGTTAAAAATGATAAAGTCAACACTATTCTTTAGGAAAATTTTTAAAAGGCCATAATGCAGGACAGGGAGCCCCACAGGAGCTCCCTTCTGACGCAGCTGGAACCGGCCCGGTCCCCCCGACCCTGGTGCTAAGCCCCATGGGCAACCCACGTGGACTCGGGGCTTCACTCACCGCCAGGGAGCCCGAACACTGCTTTCCTGAGCACTTTTGAACACAAGAAGGTCACCTGGAGTCAGACACGGACTGCCCATTCTTTGCCAACTTCTCTGCTAGACTGCATGTCTTTTCTAGCCCATTTGTAAAAACTCACTGTGTATTATATATGAACTATTTATCGGTCAATTGATGAATTATTTTTTTAAGAATTGTATTATTTGTATATTCTGTGTATGGTATCTTTTCTGCAAAAAATTCTACATTTTTATATATATTTATTATACAGCTTATAGGTTTTCAGTCCTTCATTTTCTAAAATTATTTTATTATGTTTCCATCTGAACTTACGTTTACAGTCAGTAAACTGACTGTAACTGCACGTGTATGTGTGGTACGTCATCCAGGGCTCAGCCTGATTTCCTCCGGAGGCATGCCTAGGCCGCCCAGCAATTTTATTAACTAACCCGCCCTCTTCTCATTGAACTAGAAGCTATGTTCGCTGGTTTTTGAATACTCATATAAAACGAGCCCTAGATCTGGATGGCGCACTCTGTCTGACCGGTGACATCAGCATCCCAATGGCCCGACCACACGGGCTCTGCGGGGCACTCTGAGGGCGGGCCGGGCTTTCCTTTTGAAAAAACTGTGTTAGGCTGCTCACTGACATCTTTCTTCACTATCAACTTTGAGGTCATTATCAAGTCTACAAACAACCCTATTGGGATCCAAGCTGAAACTTCATTGGACGTACCAATCAATTTTGGAGAAATGACATGTTTATGATCATCTGTCCAACAAAAAACCAACAAACCCTGAATGTTCAGTTCTACTAACATTTCCTTCAATAAGATTATATCATTTTCTTCATATAATTACTCTTATGTTAAATGTATTCTTACAAGTTATATCATTTTTGTCACTATTCTAAACGGAACATTTCCCATTCTACATTTAGTACTCGTTTCAAACTACGGTGAAAATTCTTGCTTTTAATAACCATTCGTGCGATATTCAGCTAGCTTACCAACCTTCTATGAATCTTAATTTTTTTAAACAAAAATCTCTTGGACGTGGTAAGTATGAAACATATACAGTAAAAAGGAGAGCTAACCTTCTCTTACGATATTTACTCCATGCCTCTTCTTCATGGTCTTCTTGCCCCTAGGAGTACGCAATGTGTGGGCACCCCACTTATTTGTGATTTGAAATGGCTGTAGTGTTTCACAGTTTAGAAGAACATTTGGTAGTGATTTTAAACACACTCTGACATATGTAAGCAGTTCTCTTTTCTACTTATTAGAAATGGTTACTATATTTTTCATCAAATGCTCAATCAGCATCTGCTGATTTGATCATCACAAGCTTTCTTTTCCCTTTAGCCGCTAATATGATAATGCTGATTCTGAACCAACAAGTTGATCAGAGTTTTCATACGTTGTGCAAGTCCATTTGTTAAGATTTGTTTCTGGTTTTTTTGCATCTATATTCATGATTGAGACATCTCTGGTTGCTTTATTTCTGTACTTTCTTTCAGGTTTCACAGAGGAAGTTAAATAAAATGAAATGGTGAACTTTGTGCAATACTTGTAAAATGTTACCCAGCTGGGCCCGGACAGGGAGCTCAGCTGGTGAGAGCGTTACCCTGACACACAAAGGTTGCAGGTGTGACCCCTGGTCTGGGCTCATACAAGAATCAACCAATGGATACATAGGTGGAACAACAAATCAATGTTTCTCTCCGTTTCTAAAATCAATTTAAAACCATTGTTTTAAATTATTCAGTTCTTTCAAATGGTTTTCAGGGAAAAAATAAGTTTCCGTAAATCACCATCAACATACATACATAAAAAATAAAATAACCAGGCTGATAGATTTCCACTCCCCATCCCCATACCACTGTCCCCCAAAATGTATCTTTCAGTGAGAAACAAAACTATCCAGTGTGGGATATGGGGGTAGGGGGGAAGGAGTTTCTGGCAATGGCTTCACTAGAAAAATTTCGTTTCTAAAGGCCTTTCCACTGACGTGCCTCACTGGGACAGGAGAAGCAGCTTGGGGTCCTCAAGGTCCACGTGCTCGACTTTAAGCCAAAACCTACCGTATCTCCAAAGTGCTTCTTGAGAACTTTGTGTGGTCTTTCCTAAAATTTTTTTCTCAACTAACAAAACATAACTGCTGGGACTTCCTAGTAGTAAAGCCTTAAAGGCCTCTACGGAAGCGTAGCGGTCACTCCTACACTGCTCAGTGCCGCCCCCCCACTCCCCATACTCTGGGATAGAGCCGGGACTCTGTTCTCACGGCTTCTCTGTGAAACAAAACAAAACTAAACTAAACAAGACAAAACAAAACAAAACCACTTCAGCTCCGCCATCCATTTCATCTCTCATTTATAATTATTTCTATATTTATTTAATAACCTCCTCAAAGCTTAACTAAGTCATGCGAATCCTAAAATTAGTCATGTAACTTTCAAAGTAAAAACAACAAAAAACCTCACACATACTAAAAACTGTAAATTAACCAATTGCTGTTTATGATATACTGACCTTAAATACAATATTTAGCCTGATATTAAAATCTGCACTGAACGGCAGGCGGGGATGAGATGAGAGGGGCCACAGGCACGCTGAACACTGAAGGGCATTTCCTTCTGATCTGTACAAACAAACCCTATGTCGCTCTCATACGCCGTCAGTGGGAGAAGTGCTTCGACTCCACATGGAGGAAAACCAAGCAACATCTGCGGAACTACAGACACACTTACTCTATGACCAGCACATCACTCCCAGGAATTTACCCTTGAAGACGGCTCTCCACCCACACGAAAACACACATGCTTTAGCTCATCCACTGCTGCATTACCTGTAATGCAGGTAATTTCCAATAACTGCAAAATATTAGAAATGATCTAAACGCACACAGACAGAAGACTGCTGAGCACACTGCTGTGTCTCTCTCACAATGAGCACCCTGTGCTGTAAAAAGAAAATGAGAGGGTCTCTGGAATCCCCTGTGTCCCTTCTAGGAGCCACTGTTAAGTGAAAAGAGCAAAGAACAAAGAACATTTATAGACTATTTCCTTCAGAGCATGAAGAAGAGGAAATAATTTAAATATCAATATACACACGTCACATATTATGAACCTGCTTTTTTCCCCCACAAAAATAAATGAAGGATAAGAAACAGGGATAAAGGCCTAGGGGAATGAGAGATACTTCTCTGAGTTCATTTCTGTGCACTTTTGGCATCTGGAACCTTGTTAATGTATTATATATTCAAAAAATAAAATTAGGTCCTTAAAGATGGGATCCCTAAACTGAATCAGAACAAAAACCAACCTAAGCACTTTAGACAGATAATATACTGACACAGGAGGAGAGGAAAAAACAAGTCCAAGTAACTTCCACACAGAGGACCACATAACATCCTCAGTCTATGAAAGAACTAGAAGGAACCTAAACTCCGCTGAATGGGCCTGGCACTTGCACTAGACACCAGTGGCGCAGGCCCGTGTGTGGCGCAGGGTCGAGGGGCAGGCCCCTCGCACTCCCTGCCCCACAGCCGGAGCCTGCGGGCACCTTCAGGAGCCGCCAGCCCACAAACACTTGTCACAGGTGGCTCACCTCTCACTGTTCGGACGAGGCCAGCCCGGGCTTCATTCATTTGTTATTCATCCAACTAATATTTAAAAAGGGATCACTTCTTCAAAAGATCTAGGTGCTATCTAGGAATTGGGGTTACAACTGTGAAAAAGACAGAGTTCCTGCCCTCACAGAGCTTGTATTTTAGAACAAGCAGACACTAAACAAGAAAACGGTGAGCACAATGGTGATGGGAAGCAGAAGCAGGGGGTGGGTGGGCCTGGCAGGCAGGCAGGCAGGTGCAGGGGGCAGAGGGAGCCACTGAGGACCAGCTGCCAGGAAGCACGTCTCTGCGGAAGTGATACATGAACTGAAACTGAAGGGCAATGAGCCAGCTGTCTGAGAATCTAGAAGGATGGCATTACAGGAACTAGAAATACCAAGTGCAGCGACTGAAGAAGCCTGGCCCGTGTGACGAACAGAAAGAAGGTCAGTGGAACTGCGGTGCAAAAATTGAGGAAGACAGCAGTGCAGAGTAAGAGGAAATAGCAAGACCGGATTGCACTGGGTCTCGTGGCCTTGGCAATGACACTGGATTTCCTTCTCAATGGAGAGTTTCAAATGGATCTACTTTTTAAAAAAAAAGACTGTTTGGATGCTATTTGGAAAATGGAATCTAAAGAATGAAAGACAGACTCCAGTCAGGACAAACAGTGGGCCCAGGTGAGAGGACAGATTGTGACATTGGCAATGGAGGCAGAAAGAAGTGGCTGGATTGGGAGTAAGAATTTGAGAAATGAGCTGTTAATCTCCATGTTGGTGGCCCCCAGGGCCTCTGATCCCAGAGCTCTCAGTCGCCTTCTTTTTCTTTCCTGGACCTTCACGCCTCTTGCCCATTGCCCTCACCTCCTTCTCCACTCCCCGCACACCAGGCCAAGGCCGGAGAGATTGTAGGCATTTGAGTTGCCAAAAGGATATGAGATGTTTGCCAGCTTCCTTCCAGCTCCTTATTAGTGAGACAGTTTCCAGGAGGCTGTGTCTTCCTCACACACCGCCTTGAGTCCCTCCTCTGAGAATTCAAGTTTTCTTACATTCTTAATTGGAAATCAGATTGGATAGATAGGTGGCCATAAAGTATTATTAGATTACAGCTCAAATGTCACAAGTTAACAACTGGAATATAGGCTCTACATGTATCAAAACTGTACAGGTTTCTAACACATTCTCCCCAGGAGTTCACGTCACTCATACATGTGAACTGAGGTCCAGAGCAAAGAAAGCAAAGCCCTGAGAAACAGACTAGAAAGAGCTCCTAATTCTTATCCAAAATTTTCTTCTTGCTCAGAAGAAAAGTTTCTCAGACACAGGGACTGATGAAAACTTCAGGCGCAAACCCATTTCTCTGTCTACCAAAAGGGGCGCAGGCCTTCCCTGGGCCCTGGTGGAAAACCCGCATGAGAATGTAAAACCAACACACAGACAAAAAGACGAGAGCCTGGCATTAGGCAGCTGCTACTATCTATAAATTTAAAAACCAAAATTTGAAGAGGCCAAGTACTGCCCAGGGTTACTGAGTGAGTGAATAGCAAAGCTAGTGCAGAAAGACAGGGCTCACGCTTCACCCTACACCGGCCTGTCATCTCAGCAGGCCAGCCACAGTCTGTGGAATTTTCAGTTAGTTTCAAAGGTCACTTGAGAAAAGATACGTAGGAGTGTTTCCCTCACCCCCACACCCAATAGCAATTCTTGATAAAAGTAAAAAAGTCGATTAAAAAATATGCCATAATAATTTAACAAAATGTCATAGAAAAAATTAAAGAACATTTTAACTGCCAATTCATTATATACAGTTAATAAAAATTTTCACTGTAAAAATGACTGATACACTAAGCTAAAAAGTTTCAAAACAACTGCAAAAAATCAAATGTACTAGGTAATACTTTATCTTTCTCCATTACACTTACCAGCATGTGACAATTCCTGCTATTAACAATGTCCTTCCAACAGTGTGCAATGTCTATGAAGCACGGACTCTGTGTCGTTCACGGCTACCCTCCAACACCCACACTGACCAACAGTACACATCCGACAGATACCTTCCTGCGCTGAATGAATTCACGTGAAGTGAGTGAGACTTTTCTCTCAGCACAGGACTCATCACAAGACTGCTTCTTGAATGAACCTTCTAAAACTAGGAATATAGCATAAAAAGCAGAATTCGGGGGAGGAAATTAAGCTTGAGAAAGGAAGCTCAGCAAGTGATCTTGACTGATGATGTGAAACACAATCATATACTAAGACACAAAGCAAAACAGGCAGCACAAGTCTGTCGCATTTTAAGTGACAGGTCAGTGCTCCTGTTTTCTTCCTTCCTTCCCCCCTCCCTTCCTCCCTCCCCCTCCCCTGCCTTTTACTTCATTTTAAAAGTAATTCCAAAACACCTGGTTAGTTGATTTTCCAAGCTCAAGATAGATCAGAGGCTAGAACTAGGAGGCTCCTTGGTTGAAAGAGACAGTCTGGCGGCCAACATGCTAACCACCAGGAAAAACAAAATAAAGCAGACACCAAAACAAACACAGTGACGCCGTGTCATTTACTTTTAATTCAAACAGATTCATACACAAATATATCTAAATTTCCCAGAAAAGTTTTGCTATTTCAGAACACAGTAAATGATCTTCATACTGATGACACTTATAGTCAAGCTCAGCACATGCTCTCCTGAAAGGCAACAAGGAACTACGTCAACTTTATCACCTTCAGTGAAATGATACATAACGGAGTCAACATTTAAGGGGAGAAGCCATCAGTTGGACAGCTTAGTTATGTGGAACCCCCAGACCCCAGGCCAACAGCAGCTACCTTTCTGGGGGTTTTGTTTTGAGGGTCTACTCTGTGCCAAGCCCCACACTATGTTCTTTCTGGAAATTTCTCTCCTAATCCTCTTAGCCCTATAAAGAAAATGTCTTTTCATTTTCTAGATTAGAAAACTGTGATTAGAGAGGATAAATACATATTTCTAATCGTAAAGACAGAAGGCAGTACAGTTGGGATTCAAGGTCAGTACGAATGGGTCGTACTTGTGGGTACGAATCAAGTGCTTCTCCTACAGCCTCAAGCTGCCTCCACAGCACCATAAACAGGGAAGCAGAGCGCCAGAACCAGTCCCCGAGGACACGGTGGCTTCTGGACAAGAGAACTCGGCGGGGCTCCCCGAAGCCAGGAGCCTGGACCCAGAACTACACTTGCCATTACTCTCTTTCCTGAGTTTTCAAAAGACTCAGTGTTTATCTGTAATAGTAAATTAAGAAATTCAACAATAAATAAACTAGGCAATTGTCAAAAAAGAAATTCACCTTGTTCAACACTGTAATGTAATAAATGTTGGTTGTTTCTCTATTTCACTACTAACCCTCAAATATATATATATATTTTTACCTTTTATTCAAAGAAAGACGCAGAACCATTATACAATAAAGCAAGAAACATGGAGCATTCAGATGAGGATGGGTGATATGGATGAAGCTAAAACAAATTAGTGAGAAAATACCAAAATGTAGGTTTCTCAACTAGAAAGTCAACTTTTTGACAGTGTCATCTGGCAAATATCACCACTTTTTTCTTTTAAAGTTCCACATAAGAAACATACTTTTCAAAGTCCTTCTTTGGTGAGAAGTAGCAGAGTGTTCCAGACTAGACATGTAAAGTCTCCTTCTATAGCTTAAGAAATTATTTTACTGGAATATTTTCTTTTACCTTTGGCTTATGTGAAGTTCCAACTTACCATATCTGTGCTAAAACAGGTTGAGGTAACCCAGACTGAAAAAAAAAGTTTCTAGCTTGATCACCTGTAAATATAGTAGAAAAAGTTTCAGGACAAAACAATAGCTGAACAACAATAGAAATTTTCTTACAATAAACTGTAACAATTAAAAAGAGGCTGGCAATCAGAACTGAATACATGATAATAGCCAAATGGTAAGTCTATGAGCAACAGTAAAACACATTCATCATCTCAAAAGGGCCTACCATGTACAGGAATATCTGCTACTAAGACAGAAACAGCTCCACAGGTGAGAGAGCGCATGTACAGGGTCCTCGAGAAAGTGAGGACCACCCCTCCACTTTATAAAGAAAGGTCTTTGCCATTCCCGATGTCTACACCTCAAATTTTTGTACTTCTAATGTATTTATGAAGAATAAATAATAACTATTTTTAAAAACCACATGATTAAAATTCAGTAAGTTAAAGAGAACTATGAGATAGAAACACACACACAAACAATTCCCCTGGAAATCTAAGATCTCATTTTTCCAAAAAACAAATCCTAAAGTGTAACCAAACAGGAAAGATAATAGAAAAGGCAAAGTTCAAAAGGAACTTTAGGGACACGGGAATAATAGAACTTCTTGTTTTTGAATGTTCAGAATCAGTTAATTTATGGTTTCCCAAAGCAGTTCGAGGTCAGAATTGGGCAAATGTCTCAGCCTAAGGACCACAGCCCGGTGCTACTTCCCTTAAAGAGGGGGGCCCTTTGGCATTCACCCATTCCCATCAGCAATATGCAGGGAACAAGCGGCTTGACATCCACGCAGACCGCAAACAAGGCTTGAATTCACTACAGGAAAAGCAATTTTAAAAATACAGGCTCAAGGATAAAGAAAACTGGGCAAATATCCCCTCAGTCACATGTAAGCCCACCTTAGCTTGCATAACATATTCTCCAGAGATACAGGCACTACTGAGAAGTAAAAATGGGAAAACACTGACTCCAATTACCAGTAATAAATCCAGATATCGGCTTTAAACTATGGAACTGCTGATCATGCTTCGCTCTTTCCTCTACGGTTATGGCCCAGATGTCCAGGCTGCCTATGATCCAAAGAAAACATGAACGAATTACTGGATAAGAAAAAAGCAGGCCCATGAATGATTCCCATGGTGCTTTTAGAGTCTGGCAACATGTTATAAATGATTTCATAAATGAACACCGATCTGCCCTTGGAAGGTATGCACACGCAGTTAGAAAGTTAAAGTAACGCAGCACCCCTACCCAAAAAAGAAACCGGCACAGGTTCTTTTTATAAAAATTGCCCTGTAAACCTATAGTTTGCAGGACAATATGAAGATATAGCAAGTTATTCATCATCTATTTACATAAACCTAAGCAACAAATTAATTTAAAACCATCTGCAGACATCTCAAACGCCCCAGGCAAAAGTTATGGAAGAAGTTGAGCTTCACAATTAGTATCCTATGTGATTCCATGAAAATCTTTTTGGGGGGTGATAAAAACACTCAAACTCCGGACTGTAGTAATGGTTGCACAACTCTAAACTTACTAAAGACCACTGAGCTGTACAGTTAAAACTAGTGAATTTTATGGCACATAAATTATACCTTGCTGAGTCTGTTTTAAAAAAAAAACAAAAACAGCAAACCAAATAAAATGGGATTTAGGTTCTCCTCCAGGGACTGACCAGATGCCCCCTTACTGCCGAGACCTCTCCCACTGCAGCCCTGGTCTCCTCTAACAAAACCACCACAACAGTTTAGAGGCAGAGGCAGAAGCTTTTCGAAAGTTCGGGCACGTTCTCCAACAGCAGGGACAGGCAGTACGTGTGTGTCTCGCACAGAACGTGACCGTGACCAGCATAGCAGCGAGAATCCCTGAGCATCGCGTCCAAGCTCTCTCTGGGGGCTGCTGTGACACAGACGGGTAGTGCCAACTCCTTCAGTCACTGGAGACACATTTACCGAACATGGGCATGCGCCAAGCTCTGTGCTGGACACCAGGGGTGAAATGCTGACACGTGTATCTGATCCCTTCACTCACAGGCCTTACAGTCTTGCAAACTCTAGAAGAGATTTTTATTGCTCTGTCACTCTATCAGAATTCATCCCTGAACTATAAACCAAAAAAAGAAAAAGCTTGCCCAATAAGTAAGACAAAAGCCAAGCACAAGATAAAATCACGCCAACGGTTCGGAAAACCTCCCAGGCTGTGCACTAGACCCCACAGGGACCTGTGCGGATGTGGCCCGGGCGGGGGCGCTTCGTGCCCTCGTCATGATCAGTGCACCGGACGGCAGAGAGCTCCATTAGCGAGTCCCCCTCTCTTTGGGGGAAAAAAATGCTTAGCCGGTAAGCAAATACAAGTATTTAACATTTTCCTAATAACCTTAGGAAAGATTACCTTAAAAACACATTTTATGCAGATGACAGGTTTAAGAAAATAAAGTAAAACAAAATGTCATGCTCCCAATCCAGGCTTCAGAAAAAGAACAGAAGAATTGACCCAATCACTTCAACAAATAAAGTGCACGGAAGAACCAGGGACGAAGGAAAGTTCACTGATGGGGAGACTCGGGAAACACAGGAGCTGACACCCCAGCACGCGCCTCGTTTGGGACCCGGTTTGAACAAACCGCAACAACAGAAGTGGCTAAATCAGGAAAATTATTACACTGACTTCACAGGCTGATATGAAGGAATTACTATACATTTTGTAGATGTGATCAAAGTATTGTAATTACATCTTTAAAACTGTTCTTATCTTTCACAGACATGTACTAAAACATCTGTGAATGAGCAGATGTGTCGCTTCAGAGAACCTGGACAAAGCACTGCTGGCCACGCCACGGTCAATGGATCCTCCCTGAAACTCTCTGGGGGGCACATGAGTGGCTCGGGCAATTACATTCTTCCCTCTACTTGTGTGCAGATTTGAAATTTGCCACAATACTAAGTTATTAATGTATGGTTCTACAGTACATTAAAAAAAGAAAAGCTTCGAAAACTTACCACCAAAAGGTGCTGGAAACTGAGCCATGGTTCTGCTCCTTTCACCTTGCTAATTGACGCCTGCAATTGAAACGCAACAGTTAGGTTCCTGAAAACTTCGCGCCTGCGCACTTACAAACACACTCACACACTGTGTCTTCAGTGATCAGTAGACTGACACCAGAGCTAGGGTCCAGCACTACACAGGAAAGTTACAATAAGGGGCCCAGTCATTCAATCACTCATTCTCTGCACAGTTTCTTAGTGCCAGTCGGCACTGGGAATGTTGATGGAAGACACTGTGGCAACAAGAAGCTTTCAGTCTGGTGAGTGATGCCATTAGCCCAGAACTGCCTATTATATCACCAATATTGCATTTGTTACTTTTAAATACAGTCATACCTCAGTACTTGTCAGCTTCAAAGTTTGTCAAACCCTGCACTTGTCACATTTCAACAAGAAAAAAATGTTTCGGCACTCAGCCCTTGCTCAGGATTCGTCACACTTGCTAGAACTTACAGGAGTCACAATACTGCCCCACCAGAGAACATGCTTCATCGTTGGGAGTGCATCAGTTCTGGCACACGTCACGAGTCCCGGAAGGAATTACTGACTGGTAACGGGGTCCCGCTGTGTACCTTTTCCTTCACCATCTGCACGTACTAGTCGATCTGTTTGGTGGTTAATGAGCACTAACAATTCGCTGCACAGGGTACCAGGTGATTGGCCTTATCTGTTTTCATGGTCATCAATCACAGCCCTGGAAGGCAGGTTCTACCATTGCCGTCCCCATAGTACAGATGAGGAACATGAGGATCAGAGAGGTGAGGTGGTCAGAGCAATACCACACGTTTGGTGGCCAAGTTGGATTTGAGCAAGGACAGCAAACTCTACGGCCCACATTCCCCCATGAAAAACCCTGTCTGCGTTGCAGCCCCATAAACAATCCGTATTGCACTGTCTGCCCAGAACATCCAACCCAAAACCTGGTCCTGGCAGGTGGGTCAGCTGACTGGAGAGTCATCCCAGGCACCAAGAGGCTGTGGGTTCAATCCCCACTCAGGGCACTAACAGGAGGCAACTGATTGGTGTTTCTCTCTCACACTGGTATTTCTATCTTTCTCTCCCTTCCGCTCTAAAATTAATAAACACATCCTCAGGTGAGGATTAAACACACACACGCCATCCCCCACCCCAAGTGCCACAAAACCCCCACCAGGTATTCTGTGTTCAGGTACAGCCAACGTGGAGCCAAGCCGGTCCTCTTCCTCAACTAAAAAGTCCACACTAACTAAATAGTTTTCCTTATACTTAACACAGTAAACGCGCAATAGTTAAAAATAAATACCACGCCCTGGCTGGCGAGGCTCAGTGCACTGAGTCCCGATCTGAGAACCGAAAGGGCAGCACTTTGATTCCTGGTCAGCGCACACGCCTGGGTTGCGGGCCAGGTCCCCATCTGGGGCGTGTGAGAGGCAACCAATCGATGTTTCTCTCCCTCTCTTTTTGCCTCCTTTCCCCTCTAAAAGTAAATAAAATCTCTTTTAAAAATGAATACCAAATAATCACAGATTTAAAATTTAGGGGCGGAGGAAGTATTGGGGGGAAAACGGAGACAACTGTACCTGAACAACAAAAAAATTTGTTTAAATAAATGTTAATACAAAAAATAAAGATAAAATAATATTTTGCTGTGCTTAGATTTTAAAAATGGCACTTCCTTGCCCTAATACTTCGTAATTTCATCTACCTATCTATCCATGAAATTGTTTTCCAACTACGATATTTTAAAATTTCCCAAAGCTTCCCTGTTCTCCACTCTCCGGTGCCGTCCCCACCCCCACCCACAGGCACAATGTCTTTTACTCTTCTGGTTCTTTTTTCCATTTTGCTCTTTAGCTTTTTGCCGTTCCTGGCATCACTTGATTCCTTTCCTGGTCTGTTGGCAGAGTGGGTCTCTCTCTCTCATTGGAGGCCTTCTTCCCCCCCCCCCCCCCCCGCGTAATCCCTGGGGACCCTTCACACCTAACAGAAGCAGCACTAAACAGGTGCTTGGATGCTGCGCCCAGGCGGCAGGTGTGCCGGCGGACCGGCTTCTCCGCACGGGGACCGGGCACACCCTGTCGCCTTCCACTGGAGGCCACCACACACCGGTATGCAGAGGGTTTCTCAGCGAAGCTGCTCAGTTTTGCCAGAGAGAAAAAGTCCGGGGGCGGGGGACCCGCCATGTGCAGCTGCTGGCTTCCAGGGTGGGGTGGGGAGAAGGGAGGTGACAGACATCACAAAAAGTACAGAGGACCCTAAAGAACATAAATGTGAAAATCCTTCACAAAATATTACACATGGAATCTCACTAATAAATAGGAACGATAATAAGACATTAATAGTGGGTTTACCTCAGAAGTGCAAGTTTAGTTTAACATTTGAAAATCACTTAATCTAATTTACCTTATTAACAGAAACAAGCAGGAAACCCAGGAGATCATTTCAATAAATGTGGGGGAAAAGCTCTTAACAAAAACCCTACAGCAGCAATAATGAAAATTCTCAGAGAACTAGGATTAATAAGAAACTTCCTCAAACGGCCACTTTCTCAAACGTGACATTTTGAAATGCTGAGATAATTGGAAAAAAACTTTTTTTTCACTTTCGAGTCTAAGCATTAGTATATTTAATATACTCCCATTCTTCTCACTTATGATCAGGTCACCAATTATATTTAGAGCTCACTTGACAACAAGCCTTTATGCTGCTCAGACAGACGCTCTCCCCAAAGTCCTGCTCCCTTGCCTGGGACCAGTGTCCCTTCCCATGGACAGCACAGTGCTGCAGTGATCCCACATGTCACACAACAGGCTCAGGTCAGTGGTTTTTATCTCCTCATGAAAGCCTTTAAATTCTCCTGAAAGAGCTGATTTTTAAGTCCTTATCTCACTCAAATGACGTCTCTTTTTTTATTGGTACAATAAGATTTTTTAATATGCAGAGAGGATGAATAAATTTTGTTTTATACAACATGAGAGCAACAAATCTTACTGTAAACACAAGAGCAATATTAGATACATTCCTTTACTGATTTTTTAAAAATGTGTCAATTAAAAAAAAAGCCCTGGCTGGTGTGGCTCAGTGGATTGAGTGGGGGCTGTGGACCAAAGGGTCACAGGTTTGATTCCCAGTCAGAGCACATGCCTGGGTTGTGGGCCAGGTCCCCAGTGGGGGACATGTGAGAGGCAACCGCACACTGATGTTTCTCTCCTTCTCTTTCTCCCTCCCTTCCCCTCTCCAAAATCTAATAAATAAAATATTTAAAGAAAATAAAACGTGTCAATAACTTCAGTGAACTCTTACGACCTGGGGAACATTTCCCTCCAATCACCACCTCAGAGCGTCTGTGAGAAGTCCGTGCCCTCATGTCAGTGTCAGAGCCACTGAGTGGAGGACTTTGTTTGGTCCCTGTCGCCTCCGGAGGATGAGCAGGACAAGGCGCACCCACTGCACACACAGTCCCCGCCCCACTTAACCTGTCAACTCGGCCCGCCCCGCCCCCCCACTGGGGGAGGAGACCTTTTCACCCTATTGAGTATGTTGCTTCTCCACCAGGAGATACTTCTTTGCATCATCTGCATTAATTAACATACTGGGCTTATCACAGCAGGGCAGAAAGAGCAACCATTTTAAGCGCCTTGTTCTTCAACAACTTTTAACTTCAGCTGCTTAAGAATTATCAAGCCACCACTGTCAACAAAACACCTTTTCCTATTAAATTGTTTTTCTTTATATAAATTTTTAAAGGATTATTTAATGAATAGTATTACCTGGAATCAAATTACATCTTAAAGGTCTACTCCCAGAATCAGAGGTAACGGCCTACGCTTCACCAAATGAAACAGTCGGCCTCAGGGAGGACTCAACTGGCACCATCTTGGCTACTGAGTTTACAGTGAACTCACAGAACTCGACAGCAAAATAACAAGTACTACAACTAAAAACAAGCAAAGGACCTGAATGGATATTTTTCAAAATAAGACATAGAAATGGCCAACAGGTCCATGAAAAGATGTTGAACATCACTAATACAAAACCACAGTGAGATGTCACCTCACAGCTGTTTGGATGGCTATTATCAAAAGGACAAGAGGCAGCAGCTCCCTCGCCACCAGGTGAGGACACAGTGAGAAGGCAGCCACCTCTAAGCCAGGAGGAGGGCTCTCACCAGGACCCATTTGTGATGGCAACCTGACCTTGGACTTCCAGCCTCCAGAACTATGGGAAATAAATCAATGTTTGTTAAGTTCGTTTTAAAAAGGCAAGAGATAACAAATGCAAGAATGTGGAGTGAAGAAAACCCCTGTGCATTATTGGAGGGAATGTAAATTGGTACAATCACAATGGAAACCAGCATGGAAGTTCCTCAAAAAATGAAAACAGACAGCATGTTTCCAAGGACTGTACTGGTTGAAGCCACGGGATCTCCAACAGCACGAGAGAGGCCTCCTGGAGAGACCCTGACAGCTCAGGGCGGCGGAACACCTGCGGTGGCCACTTGCCTTTCCTATACTTTAAAGGACAAGGAGCCCTGGCCGGTGTGACTTGACTGGAGTGCCATCCAGTACACCAAAGAGTTAAGGGTTCAACCCCAAGTCAGGTCACATATGGGAAGCAACCAATCAATGTTTCTCACATTGATATGTCTCTCTCTCTCTCTCTAATCTATAAACATTAAAAAAATGAAAACAGAACTACCATACTATCCAGCAGTCTCACTGCTGAGTATGTATCCAAAGGAAACGAAATCTCTGTTCGAAGAGGTGAATGAACTCCCGTGTTCACTGCAGCACCAGTCACAACAGCCAAGACGTGGAAACAACTAAGTGTGTGTTAACGGATAGACATGTAAAGAAAACGTGGCATACACATGCAACGTGGCCAATAGGAAAGGAACAAAATGCTGCTTTTTGTGACACGGATGAATCCAGAGGACGTTTTGCTAAATAAGCCAGATGCAGAAAGATAAATACTATATAATTTCACTTACATGTGGAATATAAAAAAGTTGAACTTGTAGAACCAGAAAGTAAAATAGTATTTGCCAGGGGCTGAGGGTGGAGGGAATGAGGAGAGGCTGCTCCTAAGAGAGAAACGTTCAGCTGTAAGAGGAGTAAGTTCTGGTGACCTCATGGACAGCATGGTGACGACAGTTAATACTACTATGCCATATACTTGAAACTGGCTTAGGAGACGAGATCTTAAGTGATCTCACCAGACACACACACACACACACACACACACACACACACACACACACACAAACTATGTGAGGTGTGGATGTGTGAAGTAGCTTGATCGCGGTAATCATTTCACAATGTGCACATATAGTAAGTCATCACGCTGTGCAACCTACATATATACAGCTTCTGTCGATTACACGTCAATAATGCCGGGGAACAAAAGGAGTTTACAAATCAACAGGGGATAGAAATACTCATCAAGAATCTCTGCACGTGTGTGTCTACATGTGTACCCAGAGAGCCATAGCACCAAATAATGTAAATATGTAAGCAACAAATCATAAAAACTTTATTAAATGCTAATACATTTGAGCTATAGTAGCCAATTCAACCCTACTAACAAACCTATGAGCTAAATAATGTTACTCTTGTATCTTACAGATGCGGAAGCTAAGGCACCAGCTGGCACAGTCACTGAATGGTAGAAGAGGATGTCAGTGTTTCAGGGTTAAGAACTCCACGGAACACTCATGAAATAGTCAGCCTGGTAAACCAACCAGGGTGGAGCTGGGGGTCGGGGGAGTGAGAGGATACTGTTCCCAGCAATAAAAGCCCTGGAAAACAAAGGAGAAAAAGAGAACCAAGTTTGTTTGTTTGAAGTGCCACAGCAGACCACAGAGGAAGTTGAATGGGGGAAATAAGCTTGAGCATTTTGCCATGTAAGTCCCAAGAGCTTTTACTTCTTATACAAAAAAAGGCAAAGCTTCCTTAAGTAAGCAATTATCAAATGAAGTTGGAAGTCATAGATATATGCAGGGCACGTGCACATGGAACGGAAAGCCCAGAGCAGTAAAAAGAAAAGAATAAAACAAAAATGAAGGGAGTGAAGGCAGAAGTTCCACCCCGGTGACAGGACTTCAACAGGGCGAGGTAGCCCCTACACTAAATCAGAGACACAGGAACCTGCCTAGGGCAGAGCAGAGAAGGGCACTCCATCCAGGGCCCTGGCCCAGCTGCCTGGGAAGCAGCAGGGAGGCAGGACCACCGCCCCAGGAGGGTGGAAAGAGCAGCAGCAATGAGCTGAGGCAACGCTCCAGGGAGGGGGCCCGTGGGGGAGCTAATTTGGAGTTCTTACAGGCAGAGAAGGCAGCCAGCCACCAGCTTGGTATTTAAATTTCCTTTTAGTCTTTTCCCTATAAATATACAATTGTGTCCCTCTTTTGCACACTTCATGCTATAATACATACTTTCCCCAACTTCTTAAAACCTTTCATAAACATTAATTTTTAGAGTAGGGCAAATACTTCTCTATTTATATATTTTAAAAAATACAGAAAAACACACATACTAAATACTGAGCAATAAAGAGACAGGAAAATAGTAGTACTTTTTAAATGTCTGGATAAATGTTAGGAGCTTTAAGCCAAAAGCTAGAATATGTCTCAGAAGTCTTTAATCTTCCTTCACATCAGTCTCAGAAAGAAGAGCTAAATACAGAAAACTAAAGCAATGTTGATACTTAATTTCAGCACTTACATTAAAATCCCAAATGTTGATATATTTAAAGACCTCTAAAAATGTATATTTATAAATTAGGAACACCATCCTAAAAACAGTGTTTATTAAAATATCATTTTCCATGATAAAAACTATGTTGAAACAAACCTCCTGATTTCTCATATTTTGCTATCGTAAAGGAAGATTATTTCAAAAAAAAAAAAAGAAATGAGATCCAAAAAACCAAAATAAAACCAATACATGTATAGTCAGTATCTAGCATATAACAAATAATGAATTTAGCAATTAAGGGGAAAATTTATCATGAAGATGAAAACTTCTAAACTCTAAACTACTGCCATAATTTAAAACTTTTAACTTTATATTAAGTAATTAAACTATTTGGAACATCTTTAAAAACAGGTATATCATACTAATTCTTTTAAATTTCCTATAGTTTTGAAGTTTTTCTAATTTTTTTAATCAAGGGGAAAGGCATATATAAAACAAGTACACAAGACGAAATAAGGGAATTCAAAAATATAATCACTTAAAGAAAAAAAGAATCTTCACAACTAGGCAATTCAAAAAGTTAGCAGGTTTCTAATACACCAAAACAGGGCTAGTTTAGGACTGGACCTAAACTAGGACCTAAAAAACAAGAGATTGTGAACGTCATTTAATCATTGGACTGTCCACACCCCACAGGCCTGTGTTGCTGGACGTAGAACGCTTGGTCTCAACATTTAGAACGTGCTCCTGGCAGAAAAGGTGTTTTGTCCATACACCCAGATCACACTCTCCCAATATTCAGACTAATGTATTTATTTGAAATAGATTCTTATGGTACTACGGTACTAAACTTTAAATTCACTTCTTATAAATATTTTTTTAAATTTTATTTTAAAGTTGCTCACAAGGTTTAGTTTGAGGTTAAAGGGCCTAGAGAACAGGAAGACACAGACTAGAAAAACTTAAGTTTCTAGAAATTTGACATCAATAAAACACTGAGGAGAAAGAAAGGAACAGAAATGTGAAAACGAGAAGAAAATAAAAATACAAGTATGCATATATTATAAGCATCCTAAAAGATATAAAAATGTCCTCAGGAACACCAAAATAAAGCACAGTCTAGTCAAATCATGATACAGTCTGATGTTTCAGAGCTGCGAGAGCCTGGATTCAGGTGTTATTCTACCTATTACACCTCTGATCTAGAACAAAAAAATTAAAAATCACCGAAAACCCCACTACTGTCCCCATAGCTTCTCCTTTTGGAGGCCTCTATGCCTCTAAAAATTCAAAATTAGAAAATCTTAAAAAGATGGAAGGAAATCTCTTATTTCAGAAGACGTCTGAAGGGAACAGAAGCAAGCAAAAGTCCCGCGAGGGGCACACAAGGGTGGGACGCACACGACACCCTTCTGAAACACAAACGGCGCTGAAAGCCAAGCAGCGCGTGGCCGGAGGAACTGATGAATCCAAACACACACTCACCTGGCCAATGTCGAACGGCCACGTCTGAAGTCACTGGCCCCAGCGGCTTCTACGCACGCTGCTGTGAGAAGTGGGACACCGTGACCTGCGAGGGATGTGCAGCCTGTTCGTAAGTGAGACTGTTAAATGGCAGGAAGGGTAAAGAACTCAAAAAGAGAGAGAACCTTGTGACTAAGTTCGAAGACACTGTCAATGTTCTGTCTGAAAAACTAATGAACAACTACATTCAAACTGTCCTCAAAAGAAGAGAACAGGCATTCCTCCCAGATTTGGGTTGCTGGGGGAGGGGGGTGGCAGGGGACAGAGGAGAGGAGGAGCCCAGTCAGGAATGACCAGTGGTTGAGCAGTCACTGTCAGGCCCAGCCATCAGCACGTCACTTGGCAACACTCAGTGGCATTTCAGAGGACTTGTCCATTTACTCCTGCTTACTTTCCACAAAGACAAATGCCAGAATGTCTATTTCTACGGCTCAGTATGCAGATTTTAACTTCAGTTACTATTTGCAATAGGAAAGAGACTTCCTCAGAGAGCGGTAACAGTAAAACATAGTTACGAAGCTGAAAAATCAGGAACAAAAAACCAAAAAGATAGGGAAAGAAATTTCTGCTTTAAAGAGATAAATGGAAATTAACCAGCCCCTCTTTGAAGCTTATTTCCTTCGACTAACTGCACAGTAACACCTGAAAGTCACTAACTAGATTTGCCTAACTCACTTAAGCAGTCACATTCTAACATACTACAGCTGCAGGTGGGATAATCATTCCTAAGATTCAATAAAACAAATGGGAGATTTTATTTCTTCTGGAAGGTTCCATTTTCAAGAAGGTTATTAAGAATAAAACATTATTGCAAGTACTAAAAGCTGAAAAGTAATTCCTGGAAAGTGCAGATAACCCCAAACCAAGTACAAAAACAACAACTTTATGAATCTCTGAGTGGGACATGGGCGTTTCAGATCAAATTTTTTTAAATATAAAACATGGAATTTAAAAATTATCAGCCAAATTAACGATGAAATGGTATAAACTTAACCTATTTCAGTTCACAGACTTCCAGTACCTTCTCAAATAGAAAGTTTTAAGTGATCAAAAAGTTAAAATTTCGCCGGCAACTGAAAGCACTTAGTTTGTCACACACACACATACACAGTGTCCTGAACTGGGCGAGGGGAGAACTTACGTCAGCTGTGTCATGTGGATTTGCATGGCCACTAAAAAGAGAGATGACCTGAAGATTTTCTTCCAAATAAAAACTGGATTTTTAAAAATGATTTGGATACTCCTTTTAAAAATATTTTATTTATCCATTTCCAGAGAGAGAGGGGAAGGGAGGGAGAGGGAGAGAAGCACGATGTGGGACAGAAACATCCCTCTTTTCCTTCTCTCCCGCCCCCAACTGGGGATCTGGCCCACAACCCAGGCACGTGCCCCGACTGGGAATTGAACCAGCGACCTTTGGTTCACAAGCTGGGGCTCAATCCACTGAGCCGCACCAGCTGGGGCAAAAGTAGATTTTGAACACATTACAAGGCACATGCACACTCAAAGGCAAACAAAATAAGCTATAGCTCAAGATCAAATGTAGCCCAAGAACTGATATCACACTGCATCTGACATCAACACAATGTAGTATTTTCTACTAACCCCTTTACCTCTGGGCAATTAACTTCTACCCCTCTAAATACAGCCAGCAACCAAGCCTGAGGAATAGCACCTACCAGTTCACCTACAGGAACAGTGAGTGGTTGAGGCTGGCAGAGAGTTTTAGACAAAGCCTTCAGCTTTAGAAAAGAAGTCAATCTATGCAGAAAGCACCAAGTGTGCAAAATGAAACTGCAGCACTGAAAAGAACAAGAACGCAAGAAGTTCTCCTGCCAGATTCTGAAGTTTGCTTCAACAAAACAGTGTAACAGCTGCAACTGGAGAAACTAAATGAGTCTGTCCATCTTAGTAAAAGAAGAGATGAAACATACACATGCTGTATAAAAAACAACCATGTGCTAGCACTCCGAAAATGTTCTACATTTGAATAATTCATTAAAATAAATCTGCTACATGCAAGTCTTGATAGCAAACACACAGCTGAGAACCCAGCAAACATTTCACATCTTTGACATCGTCACAGACGTAGTGCCACAACCGACAGCAATGGCAATCAGACCCTTCTGTCCAGGACAACTGACTCCTGATGCAGGTGGAAAATGCAAGGGAGATTTGTTTTAATCTCTTAGAATCTTTGATAAGGACTATCAAGTGTCCCCGGACCAGGAGGTAAAGGACATCTACATAGCTATGTATTGATCATTTGATCCACTATAGTTGATGCTGGCTGCCTCCTGCTACAGCTACAGATTATTTACCAACTGTAAGGAATGGGGGGTGGGGGGAGTCCAAGGGGAGAGCCTTGCTGTCCCAGAGTGTCATGAATGAGAGCAAAGGACAATGCAGTCATTAACAAAAACCCACTGCACTCTGCTAGGTGACCTGGAGGACTTCTATGCAGAACAAAATTTATCACCACTAAGAAGTTTCTGGACTAAAAAAAAAAAACATTCAATAACATTAGCATTACTAAAACACCAAGCAGACTGCAGCCAACAAGAAAACCAAAACATTTTGGAAGGCAACAGATACAGGATTTAAATCTTTAATTTCACTTCACTTGTCTGAGATACGTTGGAAATATATTTAAGCCTGGGGGCAGGGGAGGGGGAAGGAGCTGAAAAGAATCCCGGCCATCGTTTACTGAGGACTTCACTCAATTCCTTTAAGTAGATACGGCCGTACCATTAAAATTCAGAACGGAAGCTTGGAGGTTTCTGTTAAAAATCACAAATATACTGTAAGCTGGAATGAAAGTGAAAAAGAAGAAAGTCCCAGATTCTCTCAATTTGGTATTTTCTTTAAAAAGGTTCAACTTATACTATACAAACTTTGCAGAAGCCAGCTTTTAGACTCAATATGTGGACTGTGCTTCATTTATCCAGAATTCTGATCCGGGCACAGGCACACGCTTAAAGGGGCCAGTATTTAGTCTCCATGTTGTGAAATACAGAGGAGCTATTAAGTTTCACAATTCCAAAAAATTCAGAAGGTGTTTTGGAAAGGTAACTACTGCTACTGAAGGGAAGTAGAGTTAATTCATTTAATATGTAGTACTTCACTGATTAATATTCATCTGGATGTGGACAGTATAAAACTAACCTTTTATTCCCTCTCTGACAAAGAAAGCTTTTATTTCCTTTATATCCCAACTTTTGAAATGAATCTTACAAAGTTTTTGACAAAGGGAAATCTTACTAGGGAATTTGAACCAATTACTTAAGGTCAATCCAACTTGGAAAGCGGGCCACAAAGGAATGATGTAAGACCTCAAAATAAGTAAGTTTATTATTGTGGATTTCCAGTATTATAATGTGCAGCAATGAGCGGCCTCTCTCACACTGCCGTGGGACAGCAAACTGCCACAACTCCTCTGGAAAGCAATGCGACAAGATATGTACCAAGAGTCAGAAAAATTTTCTTTACCCATGTGCCTAATAATTCAACTCCTGGGAGTCCGCCCTAAGAAAATAATAAAAAATACAAAGATACATGTCCAAAGATGTTCACTGTGATTTTATTTTCAACAATTAAAAACTGAAATAATCTTAAATGTTCAAAAGGCTGGGAATAGCTAAGTAAATATGCTATACCCATACAATGAGGTATGTGACAATTAAAAATGCTTATCAAAAGAATAGAACTTTATATAAGACATTATGTCTACCACCTTTTTGTTTTGAAAAATACACTGAAAGAAAATATACCAAAACATTAAAACTTGTGAAAGTGTTATAAATACTAGCAGTAACATTGAAAACTTGTACAGTGATTCAGTTACTACTTTCATGTACACAGTATGGAAGGAGGTCATCTAGCAACCTTCCTCCCCACCACGAAAGCCCAGAGCTCCCAACCTGAGCCAGAGAACAAGCCACTCTGCAGATCACTAGCAATGAGTGTGATCGAAATTGGGAGTTGTATATAAAGACATAGAACAGCATACTAGACTAAAGAACAGCATGAAGGACATGAGCAAAGGGCCAATAACAGGACCAAATGCATGCAAGGACTAGTCAGTAACTCTGAATGGCAAAGGGATGAGAAGACAGAAGAAATGCCGTGGCTGTAAGGGGCCGGGAACCCAGCAGTGGGACTAACTCCAAAATGTCTTGTGATCTAAAGAACCTTACCTTGTGCTAAAGAGGTCTTCCTCTTACTTTCAAAGATTTTTTATTTTTAGAGAGAGGAGAAGGGAGGGAGAAAGAGATGGAGAGAAACATCAATGTGTGGTTGCCTCTGGAGTGGCCCCTACTGGGGACCTTGCCGGCAATCCAGCCATGTGCCCTGACTGGAAACTGAATCTGTGACCCTTTGGTTTGCAGCCCGATGCTCAATCCACTGAGCCACACTAGCCAGGGCAGTTTGAATGTTTCTTATGTTGACAATCTAAAATTCTAATTTTTATATTTTCTTCCTTCTATAGCTGTATTTCAATGAGGCAGAAATCCAACTGAAAAATGTTACTCTGCTAAATATACATAAAAATCAGAACTGTTTGTAGCTAAATAGTCACACTAACACTCTGAAGTTCTAATAAAACTGCCAACATTTAAATGTCACTCTGTATTGCAACCTGAGCATGTTGCGCCATGGAAATCATGGGCTTCGCAACAGCACTGACTGCAGCCAGACCACAGAGGCAGACTTCCACTGATTCTCACTATGGGTCAGCAACAATTAATTGAGCCATCAGAGGCTGGGCACACGGTCCAGGAGATGAGATCCAGACTTCCAGGTCCAGCAAATGTCCAGCTCTGGTACTCACTGGCTGGGGGCCTTATGGGAGCTGCTCAGACTATTTCTAAGCTTAAGATTCTTTATCTATCAAATGTAGACCATAATTGCACCTAACTTGGAAAGCTTATAATGACAAAGTCTCTCTCTATGAACAAACTTCAGTCGGGTTCTGAGCCCTCTTCCCACCTAGACCTTGGTCTTGGCCCCCAGTCCTGTCTTCAGCCTTCCTAGCCCAGTTTCAGCAAGAATCCTGACAAGTCAGTTTAGGGAGAAGCCCCATGCCCCTGATAATAGGGCAAAAAGCCACCCCTCTCTGAGCTGGCTGGACCCCATAAAGCACAACTGACCCTGAGCCTTTACTGGAAGTGCCCTGAGGGCTCAACAGGACACACCAGACCACGAGACTGGACTGACCCTGCACCCAAAGGCAGCACCAACAGAAGCTGCAGCCCAAGGAAAACACCAGGCACTAGGACCGCCCCTCACCTGATACACACTCACGGCCCCCACACTCAGGGCTGGGCTGGTGCGTTTCTCTCCCTGAGCTCTCTCACAGCCCTAGTCACTGACCACCCTAACACCTGCTATCTAACCTTACTCAGTATCTGATCAAGTTCCTCATCCCTAACCTTTGACGTGTGAGTCCTTGGCCTGCCTGCCCCTAAATCCTGTTAGATCAGTCTAGCAGTTTGCCATCCACGGACCTCTTAGCTCTATTCCTGGTCTATAAACTCCTACTTCTTATCGTGTTCAGAGTTGAGGCGGACCTCTCTCCTCTACTGCAGCAGTCTTGATTAAAGTCTTCCTTATTATTTTAACAAGTGTCGGAATAATTTTTTTCTTTAACAGCAAGAAGAATTCAATGAGTTTTCCTATAAGTAAAACACTCAAAACAGTGTCTTGTGGATTTCCTCTCCTTCTCTTGTTCCTTTGCATGCTCTAAACTTAGAACTAGACCCATTGTAAACTGTTTGTTTACCCTGTTTCTTGGACAAGACTTTTCCCTTAAGAGCAAGGACTTATTTCTACATTTCCAGCATCTATTACATGGTTTGACCCATTAAAGGCACAGAAACAGCCCTGGCCAGTGTAGCTCAGTTGCTCACAGCATCATCCTGTAGCCAAAGGGTGGCAGGTTCGATCCTATGGAGAGTACAGGAGGCAATCAATTGATGAGTCTCTCACATAGCGGTCTTTCTCTCCCTTCCTATCTTTCTAGAAGCAATGAAAAAAATGTCCTCAGGTGAGGATAAAAAGAAAATAATTTTTTTAAAAGGCACAAAACCAATGTGTGCTGTATAAATGGGTTTTTAGGATGAAAAGAGGAAGGAAGTGCTCAGATGTCCACACAATCACCCTTCCACCCTCAGCAGTCACCTGCACAAATGGAGAACTAATCAAGCAGTCCTTTCCCAGGCGGATTCCTGCTACTTGGTAGTCCTACAAATGCTCAGGAACCAAATTCAATTCTCCACAGCAGCAAATACGAGAGCAAACAACAAATCATGATTTTCACCCCTGGCTGGTGTAGCTCAGTGGATTGAGCGCGGGCCTGCGAACCAGACAAGCACGGTTCGATTCCCAATCAGGGCACATTCCTGGGTTGCAGGCCAGTTCCCTGCAGGCCAGATCCCAGCAGGGGACGCACAAAAGGCAACCATACATTGATGTTTCTCTCCCTCTCTCCTTCCCTCCCCTCTAAAGATAAACAAATAAAATCTTAAAAAAAAAAAAAGAATGTATGTTTAAAAAAAAAAAAATCATGATTTTCAAAGTTGATTATGGCCCCCAAAATATTCCAAGGAATTCGACAGAAACAAACTAGTTTCCTAAACATAACAGTATTATATTAGCCATGTAGTCTGAAAATTATCTGGAGTTCTGACAAAATACATAAAACACAGTCCAACTAATGAAGCTGATGCTTAAACATGTCTTTTCAAAAATAAAAGCTACAAATTAAAATAGGCAATCATATGCCACAAATTTGCTATTTTAGAAGCAACAATCAAAATGCTTAGGTGTAGGTTCCTCTTTATTTGCACACAGCACAAGTTTTATTTATTTAGTTGGCCTATTTATTTAGTTGGCCTTAAAGTCAAACAAATTCAGCTTAACATCAGAGGCTTCCTTGTTTATTTTATTTACTTAATACCGAAGTACATTATTACTGTTGGTTAAGGACCTTTTATAAGCAAGACAGTTGTCACAGAATGCAAATTCCAGTTGTATGATGACAAACATTTTGCAATCCACAGACAGCTGTCCCTACCTACACATCTGGGATGCTGTCCCAATCAAGTCATCTCATTTGTTCATAAAAATAATAAAGAAGACCACCCTGAGAGAAGAAAATGCTGCCCCCTGAAACACTACTACCCCAAACCCTTAAGCCCCAAGTTCTATAAATTGGAAGCATCAACACTTAAATACACGACGAATCATCTCATTATGTGAAGAGCTCGTGCCTATATGCATTCCAATGAGGCTGGAAAACTCTTTAACTACTAAGCTGAAATCTCTTCAACCTAGCCAAGTACAAGGTTAACAAAATATTGTTAGGACTAAAAGGAAATGAATATTCTGCAAAATATACATGATGCGTGCCCTAATTTTTTTTAAACAACGCAACCCTCACCAGATAAAGAAAACAGTTTCGCCCATAAACACACAGTGGGAGCCCAGAGAAACCGCTGTCTGCTGACCCAGCTCTCATCTCAGACCCGGTCCTTCTAATTCCTGCCGTTTAAAGTGAGGATCTCATTCTGACTTTAACAGACAGCGCTAATCTTCCCTGCCCTAGTCAGCCAAGTAGACCCTCCGTCCTGAAACTGAAGACATAAAACACCGGCAGTAGAAATTAGACAAAAATTGAGTTCAAGACTGCCAGGCAACAGGCAAACTGACTCAGACTGCCCAGTCACAGAGAGTGAAACGTGTCACTGTCAACAGTAACTCAACCCTGAAAGTGGAGAGGCCAGAGGATGCGCAGGTGAGCGCTCCGCACGGATCAACGGCCTTGCCATTAACTTGGCCTCCGACCCAGACTGGAGGCTGCACACTAAAAATAGGACACAAGAATGCTTTTATAGTGTCCCAGCCACTAAAAACGTTGGGGACAAATTCAAAACGCATCGGAAACTGTACCAAGAAAAGACAAAAAGCAGTATGTTTCTAGTGTCAAAACCACTAATCAAGAAAAATGAGATGTTAATAACACCTTGCTTTTAAATAGCACCAACCTGTGAAGCAGCTCAAATATTTTTGCAAATTAAAAAACTCTAATTATAATACTTCTAGCTATACTTTTGTGAAATTGGTGAAACATAAATACAATTACTTCTGTTCAGCTACTGAAGAAAAACAGACACACACCACACTACAGATCAGATTCCTGCACGACCCGGCACTCAGCACCCCACACGCAACCCAGCGGCCTCTCACCCCATAAACTAACAGAGCAGAACATGGAAGTGACCCCCACAGCTTTCTGTGTTCAAGAACTCGACTCTAAGAATTGACAATTAAGGCAAAATCAGCTTTAGTTTCAATAGAAAACACATCATTCTACTTAATCTGATGAATCTACTTTTAATTTATTTTTTGAATCTACTTTTTAGAAGCAAATCAAGAAACTGTTATGATTATTAAAGCCACTTGAAATTTATAAACCATAGAGAAAAGTTAAAATTCTATTTCTCACGCCTACCAATATTAGCTGACAACTTTATGACTCTTTCAAAGAGCAAAAGGAAAGCAACTTGAGGTACAAGGTCAAAGTATACAAAAAGACACATTGGCCTGGGAAACCAATCAGTTTAACAATGAAGGATGAGTCAACCAACACTTGCAGATCCCAGGTACATGAAAGAAAATTTTATTTTGACTCAAAATAGGAATTAAATTGTCCCACTGATGGCTAGGAAAAAAGGTCACCTTTAAGTGTTTTATATGTGCTTTTTAAGAGCTATTCCAATGAAGCAACTTTAAAAGCTACTATATTATTACAGAATGAAGGGGCACTTCCTAAATATACCCAATGTATCTAACTTCTTCTCAATGCGAGCTCTTGGTGAAATACTTCTTTCTTGCCTTCAATACTATTTAGATAAGGCACAGCCAAAGCAGTTACAGGATGAGTAAACCTGAACTTGCTACAGGACTTTCCAAACAGATAAGAACTTAAAAACCTAGCAAACACACCCTTATTTGAAAAACAAGAGAAACTTGAAAAAAGTACCCAGTGAAAATGTGAGCTCCTTTCTTAACAGGTAAGCTCTTCAATGCAGTCTGTCTCCTTATAAATTCTATTCAGTCCGTAGTGCCTGTGCCAATGCCAAGAGGGAAAATGGTTTCTACCGCCACAATCAAAAGCAACCCACTTGAATGAAATGATATGATGGCCACAATCTGCTTCAAATGAATCCAGCACTGGGGCTGGAGGAGCAGAGGAGACAAGACCGCTGAGAGGTAAGGGTTACTGAAGCTGGGACACAGATCCGGTTCTCAGGATTCGCAACTCCCCCCACTAGTTCTGTAGAGTTTGAAATTTTTCAAACTAAAAGGTTAAATAGAGAAAGAGAAGAAAGCTAGTTTTAGAACATTAAATGCCTCTCAAATAGCCTATTTCTGTAGGCTACCAGATCAGAAGAGTTTCTTCACTGAGAATTCAAAAGGAATATAGAATTTTAAAAATTCTTTACAGATATAAAATAACTAGGATGATTCTACAGTTTTTCTATTGTTCTCACAGAAGTAAAAGCCTAAATTAAGAAATTACCTGTCTCTAGATTAATATGATCTCTCCTTTATATGTCATTGCAATTAAACCTAATTTTAAAAAAATAACTTCTTTTTTCTTTTCCTGGTAACAGATACTCTTTCTGAAATAATTAAAGGAAATTATGGGATACCCTAGGGAGACTGTTTCTACCCTAAAACCCGGGTTTTAAATAAAGTTGAGCAAATTTTCAACTATCTTTTACATCAGTTTCAAAAGGATAATATTGGATTGAACTAAATTAAGCTAACTTTTAACATATTCTTACAATATTAATAAATATTCTCCTAAATCATGCTATTCCATATTTGAGAAATTTCATTTTTTAAAATGTATTTTATTGATTATGTCATTACAGTTGTTCTATTTCCCTACTTCATTCCCCTCCACCATCCCCCCTTTAGTTTATGACCACGTGTCTCAAGTTCTTTGGATTCTGTATTTCCCATACTATTCTTGCCCTCCCCCTATTTTCTACCTACCGTCTATGCTACTTATTTTCTGTACCTTCTCCCCCCTTCTCCTCCTCCCACTCCCCTGTTGCTAACCCTCCACATGATCTTCATTTCTGCTCCTGATCTAGCTGTCCTCTTAGTTTGCTTTTGTTTTAGGCGTGGTTGTTAATAACTGTGAGTTTTCTGTCCTTTCATTGTTCATATTTTTATCTTCTTTTTCTTAGACAAGGCCCTTTAACATTTCATATAATAAGGGCTTGGTGATGATGAACTCCTTGAATTTGGTCTTATCTGAGAAGCACTTTATCTGTCCTTCCATTCTAAATGAAAACTTTGCTGGATAGAGCAATCTTGGTTGTAGGTCTTTGGATTTCATGACTTGGAATACTTCCTTCCAGCACCTTCTTGCCTGTAAGGTCTCTTTTGAGAAATCAGCTAACAGTCTCATGGGAACTCCTTTGTAGGTGACTGTCCCCTTAGCTCTTGCTGCTTCTAGAATTCTCTCCTTCATTTTAATCTTGGCTAATGTAATGATGATGTGCCTTGGTGTGTTCCTTCTTGGGTCCAACTTCTTTGGGACTCTCTGAGCTGATGATTAATGACACAAAAGAACAAGGCACAGTGAACTCAGACAATGGGTTTCTTACAAAAGATCACTTGCTAACTAAAATGTAAGGCTTTTTTTTTTAGTTAGCAACCTCAGATAAAGGGGGCACTCAGTGCAGGTTCAAGCAGGGACCAGGTTGAGTATATCAGTCACAAAAAGATAATAAAACTAAAATCAACTTATCAACTTCTTGACATTGAGATCATTCAAAAGACTGCAAACTCCAAGATACAAAAAGTGATGTCTTGAGTAAAAGAACAAAAGACCAAGTGAAAAAAAAAAGACTGATTTCCCAGGGGCTGATGATCTAGTCTGAGAAGCACCTCGACACCTTATTTTTCAGGCCTGTGGTCCACCTTTCATCATCCCTTGTTCATTTCCATTCTGATGGTGACGGAAGGCATAAGCATAAGGTGTAACTGCTTTGACTGAGTGAACATACGAAGGAATAAAGTAATGAAGCGACAATGAGAACAAGAGAAAGTCAGAATTAGCCTTATAATACTCATCTGTGTCATCTATGACCCTTTCCATTGTTCTCGTACAACCTTGTAAGTTAAGCAAGAAAGACTGCAAAAGGAAGAAAAATATGTGATTACAATGACTATAAACACGGACAATATTAAAAAATTGTTAAGGACAAAAAAAGGAAGCAGAAATACAGTGGAATATACAATAAACAGTGTCAGTAGTTGTCCTGAGTAGCCAGATAGAAGATGAGCTTTCCTTTGCTTGTATTTAATGCACATTTTTCAATTTTTCTATAATGAAGATGTAAACCATTAAGAAAAACAATTTTTATATGGAAAAAATGACCAAGAAAGCATTTTCATTATACATATTAAGGTGCAATTTATAGGAACTACTCTATAAAACTGTTTCAAACTAAGCTACAGAAGACAATACCAACAATTAAAATAACTGTTTTCTTTCTACTCTTAGTTTTGCCCCTTACTCCAACATTTATTAAGCAGCTTCATGTACCAGATCCATGGTCCCAAGATCCTCAAAATGGTAATTAAAGATATAACTAGTAAATTCTCATGATCAAGGTGCTTGAGAACAGAGGTATAAATCATCCTGCCCCCAACTCTAAGTACCCCTCAAAAAACCCAGAAACCTTCCGTAAGGTCACTACATCCAAAAATGCACTGCAACAAAGAGTATTATTGTGAAAACACCTGCTGCCCTTCTCTCACCAGATCCTGCTCGACCTGCCCATCCCCGCAGGAGAATACACTTCTTGCCCACTGAGGCCATGCTTGACCGTGACACTTGCTTTGGCCAGTGAAGGATGAGCAGCAGTGGCACATGCCACTCGAAGAGCAGAAGCAGCACTCAGAGCCACTGGGAGATCTAGCATGGCTGTTTTCCCACATCCATCCTGGGTCCCAGAATAAAGCCCACAAAGGGCAATGATCTGAGAAATAAACTTTTTCGTTGTAAACAAGAGAGATTTGTCAGTTGTTACTGCAGCATAATTTAGCAAAAGCCAACTGATCCACGTTCCCTTGTCTGAACTTCGATACTGTCAAGAATACCACTCACCAATGGCCAGAAGGGAGGAGAAGTGAGGTAGCTCTTCCCTAGCCGTACCCACTCTGCAGATTACAACTGAATCTTGTGAGAGGCAGTCGCCCGCCCAGTGCTTGTTTGGTTTCGCTGGGCTCCTGTGCAGACGGGTCTGCTGCACTCGTGTCTTCTCACTGAGCCCTCAGTCACAGATAAAATCCCCTTCCTGGAAGGAAACCTTCAAACAGTGGCGCCAGTGGAGATATTCCACGGGACACAAGAGAACAAGCAATGACCAGAGGAATGGAATCTACCACTTTCCTTTGAAATAAATTAACTGTAACAATTATTATATTGTACTCCTGAAACTAATATTGGTTAAAACTTAATACACAGTAGAGATGAGTCTCTAATTAACGGAGCAGCCTAAAACTAAAATACCGAAATTGTCACAGGGCAACTGTCACAGAAATCAGTTACTATTTACAGCAGCAACCAGGTACACATCACGGTACCATGCAGTGAGCTGAAAAAGGGGCAGAGAAGGCACAAACTGGAGTGTTCACACTTTGGTGGGCAACGAGGAACACAAATACAGTGCAATATGAAGAGGTCAAGGGCAACACACATTCATATGCATGAATAACACACCTGGCACATAAACAGCTACACAATAAAGCTGTAAAGATGCTTTGGCTTGGAAAGGTCTGAGGTGTGCAGACCAAAGTGGGGATGGCACCAAGCATCTTGGACCACGCTGATTCTGAACAACCTCTGAGTGGGTGCCCGAGAAGATCTGTCTAGTAGGTGCCTAGCTGACCATCTACTGGATTTTGCTGTGTATAATGTGTTCCCGTGTATAGTGCGTACCCACATTTTTGGCCCAAACTTTCAGGAAAAAAATCTTTTGTTTTAACTTTTTAATTCAATTTTTATTGATTTATATTTAGATACTTGTTTTTTTGTATTGAAAGGAATTTTTGCATTTACTTTTTAGCATATGGTACAAGAAATTTTATGTAACAAGTAATTACAAAACACAAGAACAGATACAAGGTATTTCAGGTATTACTCATGTATGGTGCACACCCTCATTCTTCCCTCAAAAGTTTTGGCAAAAAAGTGCACCTTATGGAGCTGGAAACACAACAGACTTGCTCAGCTCCACCCTCCTTTCCCCTCATTCCCAGGACCAGCCCCTGGAGGCTTCTCAGAAACCCCAGTGCTCCTCAGACTGAAACTTAATGTTTACCTCCAACTTGTTCCCTACATTTGCCTACTGTTTGCATAGTGTGACCAAGTAATTATATTTTAAGAAAATGTAAATAGCATATGCTCACTAGAATAAAATTTGCTCACACTGGAATGTATTTGTTTGCTCATACTAAAACAAATTACAGATGATTTAAGGAATCTAGTGAAAAAATGAAATAATGAAAGTGTGCTACAAGAAAATGTGGGTTCATATTTATAAAATCTTAGAGTGAGAGAGGACTTTCTCATGACGAAAGCCCTTAGAAATGAAAAACAGTGGATGGGGAAAAAGGGAGGCCTTAAATAATCCTATAAAAGAAAAACACAAGAGGCTGTGGCCGGGCAGCTCAGTTGGTGGGAGCGTCTTCCCTGGTAGGTTGCAGGCCTGCCATGGACGAGTAATTTTTTTTTAAGCAAATGAAAAACTGGGAATAAATTTCTGGAATTTATGACATAAGAAATTCCTATCTCTAGGTGTAAGGAGCTCACATAAATTAAGAAAAAAGAAAATGTGACAAGGACAAAGGCGAAAATACAAAAGATAAATATAAATGAGCGATTAAGACATGAAAAGAAGGGCTAAACTTCTTATAAGCAAAGAAACTGAATTAAAACAAGGAGATTTTTCACCTATCAAGCCAGTAAATATTAAAAGAGCAACAAGTGTAGACTTGGAGCCTGGGCAATAATCACTAAGCCCTTCTGGAGACAACTCGGTAAAATATATCAACAGCTTTAGATTTTACATGCTCTTTGTTCTACCAAGTCTACTTCAGGGAATTCACCCTAAGGGTGGGGAATGGGGATTGTGGGTTTTTAAAAAAGTGTATCAACAGGTATACCAGGCCTGTCCAGAAAAAGCACAACTATTGTTAATAGAACAAGAATGGTTTACATGACATCAGTGTAACCTGGCAGCCAAGGAGAGTGGACTGGAATGTGCGTGTGTGAACAATGACGACTTCACTGTACTAGTCAGTGGGGGTGGTAGATGCCACTGAGTGAGCATGCGCACTGTGGCCATCGCATTCAAAATGACTGAGTAGAGCAATGAACCTGTATCAAATTTTGCATTAAGCTTGAACATTCATCCACATAAACTATTCTGATGATTCAGAAGGCCACGGCAATGGGCCACTGGTGATTGGCAGCTTCATCACGCCAATGCGTCTGCTCTGATCACATCTAGTGCAGAATTGTTGTGAAATATCAAATCACCCAAGTAACTCAGCCCCACTAAATAAATCCCAGATTCCACACCCTGAGACTTCTGGCTTTTCCCAAAACTAAAATCACCCTGGCTGATTTTGAGCCCTGGCTGGTGTGGCTCAGTGGACTAAGTGCCAGCCCTCGAACCAAAGGGTCACTGGTTCAATTCCCAGTCAGGGCGCATGCCTGGGTTGTGCTCCAGGTCCCCAGTAGGGGGGTGGGGCGTGAGAGGCAACTATATATTGATATTTTTTCTCTTCCTCTCTCCCTCCCTTCCCTCTAAAAATAAATAAGTAAAATCTTTTTAAAAATAGAAAGAAAGAAAATCACCTTTGAAAGGGAATAGATTTCTGACCATCAATGAGATTAAGGAAAGACGACAGGATGTATTGGGAAAACTGTGTGAGGTCCAAGGTGCCTACTTTGAAGGAGACTAAAGTGTCACTGTCCTATGTACAATGTTTCTTGTATCTTGTATCTTCTTCAATAATGTCTTTCTCATATCACATGTCTGGATACATGGACAGGCCTCATGTTCATATAAAGAGATACAAAGTGCAGGAAGTTAACAGCAGTTAACATAAGGACTGAGTGTTCTTTATGATCTTTTCCTTTCATTCTTTTGGACCCATACTGTCTGATTATAAAACTTCATTGGGGGAACAAATAAAAACAAAGGTCCTATGCATAAATGAGATCTTGAATGGAAATTAACAATAAGTTAACAAAGGATATCTCCAAGTAGTGAAATATAATTCAGGGAAACTTTTCCTGTCTTCTGGAACAGAAATTTTTCTGGACTTATGACACTTTCCACTATGAATATGCATTACTCTTAAGTTTTAAAGAAGGGAAAATACACTCATTCTTAAATCAGCCGTTTCCAATTCTCTTTTGTTATCTTTAACCACCACTACCACGATCTCACAGTACTTTCAAAGTTTATGCTTGTGTTTTTCTTCTCTTCATGCTCCCAAACCAGCTTTTCTTGATAATTCTCATATCCTCAGAAAGCACAAGGGGCCTGCCCCAAAACAGGCCGGGCCCCCACTCTCTCTCCACGTCATTTCCCTCTAGTCGACTTCAACACCTTAACCTGCGGTGCTCTCAGAGTCCGTTCCAGACCCGCAGCCCCACCGCACACAGGGAGCTCGTCAGCAGTGTAATGAAGTTCAGGGCCCCATCCCGGACTTACAGAATGGGGCGGACAGAGGGGGTCCTTCCAGTAACCTGTTTTATCACAACCCTCCAGGTAATTCGGATGCTAAAGTTTGAGAACCGATGGTTCAGCCTCTCAGTTTTAGGCCTTCAGAATCCAGAAACTCTCCTAAAAACAATCAAATCATTTTTCAAATTACATTTTTCAAAATTCCAATCCTAACACATGAAATTATTCAAGGGGACTGTACTACAAAACAGCTGAAAACAAATTGCAGGGGTAAAAAAAAAAAGGATCAACAATGAAAGAGCCCTGGCTGGTGTAGCTCAGTGGATTGAGCACAGGCCTGCGAACCACGGGATCGCGGTTCAATTCCCAGTCAGGGCATATTCCTGGGTTGCAGACTGGTCCCCTGCAGGCCAGTTCCCAGCAGGGGACGCACGAAAGGCAACCATACACTGATGTTTCTCTCCCTCTCTCCTTCTCATCTAAAGATAAATAAATAAATATAAATAAAATCTTAATTTAAAAAAAGTTTACTTATAAAAAAAAAACAAACAATGAAAGAAAACCTTATTTGTACCAGTGGGTCCTGGAGCCATCTCTTGGAGCCTTCCACAGTCTCGGAGGTAAACAGATCTGGTTTTAAGGAACACATGAAACACAAACTCATCCAATACTCACGTCTAAAGCAGGGCTGCACAAGCAGTCGACCAGACTCCGGAGTTATAGCACCACTCAAGCCATAGCTAGAACAAATACAATCGAATGTGCTAAAAGCTTCAGAAGTAACTTTACTTCAACTAATAAATAATTCCACATGGGGCAAGATGTTTTGAGATTTAATATGGTAATTAACCTACTTATTGACTTGTGATGAAGGTATATACCATGATAAAGTAAAATGAAGTTTATTCGCAGTCCAACAGAAGAAAAGTTTTGCCCCAGTCATTTGTTTAATGGATTAATGACCCAGGCACTGAGCTAATTCTAAAGACACAGGAGTCCAAGATAAGATCCCCTTCCTGCCCTCGGAAACCTGCAGTCCTCCAGGAGAGGGCGGAGGCCAGGTAGGGGATCCACCTGCGGCCCAGGGCAGGAACTTCAGTGCATTATCTCTAAGACTTGTTAGAGATGAGAACACAGAGTAAGTCCAGACTCTCCCCACCCTAAGTCAGACCTGTTTCCTCATGTTAGCGCCACTTTTAATGCTAGAAAGAGACAGGAGTATGGATTTGTTTGTATGTAACATGAGACTGTGCTAACCTTACAATCAAATAAAGAATAAAAATGATTTGTTACAAGAAAAAGAGACAGATCAATCAGTTAAAATCAAGCAGAATCAAGCCAAAGTAAAAAAAAAAAGTAGTTTATAAATGACCCCACTTTTTAAATGGGAAAAATCATCTACAGGAGAACAACAAAAAAAGGCAAGATGTTGAAAATATTAGTACAGTGTATATTGGGTGGTGAGATGACAGGCAATTATTCTTTTGTTTGAAATTTTTCATTATGTAAGTTATTTTTTAAATGATCATCCAACATTAAAAAACTTTTAACCCAGCCAAGATCCCATCAATTAGAGTTATGTCACGCCCTGTGGGTGACTGAAGGTACGTCCGGCTGCCGTGTTCACTGCGGGGCACCACCGGCATCTAACGGGACACTCTGAGCAGTCCCATACAAGGAACGGTCTTGCGATTTCGAATGTCTCTCTAGACTTTCACGTGGGGGAAAAAAAATCCACTTATAATGATCTGAACCTAAAAACAAATTCCATTTTACACACAAATACAAAGGATTTTTTAAAAGCTTTTACTGTACACGCGATTTTCTGGGAGTATAATTCAAGAGAAGATTGTTCCGAGTCTTCCCAAAAGTCATTCACGCTTTCAGACAAACCCTACACACACTTACTTGTACCTACTGCATTTGCAGTGCAGCAAACATCTCACCCCCGTCTTCTGGGGTCGGCAAGACAGAGCTCCAACATACTCGCGGAGTACAAATTACTCTGATTTCTTGTTTATTAAAAAAGCTAGGGCACCACGCTGGTATTTTTGAAATGACTGATGAGGTTCACTTCAGGAGAAGAAAGGAGGCGTCACAGGAAGGGAGTGTGGGTGTGGCAGGGAGCCGCCTGCTGCAAGGACAGAGGACCAGGACGCAGGACGCCCGCGGTGGGTGGGAATCCAGAGGCCCTCCGCTGGGCCAGACGGTCAAGAGACCTGCCAAAATGCTAAGCAGTGCCACTTCCTCACTTCAGTTGTTTTGATATTTATTTTCATTAAAAAGTTATTTATGCTAACTTCAGAGTTTATTATTCATTTTTATGAATTAATAAAAAGCATAAAGTAATTTCTCGATTTTAATTTTCATATGGCAATATCAATAAAGAACCCACATAAAGAAAAGCTCTCTGGGAGTTCCCAATTAATTTTAAGTGTGTGAAGGTGTCCTGAGATGAAGAAGTTCAAAAACTACTGCTCCAGCAGAAGAAGAGGTGGAAGGAGGGCAAAACTGGCTGGAGAGACTGGAGCGGCGGCTGCCAGAGCGAGGAGGGTTCAGGACCTGAGCCTGGTGGTGGAGTGTGGTTCGAGGCGGGGAAGTGGAAGGGAGGCGACCAGGAGAGGTCGAGAGCTTTTGACGGGGCAGCTCAGTAAACTTTTTTTTTCTAATAAAAAAGTTTGTATGTAGAGAATAAGCCCACAAATACAAAAAGCTTAAAGGAAAATACTGGCACAAATAGGCCCGGGCTAGTGTAGCTCCATGGATTGAGCGCAGGCCTTTGAACCAAAGCATCGCCGTTCGATTCCCAGTCAGGGCACATGCTTGGGTTGCAGGCCAGGTCCCCAGTATGGGGTGTGCGAGAGGCAACCACACCCTGATGTTCACTCCCTCTCTTTCTCCCTCCCTTCCCCATCTCTCTAAAATAAATAAAATCTTCTAAAAAATGCTGGCACAAATGGCCTCTTTTCATGCGTATATAATAACGGTAAAAGCACCTCCTCTCCCTGCTTCTGATGTATATAAACAAACCAGAACATGTGGGCAATGGTCATGAATGCTGGCTTCCACACCGTGGCCACCCCGGCTGGAAAGGAGCATCAGGAGGGAGCATCCTCTCCCCTCCACCCTTAGCCAGGCCCCCTTCAGCCAGCATCTCTCGGATCCCACTCAATATCTTTCTAAGGATTCAGCTCCACACACCTTTTAAATCAGAGGCATTTATAGGAGCAGGACAGAGGAACAGACATGGCCACCCAGCAAAGAAAATCCCCGGAGGTAAAAGCCTTTACTGAAAGTACAATGCCAAAGTACTGTAGTGCCCAACTTGAAAACGAGTGGAGCCTCTGCTTCGCACCTGTGCCGGGAACATCCCTGCTTTCTGCTTCACCCCAGTGTGGGCCTGGCAGGAAGGGACCTGTGGCAGTCGGGCTGACCGTGGGAAAACGGGAAGGCCGAGGAGGGCACATCCTTCAGTGCCACTGCAGGTGCCCCGGCAACCCTGCCACCACCACCTTCTAGCACCCGGGGACAGGCTGCTTACTCCTCCTGGCCAAGCACCTACCCCCCTCAGTGATGCCAGGCCTGGGGGAGCCCACACCAAGGTGAAGTGACCTTTTTAGTGAGGCTGACCACTTTCACTTGGATTATTTGAACCCCAAGACCCTCATCACCACCACTATTTGTACCGAGAACACCATGACTCCAAATCTAGTAACTTCAGAACAATGAAGACATAAAATGACAGCCTCCTAAACATTATTTGGCTTACAATTTATTTTTCCTCTACTTCCAAAAATGTGTAATACAGGCACTTCATACATTTTTATTACTATTATGAACACATAAAGCTTTCACTAAGACATTGATTTTCTAACATTTTGGCCTTGAAACTCTTTTATACTAAAAAATTATTGAGGATCCCAAAAAGCTTACCTTAAAAAATTCTTTAAAAAAATTTTAAGATAAAAAACAACAAAAACACATAAACCATTAGCCATTAAAGGGACATCATTAAATGTCACACAGCCACTGGAAAGGTACACTGCACACTTATGGAGAATGAGAGTAAAAAGGGGAACTAATGTCTCCGCCATCCTTTCGAAAGTCATCTGTACCTGCAGACCCTGTGAAGAGGTCGCGACGACCCCCGGGACTGCCGACTGCACTGCGGGAACCTCTGCACTAGGGAGAGAACAGGTTAAAAACTCTCATGGCTTCACTCTGCCTCTTGTAGATCTACAAGAAAATAACTGATACATTTTATTCAAGAAGTGGTAGCTCATACTTTGATTTCCATTTCCCTAATGACTAATGCATGGAACCTTTTCTCAGGTGCTTATTGGCCATTTTTATATCTTCTTCAGAGAAACACTCACTCATGTCTTTTGCTCACTTTTTAATTGGGATCTTTACTTTCGCTGTGCGACTGCCAGGGCTCTCACATCTAATTATTTGTTGTAAGTGGGTGAAAGCACTTCAAATCCGGGATGCATCTGGTCCTCCCCCACCACCGAACTGAAGACAGAACGCAGCCTTCCAGATGACGCAAACAGCGACAGAGAAGTTGAGAGATTATAGAATCAATTGGCAACAAGACTATAGAATACCTACCTTCATTTTTGCCTTAAATTTCAAATCCAGGATTAGATCAAAGTTAATAAAATAATTTTTTATAAAATGTGTAACATTTAGTGAAGTGCTATGCTGGGTGTCTCAACATGCTCACGGCAGCCCTACAAGGCAAGAACTGAAACCCACCCCAGTTTACAGACGAGGAAACCGGCACGGGAAAGTTGAAGAGTCGGTCACACAATCAGTAGCTGAGCAGTTTGGCTCCGGAATTCGTGCTCTCAATCCCTCTGCTATTCTGCCTCTCGACCATGAAATAACAACAAACCTTGCCTGGGTGCCTAAACCAAAGGCCTTTTAGAAAATGTTCATAGCTACATTTTGTCATGTCGCTTTCAAATTCCAACTCCCACAGTCTGCACAAATCTTGTAAATAATTCTCAGTTCTAGAACTTGCCTCTTTAATAGGGTTTAGGAATGTCACAAAGCAAGCCCCAAACCAGATGGGTGACTGTCATTGTATCATCCCAATTTAGACCTCTGCTAACATTTGAATCAGACAGAAACTGTTCAGGATATTCTGACTCAGCATTCTAGTTCCGAGAACATCTGGGTTGCATATTGGCTGCAATTATAAGAGGCTGGAGTTACCACCGAGGCCAGGGCCTAAAGGCCCATCCAGTTCAAACCCATAATTTACAGTGTAACTATATACTGGCTAATGGCTTTGTAAACTGAATCACAAACTTGAGAAGAAATCTAGAAGGTAATGTATTTTATAACAAATCCAATATAAACACGATGCTCAAGTTTACAGATTTCATTTTCTGAGCAATAATTGCCAGTATAACTGCCAAATGTATCTAGCATGGCTGCAACCGCCTAGACTTACGGGACCTCAGAATTTGAAGAAACTTCAGGCTAGCTCTAGAACATCCTTTTATATAAACAGTTCCTGCTCCTAGAATTAAAAGGCATACTAAATCCCTGAAATGCGCCTACCTGGTAAATGCTCATTTACGCCAAATATCATTTTAGAATGTTATGATGTTCCCGTTTATTTTTGTGGTAATGCAAAAAAAAAATTTTTTTTTAATTTCCCTGACTGGTGTGACTCAGTGGGTCCAGTGTCATCCCACTAACTGAAAGGTCACAAGTTCATTCCCAGTTAGGGCACATGCCTCAGTTACTGGCTGGGGGCACAAGAAAAGCAACCAGTGTTTCTCCCACACATCAATGTTCTTCTCCCTCTCTTTCACCCTCCCTTCCCCTCCCTCTCTTAAATAAATAGATATATAAATAAATCTATAAAGGGGCTTCTTGCCTCTTTAAAAAAAAAGAATGTTTTAACTTAAGCTCAGCTACCCAATATGCCGTTTGTAATGTTTTTATTATTACTACACATGTAGCAAAAGTGAGGTGCTGTTTTCTATAACATGAGGGTATGTCCCATTTATCTCACAGAATGAACTCGGCTTCACACAATCCAGAAGCTAGAAGAGTTCCCTGGCTAGGAAAATGGGTATCATTTCCACTGATATTAAGGAAAATCAGTTGATTCCTTGGGCTAGCCTTAACTATGATGTCATTTCTGCCAGAGCAAAAGGCTACAAAATCTACCCCACTATCTACATGTTCAAATGATTTATTTCACTAGAGTTGAGACAGTCCACACACAGAACATTAGTATAAACAAGTTTAAGTCACAAGAGAGATATAAAACCCTTCCCAGTTATAACAGGATTATGAAATTAAGAACTGTAAATCAAGGAGACCTCCTAAATGATGGAAAGGGTTACAAAAGTCTGGGCGTGCGTGGGAGTCTCGGGGGGAAAGTGACTGACAGCTGGGGCAGGGGCCCCACCTCCCTGACGTCAGTCTGGCCTGGAAGGGCAAGCCACAGACAGGCTGGAGGGGCACAAGGAAGAGCGCAGAGGAAGCTCTGGGTTGAGGGAATGAGGGTGAGGGCAAATGCGTGCGAGAAAAGGACCACACTTGGAGGTGCGGGTGCCCGGAGTCAGGAAAGCCAAGGCACAGGTAGAAGAGAAGAGGAAGACACTAGGAAGGCTGACAGGGACAGTGCACAGAGCAATCTTCAGACTGTGCCTAAAAATTCATATTTTACCCTGCGAGGCAGCAATTCTTCCCATGGCCCCTGCACGGTCAAAGTCATATTCAGACATTATTTCCCCTTCCACGGCGTTCCCATCAGCACCGATACAAAAACGAGGGTGGGTAAAACCGCTGCCACCTTAGCAGCGGCACCAAACTGTACTGGCGGGCACTGCATTCTCCACCACCACACATTCACCGAAAAAAAAGTTTCACTTCAGAATATTCTGGAGTCGTCATCAAAAAGTATCACTTCACTGAATCTCAGCTCGAGTCTCTGGGTTGCACGTCTGTGACCAAGGGGAAGCGGACATAAAGCACTGCTAGGGCGTGACAACTACAACTGACGTCAAGAAAGCACACGTGTGCAGATGGGCTGCCAGCTGAACGAGCCACTTTTCATGGGACACAATTTCTATCTGGCAGACAGCATCAGAAGAACTACAGTTGGTTATTCAAACTTGAGTGTCTGGGAGATGCTGTCTCATAAATGAAGTGAACCTGTTGCTTCAAGAAAAACAACTCACGGTCCTGGATACTAATGGTAAAATTTGAGATTTTGAGTGAAAATTAGAAATTTGGAAAACTTGTATCTGCCACTGTGAGCTAGACTACTTCCCAACACTTTGAGAATTTTCTAATAAGGCAAGTGGAAGTGGGGATATAAATAGGATTTTGTGACATTGTTTTATCAAATGTATCAACATTTACAAGATCTACATAACTCAGCAAACCAGTATTTTCCAAATAACCAACCAATACATGTTGCCAAAAATCACAGGGGTAAAATATCCATTCGAATTGCAAGATGGATCAATAGATTTTATTTTAACAGAGTAGGAAAAGTTCACTAATGTGAGTTTAGATTCCACATTGCAACTAACCCTGAAACAAATGATTAGGGTCAAATTTTGGTATAGTGTCAAAGAATAACAATTTTCAGAAAATGCCATGAAAGACTCCCGTTTTCTCCCACCGTGTATCTGTAATAAGGCCAGATCTTCTTCAAGTCCTTCAACCCAAACCTCCTGCAGCAGACTGGCTACTGCAGGGGCAGCTATGCGGATCCAGCTGCCAGACACTAAAGAAACTTGTAAAGATGTTCAACAATGCCACTCTGCTCACTAAATGTTTTTTGTTTTATAAAACATCTCTCATAAAAAACTGTTACTTGTGTAAGCATGTAATGGGTTCATTACAGATAATTTAAATAAGTTAAAAATAAATTAATAAATATTTTGTAAAATTCCCCATTTTAATTTTTTTAAAGATTTTATTTATTTATTTTTAAAGAGGGAGAAAGGGGGGAGACAGAAAGGGAGAGAAACATCAATGTGTGGTTGCCTTTCACGTGCCCCCTACCGAGGACCTGACCTGAAACCCAGGCATGTGTTCTGAATGAGAATTGAACCTGCGACCCTTTAGTTCTCAGCCCAAGCTCAATCCACTGAGCTACCCCAGCCAGGTCCATTTTAATTTCTAATACGGCAAACAAACTTCAAAAATGCACACAAAGAAAAGCTCCTTTAGGTCCTCAATAACATTTAAGAGTCCTGATACCACAGTGTGAAAGAGCGGCCATAGGAGATGAACCACGGGGTAAGACTTTACCGCGAGGCAGCACCTGAACAAATACACTTCTCTGACAACAAGCGGTAAAACCGAACGGATTTAGGAAAACCAGACCAGTCAGGAAGCAGCAGCCAGTAACAGCAAAGGGGTGAAGTGAAAATGAAGACTGGACTAATAATGGGGATAGAAAGAAAGGGATGAATGCAAAAGACATTTCAGAGGCAGATGGACAGAATCTAGCAACCGGCTTCAGAATCAAGGAGAATCAAGAGTTTTGGCTAATTGTCACTGCCTGGGGACCTATCTGGTGTATGAGTCTATTCAATACAGTCATACACTGCTTTACAACAGGGATATCCCTGAGAAGCGAGTCATCAGGCGAGTCTGTCGTGGTACAAACATCACAGAGAGCGTAACACAAACCTTCGATGGCACACAGTCGGCTGCACGCCCGGGCTGGGCGGGACTGTCTGTCTGCGCGACTCCCAGGCTCTGAGCCGGTACGACACGCTTGTGTGCAAACCACCCAGGAGTAAATCGAGCACAAGAGAACACAGTGCAGTCGAGAGCCTCACGAACACGAAATGCATGAGGCCCACCCAGCAAGGTATACAGCTGTACGGCACACAGCTGTTCAGTGAGTAGAAAGAGCATGCTCCAGGATGATGACAAACAGCTCAGGGAGTATGCAGCAGTAACGTAGTTGTCTGTGTCGCCATCAGGATGATGCGCTATACGTGTCGGACGCGCCGCGCTTTCCCATGACTGACTAGCAGCACAGCAGGTTCATTTACACCATCAGCACCACAGACTGCATTGCGCCATGACGTCGCTGGGTGAGAGGAATTTTTCAGCTGCCATACATGAGGTCCATCACTGACCAAAACGTCACGATGCTCTGCGTGGCCGTGTGTAGATATCTAGATACTCTGTAATCAGAGTCTGAGTTCTAATAGCAGTTGTCTGACACTAACTGGATGTCCTACAATTCAGTTCAGTTCAGTTCTGACACTAACGACCCAGAGTCAATGGAGAGTCCGGACGGTAAGGGCTCAGGCCCACCTGATGTCAGCTACACGTCAGCTACAGTAACTTCAAGGTTCCAGCACTTCTGCCAGGCAGACCACAAACCTGAGGCATCCCGCAACAGGTACCCCCAGGTTCAATAATTGATTACAGAGGTGTCAAAATCATTTTTACTGGGGCCCCATCAGCCTCGCAGTTGCCTTCAAAGGGCTGAATGTAATTTTAGGACTGTATAAATGTAACTACTCCTTAACAGTTAAACAAGAGCTCAGTGCTGCTGCTGGGCAGAAACAAGGTGCCAGGCCAGAGAAAATGAGGTAGAGGACTGGACTGGGCCCTTGGACCTTGTGTTTGCCCCCTGTCCTCTAGAGAGAGTGTACAAACCGGGCCCCTTGTCTTCAGGGTTTTTATCTGTTTTCTAAAGGCAGGAATTTTAGGGGAGGTCTCAGGGGAGAATCTGAATAGAATATTAATCAGCTTTCCAGGTGTGTCCTTTAATATGCTGATGCACCATAATGAGCACACAGTCAACCTCTGGTCAGTTTCACGGTCAAAGGTCACTAAAGAGGGACTGGGACCAAGGCAGGTCTGCCCCAGTAGAGTCTGGAATGTGTAAGGTAAGACCTTTTGATTTATTATCTGGCTGTAAACTGTTCAGCCAGCTTGTTCCGCTATCTGTCTCAGTTTCCCCGTTGCACTTGCCAAGGAGCTTTCCCAGCTTGGACTGCCACAGGCAACAGAAACAAAGACACCCAACGTGGGCTGCTCTTCAAAGGAACATGGCTGTTAGAGGAATACGTGAGAGCCAACAAGGAGAGAGCACAGCATCCAGTGAGACAAACCTGAGCAGATATGACGAAAGGAGTGGAGGGCAGGAGGAAGACAAAGGGGATAGAGAATGAGCGTAACTCAGACTGGGGCTCTCAGATGGACCCCAAACACTTTTCCACGTGTCTACAAGGCCCAGCATAGTCTGCACTTAACCTCCTCTCTACCTTCCTCTGGACAGCTCGGTGGCTTTCTTTGTGAACATACTAGGCTCCTTTATGCCCAGGCCCTGCTTGAATGCTGGCCTCTCCTCCTGAAAACAACTTCTCTCCCTTCCCTGATGAACTCCTACCCATAGAGCAGACCCCAGGCAAACGCCACTTCTTCCCTGGACTCAGGAACAAAATGAGGTCCTCTTGAATGCTTCCTTCACAGTGCTTACAAAAGCCTGGGTCATTTACTTATGTGATGGGGCAGGAATGTACATCTGTCCCAGTAAAATACGGAGTGAGGACAGTGACCTGTTACTACTGGCCTCGCTCCTACTGCACCCAGCAGTCAGGCAGGACACAGTTGTGGCTCAGCTGAAGAATGAAGCCCAAGAAAATGGCACAAAGTCTCAGAGAAACCAGAAAAGTACAGCACCTAGAACCAGGGAAAAGGGACACACCTCCTCTTTCTCCCATTTATCTCAAAAAGCAAAGAGTAAATGTGGGCGAGACAGATTTACAAGCGCTACCTGGGAAGTGGGCAGGTAGCCCCAACAAGAGGCAGATTCACTGCTGGCAGCCAAGGTCTCGGGGAGAAGCAGGGAGGCTTGAGAAAGGATACAAATTTGGTTCGATGTCTATGAGGGAGGGAAAGAAAGCAGAGGAGGAGTATGTGGCAGAACACAGCTAACTAGGTAATGACAAAAGTTCACCTCCCTATGGTTTTCTTCAGCTGTTAGCAGCACAAACCCAGGAAACAGAACACAGAGAGCAGAGCTGGTCTAGCGATGCAGTGCTGCAGGGTAGAAACGCAGGACAAGAGAATAAGGCAAGGGCTGAAATCATCTGCTCTGGGGTCCCAGCTGCAAATGGAAAGTGAATTAGGAGGAAACTGACAATCTGTGATAAAAGCAAGAAGGTCCAGGAACTGGAGTTTCTAGAGGAAACTGCTGTACTCAGAACATGTGAAATAAATTACACTGCAGATATGTAACGTAAAAAAATTGGTCCAATGTATTTTTTCAAGATCCCGTAAGCCCTCTCACCCACTGTTATCAGTGTCTTAGAACAAAAAATTAAAGAGTTAAAAATAGGCTCATGCCCTTCCAAAAAAGGTCAAGTTGCTATCTTTCCTGAAGTCCAATAAAAAGCAAAGCGAATGGCTGCAAAAAGAATACCCCCGGCCAGCTGCAACTTTCCCATACTGAGTGCATGTTTTTCCAGCAGTTCCAGATGAACCTGAAACTAAAAAGCGCCCCCCCCCCCCGAGCAAAGAGAGAATGCTGACACACCTCTGGGCACTGGAAAAAATTGTAATTATAGAAGCAGTCAAACTAGCGCAGGCGACGTCCACAGTCATAAGCTACAGGTGATCTAACCACACTACAGGTGAGTCTCCCAAACTTCATTCCATCTAGAGGAATCACAGAATAGTAAAAACATATTTTGTTTTAAAATGAATTAGAAACAACACAAATTCTGTGGGCAGCATGTAGAGTATTTAAATTTAAAAAGCAAACTTTACTGAGGAGAAAGTGCATACAGTTTGGCTGCTGTGGTGTGTCTGCATTGTTTTATTAAAGGCTATCATTAAAGAGCCCTGGCTGGCTGGTTACTCAGTTGGTTAGAGCGTTATCCCCACTCATCAAGGTTGTGGGTTCTGTCCCCAGTCAGGGCATGGAAAGAATCAACCAATGAATGCACAAGTAAGAACAACAAATTGACACTTCTCTTCCCTCCCACTCCCTCCTTCTCTCTATGAAGTAATTAAAAATGTTTATTTAAAAAATAATAAATAAATAAAGGCTATCATTAAAAAAGAGGTCAGCATCAGCCCTTTCCCAACGACCACTGTACATGATCGTGTTGGACATGTGTTTTGCCTGCCCAGCATTCTTTTTATAACTGATCCCACTTTCCTGTCTTTAAATTCCAGTAGTTTAGGTACCGACCTTGCCAACTGGTACAAAAGGTGGACCCAAAGGCCCAGGGCAGCCAATAAGCTCTTCACCCCCCTGTCCATGGGGATTGGTTCAGACGTGATCAAGCCGGGCCAATCAGAACCCTTGGATTGAAAAGGTATGTGAGTCAATACCACTTCCATTTTTCTTCAACACTTTGTGCTTTTGGTGCTTGCAAATGAAAAGCTCAGACAAACACAATTTGAATAAGGAACAATGTGGCACTGAACTCTGTCCTCTCCACTTCGATCTTTTCATTCTCTTCTGGTCACTTTGCTTTCCCGGACCCACCCAACTCCTTAGGATAGCAGACTATTTAAACTAAGCACCGACTTTTTACGACATTGCCAAGAATAAGCCTAGCCCCAAGGGAATTACGCTGTAATTCAATTTCTTGACATTTATAAATTAAAGAGTCTCATGTCAGTAGCTTGAACAGAGCACACTGGAACAGACCTCAAACCACCTCCTACACAGACACACACAATACTGTACACTGTAAATGTCTTTAATACCATTTCTGGTATGAGGTCAAAATGTTATACTCTAGGCATTTGGAAGGAAATTCAAAATATCTTCCTTCCTGTTTGCCCTCAGCTGGAGACCTGACCTGGTTTAAGAGAGGTCAGAGGTGGTGCCCACAAGTAAGTACAAAATGGCCCTTCCAATAAAACTGTGATTACCTAAATTAGATTAAACTTGTGTACCTCTGTGCTTCTTGCTATTCTGATGTTGTTGTCATGTGGAGAATATAATAATAAATTCAGAACCTCTCAGAACCTCCTCAGACAATTGCCAAGAAATAAAAGAGACAAGGCATTACCATAAATACAATTCGGGGAGTGTAACACCTCAACCGGAGGACAGGGGAAGGAAGGAGCAGTGTTTGAGAATACGGATACGAGTATTTCTCAGAGCTCAGGAACAAGAATGCAGCCAGCCCAAGAAAGGACTGGAAGAGAAGGTTCAAAGCCATCAGACACTCGGGCAGTGTTCTCTCTGCTTCTTTCTAGACACCAGCTTTATTCTATGCATCTACAAACCACCCTTCTCACCCCCAGACACAACAGCAGAACGGAAGTGCCTCTAACTCCCCTGTTGTTATCTTATAGCTGGTGAGCATGTCAAGGTCAAATCCCTGTCTCTTGGGCCCATTTCAAATTCTCAGGAAAGGGACACTGATTGGGCTAGGTCAGGTCAAGTCCTCAACCCTGGTTCAGTCCTTGGCGTCTTCTGCAGGCAGGAAGAAATTAGAGGGAAGTGAGTGTGCGGGTTAAGGGACAGTTCAGGGCCTCGCGCTGCGTCAGACAGCGACTCCCCAAGTCCCCGGGGCACGACACCAGCTCTGCACCTTGGCTTTCGCCCCACCCACACTATAAGGAACTGGTCACCAAACCCATCTCAGACTTTTGCTAAGGGTCTAGAGCTTAACAGAATTTAGGAGAATTAAAACGAATTTAAGAGATGACAGGGTAACGAGCATTTACCACTGTTTTGGGGCTTCGTGTCACTAAAGATATGCAAGTTAAAAATAAATGATAAATCCTAGAAATCAAAATTACCTCCTACAAATACAATAGTTGTCTACATGAAAAACCCAAGGAAATGAACAGACCATAAAGGTCTTCGGGGCCGAGACGCTGCCCTGGCTCCAGGCTTGACACTACGGCTGTGCCAGGCCGAACACGTGCTCGAACGTTCACTGAGCCGCTGGGCAGCCCAGAACTTCCCACGCGCAGAACCTTAAATGGGCTGCAGGTGTGTTCAAGGAACTGCTTGGCCTCAGCCTTGGGGGATGATGCCAGCCATTAGTGCTAATTACAAGGCACTAATGCGGTATTAACATTATAGGATATTAAAAATGCTGAGAAACACCGAATAAATGACCAAAACACTACTAGAACTAAGAGTTCTAGCAAGTTGGCTGGGTGCCAAGTAAATCTGTACAAGGCCAATAACCACTTAATAAATGTTCAAAGGCATTGGTAGTAACCAAAAATCCAACTTAAAACTGGCTAAGACTTTTTATAAAATGATGTTTGTCTTTCAATCCTCGCCTGATGATATGTTTGTAGATTTTGGAAAGAGAGGAAGAGGGGCAAAGAGGAAGAGAAAGAAAGACAAAGATCAATTTAAGACAGAAACATCAATTCGTTGCCTTCCATTCGCAATCAGACCTGAGATAGAACCTGCAACACCGAGGTCTGTGTCCTGACTGGGAATCGAACCCGCAGCCTTTTGGTGTAAGGGACAGTACTCCAACCAACTGAGCCACCTGCTCAGGTCTGGCTCGGGCTTTGCTGAGATGGTTTTGGCCAATGCTGCTAAGGGGACAGGAAACAGGCACACATGGCAGAGCAGCGCATTATGAAACCCGCAAATACACTGCAGCACAGTAAGTGAAAAAGGCCACAAAAGGTGGACCTCGGGTTATGAACTGGCGAGAAAACAAAGACTGAGTTCACCCCTCAGACATGCTTTGTTTGATTCACAGCATGTTTATAAAATTTGTGACCCACATACAAATCAGGAGATTTGCTATTAAATCCCTATTTCTAGATTTCCAGTCTCTTAGAACTAGAAAGTGTAGTAACACCAGGCCTACTGGTGTGGCTCAGGGCACTGAGCACCAGCTTGTGAACCAAAGGGTTGCTGGTTCGATTCCCAGTCAGGGCACATGCTTGAGTTCCAGGCCATGTTCCCAGTAGGGGGTGTGTGAGAGGCAACCACACATTGATGTTTCTCTCCCTCTCTTTTCCCACCCTTCCCTGCTAACTAAAAAAAATAAATAAAATCACGCCCTGGCTGGCATAGCTCAGTGGATTGAGCGCGGGCCTGTGAACCAGAGTATCGCGGTTCGATTCCCAGTCAGGGCACATGCCTGGGTTGCAGGCCAGTTCCCAGCAGGGGACGCATGAGAGGCAACCATACATTGATATTTCTCTCCCACTCTTTCTCCTTCCCTTCCCCTCTCTCAAAAAATAAATAAATAAAATATTTTTTAAAATAAATAAATAAATAAAATCTTTAGGGGAGGGGTGAAGAGCCCTGGCTGGCATGGCTCAGTGAATTGGGCGCCAGAGGGCAGAGCGGGAGGTCACCAGTTCAATTCCCAGTCGGGGGCACATGCCTGGGTTGCAGGTGAGGTCCCCAGTGGGGGGTGCCTGTGAGAGGCAGCTACACACTGATGTTTCTCTCCCTCTCTTTCTCCCTCCCTTCCCCTCTCTAGAAATAAATAGTACAATAAAACAAAGTTTTCAAGAAAAGAAAGTGTAGTAACACCAGGCTGTGTGTTTCCACGGCCACAGACGTCTGGGCTGACTGGCCCAGCCTGGCCCACCCGTGGGGCCTTCTTCAGCGCCCGGAGTCCCTAACTTGCCTTCACGTCCCCCAGACTAAGTGCCTTCACGCACCTAACCTGCTGGGGCATTTCTGCTGGCGGACCCATCACAGGGCAGGAACAGTCATTATCGCTGGGTAGTGAGATTCAGGGTAAACTGTTTTCCTTTCCCTGTCTATTTTCAAAAGTTTTCTTCAATAAATGTGTATTGCTGTGTTATAAGAAATTTTTAAATTAGCAAATCGCAACTGCAATATCACTCCATCTAATGAGATCAAAACAACCAACGATAACTGATGACTGTGGTTTACAACTGATGGAACTAAGGAATGACGTGAGGTGACAATTACTGCAGCGTTTCACGCCCCTTGACACTGACACAGCAGACTGAACAGACAATAGCAGCATTTTACAAGTCAGATCTTTCTCAAACTGGATAGCTTTTTAAAAAAAGATTTATTTTTATAGACAGGGGAAGGGAGAGAGAAAGAGAGACAGAGGAACATCAATTCGAGAGAGAAACATCGATTGGTTGAAGGCAACCACTCCCTGACTGGGAATCGAACCAGCGACCTTCACTCTCAAAGGACAACACCCAACCAACTGAACCTCACTGACCAGGGCTCTGAATAGCTTTTATAGACACTCGATTCATAAAGCAGCTATTTTAAAAATTCATTTCCATATTTTAATGTTTTGTTCACCAAGAAATGTAAACAGAAGAGCTATCCTATTCATAACATCACCTAACTTAATATTTAAAAAGTTAAATAATTCCTCATGTTTATTTTATTTATTTGATAAATAATAATAGTATTTCATGAAGTCCTCTTTGCCCCAGAAACTCAAGAAGTCTGCATGAATCACCATGCATCTCACCCCACCTCCCAGACCCCGAAGAGTGAGCCGCAGGAGATGGAGACAAGGCTGGACAGGACGCCGCACCCACAGGGAACTGAGGCGCAGGCTTGGACCGCCCGCGCTCCTGCCCTCCTCCGACCCACTCCCACGTGACGTCCAGAGTGCTCTTCTGAAACAGAAGTAAACCCTGGGACTCCGCTGCTGAAAACTCCCATTAGCTTCCAACTCCACGAACTCTCAGTACAAGCCCCCGGGGCTCTTCTCCTCTCTTCCCCACCGTTTCCTCCGTGTGCACAGCGCTTGGGCGACTGGCCTCCTGACCTTCGGGTCCTCAAATACTGACCTATTTTTTGCACAGTCCTAGGTCCGGGGAAAAGGCAGGAAGCAGCAGAGACGAAACTCCCTGCCCATGGAACTCAGGTCCCAGGTACCCCTCTAGACTTCTCCTCCTCAGTCTCCCTCGCTGCTTGAAGAACATGACAGCAACCACTGTGATGGCTGGATCTGAGCATCTGAAATAGCGGGGACTACCTAAGAAAACGTATTATCATTTACTGATTTTATGTAATATTAATTACTGGCAATTCATATGAATTAATATTTATAATTGTCATTTATAAATGATAGAAGAGAAATAAAGGAAGAGGTCTTTTACTCATTGAAACTTACTCTATACCAGGAATGGTATGGGTGTTTTGGGTCAATTTTTCAAGATTTCTCTCATTGCTAATAAGTTTTTTTTAATTGTTGTATTCTTTCCATTGCTACTTATTCCTCTTATATCTCCCTCCCCCCGCAACTGCTACATGCTACAATGTTGTCCGTGTCCATGAGTCCTTTTTCCTTTCTGCTCAATCCCTCCACTTGCTACACAGCTTTTATATGTCAATGACCAAAACGTTACACTCCAGTTCTGCAAGAATGGAGCAGCTGAGTTTCCAATCATTCCCAAAACTGAATTACTTTCTTCTAAAATCTATTATTTCAAGTTTATAGCAGAAATGACTTGATTTTCATAAATCAATGGATCCACAATGAACAGATTTACAGAAAATGCACAGGAGTGGTGTGCGTGTTTATACAGCGGCCTCTAACACATCACACTGCTCCTGCTAGAACAGTAAGACTGCTCGGGACATCTGTCTTGGAGAGAACTGGCCCTGTCCATTCACATGCACACACACACATAAGAACCAGTGTCACCTTAACCAGGCTGGGTAAAGCACGGAACTAAAAGCCAGTTGACTTCCTTCATTTCTATGCACTGTATCCACCTGTCTGGCATGCTCGGCACTAGACACCAGAAGGACTTGCAGACAAAACATGAAGGTAAACAAAACCCCCACTGGCGGCAGCAGGGGATCAAAAGCACTGCCCTGCTGTACTAAGGAGAGGACGTTTAATTTTAACCACTAAGGATTAAAACGAAATCTTTGACCGACTACTATTGCCTTGTTATTGTCATTCAAATTCAGCTGAATCCAAAGCTCCATCACATCTCGCAGTTCCACTCTGGCTCTCCCACTCTGGTGGGCGTGGAATGTACTCAGTACCTGTTGGCACTGGCTTGCGCTGCACAACCTGCGCTGCACAACCATAAGCATGGGTTTTGGTGACAATCTTAACTGAGCCAGTAGTCCTACCTCACGGGGCGGCACAAACTCAGGCCAGGGAGCTGAAGCCAGACAATTTCACCAACGCATCTCACCCATGAGTCATACTGTTACCTCACTGCCAGTCACTAATTCTACCAGAAAAAGATCAGGAAAGCACTGGTGCTTAAAAGTCACCTTGCCTGTAGTTAGAGGACTATAAATACCAGTAACAAAACTTTAATGATAGTCAAGCATCATTTATTAATAGAAGATTTTTTTAAAGATCAATTATTAACAGACAACTATTTATTAACGAGTCTTTTTCGGGATGACCTCCCAATGGATCTGTGACATCGCTCTGTAGTGAGGCCTCCACGTTCCTGAAGTGCACTCCCACAGACATTTAAATCTCCAAACTGGCCAAGGCAGAGATGCTGCCACGCGCCGCCTCCGCCCCCCACCCCATCTCCCCAGTCACACTTCTGTACGGGGCCTCCCGTCTGCAAGGCAAGGCTGTCCACACCCTGCACTCCATCCGCACCCCCGGGACAGGGGGACGGACAACCAGTGCTTTGAGAGATGACTACTGAACAGTAGGAGAAGCCTATGTTTGAGCTAACTTACGTGACCAACTCCTCAAGTAACAGGGATACAAATTTGTGCACAACCTAATTTATAAAATAATACTTATCAGGGAACCTCTAGGTTGTTCCAAAACAGCTATCAGGAATGTACAAAGTAGCCCAATCCCTACCAAGCATGCCTAGGCAACAGGCGGCCCAGCACTGTGGCCAAGAGTTTTGGGCCCTAGAGTTCAAATCCGTGCGGCTACTTGCTGGCTCCCCAAGTGACTTCACTGCAGGTACTTCAGTTTCCAAGGTTCGTTAATCTAAAGTATGAGAGTTTTATGAAGGTTGAGTTAACTGTAACAAGATCTGGTAAATGTTAGCTATCACTATTACAGATGTATGAATTTTCTGACTTTCCACATCACACTACTAAACAGGTTACATTAATACCCATTCTTCCATCCTGGATGGTGTGGCTCAACGGAATGAGTGCCAGCCTGTGAACCAAAGGATTGCCAATTAGATTCCCACTCAGGGAACATGCCTGGGTCATGGGCCACATCCCAGGTAAGGGACATGCGGGAGGCAACTGCACACTGATATCTCTCTACCTCTCTTCCTTTTTCCCTTTCTTCTTCACTCCTGCTCTAAAAATAAATAAATAAAATTTTTAAACAAAACAAACATTCTTCCGCCTAAAAACGATTCACTAGGTTTGTCACTAGTTAAAAAATCACTCCAAAAAATGAGGGCGGAGAGAAACCAAACTCTCGTGCACCACTGTAAGAGTGTAAAACTGCCACAACCTTTCTAAATGGTAAATTGGAAACACATATCAAAACCCCTGGGAGGTTTCAGTCAAAAACTTCACAGCGTAGGGCCCGCATATCTGAGAGATACACACACATTATGACTTACCATTAGTCACATCCGAATGCAAACACGCAGCTAGGCATGACCCTGAAATCTACGCACCCGGTATATATAATGATATTTAATAAAAGAGTTTGTTTGTACCTCTCAGATTAGCCACAACCTCCCCAGGGTTAAACTTAGCCTGTACTGATCCCGCAATTCACTTTAGAAACTTCTAAGGGGGAAAAAATCTCTCAAGCATATACAGAGCAGAGATGCGTGTAGGTGATTAGTCACTGAAGAATTGTTGACACTAGTGGGGGGGGGGCTAATGTCTAATAAAAATAAATTGGCCAAACTGTCTAGATCCATAAAATTAAATATTCAGTTACTGAACCATTATAACTGATAATACAGATACAGAAAGACTGAGAAAATGTTAAGCCAAAAAAAAAGGAAACAGGTTACAAAACAATTCCACGCGTATACAGCAGGAGCGTATATTTGTTACCAAAAACTACACTTATACATGAATAGCCACATACACACACGAAAGGTTTTGAAGGGAGATGTACTCTGGTGGTGGACTTATGAATTTTTTAAGTTTTCTACTTTTTACTTTTCTGTATTTCAATTTTTCTACCATAAACATGCAGTTCTTTAAAATACAAGGGATATTAGCTAATCATCATAAGCTGATTATCAGTTTGGTTCTGAAATGTACAAATACCCTGAAAGTGATAATAAGATTTACTGTCTGAAGTACTCAGAAGTATATAAACTTTGCTATTATTATTCCCATTTTAGTCTGAGATAGCTTAGGCACTGAGGAGTTAGATGATTAAATCAAAGTCACAGACGTGTGGTCAAACCCATTCTTTAGAGACGGCGCTGCTTACTCTCCTCTTGACTATCCGGTAACCTTCAGTTACATCATAGAAGCTGTTATTTACGGGGCCCATGCAATACTCAAAAACAGGGGTGTCCAACATGGGCTGTGTGTGGTCCAGGGTGGCTGTGAACGAGGCCCAGTATGACACTGTAAATTTAATTAAAACGTGAGATGTTTTTGTTTTCATTAGTGTGTGTATATTTATTTAATGTGTGGCCCAAGACAACCCTTCTTCCAGTGTGGCCCAGAGACGCCAAAAGGTTGGACATCCCTGCTCTAAAAGCAGAGAGTAAAGGTCATATTTTATTAGTATAAAAAACGAAACTGGAAGATACACCAATTTTCTTTTTAATTAACTTTAGACAAAGAGGAGGAAAAAGGAGGAGAGAGAGAGATTTATTGTTTATTTATACAGACTGATTCCTGTATGTGCCCTGGCTGGGGACTGAACCTGTAACCTTCGCATATGGGAGTCGGGACACTTCAATCAACTGAAGCACTGAGCTACCCAGCCGCAACAGAAAATGCAGTGATTTCCTATACTTTTTGAAAATCAATTTTTATAGCATTGTGTTGAAATTATCATAGCTTATAAAATGATATTTTGATATAGTGATAACATAGTAATTTACCACTACGCTGTGATTTAAGATTACATTTTTTAGTCTCTCAGCAAGTATTTCTCTAGGAACCTTCTTTCCAGCTCATCACCTTGGGCATTCTATGCTTGGGAAGGTTCTCTCCTTTCAGAGCCAATCAAGTTTATGGAAATGACTGGGGTAGAGTACTTGTGGCTCGTTTCCATACAATCAATGACTATTAAGTGATAAAAATGATTTTACAAGTAGAAGTTTTAAAATGTGGTCTTGCTGCGGCGATGCAGTCCACTCATAAATATTTAATTGAGTTTCCCCAGGCACTATTCTAGGCACTGAGGGTACAATGATAAACTCAAGTCTCTGCCCCACTGAAAGGTTTATCACTGGTATGATACACATTTGAAGGTCACAGGCAGTTTTTATTGGCAGCCTAAGATATAAAATATTGTTACTTGAAAAACTTGCTATTCACTTCAAGAAATAGTAACACCAGTGGTTGGTTCTCCAACTTTGCCGCACAGGAGAAATTCCTGCAGGACTTTCTGAAAATACAGAAGAATCTAGAGTCCCACCTCCAGGAATTTGATTCTGAGGGGGGATGACAAAAACCTGTATCTTTAACAAGAACCTCAGTTAAAGCTGCTGTAAGTGATCTGCAGTCCAGACTTCGAGAAACCCTCCAGTAACTAGAGCCATTCAGAAGGGAAAGATCATTCAGAAGAGAAAAGCTCTACAAGTAGTGTAACTGGCACTGAGTAATAAACCCAACCCTCAAGTAATTAATTCTCTGTCATTCACAAATCTAGCAAATTAAAAAGATGAGTTAGAGTCCAGGAATTTACCAGCACTTCCTCCTTAACCTCTACAGGAGACTGAAATTTGCCTCAATCAAGGCATTTGGGGGAAAGATGAACTTAGAGTACTACTACCAACATTAGACACAAGCATCAAGAAAAAGGAAACTGCTAGTCAACTGCAAAAAAAATGCTAAGAGGGACAAACATTTCATGGAATTAACTTGCTGCCACTCACTTTATGCCCTATTTCACAATGCTTAGTATCTGAACAATCCCCAGGGTTCCAAAGTACATCAGAAACGTGTTCATTTCCTCTCCTACTCAGGCAGACTAACAGTAGAGTTTTGTGAAGGTACCATGTGCCATAGCCATTTCAATAAATATATTTGTAGGTTAAAAAATACCTTTTAAAAAAACTCAGTCAGAAACTCCTCACCGGAGCTACTTAAAGGAGTTTTGAAATAGTTTTAATGCCATCGCTCAGGTCCCTCATTCCTCCATTTAGACTAAAGTTCCTGGGTTCCTTCCAAACCTGTAGGAAAAATTCAGTATTTAAAATATACATATTTATGTGACGCGGAAACTTACATCAAAACGATGTGAATGTTTCAAGTAAACTATTAAAAGTAATTAAAAGAAAAAACATAGTTCTCAGAGATAGGTAGAAATCATAAGGCGTGAGGGGTGTTTAAGCACCTTAAGTCATCTAATAACATTCCATTTCAGAGGCGAGGAGCAGCACCATGCACCCAGCTGGCCACTGGCTCTGGCCCGTTCCTGCCCCTGCCCCTGCCCCTGCCCCTGCCCCTGCCCCTGCCCCCTAGCTAATCCAGGGGCGCTCTGAGCCCGCCCTGCATCTGGTCAAAGGGATTAGGGAAACCGCCTCCCGCCGACAGAGCTGAGATTTCCCAGCTGCGTGCATCGGGTGGCCCTTGCGTTCATCACCCGCACTGTCTCTGTGCTTTCCCGAGTTGGATGCCTGCAAACAGCAAGCGCAGGGTGCGGGCAGAGAAGCACAAAGAAGCGCCTCCGGCCAGAGCGAGCAGCTGGGAAGCCCAACCCGCTGCCGCCTCCACCGCAGCCCCAGCGAGGGCCGGCTCAGAAGGAAACCTTCCCGTCGGGAGGCAGCCAGAAACCCCCAGCCTCAACCCGACGGAGAAGCCGCTCGTCCGTTTCTCCAAGAGCAACGCCTTCCTCAGCCTGAACCACAACAAAAGATGCCCCTAGGACGCGTCATCTCTCGAAGTTGTCTGCGGATCCGCGGGCGAGCAGGACAGGCGAGTGCAGCCTTTCGTCGGCGGCTTCCTGTTCCCGTGGGTGTGCGGGTCACGGTTACCCTGGCCGGAGAGGGCGACTGCACCGCGCGGGCCGGTGCGCAGCGCTGGACGCGCTCCCGGCGAACGCGGCCGCGGCCGGACTCAGCCCGGCGCTGACGGCCCTCCCCTGAGCGGGCCGAACAGGCACATGAGGGGCAGACAGAGGAGCCGGGACTCGAGGCCCGGGAGAGGCAGGCGGCGCGACGTCGCTGCCCGCAACCTCTGGATCCCCGGAGGCGGGCGGGGAGGCGAGGCTTGGCCGGTGCGCCGCGCTCCGGCGGACGAGGGCAGCGAGGTCAGCCCTGGAGGCCCGAGCGCCCCCGCAGCCCCCTGGGGAGGGTGGGACCCTGGTCGGCCGGCCGGGGCTGCGGACCCCCATTCAACCCGAAGCCCGTCCTGCGGCCGTCAGCCCCTCGCCCGCCGCGGCCCCCCGGCTTCCCGGTGCCCGCCGGCCGGCCGCCCGGCCGCCGCCCCCGGGAGGATAGGGAAGGACGACGCGAGGGGCCGCCGTGGCCGCGCCTCCCGGGCGCGCGGCAGAGGCTGAAGGGCGGCCTCGGGACGGGAGCCCTGGCGCCATCGCGCCGACCCCCGCGAGGACCCCCGCCCGCCGCCTCACTAGTCCAGGCCGCCGCGGAGCAGCCCGCTCCTCACCTCATCTCCAGGCGGGTCCGCGCTGCCGCCCCAGGGACAAATCAGTGCCTCTCTCTCGCCACGGGGAGGGACGCAGGAGCCGCAGCCCCGCACACCATCCCCGCCCGCCCGCCTCTCCGCGCGTCCGGGAGTCCGCTCGGGACTCTCCCTCGCGAGCCGCCGTACTACGGAGCAACCAAGCTGCGCTCCCACCCAACTCCTCCTTTCCCCTCTACCTCCTTCGCTCCCTCCCTCGCTCCCTCGCTCCCTGCTCCCGCCTATCTCCTCACCGCTCGCCGCGGCCTGCCCCGCCCCTAAGCCCCCATGTCTCCGCCCACAGGTGGGTGGTGGCACACAGCCTGCCAATTGGGAAAAGGGGCTCGCACCTCCTCATTGCCCCGCCTCTAGCCCCGCCCACCCCGGGAACCAATGGAGGGGGAACCAATAAAAAATAGCAGCTCAAAGGGGTGGCGGGGCAGGAGAATCCAGAAGGCGTAACCGGAGGCTTCTGATCTGGGATTTTCCTGACAGGGCTTGTGGAAATTTTGTTCCACGATTACTTTGCATCTGTCCGTTGTCATGCGACACACTAGTTAGGATACACTCAACTAAACTAGCTAAGGAAATCTTGAAAGAGAACACTTAGAGGCAAAAAGAAAGACGGGGCACAATCCAAGGAAGGTGGTAGGGCAAACGGTTGGAACGAGGAAGGGTGTGGTCTTGAACTGAAATTTGCATAAAACGGAGGCACGGAGCCACGGAGCCCATTCAGGTGACTACAACTCACCCGTTTATTGGTAACCCTGTGCAATGCCCAGCTTCTCCTAGCAGAGCATGCCGGGAGTTGTAGTTCAGAGTTCGGTTGCTATGGCGTTCTCTCCGGCCTTCTGGAGTCTGGGAGTGACGAGCCGTCTGACCAATGGAAGTAGCGCCTGGGCCAAGGAGGGTGGGCTCTCTGCAGAAGGACTCGAAGGTGGCGGTGGCGGAGGGTTAGGCCGTTAGAGCTTCTCGAAGGCAGGTGAGTCCCGCTTAGTGCGTCGTGTGTCTTGGAAAACCGGACTTTGGACGAGAGATCGAGAGACGACCCGCGCAACCATCCAGCCCTGGGGCGGATGGTGGTTCGCGCCGCACCTCAACCCAGATCCCCTCGGGCTCAGGCCTAGTTTAGCTGAGTCCTCCGAGGGGCGGGGAAGACTTGATTAGCCTGGCGATTTCCTTGTCCTTACGGGTTTTCTCTCAGTTTGCCTATCCTTCCACGTTTAAGAACGGTAAAAGTCTGGCAGTTCCCTTCCACTGAATCTCCCGGGTTGGTGTTTTGTTCTTATGATTTGAGTTTTTCTTCCTCCCTTACCCCTTCTCTGCCACTGCTTTCTACTCTTTCACAGTTTACTGTTTTGGAGCAATTAGCTAAATAAAGCTGGAGTATTCTCATTTATGTGACTTTAAGGCCAGATATGCCCTCTTCAGCTAAAAACCGATACTCTGCAGCGAGCCTAGGAACCACCTCGGAACACTGTCGTGCGGAGTCTGCTTCCGTAGGTGGGGCGGGGCCGGAGGATTTGCGTTTCCGAGGAGCTGCCAGGGGCTGAGAGATTCTACATCAGCTCTGAGCAAATATAATGCAAGCTTAACGTAACTTTAAATTTTGTGGTATCCATAGCCAAAATATGAAAAGAAACACGGGAAGTTCATTTTAATAATGTTTCATTTCATTCAGTATGTTCAAAATATGATTTTAACAATTATTTTAAAATTGAGCTATTATACATTCTTTTTCTTATTGTCTTTGAAATCTGATGTATATTTTACATTTACAGCACATCTTAGTTCCGACTAGACACAGTTCAAGTGCTCCTTAGCCACCTGTGGCTGGCGGCCACCCCTTACTGGACAACACAGATCCTGATGACATAGTTTCCCACGCAGGAACTGAAAGTGTTAAATCTCAGGTTGTGTATGACCAAACCCTTTGAGGTGGGCTTCGAAACTGTAATACCTCAGAGGTTCTCTGCCCAATTCGCAGAAATAATAGTAAAAATAGCCAACACTTACGAACAATGTTTTTGTAGAGTGCTTTGCATGTGTCATTTAATCCTTATAACAACACTTTACAGGAATGAAATCTAAGGCCCAGAAGGTTGAAATTAAATAGCCCAAAATCATGTAGCTTGCAAGTAGGAGAACTGGGATTCAGACTCCCATCAATTATGATTTCTAAATCCTATTTGTCAGCCACTGCAGTCTATAATTACTACCTTTTATGACTAATTTCACTTCCTTGGTGCCTCTGCTCCAGTTTATGGCGGGGGTGAGGTGTTGAGATTTGAAACAGAGGGTTTCCCTTACAAAATCAAGTTTGTCAGTTGCAGTGAAATATTTTGGTAGTTTTACAACTGTCGGTGCTGTGCATTCAAAATCAAAGTTCTGGGTTGAAGATGAGTGTTCAGAACATTGATTTTAGGCCTCTGGACAAGTACCTGGGGCATTATGGTGTCTTGATTCATTTGCATACCTCCCTAGAGATGGAAAAAGTTGGGACTTCTTAAATTGTTTCACTATGAAATCATGGTGTGTTTTGCTTTTGTTTTTGGTGAAATCATGTTTTTCATTGATAAAAATGTTTTCTTGCTTTTGTGAATTTCACACAGAACATTTCAAAGACAACTTGTGATTTTTCTAGACCCAGTGAACACTAACTAAGGAGAGGTTTAATGAGTAGAAGACTGAAAATACATATACTCACACGAGCTAAAATATGCTATTTTGCCAAAGTAATTTTCTTCTAATTTTATGCATTATAATAAATGTGAAACTTTATAAATTATTTTCTCTCAATTGTGAATTTATTAGTAAATAGCTAAAATTACAATTTCTGTCTTGCATCTTAAGCAAGAAATGGTTTCTTTAAGATGCTATAGTGTGCCCTGGCTGGTGTAGCTCAGTGGATTGAGTGCTGCCCTGTGAACCAAAGGGTCGCACTCAGTCAGGGCATGTCCCTGGGTTGCTAGCCAGGTCCCTAATGGGGGCCATGTGAGAGGCAACCACACGCTGATGTGTCTGTCCCTCTCTCCTTCCCTCTCTCTAGAAATAAATAAAATCTTTTTTAAAAAGATATGCTGTAGTGACTTGGAAAGTTGGGAAATGAACAAGGCATTTACAGACTGCAGTAAGGGTAGTGAGCGGAGAAGAGACTGGTTAGGTCCGCTGGAGGAGGAAAGTGTAGTGGTGATTCGAAGGTCCCTCAGTCGCAGATGTCCCGCATCACCACCTGCACGGCCCCAGCATCATGTGATTAAAACAGCAGAGAGAAGACTCGTTCATCACACCATTGGCTTTATCGTTCCCCATAGTCATTAGGGGAGAATATGCTAATTAAAAATATAAGTGAAAGTTACATTTCTGTTATGCTCAATCTTAATATATTGACTGGCCCTACAGTGACTAGTAACTGGACCAAAGATTCGCCATCCTTAAAGTAGTGACCATCCCACCCCCCAACCTACCCGCTGCTCACAGACTAGACAGACTGGCGGGGAATGCCTCCAGGAAGAACCCTACGTGGGAATCAGTAAATAACACAAGTGAAGCTCACCTGGGGCCAGGAGGATTACTGAAAAAACTTTCTGAGACTGAAGAGAGGTGGTCGCTGGGAGCCGCTGTTCTAGACAGACGCGTGTCGGCAGCCATGGCTTGTGTGCATAGGCAGTGATCTGGCATCTCCAAGCAAATGCCTTTTTTTACTTCTGCCTAAAGCCTATATCAAAAAGAAACATTTTTCCTTTCCTAATTCTTCGCCTATCTAGATCTCAGGTTGTGTGAGAAGTAAAGGTCATGCCTCAAATGTATAAGTTCAATTGAGTATGTTGATAATGCTCATAGAAATCAAGGTGGTCATAATTAGAAGAGGCATTAACATGGCCATCTGAGCTCCCTTTCCCCCAGCTGATGCCCGAATGCCCCTTTGATGCCACAGTAAGTGTGAATTCAGCCTCTGGTTAAATCCTTCCAGTGATAGGGGCTGTGCAACTTCATGCATTTCCCTAAGTTTGAATTATGTACCTAAGCCCTGGCTGGTGTGGCTCAGTGCATTAAGTGTGGGCTGTGAACCAAAGGGTTGCCAATTCCATTCCCAGTCAGGGCATGTGCCTGGGTTGTGGGCCAGGTCCAGGTCCCCAGTGGTGGCCACGTGAGACGCAATGACACATTGATATTTCTCTCTCTCTCTCTTTCTCCCTCCCTTTCCCTCTTCCAAAAATAAATAAATAAAATCTTTAAAAAGTAAATAAAATAAGATAAATTATGTACCTAAAGTGGGAAACTAAAGGTTCTTACAACATGTTATCAGCCGGAACTGCTTCCTAGTGTCCAGCTGGGTGTGAGCCACTATCAAAGCATCTCCTGTGCCCACCTGCAAACACCTGCATGCTCACTGCTTAAGGAAAGTGTCCTTAGAGTGTACAGATTCCCAGAGACTGTTGCCTACACAGCGTAGAGATGTCCTCCACCTGTGCAGACCACGCACCCAACACCTAACTGAGTAGGAGTACTGTGCTTCACAGCCTGCAGAGCATAGCACTGACCCGTGCTTTGCCGTGTATAACGCGCACCCACGTTTTGTGCATGTTCTATGTGGGATTATCATGCCCATAGTATGTAGTCATTATACTTGTATATAATGCACACCCTTATTTTCCCCTCAGAAATCTGGGCAAATACATGCACATTATACATTATGATGAACCAAACCTGCATCTAGTTACTGTGGTTTGCTGACCAAATTTTTTCACCAAATGTTTGGGCACAGGGTTTGACATACTTCTTTATCTGATGCATGGGTATGTATGAAATTCTCACAGGTCAGCAAGGACACTATTAAAACACAGTATGAAGTCACCCCCTTGGTGTATAACTGAAGACTTTATCCCTGACAGTCCAGCTCACACCTGACTGCTGCACCCCTGTCCCGGCACAGCGGGGAGCAGGAGGGGCGCGTCTGAGAATTGACCTACCTGTTTTTTCTGTAGCCCACCTTCCTGACAGTGTCTCTGCTTCCCTAAAAACAAAAGGGAGCCCTGGCTGGTGTGGCTCAGTGGATTGAGCGCGAGCTAATGAACCAAAAGGTCGTCAGTTTGATTCCCAGTCAGGGCACATGCCTAGGTTGCAGTCCAGGCCCCCAGCTGGGGGCACGTGGGCAACCACACACTGATATTTCTCTCCCTCTCTTTCTCTCTTCTTTCCCCTCTCTCTAAAAATAAATAAAATCTTTAAAAAAACAAAAACAAAAGGGAGAGTGGGTGAGGAATGTTATAACAGAATCCTGAACCAGAATTGGCCACAATATTACAAAGTTCGTGTTGGGGAATAATAGAAATTGGAGTATGTAAAGAGTTTGGACTTTCAGGAATTAAGTTGTCTGCAGAGTAGCAGATGGATTGGGTGAGAGAAGGGAATGAAGCTGTCCAGTAGCCACAACGTGAGCACGTCTCTTGTGCTAGCACCCAGCAAAACAAAAAGTGAGCAGGTGAGCCAGCACAGCCAGAGAAAAAGGAAGTCTTCAGGCCAGTAATTTATTGTAATACAGAGGAAGAAGTAGTGATAGACTCTTAAGATACCCTTCATGACCGAAGATTGGTACAGCAAAATCTTATTTCGGAGAAAGATTAGTCCAGTTTTACATCTCTTGAATTTGAGGTGGACCTGCTACTTAGAGCACTTTTGGTCTGAAAATGTAGATAAAGGCTGACGTGCAGAGGTGTGATGTGTAATTATTAATAGGTGAGCTGCTTAGGAGAGGAGCTATAGCAGGAGAGAACCAGGGGAGTGTGTGTTGCTGTTGAAACTAATGAAACCATTGGAAATGTCTTCCCGTTGATTCTTTTTAGAATTCCTTAAAAGAATAGTACTTTTATTAACTACTTTCTTGAAGTGTTGTTTATAGCAAATGTTTAATTTATTCAAAGACCTCTGCTTTTTACCAAAAATTATTTAAAATAGGTGTCTTAATTTTTGTTTCTACATACTTTAACAGATTTAATGTGGACCATTATAAAAATATAAATATTATAAATATTATCCTCAATGTGTGAACTTATGTCAAATATATTTAAAACCTAATGTACATGGAAAAATAAGCCCATTTAAAAATGTAAGCTGATATACTTTTATAGGGCATATCAGCCTACATTTTTAAACAGTTTTATTTTTACTTAAAAGTTTTATATATTGCTTCTTTGGTAAAGGGAAGTTTAGAGTGGTACACGTAATTTTGATGTTACATAGCATTCATTCTTGGAAGTGGCTTGATAAATGGTATATATTTTAATTTATAATTTTATTTTATAAGGCAGTCAGTTATTTTCTGTGTGCAAGTATCTTTATATTCAATAAAAATTTATTAAGTAACGGACTAGGCGTCCCATTTAACCTGGACCAGTGCCTGAGCGACTGAGTGGGCCTCCAGTACCGTCCATTGTTCCATTTTCTTAGTGTCAAGAACTCAATATTCTCTTTTTGGGTTTGCAAAACAACATTTCCTCCTTTTTCTTGCTTCTTTTGTAAAAACACTTATCTTTCTTCCATTTGCAATTTTGAGGATATTTTTGTCCCCATGTGGTTCTTTATTGGCCCAGCTAAAAAAAAATTTTTTTCTACCAGCCAGGCCAATTTTAACCTAAAATTTGGAGGAACCATTTAGGATGATCTGACCAAAAGTATTGGCATCATTATGTGTATAGTACTTGTGTTAATACAGTTGCCTTCCCAGGCCTTTGAACTTGGAGTGCCGTGGTGTGAGGTGCATGTGACTATTGATCTGGGAGACACCCCATGTTTTAAGACGCCGGGGGCAGAGAAGTCAGTGGCTTCCAGAATTATAAAAGGAGATGTTTTGAAATCAATGTGTTGCTGTGTAAATGTTCCATTTCTCAAAAAGGCAACTCCGGTAGCTCCAGGCTGAATAGAGCAGAAATTTTATTATTTCGTAATAATGAATATCGATTCTCCCAAGCAATAGCAGGGAAAATACACATAGTCAGTGGACACGTCGGGGTTTTGTTCCTGTGTGATAGAATCTAGAAGCTGGGACAGATGGGGCCAATGGGGCCCCATCACCGGGGGGATGTCAGCGGGGCAGCAGGTTGAGCTTTATCTCCTTCCCAGAGTCTGCAGAGTGCGCACAGTGCAGTCTCAGAATAAGCAGTGCCTGGAAGCCCTGAGCCAGGGTGACCATATGGTATGAAGTCATAACGGCCAGATCAGACAGGGTATGCACTGGAAAAATGGGGCAGTAAGGTGGACTCGGGACAGTGGGTGATGCATTTCGACAGCCTTGAAAGCTAGGTGGAGGAGGTTCAATGTCATAGGGATACATAGTCGCTGCATCTGGGCCTAGGTACCCCCTCTCTCCCCTGCCGACACCAGCATACACACCGACACGCACACAAGCAGGCTCTCCTTTGGCCAAAGGGTTGGGGTTCATTCAGTCATCTAATCTAGCTCACCTGCTTTTATAGACTCTGTTGTTACATGCTGCATACATAATTACGTATGTCTTGAATGTCTATTCATTTCTTTTAGTTCTAGAATTTGGTCGTCATATTCTAGAAAGCAGTGATCATTGCCAAACTACTCAGTGAAAACCCTTTATGTGGCTCTGTTAGACCCTCTAGGATGCAGCTCGCGGGCTGGTTTCATGGGCGCGGGACCTTCGTAGTGGCCCTGGACCTCCTGCTCAGAAGGAACCCACACTTGGTTTAATGCTCCACTGTCACCATCCTGAAATTTTAATAATTTATGGGCAAGGTCCCCCACATTTTCATTTTGCACTGGACTCTACAAAGTGTGTAGCCAGTTTTACCAACAAGTACTTAATCATTGTCAGTCCTAAACTAAAGGGCATAGGCCTCTCATTTCAAGGGGAAACCTAATGTTAGCAGCTCAGTAGAAAACCATGATACTGGTTAAGAAAAGTGACTCTGGAGTTGGTGGCGCCTGGTTTGGCCCAGCTCTGGCCCAGCTGGTGCTGTGAGACCCAGTCTCCTCACTCATGAGCTAAATGCAAGATAGTACTTTCACCAAGACATGTGCACAAGAATGTTCTTAGCAGGATAGTTTGTGAAAGCCCCGAACTAGAAAGAATCACATACAGGGAATACTGTATGGCAATGAGAATGAATGGCAACAACTGTTGGCAACAACGTGGTTGAGACAAACAAGACTGAGGAAGAGCAAACAGATGTGGAAGGAATATCACTTCATTTGCATGAAGGCAAACAGACGAGACGAACCTGTGCTGTGGAAATGGTGTTGAGTATTCTTAGGCGGCGGAGGCAGTGGCCAGAACAGGGATAGAAGGGCTTCTGGGGTCCTTGTGCTGGGATTCCCGCATGACGGCCATGTTCATGTTGTGGCGTTCTGCACGATACACGATGCAGGATCTGTGCACTTTCCCACGAGTATTGTTATCTTGCACGGAATTCATATTAAGAAAACAGTCCAGCCTGGCCAGGCGGCTCAGCATCATCCCACACACCAAAAGGTGGGGGCGCATCCGGGAGGCGACCCATCACTGTTTCTCCTTCTTCCTTCCTATCTTTCTAAATCCATAAAAACATATCCTCAGGTGAGGATCCAAAAAACAGTCTAAAAAATAATGAAAGAAATAGTCTTGCCGTACAATTACTATGAAAAATTTTTTAAAACTATAAAATCTTTGACAGACTACGGGTTTAAATGCTTCCATTAAATGGAAGTAAACTGTAAGCAATAATTAGGGGTTGTAAACTGTCACAGAATAATAGGGGTATAGTTGTGACAAATATCTTGATGGTCCATTTTTTCCTCTTTGATGGTCTTTTTTAATACTTTGAATGCCTATTTTTAAAAAGATTTTATTTATTTACTTTTAGAGAGAGGGGAAGGGAGGGAAAAAGAGGGGGAGAAACGTTGATCAGTTGCCTCTCGCACACCCCCAGCTAGGGACCTGGCCCGCAACCCAGGCACATGCCCTGACCAGGAATGGAACTGGCGACCTTTTGCTTTGCACAATGCCCAACCCACTGAGCCACATGGGTCAGGGCACAATTTTGAACTCCTTTCAAATGACACCATTGGAAATTATCATTTAGCCCGCTGGCCCTCTTAATTTCCCCCCAAAGCACATCTAGTGGTTTTTGTGGAATAGCAAAGTGAAACTGAGCAGCCGCTCACCCTGTGTGTGAGGCCGAACTGTAGACCTGCTTCCTGTTAAGACCGTACCGGAGACCAGCATGATCGCTTACCTGGTCGCTTTCGAGAACTATCATCCACATGTATTTGTTGAAAAACTACACTTATAGTTGCCATTTTATCCCTTGTAGCACTATTTTTTAATTTTTGCTTTCTTTTGGTCTGGAAGGTGTTTTGTTGGTTTGTTTAATGTATTTTTTTGTTTTGTTTTAGGTGACTATGAAAGGCTTGTATTTTCAACAGAATTCTCCAAATGAAGAAATAACATTTGTATTTCAGGAAAGGGTAAGAAAAATTGTTTAATCACTAAACAAAACAAGAAAGCTGTACTTACCCAGGTCTTCGGGGTCTGTTAGTGGAACTTCAGTGAAACGCCACACATTCCTTTCCTTTGATCGTGTGTGGCGGCGGTGGCTCCTGTTGTAGCACTGCTACATTGTCAAAAGAGTTGCAGCAAAGGAGTTTTTCGTTCTCTGGGATGTTGGCATAACAAAATACCAGGAATGCAGAACAGCCTTAATATTCTTATACGTTGCCAAATTAACTGAACTTACTCAGAATACCACAATCAAGTGAGTTTCCAGACTGTTGCACTGTCCCAGAAGATGCGCCTTCTCACGCTGTGAAGTGAGCGGTGGAAAAGCACCGGTTCCCACGCTGCTTTCTGAGCTTGGTGGGGTCACCTCACCCGCTGGGCTGTGGGTGGTTTCTTGTTCATTACCACTTCAGGTGGAGATGGTGGAATGTTCATGTGTCTGTAGTTGTTTGAAAGGTCTGTGGCCAAAATCACTCCAGCGTGGGAGCCACGCTGTCTGAGGTTTAGATTCCTCACCTAAATGATTTCGGACTTGGTGGGAGATAACAGAAAAATGGGATTGCGTTCATAATCCAGGAATTCTTACTGCACTAGGAAATACACAGCTGTGACATACAAACAGTACGTACTTTTCACCCCTAAAGTTACCTCTAAGATTTGGGGACTATTTAATTTTGTTTAATTATGTTTGAACATTTTCTCAGCACAAAGACATGGTCTCAAGAGAATGTGTCATATTTTGTCATCGTTTGCTTGCAGGAGAATCCCCTTGTCACAGAGGAGAACTACGTGAAGCTCCAGGTCAAAGCTTGTGCTCTGAGCCACATAAACACGAAGGTATTTCTGTTTTTGTTTTGGCCAAAGTCAGATGAGAGTTTTGTAGTATGTTGTTTACGAGTATATTAGAATGATAACTAACTTCTGAGTGCCAAGAAATTTATTATCATCCTTAGAAAAATAGAATAGCTAGGAAAAAAGATTAATGTGAATTTGTATATTTTGATATTAAAGTATTAGTCTAATTGAAGTTATAATTGTATATTATTATATAAAAATACCTTACAAACTCCTTTATATTGTGAAAGGCTGATGGTTTATAATTACTAAGGCCTGTACTCAAGAAAGAAAATACTATGATAAATACAGTAAAAATATAAAAATCTAATCAACGGATTTATGAACTATTTCATAGACATTTCTAGTTAACGTCTTTGAATAGCGTTCATATCCTCCCTGTCCTGTCTCTCTCTCTCTCTCACACCCCTCAACCTCACACTGCCCCAGGCCTCGTCTGTCATTGACCATGAAGTACATGGAACATCTCCAATGATGAGCCAGGGTGGACGCGCTGTGATAAACATAGCAGGCGCGTGCACTTAATTATTTAAAAATCAATAGCACAGTTTTACTGGACACCTAAGTCCTTGGATTATAATGTCACCATAATTTCTAGGAATCAAAATAAAAAATTTCCGCCAGGAAGTCACATTAGAGAACTTAGAGAACAGAGTTCTAGGTGTTCGTGGGCAACTCTGTAAGGCAGCCTTGAGAAATGAGCCGGTGAGGTGCCCTTCACCGGGGACAGTAGTCCTAGTCCTTGTCACCAGGGTTCTGGGCTCAGCCCTGCCAGGGTGTTCTTTTGAAAGCTATGAAAAATTCATTAAAATCCCAGTCTGGGAAAAAATAAAGAGACAAACAGGCTTCTCTCACAATCTCTACTTAGCATTGCTGGGTATACTGGAGGCCCCAGATGGTACAAAAAGCAAGAAAAAGAAATAAAAGATACAGCAAATGGAAAAGAAAGAGAAAACAATCCCAGTGTAAGAAATCATCTCCTGTCTATCTGAAACAAATAGTAGAGTAAAATCAGTTCAACGAACTATTGCACAACTGTTGAACGCGACAGCCATGAACACCGTGGTGACGTGAGAAAACGCTCATGGGAGGTGTGGGAGGCCTGCCCGAGAGCCCGGGGGCGTGCGGTGAGGCACCCGGTATTTCTGTGCAGGTGCCGTCCCAGCAAGAGCGCTCACTCCACGGGGCAAGAGAGGCTTTTCTGGCAATTGAATAGTTATAGATCTAGATGTTGAAAGATAAAAAGAATATATAAGAGAATCATTTCCATTTTTTTTTTTTGCTTACTGTTCCTAAAACACTTGATACCTACAAATATGTTCTGTGGCTCTGGTATTATTATAAAAGCATGAACTTGAAATTATATGGCAGTTTTCCTCTGTATATCCATCACCTCTTCCCCTGTGCTTCTTGACCCAAGACTTGCGAGGAACACTCAGTTGACCTTAAAGGGAGTGAGAATCAGGAGCCTTCTGTTCTCATTAGCCAGTTCCCTTACTCATCAACATCGTTCCCAGGCCCCCCTCGCCCCACCCAAAGGAGTTGTCTGGCAAATTTGGGCTGTAATTTCCCTTCATGTTTGGCAGAGTAAAGATGCTAAACAAAGTGTGTTCGTGGTGATGTGGACACAGATCCTCACACTCGAATTATTAGTCAGTTAATTCTTCAGCAGATTCTCGATCTCTTTCTCTATGGAGAAACTTAGGCTGTGAAGTTATTTGCTTTGTCTTTATTCCAAAACTGAATCCCATTTGCCTTTTTTGTGGTTTCTCTTGCTTTCTTATATGAGAAGCCAGGATTTATTTTTGACAGTAATCAGCTTTTGTCATGGTTTAGCTCCTGGCAGAACTGAAGATGGAGAAAGAGTTCTTTCCTGTTGGAAGAGAAGTTGCTGGCATCGTGTTAGATGGTAAGTTCCCCGCTGTGCACATGTGCATGGACCACACGGCAGCTGACTGGGTGCTGGCACATGCAATCATACACACTTCTCCGAGTGCACAATTTAATGACACGGAAGTGTTTTCCTTTTTTAAATTAAAAGCAAACTAGAACTTAACTGGTGTTTTATACTTAAAGAACTTATACTTTAGTAAGTACTTGAGTATTATGTACTTAGAGCTGCAAGTGATCACATCGAATAGAATGACCAGTGTTGTCCTTTTTATCATGTTTACAAAGTAGCATAAATTACTTCTGTAAGTTGGCTTTAGGGCAAAATTTGCATAACAGTAATTACATTCACATTAAAACTTATTATTATTTTCTACTTATGTCGAGAAAGGGGGAGGGTGGGAGAAAGGTGGAGAGAAACATCGACTGGCTGCCTCTCTGCAGTCCCCAACCAGGAGCTGGGTCCCCCCCCCAGGCCTGTGCCTGACCAGGAATCAAACCGGTGACCTTTCACTGTGCAGGATGGTGCTCAACTAAAGGAGCTACACCGGTCAGGGCTCACATTAAATTTTAAAGTTTGAGTAAAATTGAGCATTTGAAAGTTAAGCAGTTTGGTTCATCTAAAAAATGGGCTCTGGGGAGAAGTAACTTATATATAAAATTTTATGATTGCCTTAAATTTTAAAAAAATGTTTTACTGAGTAAGTAATGGTTTTAACATGCAGGACAGTAAGCTAATTACTTGAAATAGTAATTCGTTTCTGACCAGCCATATTCACTGCTAAAGGAAGTTTATGACTAATGAGTATACAGCTGCTCTTTCTGCACGTGTGAATGAGTGCGTAACATAATGGGTCGGAGACTATCTGAGGTTTGCCTATAATTTTAACCCACAATATATTTGATACTTTTTCTCCATGTAATCTTCTAACATAGCTAAATTATAATTTCATTACCCCTCCTTTCTTCTACTTGTAATGTAGGGAAATAAAAGTAAGAATTGTAATAGCCAGAAGATGAGTAAACCATTTATTTACTCATTTATTCTGTATTTAATGAGCATTTGCTAAGTGCTTGGTATATGAAGAGAAGTAAGATAAACTCCCTGCCCTCAAAGTGGTCACAGTAGGGCCAAGGCAGGCCCATGCCTGGTAGTGGCCTACTGGGGGCGCTCTGAGGACAAGGCCGGCCCAGGGACCAGGAGCAAGGAGGCTTCTTGGAGTCAGCGGGGAGATGTGGGGCCGGAAGGAGGGGACTCACTCAGCCGAGAGCGAGTCATGGACAAAGGCACAGAAGCAAGTGAAGAGGTGTGTGTGAGAATTCAACTAAAGGAGGGATTACAGAGTTTGGTGGCGGAGGTAAGACATGTGGCACAGAGAAACATTTTGTCCAGAAATTCTCCTTCAAACATAGAAGATCGAGAACCAAATATTTTATGCATGATACAAATACTGATTCCTCTCCCTGCCATCCACAAACTGAGATAAGTGGGTAGGCCAGGGCCAGCCCGGAGATGAGCCGCCTCCGCCCACCAGGGTTTTCAGGGAGGCCGTTGGAGCAGCCACAGGAAGGGCAGACTGGAGCAGACCAGGCTGTAGGTAGGAGGACCAGTCGGGTGGAGACCAATAGACAAAAGGCGACAGAGTCCGTAACCTAGAGAGGGAGGCAAAGGCGAAGAAGACAGATGTATGTGAGAAGTATTAAGGAAGTAAAGTCAGCAGGGCTTAATGATGGACTGGAACTGAGAGTTAAAGGCAGGTGAGAGCCAGTCGTGACTTACAGGATTCTGGCTAAGGTAGGAATTGGTGCCACCAGTTGATAAGGGAAGAGGATGTGATTAGGAGGAAGACGGGGAGTTTAGATTTAAGGTGGCTGAGCTCAAGGTCCATCAGTGATAACCCATGGGAGGGGTCTGGGAAGCAGCGCTGTGCCTTTAAGCTCAGAGTTGTGAGAGGCGTGTGCCAGACATGTGTGCATCCGAGTTGTCGGTGTGTAGGTTATGTTTAAGCGATGGTGATAATGAACTCACCCGGGAGGTGGCAGAACTGAAGGTGAAACAGAGGCATGGCTCGGAGCCCTGGGCACACCGCCGTCCGAGGGATGGTCAGAAGGAGTGTGAAGGAAGCCAGGACTAAAGGGTCGGAGTGACCCCAAAAGGGGGGGGCAGGTAGCAGGCGGGAAAGGGAAAGGTGCAGCGATCAGAGCCCCCACCGGAGGGTGCTGGCTCAGGAGGGACCCAGAGAAGCAGCAGGGACCGGAGGACTGGACCAGGTGCCGTAGACGCAGAGGCCCTCATCGGGTGGAGACAGGCGCTCTGGGGCTGCCGCGATGCCAGAGCCGGCCAGGTCCACCCAGTGGCAGGCTTCGCCTGCCTTCACGGCCTCCGCTGTGTTTGCCCGCGAGTCCAGCTGGGATCACGACACCACGCTGGGCTGGCCGTGAGGTGAAATGGGATAACACACGAAAATACTGGACGTGGGGCAGTCAGGTCGATGGGCGGTGTCCCCTTTCCTCCCGGGAGGATCGGGAAACAGTACTCCAGAGAACCGACTGGTGGGGGAGGGTTTTCTCCACATGAGCAGAGAAAATGTAGCTATCATTTCTATGTAGCTTCAAAAAGTTCTTGGCACCAGTCTGAATTTATTTCCATAATCCCAAATCAAAGTAAGGTTATATGTGACTTTTACCAAGATTTCCTTTTGAGTGTCTTGAAATTCTGCAGTTAAAATAATGATACTAGATAGAGCCGCATGAAGGGTAAGGAGCGGCGTAACCAGGGGTGCTGTGGGGTGGCCCGTTTCCTTCACCCCTTCACCCCTTCACCCCTAGCCGAACAGAAACACAGCTTTCTCCTTACTGTCAACAGGCACATGGCCCAGAGTTTGTAGACAATTTTGTAGAGGGTCCACATTTGAACTGTGCTATGAAGCGGTCCTTATAGACCAAAAGGCCAAGTGTCCTACAAGTGCTTGGCCTTTTCTCTGAGTTAGTGACTTTTTATAAACCCATGGATCTTTTTATTTTAATAGTTAAATAAGAATTATGTTTAATACCATCATCATACTAATTATTACTTTACTCTTTAGTTGGAAGTAAGGTATCATTCTTTCAACCAGATGATGAAGTAGTTGGTAAGTTACTTATTTTATTATTGTTTCTTTTTTCCTGTATAATTATTATTGTTTGTTGTGATGCTGTTTCATACACAAGTACTTTCCTGATTGTTGGAATGTGCTCTCAAAATGTCTATTAACAAAGAGAATTGGGAGTTCAGTCTCAGTAGCAGAACACAAAACTTTTCCGTGTCTGGCTGTAGAACAACATTAGAGCTAAAAAGCCGACCACAGGCCACAGAGGGCTGGCGCCCTCTGCCACCAGGGCCCCAGCCCCTCGGACCGCGGGGGCTCTGTAGGGCGCCCTGGGTGTCTCTGAGGGAACCGTGCAGGACCGTCCCGTCGCCTCTTGTAGAACTCGGAGTGTGCTGGGCACACTATGTACTGTTTTGTTAATCCATAGTTAATGCTACTTTGCATACATATGTGTATGTCTTTAAACTTATATCCTAGACAGTCACATGAACATATGGAATCTTACCATTTCTTTGTAGAAAATGCTTATAAGAAGATATTCATGGAAACGTAGAAAATGTGTAACTTTATGGCATGCTTCAGGCCGTTAAGAATACATCCATAGGGATGTTTTTTGTTAGCTTCTTAACGATACTGCCTTTGACTCGTGTATTTTCTTGAAGAATTTTTTTCTGTCATCTTTTTCATCTGGCCGAGAGGTCAGTAACACTGTATTTATTGCTTCTGGTGCTTCTTGTACGAGACTGAAAATGCAATCGGTCAGTTAGGAGACGGTGCAGTCTCACTGGGAGCGCACCGAGGCACCTTCGGGACCAAACTGTGCGGCAGGGGCGACTTTCAGGGGGAGCCTCAGTGCCCACTCGGTCTGAATCAGCCGCTGTCTTCGCCGTGCCTCCGAGGCGAAGGAACAGGGGGCAAAGGAGGGACAAAGCACTGGTGGCGTGGTGTCCATGTCGGAGAACGGAGTCCCCACTTCCCGTTCTTGATTCTGAAGTCCTGCTCTCCCTACTCTGGTCTGCACAGGAGCCCCCTCAAAATCCCACTGCACAGACCTCAGACTCCTCCTCCCAGCAGCTCATGGTCCTGAACCCACTCACTCGGTTGGTGGTTGTTTCCCTGACGTGTCCTGTTGTGACTTCCAGGTATTCTCCCCCTGGACTCTGAAGACCCCGGGCTCTGCGAGGCGGTCCGTGTGCACGAGCACCACTTGGGTAGGTATCCCTGGAGCTCGGGGAGCCCTGCTGCCGGCTGCTCCTGCAGCCCCACTGGCTCGGGCCTCGGTGTCAGAGAGCCCGTGTGCACAGCACATGAACACCCACGGTGCGGAGACCTTCTGGTCTCACTTGCATGGCTCCTGGTGAGAGGCTTCAAAAGCAATATCTCTCCCTGAAATTATGTCCCTAATTCGAATTTTTTAATTTCTTATTTATGGTTATTAATTGAAACTGGAAAGGTTAATTTAAACTTTTTTAATTAAAAAAATCTAGACAATCCATGTAGAGTCTGAGACAGACAGCAAAGAATCAAGGACACTTGTCTTTGGCTTCTGTCGCTAGTATCTTCTGACAGGTATTCGGTTTTACTGAAATGTTGTTTTCTAGTTTTTCTCACAGTGATTTACTTGAATATTTAAATCAGAATCAATACAAACACACACACACACTTAATGGAGCCATCGAGAAGAGGTGCCGCACCTCCTAGTAGTCAGGGAAAAGCACCTTATAATCACTTAGACATGTCAGTGTGCGTCCACAGAGCAGACACGTTTATAAAGCCTGACCATTGCAGGGTCGGCAAGGATGCGGGCCCACCAGACTTCCCATGTGCCCGGAGTGTAAATTGGTGCAAACGCATTAGGAAATAATGCTGCCTTGTCCAGTAAAGGTGATGACACACGCCCAGACCTGCTAATCCCACTGGTAGTGTTGTGTCTCACGGAAACTTGCTGTCCAGCAGCAGACGTGCTCAGGAGTTCAAAACAGCTCGGTGTGTAATTGTGGACTAAACCCGGGAACAGCCCACGTGTTTTTCACCAGGAAAATGGATAACTAAGGACATTCCCAGGCAGTGATTCAATTCAGCAAGGAAAATGCATCAATAACAGAAGTGTACAGATGGATGAATCTCACAAACTCAGAGTAGGCCAAAGTAGGTTTACAGTTGTTCATATGAAAAATAGTACAATAATTAACAAATAATAATACAAGAATAAATGTGAGTATTTGCATACTCACAACTGTAAACCTACTTTTTTTTTTAAATCGGTGAATTTTTTTAAAAGATTTTATTTATTTATCTTTAAAGGGGAAGGAAAGGAGAGAAGGAGAGAAATATCAATGTATGGTTGCCTCTCCTGCGTCCCCTGCTGGGAATTGGCCTGCAACCCAGCCATGTGCCCTGACTGGGAACCAAACTGGGGTCCTTCGGTTCTCAGGCCCGTGCTCAATCCACTGAGCTACACCAGCCAGGGCTGTAAACCTACTTTTGCCCCACCCTGTATTGAATGACCAAAGCAAGAATACAAACAGTGTGATACCATTTATTTCTATAAAGTTCAAGCAGATAACAAACTTAAGTATAGCTTCTTTAAGGATATAAAGAGAAAATGTAGGAATGAAAAATCGTGGGAGGTCCCCTCTTTGGACGAGGCAGAGGGCTTGGCCAGAGCGGCCTGCCAACCACCCATCTCCTTCCGGTTCACGGGTTCACGATGGACACTATTTTGTGTTCTTCAACTCTTACCTCAAAACTCTTCCAACATTTTTTCGTAAATGACACAACCCTTAATAAGACCTTGGGGGGACAGAAGGCCAGTTTGTTTGGGTTTGGATTTTAGACCATCAAAAACAATAAATTTGCCCTGGCTGGTTGTAGCTCAGTGGATTGAGCACGGGCCTGCGAACCAGACAATCGCGGTTCAATTCCCAGTCAGGGCACATACCGGGGTTGAAGGCCGGTTCCCAGCAGGGGATGCACAAAAGGCAACCACACATTGATGTTTCTGTCCCTCTCTCCCTCCCTTCCCCTCTAAAGATAAATAAATAAAATCTTTTTTAAAAAAATAAATAAATTTATACATTTGAGTCCATACGAATTTGAATGGGGTAGCAAATCTTTGGCATTTCATTTCTGAAGTTGTAAATTGTAAGTAATTTATATTTAAGTCAATAGTATTTACTATGTCATTTACTATAAAATTTCCAAGTAATACTATAATATTTTATTAAAAATTAATTTCATAATGTAGTTTTCCAAAAATCTGAGGCCTGTGCTTACTTATACATATTTTAAGACTATATCTGGAACAAGTATGTGTCTTCCTTTAAAAGATAAAGATTGGTGCTGGCTGGTGCGGCTGAGCAGATTGAGCACCACCCTGGAAACCAAAGGGTCACCAGTTCAAGTCCCAGTCAGGGCACATGCCTGGATTGCAGGCCAGGTCCTCAGTAGGGGGCGTGTGAGAGGCAACCACACATTGGTGTTTCTCTCTCTTTCTCCTTCCTTTCCCCCCACTCTAAAAATAAATAAATAAATAATTTTTTTTAAAAAAAGGAAAGATAAAGCTCGCCCTGTGATACCATGCAGTAAGTCGCTGCTCCCTTGCTGTTTTAAAATTACTCAATTTGAAAATTGAGGACCAACTCTGGACCCTTTATGGGAAATGGCACAACTTTTTTCTCTCACCTGCGGATATTTTTTCATTGCTTTTAGAAAGAAAGGGAGGGGAGACAAATGTCAGAGTGAGAGGTCAGTTGCTTCCCATGTGTACCCAGACCAGGGATCAAACCCGCAGCCTCTCTGTTACAGGGTGATACCCAACCACCTGAGCCACACCGGCAGGGCAAAGTGTACAGTTTTGACCCCAGAGTGTCTCTGGGCCCTTGTTGCCCTGTCGTTTTGAGAAACTTGTGAAAATACGAAGTCAACTAAAACCTGCACTTTGGATTCCTGGGCTCAAACTGGGGCTAAGTCCCCTAAATTGAATTGTTTAGGAACAAACACAAAATGCCCGTTTCTGTAGGCACTGCTGAACACTGGGATAATTATGGAACGGGCCAGAAGGAGACATGCAGACGAGAAAATCAAAAGTTTTCTAGCTCTAAACTGAAGCTGAGATAAGCAAACCGCACAAATGGCTTTTGTTTTGCAAGAAATCAACATGACGGTAGTCCAAAATTACACAGACACATAGGGAACATAATTCCAGATGTTACTTGAAAAAGAAGATACAGATAAATGATCCTTTAAAAGAAGTACTTCAAGAATGACTAGTTCGTAATTGTGTGTGACCGCTAGCCAAGACCCTGGGTGCAGGACCGTGTCCGTGAGCCAGGGCGCCAGACCGGGCGAGCTCTAAGCTGTGTCGCAGCTCTGACGTTTCGTGAGAGGGAAGTCAGTTCCGTTTGTCCCTGCAGATCTGCGGGGTAGCCTCTCGCACACCAGCCTCTGTTTCCATTACTGTTAGTTCTCTGATGATTCCTTTCCCGAGGGCTCAGCGCACTCAGCCAGCTTCCAAGAAGCCTGTCGTCCCACCAAACAAGCACTGAGTTTCAGACACCCCCGAACTGTCCTACTCATCCTGTTGGGGAACCGTGAGGGTAGAATGAAGAAACTGAGAAATTCTTCCAGCTCCTTTATGCTTTCAGTTCTAAAGCCATTCTGTCAAACATAATAGTAATTCTTTTTCATTCAAAAGAAATTTTTTAAAGATTTTATTTATTTATCTTTAGAGGGGAAGGGAAGGAGAGAGGGAGAGAAACATCAATGTATGGTTGCCTCTTGGGTGTCCCCTGCTGGGAACTGGCCCGCAACCCATGCACGTGCCCTGACTGGGAATTGAACCGTGATCCTCTGGTTCGCAGGCCCGCGCTCAATCCACTGAGCTACACCAGCCAGGGCTCATTCAAAATTTGACATGCATTTGCAGCATTGTTCCTTTGGACCTAAAGTGGAAAGAATTGAAATGATCTTTCTTGGGTTCCAATTCACTGTCATTATCAATCCATACATGGGTCTCTATTTATACTTATTATTTTTATCTTATATTTTTGTGTTATTAAAAAACATGTATATTATTCATCAGTTTTTATAACAAACAGCACATAACATAAAAGCGTAGATCTTGACATTAAACCACATGTAACAGTGCAATTTCATAACCTTTGTGATCTTAAGTGTAGTGGGCTTCTTTGTGTTTTAAGATTTTATTTTATCTATTTTTTTAGAGAAAGGCGAAGTGAGGGACAAAGAGAGGGAGAGAAACACCAGTGTGTGGTTGCCCCTCATGCACCCCCTACCAGGGACCTGTCTGCAACCCAGACATGTGCCCCGACTGGAAATTGAAACCCGTAATCCCAGTTTGCAGGCTGGCGCTCAATCCACTGCGCCACACCTGCCAGGGCTTAAATGTAGTTTCATTACTGTTAGCATTTTTTAAGGACCACCTGTTACATTTTTTTAATAAAAATATGTAGTCACAACTCTGGTAATGGGACATGTTCTCCAAAAATTCCATGTAAGTAAATTGTATGTAAATTGAGCATATACTCTTGGGGAAGATGTGCTTTAGAGTCAGACACTCGAACTAATTAGCTACAAGTCCTCAGACAAATAATTCTGAGAAATGAGTCGTCAGGTGAGTTCGTTGTCATGTGAACGTCATGGAAGCTCTTAGGCAAACCCGGATGGCACAGCCTGCTACCCTCCTGGGCCCTGCCCCTGAGCATCCGTAGCAGCGCTGTATGTAACCGCCCAAAGTCCGCACAGCCCGTGACTGTACAGAACAACAGGAGAGCACACGATGCAGGCCAGGGGCGCAGTGAACGTGCCGCGTGCGCCGCCCCTGCAGGTGTGGCGGCGTACTGCTCGCAGCACGTCTGTTTCATAAGCAGGAAGAGCCCACTGTGAAATAACGATAAACATGTAGCAAATCCACAAAACAGAAGCAAAGACGTTTATCCCCGGTGTCCAGCGTACCGTCCGGCACGTAAGTGCGTGTGCTGGCCACGCAGGAGACTCATCCGTACCAGCCTCACTGCAAACACGGGAGTCCCGGGTGTTGGGGGACGTCAGGACGGCTCCGCGGTCACGGGCGATGGGAAGTTTCCAACTCCGTCATAATATTACGGGGTTATAAGTCATCCCGCCATCACCTGTGTGGTCTGTTGTTCGGCAACACGTGAGTGCTCAATGTTTTCCTGTGACTGCCCTGCTCGTCTGTTTAAGAGCTTCAACTTGTGTGCTCGGATGCTCATCTTCCCCACTAGATGGCACTCGGTAATTGGTAAAAGCCGGGTTCATTCGTGCCCCACCACCTGAGTCTATTGCCATCAGAGGAAAAATATTTGAAAGAGCTCATAAAGACTGTGAAAAGTGCTATAGAACTGACTCTAAGTTAAGTCAGCAAGGATTTATTGTGCTGTGAAAAGACCACATTCAGTGTCCGACATAGAAACAAAACAAAAGTTAAATAATTAAACATAAGAGCATGAAGGTCAGATAGAGAGACCTCTCTAGGCCGTACGGCAGGAGGAGTTTGCACTTGCTTCCACGTGCGGTGGGAAGGCACCGGTGACTGAGGCAGAGGAGTGTGAGGGTGCTGTTGTGTTTTTAAGAGATCATTTTGATACTTCTCTGTTTTTCAAAGACACTTTAAAAGATTCAAAAGAAAGAACAAAGTTGAAACTAATATTTATAACACATAAACAAGTACATAATTCACTTAGAATATGTAAAGAATTCCTATACTCAATAAGAAAACACAATAGAGCCCTAGCTGGTGTAGCTCAGTGGCTGCAAACCAAAGGATCACCAGTTCAATTCCCAGTTAGGGCACATGCCTGGGTTGCGGGGCCAGGTCCCCAGTGGGGGCCATGTAGGAGGCAGCCACACATTGATGTTTCTCTAACTCTCTCCCTCCCTTTCCCTGTCTAAAAATAAATAAAATCTTTAAAAATAAAGAAAACACAATAGGAAAAAATGGATTAAACACTTGAACAGTCGGCTCACTAAAGGAATTCCAGGTGGCCAAGAAACAGAGAGGTGCTCAACTCCATCAGCAGCGAGGGAAAAGCAAGTTAAAATCACAGTAAGAAACCATCCCACACCACTCAGTTGGCAAGAATGTGTGACAATACCAAGGGCTGACAAGGGTGTCGGAAGCAACAAGCGCTCACGCACCGCTGGGGGAGGCGGAGTTTACAGCGGCACTTGGGGCACGTGCAGTGAAGTGGGCGGCGATGCCCCAGGATCTGAGGCCTCCATTCGAAGGAAACATCCTCGAGAAAACGTGTGTGCCATGTAACACTTTTCTATAAGAGCATTCTTAGCAGCACTGCGTGCAACGGCCCCAAACTGGAAACCACACAGATGTCCCTCGACTGGGGAACGGCAACCGCAGGCAGGTGTCCTCACTTAGTGGAACCCCACAAAACAGGGCGGAAGCACTGCGCGTGCAAAAAAAGGGGTGTCTCAGAAACAATGGGGAGCACAGAAGAACACAAAAGAATGCGTCTAGGTGTGATTCCATTTAGGCGAAGTTCAACAACAGGCAAAACTGGCTTATATTGTTTAGGGATGAAGGCTTGAGTGCTAAGCTATGGGGGCAAATGAGAAGTTACAGTGGTGGTGCCCTGTGATGTCAATTACAACTCAACTAAAAAAAAGAATGGTGGCGACCTCCAGGGAGGACGAGGTGGTTGGGGTGAGTGGGTTGTGCATGGGCAAGAATGGAGGCAGGGACCAGGTCCCGGACAGGGTGGGGCAGAGGGGAATGGACAGAGCCAGGAGGTAGGACCAGCAGGACTTACTAACAGATGGTTTCCTGTCGTTCTCTGTGACAGTTCACAAGCCAGAAAAAGTCTCGTGGACAGAAGCGGCCGGCACCATCCGGGACGGAGTGCGAGCCTACACAGCTCTGCACTACCTGTCTTCCCTCTCCGCGGGAAAGGCGGTGCTGATCATGGACGGAGCGAGTGTGGGTGCTGGTAGATTTGTTCAGGAACAGCGCGGTAAACCTGGGGAACAGGCGTCCACAATACTAATAGAAGTTTTTTGCCAGTAGCTTATTTTATTATTTTTTTTTACCAAACTTCTCTTTTGTTGAAACAAGCAGCTTTTGTCAATGAGAGTAGTTAGACTCAGTGAGTTTAGTCTCTTCTCGCTTGGAGCCTACCAGTGTATTAGAAAAGCACTGTCGCCATGCCCACTGCGCAGAGCCCGTGACAGCTCCGGAAGGCGTTGATGCCGTCCCCCAGAGCTCCCACCAGTGCCACGTCACACCTCTCCCACTGATGGGAATGTGATGTGGCATTTGCGGGTGGACTGCACAGCATCACAGACGTGCTCACTTGAACATTTTACAGGTATTAGCAAAAGAAATTGACACTAAGGGCAAACAGATAGAAGTATAGCCTGAAAATGTTAAAGAACCTGGAGTGAATTTATGGTTTAATTTCTATGTGGCTGTTGATGAGAATGCTGTCCTTGAAAAGGCAGAACTGCCTGGAGCAGTGGGTTCAGCCTGTCGTGCAACCCCAGGCTGGCCACCCAAGGAAGCACAGAGCTTCCCAAGTGCCTCCATCAGCCAGGCACAGCAGCTGGGCGTGCACACCCATTGCACGGTGAGCTGAGGTCGTGGTGGCAACGAGGCCCTGCCAGCCCGTCGTTCTGGCTCCAGGGCCATTTGTGAGCGCAGCCCTGCATCCTTGCAGTCACGTGCTCTGTCCTGCTCAGTCCACCTGGGCGAGAGCGAGTGGCACCCTTCAGAGGAAAAGTCAGTCGAGTGTTTCATCCCATGAAACCTCACCATGCTTTTTCCTTCGGTCAGATAACACTTAAAAACACAGTGAAGCACCACTGAGGTACCGCACTTCACTGAACCGCCTGTGTGATGGGGGAGATGTGGCCTCTGCCCTCCGACTGTAACCCCGCCGTGTTTCCTCCACACAGCCGCTCGGTACCATCGCCATTCAGCTGGCGCTGCACCGCGGGGCCAGAGTGATCTCGACGGCAGGCAGCCTGGAGGACAAGCAGCACCTCGAGAGACTCCGGCCTCCCATAGGTGGGCGGCGCTGCTCCAGACTTGAGAAGAACGTTTTGAAGGTGTAGCCCCTTAAGAATTGTGCTGATAAAACAAAGCACAAAATCCCAAATGAAAGTCACTTGAAAAATGTACTTAGTGTCTATGCTAAGTTTACTTAAATGATCGTTTTAATTAGAAATTGTCTTTTAAATGTGCATCTTTCAATGTTGTTTTCTTCTTTGCCCCGTTGTTATCACCGTAGCCAAGTTTGAATCAGGTGCACTCTGCAAGTTTGGAAAAACCTGGTGCTGCTTTAGTTTTCAGCAGTGTATTGGTTCGTGTTTGCCTCACCTCATGTGTGTCGCACCCTGTGACCTGCCTGTAAAGTTGCCTGGTCCCTGCAATGCGACAGGGAGGGATCTGAGGCCCCTCCACAGAAACCTGGCAGCAGAGATCCCGTCTCTGCTGCGTGGGTCGTGGCGGAGGCGCGGGAGCCCTTGAGGAGACTGACTGTATCTGGACAGCAATGAGCGGAGGAAAAATAGGTTGAAAAGGAAGGGAGAAAGCTAGGAGTGGAACGGAATAGAGCGGAGTTACAGAATTAACGTCCGAGTTTAGCCGATGAGAAGAGGGTGGGCAGAGTGTCGCAGACAGGCGGGCAGGCAGCAGCTAAGCAGTGTTTGTGAGGCGTTAATGTGGACGGTATCACTGCGAGTCCTTAACCCTGCGAGCAACTGGAAGCAGCCTCTCGGCGAACGTAGCCAGTTCGCCCAAGGACGCGCATTTAGAGAAGTGCTGGCGCCGGGCTGGAACCTGGGCCTGTCCGCATTACAACTCCTGTTGTGTCCACTGTTTCGTTAAGCGTCTGGCAGAGATAACCAAGAAATGGGAGGAAGGTTAAGGCAGGGGCTGAAGGAGGAGGAAAACAGGAAAAATAGAAAAAAGATTAAAAATAGGGGAGAAAACATGAATGGTGTTATTAAATGTAACTTCATTTGCCACTTTCAATTCTGAGTTAATTCTCTCATTGGCTTGTTCTATTAATATATTTTAACCAATTAAAATTAGTTAATTTTCCACTTGCTGTACTAAAAACAATTTTAAAAATGCTTTTTTTCCTTCTTTGTTTTGGAGAGCAGCTAGGGCAGGTGGGGGTTTCTGCGACTGGGAAAGGATAAAACAGCCTCAAATAGAGAAATGCCGGCCTCGCCTGTGGTCCAGACTCTCGGCCGTGCAGTCGCAGCCACAGAGAGCAGGCTTCTGGGCAGCAGACTGGCCTCAGGACAGTGTCCACAAGTTGCTCGTCTTGAGTCTAGTTTCAATACTGGTCCCTTCGTTTAAATTGATCCTTACCAACACTGGGTTAGACGAAAACCAGTATAATTTGGATTCAGTAATTGTTTGAACCACTCAGTTCATTTCAGAAAACAGACAGTTGCTTTTCCTTTTCCTTGATTTGCCTGTGCTGACTGCGTAGAGAGCAGCACAGTCGCCTGACTCGCTGTCCTTCACAGCCCGAGTGGTCGACGTGTCGCTCGGGAACGGCCGTGTGGCTGAGAGCTGCTTAGAAGAAACAGGGGGCCTGGGAGTCGACATCGTCCTGGATGCCGGAGGTGGGCACGTGACCAGATCAGTAGTTTGTGTGATGTTGTTATGACTGAACCTTAGAAAAAATGTAAATCATATCTGTGTGTGTGTGTGTCTGGAATTGTGTATATATGTATATATATATTGGGGTAGACAAAAGTAGTTTGTAGAAGAAAAATAACACAAATAATACAGTAATTAGTAAAGAAACAATAATACAAAAGTAAACTGTGTTTTGAATATTCACAACTGTAAACTACTTTTGCCTACCCCTGTGTATATCCAGGAAATAATTTTTAACATATTTATTAAGTTGATGTTATTCATGTTTAGTTTAGTTTTTTTTAACTTTTATATTTATGTTGGCACTTCTTCATTTTATTCTCTTTGTAAACTCTGTCTGGAATGGAAGACACGCTTGCCCTTTAAGATACAGGCATTAGAGTGTAAGGGTCCCTGCAGGTGTCTACAGACACGCTCTCCTCCACGCCTCCCCCATGACACAGTCGCTCACGGCTCAGCCAGGCTCTTCCTCAGTTTTGCTATGTACATCCCTCCACTGGACGGTGGACTCCTACAGTCTCTGCTGGAAAACACACGGCTTTCTGTTCAGTTTGCCCCTCCCTTGAGCCCCAGGAGTCTAGCAGCTAGACATCTGTGTACCACCCGAGTTGTGCACATAGGGGGCGCCATGTCACCTCAGGGAAGGTGTCCCAGGCCCGCGGAGGTCCACACTTCCTCAGAGCTTGCCCTCTGCAGGGGGGGGTCCCAGGTGACTGCAGCTACACGTGCCCGTCACACGGGTTTCTTTTTAACCAGTGTTTCGGGATCTGAAATTAACCCACGGACCTGTGCCTCATTAACTTTTCCAGGGGACATTTCACTAATTATGCCAAAGTATGACTCTCCCGAGTCTATGAGTTCCTTAATCAGAAGTCAGCTTTTCCCAAAGTGTTAAGCAACTGACGTTGAGGTTAAAAGTATCAGACTTAATTATATGTTGTACTACCTTGACTGGTTGTCAAATGAAAACAGACCTTTTCTCTTTAGTTATTTCACTTATAATTAAATCTGGAGTATACTTTATGACCAATCTTAATGCAAAAAAGTGTAGTTTAAGGTGTCTGAATACACTGGATTGACTTTTTCTAAGGAAAATGCTCTCTCATCCCTACATTAAAAAGAGCCCTGGGTGGGTGGCTCAGTTGGTTGGAGCATCATCCCCTACACAAAAGGTTGTAGGTTCAATTCCCGGTCAGGACATAAGCCTGGGTTGCAGGTTTGGTCCCCAGTCAGGGTGCGTACAGAAGGCAACCAATCAGCACGTCCTTCTCACACCAATGTTTCTCTCTCTCCCCCTATACTCCCTCATCTCTGAAATCAATAAATATGTCCGTCCTCAAGTAAGCATTAAAAAAAAAGTTAAGAGAACTTGTTTAAAGAATTTTCATAAGGTGACTAAAATATCTACCTCTTCTCTGTTTTAAAATTATCCCCTTCTAAGTGAGATTATACAGTGAAGATGATGAACCCGCCAGGAAGTTACAGCTGCCGCGTAAACATGACATCCTCACCCTGCTCGGTGTCGGAGGCCACTGGGTGACAACAGAAGAGAACCTGCAGGTAGTAACAGAAACGGCAGAGCATCACGTGCCACCCAAAGGACACAGTCAACACAGAGTGATGCCTACGTCTTTTGAAGGAAGATGTGGCTAAATTGGCGTAAATTCTGAATTAGACCCTATTTTTAAAGAAATATAGCTTTTTTTTTAACGTTAGCTACATGTTGGCCAAAATGTTGAAAGAGTGCCTAGTAGAGGGGTTCATTTAACTTTTATTTGGTGGTTTGGATGTAGTGACTTCTGAATTTAATCCTATTTCAAATAGGATTTTTGTCTTAGTAACAAATATTGACATGCACCTAGCAAAATATTTCTATATAAAAATCATCACAATTTCTTAATTATTCAAATTGGAATATACTATATATGTGTCTATACAGACCATCTCCCAAAACTACATTTCCTAACACAGTTGAAACTAAGTGTTTTATCATGGTTGCTGTGCCAACACCATAATTCTCACACACCAGTCTTCACGATTTTCCAACATTCTCGTGAAAATGACTTGTGCGTAGCAGCCAGGAATCACTCTCTGGTGTGCACACACATGCACACACGTGCACACGCACTCTACCACTCCAGCATCAGGATTCTGGTGTGGCCTTGCATCTGACCTTGCCAGTTCATCATTTTGGACAATGAAATGCAAAAGAAACCATGGTTTCCATATTGGTATTGATGTCTGTGTGTTGACTGTGACTTGGGCATCATCTGACTAGTGTAGAAGTCTTTCTCTGTCAAACTTGGCCTTGACCAGTCTTTGTGCTTCTGTCCAAGCTGGACCCTCCCGACTGCCATTGCCTTTTCCTCAAGGGAGCAACAGTGGCTTTCCTGAATGACGACGTGTGGAACCTGTCAAATGCACAACAAGGAAAATATCTTTATATCCTTTTTTTCTACTGACTTGAGTGTCTGGCTTGAAATTTACCTGGACTTTTATCAATAAAATATTTTTTTAAGATTTTATTTATTTATTCATTTCAGAGGGGAAGGAAGGGAGAGAGGGAGAGAAACACCAATGTATGGTTCCCTCTTCCGCATCCCCTACTGGGGACGTGATCTTCAACGCAGGCATGTGCCCTGAGTGAGAATCGAACTGGCAACCCTTTGTTTTGCAGTCCTGAATAAGTTACTTAATAATGGTAATAATGAATAATAGCAGCTGTCATAGGTCATGCCGAACATGCTCCAGGTGCTCTGCAGGTGGTTATTTACTGAACCATTGAAACTGCCCTGTGAGGTGGAGGCGTGGCTGTTACTGTCCCTGTTTCACAGGTACAGGACCGGATGGGCAGAAAGGCGCACACGTGCCCAGGGACAGAGGAGCAAGTGGTAGGATGGCGTCTCACCCAGGCAGCCCCGCTCCATTCTGCACGGGAGGTGACCCTACGTTACGTGGGCCATCTTGTTCCGTTTTGACCTGGCATTACAGGAACTCTGTTACCTCAAGCAGCTGCATCCTCGCTCCTGTGAAGATGCCATGAAGCAAAAGCTTCCTGAATATGCATCCCGGTTAAGGAGATTGTGAGGCGCCTTTAAGATTATCAGTGCTAGGAATTCTTCATCAGATGAAGATGAGTTTGATTTTTTAGTTTATTTTGTTTAAGGTTTTATTCATTTAGACAGAGGGAAAGGGAAGGAGAAAGAGAGGCAGAGAAACATGCAAGATTAATAGGTTGCCTCTCACACGCCCCCTACTGGGGACCTGGCTGGCAACCCCAGCAAGTGCCCTGACCCAGAATCAAACCTGCAACCTTCCAGTTGACAGGCAGGCGCTCAATCCACTGAGCCACACCAGCTAAGGCAAGTTTGATTTTTTTTAATTGGAAGTTATCCACAGAGAAATCTGGTGGAGGCCGCCAAAACATTCTAGTTTTGGTAAAAGTAATGAAAAGTTTTCTTGAGAATACGAAAGCAGTTCCAAAAGAAAGGTCCAAAGCTCTTTAGAGCAAGGTCAACTTACAAATAATCCTTTTATTTCTAAGAAGATGGTCCTAAGGCCAGCTGCACTTGGCAAAATCATTAACAAATTGGCCCCGGCTGGTGTACTGGGTTCAATCCCCAGGCAGGACACATGTTTGGGTTTCGGGCCTGGTCCCCAGTAGGGGGCACATGAGAGGCAACCACATATTGATGTTTTTCTCTCTTTCCCTTTCCCTCCTTCTAAAAGTAAAGAAATAAAATCTTTGTGTGCTTCCATGAGTGACGAATGCGCAGGGCAGGAGCGGCGGCAGAGGACGCAGAGTCTTCAGTTAGCATTTCCTTAGCGCACTGGCCATGTTGGCTTTCGAAGAGGGCGATTCAAAACCCCAAATCCCTTAAATGTAGGGAGGGTATGAGATTAAAGTATTTCTGATTAAGTATTTTATTAAATTTAGAAAATACGCTTAATTTTTAATTTTCTAGCAGAGGTTACTGTCTGAATTTCAATTTAAAGCAAAAAGGCCCAATAACATTATAATCAAGAGTACCATGATATATTAAGAGAACACCGTTTATTAAAAGTAATAGCAGGTTGCCCTGGCTGGGTGGCTCAGTTGGTTGAGGTCATCCCATACACCAAAAGGTTGTGAGTTCAACTGCTGGTCAGGGCACATGCCTGGGTTGTGGGTTTGATCCCCACCGGGTCGATGTTTTTCTCTCCCCCGCCCCTTCCTCTCTCACTAGGATTAAGGAGTGCATGCTCAGGTGAGGATTAAAGAAAGGAAAACCATAGCGTGCTTTCAGTCTCATGTCAGAAAACAGGCTTGCTGCTTTGCCTGTGTTACTTAATTCCCTGAACTACTTCTCCTTCCCCACCAAAGCTGATTCTAATGTATTTAACAAACCCATGAGCCATGATGAAACATGACATGTTTAAATGAAATAAGGTTAAGTTTGCAAAAATCAGAAATGTACACGACACACATGTACTGTCTCACACATACTGTTGGCAATTTCATGAACAGAAGTAGAAAGAAAATTTATAGTATGAATAAGTGAATCAATATTCTTTAGGTCCTCTTAAAAACATTTTCAAAGTGTCTTATGTTCCTACTTTCTAGTTTACATTTTCTCCAGTCCTGACTCAGACTTCAGTCCTCACTCGCACAAGCCCCCTCCGTGCGCCCCCCGCGTGGGCCGCCGGCTGCTCGTGCCTGACCCCAGAGAGCTCCATCCACGTGTGTGGTCCTGCGGAAACGGTTCTCCAGTACTAGCAGTGACCTGGCCTCTCAATTCTAATATCAGAATTTCAAATAAATGACTAGGTTTTTAAAAACTTCCTTGTAGTGTAACTCTTAGTGATATATATCACAGATATAACTTACTAACTCCTGCACACAAATTCTGAGTCTGTAGCCATTTAGTAAGTAAACCTGCACCCAAAGTAAGAAATGTAAGCGCTAAAATTGTGTAACTAAAAGTGGCACGGGTGATGCTGTGAAGGGGACCCCGTCCCACGGCCACGCCCCTGGGAGAGCGTGGGGCCTTCCTCAACAAAGGCCCTGGCCTTGCTTCGCACGGTTCTCAGGAGTCATTCCTCTGCTGGGTCATTACCGCCACTCGCACAGCGGTTCCCCATTTCCCTTCTTTAGAGATAAACTTGACAGCTTAGTTTCTGTTAACTTACATTTTTAACTTTAAAGAGTGCTGAACTTAATGCAAAAAAAAAGTGACCTGCCTAGCATCTCCTGCTGATTGGTTTTTATTTAATCCTATTTTACATCACTACCTTAACAATCCTTCCAGCTACGTATTTTAAAAGATGTGATGGAGAAGTTATCAAGTGGTGTTTTTAGGTACGCTGAGTTACCCAACCATTGTTTTTCTTTTTCTATACTCAAGAAGATAGGCTGGCATTTCTACTTCCGTGTCGGCTTTCACAGCACACCTGTTGCCTCCATATTTTATTGTTTTGTTTAAATAGCTGCTCCTTAGCATTCTCAGTTTACATTGTGATACACCAGGAAGTGTTTTCTAAGGCGGAAGTGGCAGCTGTGCTTCCCTCCCTCCCCTCACACTGCCCCTCCTTGCCCTGCCCAGCCGCCAGAGGCAGCCCACAGCTGGAGAAGGGGGAGAAGTACCATTCTTGGATCTGTTCATTGACAAAGAGGGAGTGGGTCAAGCAGGTGTTTTCCCCACTCAAAATTTAACTATGTTTAACAGCAGACATACTAATGGACGAGTTTGTACTGTTTAAAGTAAAAGGATTGGCTACAGCTGGTGTGCCTCAGCGGCTTGTCCGCTGGCCTGAGAACCAGAGGGTCACTGGTTCGATTCCCAGTCAGGGCGCTTGCCTGGGTTTCGGGCCAAGTCCCCAGTAGGGGGCACGCAAGATGTTTGCCTCCCTCTCTCCCCCTCTCTAAAAATAAATAAAATATTTTAAAAAACAAACCACTAACGTATACCTACCATCCTCTGTGCTCTACTCATCAGATAATTTCATCCTCCCCCAGGCCGCGTTTGGAGGAACCCATCCCACTACACGAGGCGAAAGTTTCCATGGAAGCTGTTCAGAAAAATCAAGGAAGAAAAAAGCAAGTCGTTCGATTTTAATTTGGTTCTTTCCCAGACCTCAGGTAGATAAACCAGTGACAGCATTTGAAGCCAGTTTGCTTGGAAATTGTTCAGAAAAGTCAAGGAAGATAAAAGCAAGTGTTCCATTTTTAGGTATGTTTTCCTATTGGCTGAGACAAGATGCTGTTATTTCAAATATTTCAAAAGTATTGGAAAATTCCTGGACAAACGGCCAAGACCAGCCTACGAGCGTCACCTGGGGCACAGGTGGCAAACACAAGGCCCCGCGGCCGAGTCGGGCCGCGTCCTGTTTCTGCCTGGAGGCGGGGGCGTGGAGCGCTGGCTGGACTGTTACGGAGCAGTTAACGTCTGCACGGTCCTGAAGTCACCTTCGGCCCTTCGAAGGCCACCGCGAGGCTGCCGTGGCCCCAGTGGAAGTGAGTTTGACACCCCTGCTTGAAGGGAGTATCTGGAGGCATTTTTCATTGCTGCTTTTATATATTTGTCTCCGTTACAAAGTTTTCCATGAAGAAACCTTTCAGCGAACGCCGCGTTTCCCTATTGATAAAGCTGTCAGTCTTTGCTATGTCACAATAACCTGTGTCAGCTCTGTTCCCAACACCTTCCTTCCTCGGCAAGCCGTGCTGGCGCCACTTAACCGTAAATTTGCACATCTCCAAGGAGCTGGCCCACAGACACTCCAAGTGTTGTTCAGATGTTCCTTCACTTGCAGGCTTCCTCAGGAGCCAGCAGGAGCGTGGCAGCGCCTGGGCGGTTGCCGCGCGCCGCACGCGGGGGGCTGCGGCGCGGGTTTCGGTGGCGTCCGTCCGGGGCTGAGGCGGACCCGCAGGCCCTCGCTAGTTCCGGTCGCCTCCGCCCTCTGACGTTTCCTTTCCAACCTGGCGCCGTGCACGGCCCGTCGCACCCCTACAGAGGAGTGCAGACCCATACCCTGGCCCCGGCATCCTGGCTACTCAGCACCCGGGACCGACGTCGGCCGAGTCCCGTTAGCAGCATCGGGGTGCCGTCTGGGCACTCAGGCCACGGAGCAGTGCACCCTGCGCACGCGCTTGCGCGGGAGGGCGGAGGGTGGGGGAGGGCCTGGCAGGCGGCCTGCGGCGCAGGCGCGGCGCCACAGGAGGCGGGGACGTGGCAGGGGCGGGGGCGGGGTCGGCGCGCGCGGGAAGCGGCCCTGAGGTTCTCGCAAGGTCCGCCGCTGCCGCGGTCGCCGCGCGTCATGGCGTTTTCGGTGCCCGGCTACTCGCCCAGTTTCAAAAAGCCGCCCGAGACCTTGCGGCTGCGACGGAAAAGGGTCCGGAGCCTTGGGGCCGACCTCTCTGCCGGGGAGCGACCCGAGCCGGAGCCCCGCCGCGCTGCCCGGGCGGCCGGGCTGCCTCTGCGCCCCTTCCCGGCGGTGGCGGGCAGAGGCGACGGCGGCCCGGGCCCTGCCGGGAGGAACCCCTTCGCCCGCCTGGATAACCGGCCGCGGGCCTCTGCGGAGCCCCACGACGTGCTGCCCCGCGGCCCGCAGCAGTCGCCGGGCCCGGTGAGTGTGGGCACCCGCGGGCGAGTGCTGCGCGCTGGAGACTGGGGAGGTAGCTGTCGTGTTCGAGGAAGGAGATGGACGCGGGGCCGGGCCGGTGTGTGCGGGGCGCGGTGCTGCGTGAGGGTCGGGTGTTGGGATGTGGGGAGCAGCCCCCTCCCACCCCGGGTGGCCGCTGTGTCCGGGCGGATGGCGAGGGTGCAGGTTCCCTAGAGGTGTAGACAGCAGTGTTCGGTGCGCAGATGCCCTCAGTGACCTGCAGCTCAACCCCGGTGGTTGATTTGGATGCGCGGGGCACCCGCGTGCACAGCAGAGGGATTTGTCCACCTGGTGAGGCTGAGCGCGGACTCCTAGCGAACGAACCCCACCCAGTATTTACAGAGGTCACTTCTGTAACCTCAGTTTTCAGATTCTAATCAAGAAAATGATTTGCTCCTGGAAGAGAAATCTGAAGGAATAGCCGCTGCCGAATCCATCCAGGTAATACTTTTTAAATGTCATGAGAATGTACCTTCCTGTAACATAGACACAGGTGTCGCTGAGAGCCCAAGTGAGGTGTCCTGGGCGTGACCGGCTGGGGCCCTCCCCGGGGCAAAGACCAGAGGCAGTGCCAACCTGGGCACACTTAGTTTTTCACTGATTCTTCCCACCCAGTCCCCACGCCCCCCTCCCCAAGCCCCTCTCCCCAAATGTGGCCTCCCTGAACCTTGCTGATGCCACCAACACCTCCACGGTGCTCTTCCCTGCATGCGGCTGCTGTGGCAGGCCGGTCAGTTCACAGCCATCCTTTTGACCCGGGTCCTTCTTTTCTCTGGCTCTGCTGGAAATGTTGCCCCTTTTGCGTGTGCACGTGTGTGTGTGTGTGTGTTGCCACCTGAAAAAATTAATGTGGAGAATACTGTTGAATTTGCCCACAGTAGCCCCACCTAAGTTACCTGCAGGGTCACCTTAGCCCTGGTTTCAGAGTCTTTGTGGCTTAAGGGGTGCTTTTTAAATACTTGGGGTATTTACTTCTGCTTTGACAGCAACATCAGTAGTAGTTTCTGTTTCTTTCATTACAGAGATGAAAATAGCACAGTGCCTTTTGTAACTAAACTGCTCAGAGAAGGCCGAACTGTTTACCCTGAGAGTAAAATGGGTCTCCACCACCACCTCCCCATTCCCTCTTCCCAGAGGCAGCTGCAGGGAGCAGTCCATTGTAGCTCATTTTCCAGACCTTTCATGGTGTGTGGTACCTTTTTAGTTCTTATGCACAGTTTTTAAAATTTTGACATTTCAATAATCATGTGTATATTACCTAATAAATGTGTAGACGGGAGGTTTGTTCCTTGGTACTCCACTAATTTTTGCGTTTGTTCTCTAAAAGACTTCCCGTGGATCACTCTCCGAATCTGACATTCCACCCGCAGAGAACACAGAGCTGCCTGCAGACTGGAGCATTAAAACTCGCCTCCTTTTCACCTCTTCTCAACCCTTCTCCTGGGCGGACCACTTCAAGGCACAGGAAGAGGCTGAAGGCCTGGTGCAGCACTGCCGCGCGGCGGGCGCCACCCTGCCTCAGGGCCTGCAGGTGGTTCTCGCCAGAGCGGCCATGTGTCCCAGTAGCAAGTTCAGTGTAAAATTGGCTTCTCTGCAAAGTATCAGACACATTTCTTTCTGTTGAATTTTTCTCCTGACATTTAAAGTCACAAAGACTTTTGTGTCTTTTCCCAAAGACTTTTGGGAAATTTTGTATTTCCCAAATGATGCATTTATATAGTTTTTAATCAGATTCAGTAACTGCCTGTTAAATTTAGAGACCTGTCCTGAGAAATAATGTTGCAGCAAGGCATAGTTTCAACTAAACCATTCCTTTGTAAGGTCTTTTGAAAAATATAAGGGAAAGAAATGAAAGCTATTTTACTGGTTTTTCTCATCTAATGAATACTCTTGTTTAAAATGCACCAACTCTTGCTACCTGGATGATGGCCTGTTCTAAACTTACTAGAGTTAATGAGTTCGAGTAGTTTTAGAAGCATTACTTTCAAGCTGCTCATTAACTCAAACTAGGGTAAAAGGGATTACCTAGAAGAGATATTGGTACATCTTTTTCAGTGAATCAATCAGGATGACCTTGTATTGGCTGCTGTTCAATGTTGGAGGGGGCAGGGTCGAATGGTGTGTGAGCCACGCACACGCACGCTGCCCTCCTGATGAGACAGACAGGTGTCGTCCTCAAGGGCGGTCAGGGCAGGAGAATGTTCCCATTTGTGTGTGAGTGTAGACTGCAAATGCTGGCAAGAAAGGTTTTCCCAGTGAAAAATAAACTACAGTTTAGCTCCTCTAACAGTTATTAACACTTTCCTATAGGAAACAGAAAAGATAAATGTTTGATATCTTCAGTGTCTTTTTAATGAAACTTCATGCTTCTAATGGGGACAAACCTGTGCAATGTCTGTGGATTGCAGGATCCCAAACTTTCTACCGAGCTGCGCTGTGCTTTCCAGCAGAGCCTCGTCTACTGGTTGCACCCCGCCTTTCCCTGGCTGTCACTGTTCCCTCGCATCGGGGCTGACAGGAGAATGTCGGGAAAGACAAACCCTTGGTCAAATGATGAAACGCTGCAGCGCATTCTAATGAGTGACTGGTGAGATTCCTAAAAACCCGCGCAACCTGGGAGTGAATTTCCATCTCAGCAGGATTTGCTCCTTGTTTTATTTATTTATAATGTGGGATGTTTACTGGTAGAAGGATCTCCATGGACTTCTGAATGATTTTATTGAAACCGTTAATAACCAGCACTTAAATGATTTACTTTTCAGCTCTTATTTCACTCTTTATGCAGTTATGAAAAGTAAGTGTTTGATAAATACACGTAAACATAAAATTCTGTAATATTCTCTGCAGAAGCTGCTAAAGGTATTTATCAACAAGTTATCAGTTAAGTTCCATTAAAGAGGTGGTTGTGCTCACGTGGTAAGCACTGAGCATTGAGAAGTTACCGGCGAGCCCCACCACCAGGCTCAGTTCGTCAGAAGCCACCTTGTCTGTGATGGTGGAAAGTAAAGCCACTGTCTGTAATATTTGACTTGCGTCGCAGTGTCAAAGTGAGTTATGCAGTGCTAATTAGATGTGGAGTTCAAGGTTTAATCACCTAAAGAAATTCCTTCTCTTCACAGGTCTGTGAGCTTCACTTCTCTGTACAACCTTCTGAAGGCAAAACTCTGCCCCTACTTCTACGTGTGCACCCACCAGTTCACTGTGCTCTTCCGTGCCGCAGGGCTGGCGGGGAGCGGGGTGGCCACGGCACTCATGGCCCCTACGACCAGAGGCGTGAGAGAGGCCATGAGAAATGAAGGTAGAGCCACAGGGCAGAGTAGGGACTCCAGGCACACACCAGACGCTCCACTGAAAGTACCTGTTGTCGGTTGAATTGTCTTTTACTGGTGTTACCGATGTTATATTAAGGAATATTTTATTCTTTTCTGGTTCTTGTGTTGGCTATTTAAGCTGTCTCTTACACATAGCTTTAAGTTGATGGAGTTCCCTTCCTGACCTCTAAACACATACTGGGTTGCAAAGCCTCTACTGAATATACTCCTCCAGAAATCCCTTTATAGTACACATCAGGTACCCCTTCTAGTAATAATTTTCAGACTGGGTCAGCCCATGAATGGACCATGAGGTCTGTTTAGTAGGTTCAGTCGGCACTTACTGAAAAAATGAAACAGAGTAGAATTTATTTTATGAAGGAACACCTTCATAAAATGAAGTGAGATGGTGTTGTTTGCTGAACCCTTTAATTCGAGGAGAAAGGGGTGTTGTGGGCTGCTAATGTAAAATAATACTGAATGTAAACTGTAATTGAAAAAATAAGAGAAAGCTGGAAAGCTACTGCCTTGAATCATTGAGTGTAAAGACAGACATCTCCAAATCTCATACTGTAAAAGTAGGGTACACCTGTTAGATTCTTTTAAATTATAGTGAAGAAGACTCAGTTATGTTTTTCTGTTCTCTCGTGTAGGTATTGAATTTTCTCTGCCTTTAATAAAAGAAAGTGGCCATGAGACAAAAGCTACTGGAACAAGCCCAGGACACGGGAAGTATGTGCTTAAAGTGCCCACGTCACCCGTGCCTTAGTGACACCGTGCTGCAGATCTGTGGGGCGCACAGCTCTGTGACGAAAGGACTCTAACTGTAGTGATTTTCTAGGGAGCAGGCGATCAGTGATGAGGATGAAGAAGAAAGTTTTTCCTGGCTGGAAGAGATGGGTGTGCAAGATAAAATTAAAAAACCAGACATATTCTCTATCAAGCTGTATCCTTTCATTTGCTATTAAGTAGAATTGATTTTATTGAGTGAAGTTAGTGAGCAATGCAGTTTTGACTGGCAGTTTTATTTGACTGTAATCTTAAATTATCTGAAGATCATATTAAACCTAATTCTCTTTCATGGCACTAAATAACAAACCCCTAAGTACCAATAAACTATGGAGAGTTATGAAGCTATATTTTAAAAAGTGAAAATATTTCATTTTGGTTAAGTTTGTGAAGGGAACAGAACATACTTTAGACCAAAAAGAAGGTTGTGTTAGATGTCAATTTCTAGCAGATTACCAGGTTATAGAAGAGTCATTTTGATTTAAACAGATGCCTTGCGATTGCAGTGAAGACTGAGTCGCAAGAGGGTTTCCCGTTTGGAACGGGGAGAGGGGTCCCCACTGCATCAGAGTCCAGGTAACTGCTTCTCCCCTGGCTCGGGGTTTGCACCTGCAGTTTCCTTGATTGATGTCTTCAGGCGGAAAGAGAAGCATGAAGTACAAATGGATCACAGACCTGAGTCTGTTGTGTTGGTGGAAGGAGCAAGCACCTTCATGTTGCTGAATTTTTTGATCAACTGTAAGAGTTTAATTGCTGCTTCAGGTCCACAGGCAGGACTTCCACCGACCCTCTTGTCCCCGATTGCCTTCCGAGGTGCCACAATGCAAATGCTTAAGGTAATAAAGGAGGGGGAAAAGAAAGCAATTCTACACTGATCCTCATAACCTAGCTCCTTTTTTTTAAATAACTTTTTCGATTAAGGTTGACATACAATGTTATGTCGGTTTCAGATGTACAACATAGTGATTAGACGTGTGTATCTCAGGAAGTGATCACCCCAGTAAGTCTAACAGTGTCCACGCGGTAACGTATGATGTTACTGACCAAGGTCCCTGTGCTGCACTTCACGTCCCCAGCACTTTGTACCTGGCCATCTGCATGTCCTCGTCCCTCCCGTTGGCAGCCATCCATCTGTTTTCTGTATCTGTGAGTTTGTTTCTGTTGTTTGTTCGTTCATTTTGGTTTTTTTAGATTCCACATATAAGTTAAATCAGATGTGTTTGTCTTTCTCGTCTGAGTTCACTGAGCATGACGCCTTCCGGGTCCATCCATGTTCTTGCAGGTGGCAGGATCTCCCTCTTTTTCATGGCCGAGGGGATCCACTGGGCACGTGCACCAGGTCTTTGCCCACTCGCCCTTCAGTGGGCACGTAGGCAGCTCTGACATCCTGGCTCTTTCCAGTGCTGCAGTAAAGGAAGGGATGCATGTGTCTTTTTGAATTAGTGCTTTGTGTTTCTTTTGATAAAATACGCAGAAGTGGAATCACTGGGTCCTTCTTTGTTTCTTGTCACAGGCTTTGTTTTAAAGTCTGTTTTGCCTGATACAAGTATTACTACCCCAGCTTTTTAAAATTTCCATTTGCAGGGAACCTCTTTTTCCATCTCTTTACGTTCGGTCTGCTCGTGTGTCCTTCGATCTGAAGTGGCTCTTTGTAGGCAGCACGTGCAAGGGCCTTGAACTCTCACCCGAGTCTCGCGTCTCAGAATTGGGGCATTGACTCCATTTACTTACACTTAAAGTCCTTATCGATAGGGATAGTCATTGCCATTTTATTCATCTTTTTTTTTCTTTTTCTTCTTCTTAAAGGCCTTTAATATATCTTTTAATACTGGTTTGGTGATGAAGAACTCCTTTAGCTTTACCTTGTCTGGGAAGCTCTTTATCTGCCCTTCAATTCTGGATGACAGCTTTGCTGGGTAGAGGAGTCTTGGGTGTAGGTCCCTGGTTTCCATCACTTTGAAATACTTCTTGCCAGTCCCTTCCAGCCTGCAAAGTTTCTGTTGAGAAATCAGCTGGCAGGCTTATGGGAACTCCCTTATAGGGAACTCCCTGCTTTCTCTTGCTGCTTTTAAGATTCTCTCTTCATCTTTAACCTCTGGCATTTTAATTATGCTGTGTCTGGTGTGGTCCTCTTTGGGTTCATTTTGTTTGGGACTCTGTGCTTCCTGGACTTGTGCATCTTGCTCCTTCACCAGGTGCGGGAAGTTTTTCATCATTATATTTTCAAATGCGTTTTCAGTTCCTTGCTCTCCTCCTCCTGGTGCCACTATGGTTGATGTGTCGGTACACTTGACATTGTCCCAGAGGCTCTTTCAACTGTCCTCATGTTTTAGATTCTCTTTCTCTTTCTTTTTCTGTTCTGATTGGGTGTTTTCTGTTTTTTTGTTTTTTTTTTTATCTTCCAGGTCTCTGGTTGGATCCTCTGCTTCATTTAATCTACCGTTGGTTCCCTGTGATGTATTTTAATTTTAGTCATTGAGCATTCTTATAACCAGTAGATTGCTTGTCTCCGCTTTGTTCTTTTTCTGGAATTTTGTTTTCTTCTTTCATTTGGGCCGTGTTTCTTTGTCTCCTCATTTTGGCTGCATCCCTGTGTTTGTTTCTGTGTGTTAGGTAGAGCTGCTACATCTCCCAAGCTTGGTAGTGAGGCCTAATGTAGTAGGTGTCCTGTGGGTCCCAGTGGCACAGTGTCCCTAAGTCACCTGAGCCAGGTGCCCCCTCCTCAGCCTAGGCGTTGTGTGCACTATCCTGTTGTAATGGAGCCTTGGTTGCTGTCAGCATGGTAACAGAAGAGATTGCCTGTTAAGCTGATGGTCTGGGAGGAGTGGCCTCAGCAGCAGCAGAGACCCTGCTGTGCAGGGGCTGTCCCCATGGAGAAAAGCGGGCTCGGGGCCCGCGAGTCCGCCCTTTGGGTGTGTGGTTTGTGGAGGTGGTTAGGTGATGCTCTGGGGTGGTTTGAAGCTGGCCACCTGGTGTGTTGGTTCTGGGACCTCTTGGAAGGGACCCTGACACAAGCCAAGGTCAGGCACTCCTGTACCCTCCCGCCCAGGCCCACCTGGTGTGAGCTACAAAGTGATCTGTGGCTGGCTGCCTCCCGTCCTGGGCTTGGAGGTGCTATAGAGAAGCCAAGCTGCAAACCAAGGCTGGCCACCACTGGGCTGGGCCTGGAGCCACTTAGCAGGAGGTATAGGGTGTATTGAGGCCAGGCACTGCTTGTATGAGGTTTGTGACTCTGAGAAATTTGGGGCGAAGTTCCATTTGTATGGGAAAGCTGCTGGAAGTGGCTTGGGCGAGGCAGGTCTTGGGGAGTCACCAGGATGGGGTGAACAGTGTGAGCCAGGTTTGTGGAAACTCAGGCCTGGTACCTGTCTGTACGGACAGGCTCTGTAGGGGAGGGCTGGGATGGTCCAGCAAAGGAACAGTGGCCTCTGCCAGCACTTCTGTCTGTGAGAAAGCTGCCCCTCCAGCCCTCACACTGAATCCGGGCTGTTCACTTCCTCCCTGCATGTCCCTGGTGCCTTTCAAGCTGCTGTCCCAGTGCTGGACCTCAAGGCAAGTGAGGCTGTCAACAAGTAAATCTATGTGCAGGCCCTTTAAGAGCAACACCTAGGGCTCCAGTGGCCCCCACTGCCTCTCCCACTCGGCCATAATCCCCACTGGTTTTCACAGCCACAAGTCATAGGGACATCTCGGCACTGGAACCTGGGGCTGAGGGCCCTGGTGGGACCCCTTACTCCTCAGGGAGCACCTCTACATTGGAGATAGCCGTCCCAGTTTGTATCTGCCACGCCTGGGTGTGGGACCAGCCTGTTCACCTTCTGTGCCACTCCTGCCAGTCTGTGTGGCTGTTGTTTTGATTCCCTCATTGTAGGACCTCCATTCTGCTGCGTTTCAGGCAGCTCCGAGTGATGAAGATTCTGTGGTTCAGCTGTAACTTTGATGTGGTTGTGGGAGGAAGTGAGCATAGCACTTTACTCTGCCAGCTTGATCGGGTAACCTGGCTTCTTAAAAAGTACTTTTCTTTCTTGATAAATTCTTGAAATTGGGTTTCGTAACTCCTAGCATTTTTACCTGGTGCATATTTCTTTTTTCTTTTCCCCAGTAAATTCTTTGATGTAAATTTATGTCAGGATTTACATGAAAACATACGAATTATATAAAAATAATTTATTAAATGTATTTGGCAACAAAAGCATTTTGGTGTTAATCTCCTTTTTTGCCTAAGTGGCTTGATCTACTTTGTCTCGTTTCTTAACCAACGAGAGAATATGCCCAAGAATGTTAAATTGCAGTTCTGAAAAACCGGGTCACGGGTAAGTGAAAGGAGTAACTGCCCAGGTCCCTCGTTTTATTGCACGTTCCAGATGCTGCACTTGTTACAGATCGAAGGTGAGGCCTTCCCCCAGTGGGAAGGTCACAAGCCGCTTCATTGCCGCAGTCTATCTAGAACCAGCCCTGTAACGTGCTTGAGGTGCCATATGCCCGTCGTTTTGAAACACTGTGTAAATACACCGTCTGTACAGAATGTTAATAGCAATAGAATCAATTTTTTGGTTTCTCGGTATTTTGTATTTATTACTGAATCAGAATGACTACGTGAAAAAAATGGTCTTTTCTAGAATGTGCTTAAACTGACAATCTTGAGAACTGGAGGACAGGGTATGAACACATTTCTGGCTAGGGACAGAAGCTTGCGAGATGACAACCGTCATTTCCCTTTTCCTTGTATTTGTTGGAAGGCACGAAGCGTGAGTGTGAAGACACAGGCGGTTTCTGGATTCAGGGATCGGTTTAGTTTGGAGATCACGGGTCCTGTCATGCCGCACGCGCTCCACGCCGTGACCATGCTCCTCGGGTCCTCCCAGAGCGGCTCCTTCTCTGCGGGACTGTGCACACACGAGCCAACTGCCGTGTTCAACATCTGCCCACCTGCGGACAGAGTGCCAGCGCAGGTACGTACATGGTGGCACGCTGTTCGCTTACGGCCAGTGTCCTCCTGCGGGAGTGGAGGGGGTGGCTTACGATGAGCCAGACTTTGCTCTTACTGACTACGCTGGACTTAATTCCACGTGTAATCACTAAAGGGACCTTGTGAGGGAAATCCTAGGAGCTCAGGCTGTTCTCAAGCAGCAACTAAATTTCCCAAAAAGGGCAAGTTCTTTTGTCTTCTTAAACCCAGAACTTCGTACAGCGTAACTCCTCTACTGTAGAGTATTTTGGGTATGTATCTAACTCTGCGGCCTTGCACTGTGGACACACTGAGGTTTTTATGTGGGCGCTACCAGGACTGCAGATGTTCCGGTCGGCTCCTCTGGGTGACCAGAGACAAGGCCCTGTGTTCAGGGTCCCGTGGTGACTACTTGCACCATCATTCAGGACTGGCGTGCTTCTTACTGACCTGTGTCTGCATCTCCACAGGGGACTGTTCGTGAGGAGCTCGCCCGCTGTGGGCTGCACCCTAAGACTCTGGACCAGCTGAGTCAAGCACCAACACTGGGGAGGTCGGCCTTGCGGAGCGTGGAAATGAGCAACTACTCGTGTAGTTGGAGGTCCTGACACCAAAGTAAGCCTAACAGGAATCTGTGAGGAAAAGGCCTCCTGGCGAGGAAGTTCAAGATTCTAGTACCTTTCGCTTTTAAACTTCATTTTGGAAGTTAAAAGAAAGGAATATAACTTTAAAATACTCAAAATGTTTACAAACAGTAGCATTTATTACATGCACTAGGGAGTGGGGTTAAAGGTTTCAGATCGTTATTTTTAATTACTCAAGTATGAAAGCCCAGTTTTTAAAAACCTCAGGTAACTTAAATGAAAACTCTAGATCCTATGGCCTAATTATAAACTGGAGAGAAAACTGAAATCATGTGTTTCCTTTCAAATGGGAAATGGAGGTTAACTCAGTATCATTTACTTCTGAGCAGAACTGTTTACCGGTGGACCTGGCTTCCAAGCGGGTGCTCCCGTGTCAAAGGGAGAAAGCAAAGGAAATGTAGACAGTGTGTACCCAACTGGTTGTTGATGCCTGAGTTGCTTTCTTACTGATTTACAATCTCTATTTTCATACATACATACATATATATATTTTTTAATGCATGTTCAGCCAGGTAAAGAGTACTTTGTATTCCATATAGAATATGTTCAACTATCACGGCAAAGTAGTATTTAATGTGCTTTCAGCTATTTGTGTGCGTGTGTATAGTTCATTTCCTTAAATAAAAATGCTTAGAAATCTAAAGTATTGGTAAAGAAACAATAGTATTTAGTAAAGAAATGTGTTCGCTTCATAATGCAGAAAATAAAACACCACAATTGTTCCAGAGAAGTTTATATTTTGGGCCTTGAGATTTTGAAAATAAAGTTTAGAGACATAGCATATGAATACCACTGTAATACACATGAAATATTCTATCAGACCCTAAAAATCAACGTAAACTTAAACTTTCTCATAGTCAACAAAATAGTGGCTGGATGCCAATTTTATTAGGTAAGTTGGTTACAGCATTTTAATTATCATTTTACGTCTATCTAGGTGTAGCTGAAATTCAAAATGCACATCAAAGTAAAACTATGTCACAACTCAATGCCGTACTACATGGACTTGGCCTCTGCAGTAGAATTCTAGTCGGACTTCATTTTGACTCCCTTCTCGTGGCCCAAGTGGCTTTGACAGGAACGCAGGACTTAGTGCTGATTATCACACAACATACCACTTTGTTTTTTGTAACTTCTACAAAATTGTGAGGGGAGATGGTGGCGTTAGCCCTGTGGAACAGATCTTGCTTGATCACCTCCATAACACTGGCCCCAGTATCTGTCCAGCAGAACCCATTGTGAACTAGTACAAGGTGCACAGCCCTTCACTGATTACAGGCAAGTGTTACAGCAGCCTAGCCATAAGAAGGGGAGTTACATCATAGTACAAAATACAGTATAAAAGCGTAATTTAACATTCCACACAGAAGATTACGGATGCCTTCAAACAATTGTTTGGATGTTAGCCACTTAAACAAATACATCACTAAGGTAAACAATATAAACATACCAAAACCCTGTATGGTTAAATACAATTTCCATGGTACAAAAATCAAAGCCTGGAGATGTTTGTACAGATTGCTTTTTACACAATGTCTTAAATTGCCAAATATTTACAACATTAAAGAGGAAATACATTTTGATGCAGAGTAAAATTATCTGAAGTGATTAATATAAAACCTCAATCTATCTACGTGAGGCACTCCTGAAGCAAGTGGCATTAGCCATGAGGTCCTTTGGTAAAAGGCCCATTGCTTGAAGAACCACAGTAGCTGCTGTGGCTTTAGCATGCTTCTTATTAGGGCTGGCAAAGCTGGGCTGGTAAGCGCTTCCATTTATCAATACCTATTCAAGAAAAACATACAATTGGGCTGGTAAGGGCTTCCATTTCTCAATACCTATTCAAGAAAAACATACAATAAGAACAGCATCAAACTTTAATATCTATTAGCTTTTTACTTTATCACTAAATGCTAGAAAAATAATGTAAAACCTAAAACCCATACTTATGTAATAAGTCAAATTATTCTCAACCCAAAAAAAGCAAATCGTTTGGGGGTCTCCAAATTGGGGAAAAAAAACTGATACAACTACTAAATTTCCCACTTTCACAAGATTTTGCCCACCTCTTCCCCCTTCAACATATTTTTTAAATAGGGCTTTAAAGGGTCATATTAAAAAGCATACTTAAATGTTTAAAAACCCACCACTCTACCCATACATATATATACTCCCAACCCACAAACTATATCCATCTTCTGATCATTTACTTCTCCCTCACCCTCTAACATTAAAGTCATCCAATAAATGTACACAATTAATGCAGAAATTTATATTTACCCTAAAGAGAAAATGCTTGCGATGATCAGGGCCACTGTCGTGGACCAAGAGGAATTCAGGTGGCTGCCACCTCCTCTTATTGCAGATCTCCATCAGGGCAGACACAGGGTGTTTGCCTACAGAGAAAAGTAACCAGTCAGTAGTTATTTCCACTGCCCATGGCAACAGATGATGAATTCAAGCTTCAGGGGGGGCAAGCGCGGGCCCTCACCTGACAGATCTTTCATTGCTGCAGAGAAGTTCCCGGATCTCTTCTGTGCTCGCTCTCCTACAGCCACAAGACCTTTAAAAAGAAGTCAGCATTCACTAAATTATTTCAAAGATCACTACCAACTACAATGCAGTACAACAAAACACCCACGCCATAAACGCACTCAACACACACCCCCACCCTTGCTTCTATATCCATCATATGGACTCCTGTTTTGCTGTTTCAACATGTAAATCTACATATTCATATACCTTGATACTGGAAATGACACAAAATGTTCAGAAAACAAGAGCATTTAATATGTGAATGTATATATAAACTAAGTGCCATAGTTATCAGTGACACCAGATCTGTTAAGTTTAAAAAGGTGTTGCTATTTATTGCAAGTGATTTCTAAAGGCTACTCATTCCTTTCAAACTGATGCTCAGTTAAGAAGTATGTTTCTCAAAAGGCGAGAATTTCAGGTCACACACAAGTGAGCAGCAGTATCTGTGCACAAATGGAAGCCTGTCCTGACTTAACCAAATCCGTGACGTGTTCTCACAAGACAGCACCACCATCACTGCACAACCCCCCTTTCCAAAGCAGACTGGCCAGGTTACTTTCCAAAATCACTGTTCTCCCAACTTCTCATTCTGCTGGCACACTCTCCCAAACCCAGCCCATGTTTCAATTCCAGAGGACGCTCCTGGAACCATGCGGCACATCCAGACGTTTTCTTCCCATAAATTATCTTCTCATGACAAAAAGAATCTACTCAGTGTGTACGAGCAATAATGCATCAGTGGGACATAATTTGTGTAATAATCCCTTTTTAATATAATCTCGTTTGAATTAATGCTACATCATAGGATGAGTCCCATGTTATTTCCAGATATTTTCGAGTATCATTATGAGAGTACCTTCCCTCCTCATTTGAAATAAACCGCCAACACAGTATTCTACATGGAAGACAATGTAGAAATTCTGATGCAAAACAAATTTTAGAAAAACAATTTCATCAGAGCTATTTGGTTTCCTCAGTCATTAAGACAGAGGAACTTAAATGCATTTAATTTCAATTTATCTATGTGATTACAAAGATAAGGAAAGTAATTTTCATTTTAAAAGTCTGGCTTAATCGGGCTTCAATAGTCACAGAGTTGGCGTTCCCATGTGATTACACTCAGGACATTATTCTCAGGGAAGAAATGATTTTTAAAAGGTACAAACTGGCAGTTACCTGCCACTCCAAGCACACCTTTAATACTAGTAACTACACACAGGCCGCACAGACCCGGGTGTCTGAGGACAGCAGCAGCAAATACAGGCGCCCCACACTCAGGGCACTACTGGCAGCTGGTCCACTCCCCACCCAACGGAGCTCAGTTACTAAGCTTGAAGAGGGAGATGGAAGGTGGCCACAAAGCAGCACTTTAGTAAGAAATAAGGAGAAATGTGGGATAAAATATCCGAAAACAAAGTCAAATCCTAGAAATAATAAATTCCCCGTTAAAACAAAATGGCCACTTTCTAAACAGATTTTAAACCACAGATACAAGAAGAGTTCCATAATATTTGGCAACTAATGTAACAAAGGTGGTCTTTTTAAAGTTTATTATTTTCATTTTTTTCCATATGTATTTATATGAACTGCTAAAAACAGTCCAAGTTCCCCAACTTCCGTGCCTCCAGCTCGGGATCAGAGATCAAAAGAACATGTGAAGGGGATGAACCCCATCAGGGGTGTCCAACCCGCGGCCCAACACAAAATCGTACATTTTTAAAAACTGTTTTTGCTCATCAGTTTTCATTAGTGTTTATGTATTTAATGCATGGCCCAAGACAACTCTTCTTCCAGTGTGGCCCAGAGACACCAAAAGGTTTGACATCCCTGTACGATAAAGGAATAAAGTATCCAAAAAATTTGTTACCTTTTCGGTCGGTCTTAAAATCAACTAGGATAGGTTCCTTATTTCCTTCTTTGTTTTTTCCTAATCCTTCTCCTTCTCTCCAGCCCATTTTTCTCATTAGAACGGCTCCCATTCCTCCAGTTACCGGGGCTGCTCTTAAGAACTGATCCTATCCAAAGAAAGAAAGGTAAAATGTCCCCATTTTACAGTTAGAATTAGACTATAAACTCAGTGTAACTTTTTAAAGAGGAATCTTATTTTCCTTCTAGATCTGTTCCAGTTGTTACAGCAGTTAAATTCAAATACTTATACATACTGTCGTGTGCATGTTCTAATTGTCTCCACATTATCATAACAGTGTTTGAGAAATTCAAATAAGGCAAATTAAATGGCAGTTTTAAAACAGTGGCCCTCGTGCCCCTCCAAAAATAAAAAATCAGAACACTCCTGTTTTCGTCCACTATTTAGGTTCACTGGTATCTCTTCTTAGCTTGCAAAATAAAAAGAAGGCAATGTTAAAACAGTCATTAATTGTCCCAGGTGTACCTAGTTAATAAATAAAGCCCAGAAATCATTTAGAAATAGTATGGACACTGATGAAGCATACTGTTATCACCCAGTTTTCTTCCCCATTCTACCATAAAGCAAGTTTAAGTATTTCACTGAGAAAATCCCTATGAAGCAAAAAAGATAACTCTTTAAAATCAATTTACACAGTAAGAAATGGAAGACAAACACATAAAATACCCTGTAATCATACCAAACTGAATTTGAATTCCTTTAAAACCTAGCTTGACGTTAAAAGACTTGTAAAAAACTCCTTAAACGTTTACATACCTAGGCCTCGGTAGCAGCAGTGTTGTGAATAGTAGGGCTGGCACTGACCGGGGCAAGAAGACAGCTACAAGGATTTGGCCCTGAAACAAGTTTCCATACAGAGGGGTGAAAGTTCACAGGTTATTCTGTGAACAGTCATCTCTCTTGTATCCAACCCACTGAACCGTAATTTCCATCAAAGCAGCAAAGCACTTAATGTCGTTAAGATTCACAAGTGTATCACCAGCAGAGTCACCGGTCAGTCACTTCTCCTCACTGAGGAAGAAGCACGCGATGCCCCTGAGAGCATCCGTGTGCACACGGCAGACGAGCCCTCGTTCCACTGTTGATCGGTGTGGCCACTTACAGAAAATTCTATGATGTAAAATCTCTAAGTCATTCTTTATTTCCCTTGTTATTAAATTCTAAATTTACATTCTCTAGCAAGCATGTAGCAGAAGTCATTATCAACAGAGTGGGAAAAATTCTGCTAAATCTAGAAATAGTTTGCACTAATCATTTTCCTGTATTGATAAGTTAATACCAAAATTTTTTCATCTTGTTTTTTTCACAGGAGTAAAACTGTATGTTATTCTCCCCCAGCTTTTCAATTCTATGCTGAGGGAGAAAACAAGCCAGTGATCTGTGTGACTAGACATTAAGTTCAGCCAGGTGCTCTGATGGAAGGAGGCAGCCATGGAGGTAAAAACACACCCCTGGTTCAGTTCCTCATGTGGGGCAGGCCATGCAGTGCTGATGTACTGAGAGAAAAGTTAGCTGGCGCTCGGGAACCAACTGCCTTGTTGCTACACACCTAGAATGGCTTTTACTTACTTCCAGGTTCATCCGCCCCTCTTTTCCAGGAAACACTCCTAAAAAAAAGGGCAACTGTGCAGAGTACATACAAACCCCCAAATAACCCAGGTTTCCATTCTGTAATATTTTGTTTCTTTACCCCAGAGAGTGTATACAGTTCACCAAAAAGCTGATTAATCTAGTGAGACTACAGTAGTAAACAATATTCATCAGGTCACGTTCAAATCATTCCATTCCAAAAAATAAATAAATAAAGGCTCTTTCAATCAGTAATCATTTTAGAATGTTTTACTGCCCCCCCCCCGAAAAGATAAAACTCCTTTTTCATCTAAGAATAAACTGCAACAAACTGGAAAAGAATAGAGGGATCACTGATAGTCCCAACGGTTTATAACATGGAAAGAGGTACAGGGAACAGGGTTTATAACAAGAAAGAAAAGGCCAAACGTTTTTCTAACACAAGTAGACAGTTTTATGATATTTGACAGTAAAGTGTTATTTTCTGTTGCCTAGCAACTTTTTCACATGTTCTATCTAATTTTTATCAGTAAAATGTTCCATCCTTGATATTACTAGCAAATATTCTTCATGTAACATACAAAGAATTTTCCTGAAAGCATTCCTTTCTTCAGGAATTTAAAAATTTGGATGAACATACCTTTATCTCATCCTAATTTTTTCAAAATTACATATTTAAAATGATATAATTTAGTTAAAATCAACTGCCTCCAAAATTTGAAAAATTTTTAAAATTAAGGTAAAATTCAGAGAACTAACTGAATCTATGAAAGATTCTTTTTTTAGTTAACATGTTGTTTAGAAGTATGTCAGAAACATTATAGATCAGTACTTCCTTATATACAGATTTAGAATAAAATTCTGCAATGGAATTGCATTAAAAAGCTTCTAACTAGTTAGTAATGTACACAACTAATTATGATGTACCTAAACACCATATGAGCTTCAAGTCTCACTTCCTGAAGCACTGAGTACTCAGCTTCAAGATTAAAAAGTATTAGTTTTAAAGAATCAGAACTGTTAAGTAGATGTACATTTATAATTCGTCCCAATGAGTGAAAGCCATTTTTCAACTACTACACAAATCACTTTCATATCTGATATACTGTAATTAGTCCAAAATTATTTCAAACTTAGAATCTGCTGAATTCTTGTCTTTTTTCCAACACCAACTTCCCAGTAAAAACTATGTAAGTTGTAGTTTTTTAATAAATCTATACATTCAATATACACATAAGAGTGCTTATTTCCCCCGCAAATGGCAGGCAAAGTAAGAATGTGCTTTATATTAATTTGTTAATAAGAGAATCACCAGAGATAATGGTGTCAAAGCTAAAATCACTGTTGAGATTAAAAGGTCCAAGCAAGCAAAGTCTCGTTTTTTCAGGAATCAGCCCGTTCCCCCGGCATCCATCACATTGCTAATTACTACCCACCCGGAGTGGCAGGACTGGCCTTCAGGTGACACGTGGAGACTGATCCCACGTCAAGTACTTGCCCATGATCTCAAAAGGAGTCAGGAGTACAATGGGGTAAAGAAACCTTCCCAGCCCATTGACCACATGGCGTCCCAGTCACAGCACGGCTGTGCTGCCTGCACTCCTGAAACACGTCACCACCACCCACCCACACAAGCTGCATCCCTTCACGTCGCATTCTCCAAAAACCCCTTCTCAACCACCTAAGACTCCCCCAACAACGAGGCAGCCGTAGGTGGAGTTCACAGGTCTCATTGCAGGAATCTGAAACCAGCAGCACCTACATCTTCAGAGCACGAAGCGCCGGTCCTCTCCCTTGAATTTAGGTCTCATATATCCTGTTTTGTTTTGTTTTTCATGAGATCAGTGGTTCTCAAGTTGAGCCTGTGGACCACCAAAGGCCACCAGGCCTACATGGTGGTCCACAGAGAATACTCTCCATCCCCATCCCACCCTTCCCCCTTCAGCAATGCCCACCCACGCTCCAGCCCTCCTCCCCCAGCCTTCCAGTCCCATGGCAAAATCATCACATGCAGCACTAATATGGGGCCTCCCAACTACTTGCTGTAACCAAAGCTGACAACCACAGGGACCTGAGCCTGAAGATGACAAGAGGGGTGAGGCACAGGGACCAGGGGAGCTCACAGGAGGGTGCAGGCACTAAGGAAGGGGAGAAAAGGGCACAGGAAAGGAGGAGTGGCTAATCGGGGTGGTAGAGGGCTCCACCAAAAAAAATAGACCTGTAATAAAGTATCCCAGGATGAGAAAAAATTTGAGAACCACTGCTTCGAAACCGTAAGATTAGAAGTCCAACAGGAACCGTGGAATATTCTGAACAGCACCTGAGACACATTATGAGCATTCAAAACAGTTTAAAAAGACCACCCCCCAAAAGACCGCTAACAGCAAGAATAAAAATAACCTCAGGATAAAACCGAGCGGCTCTTGAGCCTTAGTTATGCACTGGCCATTGTCTCATGACTGCCGTCCGTCTTCAGGGTCCATCCTGGAGTACACACACACAGCAGGTTTACTCAGGAACGCAGTGAGAGTCCCTGGCCTCTCGGTGCATTTTTAATACAACACATCCGTAGGAGCATTATGTCATGTACCTTTTTAATCCAGGCTTGGGCGCCAGTGTTGGCCAACTGCTCCTGTGTCAGGACCTGCACTCCCGTGCTTCCGGTGAACTGGCCCGGGATTGAGTTGAGCTGAGCCCAGGCATCGATCTGGAAAGGAGAAGGCAGCTCCACTCACTAAATGAAATCTCCTGTTCCATTTAAATGCCCTGGCACTCACAGTTTAAATTCTCAATGAAATGTTTTTAGTTTCTAGAAAGGTTGAGTACCAGGCTTAAATATTCTAATTTTAGACCATATGCTGATTTTATTTAGGTTTCCTAAGCATTTCAAAGAAGTAATTTCACAACATTCAATGAATCCCATTAATGACATTACTTGAGACAAGCCTCTAACAACCAGAAGGCTCACCTACCACAATCATCCTTCCAACCAGCACCCAAATGCAGGAAACAACTCATACGGCAAAGGAGCCCTATCATCCCAATAAATGTCAGGACATCCTGAGTTTTTCATTACTTTCTTGGAAGTATTATAAATCAAAAAATTTTGATATATGCCTCAAGAGAAATGGCTTCTTTAAAAATTGTGCACTGTGTTAATTATCATTTACTGTGGCAATTAAATAATCAGATGTCGTTCACTCAACTTTGTGTATTTACTCAACACCTGATAGTGTCAAGCCAAGCATTTATCTGTGTGAATGTGCTGTTTCTAGACAGGTACACCACAGAAAGATAGCAGAGAACAGAAAAGCTGCCTATTGTTAAACACTCATGACTGGACCCAGACTGACTGGGTTTGAACACCAGTTCCCTCACTTCCTGGTTCTGTGAACTTGGGCATCACTTAACCCCTCTTCCTCAGTGCCCTTCCATAGAGAGCAAGAACTCGTAATAGTACCTCTATCCCACAGACCTATTATGGGCAATTAATTATTTTTACACACCAGATTACAAACTCAGTGAGGGCACGAAATGTTTTCTTTTATTTTCTCAAGAAACGCTTCCTGTCATATAGTATCCCATAAACACCAAATGGAAGACCAGGCCCTAAAGCACCTTCATTTAAAATAAGCTAACTGAAATGATTCTTCCTTTGGTGTTCAAGATAAGAACCCATATTTCAACAGCATGCCATCCATTTTACTTATGTCACAATCTAGTAAGTGAAAATCTCATTTAGACATTAAAACTGCTACATACCCGTTCCTGAGCTCGATTTAACATGCTCATGGCTTCAAGGTCAAATGCATTTTCACTGAGTCTTTTCTGAGCAAGTGCCCGCTCACTCATTGCTGTAGAGATGTCCACAGGCTAAGAAAGAAAACATAATTATCTCAAATTATGATAAGACCCCCTAAGTCCTGAAAAGTGCACATATCTTTATTTGCTACCTGTGAAAAACAAAACGATAGTCTTATATGCATTAACAATTTTATCTAGTAGGTGGAAGACTCAAAAAGGTAAAAGCAACTTAAGAGGCAGACAAGGATTGTTTCAGGTAAGTCACAAAGTATCAGGGGAAGCAAAATCTGACCGATTTATTTTCTACAGTATCAAATTACAATCACAGAAAACAGTCTCCAAAACAATAACGAAAGACTTCTGCAGTACACTGAGAAGTTTTTAACTAGTTTTGTTTGAAGTATGAACTTGATACTCAGCAGTTCTCACTGCACTCCGTTAGCAGAGCCTGCAGGAGCAGGCCGCAGGCCACTCTCCGGGGCTCTCCTGTGCTCGTCTGCAGGCCTTTTCGCCTTGGGCTTTCCATCGCATTTGGTCTTAAGAACTCAATTTCATCAAAGAATATGTTATTTAAATAAGTGTGCCTTTTGTATTTGGTTTATGTACATTTATGACCAGGTATAATACTTCTGTGTAAGTACATAAACTAAAACACTTAAAGATGTTTGAAAAGTCTTACATCCTCCTTTCCAAAGTTCCATGTTCTACCAGTGGAAAATCTCATGCTAATAATAATAATAAGCAGGTGACTTAATGATTTAACTTTTAAAAATGTTTCATACTGTCAAGGAAAAGTCTTCAAAGTAATCTTTAGAGCAAATTCCCAATTTGTCAGGTCTGTGGAGGGCTCTCAGCCCAGAAGGAAAAACCCATCGAGCAAGTTCCTGATGTTTTTTTATTCTAACATTAATAGCTCAGGTTGATTTGTACCAACTCATTTATTCTGAATAATTGGTTTTCTTCTAACACAACATAACCATTAATAGTTATTTCACTAAGAAAACTCCCTTTTGGAAAATGCTCATCTGACATGGGGAAGTTTTCCTATGTTTATATGCAAACAATGCTTAGGAAGTACTGCATGGGGATGACAGTGAAGCAGCTGCTAAGGATTTACATAAGAGACTAAGTGAAGCCTACCTGTAACTGGACTGTATATATACTGTGTATAAAATGCTTCATTACAAAACAAGGCCTATATAGTAGAGAAGGGTGTATGCCTATGAGAATAATTCTAACTTTTCTTAACTGTTCCTAGTTCTCTTGCTGAATCACCTAATATTTAACAAAATTTTCCTTACAAAGTACAGATTCTTATATATACCTTCTTAAAAATGAAAGCAAAATTAAACTGAATTCATCCTGTACTGTTTATTCAACTATTTCTAGATCTCATAAAGGTGTTAATTTCTTAGTCAACTTAATAAACTATCCGAACTAATTAGAATTATCTGGGCCTATAAGAAAGTCAGACTAACACACTAAAAAAGTTTTTATGACCCTGGCCAAGTAGCTCAGTTGGTTAGAGCACCAAGGCTGTGGGTTTAATCCCTGAATCAGGGCACATAAAAGAATTGCCCAATGAATGCATAGATACGTGGAATAACAAATTGATGTTTCTCTTCCCACCCCTCTTTTCCTTTCTCTCTTAAAAAAGTGAAACTTTCTGTATGTTAACTTTTCTTTTCTGTTTTAATTCCAACTACTGGGACTGCCCAGTTGGAATATACATGCCTTTGGCCTACCTTAGATGTTTCCTAAAACTCTCAGGTAGTATTATAGAAGTAATTCTTAAAGGGCCACCAACTGTATCTCAAGTACTGTTTATTAACATTGCCAGAAATGCTTTGGATTTCACAGCTATCTATAAATTTGTAAGGATGTTCCGGCATAAGTAGTGTGTTTTATTCTAAAGTTGAAACTCAGAACAGAGTGGGGAAAATATATCTACCACCCATTCCCAAGTCCTGATCCCCAATTTCAAACTATAACTTAGCCACAAAAATATAATTATGACTCTGAAAACTCCAACTTTTCTAGAATAAAATTCATTCTTCCCAACTGAAAAGCAAATTAATTTTTACCTTAATACTTTTTTTTTCTTTAAGCCTTTATTAAAGAAGCAGGTAACCTAATGCTTCAACATTTATCTCGAGGATGAAACTTCTTTCCAATCTCAGTAATGTTTTATGTTAAATTCACATCTCACTCTAAAAATAACTTTAATATAAAAATCTTGACACCTAATGTAAATTTAGATAAAATCACAACTAGTTTTTTTCCTGAGGCAATAAAATTTCATTTATTCTTCAACAGGCTTTCAAGTGAGCTGCAAGTTCATGTCAAAACTTCATTAACAAATAATAATTTGACTATTAATTTCATATTCCTATAAAATGTGAAAATAGGAACTCAATAGATCAGGATTATCTTAACTTCTTAAGGATGCATCAAAAAGCATGTTTCCAGGTCTGCAAAAGATACGCAGTAAGGCATTAAAAACTCAACTATATGATACCCAAAGCATTCCTATTTGAGGACTTGGCCAAACATCATGTATCGGTGTAAAACCAGTTATCCCTTACAGCAGCACTGCCCAATGAACTGCCTACAGTGACCATTAATGAGCACTTGAAATGTGGCCCACCCAATTAAGGAACTGACTTCAATGGCTGGTGAGTGCTGTATTGGCATACACACATACATGTAGGATAAAGTAGACTATATTATATTTTGGACCTTGAGAGCCTTCAAATCTTTCAGTGTTGCTCAGAAACAGGAACGTGTGAAAGGTACCAAAATGACGCTGAAGAGCCCTTCTAAAAATGGGGGAAGCCCTGGCTGGTGTAGCTCAGTGGATTGAACATGGGCCTGCAAACCAGGAGACTGCCAGTTCAAGTCCTGATCGGGGCACATGCCTGGGTTGCAGGCCAGGTCCCCCATAGCGGGGCACATGAGAGGCACCACACATTGCTGTTTCTCTCCCTTTTTCCCTCCATTCCCCTCTCTCTAAAAATAAATAAATAAAATCTTTAAAAAGAAGGGGGGGGAACCTTGAACCCTATAGAATACTATTATCAGGTTGTCATAAGAAAGACTTGTTTCCACTGATAGATACACTATAGATTTTCTACCTAATGGATAAAATATAATTATCTAAAATACTTATAGTTGTGTAATAATATTCTAGCCATTATTATGGGGGGAATGTTTCATTTCCTTCTCCCTAGGACTTGTTCTAAAAGATGAAATCTACAGTGCCCTGAATAATTCCAGTTCTATTAGGAAAAACCTGCCCGAGCTATTTCACCTTTCCATTTCCTTGACACAACAGGTTGCTTTGCTACCTCTTCTATAACCAAAAAAGTGTCGGGAATAGTCAAATACATAATTAGCACCATGAAACATGCGTTCACCTAAATTACAATCACATACATTATCTTCTTCATTTTAAAAATCCTTTTAAGTCAATTTATTTCCCCCTTTTATTAACCCAACTGTTTACACAGAACAAATATCTTAAGTATTTCTTAAACACATAATGAGAGGATATAAAATACAAATTATTTTCTACACAGGTAATTCCAGGTATCTCAAATTAAGACAGTGTAAAAAATTTTAAGTATAATGAAACTAAAGAAAAATGATCTCACCTGTATATAAAACATGATTGTAAAATATTTAGCAAAAATAGTTTCATATAGAAAAGAAAATGACAACTTAAAAGCTGTACTAAATGTAGAATGTCTCAGTTGTTAATGTATTTGATTTGTTTTAAAAAGTAAATTACAAATCTTTTCATCATATGAAATAATTTAGTGCAACTCTTAAGTTTAACTCATACATTTAACCTAAATGAATTATAACAGAAAAACAAACAAGTAATCTATTAAATGGTTTAAGGACATTCAGTGTTAACCACCCATACAAATCTAAGGGCAGAATGAATAGCAAGGCTGTATTTACACTCCACTATGCTAGGAACTATGTGTTCTATTTCCAATGGAAATTTTCATCTTGTTCCAAGAACTTAGCTAACACTTACTCTATCAATTTAGAGATTCTAAACATTGAGATTTTTAGCTCCATAAGGATGTGGAAACATTCTTCAGTAATAAAAAACAAGCACACAGTTGCAGACAATTACCTTCACCTGGAAGCTGTCACTAGACCTTAATGGAACGTCACTGCTGGACCTCTAGCACTTCTGTTTGACAGGGAACCCAAGAAGTCTTGTCGAAAATTATGTTTAACTTTCCACCCAATAAGCCTTTGCTAACTTTATTACCAAGAATGAATGCCCCAAGGACAATTTTTTTACTATACTTTCTAACATTTTAAAATGTCACTGCTTATAAATCAAATTCACACAAATGTGATCCAATCCTGCAGTCAGTCCTCACTGTGGACGATGGTGGCTGCTACTTCCTTTATCATTAAGATGATGCTCTGGCAGTAGGACACACGGTCTGCGGAGCCGAGAACCCACGCATAAAGGGTTCCTGTTGGTCCATCCAACCTCTGACCATTCATATGTGTATCAGCACTTGCGTGCAAGACAATTGGGGGTGTAAGGGTTTTAGCAAAACTGAGATCAAATCTGTGACCTTTACCTAAATGATTTTATGCTCAAAATTAAATAACCACAAAACCCATTTATATTTATGTAAATGAAAAAGACCAATAGATAAAAAATACTATTCAATTAAAATACTTTGAAAGAACTTCCCATTATTCTATAAAGCCTTTATTTTTACTTCGGTTCGCTAGGAATCAAAAGTGTCAATGCTCTCATAAAACGTCACTAATAGTATTCCACAAACACTGAATACAGAACATTTATCTTAAAAATATAGTGTAAGTTATAGGTCAGTAACTAGAACTAAACATTTCACGTGAACATTTCTCTAGGTGTTTAATATTATCGCTCCATTACAAGTATAGAGATCTGAGGCAAAACAAAATCCTATCCATCCCCTTCTCTCCCAAAATTTTGGGACTGTTCTGCTTAAAATTGAAGTCAACATACACACTGAGTTCAATCTTCTAAGTAACTAGCTTACAGAATTCTGATATGAGAAAGTTGTATACTTTCTCCCAGAAAAGAGATCTGCTTCACTTATTTGGGTTTATGAACAGGCGGCTTTTTTTCTTTTGCTTCAATAAAATACTCCTTTACTTACTATAAAACTTGAAAATCCCAAATACTTAAACTTTCCCCCTGAGATTTCTTTGAAGTAACTCCCCTCAACTTTAAACTAAACTCTGACCACTTTTGGTGACAGTACTAAGTAAGACACCCAGCCCCTTTTAATGTTAACACTAAAACTGGCTGAGTACTAAATTTCAAATATAAGTACACAGAGATGCATATACATAAACCATCAGTCAAAAAAAATAGGTCGTCAGAAGTCACTAAGCACTTGAAAGTCATGGTCACTATCTTGTCAGGAAAACCCCTTGGAATTTTGTACCATTTACAGGGCTTCATTCCACTGGAATTTCCCACATAATCTTCCTACAAAGTTATTCCCAACTCTGTTGAATTCATAATTTGCAAGAAATTACTAAAAGTCTATGTATCACAATTCCTAAGTAAGTCTGTTCAGCCCTCTTATAATGGTTCGTATTCAGCTGCCACAGGATTTAAGCCAGTTGCAAGTATCAGTTACCCTTTCCCTGTTCAGATGTGCATGTTAGCTGGATTTGGGGATTAGCAACTGAGCTACTGACTGAGCTGGTTTCACTACACTACCCTCCAAACCAGCTGTCTCCCACCCCCCACCCCCGGTGATGGCATCACTTGCTTCAGATGTTGAACCCATGCAAAACACTTGATCACCAGCAGTGACTCAAAGCTGCACTGGCTAGTTATCGTGCCCAGCCAGCTTCATTGTGCACAACTTGCTCCATTTTAAAAGGCTACAGGTCAAGAGAACCACACACAAAGTGAAAATGTCATCTGTGAATAGCTCAAGGGGGTGAAAAAAGTCTACCAAAAGTTTTCTGATTTGGGTTCTGTTCACTTTCTGCTTTTATAAAAACAGGATTTAGTTGTAATATTGGAAGTCTTTAGTGGAAGATGATCGTATGGCCAATATAGGGAACCAGAGTGTGATTAGTACGGGTCTCTCTGACCTACACATCCCAGAACTGCAAGAAAAGAAGTGGGGAGAAGTCCCACACTATATATAAGGGCATCAGATAGCTAATCTGGTCCTTGGACAAATGTCTGGGCTTTGGAAACAAAGGGAAGAGGTGATGGCTAGTCTATAGTATTTTTAGAACTCCCACCCCCCACCCTAGTAAGTATCCACCCTCCCAGATCCCCCAAGCGTGATTTTGCACAACAAGTTAAATAAAAGTAAACTGTTTATTAAAAGATACAGCAAAAGTACAGATACAGAGATACATACAAAGATACAGATATATATATATATTTACATATATATACAGTCTTGCTGTTTTCATGTGCACTATTATTTAGCAGCACATTATTTAATCAGGCGGCATTTTAATGGGGTTGTTTTGACACGTCATTACTGCGTCATTTTGACAGATACAACTATAGCCTCGTGAAATTTCAAGGTGTGAATTCCACTTCTCCAACTTTCAATAGTAGCAAAGGGGGAAAGGAGAAGGGAAATGGAGTACACCAAGGCTGAGCATTAGGTTAAACACAAGAATTCAAAATGGCCAAGGTAGCACGGGGAAAACGATTAAAATTAAAGGCTATCTCACAAACAACCCAGAGAAAACAGGAAGAATCATTATTAAAGGGCAATGGGCTCTGTACCCAAGATGATCACATCAGCCTGTAACAACCTTTCCAGTCCACACTTGTGTTGAACCTGAGGATCTGCCTCTCTCCGCTCCATCCCCAACCCCCGGCCCCAGTAAACTTGCTACCACCAAAATCTAGAGCTATAAAGCCTAGAAGCAAAACGGGAAGCTAAATAGTTGTACCTCGGGCTACCTTCCCACAAGTGCAAGGAGGGCCCAATGTTGGGGAGGGACGTGACAACACTGTCCTCTGCAATTCGATGCTTTTCACTTTGTGGCTTGGTTCCACAAAGTGAATTGCATCGAGTTACTGTCAAATGAGAAGCTGCGGGTTGTTTCATCTGTCGTTTAACCCGGCCCTGCCGTTTACCCCGGCCCTAAGAAGAGTGAAACAGAATCCAAATCAGATATAAAGTAACAATAAAACGACAGATTCAGGTATAAAAAAGGAAAAATACATAATATTCACTTTACTTACCTCAGAGGGCAAATTGCTGCTGAAAACATTATCATCGTCTTTGTTTTCTTCCCCATTTTTTTCTACAGGAACCCACTCTCCATAAACACTATCTGCTTCTTTTTTCCGATGCTGAGACCCAGATGACACAGGAAACTCTTTTGTTAGTGTTACCTGGCTTTTTGGAGGAGTTGGCTTTGCTGCAGCAATCTTAAAAAATAAATAAAGTTTCTTAATTAATCTTTAAGAGTCTGAAAATAATTTCACTTCTCAGTATTTACTTCAAAAATTAAAAAGCTAAATTCTATGAGTCTATTTAAATAGTTCCATAAGCTGTGCTGTTTTATCAATCCATAAACACTAATACTCACATTCAGATTAAAAAAAATGGGTTTGGGTTCACTGAGTTTAAAGGGATGATGATAAAAAGGAGGTTCTTCTTCCTCTTCATCCGAAACATGAGGCTTATTCACTATTACATCATCATCTTCTTTACTCTGTGCAATCTGTTTGCATTTCTTAAAAAGTAAAAAAAAAAGAAACAGAAACAAGATAAACCTTATACTTTAGGTAAAAAATAACATGTAATTTCTTAAATGAATGAAAACCACATAAAATCAACTTTCAAAACTAAAACAAGATTAATGATCAGTTATAAATAGGTAACTTGGCTTATAAACCATTTTTTAAACACACTCTGGCTGGTCAATCAGTCAACAACATTTATTGAGCACCTACTATGTGCAGAGCACTGTACTGGGCACTGTCCAGGGAATACAAAAGAAATGGTAGAAGACATGGTCCCTGCTCTCAAGGAGCTTACAATCTAGTTTTAGAAATAGAATACATACACATGAAATAATTGAACGCCTTTACAGAGCAACACAAGTAACAAGTGCAAACTGATATAATACAAACTGAGTATATAAGTGCTGAGAGAACAAAAGCTTCAGAGAGAATAGAATCAGAATTTGAGAATCAAGGAATACTCCTTGAAGAGCTCTAAGCCAGATTTTCAGAGTTTAGAACAAGGACTGGCAGGGAAAGGAAAAGAAAGTGATCCTACTCAGGTGGTGGTAAAGAAGTGAGAAGAAACTTATTAGAAGGGACAAGAGGGCTAAAGATGAGGATAAAAACACAGGGAAACACTAAGTGTTCACAGGTTTAGGATGAGGAATATGGGTTTGATAAGCAAGCAATAGAAGCCTTTACCAGGTCCTTAAATTAAGAAAAAAAGTTGTAATTCATACTGTAATAAATCTAAGTGATGAAACAGATTATGAAACATTATGATCCCCAAAGGTATAGCAAAATAAAGGATCTGAAACATTGCAATTGGGTTAGATAGTAACATCTCTCCATAAATGTCCTGAATGTTGAGTGCCTAAAGGAACAGAACTCAAGAATGGAAAATAAGGCATGATGGAGAGGGTGTAATTGATAAGGTCTGACACATAAAGCAAAGTCAATTCCTTCCTGAGAAGCAAAGGAACAGACTCCATTACCTGGCTTTATAAAAGGTCAGAGTAAATTTGGGTGGACTTGTCTCCTTACAAGCAGAATTTGTCACATCCATTATCAATCGAAAATATTACAATAGGATAAAAAGCTCATTTAGCCAAAAACACAGAGCATACTAAGCTTGTAACCAAGGGGGACAGAATATATTGACAATGGCGGGCTGGCATAAGGCTAGCCAATAGCAAGTTTCAATATATGAAACAGTGTGGTATTTCTGGATCCTAGCAGCAGTATTTCAGCACTCCCCACCCCCCAGGAAAACAAACAAATAAAATAACATTAATAAAACAAAGCCCCCCAAAAAGAAAAGCCTCAATTGAAAAGATCAAATTCTTAAGAACAAAAATAAGTGTTTAAAATATATGTTACTGCCAAAACCCGAACCGCAAGAAGAACTGATAATGGCCGGCCATTATCACCAATGGCTGGTACCAAACAGCCAAAACCCGAAATGTTGTTGCGAAAGAAGTTCCTTTCAGGCAATGGCCAGCTACTCTCATTAATTTCCAAGCTCCGGTGGCAAAAGATCATTTCTGAAGATTGTCTGTGTCTTTGCGTATATGCAGTACACTCGTGGCGATCAGTGAACACGTCGTGAATGGAAACGAAACTGTAGGCGAGCTTCTGCGTGTTGCTCACTCAACACCTCCTCCATTCAAACGAACCGTCCCACTCCTCAGTCAGTTTGGCTTCTAAAACTGGAAAGCAAAAGTAATGGGAAGTAACTTTTAGCTAGCGGAGCTTAGCCATCCCGGATAATGGCCTGCTAAACAGAGCTTCTGCCGCTGCCACACCTGTATTTCGGGTTTTGGCCACTCGGTGCCAGCCATTATCAGTTCAGCCCACAATTCGGGTTTTGGCACGCTCCAGAGTCAACATCACTGGAATAATCCATTTAAGAATGAAAACAAATTCTGTCTAGCTTACCTCAGTTAGTTCTTCTATAGTAGCTCCTCCTGACTTTTTAGCAACTTTCTCTTCTATTGTAGGTGGAGGTGCAGGCTTTAGGTTTGGCGGTAAAGGAACACCAGCCTTAGCACACATGGCAGCTGCATTAGCTTTGGCTATTTCAAGTAATTGAGCCTTATCTGTAAGAGGAAAAATATAAAAAGGGGTTTTCTTACAAGAACATACATTTTGTATTATCTAAAATTTTATATGCTAACAAAATTCAAGACATCAATTTTACGTCATAACTTACAGCTGTGTTCAAATCACTCCTTGGCTCAAAGATTTTAAGAGAATGCTGCCTATTTAAAAAATTAAGTCCACTTTTAGCTTCCTATTCAAATACCTGAGAAAATAGCTAAATTATACAACTATAAATGATCACCTTGCCACACTCTAAGATGTACACACAACTATCAAAGCTCACTCTATTTTCCAAAATTACCCGGCCCTTAAATTACTTTCTTTCTACTCTTAACATTTTAAACCACTCTTTTGAGTATTTACAGCAATCATAACACGCTGCTCTTTCGGCAGTTGTACTATTTGGTACAACAGACACATACACATTTTATCCATATCTCTTCTACTGACTTGTAATCACTTCAAGAATTACATACTATTGCTCTGCTTTCAATACTAAACGAATGCAAAAATCTTTTACTGAACTGATGTATTCTCCCTTATGGTTCTGTTGGTATCTTTTCCCTTAGACAACACAACTTGGAACTACTGGAATAACGTCAGTAGTCACGCATTACTCAACAAGCTTTAATCATCTCTGTGCCTTCTTAAAATCAGGAGAAATTAGAGCACTTTATTTTTCAAGGAAAGCAAATTATTAAAACCACTTTATCAAACTTCACTTTACATTACTTTGCTACCATCACCTACCCAGGTAAACAACTCCCCAAATACCAAATCCCCTAATCACTTCCATTACTCCATTATACCAATTAAAATTATCTTCACAAACTTTTAACAGCCCTACACTGTCATTTTAAAATATGTAACATTTTTAAAAAGAAACATTGTTAATATTAGGCTTATTTACAACAGGATTTATGTTGAATATACAGTAGCAATCTGAGCATATACTAGCCTTGTCTTTAACTGGACTTCTTTCTATTTCTGTTTTTGGTTAGGGGAGATAGTTCAAGCAAAAGAAGACGTTTAAGTATAAAAACACCTCGGTTCTACTACACTCCAAAGCAGCTCTTTTTAACTCAAACTACAAATGTATCCATCCCTACATTTTCTAAACACAAACTAATGTAATTATAAAATTCAAAAAGAAATATCCTGAACCAATACCCAAAATACTCCATTTGACTCCAAAATCAGAGAACTCAGACTTAAATCATTGTCACACTAACATTACATTTTAAAATGACTTACTCAAATCTGTCAGACGTTTAGGTGATCTGCCTCTCTCTGAAGACCTGGATCGTTTACGACGTAGGGGAGATCTGCTAAACCTTCTTCTCAAGGGTGTCCGTGATCGCCGTAATCTGACTGGTGATATACTGAAGCTTCGTCTTCTTACCACAGACCTTGATCTTCTCCGACGGCTCGGGGTGCGACTCCGACGGCTCGGGGTGCGACTCCGTCGGCTCGGGGTGCGGCTCCGTCGGCTCGGGGTGCGGCTCCGACGGCTCGGGGTGCGGCTCCGTCGGCTCGGGGTGCGACTCCTTCGGCTCGGGGTACGGCTCCTTCGGCTCGGGGTGCGGCTGCGTCGGCTGGGAGAGATGCTAAAGCTCCTTCTCCCCACAGATCTAGATCTTCTTCGCCTACTCGGGGTATGACTCCTACTCCGCCGACTAGGGGTGCGACTGCGAGCTCTGGCCGTTTTCCTGTTATCCCTGGAGCTTGATCTTTTCCTTTTTCTTTCCCTGGACTTGGATCTGTGCTTTGGAGATCTTTTGCGCTTCTCTTTTGATACAGATCGCCTTCCTCTAGACTTTGATCTTGACCTGCTGCTCCTCCTCCTGCGTCTTGAACGTGACCTTGAACGTGTTTGAGAGCGATGAGACTTGGACTTAGAAGACCTCTTCCTTGCCCTAGAACGAGATTCACTGGTACGCTTGCGTGATTTGTGTTCAGAAGACTTGGACCGCTTACTTCGAGATCTTAACGAAGAGTCTCTTTTCTTCTCTTTCTCACCTTTATCACGGTTCTTATTTTTCTTGCTTTTTTCATGTGTGTCCTTAACTTTTACAACAATTTCATAATCATCCTTTTCCTCTGAAGATGACTCTGAAGCTCTTTCTGGTATACTAATTACAACTGGACTGGCAGTAGATTTGTCACGTTCAACTTCACTTGCAAGCACAGGTCCTTCAATACCAGCTCTCAGGCTTGTAAGACGTTCCATGTCCTTAGGAAGTAATGGTCTCACTAAATCTGCTTCATTAATATCATCAATATTGGCAGAAAATCCAGATTCAGGCAATGTCTCTTTAGTAGGGAGAGGTACTTCTTTATCTTCACTACTCTCTTTAGGGCTGAGAGCAACTGCTAATGTCTGGTCACTCTCTTTTATAGGTAATGGTCCTTCTGCATCATTACAAATGAAGTTATTAGATGGTAACTCAAAATGAATGTCTTTAGCAGGCAAAGGTCCCTCTATGTCAGCCTCACTACCACCACTGGGGCTGGTGGAAATCACCATGTCATGTTCGGTATCTTGAGTATTTAAAGATACTTCAACATCATACTTACTAACTGAACTGAGAGCAGATACTGTGGCAAATTCAATACCCTTACTTGTTCCCATTGTATCAGGTTCGAGAACAAGGGGACCAGCAGAAGACAGAGTTCCTTCTTCGTCAGCTTCACTAACACTAGGGCAGGTATCCAATACTGTGCATTGTTTAGTCTCACTGATGGGCAAAGTTTTCTCTTCACCCATTTCACCAACAGCCCCAGTGCTGGCAGCAGACACCATGCTATGTTCCATCTCTTTAGCAATTAAATGATTATTTATATTAAGGTCTCTACATATACCATGTTCACTTTCATAAGAGTCACTCTTCAGATGTTCTTCAGCATGTGGTGCTTCATCTGAGTGCATGAGAACCTCCTGCATGCCAATCTCTGGGGCAAGATTTTGATCACCAGATATTACATTCATTCCTTTTACAACACTAGACATCAGCACTGGCATAGACTCTAAAACCATCTCAGTTGGTGTTTGAGTCTGCTCTGAGACAATGACAGCAGGCTCTGAGACTATCACTGTGGATTCTTGGACAGAAAGAGACGGTTCTGAAATGTTAGGTTGAAGGACTGACACTGCTGGTTCCAGGACAGGCACAGCAGGCTCCGGGGCAGCAACTGGCACAGGAATGGTAACACGCTCTGGCTCGACCAAGGCCAGGGGCTCTGGGACAGCCTCAGCTGGTGGCCCAAGGACAGCCTCAGCTGGGGGCCCAGGGAGAGCTTCAGCCAGAAGCCCTGGGACAGCCAAAGCCAGTGGCCCAGGGACAGCTTCATTTTGGGGCTCTGGGATAGGCTCAGCTGGGGGCTCCAGGACAGCCTTGACTGGGGGTTCCAGGACAGCCTCAACTGGGGGCTCTGGAACAGCTGCAGAAGGCAACTCAGAGACAGCCATGGCTGACAGCTCTAGAGTATTCTGTGATGGCTCTGAAATAGTTGCTGCAGGTCCCAGGTGGGACACAGATACCTCTAAGACACCATGTCCTGAGGCTCTCATTGAATCAAAAGTTTCTGCTGTCTCTGACATAATAGAAGGATCTGATGTTAACATAGTTGGTTCAGCTGACATTATGGTAGTTTCAGATACCATGTAAGTTACTGGCCTCTCTGGAACAACTTCATGCTCTTCTGCTATTGCAGCAGACTCTATAGGTGTGGATGTAATTGAAGACTCTGGCTCCAGTGCTGGCTCTGGAACAGTCACGACAGCCTCTGATGCTAATACTGAAGGGTCTGATGCTGACACTGAGTAATTTGCAGGAGCTACTGAAGGTTCTGAAATCTCACTTTGACTTGCAGGAGGTTCAGACAGAGCTACAGATTCTTCAGAAGGCAATGCTGGCACCTCAGTAGGCCAAGTATTTTCAGCTGCTAATGCTGACTGCTCAGTGGGTAATGCTGGGCCCTCTGGTGGTTCCTCAGGAGGAAGTGGTGGTGTCATTGGTGGTTCTTCAGGTGGCAATGGTGGCATTGTTGGAGGCTCTTCAGGAGGCAAGGGTGGCACCATATATGCCTCTGTATATGTATCAGTGTAAGAATCGGTGTAAGAATCAGCTGCCATAGACATCATTGAACGATCAGCAGTGTAAGATGACATCATAGTCCGGTCGGCTGCAGAGTACGACGACATCATAGTTCGGTCAGCAGCAGAGTACGATGACATCATGGACCGGTCAGCACCCATGGACATCATTGATCGGTCAGCCATTGGAGACATCATGGAGCGCTCATAAGCTGACATCATAGAGCGCTCATAAGCTGACATCATGGAGCGCTCAGCCATAGGGGACATCATGGAGCGCTCATAGGCTGACATCATGGAGCGCTCATAGGCTGACATCATAGAACGCTCAGCCATAGGGGACATCATCGAGCGCTCATAAGACATCATAGAGCGCTCATAAGATGACATCATGGAACGTTCTGCAGCATAGGACATCATCATAGAACGTCTTGATGCTAACATCAGGGGTCTAGGTGCTAACCTATATGGCCTGGGGGCAACCCTATAAGACCTGGGTGCTATTCTGTAAGGTCTAGGTGACATCCTATAGGGATCAGGAGTTAGTCTATAGGGATCATGGCCTAATCTATAGGGGTCTTGCCCTAATCTGTAGGCATCATGACCTAGCCTGTAAGGGTCATGACCTAACCTATAAGGATCCTGAGCCAACCTGTAAGGATCCTGAGCTAACCTGTAGGGATCAGGAGATTTTGAACCCATCATAGCAGAATCTTGGGTACTAGATGCTAACATTTGGGCATCCATGGTACCAGACGCTAACATCTGGGCATCCATGGTGCCAGAAGCTAACATTTGAGAGTCCATAGTGCCAGATGCTAACATCTGGGAATCCATAGAGCTAGTTGCTAACATCTGGGAGTCCATGGTGCTGGTCGCTAACATCTGGGAGTCCATGGTGCTGGTCGCTAACATCTGGGAGTCCATGGAGCTGGTCGCTAACATCTGGGAGTCCATGGAGCTGGTCGCTAACATCTGGGAGTCCATGGAGCTGGTCGCTAACATCTGGGAGTCCATGGAGCTGGTCGCTAACATCTGGGAGTCCATGGAGCTGGTCGCTAACATCTGGGAGTCCATGGAGCTGGATGCTAACATCTGGGAGTCCATGGAGCTGGTCGCTAACATCTGGGAGTCCATGGAGCTGGACGCTAACATCTGGGAGTCCATGGTGGTGGACGCTAGCATCTGGGAGTCCATGGTGGTGGACGCTAGCATTTGGGAATCCATAGTGTTGGATGCTAACATATGGGTCTCCATGGTGTTAGAAGCTAACAAATGGGATTCTTGGGCCATCAAGGGATCCACTCCTACTGTTATAGAAGTCTCCCCCACTAATGTAGTAGGCAGCTCCTGTGCTACCGTATTATAGGATTCCAGCGCTGTCGTCGAGGGCACCTCCAGGGACTGCGACACGGTCATCGTTGACAGCTCCGTTGTTGTCACCACAGACTGAACAGAGATCTCCAGCGCCACAGTTGCCACAGGCTGCCCAGGCAACTCTGGCGCCCCAGGCTGCCCTGGCAACTCCAGAACCCCTGTTGCCAGAGGCTGCCCCAAAAGCTCCAGTGCTCCAGCTGCCCCAGGCTGCCCCGAGAACTCCAGCGCCCCAGTTGCCATGAGCTGCCCAGGCAACTCCAGTGCCCCAGTTGCCACAGGCTGCCCAGACAACTCCAGTGCCCTAGTTGCCGAAGGCAGCCCTGGCAACTCTGGCACCCCAGTCACCGAAGGCTGCCCTGGCAACTCCAGCGCTGTCGTTGCCACTGGCTGCCCTGGCAACTCCAGCACCATCGCTGCCTCAGGCTGCCCCAGCAACGATGTTGCCGTTGTCACCTCAGGCTGCCCAGGATGTTCCACCGCTGTCATTCCCACAGGCTGCTCCAACTCTGTCGCCGTCACAGGTTGCTCGGTCAACTCCATTGCTACTGTTCCCGCAGGCTGCCCTGGCATCTCCTGTGCCATCACAGGTGGCTCTGGTACCTCCTGTGGTGGCTCCAATTCCATGGATGGTGCTGGAAGCCCTGGCAATTCCTGTGACAACTGTGGCACTGATGTCACTGAGGGCCCCGGCAACTCAGGCACTGCTGTCGCAGGGGGCCCTAGCAACTCAGGCAATGGGGTAGAAGGGGGCCCTGGCAACTCTGGCACCGGGGTAGCAGAGGGCCCAGGTAACTCCAGCACTGGAGTCACAGGGGGCCCCTGCAACTCCGGAATGGAGGTCGCAGGTGGCCCCGGCAACTCCATCGCTGAGGCCACCGACGACTCCGGCAGCTCCAATGTTGTGGGCTTGGGCAGCTCCAGCAACTCCTGTGATCTTGTCACGGATGAATCTGCAGTTTCCGATGGTACTTCAACAGGCTGCTCTGGCAATCTTAGTACTTCAGTTGCTGAAGACTCTGGAAAATCCATTGTCATCGATGTGCTTGGCTCAGGGAGTACCTCAGTAGGTTTCTCTGATGATACAAGGGTTTCTGATGGCTCTAACACTTTTGCTACTGGAGGCTCTAATGTGATCTTTGATGGCTCTGGAGGTGTGCTCTCCCAAGATTTCAGCACAGACTTCATCTGACACTCCACTGACATTGTTACAACTGGCTCAGATGACTTTAGCACTACTGTTGAAGTAGGCACTGGTGCTGTTGAAAAAGCATCCAGAATCTTTGTCATGGGTTGTTCCAGCGTTACTGCCACAAACTGCTCTGACTGCACAGAGATTACTGATGTGGATGCGACTGCCAGTTCTGCAGTTTTTGCGGCTGGCTTCAGAGTTTCTAAGGTGTGTGGCTGGGATCCCTCCATTGATACTATAGGAGGTTCTAGCACAACTGAAGGAGTTTCACTGGTCTCAGATGAACCAAAAGCTCTTATAGGATGCTCCAGTGCCATCTCTGAAGGTTCGGAATCAAACTTTAAAAAGGAATCTGATTCTAAATCCATGTTCTCTTCATGATGTGATTTCAGCTTTGATTCAGATTCTTCTGGCTGTCTTTTATACTTTTTTTCCTTTTCTTTCTTCTTTTTCTTCTTTTTATTTTTGTGCTTTTTATGCTTCTTTGACTTTTTGGTGGGAACTTCATCAGTAGGATCTGTTTGTACAGACACACATCTACTTTTTCTAGAGGCCTCCTTCAAGTCTGAAATTAAGAGGAATTAATTTTAATTTGTCAAAAAATTCCTCAAAGTAGGTTTAGATATATCATACAAGCCAAGATTTATATTCCATGTTAAGATACCACAAAAAGTGACCAAATCTGTTTTTCATTAAGTCAATTATCTGAAGACTAACACTTTCCCAATACTTCTATAATTAAAGCCTGGGTTGCCCTGACTGGTGTTGCTCAATGGACTGAATGCCAGTCTGGAAACTAAAGGGTTGCTGGTTCAGTTCTCGGATAAGGAACATGCCTGGATTGAAGAGCAGGTCCTTAGTAGGAGGCACAGAAGTGGCAACCACACGCTAATGTTTCTCTCCCTCTTTCTCCCTCCCTTCCCCCCTCTCTAAAAATAATAAAATCTTTAGAACATATTAAGGCCTGGGTTAAAATCAAGTTCTTAGTTTGCAACAAAATCTTTTAGAATTACATTAAAATGTTTCAACTGGGGGAGGAATAAAATAAAATGCTTCAACTAAATTCATTTAAAACAATCATTTTCTGCAGCCCTCAAATTATAGCAAATTACTTCTAATCTACACTTATAAATGAATCTTTCATATTATCAATTGTTAGAATTCCCGTTAAAAACACATGTGGAATTTTCATGCTTATGTGAATTCTCCATGGGCTTCAGCTTTTTATTTTCTTCTCTTAAAAAAATACTTTATTGTTTTGACTATTGATAACTCCCAATTATACGGAAAGCAATACTGCACTGGATCTGGAATAAACAGTCTGCTTTTGGATGCTGAATCAACCCACCCACTCAGTAGATGAATGGACTGGGCCAAATTACTAACACTGTCTCCCAGAATTAAATGATGAAGTGAGATTAAACAGACAATGTACACTGAATAATGCATACACAGTAAGCTTTCAGCAAATGGTAGCTTTCAGCAAATGGTAGTGATTACTTTTACATAAAGATCTGAACAACACATGTAAAGAAACACCATTAGGAGCTTGAATTTATCTTATCACACTTATGATAACATCCTTTCCCACAATAATCTTGTAAAATTACTAATAATCTTGTAAAATTACTAAGAAACAACTTTTCTAATGACTATTAAGAAAAAAAAGTCATTTTGGGAAGAAATTTCTTACAGCTTCTAACATGTAACTTAAGAATATTTCTATTTGCATATCTGAAAAGTGGCTTATATTCCACTTTATAACCAGACAGGATTTACTCTAGTGCCAGTATCAAAATAGATAAGCCTTCGAGATCCCAGAATTGGCTGTTCAGAAACCTATGCCATTAAGCTTTTTTTCTTAATGTTTTTTAAAAGTTTATTTATTTTGGGGAGAGAGGGAGAAAGAGAAACATCAATGTGTAGTTGCTTCCACATACCCCCCACCCCGAGTGGGGACTTGGCCCACAACACTGGCATGTGACCTGGACTAGGAATTAAACCAGCTACCCTTTGGTTCACCAGCCAGCACTCACACCAGCCAGGGCTAGGGTTTTGAGGGGGGGGAAAAAAAAAACACGTAACAAGACCTATTCCAAAGCAAAACTATTCATTTTCTACCAACTGTTTATTATGCACCAAACAGTTAGCTAAGCTATGCTTCCATCAAGAAAAAGTTGAGAGCCCTGACCCATGTGGCTCAGGTTTGGCATCTTCCTGCAAAGCCACCAGTTCAATTTCCGGTCAGGGCACAGGCCTGGGTGGCCGGCATGGTCCCAGTTAGGGTACACACAAGAGGAAATAGATTAATCTTTCTCTCCCTCCCTTAATCTTTCTCTAAAATTAATTAAAGAAAATCTTTTAAAAATAAATTTAAAAAAAAAAAGGCTAGAACCATGAGTTTAAATATATATAACTAAGGTCTGGTTTTTTTACCATACCCTACACCAAAAATAAAATTTAAATTTAAAAGATTTTTATAATGGTGGGGTGGGCTGGGATGGGAGTAAAAGGCAGAAAACTGAAGTTGAACAATTAAATTTTAAAAAAATTTTTAAAAATTTATAACGAAAAGCCATACCCCACATTTTCCAAAACTAAATGAAGATAGTGTAATTTTGTGATAACACTTTCAATTCTAAGCACCAATTATTTAATCAATTCTAAAAATGCTACATATCCAAGAAGTGATTCCTTCGTATTCACTGCAATTTTAAGAGAGGGTAAACACAGCCCTGGCTGGTGTGGTTCAGTGGATTGAGCGTGGGCCTGCAAACCAGAGGATCGTGGTTCGATTCCCAGTCAGGGCACATGCCCAGGTTGCAGGCCAGTTCCCAGCAGGGGATGCACTAGAGGCAACCATATATTGATATTTCTTTCCCCCTCTCCTTCCCTTCCCCTCTAAAGATAAATAAATTATTTACACACACACAAAAAAGAGAGGATAGATGCAAATCAAGGCAATCTCTAGACATACTTTTTAAAATAAAACCTCCCAGGGCTTTAAAGTCATTACAAATGTGGTCCGGGCTCCTGTACCTTCCAAAATGGACATTTAAACAATTGTTAAATAAAAACCCACTTTCGAAATCCTGGCACTGAGGCACAAGACTAAATCAAATAAAGTCAATCCACCACCAAAGCAAACAAGTTCATAAATGCTCATATTTCAGTACACTCATATTTTCAAATGAGTCAAAGTCTTCAACAGAACAATTAAACCGAAACTTTGACTGAAGTTTTAGATATAATGAACATTTTAAATACCATACATTCAAGAAAAATACTTTTAACCCTTTTAAAATCTTCAAGTTTTGAGATAGCTGATTATTTCCAACTTACCTGGTTTACAGCGTAGTTCTGTATCTAAGACCCCAGAAAGTACTTCCTCTATCTTCTGAACTATTTCTTCATTTGGTAGGCTCCTGCCAGAGGCAACTGCATCACCTGCCTGGTTTCCTTCAATAGGTGTATTTGTTTCACCATTGAGCTGGCCTTCACTCCTTCCACTTGACAAGAAAAGTTATCAAAATTCATTAATACTTTTTACCACATCATACAATAAGTTAACATTTGTAATTCAATTGATTAAAATAACCTCATATTAGCATTTCTCACCATTTTTGTATTTCTTTCAGATGCTATTTCCTACTAGTAGTGCTTCCTTGACACTATCTACTAATAGTCGCACACTTTTACTTTTTTACAAATAAAGTTTTCAGAACTGTGAAAGTTAAGAAAAAGTCTTTGACACAGGTTTCTAAGCTTACCTTTTCTAAAAACAAAATACTACTAGAAATATGAATTAAGACTCCAGTTACCTGCATATTTATCTCAGGACAGAAAAGTCATCAAAAGAACAGAAGCTATAGCTACTATAAAGCCACACCTGTCCATGGATCACTGTCATCAACAGCGTCATGGACATAAAACAAGCCACAGACACATGTCAAATAAAAAGGGTAATATGTAACCTCTGATCAGACTTCTACTGATCAGTTAGTAAAATGACAAGAAGCTTTAAAACAAAAACACACTTATTTAATTTTTACCCCGTTATCAAAAATTCTAGTATTAAATTTCTGGAGCCCAAAACAATTCATGTAAAACAAGTGACAATTCATTTATACCAACAGTAAATGAATGAATGGCTTATTATATTTTCAGTTCACAGGGCCAGAAATTTTTAATTGAGGTAAAATCAGTGTGTGTGTGTATTCATAAAAGTTTCAGGCGTACAATATTATAATTCAATGCCTGTATACACTACAAACAGTCAACACCAGAAGTCTAGTTACCATCCATGGCCTTCCAACTGACCCCCCATCACCCATTCCTCCCTCCCCCAACCTTTCTCATAGCCACCAATCTGCTCTGTGTATCCGAATGTTTTTGTTTTCTTTGTTCATTTGTTTGGGTTTTTTGAAAGAATCTTAACAGGCATAAAAACATGTCACTTACCTAGTCATTTTTACTATTTTTTATAGATTTCCAAAATTGTTTTGAAAAAGTTTTTCAACAATTCTTTTAACTTAATCTAACTCAAGTTTTAGCTAACGAAACAGGTCAAATAATTATGCTCCACTACTTTACAGAAGTCTGAACGGTCAAAAAAACAAATAAAAATCAGTAGTTACCTAAACGTTATTAAGGAACATTTGACTTTTTAATACAATGAACCATGTAAAAATGGTTCAAGTCTAATCATAAGGTGACTATGAATGTCACAAGGTTCTACATTTTTGAAACCCATTTAACCCTAACATAAAACTCTAAGATCAGCATTATTATTCTGATTTTATAAATGAGGAATATGAGACACAGAGAAAACAAGAAACCTAGCTGAAGGTCACACAGCTATCAAGAGGTGAAGCTGGTATTCACAACCAGAGCTCATACTCTTAGCCCCTATCCACATATAACAGTCAATTTTAATTATCTAAATGTCTGTCTCCTTACCCAAACTGACAAACGTAAAAGCAGATGGGAAAAATGAAAAATAAAGCTCACTTAAGTGGCAAATAATCAAAAATCTGTTTTTAGACTGATAATGTATTACAAGTTACTTGAGAGGTTCAATATTTCTCTAGTGATAAAGTGCTTTTTAATATTATTTGCAAAAATTCCTTCAGGGCTTATTTTACACTTTCCTAAACACTTATACACACATAATTACCTCGTTAAAAAAGCAACATTTAAAAAATAAAAAAGTACAACAAAAAAATCTATGAAAACGTAATCATTTTAAAGTGATGTTATTTATCTCAAACACTGAAATAAGATTTCAAATACCTAAATATCCATCAACAACACATTTCTACAACAAAATTCCATTAAAAATGTCCAATGCAATACTAAGATTGTGGTAAGACATACTTATTTACATTAGGTGGGGAAAAAAAACACCAAACAAAATAATCACATTTTACAAAACACGTATGTTCATCTGTGCACAAAGGGGAGAAAAAAACAGAACATCAATAACTAAGTAGTGGTTTTCCAATTTCCTTTTTTTCCCCTTAAATTTCTACAACCAAACTTATTTCCTAATATAAAAACTGATTTCTAAAAAGTGTAAAAGACTACACAATTACTTATTGCATGCACCTACTGTTTTCAAAAATATATATTCCCTTAGCTCAGGTCTTTCTCTTATCTCCCCCAAAATACGAGCGTATAACAAAACTTTAAAAAAAAAAAAAAGAATTCAGCAAGCAGATCTATTTCACACTTAAAAATATATATATCCTCTGAAAATAACAATCCAGATAGTACTAGTCCATTTGCCCCAGTGACCTTACGTTAATATGAGCACTTAATTTACAAATACGTTTTCGGCCGATTTTCAAGTTCGCTTACTGCTCTCGCTCTGAACTTTTAAAATACAACTAGCAAAAACATCTGTACTCGAAACAAGTATTTACATTATACAAAGCAAAAACACTAAGACAACCAGTGAACAACATGACCCACGCTAGTTTCCGTTCTGGGTCAACAACACTTCTGTGGAAATCTCTTCCCGTTTAAATTCGGTGGAACCAAGAATAAACTACGTAGAGTCCACCAGCAATGCCAGAACTGACATGTTTTTCACGTATGTCCATTGGAACAAGAGTCGCAAATAAAAATCTACCTCTACAGCAAGGCCACTTTCCACTTGCTAAATTAAGAAATTATTCATAATTCAAAGTCCCCTTCCATCCTCCCCTCGGCTACTCTGTCAAAGTAGCCAACATTAATTTGAGCTGCTGTACTTTGAATTTCTAATCGATTAGAACGCTACCTGGTGAAAGACACAAGACACCGGGGCCCAAATAATCTAATTAGAGGATTCCCGACCCCGAGACGCTCCAAAGCAGGACAAAGCGGGTTTAAGTTTACTCGAGAAACGGCCGGTAGAGACCCTTTCCGGCCGCGGGCACCGGCCGGCGAAATCGACGGAGGCTGAGAGGGGGAGGGGGACGCGGCGACGGAGGAGGAGCCCAGGAGGAACTAGGCCGTCGCCGGCGCACGACCAGGCCGACCGCAGCGAAAGGGAAGGGGACGAGCAAACGGTGGGGAAAGGTGAGCGCCTGAACCCGGTTCCAGGAGCGAAGTCGGGGTTAGGGCGGAAAAGGCGAAGTTCCGTGCTGGGCAGGGAGCGGATGGGGGGGGGGTGGAAAATGGATCCCAGGCCCAGGCGGGGCCGTAGCGGGGCCTGAGGCGAGGAACGACGGCGCCTCTGAATAAAGGTGCCATGGAGGGCTACGCGGGGCTCTATGGGTCCCTTGGGGGCAGAAGAGACTGGGAAACGCGTACCTGGAAAGCTCCTGTTGAATTTCCCGGAATTTACTGACCACGAACGACCTAAAAATCTGCTCGATGTTGGTCGCCATGGCGTCCGCTCCGTTCTCTCAACTCCTCCTCGCTAGTCCTCCAGGCTCCCAGAATGCCTTGGGCGGAGGCACAGCGGCCAATTCCGTCTGTCGCCGTCCTGATTGGCTTCTGTTGGAACGCCCGGAGCTGCACGCTCTGCCGTTGGACCAATCAGTGAGCACGGGCCTGCTGTCCTTCGCTGTTTCTGAGCGGCTCAGGGAGAGGTGCTGACGTTTGCGCCGCGCACGACTCTGTCCGCCATGTTAGTGACTGACGCAGGCGCCATTACAGGAGAAGTCTCTCGACGAAATTTTTGTCAGCTTCTTAGTCCCCAGCGGTGTGTGGAGGAAGCTTAAGAGGCTTCGGCAGCTAAACGCCCGACACTAAATACCATGAGCAAAGGGAACAAAAAGGGCAACAGTCCCAAGTTGTTCAGGAAACTGAACCCGGAAAAGCATTCATTAGCGCCCGCCCCCACTGAATCAACACGAATATGATTATTCCCCACCTCCCCTATGATGTCCTATAATCGGGCTTTGTTTTGTTTTGTTTTTTTAAGCAGGAAGTCTCGAGCGACCTGCGTTCAAAGCCTGGTGAATTCTGGACAGGAGCCAAGCGAATTCTGTCTGTCGCTGCTTAATCCTGACTCGTTAGCAACACACTATTAACTACATGTGGACTAGTGTCTAGGGTGCCCCCCTCCTCAAGCTGAGGATCACGGGAAGGGAAAGGGACGTCGGGTAGCACTTGACCCCAAAGTGTTAAATCGTAAACGCGCACAAACTAGATGGCTATGCCCCGGTACTGAGCAGCTGCCGCGCCCGAGAGCCAGAGGAAAATCTCACTGAGCTAATTCGCTGGGGGGAGGGGGGAACCAAGGTGCCAAGCTGACCAATGAGAAGGCGAGGACTCGCGGGTGGGCGGGCCCGGGCGGGCGCGCCCGGGATCCCTATCGGCTTACTTCCGGCGCGGCGCGCGGGCAGGAACGTGGGTACCGCGACCAAGCTGTCTTCGTCTACCTGGCGGTGCGTGAGGTCTCACAACCACTAAGTAAAGTACATCTGTGCTTGATGTGGGGACTTCCTGTTAGGAATTGAATGAATCCGTAGGGAAGGGTTTGGCTATAGGAATTTGCATCTTTTAAATGTCGTGGGTGGGGGTAGACCACGTGCTTTTCCCTTTTAACTGAAGTTTACCTGCTTTCTAAGATTCGGGGCCTTTTGTACGTGCATGCTATTTTAGGTCATAAGCTTAGATTGCCTATTCTATTTTATTATGCACCCATGGTCTCTAGCAGACAAGTGCACACTTCTGCATTTGTTTTGTGCTGTATACTACTCACCAAGCCCATGGAAATCCAGGCATTACGTGGCTCGCATATCTCACTAATCTACTCTAATGACTAAGGCCCTGCAGGAGTCGTCCCAGAGGGACGGAGTCTCAACCCAGAGCCAGGCCCCCTCACCTCTAGGTGTGGATTGTTCAGGCCGAGGCGTCGCCTCCTCTAATGGCAACTAAATTTAAAGCTGTTTTATTTCAACACACATGGCAGATCTGTGATTCCCATTAAACTAAAATAGCTTTTACCTCTCTGAGATGATCATTTGGTAATTTTTCCTCCTCAGATTTTCAGTGATCACCATCTCAATTGTTAACAGTGGCTTCACCGCCTCTAACTCTGACTTCCAGCGAGCTCCTTAACCCAGTTCCTCAGTTTATTTGCCGGGAGGGGTGGTGACAGTAGCTACCTCATAGAATTGTGCAGTTTAAGTGCGATGACTCCTGTTAAGCACTTGGAATGTATCATCCAGCACCCAGTGAGTGCTGGGAGAGTGGCAGTTTTTTGTATCATCATCTTAGGTTTTTACTTACAGGTGTGATCCCAGCATCTCACAGGAAGTTAGACTTCAGTGAGAAGTCAGAGCTTCAGTTATCTTTTTCCTGTTACCAGTTTGTCTTCTGCATAATTAAATGTCTTCTGAAAATTACTAAATTAATGTGGCAAATTATTTGGGGGTGTTGCTTTTCTCCTGTTAGAACTTTTTTCTATCTCTAAAGTATCGATTTTGATAAAAGCACATAATAAAATATAAGGTGGCACTTACTATTGCTGAATGTCACAAATTGTGTTGATTGTTTATATATGTTATTTAGTCCATCTTTGGGTAGCCTTACTGTAAGGCAGGTTTTCTTCCATCTTTTAAGATGTGAAGAAGTTGAATCACAGACGGAGCTTACCAAGGTCACACTGCTCCCGTCGGTTGAGAGATCGCTGTGGCGCCTGTCCTGCTCTGCGCCAAATGCCAGGATGCCACAAAATGTGTTCAGATTGGATTTCTTGCTCCTTTCCCACTTTTCTAATGTACTGTACTAACTTAAATCGGGTCGGCAAACTGTGGCCTTTGTGCCAGTCCTTCCTGCCACCTGTTTTTGTACAGCCCATCAAGTAAGAATAGCTTTTACATCATTAAGCAGTTGGAAAAAAATTAAAGGAAGACATGTGAAAACAGACATTTTTGCAAGCAGACATTTTTGCAACATGTGAAAATTATAAAATTCAAGTTGCAATGTCCATGAATAAAGTAATTGACACATAGCCCTGCGTATTCTTTACAAACCTCTGATTGCTTTTTGTTACTTAGAAGCAGAGGTCAGTGATCTGTCACCTGCAGCCATGGCCTATTGTAAGTTTTTACTGGACGTAGTTATGTTCGTTTACTTGGGTCTCGTCGCTGGCTGCTTTCATGCTACGGTGGTGGCGAAGTTCAGGAGTTGTAACAGACTATGGCCCTCAAAATCTATGAGACTTCAGGGTTTCAAAACAGTCATTTTAAATTCTGGTCTAGATTTAAACATCAAGATCCATGTTTAACTGAGGCTTGGTGATTATTATATCTTGTAAAAGCGAAGCCCAAAGAAGGGTTGTTAATCACAGGAGAATTTTCTTTAAGTCAAGAAGTCAGTCGTCGTGTCTCTCCTTCACTTAGCTCTCTCCTCCAGTCTGCCCCATTTTGCAAACCTTCCCTATTCCTCAGGAATACAGTTGTATTTGTCAAATTACACATCGTAATTTTTTACAATTATTTTATTGCTCAAGACGAGTTGTAATTTCGTACTAGTGGATCGGTAGCGTCCATGATATTTAGAGGTTGTGATTATTGAAGTATGTGCGTTCTGAACCATCACCTGTGGTTTTCTTCCTGCAGTTTCCATTTTCCTTGGATTCCTGTTTGTGGGCAGCATGGCAGCGCGAGTCCTTGTGATTGGCAGTGGAGGGAGAGAGCACACGCTGGCCTGGAAACTGGCACAGTCTAATCACGTCAAACAAGTGTTGGTTGCACCGGGAAATGCAGGAACTGCCTGCTCCAAAAAGATTTCAAATGCTGGTAATCATGTTTTCTTTCAAGTGGGGAGTGATAGTTAATAATGACAAACGATGAACTCTCAACTACATCTGTTGTGCATAAAGTCAATGGCTATGCAGATTTGAATGCTTTTCATAACTGTAAAACTTACATGGTAATTTGAATACTTACCATGTATTATAAATTTAAGGCATACTGCTGTTCAAAGTGTAGCATTTCCTTAGCTTAAATTATTTTGAACCTTACAAAACACATCCATTTAATAAGTCACCGGAGCCTAATATAGGTTAAAGGCATTTTTTTTTTAATTTATTGATTTTAGGGGGACAGCAGAGAGAGGGAGAAACATCAGTTTATTGTTCCACTCATTTGTGCATTCATTGGTTGATTCTTGTATGTCCCCTGACTGGGGATCAAACCTGCAGTGTTGGTATATCAAGAGGGTGCTTCAACCAACTGAGCTACCCAGCCAGGGCTAAAAGCATTTTAATGTACATTTTGGGTTATGAAAAGTTGAGCATTTCTATCAAATGTCAGCGTTGGTCATTCTAACTCCACAATAGGTCTCAAACTTTATCCCTTCAAGTGGTAAAAAAAAAAAAAGATCAGTTCTTATGTTACATTAAACTCTTCAGTGGCTTCCCATAGTACTTAGAATAAAACTCACACTCCTTAATGGTCCTTACAAAGCCCTTTGTGACCTGGTCTCTGCCTGCCTTCCAGTCTGATCTTTTATATCCTTCGTTTCCTTTTTGCTGCTCTGTCCGTGCAGCCAGTCCTGCCAGCTTCCCAAACAGAGCTGCCTTGGACTCGGCATTTGTTCCCACCCCAGCGTGACTGGCTGCTCATTATTCAGGTCTCTCAACTTACATGCTACCTGTCTCAAAGAAGTCTTTCCTAAAGTTTCTACTAAGTAAAGCATGTCCATACAAGGACATGCTTTTTATTTGTTTTCAATTACAAACTTTTGTGTCTAACTTCTCTGTAGTGTATTTTCTATCTCCATTTTCTCCCTGTAACATAAGCTCTTGAATATAAGCTGTATGAGAGCAAGGAACTCGACCCGTTGTTTTTGGTTTTTGGGGGGGGGGGTTCTTGGTTGGTTGGTTGGTTGGTTTTGGTTTGTTGGTTGGTTGGTTTGTTTTACACTGTGCACCTGCCAGGCCTTATGTGGTATGATCTGTATGGAGAGAACATGACCCAGCAAGCTGCAAACTAGGAAGGTAATTGCATATACAGAACAAAAAATAAGGATAATAAGAAAATAAGATGACACCCTGGCCAGGGAGCTTAGTTGGTTTGAATATTTTCCTGATACACCAAGGTTGCAGGTTTGGTCCCCAGTCAGGGCACATACGAGAATCAACCAATGCATAAATAAATGAGTAGAACAACAAACTGATGTTCCTGCCTCCCTCCTTCCCCCTCTCTTTCTCCCCCTAAAAATTAGCAAGTAAAAAAAAAAAACTTTTTAAGAAAATAACATGAAAAATAATATCTGCTCCCCTAGGATCTTCTTAGGGGTGAGATGTTGTAGCTGCTTATTGAAGAACTGTCACATTCTATTTAGAAGCAACTGATATCATGCAGGCCAGCCCATGAAAATCTGGGATTGTCATGAGGCTGCTGCCACTTGCAGACACAGGTTTGGTATATCCTCTTCCTCTCGCCACCGTCTGCTATGCAGGGACGTCAGCTCTGCACAGCCCCGTTGGGTTTGCAGCTACTAACTACTCTTCAGGCAGAGTTTCCGCTGCCTGAAGAGTGGTGATGCAGATACAGGGGAGCAGGAGAGCACCTGGAGAAGAACCCACGCCTGTATATGGTTGACCCTACTACCTAGAACCCCCCTGAGGAAGCTTCCCCGGCTCAGAAAAGCCCTGCCTCGAAGTCACTTAGTTCTTGCTTGAACACCTCTTCACGAGGGCGCCCTTCCTGACTCAACTAGGAAGAGATTCCCTCTTCACCTCGGATCAGAGTTGACTAACTTGTTCACAATTGGTCATTTTTTCCCGTATTTTTACCCAACACTCGCACAGTGGGGTATAAGCATCCTAAGTGTAAAGACCCTGTTTGTGTTGACGCCTTAACCCAGTGACTAGAGCAGTCTGTAGCACGTGGTGGTTCTCGGCCAGTCCCGAATGAATGGCATGAAAAGACCAGTTTCTGAGTATATCGTGTGGTGCCCGTTTGTTTACTGTGCAGTCAGTTCTCGTGACATGAGCCCCGTGGGCTAGAAGTTGCTTTCCAGCTGTTTGGGAAGGTCCCCGGTATGTTCATCTAACCGGCTCGGCAGCGGCAGAGGGCTGAGCTTTGTTAGCCTGATGCTCTCTGTTTTGACTGTCCCCGTGAAACTCATCAGTACCAGGGAAAGGAAGCCAAGTTCATGGGCATAAGGAAATACAGCACCTCGCTTTCAGTGTGATACTGAGTTAACAGAATTTTTTTTGGGGGGGAGGGTGAAGGGTTTACAGGAACAACCAGAAAGGACACATGGACAAAAACAAGCAGGGGTGGAGACGGGAGGGAGGTGGGGATGGCTGGGATGGTGGGGAGGGGTGGGGGGAAAGGCAGACAACCACTTGAGTTACAATACAACTTAAAAGTACTTAATTTTAAAAAAAACAATGTTTTGAAAGTGAGGTGCATTTGTTTCTCTTTTCTGTTCACAGCCATCTCCATCAGCGACCACGGTGCCCTGGCCAAGTTCTGCAAAGATGAGAAAATTGAATTTGTGGTTGTTGGACCAGAAGCACCTCTGGCCGCCGGTAAGTTTGTTTCTGTCCATTGTTACAGTATGTCCAGGGCAAAAGGAGTCGGGGGGTGGGGATGTCGTCATCTAATTCAATTCATTTTAGAGATGAAGATTTCTAATGTAATATTACACTGGAAAAAAGTCCTTTCACCTTCTTGAGATGTTTGTACTTTAGATTTATTTTTCCTCAAGCATCAGAAATGTGATGAAAGAGAAATCAAATTTATAGCCATGGGAACATTTTGTATGTTTTTATTGTGGTGTCTATTTAGTGATCCATACATTCGAATATAATGAATAACTCCCACTGATTTGCATCACGTGTTAGTAGCCTCTTCGTGCGTATCCTGTAGACAACATGAAAATCTTAACAGCAGCCATCTGCTGTGTCTCAGTGCGAATGAGGTCTGGCCCCAACCCTTCCGGCTGGAAGGGCACCGTGGGGCCCTCGGCTCACCAGAGGCTGCTCGCTTCCGCTTCCCTCCCCAGGAATCGTTGGGAACCTGACATCGGCGGGAGTGCGCTGCTTCGGCCCCACAGCAGAAGCAGCACAGTTAGAGTCCAGCAAAAGGTTTGCCAAAGAGTTTATGGACCGGCACGGAGTCCCGACTGCACGGTGGAGGGCCTTCACCGAGCCCGAAGAGGCCTGCAGCTTCATCCGGAGGTAGGCCGAAGGCGGCTGACCGTGGAGGGCAGCTGTTTGGTGTGGTGGTTAGATACACCGGCCACTTTTCTGTCACCAGTTTATTACGAGGTAATCGTAGGGCAGAGACTCACTCTATATTGGCTGTCATTCTTCCAACATCAGAATAAAGGGGGATTCTGTGCATATGTGGTACGATCTTGTGGCCTTGCAGACTTTTAGGTGCTGAGGGTCGGCTTGGAGAAACATCGATCTGTTGTTCCACTTACTGATGCATTATTGGTTGAGTCTTACCAATCACTAGGGATCGAACCCGCCACCTTGGAGTATCTCAGTGATGCTCTACCCAACTGACCTACCAGCCAGGGCAAGGTGAATTTTAAAAAATCTTTATTCCTGGATGATTTCTAGGGGAGAAGATACATTGGTTTTGCACTCATGCAGTCATTTCACGGCCAATCAACATACTTGTACGTGGTGGCAACTTACAAAAATAAAGGATATTGATTTTTTTAAAACAAATAATTAACCAGAGTGAGGAGACATCACTTGTCAGCCCTGCTACCCCTGCTCAACTCTCGTTCGTGAAATCAGACATCCTTGTCCATGAATGTTGACAGGCGCATGCCTTTTCCTTTTTTAAAAAAATATTTATTTGTAGAGAGAGGGAAAAGGGAGAAAGAGGAGAGAAAGATCAATGTGTGGTTGCCTCTCCTGCACCCCCCACTGGAGACTGGGCCCGCAACCCAGGCATGTGCCTTCACTGGGAATCGAACCAGCTACCCTTTCCTTCGCAGTCCAGCGCTCAATCCACTGAGCCATGCCAGCCAGGGTGGCTTTGCCCTTTTTTGTTGGCCCTTCTCCCCGTGACCTCGTATGGTTTACCATTTAGTTGAGTCAGTTTCATGGGTGTTTTTTTTTTTTTTTTTAAGGTTTTATTTACTTGATAGAGAGGGGAAGGGAGGGAGAAAGAAAGGAAGAGAAACATGGATCGGTGGCCACTCGCCTGCCTCTGACCAGGGGCCTGACCCACAGCCCAAGCATGTGCCCCGACTGGGAATCGAACCGGTGGCCTTGCAGGACAGCGCCCAGCCCACCAAGCCACACCAGCCAGGGCCGTTCCATTCGTTATTCACTCTGGGTCCTGCAGAGTTTCTTACACACTGAGTATTGTTTCCTGGTAGCCAGATGCCTTGGGTTAGCAAGGACCCTGGTACTTACTACCGTCCTTTCGGATCCCCGGTCTCACTGAACAGCAGAAGCGCCCAGCAGGTCATATGTACTTGCAGTGAGGGTCTGCGTCCCCCTGTCTGTGCTGTGCTTACACAGCCATGGTTTTTAGCTGAAAAAGTTTTATTTGTACTGTGCATAAACAATAATTTCCAGTATTATTCAAGGAAATCTTGTTTTAGCTATTTTCTTTTCCTTTCTATACAATTAAAAACAAAATAAAACTGGTACAGTGTCTATTTAAAACTCATATCCCAGGCCAAAAAGTACAAATAAAATTAAAAAGAGCAGCGTCTGTTGTGCACACTTCTACTTGAACAACTTCAGTAACTGCTGGTGAAAAGTAGGACTTTACTGGGGTCTTCGGACAAGATTTCCCTTTGCTCTTAGAATGCTTCCCCGTCGGTGACGCCCTCTGTGGGGTGAGCCTTTACACCTCATCTGTCATCTGTCATCTGTCATCCAGACTCGATCCTGGTATTCCTCCTCTTCTTCTGGTCCAGACCTTCAGGTGCGGAAGTAGCTTTCAGTTGAGGAAAGGTCATTTGTCCATAGTTGAGCTTCTGAAAGTCTTCTACCTCCCACTGGAAGTTGTAGTCCAGGAGGGGAGTTCACGCGCTAGAGCTTCAGGGCCAATGAGAAAGTCCACGGGAACCTTGCGTCGGTCAGCCTCGTTGGTCACAACCCTGGAGACCCAGTCACGGGAAAGGCGGCCACCCTGTGCGCACCTGTCATTATCTTAGAAAGAGCAGGCGACGGGAAGGGGGCTGAGCTGTGACCACCAAGGGCAGCATGATGAGAACAAGCCATAATGAATGGGCAGTGGGATTCACATCACCAGAGGTTGTAAAGAGAGGGAGCCGTCAGTTCGTAATTTCATTTTAAACACCACATTACAAAAGAACTCTTTGTAAGAATAGAAGGGGTTTTGAGAGAAGAATAAAAAGTATCTAAACCGTGGAATGACGCCTCTTTGTTCCTGATAAACTTCAATCACGTCTTTTTCCTCCATTCCCAGTTCCCTTGGAGTGTGATTATCAGCAATTCTCTGGCCTTCAAAGGGAACCCGAGGGAGTTCGCTGAAACGCCCTGTCTTTGACAGTAGGATTCCTTGAGTTTCTTGAGATGTGAGATGGGCTGTCATTTTCACTTCGAGGGCGTCTCACTGCTAGGTTCCCCAGTGACTTTGAGTTTAAGGTGTTCCTGCTTGTGCCCCCAGTCCTCAACGGAGGTTTCCCCTCCTCATCAGACGTGGTGACGGTGGCTTCCCCTCCCCAGGGCTGCACACAGCAGTGGCCTCAGGCAGGCAGGACCACCCTCCAGGGGAGATTGCAAACGTGATTCACTGCTTTGCATCTTAAATACCACTCCATGCCCACTGCCCAGCTGCTTTCATTTTCCAAAGATGTTGCCAGCGTGATCTCATAATAATTGAAAGAACAGTGCCGGCAAACAAAAACCCACGGGGTAGGAAAAGAAAGAAAGAACAGTGCTGTGTGCTGTGGTCACACGAGAAAGGAGTGCCGGGCGGAGGGGGGGGTCTGGTGGGATGCACTTCACAGTGGTGTTGGCGTGATCGGCAGTTTTCTTTCTGCTCTTCTCTCGCTGCCACGGCACATCCTTACAAAATCTCAAAGCATCTTGAATTTTTAAACTGCGCAGGTCGGTTGGCTATTAAAGATGATTCTGTTCACAGTGCGGACTTCCCGGCCTTGGTGGTGAAGGCCAGCGGCCTCGCAGCTGGGAAGGGGGTGATCATCGCCTCGAGCAGGGAAGAGGCCTGCGGAGCAGTCCGGCAGGTCATGCAGGTCGGTCTCTGGGAAAACGGAGTTTCATAGTCACTCGGGATAATGTTTGTGACTTTCAGCTCTTAAGTTCACAAATGTTCCGCCAGATAAGGAAAACGTGTCCCACAAACACAGGGAGGTTACCTTTCATGGTACTTTGTGTTATAATCTGTCCCCATAAAGGACTTATGGCACACCAACAATGACGGCTAATGGTGACTCTGTTCTTTGGAAGTAAGTTCTAGCATCTTGTGCTGCTGCTCCTGAAAGGTGGGACAGCCTCAGACAGGAGAGCGTGGAGAGGACTTCTCAGTCGTCCGTGAGGGCCGAGGCCCTCCCCCTTCGCAACCCGCAGCTCTGGAGGGAAGCAAGGGATTGATGTACTCGCTTTTCCTTTACGGTTCCTCTGGGTTGCCGTGGGTTTCCCCTCCTGCAGACATCTGCCGTCACAGACATTCTGCAGGGTAATCGTTGCAGGCAAACGTATCATTATCCTCAGAAGTAAGAACTAGAGGGTTTGGAGAAAACATCTCTTTCTGCATTACCTGTCGTCCGTACCTGTGTGAGCTCTACGTCATTGCCACTTTAACAATAGGAAGCGTTCACCTGTCTCTTTGAGGCTCTCAGAAAGGGAAAGGGAAGGTGCAGTGCCAGTGTGTTGGTTCATAATGCAGGTGGTAGGAAATGACAGCCAATTACATTACAATTCACATCTTTTGTTTTTTAATCTACAATAAGGATAAAACCTTTGGAGCAGCTGGAGAAACCGTTGTCATTGAAGAACTTCTCGAAGGAGAAGAGGTGTCTGTAAGTGTGTTCGACTCCCAGACCTCTGCAAAGTGCATGGAGCCGCGTTACCTGCCTGCCACGTCCCAGACACCTGATCCTCTCGGGGGTTTCAGCTGACAGCGCAAACCCAGCGGTTACAACAGGACATGTGCACGTGTAGTATTTAGGGAGCAAATGAAAAAAGAATGCATCCTCTTTTAATCATCCCCGATGCCTCAGTGAAGGACTTGGACTTGTGTCCAACATTATTTGAAGGGGGAAAAAGTTGAAATATTTTACTTGAAAGGTAGTTGGGTTTTCTGCCTAGCCTGATTATTGATGTAGATAGCTCAGGGTTTTGTATGTTTTAACTCATTTTACTTTAAAAAAAGAAAAGTTCTCCTCTAAGAAGGGTTGGATACGTGTCCCCCTTATTAGTTAGCCTCTGTACTTCCCGGTGTCTGCAGTAATCGGACCGTCTGCTCTCTGTGCAGTGTCTCTGCTTCACTGACGGGAGGACGGTGGCTCCCATGCCCCCCGCACAGGACCACAAGCGACTGCTGGAAGGGGACCGAGGCCCCAACACAGGGGGGATGGGCGCCTATTGTCCGGTGCCTCAGGTGGGTCCCGGGGGCTTGGCCGGAGTCCGCTGGGAACTGCCGGCTCTTCTCAGGGAACTCTGTTTATGGTCACTTTTAACTTGCAGAGGTCATCTCTCCTATTTTATAAGAAAAGTCTAAACACCTACTTGGTAAAGGGGCAGCACAAGGATTTTAAAAGGTTATGAGTTTGAAGTGGTCGCCCCATTTCAGGTGGTAAATAAATGGTAGTTTTCCTTGCCCCTTTCATTGTCCCATGTGGTACCACTTACAAGATGATTTTTGAAAATACCAATTACATTCACATATTTTTGTCTGTTCCCAGGTTTCTAAGGATTTGTTGCTAAAAATTAAAAATGCCATTCTTCAGAGGACAGTGGACGGCATGCAGCAGGAGGGCGTGCCGTACGCAGGTGGGCACGGTGACGTTCGGGGGGCGCTGTGCACGGAGCCGCTGTACTGCTTTGACAGGCTGCCCAGTTTCTCTTTTTTCACCACCTACTAGTTGGCCGCTGCAGTGCCGTTTGTTATGGTTGTTCCACGCCTCTGTGCATGTTAGAAGTCTGTGTCCTAATTTCCAGTCGCAATACAATGTCATCACACCCTGGCCAGTGTGGCTCAGGAGATTGAGCACTGGCCGCAAATGGAAAGGTTGCGGGTCCAATTCCCGTTCAAGGCACACGCTGAGGTCTCGGGCCAGGTCCCTGGTTGGGGGCGTGCAAGAGACAGCCGACTGATGGGTATTTCTCTCCCTCTCTTTCTCCCTCCCTTCCTCTCTCTCTGAAAATAAATAAATAAAATCTTTTTTAAAAATACGGTGTCTTCACTATGTATCTTTTTTCTCTTTTAATGAAGGTGTCCTCTATGCTGGTATAATGCTGACCAAGGATGGCCCAAAGGTTCTGGAGTTTAATTGCCGTTTCGGTGATCCAGAGTGCCAAGTGAGTAATAATTTAAGAAAATTAAAGTATTGCTTCGTAGATGTGTGTTGGGGTTTTTCGTTTGTTTTTGTTTTTAAGGTCTTACTTATTTTTAGACAGAGGAGGAGATAGAGGGAAAGAAACACCAATGTGCGGTTGCTTCTCACACGCCCCCTACTGGGGACCTGGCCCACAACCCAGGCATGTGCCCGGAGTGGGTATCAAACCAGCAACCCTTTGGTTTGCAGCCCACGCTCAATCCACTGAGCTTCACCAGCCAGGCCAAAATGTGTGTTGTTTCCATGTCAATATTTATGAGCCTTGAAATAATTACCTTTGAAAAACACAGTTGACCCAGAACAACATGGGTTTGAACTGGGTGGGTCCCCTTAAATCCGGATTTTTAAAAATAAATATACCATCAGTCCTTTCCATTCCTGGATTTTGAATCTGTAGATTCAACCAACTTCAGATTGAAAACTGTTTTCAGTCCATGGTAGGGAATTCAGGGGTGCGGAAGACCAACTGGTTACGTTGATCTTCGCTGTTTTACGTAAAGGACTTGAGCGCCTACAGACTTTTGAGTCTGCATCCCACTGGAACCAGTGTCCTGCAGATGGCTTGGGACGACTATAGCTAAGGTTTGGGGGAGTCATAAGTCACGTGCGGTTTTTAACTGCAGGGGCTGGACCCCAGCTCCCACGCTGTCCCTGGGCCCACTGTGTACGCAGGTTTCGCTGGTGCCCCAGGTAATAAAATGCCTGAGAGCGAACAGTCCTCTCAGTTGCCCTGCCGATTATGTCTTTCCAGGTGATCCTCCCGCTTCTGAAAAGCGATCTTTACGAAGTGATTCAGTCTACCCTAGACGGGCTGCTCTGCGCCTCTCTGCCTGTTTGGCTTGAAAACCGTGCGGCTCTAACTGTTGTCATGGCAAGTCAGGGTTATCCAGGAGACTACGCCAAGGGCATGGAGATAACAGGTGAATGCTGGGAACCAAAGGTTGATTTCAGCGTGACGAGCGAGGCACTCCCTCCCACGCTGCTCTGCTTTTCTTTTCCTTTTTTTTTTTTTTTTAAATTTGCTCTGCTCTTCCTAAGGGTGTGAGGCCATCAAAAATCTTTCAGGGGTTCTGCACATAATCATCTTGCTTGTTGGATATGAGTGTTCAGATATCCAAAATTGCTATAATCAAAGAACTGCCATCCAGCCTTGGCCAGTTTGGCTCAGTGGGTTGGAGCATCGTCCTGTAAACCGATGGGTCGCTGGTTCGATTCCTAGTCAGGGCACATGCCTAGATTGTGGGTTTGGTCCCCTACTTGGGGTATATACAAGAAGCAGTGGATCGATGTTGCTCTCTCATTTTCCCTCTCCCTCCCTTCCTCTGTCTCTAAAATCAATAGCATGCCCTCAGGTGAGTATTAAAAAAAAAAAAAAGAACTGCCATCCATTTTACGTAGGCCTGGCTGAGAGTCAGGAAGACACTGGAACTGTGCGAGAGCTAGGAGGACATTAGTGTGAACAACATCAGTGAGATACGTTTCAGATGTTTGATCTCAAGTGAACCCCCCGGTCTGCCGTGCACCCCAGGCCCCCTGGACCGCAGAATTCAAACGCTTTGGAAGTGCGGCCTTCTCTTCTGCTTCCCTTTACAGCAAGTGAGGCCGCTGGTTAGACGATGTTCAACAGAGCACTGTTTTAAAGTGCCACGTAAGTTCCAGGGCCACAGCCTAAGGGCAGGCCTCCCCAGGGCCCCTGCGTGTGTCGAACGCAGACACCCCACTTCCCGTCTCACCCCGACAAGAAGCCCATTGCTCTGTGGATCCCACGTGTGGCAGCTGGGCGGTTAGGAGGTGACGGCTTTTTTTACATGAGCCTAAAAAGAGAAGGGGTAGAGTCGAGACCCTTTGTCATGGTGAAGTTTCCCTAAGATTAGGTGGCAGGTATAATGTTTATTTCCAACACAGCAATATTGGGTATTATCAATACCAGCAGGAATTGGGGAACTATGACTGAATGCTCCTATATTACAAAAACACTTCGGGAAGGCACAGGTTACCAGATCTGACACTAAAAGAGAAACGGGGACAGTAAAGGACAAACTGGCGGTTTGAGAATAGTTTCCTCCAGAGTATCAAGGTTCGATTCCCAGTCAGGGCACATGCCTGGGTTGCTGGCCAGTTCCTAGCAGGGGATGCATAAGAGGCAACCATACATTGATATTTCTCTCCCTCTCTTTCTCCTTCCCTTCCCCTCTCTTGAAAAATAAATAAATAAAATATTTTTAAAAAAAAAAGAATCGTTTCCTTTTTAAAAATTAAGAGATATCTTTGTATAAACTGCCCGTGTTCATCATTTTAGAATTTAGAAAATACAGCCTAATAATATTTTAAGCATAAAACTGTATATGAGAGCTTTTAAAATAATTCAAAAGAAAATGAAGCTGGGGTTCTTAAGACTGCGTCTGAAACCTAATTTAAATCAAATTTGTTTTAAAACTTTACAGTTGTGTTATTGGGGGAAAGATTAAGAATACGTTGTACATTGCAGTGATTCTGTTGGTCACTTAAAAAAGAAAGAAGAAAGCACCATTACTTGGGCAGCTGTGATAAATGAAACTCCTTTACTCTTAAGTAACAGATGGGCTCAAATCCAGGATTATTCATTGATATTTAGGTTCATACCCTTTTTTCATACTTTTTTTAGTTTTTAACTTGGATAAAAACAACTTTCTACTTTTAAATCTCAAACTTTTCAGGGCTTGGCTTTTTTCTGTCTTGAAACAGTAGTTCCTATGTGAAACTGACAGCAGCACAGGCTTTTGGGAATTTCATTGTCACCTAGAACAGAACAGACTGTCCTTAGGAGACAGTGTTTGTTTACTATTACATTGCGTTAATTCCTTCCTGATAGGATTCCTATGAAGGTTCATTAAAGTGAAGTAAAGATTCTATTTTTTAAAAAACATCAGGAAATTACCAACCAGTTCACCGGTGCAGAATATTGTGATTGTGAATACTGAGTCCAGTGCGCCATCTTGCAGGGTTTGCCGAGGCCCAGGCTTTGGGGCTGGAGGTGTTCCACGCAGGCACCGCCCTAAAAGACGGCAAGGTGGTAACTAACGGAGGGAGAGTCCTTGCAGTGACTGCCATCCGGGAAAACCTCATCTGGGCCCTTGAAGAAGCCAGAAGAGGACTGGCTGCTCTCAAGTTCGAGGGTGCTGTCTACAGGAAGGACATAGGCCACGGAGCCATAGCGTTCCTCCAGCAGCCCAGGTAAATTCCTCCCCTGGTCCCTGGTGAGGGCAGCGCAGCTGCGCAGCTGGCTGGGGGTCCTGTGGCCCTGCACCAGGTCGGTCTGCGGTCTGCATCCACCCTGTGGCCGATCCAGTTTCGATTTGCATTTAGTTTTATGCAAAACGACTTAGAGTAATGTTTAAATGAAATAGAAAAAACTTCACAGTAGCTCCTTCCCTTTGAAAGGTTTAGTAAAATCATAGTGATGTTAAGGATTTGTGTTAAGGATTTGTTTTCCATTGTACACTTCAAATGTATAGTCATTTGCGTGTTATCAGCAAAATGGGGAAAGGATTTTTATTCCTTGAGTTATTGTATATTTAAATATTTCTGTTAACTAACAATTCCTGGTTTTGTCAGAGTTCAAGATGAAAATACTGGTCATCCGCTTTTGCAACTTGGTTTGCTAATTCCGTACACTTGGCGTCGTCTTTGTCGCTGCCTCTTTTCCTGTCACTGAAGTGGGTTTTTCACCCCAGTTGATTCGTTTGTTGACATGTCGCACTATTCCTTTGTAGAAACCAATAAACTTTTCATTGCAAGTGTGAATGTTTTGCTTTCTTAGCTATATATCAGTTACTATTCTTTGTTAAGTTCATCTGTGAGAAATGAATAAGTTTTCAGACAAAATAGGATATGTTTAGCAACTTAATTCAAGCTATATTGCTACCAATAGGCAAATTTTCAAAGTTTAAATACTGGCATTTTTTTAAAGAAATAAGAACATGTTAAAATTTTATTTTTGTATTTTAAAATGACCAGATTCCAATGAAATGATCTATTTCAAGGGACCACAATATTAATAGTCTCAGTTCTTTAAATTAAAGGTAAAGGTGTTTTAAACCGGTAGAACCAAGTTTATTTGCACCCTAGTACTGTTTTTAATAAAACTTAACAGGTCTCCTCACACGTCACTGCGCCACACACGCAGTGCAGCTCACCCACTCGACCTCTAGCTGTGCCGCCCACCACGCTCGCCCCGTGGGTCGTGAGGCACCACATGTATGACTTTGCTTCTCTTTCATCGTTTTTTTACCTTGTTAATTGTGTTTAGCTATAAGGAAGCATAAAATTCTCTATTATTGCAGTAGCTCAGTTTCATTATTTAGGGATTTTTTTGTAGAGTTCCAAGAATCCTAATTTTTACCTTTTTGACTTAGTTTCAACACTCCTTTCCTTCCTGTTCCAAAATTCAACAGAGAAAGGTCATGGCACAATGTCAGTACACGTAGCTACGTGTGAGAAGCACTTCACAGAAGAGTTGAGTTAGAGACATCGTTCCCCATAGTGATGATACAGCCCATCAACTTGGCCATTTAAACACGTCCATTTTCAGGGTCTTCAAAGTCAGTGTGGAGGGAGCCCTGCACATTCAGGGCTGTGAAAATCACTAGGGGTGTCTTCTGCTTTAAATAATATTTTAAGGTTAAAATACTTTTCTTTGACATTGAGGTGATGTCCTGGGTTCAGTTCTGTCTTTTTCACTCTGTAGGGGCCTGACTTACAAGGAGTCTGGGGTAGATATTGCAGCTGGAAATATGCTGGTCAAGAAAATTAAACCTCTAGCCAAAGCCACCTCCAGACCAGGTAAGTCGGATCCTGTCCTTTGCTAGTTCATTACCTTGGACAGACACCGTGGAGTGATTTGGGCTTTGTAGTTCACGGCGGAAGGCGTTCCAGATTACTGCCGGGCTCTGTAAGTCTTACCCAGTAAGTCAGGCAGACCCACAGTCTTTTCCTTTCTTGTCTCTGTTATTGAGAAAAGCATTTCTTATTTATGATGTTAAACTTGAAAGGCTACATCTGCGCCTTTAATATTTAAATACTTTCTCGAGCAGCGCGGTAAGTGTGTGGTCCTCTCTTCCATTCTCAGGAAAGGCACCGTGAAGGGGGGTTCTGCTTGAGCATGTTTACCTGACCTGTAGAAATGCTTCGCGTAATTAACTTCCTCTCCCACAGGCTGTGATGTTGATCTTGGAGGTTTCGCTGGTCTTTGTGATTTGCGAGCAGCCGGTTTCAAAGATCCTCTGCTGGCCTGTGGGACAGATGGCGTTGGCACAAAACTGAAGGTAACCGGACATCTTGGTGAACAGAGGCCTCTTGTGGAAGACAGAAGGACTTTACTGCATGTCGAGTACATCTTTTCCCCTTTTGACATACAAGCACTAAAGGAAACCATACCCAATAACCTTATAATATGATTAAGATAGCTATATGTTTCTAAAGACAGTATTGTTGAAGCCACCGTATCTTTGCCATGTATAATGCGCACCCATGTTTTGGCCTAAACTTTCAGGGAAAAAAAATTTTAATTCAGTTTTTTTATTTATATTTGGAAACAAAACCGATGACCATATTCCAGGGTATTATTTTGAATACAGATATTGTTACTGGTTTCTAGAGTTACACTTTTAACACATAAGTATACATAAAAGAATAAAACCATTTATGTGAATACGAAAGTAGTACTATCCATGTGTAATGCGCATCCTTATTTTTCCCTCAAAAGTTTGGGGGGAGTATGCATTATACACAGCAAAATACGTTAGACCTGGATGGCAGGGTTGTTTAGGGGATAAAGGGGCTACGTTTGGACTGAGCGGCTTATCAGGGTTAGTGTTCTTTGTCTTAGTTGTGCAGAGCAGCGGCTGAAGCTGACAGTATTTGTCAGCCTCCACAGCTAAGCCGACAGGGTATAATCTGGAACTGAACCTCGTGTGGGTGTATCTATTTTTCTCTAGATTGCCCAGCAGTGCAACAGACATGATACCATCGGCCAGGACTTGGTTGCTATGTGCGTAAATGACATTCTGGCACAAGGAGCAGAGCCCCTCTTCTTCCTCGATTATTTTTCCTGCGGGAAACTGGACCTCGGCACCGCGGAAGCTGTTGTGGCTGGAATTGCTAAAGCGTGTGTGCAAGCCGGGTGTGCGCTCCTCGGTACGGCTGGAATTCTGTGAACTTCTCTTTCTGTGTGTGCCTGTAGCTCTGTGTGGAAGTGTGACCGGCACAGCTAATGAGGGAGGCTGTGGATCGCAAGAGGAGGCCCATGAAACACAGGTCATGCTACCTGAAGGAAAACTCAGACCCTGGTGTCCTGAAGCCCCTCCTTGGGGGTGTTGCCCAGGCCCACACGCCTGCTGCCCACCAGGCCTTCCTCGTCTCCCCAGGCTCTGGCCCCATCTCCCCCCCCCCCCCGCCCGGTCTTTCTCAGCGTCCTCGCACACAGACAGGGCGGGGTCAGCTCCGGACCCTGCTAAGGCAGGCAGGGTCTCGGCGCTCTAAACCTGCAGTTTAATTTACCACAGAAGGACATAAAATAAAACATGCCCAAGGTTTATGGAAACACTGCTTAAATACAGGTGTGACTTCCCCCTCGTGGGAGTCACCTGACTAATGTAGGGGTTCATGGTAACTGGTGTTCATTGTACAACTCCGAGATGGTGTACACATATCAGGATTTCTCTGTTCTCCTTTGATGTCCTGCCAGGGGGTGAGACGGCAGAAATGCCGGACATGTACCCTCCCGGGGAATACGACCTGGCCGGTTTTGCCGTCGGCGCCATGGAGCGGGACCAGCAGCTCCCCCGCCTGGAGAGGATCGCAGAAGGGGATGTTGTCGTTGGGGTGGCTTCATCCGGTCTTCACAGCAACGGGTTTAGCCTCGTGAGGAAAGTCGTGGCGAAGTCTTCCCTTCGGTACTCCTCTCGGGCGCCTGACGGCTGTGGCAACCAGACCTTAGGTAAACGCACTTTCGTGTTAGCCTCCTGCTTGGAAGTGTCTGCAACCACCTGGTGGGGCTCATCTGTCGTTAGAGTGCAAGGGATAACGTGACCCCGTGGTCTCGTTTGGACAGTACTGCGGAACGGCTGTGTCTGTGCGGGGTGGCGCTCATTCTCTGCTTCAGTTTTGTTGTTTTTACATGCTTTAGTTTTGCATTCATAGGCTAAGTTTTTGTCTTCTCTCCAATGTACAGGGGACTGGCTTCTAACTCCAACCAAAATCTACAGCCAGTCACTGTTGCCCGTGTTACGCTCAGGACAGGTCAAGGCCGTTGCCCACATTACTGGTGGGGGATTGCTGGAAAACATCCCCCGAGTCCTCCCACAGAAACTTGGGGTCGACTTAGGTAAGCTCGCTAGAATTTCTGGGGGGACTGTGGGAAGTTGGTGCACATGTGATCACACCGGGAAAACTCTTACCATTGGGGTTCCTGCGGAAAGAGATGGGAGGTCTCCTCTCTGCTTTTCTTTGCCCTGTCAGCCTTGTCTGTAAGGCATAAAACCCTCTGATGTGCGGACTTCCGTAAGGTGAAGTGCTGTAAGATCCTCCAAGGGGGTGGGGATCTCGAGTCTATCGAGTTGGAACCAGGAACCTGCCGGAAAGGGCAGAAGCGGCTTCCAAACAGTCCTTGGGGGAAGATGGAGATGAGCTGAACCAGGCGTGGGAAGGGAGGGAGATCTGGGGATTGTTTTGTGTTTAGAAGGAAAAAGAAGTCCCAGGTTTCTAGTGAAGCAGGTAGGAGGCGGCAACCTCCCTAACACAGCAGGAAGCGTAGATTTGCAGCAGGAAGTGGATTCCAGCGTTAAAGTCTTCAGTGTGTGCATTGCAGGAAGTCTGAGCGGAAGCTGAGATTAAAAGTAAGTTGGGTGCTCACAGGCAGATAGTTACTGCCAACGCCAAGAGAGTAGAGGGGACTAGAAGATTGTGCCCGGTGTCCTACCCACCTTGGCGCAGGTAGAATTACTGCAAAAGAACAGTCAGAAGTGCAGTGAGCCGTGTACCCGTATCCCCAGCTCCCAGCAAGGATCTGAAGATGACACTGGTCAGCAGTGTCAGGTGTGGCACAGTGAGGACCACGCACCGGCCAGTGTGTTTCAGAGTGAGGTCAGAAAGCAGCTTGGTGAGGGCGCGTACCCCCCTGCACACACAGATTACTGGGGGTGCGATGGGTGGCGGGGATACCGAGGCAGTGCCTGGAGAGGGCTGCTCGGGAAACTGGTTGATTGAAGGAAATTACATCAGGACACTCCGAGTCAGTAGAGCCATACCCCTAAAAGCCACTGTGTTCCGAGTTACAGCGGGTCCGTGTCCTGGAGAAAACGAACCTGCTTCTGAGGTTTATTCCAGGAGTTGTGCTTTGACAACAGATCCAAGGAATTCTCGGTATTAAAGCGACAACTTGGCTTATTCATGACTTACTGGATCGTTTGTAGAAACTAGGCTCTTAGCCTGTCCGTCTCTATAAATAAGGACTTTGTAAATAGTTGTGGAAATGTCATAGCTGGGTAATCTGCTCCTTATCCTGCCATCTACTGTGTAATCAATCTCTACCTGTCATAGTGTCATTTTTTATTAAGAGGATTCGTCTTCTATGGACACGCCACTATTTGGTTTTAGGTCACTGTTGACTTTTGACTGTTGATAGAAAAGTGAACATTATAATAGCTAAGTCTGTTGAGCTCAATTTTTGTTTTGTTTTAAAGATTTTACTTACCTATTTTTAGAGAGGTGAAGGGAGGGAGAGAAACATCAGTGTGTGGTTGCCTCTCACACACCCCCACTGGGGACCTGGCCCACAACCCAGGCCTGTGCCCTGACTGGGAGTCAAACTGACAGCCCTTTGGTCTGCAGGCCAGCACTCAATCCACTGAGCCACACCAGGCAGGGCCGAGCTCAACTTGAAGAGCAGACATTTCCCCGCTGGTGGAAGTGGAACTAAATCTGGCGGGGAGAGGAGTCGGGTGCCTCTCAGAGACCGCGTCAACTCTGGAGCATTAAAACACGAATTACCCTGCAGACCCACCACCAAGGGGACTGGGTCGTCAACCTCATTGTGTGATAAAAAGCTAAGTTCACGGTGGCTTCCTTTTCTTAGGAGCATCATAATGAAATAATTGAATTCAATATAGTTTTTGTAATTTGAATCCCATAATTATAGATTCTGAAGACATTTTTGTTGTATTACTCATGATACTAAAGAACATATTCTTTTTTTTTTAAGACTTTATTTAGTCTTAGAGGGGAAAGGAGGGAGAAAGAGAGGGAGAGAAATGTCAATGTATGGTTGACTCTCATGTGACCCCCACTGGGGACCTGGCCCACAGCCCAGGCATGTGCCGTGACTAGGAATCAAACTGGTGACCCTTTGGTTCACAATTTGCACTCAATCCACTGAGCTACACCAGCCAGGGCTGAGAATATATTCTTAAAACAGATGTAAGCCTAAATTCTTTTCAATAGATAAATGAGTCCTGGCTGGTGTAGCTCAATGGATTGAGCGTGGACTATGAACCCAAGGGTCACAGACTCGATTACCAGTCAGGGCACATGCCTGGGTTTCAGGCCAGGTCCCCAGTATGGAGTACGTGAGAGGCAACCACACATTGATATTTTTCTCCTTGTCTTTCCCTCTCGCTAAAAATGAATAAATAAAATCTTTAAAAAAGTAAATAAGATTTCTAAAAAAGTAAAAATTAAAATAATAAATGAAATCTTTAAAAAGTAAATGTAGAGGGATAGGGGATTTGACTTTAAACCTTCTATGTAACATGACTTTTCTTTAACATTGTATGCATTTTCTTTCAATCTGCATATAAGCCAGCTAGTTTCCCATCGCACTTAGGGTGCATTCTGGTCGTTACTGAGACCCAGCTAACCACTCACAGAAGGTAGGTAGTGTGGCAGTGTTTACTGGAATTCAGCTGTTAGCTCATGTGATCCGTTAAGGGTGTTCTAAGAGTCTAGATCGTCAGTGCAGCACAAGACCTCACTAACTGGTGAATACTGGCCGAGTGTGGAACAGAAGTGTTCTCGGTGTCTGCGGGGCCGTCCCTGGTCTCACCCTGCGTGAAGCGGCAGGGCTGGCTGTGTTCACGCACACCTTTCCACTTGGTGTGAGACGGCAGGTGAATCGGACGACTCTGCCTGTTTGCAGATGCCCGCACCTGGAGGATCCCCGCAGTCTTCTCGTGGTTGCAGCAGCAGGGACACCTCTCTGAGGAAGAGATGGCCAGGACGTTTAACTGCGGGGTTGGCGCTGCCCTCGTGGTACCAGCGGACCTGGCAGCGCAGGTTCTGAGGGACATCCAGCAGCGCCAGGAGGAAGCCTGGGTGATTGGCAGGGTGGTGGCCTGCCCTGAAGGTAATGGCTGCTTCCATGATTGCTCTTCCTTACATCACCCTGACCGTGACTGTGCTGCCACACACGGCGGCTGTGCATTTTTTGTCCCGCCATTGCTGTGGCACATCTGTAACAGGTCAGCGGCCGCACCATGGCCGCATACAGCTCCTCGCTGTGCCCCAGGATGCACCTAGACCAGGGGTGAGAGCTGGGGAGTAAATGCCCACTGCAAGGACCGCAGACGGGAGCAGTCGTGGGGCTCAGTCTGCACGCCTCCTTGGAGGGTCCCAGGGCAGTGGAGCCCCAGGTGCCCACACTGGCGACCCGTTGAATAGCGCACTTGGGTGTCGGCTCTCCTGTCCCGAGCTTCCAGATCCTCCCTGTGGTTCCCTGGGTCACTCCCCTAAAGTCTTGTCTCAGGCTCTGTTTAGTGGTCCAGCTCAGATCAAGGAGTAGTGAGCAAGCACCCTCACAAGCACCCTTACAAGCTCAGGGACTCGGATGTAAGTACTAGAGATTGGCCAGGAGGCAGAAAACCCACTCGGAATTAGCTAACAGGGATGTCAGGGCTTGTCGTGTCTGCCTTTCATCCCTTCGTTGTGTAGGTTACATTTTCAGGCACGCTCTCCAAATACCGGAAAAATGTCTTGAGCCCACATCCCTCGGCTCATGTTGCAATAAGGAACCAGGCCCTCTCTTTCTCAACGTCCCGTATCAAATATTTCAATGGCCATGCTTGGGTCACATGCCTACCCTTCAGGCCAAGAGTCACACCAGCATGACAGGTGGGAGATTTGGGGGGTAAAGGCAGGCCCCACTGTAGGCCTGGATACACTCGTGTGCTGTGACTTTTAGTTAGGTAGGTAATATGTTCACCTCAAGGAAGTGTGTATGAATGAGTAAGTGTTAAGTAAAACAGACCTATTGTTCTAGGCCTTGCAGATCTTATTTTCAGAATAAAATACAATATTCTAAAGTCTCATAAAGTACTTTCCTTTCTGCCATCACTGTTCACTCACGATTGTCCCTTACTTTTTCACTGGGTGCGTTTCAAACGAAGGCCGTCCCCGTGTGAGGGTCAGGCACCTGATGGAAGCCGTGCACGTGGACAGATCGGTGCTGAAGAACGGTACAGCGAACAGTCCCTTCCCTGCCCAACCGAAACGGGCCAGAGTGGCTGTCCTAATTTCTGGAACAGGTGAGATGCAGCCTCCTTTTCCCACAGTGCCATGGAAATGCTCTCCTCCCCCCCACCTTGCCCCACCCCCACAGCAACCCTGCAGATGGCAAGGACACCTGGCAGAGTGCAGCGGGGCCCTGGGGGTTGGCTTCCTGCACCTTGGACATCCTCGGACGCTCCTCCGTCCCGCGCCTTTGATGGGCTTCCGGAGGGCAAGGGAGGGTGTCAGGGACGCAGCTGAAGGAGGAGAGACTAGGAAAAACACAGACTGGAGACTGCAGCTTCTTTTGTAGTTAAAATCTTACAGTAGTAGAGGGCTTTTTAATTGTTAATGATAAAAGAATATTCAATTTATGTTTAATTCCTGTGGATAAAGTAGTAAAAAGTAACAAGAGTATCGTACTCTCTTTGATGGATTTAGTGTGACTTTTTCGCCCACTATTGTAACTAATGTTGCTGTGAATGTTCTGTTCATTTACAGTAAGTGCATATCTGGTTATTTCTGTGAGCTACATTCCCAGAAGTGTAACTGCTTTTCAAGTCCCCTTTAAGATTTCAGTGGACTCAGGCCCACGCTCCTGGAGCAAAGAACCTGCGGCGGGGCGTTAGTGGGCTGTTCCTTTTCTCGTTCCATCCCCCTTAGCATCGCTCAGGGAGGCAGAGCAGCGGCTCGCCGTCAGGAATTGAAAAGAGATCAAACGTTGCACTGTTTACTGTTTCCTTGCGCAAAACGTAACATCTCGTTAATTATGCAAAAATAGTCCCATCCTTTTACATAAATTGACACGAGGGGATATTGTGCTCATATCTTAAATGTTCATTATGCTGATTGATTGTTTTTTATTTTGAAGACTTTATTTCTAGAGAGAGGGGAGGGGAGGAGGAGGAGAGAAACATCGGTGTGTGTTTGCCTGTCGTGTGCCGCTAAGTAGGTACTTAGCCTGCAACCCAGGCATGTGCCCCGACCTGGAATCCAACCGGCAACCCTTTGGTTCACAGCCCACACTTAATCCACTGAGCTGCACCAGCCAGGGCTGATAGTTATTTCTTAGAGCAGAATATCCAAAGAAATATGTAGCATCTATAAATTTCATGGATTCTGAGTTAGGGGAAAAAATGTTCAGGAGCGGAAGGAATGTTTTGGACAGTATGAGAGGCCTAACTCTGGGTGCCGTGGTACAAACACAATGAACTCCCAGCCAGAAGAAGACTAGTCCTCACTGCTTTGTGCAGTGAGGCCTGGACTGCTTTGGGCCTAGAGCAGGGATGAGCCCCGCCCGACTTCGGAGGCGGCACACAGGCTGTGTCTGTCTGGCATATTCAGGAAACATCTGTAATGAAGATGCAGCGGGAAGAGTTACTAGTTTCCCCAGGCCTTGGTCAGATTATGAAGGCTGCACACCCCACAAGCTTGCCACTCAGAGTATTTCCCTCCACGTGAAGTGCACAAATACTTCCCCATGCTTTCTCTCCTCCTGGTCACCCCACCTTAGCCCCTTTCCAGTTGGCACAGACCCAGCAGGCTGGGACAACTAGAGCCCTGAAATTCCAGGTGGGGTTCACAGAGGGGCGGCAGGTCCCCACAAGTAGCCCACACAGGAAACCACCCGGCTTCAAGCTAAGTGACTCCCATTCTTCCTCACCTGAATCAGCCGGGAATTGCAGGCGGGCAGACGTAGCCAGAAACAGCCTCTGTGATCAGTTAGAGGGCAAAAAGGAGTTCCTTTCTTTAAAGTTCAGGGGTTCCTGTTCAAGAGCCCTGCTCCCCAAGCCATGCTCGCAGGGGCCTGTGCCCAGCTCTCTGTGGTACCAGCGTGCGTTGTACATTTGCCTAATGACAAGGGATCGAGTACTTGTTTTACAGGAAAACCCAGGGCACATCTGTTACTACAAATCCAAAGGAAATCAGAGCCATTCTCTTCTGAGGGACATGACTCCTGGCACACATGTGCCAGTTATTACAAACATGTTGTTCAGGGAGGAGGAACAGACGCCAGCTTCTGGCAGGTCCCTCTCCCTCCAAGAGCCTGTTTCCTCGTCTGGACAAGGGGAGTGTAACCCCAGCTGCAGCGGAAGTCACGTGACTGACGAGTCGGTACAAAGGCACCCAGGGTGGTGTCATCTTCCGTGGGGGTCTCTTGGGCCTAAGCTGGTTCCCAAATAGCACCTGTTGGAATGTTGGGGGCTGGCAAAAGAGGTGGTGGGCCTGAGAAGCACAGACGGGCAACTACAGAGCAGTCACGGGGCACCAAGTGCAGCCCTGGGAGCGGGGTCAGTGAAGCTGCGATAACTCTGCGAGGGGCCAGGTGTCTGCCAGACTTACCAGCAAGGACCGCTCTGCGAAGTCTGTAATTGGCACTATGCTGTACACCTGCACCTCCTACGAAATAGTAGCAGCTGTAATTGAAAAGTGACCATCTTTGCTCCCTTGTGTTTCCCTCTTCTGCAGGATCGAACCTCCAGGCTCTCATAGACAGCACCCAGGAGCCAGGCAGCGCCGCCCGCATCGTGGTGGTCATCTCCAACAAAGCCGGCGTGGCCGGCCTGGACAGGGCGGCGAGAGCGGGCATTCCCAGCAGAGTGAGTGACGGAGGGCGGGCAGGCTGAGACTCATCTCCCGCCCCCACGGGCCCGGGGCTGGGGCGCCTGTCCTGAGGAGTTCTGGGTTCGGGCTGGGGGCCGGGCCTGCCTTTCCGCTTCATCCTGAGTGTTCCCTAACTCAACACCGGCTGTGCACTGAGGAGGAAGTGATGTGTGGTCTACATAAAGGTCAAGTTTTAAATCATTTTCTGGTAATTCATTGAAAAAGACCATGCCTTTCTTTCTATTCCAGGTAATCAATCATAAGTTGTATAAAAGTCGTGTAGAATTTGACACTGCAGTTGACCAAGTCCTTGAAGAGTTCTGTGCGGACTTGGTCTGCCTTGCAGGATTCATGAGGATTTTATCTGGCCCCTTTGTCAGAAAGTGGAACGGTAAGCAAAAGGTTTGACACCACGTTGAGACACCAAGTGAGAAGGGACTGCAGGTGGCTAACTGTCCGAGCAGCCCCGGTGAATTATGTGTTTACGGTGACATTCATGTTGTGGCCCAGGTCACAATGCAGTTTCCTTTGCCTCGGCCCCAAGATGCCCACCGATGGTTGATCATCCTGCTTTCTCTCCGTTGTCTTTGGCCTGCGTCTGTTTCCCTTTACTACAAAGATAGCATTTCATCTTGCAGTAAACATTCGCAAGAGACTTTTTCACGCGCTAGAAGCAAGAGCGGCCGATTCCCTGTGGCCCGTGTTCTCCTTAGGAAGTGCGGACCGTTGCCAGGAGACGGCAGCGAAGACATGGCTGCCAGAAAACACAGTCCCTGGCGGTAGAGCCTCTTCCCAGAAAATTTTGGCTGCATCCTATGGTGTTATTTTGTGCATACATGGGGGAATACATGTTTTTCTCTCCAGAGAGTTCATGTTTCCTGAAGAGACTGCAGTTGTGATATAATATAAAACAGGCAACGCCTCTGGTGACGTAAGGCACAAAACTAATTGAGCCAGCACCTGGCCGGTGGACATGCTGCTTGGTTAGAGGTCAAATACACAGACACTGTGCAAGGACTTCATGATAGTATGTGCCAGCCACGAGCTGCGTTTTCTTCAAGAGCCTTAGGATCCACTTTGGACATCCCAGTCCCTGTCAGATCCACAGTGGACATCCCAGTCCCTGTCTGATTTCAGCCCCCGCGGGGACCTGTTCTTGTGTCTCGGTGTGTCTCGAGCTGTTCAAGGCAGAAACTGCCACGCCAGGGCCTCCCTGGGGGAGAACCGGTGTTCCCCTTGACCTTGTTCCTGAGAAAACGCCCACCCTGGAGGAACTCTGGCTCCTGTTTCTGGACAGGGCTGTGTGTGTGTTCCTTTACATGAACCCAGAGGCTGTTTCAGTTCTGACCACTGTGCTTTCTTTTACTTTGCAGGGAAAATGCTCAATATCCACCCGTCCTTGCTCCCTTCTTTCCGGGGTTCAAATGCCCACGAGCAAGCCCTGAGCGCCGGTGTCACAGTAACGGGGTGCACCGTGCACTTTGTGGCTGTGAGTATGTCTCCTTCTCCCGAAGAGTCCCTGCTGTTCAGGTGTAAGTTGTGCCGACTAGACAGTCATGTTCAAAACTCGGTTTCCTTTTTCAGGAAGAAGTGGATGCTGGACAGATCATCTTGCAGGAAGCTGTTCCGGTGAAGAGGGGCGACACTGTTGCCAGTCTGTCTGAAAGAGTGAAGCTAGCAGAACACAGAATCTTTCCCGCAGCCCTGCAGCTGGTGGCCAGTGGGACTGTCCAGCTTGGAGAGGACGGCAAGCTCTGTTATGTCCAGGAGGACTGAGCTTCCCGACTCGGGAGGGAAGTCTGGCTGCTCGCACAGTGGCTTCCAACCACATGCTCAGCTCAGAGGGAAGACTGCTAGAAGCAGAGAACCCCTCGCTACCCTCTGGCCATTTTTTAGCGAACAAACTCATCACAAGCAGGACCCGTGCGGCACACCCCATGCGTGTGCGTGTTGGTACGCACTGTTGCCTGCTGTCTCTCTGGTTTTACCTGCGTACGACCTTCTCGTTCAGAACTACGCTAGTTGTTCAGGATGCCTTTCACTTTTAGCCAAACAAGATACCAAAGCTCTTCGTCTTTTTCACCCTCTTTTTCTGACCAATGTCACCTCTGGTCCCAGTAGGTTTCCTCGGGCCGGACAGTTGGCCGACCACAGTGTTCCCTCAGGTTGGCTGGTCAGCAGCTGCCACCAGGTCAAGGGGAGATTCGGGTCACCGACTCACAGAGGTCCCGTTGCTGTAAAAACAGTGTTTCGTTGGTTCTGGAGACTTTACTCGACATTATTTAGCACCTAGTTTTATTTTTTTACATATGCTAACACTGTCCTGTGAAGTAGATTAGAGAGTTAAAATATCTAAAGAAAAATGTTGGTTTTTTAAAATTTATTTTTATTGTTGTTCAAGTACAGTTTCCTGTCTTTTACTCCCTTCCCCACCCCCCACCCCCCAGGAAAATCACATACTTTACAAGTAGAGGGTAGCACCGAGTTGTAAGGTGAATCAGTGTAAACTTAGGACTTGAGAAACGTAACTTCCAGCCCTTCCTTTGATACCAGCTGCCACTAAAGCACCCTGGACCCTGTGTGAGAGGGCGGTCCCATGTCGTGGGGCAGGAGGAACCATAACGCATCTGAACATCTGGCTGTCAGAAGCCAAAGCACACTCGAAAACCAGGCACGGTGCTGACAGATGACAGTTCATTTAACAGGTGTCCCGCTGTCTCATTCAAGATGGCTTAAGTGTTATTTGGACATGGCTTGTGTACTCAAAGAGAAGAGGTCACTGAAGCTCTGAAAAAGTCACAACGCAAAACAGGCTGAAAACACCCAGCTGGTGTGGCTCGGTGGGTTGGGTGTCATCCCACGGACCAAAAGGTCGCTGGTTCAATTCCCTGTCGGGGCACGTGCCTGGGTGGCAGGTCTGATGCCTGGTCTGAGTGCCTTCAGAAGGCAGCCAGTCAGTGTTACCACGTCAGTGTTTGTTTCCCTCTCTCCCTCCCCCTCTATAAAAATCAGGAATAAAAATGTTACAGGGGAGTGAAAATATGTCACTATTTTGGTGCAATAATGAACATGGACATTTTCATTATAGATGTCTGTTTCTTTGTGTAAGTAGGAGATGAGATCACCCCTTGACCACACAGTGTCAGGCAGAGTGACACGGTGGGGTCAGACCGCGGGTGTCCAAGGTTCACAGGCCCTACCGGTCATACACAGCAATCAAAGGGTTCCAGTGGCAGCTCCAAATGCCCTCAAGAGGAATGTTACTCCTAAGAGACTTCATTTCTAAGTACTCCTCCCTCTCAATTTTTTTTTTTAAAGATTTTATTTATTTATCTTTAGAGGGGAAGGGAAGGAGAGAGGGAGAGAAACATCAATGTATGGTTGCCTTTCGTGCATCCCCTGCTGGGAACTGGCCTGCAGGGAACCTGCCTGCAACCCTGGCATGTGCCCTGACTGGGAATAGAACCGCGATTGTCTGGTTCGCAGGCCCGCGCTCAATCCACTGAGCTACACCAGCCAGGGCTCAATTTTTTTTTTTAATATTTTATTTTTCGAGAGGGGAAGGGAAGGAGAAAGAATAGGAGAGAAATGTCAATGTATGGTTGCTTCTCATGCGTCCCGTGCTGAGAACTAGCCTATAACCCAGGCATGTGCCCTGACTGGGAATCGAACCACGATACTCTGGTTCACAGGCCTGTGCTCAATCCACTGAGCTACGCCAGCCAGGGCTCAATTTTATTTTTTTATTTTATTTTTTTTACTGTTAACTGCTATACAAACTTTTAAACAACTCAAGTACAACAGCAGTATTTACTTGCACCAAGTTTAACAATGTACTGCTAGTCCCTCGTTACTTTTTTCCTTCATTCTCTCCGGTGGTAAGCCACCAGAAACAGCCCAAATCACGCCCCAGAGAGAGGCTGGCCCTGCTTCCAGTGAGCACGCACCGTGGCTGCCCCACAACCAGGTACATTCTGGCCACCTGTGCCTCTGGGTCGTTCGTCCAGGCTGAACACTGCAGGCAGTTATCTGATCGGTGAAGTTGGGGTCACCCTCCTGCTCAGCCGGGGTCAGAGTCAAGCCGCCCGGCATGCCACGGTGGGTGCCCTGCTCAGCAGCCCCCAGGACAGGTCCACCTCCACAGCTGAATGGAGTGACTCAGGAAGATTCCTAAAACCCCAGGTTTCTTTTTAAAGTTGGCTTATTGCCTGGACTGCTTTTGACCAGTTGGTCCATCTGTAAATTCTGGCCGCCTCCACTGTTGCTTAAAAGAGACAATGTCTATCGATAGCCCTTCTCTCTGAGGCCCACACACCTCGTACTTACAACATAAGGCTGTTTGCCTTTTATCTACAGCCCACTGTAAATCGGCATGAAAAACTCGTGAGTGCAGACAGTCCAAATGTCCATCAGCTACTGCCCTGACAGTGTGGTCTGGCCGTGAGCACAGACACGCACGGCAACAGGAAGCTTAGAGCCCTGTGCCGAGTGACGTAACCCCGTCCCAGGAGGCCAGAGTCGATCCGTCCACGTGGAATTTCGGAGTAGGCCCGTCCGGAGAGGCAGCCTCCAGCAGTGTTGGCCCGGGGCTGCGCTGTGGGGACAGAGGTATTTGGGGGTAAGGACAGAAGGTGCGGACTTTTTGTGGGTAGTGGGAATGTTCTCAGGTTGTGGTGACAGCTCTGTCGCCCCGTGAACATACTGAAACCCACTGACATAACTGTGCCCTTTTAACGGGGACTGTGTGGCATGTGCTCAATCTCAACAAAACTCCCACAAAAATGAGAGCAACTCTGTCACTGTAAACATAATTCATAGGTTGTGAAATATATAAAGGTTACATTTAATCTTATTATGAAGTACACCAAACTTACATTATAGTTCACATTCAGCCTATTAAGTCACTTAAATGAGTAAACTAGGAAGTCCATACTTTGTGACAGAAAGTGTATGAGACCCCTGGCTGGTGTGGCGCAGTGGATTGGAGTGCCAGCCTGCGAACCAAAGGGTCATCGGTTTGATTCCCAGTCAGGGCACATGCCTGGGTTGCGGGCCAGGTTCCCATGGGGGGGGAGGGGTGAGAGGCAGCCACACGTTGATGTTTTTCTCCCTCCCTTCCCCTCTCTAAAAATAAAATTCTTAAAGCATATTAAAGGCAGTCTGCCTGAATGGCAGTGCTCAACCTCAGCCCCTTCCAGTGCTCACCTGCTGCTTCCCGCCCCCACCCCCCGCCCCTGGTACGTGCAACAAAAACCCTCACTCCTGCGCGCTGCGATGAGTGCATTGGGATTTGGTGCGGGGGCAGTGGGCTTATTTTTTCTCTTTTAATTTAATCTTTATTGTATTTTTTCCATTACTGTTTAGTCCCCTTATACCCCCTCTCCCCAGCAATTACCACACTGTTGTCCATGTCCATGAGTCCTCTTTCCTTTTTGCTCAGCATGGAGATTTTAATATTCTGAATCTATTTCCCCTTACAAAAAAAAAGATACATGAATTGAAATATTTATGGACACTGAAAGTCAAACTGCACTTTAAATTTTCTGCACTACTGAACTCCAAAAATGTATGGAAAAAAAAGTTTGTTATAGCAATATCACTCAGTTCCTTTGCTTTGGTTATATGCAAAAACAAAAGCTCTATCATCAAAATCATTTTAAATATTCATCTGATAAATCTATTAGGTCTTCCTTCAGTTTTGTTGAAAGCTAAGTATTGGAAACACCCCAATTTTAGGAAGGATTTCAGCGTCCACAGCAAATGAACCTCTCAGGAGTGCCTTTAGTGTCCTGAGGATGTTCGCAGAACCCGGTGAGATTCAGGGTTAGTGAAAGCTGCACCTTTCTTTTGCAAAATGAGGGAAGAACGATGTTGAAAGAGGAGGTGGGACTTCCTTGCACACAGTGAGGGATTTGTGCGACACTAGCTTAGGGATGGAGGCTCGCCCTGCACTGAGCAGGTTGGCGGGTGTAGGTGCTGACAGTGACCACAGCGAGCAGACCCGCTGAATGGTGTGTCACGGGGGCGAGGAGGAGCCTTGGAAAGAAGGGGCCGCGCAGCAGGGTCCAGCAGTGCAGGGCTGCGGTACCAGAGGAACTGCCTCAGGACTCAAACCTCTGGCTGTTTGAACAGGGCATACAAACCTTTGGATCGAACCTAAAGCAACCTTGGGTCCCAAGGAGCCGTGTGCGAGGATGAAAGGGAGCAGGTAGGACGACCAGCGTGATGACCAGTGAACTGGAAATCAAAGATTGTTTAGAATGAGCGTCTTAGCCCCTGCGAACCAACAGAAATGCCTTCTTCCTCTTGGTGCCGTTGCTCCCCTTCCCTTTCTGGTCACTACCCCTGGCCTTTGCCTCCCAATCTGAGGGCTACCGGGGTTTCTGCCTGAATTGGCACTTCCCCAATAGCCATTTTTCTTTTTACCTCTCACTTGGAAAGGGCTTTTTTTTTTTTTTTTTTAGAGAGAGAAGGGAAGGAGGAAGAGAGGGAGAGAAACATCAGTGTGTGGTTGCCTCTCATGTGGCCCTCCCTGGGGGACCTGGCCTGCAGCCCAGTCATGTGCCCTGACTGGGAATGGAACCAGCAACCCTTTGGTTCTCAGCCCATGTTCAATCTACTGAGCTACACCAGCCAGGGCAGAAAGCCCTTTTATAGTTAGGTTCCCAAGGGCATGTCCAGCAAGGGGGAACTCAGGAGGCTAAAGCTCCTACTTGCTTTTAGAGTTTTCCACCTCAGAGACTGGCTAATACAAGTCCCTGGAGTCCAATGAAGCAGTGTACAGGAGGCTCAGAGACCTGTTGGAGTAGTTCGAGAGGGCTGCTATCACAAAGCACCACAGACTGGGTGACTTGGACCACTGAGGTGTCCACAGCGGGGCCCTGCGTCGCAGCACTCCCACTCCTTAGCGACATTCTGGGCCAGATCATTCTCTGCTGCGGGTCCGTCCTGTGCACGTGCAGGATGCTGAGCAGTGTGCCTGGTCTCGGCCCACTCTGTGCAGTAACAACTCCCACTCGTAACAATCAGAGATGTCTCCACCACTTTACATCCTCACCAACAACGCGCAAAGGGTCCAAATTTCTGCACGTTCTCATCATCACTATAGAGCAGCCTCCTACGGGATGTGATGTGGTTAACTCGTTGTTTTGATTTGCACTTCCCTCGTGATCAGTGATGTTGCCCATCTTTTCTTATGCCTGTTGACCATTTGTCTCTCCTCCTTGGAGGCATGTCTATTCAAGTCCTTTGCCCATTTTTCAATACACAGGTCTTTGCCCTGTCTCTATACTTTTCTCTTTTCCAGTCATATGGTTAGAATTATACAACATGTAGTCTTTTCAGCTGGCTGCATTCAGTTAGCAATAGGCATTTAAGTTTCCTCCATGTTTTTTCATAGCTGAATAACTCATTTTTTAAGATTTTATTTATCTTTATTTTATCTTTTTAAATATTTTATTTATTTATCTTTAGAGGGGAAGGGAAGGAGAGAGGGAGAGAAACATCAATGTATGGTTGCCTTTCATGCATCCCCTGCCTGGAACTGGCCTGCAGGGAACCAGCCTGCAACCCCGGTATGTGCCCTGACTGAGAATTGAACAGCGATTGTCTGGTTCACAGGCCCGAGCTCAATCCACTGAGTTACACCAGCCAGGGCCAAGATTTTATTTATCTTTAGAGAGAGGGAATGGAGGAAAACATCAGTGTGTGGTTGCCTCTTGCACGCCCCCTACTAGGGACCTGGCCCACAACCCAGGCATGTGTAGTGACTGGGAATTGAACCAGCCACCTAGTTTCGCAGGCTGGTGCTCAGTCCACTGAGCCACAGCAGCCAGGACTCAATTATTTTTTTTTATCATTCTGTAGCTGTATCTACCACCGATTATCTACTCACATACTCAGAGACATCTTGGTTACTTCCCATTTTGGGCAATAACGTATAAGTTATTTTTTTAATTTAATTTATTTTTTTATCTTTATCTTTTTACAAACCCTTGTGTCGAGGGCTGACTTTCAATAGTTCACAGCGAGGGAGCTGCTCTGCTACGTACGAAACCCAGACCCAGAAGCAGGTCGTCTAGGAATGGTTTAGCACCCCACAAACGTGCGGTGCGTGAAGGGCGAGGGGGCGGCTTCCCTTCCTGCCGCGCCCCATTTCCAGGACAAGGGAAACCGTACTGTACCCTGGTCCTGACGTGCCACGGGGGTCCCGTGGGTAATTTTTACTTTTAGAAATAAGATAAGTGAGGGAGAGAGAGAGAGAGAAACATCAATGTGTGGTTGCCTGTCATGTGGCCTCTATTGGGGACTTGGCCTGCAACCCAGGCATGTGCCCTGACTGGGAATGGAACCGGCCAGTGACCCTTTAGTTTGCAGGCCACCTTCAACTCGCTGAGCTACACCAGCCAGGGCTAAATTATTTTTTTTCTAAATTATTTTTAAGAAATTAAAAGTGAGACACTTACATACACAAAAGTTGCAAGAATAACACAAAAATCTTCCAATAACCGTTACCCAGACTTCCTGATTAACACTTCCCTCCACGCAGTTTGCTGTTTACGTGCTTGCTCTCTCTTGCCCCTTCACTGTGTGTGCACTTATTCCTAAATCATTAGACAGTAATATGCAGATGTCATATCCCTGTATCCATAAATATTTCAGTATGTATTTCCTAACAACTAGAATAGAACCAAATGCTCACTGTGGACACCCCCTAGAGCAGCGAATTAAACCTGCGCAGTCAATAGAAATTATGTGATTCTTTAATTTTATTCAATGTAAGAAATGTTATTTGATCTGGAAGGGCCTCTTCAGGAAGGAGCTTGGGTAACACACTGGGTTATGTGCTCATTTCCTGTGCTCTTCCACTGAGAACACTATGGGCCAAACAGTCCTCTATCATCCTCGCCCAGAGACCGAGGGGTCTCTGAACAAGTCCTAAGGTGGAAGGGTCGCTCAGGGGCGTCCTTGAGTGGTGGGCTTAGCACCCTGACACCTCATTACAATGCTGTCTCTGGAGTCAGATTTGCCTTAAAACCAATTCTGACTAGATGGTTCTCCAGCAAATAGTGTTACGTGCCACTTAAATGTATTCCGTTTTGTTGCTAAGTCTTTAACAACTGGAGAGCAGTGAGGAAGAGGAGGCTCTAGGAGGAACGCCGTCAAGGTTCCACAGTGGCCGGCAGCGGGGATCGCGAGCGGCTGGGGTCCCTGCTCCAGCGCTCGGCCCAGCTGCCCTTCTAGACGCTGCTTGTCTCTTCCAGCGCTCCTCCCAGACGCAGGACCAGAGCGCGCAAAACTGAGCCGAGAAAAGGAGAACAGCCGGCGCGGGCGAGCCGCGAGCAACCTGCAGCTGTAAACGACCCACGCGCCTGAGAGCCGGCGGGAGAGATGGGAAAGCTGGAGAGCCCCGCCGGAGACTCAGGACACGCGCGGAGCCGGGGCGGGGCTCCAGCCGAAGAAACGGGGCCTGGCCTGCCGGGCGGAAAGCAGGGCTAGGCGCGAGGGCGGGCCCGGCGAGGCACCGGGGCTGACAGCCTCCCTCTTGGCAGCGGCCCCACTGGCCCCTGGCGACCGCAGCCCATCCCCTCTAGGGTCGCGTGCCTGCGGCGCGTGACCACCCGGGCGGCGCCCTCATCACGGGCGACCCCGCCGGGCGGCGCCTCCCTTCCGCAGGTCTGCCCTGCTCTCCACCTCCCCGCCTCTCCCAGGCCTGGACGCTCACACTCGGGCAACCCCTAAGGCGTCGGCTTTGGCCGTCCCGTTAACCGAACGGAAGCAAAACAACACCCCTCGACCACACCTCCGCCCCGAGGGCCTCCGGGTCAGCTCAGCAAGTTCCGGGAGGCAGGAGGTTCTCGCGACATTTCCGCGCGGTCGGCCTGACCGGGCCTCTTTGAGGCGGGGTCTTAGTCACGCGACCCGTGGCCTGACGTCACCCGAGCCACGGGATCTTGCTTTGCCCGGACACGCTCTGTGGAGAAGGAGACCCTACGTCCCTGGCCCTCGGGCGGGCTCCGGTCTGTGCGGGTTGGCGTCGCCAGTGTCCCGCGTGAGTGCTATGCGAGCACAGCGGCCTGCTGGCTAGCGTGCGTGCCACTGTTTACAGGAAAAACGAGAAAAATAATCACGCACCACACTAAAAATAGTGGGTGAATTACTGTCGCCATAACCACCCCAGCCTGCCCTCCGATCCTGGGCGTGGGTGTGTGGAGGAGAAAGGGGCCCCAGGCGAAACCCGACCACCTCGGGAGGCCTGCGCGGGAGGGAGCCCTGCAGACCCAGAGACCTGAAGTGGGCGCGCAGGAGGGCCTGAAATTAAAACTCTCCAAACTAGAATCAGCTCATGGCGGGCAGTCAGGCCCCGGGCAGGTATCTTTCCAGACAAAGGTCCGTCTTTACCTTAACTGAGCCTGTGTTACTGTCACTTTGCATGTAGGACAACATGCCTTTGGACCATGAGACCGCTCAGGGCACATCTCCCACCAGAGCAGGGACCCCGGGATGGTCGCCACCACCACCTGCACCCGGTTCAGGGACGAGTACCGGTTCTTTGAGGAGCTCGGAAAGTAAGCGCGGCGCGGGGATGGGGGTCCTGCATGTGTCCACCCCCGTCACCCCGAGAGCCCGCGTGGACGCAGCGTAGGCCGTTCTCTGTAAGCCGAGATGCCTCCGGAGCCCGCAGCATCCGCGCGCGGACCGGTCGCTTTGTCCCCGCGGGGCCGTGTTACGCCCGGACTTGCAGGTCCAGAGAGGGGCCGTTCAGACCAGCTCGACTCTGCCCGAGTCCCTGTCACCTGTAGCCCAGGTGACTCGCTCGCCATTCCCTCCCACGGCTCGCACGCTTCCCCTCTTCCCCGGAGGAGTTACACGCAGCCGGAGAGCCTTTTGGACACCGGGGAGCCACCAGGGTGGCCTAGCGGTGTGTGAACCTGTAGGACCGCTGGAGATGTGCCGCAGCGAACAGGGGCCTGCGGAAGCTCGCGCGTGGAGACCTGCTGAGGGTCTGATGGTGCTCGGGGAACCAGGAGCGACTGGGAGGCTGATGTACAATTTATGCAGCATGACCCAAATCCAATCCTCTGCCTGTTTCCACTGTTATTGCTGAACGGGTGCAGAGTATGATGGTGTTTTATGCAGCAGAATCAAGGGAAATGGAAACATCTTTTAAATGGAATGAACATTCTATCTTTATATGTTTATGCATTGTTTGCTGTTAAAAACCTAGAATATGTCAGAAGAGCAGCTTGATTCATATCTCTCCCCTCCCCCATCCCAAAGCAGGGTACAGAGAAACCACACCATGATTTGTTAAACCACACAAATGTTCCCAATATTTATATATATATATTTAAGATTTAAAAATTTTATTTATATTTAGAGGGGAAGGAGAAAGGGAGAGAAATATCAATGTATGTTTGCCTCTCGAGCACTGACCACCCCCCCAACTGGCCTGCATCCCAGGCCCACACTCAATCCACTGAGGTACACCAGCCAGGGCCCAATATTTATATTTTAATGAAAACAGTCGCCATGTTTATTTACTTGAAGCCACATTTATTTATTTTTCCTACCAAAATACCTTGGTTGGTGTGGCTCAGTGGATTGAGCACTGGCCTGCGAACCAAAGGGTGGTCGGGTGTATTCCCAGTCGGGGCGCATGCCTGCATTTCAGGCCAGGTCCCCAGAATGGAGCGTGCAAGAGGCAGCCACACATTGACGTTTCCCTCCCTCTTTTTCTCCCTCCCTTCCCATTTCTAAAAATAAATAAATAAAATAATTTTTTAAAAATGTCACCAAGTACCTTTTGCCTTTACTCTTCTCTGAAATAACTTCCAGGAAAATGCTAGAAAGGAAAGTAGGAGTCTCGTAATGGCCATTCCCTTTTGCTTTTGGGATGAAAAAATAGGTCAGAGCTCGGGTGAATCATGTATTTCCGTTGTAGTTACACTTGAACTTAATGCATCGAGGTGCATCTAACTCTAATGGCTTTGGGAGGCAAGCTCGACTGCTGTATATTCCAGGAAGTTCAGCTGATGTTGCTGTTTCCATGAGCAGCTCAGACCTTGGCTCGGCCTGCCACATGGAGATTGCTCACAGACCCGGAAGGTATTTGGCACATGCTTAGTAGCATCAGAGATAATTCATGCTCGTGAAATGGCTTTGACATGAGCAAAAAACTTGGAGGGCCCTCCATGCACTCTCGTTACTTATTTGAATTCATGCAAAAATACTTCTGCTGAAATGTGAAGCCTCCCAGTTATTGTGAGCACATGTCTAAGGTATTTCCTTGGGAATTTATGATTTAATGGGAAAAAAATAAAAATGAAATGCCATAATGTACGCCCATTTCAATGACCTGGTTTATTTTATTTTAGGTAATGTGATAAGTTCCATTAGGATTTAATTTGTCTTCTAAAAAGTGCTGCTGCCAGGGCCCTGGTATTATTCTCTGCCGTGATTTTTTTCTCTATCTGTTGCAAATTTCAGTTTAACATGGACTTCAGGTTTAGGCTGGCATGTCGGAGTACTCGTTTGGGTGGGGGTGGGTGGTCGTCATTCTGAGGAGCCTCTGTGCTCAATCAGAGGCGGGGCAGGGGCGGGGTGAGGCGGGGTGCAGCGGGCGGAGGACCCGGAGAAGCACCTGGAATCAAAGACGTCTCCTTCCCACATCTTCACTAAAGGAAGGTTTAATACAGGGAGGAGATACTAAACTGTGGATGACAAATTCGTTTTGAAAACAATGTAAATGGGGCCCGACTCTTTGAGTGCTGGTATGATTTCTTCCTGTGCGCTGGGCCCGCCGTCGCGAGAGGGGTCACACTTCCTCCAGAGCCCGCGGCTCTCCAGATTTCTCTCAAAGCCGGAGAGTTGGGCTTCACTGTGCCGTTTCCAGACCTGGCACCGCCTCTCTCAACCCCCTGATGCGTGCTGGGAGGCAGACCCTCCATCTGCTCACACCCACTGACAGGTTCCTTCTGCTCTGTGCGGGAGGGGTCTTCTCCAGCCTGCGGGACTCCTCCCGCAGCTCCTGGCATGCTCAGCCCCAGCTCCTCACCTTCTTACTGCGCAGTCTGCGCCCCGCGCCACCTTGCGCCTTCTTCAGTCCCGCTTCTCGCTGTTCTGATTAGTGTGGGAGAGGTGGTTTGGGTGCAGGACAGAAAGACCAGCCTCCTGCGCTCCCCTGTCCTCTCGCTGGACTTGGGCAGGTTCCTCACCTGCTTCGTGTTAACCCACTGCAGGTGTAAATTCTCCTTCCCTGCCTCTTAGCAGCATGCTCTTGAGAACTTTATCATTCCTGGGAGCTTCCATTTCCTTACCTTTAAAATAGGGTAACAAGCCCTGGCTGGTGTAGCTCAGTGGATAGAGCGCAGGCCTGCGAATTAAAGGATCGCGGTTTGATTCCCAGTCAGGGCACATGCCTGGGTTGCAGGCTGCTTCCCTGCAGGCCAGTCCCCAGCAGGGGATGCACGAAAGGCAACCATACATTGATGTTTCTCTCCCTCTCTCCTTCCCTTCCCCTCTAAAGATAAAGAAATAAATATATGCAGTAAATGTTTTCTGCCTCAATTCAGGGTGAGGGAGTTTTAGCAAAAAAGCAAGTCTCAAAGCAGCTGAGGTACAGTGCAGGTCTGATTCCCCACGGGAGAACCTATCTGTGGGTGTGGGTCCTGTGCATCAGACCTTGCTTTCCACTGAAAGCTGGGCCCACACCATGCAGAATAGTCTCCTATAATACATGACTTATGAAGTATTTCTGCAGCCACCCTGGCTGGTGTGGCTCAGTGGATTGAGTGCTGGCCTGCAAACCAAAGGGTCACCAGTTTGATTCCCAGTCAGGGCACGTGCCAGGAGCGAGAGGCTGGTAACCAGTTCAGTTATGCATGGCAGTCACCTGGGGGAGCTTTGCGGGCACCGATTCATCAGCTCTGGAAAACCTGTATTTCCTTCACTTGTATTTTTTTAATGTTTAAATTACATTTTAATTTCAAAATTATTCTGTATTGATTTCAGGGGTACAACTTGGTGGCTAGACAGTCAGAGACGCAGTGTTTCTCTCCAACAGTGGGTATTTCCCACGCCCACTGCCACCGCACAGTTACTGCATTATCATCTATTGCATTCCCTGTGCTGTGTTCACACACCCCTGGGGCTGTTTTAACTACTGAGTGGTACTTGTTACCCCCTCCCCTTTTCCTAGCTTCCCAACGCCCCTTCCTTCTGGTAACCACCAGTTTGTTCTTTGCACCTATGAGTCTTTGTCAGTTTTGCTCATTTATTTTTTAGATTTTGCATATAAGTGAAATCATATGGTATCTATTTTTGTCTTATCTCACCAAACATAATACCCTCCACACCCAGCCACGTTGTTGCAGATGGCAATTTGGTTTATGGCTGAGTAGTATTCCACCATGTAAATGTACCGCCACTGTTTTATCCACTTGTCGGTGGGCACCTGGGTCGCTGCTGTAGCTTGGCTGTTGTAAATCATGTTGCACTGAGCACTGGGGTGCACGTGTTCTTTCAAACTGGTGTTTCAGGTTTCTTCAGGTAAATTCCTAGAAGTGGAATTGCTGGGTCGTAAGGCACTTATTTTTCGATTTTTGAGGTAGCTCCACACTTTTCCTCCGTGGCTGCCCCAGGCTGCATTCCCACTGTGCACGGGGGTTCCCTGTCTCCACGTCCTCACCAGCACATGTTGACTTATTGATGACGGCCATCCTGACAGGTGGGAGGCGACAGCTCACCGTGGTTTTAATTTACATGTCTTGGATAATTTAGTGACATTGAGCATCTTTTTATGTCTGTTAGCCATCTGTATGTCCTCTTGGGAGAAGTACCTATTCAGATCCTTTGCTCATTTTTTAACTGGACTGTTTGTTTTGGTGTTGAGTTCTTTATAAATTTTGGATATTAACCCCAATCGGATGTGTTGTTGGCAAATACATCCTTGCATCCAGTGGGTTGTCCCTTCATCTTGGTGGTTTCTCCCGCTGCGGAAAGCTTCGTAACGTGGTCTCATTTGTTGTGTGTCTGTTTGCTTCCCCCACCTGAGGACATACCGCAGAAACATATGCTAAGAGAAACGTCGGTGAATTGACTGTCTTTTGTTCTAGGATTTTTATGGTTTTAAGTCTAACATTTAATTCTTTTATCCATTTTGAGTTTATTCTTGTGTGTGGTGTAAGAAGGTGGTCTAGTTGAATTTTTTTTTTGCAGGTATCTGTCCAATTTTCCCAATAGCATTTATTGAACAGACTGTCTTTACCCAAATGTATGTTTTTCCTCCTTTGTCAAAAATTAATTAACCATAAAAGCGTGGGTTTATTTCTGGGCTCTCTATTCCGTTCTGTTGGTCTATGTGTCTATTTTTATGGCAGTACCATGCCGTTTTGATTACTCTGGCCTTGTACTATAGTTTGATATCAGGTAGCATGATTCCTCCAACTTGGTTCTTCTTTCTCAAGGCTTTGCAATTGTTTAATCCAAAGTGTATCCAAATGAAAGAACATTAGGGCAGCCAAGGTTAACAGTGGGCTATTCCAGAAAACTCACAAACACACTCAGACACACTCATATACTACCACACTCACACATACACATATACACACATTCACATGCACACACACATGCACACACATACTCAGTCATGTAACCAGAAACACTCACACTCACATACAGACACTCACACACACACTCAACACTGCTCGCAATTGGAGTAATCCTGGATAAATCCCTTGCTTGTATTTCCATTTTTTCTCTGAGAGAATGGGCACTACTCTATTAGTCTTAAGAACTCATAATATATAAAATAATTGCAAATTGTTTTAAGGTCCTTAAAATTAGAAACTTTATGGAAACAAGCCCCCACTTTTTAACACTGCATCTATGGGTCTCTGTCAGTCTCGTTCACACCACCGAGTAGATACTACCCGGCCAGAAGTTTTCACTGCTGCAAACCTTGTCCAGTGTTTCCACGAAGTGTCCGTCCCAACACTGAACGCCAGTTCCTTAGTCTATTTGCACCGATTCCGTGTGCGGATGACACAGGGTGTTTCAAACAGCAGGAAACATCCCCAACGCTATGCCATTTTACCCTCCACCCCTCAGGACACCTGAGCGACGCTCACTGTGTAAAGTCACTTTCTGACGTGACAGGCTGTTTTTCTCCTTCTAACCACCAAGCTGGCGATCCCTAGCATTACCGCTTCGGAGAGAGATGCTGCTCTCTGAAAGTACTTTATAATTACGAAACAGTTCTATATGGCATCTTTGTAAACAAATCATTTGGAAAAATACACCATGGTTTGGATTCGATTATCTCACGAGTCCACCTTTGTATGTAATGGAGATGACACTGTCCTTCTGTGTCCTCAGTCAGGATCAGGGCCCCCAACGGCTCTGGTGGGAGCCAGCAACTGCCCAGAGCTCTTGGCTCGGCTCCAGGCAGCTGGGTGGCCAACCGGGTCCCTTTGCCCCAGAGGTTCAGCTCCCCCTTTCTAAGGCCCAGAACAGTGCCTGACACTGTTTAGTTGTTAAATTAATAAAGTGATAAATAAGAAAAATTAGCCCAAAGCAAAAGAATCCCCCGATCCTTGCAGTGGAGAAAAGGGATATCCCTTATTGAACTTGAAGCTGCTGACTCTCAGATCCCGTCCAGATGATGAGGCACATTATCAGACCACTGCCACCAGTGACATGAGCCGCACAGAAGCTACTCAAAGACCTGGTGAAGGCTCCCGCTTCGCCAGTGTCCTGGGGAGAATGACGGGAAGACTGGCACATGGCTTAATGTGTGGTGACACAGATGTGCTTCACCAGGGAAAGACCACGGGGGACGGGGAAGGTCACGTCCACATGGATGATGTGACAGTGATTGTAGGGGTAAACAGCCAGTTTTATGTGAATACCCTCTTAACACTGAAATGGATTATTTTGTAGACCTCTTTCCCTGCGTAAAAAAAAAAGGACGCCCGGGAAGGCTACAGAACAATGTATTTGGACATAAGGGATTAGAAACCCAACAACAGTCCAGCACCACGTTTTAAACGAGATAATCAGCCCCTGTCGGAAAACCCAGTCCTGCAAGACTGAAGTCTGTATTTACCCATCACTCACTCCAGCAAATAATCTGCTTGCGGACCTACCATGTGCCGCCCCTGGTCAGGCCCCAGAAATTGGTCCCTGGTGGAACTCCAGCTCTAAAGTGGGGGACAATATACAATAAAAATAATAAACAAGCAGTTACCCAGATTCCAGACGGTCTGTGTGGAGACAGGAAAGGAGAGGGAGCTAAGGTGTGGCGGGGAGGGCCTGTCACAGTTAAATGGGCTGATGGGGAGGCTCTCCCTGAGAAAGTGGAATGTAGAGAGGACGGCAGACAGCAGGGAGCCCCATGCTGCACGGGGAGACAGAAGGGGACGGTCACACTTGCCCGGACTTGGCCACGCTGGTGAAAGCCGGGTGAGCAGGGGAACACCCTGGCGGTGGCTTTGAGAGGTGGGGCCTGGGTCACTGTGTAGCTTCAGGCTCTTCCTGGGGTAGTCTGGGGGACATCTGGAGGTTTGCACAAAGGTCGGCACAAGCGGATCCTCATTGGGCAGCGCCTGTCTGGGGGCTGCCGCGGTGGGAAGCAGAGAGTTGACCTGGACTCAGTGAGAAGCAGCCAGGCTCCAGCAGCAGGACTGAATGAAGAGCTGGAGTGGGGTCCGCAGACAGCAAGGTGACTTCACCGGCACGGATGCCCACAGAGCCCCCTTGGTCCCCTGATGTGATACCCCAGAGGCTACCCTGCCTTAGTCAGGGTTTTTCAGGGGAAACACTTCTCGGACTTCATCCCCAGTTGCCAATTTCCACAGGGCCTCTTTTTGAACCCTCGGTGGGGGATGTCAGGTGGCCACGGCTCTGCTGTGTCTTGGATGCCCGGCCCCTGGGCCCCTTGACGATGCATTGGAACTGCCCACTGGGGGCTCAGCAGGGCAGCTGCCTGAGCTCAGGCTGTGTCTGGTGTTTCACGGTCCCCTGGGCAATTCCAAGGCTTCGGGGTTAGAAACCCTCCCACTACCTGTTTGTGCTGAGCTCAGGGGTTGTGTCCCTACAGAGGAAGGCACTCATAACTCGCTCCTGATACTCCAATAATGTGATCTTAATTCTTCCCGAGTAATTTCAAGGCAAAGATCTCAGCCCCAAAACATTTTCTCGCCCTCTAGATCTCGTGCCAAGAAAGGGAGGCCAAGTGTTACAGCTCTGAGCTAGACCTGACAGAAATCAGCACTCGATCCCGGACGTGCGCGTCATTTCTGAGAGTCCTCGATGTCCAGCCCCATGTGAGGAGGTGGCTTGAGACTCACCTGGGTTTCAGGTCCATTGGAAACGCCGCGGAAGGAGAGTCCTCTTCTGCCAAATGGAAAATGTCAAAAAACCAGCAGGGTTAAAAAAACCTGTACATTAAACAATATTGTGTCTGTTAAATATGCTGTCCTGGGTGAGTGGTATGGTGATGTAACAGAATGTTCCTGTTTTGAGGAAATACTGAAGTACTTTAAAGGATTTTGTGTTAAAAGTACCAGTATGGAGAAAGAGAGAACGGTAAAGCAATGGAGCAACTCTTGGAAGCTGAATCAGTCCCAGAAACTGCCTAGGTCCACATTTCTTATACACGAGGAAGCTCATCCCCCATCAGTCAGTCAGTGTACATCCTGCAGCTGAAAGTGTTCTATACAGATAACGCCACCGAATCCAACTCACCCTCTACATGAACGGAATCATACTGTACAACTGACCCTCTGAAAGGGAAGTGAACTTACAGTTCCAGGCCCAGCTTTGCCAGTTACCGATGTAACTGAGTCCCTAACTCCTCAGACTAAAGTAACTTATGAGATGCAGACATCAGCCCTGGCTGGGCAGCTCCGCTCAGTTGGCTAGAGCGTCCTCCCCGGGCACCAAGGTTTCCCGTTCCATCCTGGGTCAGGGCACATACAAACAGCAACCAATGAGTGAGTAAATAAGTGCGACAACAAAAAAAGATGTTTCTGCTCTGGCTGGTGTGGCTCAGTGGATTGAATGCTGGCCTGAGAACCAAAGGGTTGCTGGTTCAATTCCCAGTCAGGGCACATGCCTGGGTTGTGGGCCAGGTCCCCAGTAGGGGGCGCATGAGAAAAAAAAACCATACATTGATGTTTCTCTCCCTTTCTCCCTTCCCTTCTAAAAATAAATTTAAAAAATCTTTTATAAAAAAGATGTTTCTCCCTTCCTTCCCCTCTATATCAATCAATCAATCAATCAATAAAGATGCAAACATCAAAATGAGATTTGTAAGGACAGCTTTGTGAATGCAAAGTGCTATACAAGTAATGAGTGGTTTTTAAACTGTATTGATGAGTTTTTTCTTTTATGCTGTGTTTAAGATGCCAACTAGAAGAAACACTATTTTCTTTCATGCAGGAGTTCTTTTATGTTGTTTACTTGCAAAGAAATCCCTCTGAATCAGAATTTAAAGCTTTTTCTGTGCATCTACAACAAACAAGGTTAACATATTATATTGTCTATAACTCGGCAGCTTAGAACACTAGTACCTGTTTGCAGCTCTTTTTAGGAGACATAATCATAGTGCTGCTTAATGTGCCAAGCACGGTTCCATGTAGTTTACATACCTTGTGTAACCCGCAAAAACTCAAGGAGTCTGATGCAATCACTATTTCATCACAGGTAAATGTGGAAAACGACAGCATTTATCTCAAAGGGCTGTTGTAAGGATTACGAGACTGTATTTAAAAGCACTTGGCACAGTGTCTGGCAAAAACTAAGTGCTAACCACACGTTTACTAGTTATTGGTACTCTCATCTTACAGATAGAAAAGCAAATGAAAGAAACGATTTACAACCCAGGTCTGCCTCCCAAGTTTTTCTTTCTTCTTTTTTTAAAAAAATCGCCTGACCCTGGTTAAGTCCCCTACGTCAGTGGCTGAATTTAAAGCCAGAAGACCCCTCTTTAGATTTTGCCCTCGACTGTTCGCAGCCCGTACCAATGCCTGACACTGAATTCTTGCGGGACCGATGAAGGCCTAGGTTTTAGCCTGGTCGGCTACACCTTTCTGGATTAGGTAGACCAGTGTCGTCCCGTCTGCAGGCTCCGAAGCGGCTATTCTGGGAAACGGACCCGGCTTCCCCTCCCTAAAGGCTCACAGCTCAACGTACCGCGTGACAAGCCCTAGCCCCCTCCGCAACCTCCCCGTTGCGTCGCTAGCGGTCCCCGCCTCCTCTCGGCAGGCGCAGGCGCACAGCAGAGTCCCCGGCACTCTTCCCGGCGAACTACAACTCCCACAATCCCAATCGAGAGGCCCCCCGGACGCCCAAGGGAGCCGGTGGCCCCTGGCTGGGGCCCCACTTCCCAAAATGTCTTGCCTGAGTCCTCTTGGGTACAGTTCCTTCTGAGATTCTTGGGCTCCCCGGTGAGCTACAACACCTGTCCCGATTAAGTACGGTTCTGCCATCCGTGACCTCTCCAGTCCCCTCTGGGAAGGGCACACAGTCTAGTACGACGGGGACCGGCCACTGTGGAGACCCCGGGAGTGAAGGGCGAATCCCGAACGCATGCGCAGAGGCTCGTCGTGGGGGCGGCCTCAGCGGAGCCCCTTTCGGGAGTCTATGAAGGTGAGTGGGGGACCGGGCCGGGCGTGTCGCGTGCTGGGACTAACCAGCCCCCCTATCCCCGCAACGACCGCTCTTGGCACTATCGCCACCCCCCCCCCCCCCCCCGCAACTGGCTGTAAGAGCCGTTGACTCCGGTTGTGTAGAAAATGGGGGTCCCCAAGGAGCTCAGTTTTAGTGTTCGTACAAGAATGATACAATTAAACCACTCACATCATTTCGTTGCCGTTGTCTGTGTACAAGTCTTTCTCCTCTGGTCTACTGTGCGTTTATTTATTTATGTATTTGTTTATTTATTTTTAAAGATTTTACTCATTCATCTTTTTAGAGGGGAAGGGAAGGAGAGAGGGAGAGAAATATCAATGTGTGGTTGCCTCTCATGGGCCCCCTGCTGGGAACTGGCCTGCGACCCAGGCATGGGCCCCGACTGGGAATTGAACCCCGATCCTTTGGTTCACAAGCCATGCCAGCCAAGGCTACTGTGCGTTTATTTTTTTTAATTATCGTTGTTTTACCATGCATTTATTTATATTTTAAATTTTCTTTATCTTTATTGTTCAATTCTCCCATGCTTTTGAGAGTAACAGGTAACCTGTCGGGAGGGCTCACCTTTCATCAGTTTCCCGACATGTAGCACGTAGCTCCTTCCTAACAAGCTATAGGGCTTCAAGTCTGTGGGACTTGATTCTGTTCAGTCTGGTGACGGACCAGGTATCTACCTCGTCGTGCCCTCCCTTTCATTTGTGTGAAGTCTGCTCACCAGAAGACTTTGGGAGAGACAAAGGCACAAGGAAAACGCCAGGTAAAAGGTTGGTAGGTGGCTGGTGTAGTCGATAGTCTACTGGGGACACAGACAGACATCTCATTGTGCCCTCACCCTAACCAACTTGTCGGCTCCTTGCTCTGTGAGTTGGTTATGCTGCTTAACTTTCTGGGCTTATGTTTTCTCATAAACTGAGCAGATTGGGTTAGATGATCTCGAGGAACTTGCCTGCTCTAACCTTTTGTGGCTAGTGAGTAGAATTCAGATTACATCACAATATGTTAATGCTAGACATCATCAACTTCCATTTTCCTGCCAGCATAAATGAAATATACTGTAAGGTTGGCAGCCGCCTTAGAAAGAACTGCCCCGTATTGTACTTGTGCTTTCTTCCTTATTGCCAAAAGTATGAAATCGTCAGGTAAAATAACTTTCTTCACCTTATATTTGTTGTCATTTTATAGATCACTGGTAGGAAGAACTCTGGGTACCACAAGGCCCCCTTTGCACGCGATGATGGCTCAGATCTTAAGGTCTCGTCTGGCCAATGCTGCAGTGGTTCCGAATCGAATGAAAATGCTTCCATATCTTGGAGTCCTGAGACATAGGATGATGTCAACTCATAAATTAAAGAAGAAGATGATAGAATACTATAGGCTGCTGAATCTGGATGAGGGATGCTCTGCAGACGATGTCAGGAGGTCTTTTCGCAAGCTTGCCAAGCAGTACCATCCAGACGGTGGCTCCTCTACTGCGGACTCTGCAACGTTTATAAAGATTGAAGAAGCTTATAGAAAGGTGCTTTCCCATGTGACAGAACAAACAAATGCCAGACAAAATAAAGCTCAAGAAGCGGACGAAGAAGAAGGGAAATTCGAATATAAAACACCCCAACACCGGCATTACTTAAGTTTCGAAGGTGTTGGTTTTGGACCTCCAAGTCAACGGGAGAAGCAATACAGGCAATTTAGAGCAGATCGTGCAACTGAGCAAGTGATGGAATATCAGAAGCAGAAACTATTCAGCCAGCATTTCGCCGATAGTTTAACTGTTAAAGATATAAGGCAAAGTAAAGAACAAAAGATAACTCAGGCAATAGAGCGTTTGGTGGAGGATCTCATTCAGGAATCAATGGCAAAAGGAGACTTTGATAATCTCAGTGGGAAAGGAAAGCCTCTGAAAAAGTTTTCTGGCTGTTCATACATCGATCCCATGACTCACAACCTGAACAGAATATTGATCGATAATGGATACCAGCCAGAATGGATCCTAATGCAAAAGGAAATAAAGGATACTATTGATCAGCTCAGAGAGGCGATTTTAGCATCCAGGAAAAAACTTGGCAACCTCATGACAGCAACTGAACAGAAACAGTGGAACCAAGTTTGTGAGCAGTTTGAAGAAAACATCAGAAAACTAAACAAGCGGATTAATGATTTTAACTTAATTGTTCCCCTGCTAACCAGGCAAAAAGTCCATTTTGATGCACAGAAAGAAATATCCAGAGCCCAGGACATATATGAGACCCTTATAAAAACAGAAGAAGTCACAGATAAAAACCCAAATAGCAATGATCAGGGAGAAGGGGAGAAAACATCTGGAGTCAAGGCAGGTTTTTTCAACTGGGCGAATATGTGGAAATTTATTAAACTCTGACCATTTCAACAGTACTGCCCCGAGTCATTTTCAGTTGTACTGACATCACACATAGAGGCTGCGGTGTACACTGCTACCCAGGAGAACTGTGCGTCTCAGTCCTTTGCACAAACTGATCTCACCTGGAGGATGGAGGTGTGAGGGAGAAGGCCGTCAGAAACTGCATCACAGAGGTGCTCAATCAGCTTCGCTCTGGGCATAGAGCAAGAGGAGAACTGAGAAAGCTCTTTAACCTGTTTCAGAGTTTCATTGTCAGTCATCAGGCGAATTTGGACAGGCACTCAGACGGGAAATCCTGAAGGGTATTCCGGATGTCTCGGTGCCATTTCAAACTCTAAAAAGTTGTCATTTGCCATCTTCAAACACAGGCACTTCAACAACAACAACACGCTGAATAAATAGTATCCAAAGTCATAAAACTAAACAAGGGCGGGGAATGTAGGAGGGAAACCTGCAAATGATGTGTGTTCTTTGCCAGTTGCTGCACTCACACCCCCGAGGCTATTAATGCTCAGTGGTTCCTCTGGTTGGGGCACCACATGGGTGGAAATCCCGTGATAGGAAGTTAGCCGTGGAGCTACTGCAGTGTTGTTTTTTTAAAAAAATAAAGGTCCTCTCGGTGGATACTGAATTTAAAAAAACAAAAAACAAGTACCCGGGTTGTACTTTGTACTTTTCCCTACCTAACTTCATGATCCATTGGCTGCAGAAATTGATCAGGTTGGTTGATTTAAAGTCAGTCAAGCTGGTTGATTTAGATTTAGCTATTCTAGAAATAGACTCCCGTGTCCACTTTTTTTAAAGGAGTTCTGAGTGCATTTTGAGACTTTTCAGGAGTGGGGCTTGCGGGGAGTAACACTATGGTTCAAGGGAAACAGGATTTCACCTTTGGCCTCACCTGCACTCACTGAAACGTTAGGTTCTCGTAAACCCATCCGCGGCCTCTGTGCTGTGTGTGTGACTCCCCAGTCACACGAAGAATCTCAGTTTGCTGTCTTAGGGAGCTAATTTCCTTAGGAATTCTTTAATAAGCAAAGATAAGATGTCTGAATTTTTTAACCAGTTTACACCTTTGGCAAGTAAGAATTTGGCCTTCATGAGACAGTTGCGTCCATCCACTTTTCAGCAGATCCGACTTCTGTTTACATTTATTGGGGACATGGTTAATAGGACGACAGGTTTCACGTGTACATTTCTATGGTACGTGATCTGTATATTGCATTGCATGCCCACCGCCTGAGCTGACATAGTTGGGTCTGTGGAACTGCTCTGGCCACAGAATTGGGCAACAGGGACGGAATGGGATCGGGCCGGAAGGAGCAGGTCTGTCTCCTCGTGGAATCCAGAGGGTGGCGGTGTGGATGCTGCAGAAGCATGGCTCTCACCACTCATTTCGGAAGCTATTAGTAGCTTCTTAGTAAAGTATGTGATAGTCAGCTATTAGTAAAGTATGTGATAGTCAAAGCAAAACTACATCTTCGAAAGGAAATTTCAGGCCTTTTTGCTTAAATGATGGGACATCGATTGCTATAATATGTGATTATTTTGTTGAATGAGTTATCTGGCTTCTAGAATGACAGCATTACCCTGAACTAAGTTCCAAAACACCTTAGAAGCCTACAGTTTGTGACTCTGGCTAAAAAGGGACTTCGATGTATCACACCCAGCTGCATTGCAGGAACATATATCAGGGAAGCCATCTTCAATACTGGCTAAAGGGAAAGTAAAATTATCAGAAAACTCTAGCAAATCCTTAATTTCAGCATAGCGTACTTTATGCTTGTAAATGTTGTCTACATTAAAGTGAATTTTAATGATTATTGAGTGGTCTGTTGCACAAACAACAATAATAACCGTATTTTACTATAATAACCATATTTTTGGCTGACTACCTAAATTTTTTTACACCTACGTGTTTTTTATCTTTTAGATTGATGATATCAAAACCAATCATGACATAGATTTTTCTTGTTAAGAAGGTAATTCAGTTAAGTAAAAACAGGTTTATTTATTTAAGTAACCTAGCTCCAGGTCAGACAGGATTCTGGCTGGTTTAGTGGAGTGTGTTAAGTTGGAATCTGACATTTCTTACGACACGGCATTGACCTTTTTCTGTTAGTTTTTCGCCTCCTAACTTAGCTTTCCAGATGTCATAGCATTTTATTGACATTTCCCAACTCATTAACTAGCCCGAATCAAACTGTGCCTGGTGCCCAGCCTTTTCACGGCTCCTCTCCAAACTGCAGGCCCGGGACCCTGGCTCAGGACCCTGAGGACGGAGGAGGGAACCTCCACCACAGAGGCCTTTGTCCCGGCTGCGGCTCGGCTTTGTCTGTTCTGTGTGCCCGAGGCCCATCCTCGGTGGCCTGGCGCCTCAGGTGGACGGTGTCCAGGTCTTTGGTAGGTGAGCACTGTTGCTGTACATGATCTTCCTCCTGCTGCCAGGACACAGCCCTGCTGGTGGGGGGCCTCCTGAAGGTGAAAGCCCCTGTAACCTTGTTACACCCTCACATGCTTCCCTACTACCAACTGCCCAGGTCCCCATCCCTGGGCCTCAGCCCGCTGTGGGGACATCGCCAGGAGCCCGCAGAAGCGACAGGTGGCGGTGTGCCGTGCCTGTTCCCGGAGGTGGTGCCTCTCCTTTCCGACAGTGTTCCAAGCAGCATATGTTCACTGGAGACCTCCAGGGGTCTCCCCCCTTCCACGACCTGGGTTCCCAGAAAGCAGCAATTGAGGGGTGCACGTGGGCCCCTCAGCCCCAAATGGGAACCTCAGACACTCCTTGGTGTCACTGCTGCTGCCACCACCCCGCCTCCTGCGTGGGGACACTGAACTCCCTCTTCTCCGATCTAAGGGCAGACCCACAAAGGCGGTTATAATAGTGAGACCAGTCTAGGATGTGAGCATAGATGTCCCTCCAGGCTCAGGGATGACGGAGCGGGAGGGAGGACCATCCTAGGACGGCATCGTCTGGCCTGTTGAACAAAACCACATCCTCAGTTTGCCTCTGAGCCCAGGCCCCAGCCCGCTGTGGGCTGACAGAGCCCAACATGCTTCCACTCTGGGGCAGCCCTCCCGTGCCCCACGAACGCCCCACTCACCCCAACCTGGACCTAGGAGAGTGAAGTCAAGGGAGTATCTTCCCTGCCGAGACCAACCTCGAAGGGCTGCCTTTCTCTTCAAGGACCCACGTCTTCCCTAGATGACTGATGTGTGCCATTGCCCTTCAGCCCCACAAAGTGACAGATCCCGCCTGAAGGTCTCAACAGGACAGGCGCACCCAAACACACCCCCAATAAGCTTAACACTGTTAGCAAGGATACCTGCTCACAGTGGAGGGGCGGGGTCCTCCCTGGTGCACCCTGAGAACCTTCTGGAGGAAACATGACCCGGGGCACATGACTCAGTTTGGGCATTTATGCCTGGGCCGCTGTGCCCTCTGTGGTTCCCCTCGGGTGACCCTGTGGCCTCGTCCTCGAAAGCTTTCCCTTCAGCAACAGTTTGCACCGTGATTTGTCCCAAGGCGCTCGGTGAGCTTGGCCTGAACGATGCAGCGGACAGCTGTGCCTGTTGCCCGTCACCTTCGAAATGGCCCATGGTGACGTTCCTCTGGGAAAGCTGTGGTTCCTAGCCCAAGAAGTCAGGCCTGTGGGGCCTTCCCGGCACCCAGAGGCTGCCTGCGTTCCTCGGCTTGTGGGCCCTCTGTCTTCAGAGCCAGTAACAGCAGGTCGGGTCCTCATGTCACATGACTCTGACTCTCCTACCGCCCTCTTCCACTTTGAAAGACCCTGTGATTACATCAGACCCACCAGATAATTCAGCATAATCTCCCTATTTTAAGATTGGTTGATTAGCAACCTTAATTTCCCTTTGCTATGTAATGACATGGATAACACAGGTTCTGGGGATTAGTATATATTTGGGGGGACCATCATTTTGCTACAATATCCTTCCAAAAATGTATATAATTTGTACATACACAGTCTCTCTCAAACACACACACAAAATGTGAACATACTGTACATACTTGTCTATACCTTTTTCTTCACTCACCTATTAGTGTATCTTCAAGATCTTTCCATAGCAACACATGATTTGTGAAGCCTGCATGAAATTGTTGTATCCTCGTGGAAATTAGAGCTAATCAATGCTGAGCAGATGAAGTAAATAGCACTGAAAGTTTACATGGAGAGACCATGAGGCATAGAGAGGCAAACAGACGCTGACGAAGTTATCCTGAATCTGGAATGGGATGCAGCACAATAACGAGGCACAAGGTACTGAGAAGGTGACAGCCGCTCACACTTGTGGAACACTTGCCCTGCGTTAACTAATTTACTCTTCACAACAACCCTATGGCAGAGATATATTGTACGCTGCTTCTGAGAGATGAGGAAACTAAGGCTCAGAGAGGTTAAGTAACGTGCCTTGGGTCGTACAGCTAGAAAGTGGCAGAGCTGGGGTTTGAACCCAGGCTGTGTGTGGTTGGTCTGGTTCCAGATGCCAGTTCTCACCCACACACGGTGCCGCTGTGGAGTTGGCCGAGAGGCGACTGGAGCCGGTCACGTTAGTGACAGCCTCTGGAGAGAAGATGCAAGAACCCCATCGGTTCCCGGGGCGGCCTCGGATCCAGTCCGTTTCCTAGTAGGACTACCATCATTCTTGTGCTTTACTCACGCTCCGGTACCGAGGAGCCTCGGGCGGTGTGCTGCAGAGGAACGGAAGTGTGCTCTGCATCCGGGGGCATCTGCATTTAGACCCAGGTTCCGCTATTCACTAGCTCTGTGACCTCCCTGAACTTCCTTTCCCTCACCTGTCAAAGGAGCACGGTCTGGTCCAACGGCACGACTGCTGTGATCCCGGTGGATGTTGACCTAGACAGGCTCCAGCCGGGAGGGTCTGGGTGGTTCTCAGCGGAGGCGTGCTGCCCTCTAGAGGACGTTCGAGAGATCTGCGCGGGAGTCGTCAGCTGACCCAATGGTTAGAGTTTCTCTTTGGCGCTTTGGAGACCCGTACCGCTGTGCTGGCCTCTGTTCTGATTGGTTGGTAAGTCCTTGCCGTCCCAGTGGTTCAACAGTTCAAACAGCAGCGGGACCACAGGCATTTAGGAGGTGGGGCCGGGGGTGCGGGGAGTGTCACAGTGACTGAAAAGAGGAATTTCCCCGTGTCCTGCCCAGCATTCAAACATCCCACCAGGCATTCATGGGGGTGAAAAGTCTGCCTATAACCACCTAGGCTCAGAATGGAATTATATCTCACCTATAAACACAACATACTTTTTGCCTGATTTTTATTTTAGTTTTTTGGGAGGATTCAGTTAGGGTAGGAAGGGTTTTTTTTTGTTGTTTTTTTAAAGATTTTATTTATTTGAGAGAGGGGCAGGGAGGGAGAAAGAGAGGGAGAGAAACATTGATGTGCAAGAGATACATCGATAGGTTGATTGCTTCTCACATGCTCCAACTCTGGGGACCTGGCCTGCAACCCAGGCATGTGCCCTGATTGGGAAACAAACCAGCAACCTTTGGATTTGCAGACGGGTGCTCAATCCACTGAGCCACACCAGCCAGGGGTGGGTAGGAATTGTTGACTGGTTTAATAAGACCCTTGCAGTTATTTATTTATCTATTTATTTATAAATAGATAAATGAATTTATCTATCTATTATTTATTTATTTTTAGACAGAGGCAAAAGGAGGGAGGAAGAGAGGGAGAGAAACATCAATGTGTGGTTGCCTCTTGTGCTCCCCCCGCTGGGGACCTGGCCGGCAACCCAGGCAGGTGCCCTGACTAAGGACTGAACCAGCCACCCTTTGGTTCACAGGCTGGTGCTCAATCCATTGAGCCACACCAGCCAGGGCTACTGGACTTTAAATATACTAATTCTATTTTTCTTCCACAAAGGCAACGGTTATGAAAATTGCACTTCTTTTTCCTGGGAATTTTACCAAGAATTACAGTACATTTTAGGAAGCACTGCCGATGGCACCGTGGCTGCGGCACTGGAATGACCAGTAGTGCTACCTGCTTACTGCAGTCTGCACTTGGAGCAAATGTGCACCGGGGGAGCTGGGAGAGCCATTTTAACTTACAGCCAACTTTACTAAGTGTCTGGGTGTCAGAGCCGGCATCCAAGATGACACATTTCTGTGTGGTGCCCTGCCACAGTGTATTGGAGTTGGCCAGTGTGACCAATAGAATATAGCAGAAGCGCGGGCGTGTCTCTTTGGAAGCAGGAGCCGCCTGCTCTCTTTCCCTCCGATCACTGGCTTTGGGTGACGCCAGCTGCCATGTCTGAGGCAGCCTTGTGGAGAGGTACACGTGTCCAGCAGCTGAGGCCTCCAGCCAACAGCCCCTCGGGCGAGCTGTATGGGAAGCAGAGCCTACATCTTGCCTCCCTGTGCCTGCAGCCAGCTGGCAGTTTAACCACAAACTTATGGCGATCTTGAGCTGGGATGACTCAGCTAAGCTGCTCCTGACTCCTGGCTTCAGAAACTGTGCAAAATAATACCTAAGTGTTTGATGTTTTCAGTTGCTAAATTTGGGGATAATTTGCCATAGAGAAATGAATAACCAATATAATGGAAAAAGATGAATGTCAATTTCATCAATAAGCATTGTTTTAAACATACTTCATATGTGCTGTCCTTCGAGGGTGATTACATTCCATCTTTACTGTAAAAATTACATGTTGGAATGATTTATTAATTTGGGGGTCACCTATTGTGCTTGTTTCATGCAGTCCCCAAAGGTCCTCTACCTAGCATGTCTATAGCTTCCGGTACTACTATACGGCTGTATCTTTTCCTGACCCACTTCTGTACCGTTACCCACGGGAGAATTTGTCTCCATACCAGCCTTCTAGCCACTGCTGTCAGACTCTGTCCTTGGCACAGAGTGTTTGTGACATTTCATTGCCACCTCTTCCGGTATCATACCGAGTGATTATTGTGACAGGACACTCGGGAAAAGCCCTGGATCGTTGGAGAGAGCACCACACGCCTTACTTTCTCCACATGTGATTCTTTCCTTTTTTAAAAAAGAAAATTATTTATTTATTTTTAGACAGGGGACAAGAGGGAGAAGGAGAGGGAGAGAAACATCAATGTGTGCCTCTCACATGCCCCCCACAGGGGACCTGGCCCATGACCCAGGTATGTAACCTGAATGGGAGTCGAAGCTTCGGCTTTTTGGTTTACAGGATGATGCTCCAAGCAACTGACCACCTGGCCAGGGCTAAGGCAGGCCTTTTAGAACCTGTTCTGGCGCAAACCTGAACATGGTTGTGAAGTCTCAAAGAGTCCAGAATCTAGGAGAGACCTTCCAGGGTCCTCAGGTAATTTAACAGAATACCAATATTTAGATAGCAATCGAATGCAATCAGGGCATGTGCGGAGTATTTTTTTAGCCTGATTTGCAATTTTAGTACATTTGAAATGCCTACACTGAAACGTTGGCCTCAGCAACTTAATCCCAGTATCTTTCAAATGCATGTTTGACTCTCTTTGTGAAACAGTTTGTAGAATGGGAGAGAAGTAAACTACCTTAGTGTTGGTTGCTACTTACTTCTGGAAAAGCAACTCAAAGCATGTACATCCTAATGGTAGATCAGTGGTAACATCTCTCTTCAAATGTGTAGATAAGCACTTTCTAACAGGGAGTCTTCTGTAAAAGCTTTACAAAATGTTGGGGAATATTAAAATACTTAATACTTTAAAAAGCGATGAGATTGAAGACTATAGTAGAAACTCCTACTTTTCTACCAATATCCATTCTTCCCCCTCTTCTTTCCATAACAAAACCCTAGTTTTTAGCCTTCCTTATAGTTTAGTGTAGCTAAGTGACTTTTATCAGCACAACAAAAGCAGAAAAGGCATATTCAACCTTTTGGAAAAGTTTGAAAGAGAGGAATGTTTCCTTCTTTGTCTTCTGCTGAGTGGAATGCAGGAACAATGGCTGGAGCTATGGCAACTCTTTTAGACCATGAGATGATAGTGGGCATGGAACCTGATATCTTCCAAATGTCCATATATTTTAAAGGAATGTTTATGGACATAAATAAATATACATGTGGTTTCCTTGGATGGGGCAAGGAGGCTGGATCTATGTCTATGAACTGCCAGACCATTTCCAGACTAACTTTGGACTTTTTAAACACAAAAGGGAAATACTAATATTTTGCTTAAGCCACTGTTATTCTGTGGTTGTTTTCCCCTGCTACTCTCAGTCAAGCCTAATACCAATACAATGATCAAAACAGAAGATTTTAAAACTTATTTTTAAAACTTATTTCATTGTTGTTCAATTACAGTTGTCTGCATTTCCCCCCACAACCCCCCCCCCCCACTCCAGCTAAACCCACCTTCGGCCCTTGCTTCCATCCTCCCCCTTGGTTTTGCCCATGTGTCCTTTATAGTAGTTCATAAAAATCCTTCCCTCCACTGCCCACCCCCCCAGCTATTGTAAAAGTGTTCTTAAGACTATACTTTCAGGGATCATTTCTATAGTCCGTAAAAGTGTTCTTAATTTCAATGTCTCTGGTTATATTTTGCTTGCTTTTTTCTTTTTTTAAAGATTTTTTAGCCCTGGCTGGTGTAGCTCAGTGGATTGAGCGCGGACCTGCAAACCAGAGTATCACGGTTCGGTTCCCAGTCGGGGCACATGCCTGGGTTACAGGCCAGTTCCCAGCAGGGGACTCACAAGAGGCAACCACACATTGATGTTTCTCTCCCACTCTTTCTCCTTCCCTTCCCCTCTCTCTAAAAATAAATAAATAAAATATTTTTTTTTAAAAAAAGATTTTTTAAAGACTTTATTTATTTATCTTTAGAGAGAGGAGAAGGGAGGGAGAAAGAGAAACATCAGTGTGTGGTTGACTCTTGCATGCCCAGGACTGGGGACCCTGCCTGGAACCCAGGCATGAGCCCTGACTCGGAATCCAACTGGGGACCCTTTGGTGCACAGGCCAGCACTCAATACACTGAACTACACCAACTAGGGCATAAGACTTATTTGTAAAAAGCCAACCTTTATAGGTCAGCAATTTAATTTAACCTTTTTAAAGGTCGCACATATTTCAAAAGTAATTTATTAAGCAAACATTTATTGAGCACCTAGATCCTAGCACATGTATCAGGATAATGGGCAATGCACTATAAATGTATTATTTGACAATTGACAAAATAATAATGTGCATGAAAATAAGAACTGAGAGAGAGTAGAAAAATAACAAAAAGTGGATTGTTCCTCTTACGTGTATACTGAGATCCAGGAGTAACAAGAGTATAAGAGTATGGCATTTTGTGATACAAAACTTTTATTTCATTATTCTTCAAGGGAAAACTCTTTTTGATTCGAGTTGATAATATCTGTAATTACACAATGTGTTTTACTCAACTAACCAAACGATGTTTTATATTCTGTAGGACATTTAGATGGGGCTTTCCAAGGCTGGTAAAGTTATGCTGAAAATTCAAGATACCACGTTTTTAAAGGAGACAGTAGGAAAAGACCTTACTATAAGAAACCTAAAAATCTGGGTGGGTGGCTGGGAAAAGCACGAGGACAGTATCAGGAGACTAGTTATGTTGTGCTGGACGCCCAGTGTTACGATACTAGTTAGTAGTCTTACTTCCCCTTTCTAGGTCCCCATTTCCGTGGATCGCCGATTGAGAAGGGCAACGTCTCTGCAGACCTGAGCTTCTGAGAACACCCCTGGAGCATGGGACCTACTCTGGGCAGGTCGCGGCCAACGCCGTTGGGTCTATGGGGAAAGGCAAAGGGAGCCCCTGTCTTCTGCTTTTGGGTGTTCCCCGCCCCCCGCCCCCGCACAGGGTCGTACCGGTGCAGCACTTGAAGTCCGCAGTAGAAGACTGCGGGAGGGGCCAACCCTAACCTAATGCGAGACTCCCAGCCCGCAGTCCAGCGGGCGACCATCGGATCACAGGCGTCCTCGCCCCGCCCCCTAGAGTCTAACCCCGCCCCCGACCCGACCCGCCCCTGACAGGTTACTTACTGCACGCTGATTGGTCACTGCAGTGCGCACGGCGCCGCGCCCCGCCCCTCCCCGGCAGCGCTCTCCCTTGCCCCCGCCCTCCGCTCCCAGATCCCGGGGCCGAAGTGAGGCAGAGCTTGTCTGCTCGGCTGCCGCGCAGCATCTTAACACTCTGCGCACCCCTGGGGTCGCCGTGGGTGTCGTGGGAGCCGGGTGAGTGCCGTCCGCCGGCCCCCGGGGCGCACGCGCGCGGGGAGGCACCCCCGACCAGCGGGTCTCCGGGCCTGTGGAGTGCGGCGTGTCCGGCGGAGCCAGCTTGCGGGTTGGGGGCCTCCGCCGCCCCCTTCGGCCCAGCCGCGTCCCCTACGGCCGGCCGGGTTAGGGTCGCACCTCCGCGTCCGGTCGCGGTCGGATGGCTGCACTGGGAGGTCCTGGGAGGTTTGCCTGTCGAGCCTTCCGGCTTCCTAGGGCGGCAGGCGGGGGGACGGGGCACGAGCAGGGGGCGTCGTGGCAGCTCAGGGCTCCGTCGTCCCTCCCGGTGGCTCTGAACCTTGGCTGGGAGTGTTGTCAGCGTCTTGGGGACTTTTCCGCCACTGTCCACGCGGGAGTAGGGAAAGGGGAGAAGATTCGCATTCTCTCGAGAATGAGTCCTACCGTGTGAGTGTCCTTTCTGATATGGGGCAGCAGAGAATTGCTGCTATGGGTGGCAGTCGTGCCGGGGAGGACCATTTTCGTTTTCCAGCAAATGAGTTGGCTTCCGAGTTAACTACAGGGAGGTGCTTATCCTGAAGGGTGAATGAATATATGACCTTTTGTAAGCCCAGGCTGTGTGTGTGTGTGCGCGCGCGCGCGCGCGCGTGTGTGTGTGTGTGTATGTGTAGGGGGATTCGAGCCTCCCAGTGGAATGAATGTGTCACCAACACTGTGCTTCCAAAGACGTGAATTTGTTTTCGGAATGTCCACCGTTTCTCTCAGACGCACCTACCTGCACTCAGTCCCGAAAACCTAACAGCCCCCGAGGCTCTGACTCCCAGGCTGGGCACCCCTCTTCCCAGTAGTTACTCTGAAGTAACAGCTCTGCAGTTACTTCAGAGCTGCCTTCTCTTCTTTCCGACCTGCGTAGGTGTCACACGTAGAACAAACGTTAAGCATTTTTACCGGTAATAGAGTTGCAAGATTCTTCCTTCATTATTATTTTTCAACTACAGTTTACGTTCACCATTGTTTGTATTAGTTTAGGCATACAGCGTAGTGGCTCTTCCCTCTTACAGTGAAAAATCAAAACTTATCTTGAGTATTGATGCGGCTGGAAAAGCCGGTTTCTTGAGAAGGGGCGGGGGAGGCTGTAGTTTTCCTCTTCCGGAGACACGCCCTCCCCACCCCCTCCTCGGCCCACTAGGATTAGGCTGCCTTAGCTGGCAGGCCTTTCCTGAATTCTTTTCTGGAGCCAAGGTACTGACTTTGTCCGATCGTCTCACCCTTATTTGCTTCTTTTAATGGATTATAGTGATATATTCAGGTTGTAAGTTTCTTTTAATATCACAGGAGAACACGTAAAAAATTCATACAGCATAGAAGTATATTAAGCAAGAAGTTAGAATTGCTTGTATCTTCACTTTGCATCCTGCACATGCTGAATTCCACTCCCAAGAAAGGGATCATACCCTAATGCTGTTGGGCACCTGGCTTCCTATGAGGACACATTTTTGTATCAATACCGTAGACCGACCAAATGCATGGTGTGCTGTTGTTGGGAGGTACTCCATTCTTTTGTCAGTCTCACTGGTGGACATTTTGGTTGATTCTGGGTGTTAGCCATTAAAAACCCTGCTGCACAAAAATCCTTTCCACATTGTTTATCCAAGCTTAAGTACATAGTTTAGACAGATCAGTGTAAATTTAATGCTCTTTTCATTGAGAATCTTTTTATAAGTGAAAGGATTTTATAAAGTAAAAGCAGAAGCTAATTTTCTATGATTTGAATGCATTTCTTAAAAGTTTTTTTTCATATTTAGAGATTGAGTAAAGAAAAACTTGAGGACTAGGTTAAATAATGGCGAATTTATTAACCTTGTTACCCTCAGTGGCATTGACTTCAAGGTCATATGGACTCACTTGACTGGTCTGACCAGAATGAACAGAGTGGAGCGAGCGGGCCTGCAGGAAAAGTCCACACTGTGTGTGATACCATCTGGTGGGGATCCCCTTGAATAGCCAACTGTAACAGAACTTCTTGTTCTCTGTTTAAATAAGTTTCTCTTATTGCGAAATGAGTCTCAGGTACAAAAAATGTGTAAAATAGGTATGTGTATTTAATTGAAAGAATACTACTGCGATGATTGTCACTGTATCTAGCACCAGATTAAGAAACGAAACATTTACATCCTTCTTCTAGGAGTAGCCTCTGTCCTGATTATTTGGTTAATCTTTCTCTTGATTTTTTAAAAAAATATTTTATTTATTTATTTTTAGAGAGAGGAGAAGGGAGGGAGAAAGAGAGGGAGAGAAACATCAATGTGTGGTTGCCTCTCTTGCACCCCCTACTGGGGACCCGCCCCACAACCCAGACGTGTGACCTGCTTGGGAACAGAACTTGTGACCCTTTGGTTCCCAGGCCAGTGCTCAGTCCACTGAGCCACACCAGTCAGGACTCTCTTCCTTTTAAAATAAACTTTACACATCACTGTATAAATATTCACATGTACATACATATTTACAGCCATGTACATGTGCACACACACAAACATATCCTCATAATATATTCCGCTTTGAATGAATGGTGTTAAAAACTAAATTCTTTTCCAAGTAGATGGTGAGCATGTTTTAAAGTTCTTTCACCATTATTAAGAGTGCTGCAAAGAGCTGGTCTGAAGAGGGTTTAAGGAGCAGGTATTTATGTGGTATTTAGGGAAAGGAATGCCTCGGTAAAGTTGCTGAGTTACATACAACTGGTTAATGTTCCAAAGAGCAACAAAATCATACCTTTTGGATTAATTTTTCTACCAGCATACAAAATCATAACACCCTGTTAATTTCTACAGTTAAATGCAAAGCTTACTCAACTATAAACGGCGCCTTTATTAACAGTGGATTTTTCATTAAAGAAACTGTGGCAACAAAGTTCCTCCCCCCACCCCCCAGGGCAGATGAGATCCAAGCAGGCTTTGTGGGAATTGCCAGAGCTTTCCGAACGTGAGATTAAATTCTGTGCCGTAGCTGTGAGCACACACCCAGCTGTGTGAGGGAGGGACTGTCGCTGTTAGAGGGCCTCCAGGAAGAGATGAGTGGGACAGAACAGCTGCAGCCTCCCTGCCTTTCACGGGGGCCCTTGCTGAGGGAGTCAGTGGGCAGCGACAGGAGTGGGTCCCAGGAAATGGGATTCCCGGTGAGGGGGCACCTGGAGGACTCCAGTGTGGGCCAGGAACGGCCAGGACAGCAGCCATGCAGTGCCCAGGAGATGCAGTCCTAGGGTGCAGGGCACCCCGTGTTTCTGCTGCGAGCTCACCCGGCCTTCCTGCAGGGCCCTTCTGTGTGGGACCCTTCTGTGCAGGAAGTGACGGTCCTCTGCTGAGGCAGGCTGCAGGGCTGGAAGCACTGAGGGACCTGCCTCAGCACGTGACCAAGGTCAAGCCGCCGAGCGGAGTGCAGATGGAAATCTGGGCCAAGTTCAGGGGCATTCAGCTCTCATATTAGAAAGCTGCCATAGCAGCCAGGACAGGTCTGCATGAAGTGGCACCGCCTCCGTCCGGCCTGTCGACCCTCCTCCTCTGCAGGCACAGCTGGCTCCGCGCAGCCCTCCCGCGTCGGATCTTCCTGCAGCCTCTCTGTTGACATGGTGGCTCAGGCGGCAGCAGCTCCCTGACAAGAAGAGGAGCCCTTTTCGGAGACTGTGCCTGTCTGCGTGCGCTTTGATTCTGTCGTCATACTTGACTGATATTTTGGCCGGTAATAGCATTTTAGTTGGAAATACATTTCCTTCAGAATTGTGAAGTTTTGCTTCATTGTCATCCTGCCTCTAGTGTTGCTTTTGAGGATTCTAAGCTGTTATGATTCTCAGTCCTTTTTATGGGACCTGTTTTTCTTCCCCTCTTTATGAACTCCTAGAATCTGCACTTCGACCCATGCTTCAACATTTAAAACCATGCATCTTAGTCTGTTTCCATCTGTTCGGTTGAGTATTTGATGGGCCCTTTAAAACTGCTGTTGGGGGTAATTTTCTTGAAATATTTTGTCATTTTCTCCCCCCTGTTGTGTCTGTAGCCTCTCTTCCGAGACACCTGATGTTTAGATGTGACCTCGTAAAGCTCCTCTAATCTTCTTACTTGTGTCCTTCTGTTTCCAACTGCTATATACCGGTAGATTTTCTTAACTTTCATCTCCCAACCCACGTATTTGGATTTTTTTAAACAAAATTTTCATGATTCTATTTTTAATTTCCAGAGGCTGTTTTTTAGTCTGAATGTTTCTTATGCTGCATCCTGTTCTTCACCTGATCTTAGGCAGCAGGCCAAGAAGCAGTGGAGCATCCTGTCCTGTGAACAGATGTCATGTTCTCTAACCTCTGCATTTATAATGATTTCAATTTCCTTTCTCTGTGTCGTTTTCCACGTTCCTGTCTGGAAGGAAAGGGTCCGGCTGCCAGTCTCCTGAGCTGGGACAGAGGAGCCGTGGGCCCCCGTGTCCTGTTTTCAGGGTGATACCTGCCTCTTCCTTTGGGGCTGATGTCCCCCAGGCCAGAACATGAGAAACAGGAAGAACCCTCAGACTCCTGCTAGGGTGTGGGCGAGGCAGTTGCCAGCACCTTAAAGAGAAAAGAGACAGGATCTGGGATCTGACTTTTCCAACTGGTGCCCCAGGTCTCTCCTGGGTTGGGTGCTCAGCGTCTCTGCCGCTGGCCCGGGCGTTCCACCCTCTCGGGTGTGCCCAGTCGGTCATCACTGTCCGCTTGCTTCCAGCTTCCAGCCATCGCTGCCTCCTCATCTGTGTTCTCTGTCATGAGGAACGTCTTGCCCTTTCAGTGAGGTTTCAGGAGGGAGCAAACTGAGATGCGGGCAGACAGTCTGCCATCCTCACCCAGAAGCAGCAGTAGTTCTTCCTGACTAAAGAGGAAGGGCAGACCTCCGGGGGCAGAGTGCCTGCCAGAAGCAGCCATGCTGTGCGAGCCACCTTTCTGGTAGGTCGTCGACAGTGTTGGGCGACCCGGGTGCCAGACTCAGCTCTCCTTACTAACTCTCCCACCCCAAAGGACATGCTCTGGTCACCCCACTTTATGTGCCCGAAGACCGTGGCCTTGGGGCATTTGAAGCTCAGCCAGTGCCTGGCACCCGGCCGCTATTCCATGAACTGTTGACTGGGTGAATGAACAGGGCCCAGCAGGCCCGGCTGGGAAGAGGCTGGAGGCAGCAGTGGGCCCAGGCCAGTCCTCACTCCAAAGCCTCTGCTTCGAGCTGCCTCTGTGGAGTAGGTGCTGGACCGTGAAACTGGGGCTTCACGCCCTTTAAAACTCTCCCACGCACAGGCCTTGGCTCTCCCAGTGCCGCTTACCAGGAGGGTTGCTGCGCATGCGGAGCCTGGTTCTCTGTCTGAACCGGGGAGCAGGACGGTCCCTGAGCAGTCCCCAAGGCTGCAAAGATCCCTCCGCAGGACTCCCGGGAGCCGAGGCCACGCCCTCGGACCCCCAGTGCCGCTCTGCCCAGTCTGCCCGGCCGAGGCCTCCTGGCCTGTGCGGCAGCCGCGGGGCCTCCGTGGCCGTTCGTGCCACTGTGCCTTTCTGTCGTGTCTAGCTTTTCATCACCAGAAATTTTCAACATACAGAACAGTTGCACAGCAGAGTTAACTTTTTTTTTGTATTTGCTTTATCTTTTTTTCCCTGTGCTTAACCATTTGAGAGCAGGTTGCTGGCACTCCACCCCTGAGAATGTCAGCCTGCGCCTCCCGACATTGAGGTCGCTCTCCTCAGAAACCACAGTTCCTCACGGTCACGTCCAGGAAATTAATTCCCTCTTATTCTGATGTCTGAGCTGTGCACATTTCCCCAACTGGCCCAGACTGCTTAAATTTTCAAAAACAAACAGCCAGGACCAGTAAAGTTTCATCCACTTCACTTGGTTTGTTCATTTCGTTTTGTTTTTTTTAATTATGTTCTTTTTCTTTAAAAGATTGTATTTATTTGTTTTTAGAGAGAGGGGAAGGGACGGAGAAAAGGAGAGAAACATCAATGAGTGGCTGCCTCTCACATGCCCCCCCACTGGGGACCTGGCCTGCAACCCAGGCATGTGCCCTGACTGGGAATCAAACCAGCAACCCTTTGGTTCTCAGGCCTACGACCAATCCAGTGAGCCACACCAGCCAGGGTAATTTTGTGTGTGTGTGTGTTTTATTTTATTTTTTTAATATATTTTATTGATTATGCTATTACAGTTGTCCAATTCCCCCTCTTCACTCCCCTCCACCCTGCACACCCTCTCCCACCCATATCCCCCCATTTTAGTTCATGTCCATGTGCCACACTTATAAGTTCTTTAGCTGCTACATTTCCCATACTGTTCTTACCCTCCCCCTGTCTATTTTCTACCTACGTCTATGCTACTTATTCTCTGTACCTCTTTCCTCCTCCCCGTTCCCTGTTGCTAACCCTCCGTGTGATCTCCATTTCTGTGTTTCTGTTCCTGTTCTAGTTGTTTGCTTAGTTGGTTTCTGTTTTAGGTGTGGTTGTTAATAATCGTGAGTTGGCTGTCATTTTACTGTACATGTTTTTTATCTTCTTTTTCTTAGATAAGTCCCTTTAACATTTCCTATATAAGGGCTTGGTGATGATGAATTCCTTTAACTTGACTTTATCTGAGAAGCACTTTATCTGCCCTTCCATTCTAAATGAAAGCTTGGCTGGATAGCGCAATCTTGGATGTAGGTCCTTGCCTTTCATGACTTGGAATACTTCCAGCCCCTTCTTGCCTGTAAGGTCTCTTTTGAGAGATCAGCTGACAGTCTGATGGGAACACTTTTGTAGGTGACTGTCTCCTTATCTCTTGCTGCTTCTAGGATCCTCTCCTTATCTTTAATCTTCACTAATGTAATTATGATGTACCTTGGTGTGTTCCTCTTTGGGTCCAATTTCTTTGGGACTCTCTGAGCTTCCTGGACTTCCTGGAAGTCTATTTCCTTTGCCAGATTAGAGAAGTTCTCCTTTATTATTTGTTCAAATAACTTTTCCACTTGTTGCTCTTCCCCTCCCCCTTCTGGTACCCCTATAATTCAGATGTTGGAACGTTTAGAGATGTCCTGGAGGTTCCTAAGCCTCTCCTCATTTTTTTGAATTCTTGTTTCTTCATTCTTTTCAGTTTGGTTGTTTCTTTCTTCCTTCTGGTCCACTCCATTGATTTGAGTCCCAGTTTCCTTCCCATCACTATTGGTTCCCTGTGCATTTTCCTTTATTTCACTTAGTGTAGCCTTCATTTTTTCATCTAATTTGCGACCAAATTCAACCAATTTTGTGAACATCCTGATGACCAGTGTTTTGGACTGTGCATGTGATAGGTTGGCTATTTCTTTGTTGCTTAGTTGTGTTTTTCCTGTAGCTTTGATCTGTTCTTTCATTTGCCCCCCCCCCTTTTTTTTTGTCTCCAAGCACGCCTGTTATGTGTGAGGGGTGGAGCCTTAGGTGCTCACCCAGCAGAGGTAACCCACGTCCCTGCATTGTGATGCTGTCCGTGGGGAAGGGTCCGAGAGGGAACAGTGGCACTTGCTCTGCTCTCTGCCAATTTCACTCATTTTCGCCACTTCACCCAAGCAAATGGGCCCTTCTGGTGCTGGTCCCCAAGTGGGTGGGCTTGTGTACATTCTAGGACCCTGTGGGTCTCTCCAACAAACTCTCCTATGAGACTGGGAGTCTTTCCCGGCACCTCAACCCCCACAGGTGTTTTCAGTTGTTGTTCTGAGGCTTTATTTCCCTGCTGGAGCTCTGGGTTGCACAGTCTGTCTCACTCCCCAGTTTCACCTGGTTTATCTGCGTGCAAATGTAAGGCCACCCACCCTCTGCTGCCACCTGCCCACTGCCGCCTTGCACGCCGTGCTCTCCACTATCTGTGGTCTCCCTGGTTCCCCCCCACTCCCCTCCCCAACTGCTGCCAGGGTCCGCCAGCGGCGGCTTTGCCTGGACCCCTCTCCGCTAGGCCCCCCGACTCTGCCCCGCCCCTACCTGTCTGGATGAATGTGTCTACTTTCACTCCTGGGTCCTCGGACTTCCATCCACTTCAATTTTCTGTCAGTTCTGGTTGTTATTTTGTTTCTAAATTGTTGTCGACCTTCTTTTGGTCCTTCGAGGAGGCACAGTGTGTCTACTTCCATCTTGGCCGGAAGTCCTCCGTTTTGTTTTTTGACATGAAAGAAATCCATGCTAAAATCCTTTGACGTTCCCGGCTCGCATTGCCCTTGAGATGGTGTCACCACTGGAGAGATGGCGGGCAGCGTCTTAGCAGAGCGAGGGACCCTTGAAGTCATTTTGGGCATTGTTCCCAGACTTTGCTAAGCGTTGGGTTCACCTGGGGAGTTTAAGAAAATAGATGATTTGGTGCCACTCTTGACTTTCTGATCATTGGGGCTGGGGTGGGCCCCAGTGACCTTTTTTCCTTAAACTCCCCAAGTTCCTGTGACGCCAGCGTGGCACTGGTCCGTGCACCCATGCTGGGGGACCACCGACGCCGAGCATCCTTCTCCCCGGCCAGCGCGAGTAGCTGGAGAGTGCGTTTTTCCCGACACTGCGAGAATGCCACTTACCAACCGTGCACACAAAGTAACTGCCCTGGGGTACGATGTGCTGCAACGAGAACAGCGGAGACACAGCTCGTGAAGGCGCTTCCACCGAGTCTGCCCAGAGGAGGGAACACGGTGTGTGTGCAGGAGGTTAAGTGGGCGTTTGCAGAGAAGAGACGGGGGGCGGGGTGTGTAACTGTAGCCGTTTGTGTTGCCAAGCCCGGGCTGCCTGCTGTCTGTCGCTCTGTGGCTGGAGCGTGGAGTGTGTTGAGGGGGCAAGACAGCCATGTGGGGGAGGTGACACGCAGAACTGTGTCTCTTTGGACTGTGTCTCACAGGCCGCTGGAAGTTTCTGAGTAAGTGGTGTGATCCAGTCTGAGTGTCAGAAAGTTCTGGTGGAATGTGGACTTGGGGAAGCAGGGAGAGGGGTTTAAAGAAATCACGTGTCTGCATGTCTTGTAACGGCAGAGCTTACTTCCCTCACTGCTCCTCAGTGGATCCCTTGAAATAAGGGAACACTGCAGTGAGCAGGACCGGGCTTGGCCTGGCCCCCGAGGGGCTCACCCCCGATCTCGTGTCCTCCAGCCCCTCACTCTCCCACCCAGCTGGGCCGACCCACAGGCTCTGCCTTCGGCCTCGGTCCTGCCCTTGTTCTCTCTATTGCATTGCCAGCCCAGCTGGCTCCCCGCTCCCGGGCTCCTGAAGGTCTCATCTTCTCATCTGGACAGCCAGTCCGGCCTCTCGTCCCGCCCTCCTGTCACTCACACCAAGGCCCCTCACTCTGCTCTGCACCCCCCACTCCGCCCACGGCAGGCATCACTTTCTAACATGGGATAGCATTTGCTTTTAAAAAAGATTTTATTTATTTAGTTTTAGAGAGGGGGGAGGGAGGGAGCAAAACATCCAGGTGAGAAACAAACACTGATCGGTTGCCTCTCACATGTGCCCGGACCCAGGGACCTGGCCAGCAACCTAGGCATGTGCCCTGACGGGGGGCCGAACCGGCGACCTTTCACTTTGCGGGATGGTGCCCAAGCTGCTGAACCACACTGGTCAGTGTTTATCATGTTCTTTTTAAGTCGTGTTTAAGGTCCTCCCCACCCGCCCCCACTGGCAAAACTCCACACAGTGCTTTTGTCTGTCATCGATGTGCCTGGCGTGCAGCAGACGCTCTGTAAACGGATGTGGTGGAGGAAGGGGAAGCTGAGGTTCAAGTTCAGAAGGGACAAGTAAACTGCCATCTGCTGTGTGAGCTGGAGTCACCTAGGGGAGCTGGGGACGGGGCGGGACCAGCGGGAGTGTGGGTTCTCCACGGTCCGGGAGCAGGCAGGAGGCAGTGGAAGAGAACCCGGGCCACGGAGGAGAGAGACAGGAAAGGTCATCAGAGGACGCTGCGGCACGCAACAGGGCTTCGTCTTCGTCTTAAAGGAGACAGGAAGGCAAAGGTTTTAAGCAGGAGGGAGATGGCAGCTTTGTGCCTTTTTTCAAAAGTCACCCCAGCGGCAGTGTGAGGACATGTGGGTGGGGGGTCCTTGTCAGGGACGGGTGAGACAGCGGGACTCCGCACAGGGTGCAGGAGCTGAGGCAAGGAGAGGTGGAGAGAGGCCGAGGAGGTGGAGCTGGGGGGTCGGATGTGAGAGGGGAGAGACTAGCGATGAGGAGGATGACCCCTCTCTGGCTTGTGTAACCGTGAACGGTGACTTACTCATTGCAGGGATCTCCTCCAAGCCAGCGGGTCGGGCTGGGAGGAGGTCGCCCGTGGGGACTTGGTGTTTGGACGTGTTGTTTTGAGGTGACTTTGCCTGCAGGTGGTTGGCTGTGTGGGTCTGGGCCTGGATATTTAAATCTGTGAGTCAATTGCACAGAGAAGCAGCAAAGGGGAGAGTTAACCAAATAACCCATGTTTCGAATAATTAAAAGTTGTTAAGGGTATTACTGGGAGAAGTGATGTAGTTCTAAAATTAAAGTCTTTAAAAATCTATTCTCCATACCCTTTACTCGGTTTTTTGGGTTGAAGTCTTCCACCAAAATTGGCATTTCACTCCATTTTCTTTGTTGTGGTTGACAAGTGACAAGGCAAGAGAGCATCCCCAAGACTAAGTGTGCGCAGTGGTTCTCTGGAGCGGTGAGATGTCTAAACCACCCCGAGGTCGGACTTGGCCTCCACAGCAGCCCCACCGGAAGTGCCTAGAAGCTGGGTCTGCAATGGCCCGGGAGGACGAACTGTTGTTCCCCAGACCCCTTTGGCCAGATGGAACGGGCCGCGCCTGCCACCTCTCGCGCCTCGGTCCCCAGATGACGCAGGGCTCCTCCACATGGGCGCACTCCCCCATCTGGTTCGTGGGCTGTCCCCCCTGCAGGCAGTGGAGCAGTGACTCGCTCTTCCTGCCGGAAGCCGGTCTGACAAGGGGCAGCGGGCTGGCGTGGCCGAGAGCTCAGCTTTGGAATCAGGTCCACGGGCTGTAGGGATCTCGGTGGCCCTCCTTGCTCGCTGTGTGACCATGGGCAAGCTGACCACTCCCGGGACCTTTCAGCCCTTCGAGGTGATGAGAGCGCCTGCCTGAGGGTTGTGGGTGAGGCTCCGGCGGAACGGCCCGTGGGAAGAGCTCCTGAGGTCGGCATGGAGCGGCCGCAAGCCGGGAGCGCCTCCCAGCTGCTGGATGCCAGGTCATTGGTAATGTGACCTGGCATCTGAGTGACGTAATATTTCGTTCACCTCCTGATTTTTCGTAACCTTTTGTAGAATGATACAAACTTGTGACTTGATTTTTAAAAGTGCTCACTGATTTCTCCACTGGCGGGTTAGCGCCCTGCCCACGAGGGCCATGTTTCAGGCATCTTTGTCTTCCCACGGTGCCTGGCTCGCAGGGACGGCCTGCAGATGCGCGGCGCACGCTCCAGAGTGCAGTGCAGGTCGAACACCACCACCTCTGCGGGTCTGCCGTCTGGCGGGCGCACCTGTCAAGGAAGGGGACGGTCAGAGACCCGCCCTTGGCCCCTTCCAGAGTTTCTCCCAGAGCTGCCCCCAGACTTTGGTTACCACTTTGTCACTCTGAGCCTCTGGTTTGTTCGTCTGCCTCACACTGCCCTCCCTGTGGGGTCTGCCTGTCCGTCCTGTGCACATCTCTGTCTGACACCCCTCGGTCGAAGTATGGCCTCCACGTGCCCCTCCCTCTTCCTGTCTAGGGTGGGGGCCAGTCTCCAGCGCTTGTCCTCACCCCATGTGGTGTTGCTGCCACGGTTCTAAGACCCCCGGTTGCTTCCCTGCTCATGGGTGTCGAGCGCGCTCTGCAGACTGCTGCCGGGTCTCCGTGCTTCCTTGGTTGTCCGTGCACGTGGGCCACAGCCACGCTCGAGCTGGTGTACTGTCTGTGGCTGCTTTAGGCCACGACAGTGGAGTGGGCGGCGGTGACAGACTGATCTGCAAAACCAAACACGCGTCCCTCGCGGTTCTTCACAGGAAGTTTGCCAACCCCTGGCTTAGAGCAGGCTGAAAACTCCTCCATGACCTGGCCCCAACCGGGCTGGTCAGTCTTTGAAATACCTTACACCCTTCCCCGTTCTTCCAGCGACGTAATTTGGCTATTTCTTCTTTTTATCTGCCTCATCCCTGTGTGCACTTCAAAATCCAGCCAAGTCTGCACGCTCCCCCAGCCCTGCCCAGCGGGTGGAGCCCTGTGACTGCTCCCCCGCTTCCCACTCCCACTGTGCTGGCAGGGCACGGTGACCCGGCACTACGGCCCAGGTGCTGGCGCAGCTGCGTGCGGGTGCGTGCGCAGGACGTTTGAGTGTTTTCTTTCAGGGGCCAGACCCGCTCTGGTTTGCGCTGAGTTCTGCACTGTTTGGTGCTTTCAGACGGCGTATTTCTTCCTTCCTGGACTGGAAGGTGTCCCTGAATCGCCTCCTCCAAACGCGCGCCCTTTGGGAATCCCCCAGCGTTTGCATGGCATTCCCCCATTTTCTTTTGCCGTTACAGATGGCCCCAACACCAGAGCTGTAAACAGCCGTTTTCTCCTACTTCTGGTTTCCTTGGGTCGGGAATTTGCTGGGGGGCAGATGGGAAGATGTGTCTCCACTCTGAGCCTCTGGGACCTCACCTGGAGGCCCAGCAGTCAGCTCAGTGTCTGCTCCACACCTGGCCCGTTGGTGAGACCTTACCTGGAACAAGAGCCAGAACACCTGCGCATGGTCTCTGCCAGCATGTGGCCTTGGAGTTGTTGTGTAGCAGCTGAGGGCTACAGAGTTTAGTGTTCCAGAGAACCAGCTACAAACTGCACCGCCTTTTACGGTCCGGACTTGTGTGGCGGAAGTTACGTAGCATCACTTCTACTCTGCAGGTCAAACCGTCTGTGTAGTGGGGTCAGATTCAAGGGGAAGGACATAGCTCTCAACGGGAGGCCGTGTAAAACCACTGTGCTCATGAGCAGTCAGCCCCCTGTGCCCGGGCCCAGTCCTGTGCGCCTCTCCATAGCTACGCATCGAAGTATCGAACTTTCTTCCTAACTGTAGTAGATGCAGACCTAAAGTAAGTCTGTGTTCAAGCTTTAAAAGAGGAGTGACGTTTTACTTCTTTTTTAAAAAAATTTTTTATTGATTATGCTGTTACAGTTGTTCTATTCCCCCTTTCATTCCCCTCCACCCTACCCCCCCATCCCCACCATTACCCCCTCTTTAGTTTATGACCATGTGTCTCAAGTCCTTTAGATTCTATATTTCCCATGCTATTCTTGTCCCCCCATCTATTTTCTATCTACTGTCTATGCTACTTATTTTCTGTACCTTCTCCCCCCTTCTCCTCCTCCCACTCCCTTGTTGCTAACCCTCCTTGAGATCTTCATTTCTATGTTTCCACTCCTGATCTAGCTGTCCTTTTAGTTTGCTTTTGTTTTAGGTGTGGTTGTTAATAACTGTGAGTTTGTTGTCCTTTCACTGTTCATGTTTCTTTAACTTCTTTTTCTTCAATAAGTCCCTTTAACATTTCATATAATAAGGGCTTGGCGATGATGAACTCCTTGAATTTGATCTTATCTGAGAAGCACTTTATCTGTCCTTCCATTCTAAATGAAAGTTTTGCTGGATAGAGCAATCTTGGTTGTAGGTCTTTGGATTTCATGACTTGGAATACCTCTTTCCAGCCCCTTCTTGCCTGTAAGGTCTCTTTGGAGAAATCTGCTGACAGTCTGATGGGGACTCCTTTGTAGGTGACTGTCCCTTTAGCTCTTGCTGCTTCTAGGATTCTCTCCTTCATTTTAATTTTGGCTAATGTAATGATGATGTGCCTTGGTGTGTTCCTTCTTGGGTCCAACTTCTTTGGGACTCTCTGAGCTTCCTGGATTTCCTGGAAGTCTATTTCCTTTGCCAGATTGGGGAAATTCTCCTTTATTATTTGTTCAAATAAGTTTTCCACTGGTGGCTGTGCCTTTCCCCCTTCTGGTACCCCTATAATTCGGATGTTGGAGCGTTTAAAGATGTCCTGGAGGTTCCTAAGACTCTCCTCATTTCTTTGAATTCTTGCTTCTTGACTCTTTTGTGTTTGGCCATTATTTGCTTTCTTCTGGTCCACTCCATTGATTTGAGTCCCAGTTTCCTTTTCATTGCTATTGGTTTTCTGTGCAATTCCATTCATTTCAATTAGTTTCGCCTTCATATATTTGTCTAATTTGTGGCTATAATCAACCAGTTCTGTGAGGATCCTGATGACCAGTGTTTTAAACTGTGCGTCTGAGAGTTTTGCTATGTCTTCATCACTTAGATCTATAGGTTCTGGGGCTTTGAGATCTTCTTGTGCCATTTTTGGTCTGTTCTGGCCCTTTAAGTGTGAGGGGCGGAGCCTTGGACTCCCAGGTCACTGGGTTGTGACGCTGTATGTGAGGGCGTGGTCAGGGCGGGGAAATGGCAGCGCCCTCCACTGCTGCTTGCCGCCGGGGACCCGCTGGGCCCCGTCCAACCACCCACTCCCTCCCCTGTCCACCCGCGCACAAATGCGCGACCACAGTCAACACGCAGCCCCGCTGCCCTGCTGTCTCCCCTGCGGTCGCTCGCCTGGTCGCTCGCTTGGTCGCTCACTAGGTCCAACCCTGCGCCTGGATTCCCCGCGCCTCAGTCTGACCGAGTTTTCCTGTGCAATCCCGCTTCACCAGCCACTGGTTTTGCCCCTTACCGGTCAGACTGAAGAATTTGTTGTTATTAGACTTCCGAAAAGTTCAATTTTCCGTGTTCTGGCTGTGTTTTCTGTTGCTAATATTTAGTTTTCTCTAATCTTGGTTGTGTGAGAAGGCACGGCACATCCACCTATGCCTCCATCTTGGCGGAAGTCCACGTTTTACTTCCTAAAAATATTTCCTTTGGGTTTTTCTTTTTGTCTTCTTTGTAGACAACGGTGTTCAATGAGAGGCCGGCGCTGAGGGGGCGGCGATGGCGGGCTTCCTAGACAACTTCCGGTGGCCAGAATGCGAGTGTGTGGACTGGAGCGAGAGGAGGAACACCCTGGCCTCCGTGGTGGCGGGGGTGCTGGTGAGTGCGACGGCCCGACGGCCCTCCTCCGCCCGGAAGTGGACAGGGGTCCCTCGGGACTGCGATTCCCCTTCCGAACTGTTTGTTTCCCTGTTGTTTTTGTAAAAGTAATTATCACAATTTGAGAGGCTATTTCTGGGCAGAATGGAGTAGGTCCTGGTTCATCTGACTTGTAAATTTGCTGAACTTAAAACCCTCTCTTCAGTTCCAGTGATAATACAATTAGTGTAGGCAGTAGCTTTAAAAAATTTTTTTTTGAGATTTTATTTATTTTTACATAGCAGAAGGGAGGGAGAGAGGGAGTGAAACATCAGTGTGTGGTTGCCTCTGGAACGTCCCCCACTGGGGTCCTGGCCCACAACCTAGGTGTGTGCCCTGACTGGGAATCAAGCCTTCGACCCTTTGGTTTATAGGCCGCACTCAACCCACTGAGCCACACCAGCCAGGAGCAGTAGCGTTTTTAAGTCAATGTGTAAGTCCTTTTAAGATCCTCAGAGGCTCAGAATCAGCCAGATATTACTGTGGGACTCCCCGCAGGGCCCCAGGGACAGGGCACGGCCACCACCAGTTCCCATTGTTGTGCGGGAGGGGAAGGGCAAGAGAAAGGAATCGGCTTAGTTTTCTTCCCAATGTTTTTTCTTTCTCAACCTTTTATTATTAAAAATGTCAAACATCTAAACAAAAGTGGTGAGAATAATATAATATAAAGAGCCCTTCTCCTCTTGTATTCCATTTACTTATCACCCGTCTTCAAAAAAACCCCTTGAATCATGACCAAATTTGCTTGAGCCTTTCGCCACCCCCTCCTTGCCCCAACTGCATTTTTGAGGCAAGTTTAGCATCTGTTCCATCTCATTGGGTACACAGCTCTGTGCTGGAGACCAACAGAAAAGAGTAAATAAAGCACAACAGGAAGTAAAGGGAGTTGTGAGGCCCTCTGTGTGCAGAGTTCTTGTAGCCGCTTCGAGGTTTTTCTTGCTCTTTATGGTCGTCTCGTCTCGTCTGCACTTATCTTGTCCCTTAGCAATTTGTCTAATTTAAGGCTCTTCTTGGTTTACATAGAAGCATTGCATTTCACAACGTTCAGTCAGTTAAACGGTATTTGATTAAATTGCATAATGATAGTTTTGGGGACGTGGTGGGGGGGCAGCTCACTTGCAGAGGCAAAAGCGCTGGTGGGCAGGTGGGAAGCGGAAGAGAAAATGAGACCCGCGAGAGGCCAGGAAGCCGGGCGGTGGAGGTCAGCTGAGAGCTTCGCTTGCGTGTGACATGGTGGGTGAAAGCATCAGGTGATCCATTCCCAAATGATACATTTTCCTCCTGCATCGGGAGCAGAACTTCCGAATCTTACACAGATTTGATTGGTTAGGGTCACCTCTGCTATTAGGCAAAAGTAAACAAGGATTCTTAGTTTTGTACGTCAGCATCCAGTACTCAGAGTGGAACTATTTTATGTGTCGCCTGCGTGGTCTGTGGGCAAAGGGGAATGTTAAAGACAGGAGTGGTGCTGAGCTGCAGTCTCGGGGTGACGTCCGTGACGCGGGCCCTTTGCAGTTTTTCACAGGCTGGTGGGTCATGATCGACGCGGCCGTGGTGTACCCCAAGCCGGAGCAGCTGAACCACGCCTTCCACACGTGCGGCGTGTTCTCCACGTTGGCGTTCTTCATGTAAGTGCACGGGGTATCTCGGTGCCAGCCCGTCTGCCCAGAACGCTGGGTCCCGAAGGGCCAGTGCTGCCTGCTCCCTGCAATAACCTTTTAACCTGGTGGTTTCGTCTTTCAAGGGTTAATGAATAAATAAATGAATTCCCATTTTATTAAGATTTTTAAAAGTCAAGAATGAGTGCTGAATTTAGTCAGATATCATTTTAGCATTTGTGAAGCTTGTCATATGATTGTTCTCATATTTGTTAAACTGGTTATTTACTGTATCTTATCAGTCCCAAGATTATTTTTTTATATTTTATTATCCGGAAGTATCGGGGTGCTTTTTACAGTCAGTGGCATGTTATAAATACAGTTAACATTTTTTTTCTTGGAGGTTTAAAGAATAGTGGTGAATTTTATTTTATTTCAGTATTTTATTAAATTTGTTTGTTTTATTTTTTATCACCATTTATCCTCCCGTGCCCTGGTCCACCACCATCCACCCCTCCCCCGAGTCGCCACACTGCTGTCTGTGTTTGTGAATTCTTTCTCTTTTTTCTTTGTAGCTCAGTAGTGCTGAATTTCAAAACTCAGTTGCATCTTAGATTTAATGAAATTTGTCACATTTCTAGATTTTTTGCGTAGTGAATCATCCTTAAGTATTGTCATACACTCGCTTTCACCATGGAGGATTATTTTAAAAAATAGGCTGCTTGACTGTGTTTGCCAGTATTTTTGGTGGGGTGGGGTGGGGTGGGCAGGATTGGGCTCAAATGAGAAAGAAATGGCTTTTCTTTCTTATGAAATGACTTTCAGGTTTATACATTATCTCACTTGGTAAAAGAGTTCTAAAGCTTTTCATGGATGCCTGTTAATGATAAGAAAAGATGTTAAACATGCAGATTATAGAATTCTCTTCCACTGTCAGGAGTTGTTAAAAGTTTAAGTTGTGGAAGGTGGAACTGTGTTTAGTTATTCATGACGCTGAGAGCAGGTAACTCCCCGCCACAGCAGCGCTGTGCTCAGCGTCGAGGGGCCGGTGGGTGTGGGCTCCCCGTGGACTGCTGCCCTCCGAGCCCCAGTGCCGGACGGGCACACGTGAGGCTTCCGTGTGCAGATGGGAGAAATCAGGAAGATGGCCCCCTTTCCTGGTCTGGAGACAAGTAACAGCAGGCTTTCAAATCGGGGATGTTTTCTGGGTGTACTCAAGGGAAATGAGACTCATGTCACATTGGTATCCAGTAGGGTCAGGAAGTTTAAAGGTGTCTTCGGCTGTTCAGGTACTGACTTCAGTTAGAAAGTGCCTTCCTTCTAAGTAACGAGTGAACATCTGTGGATATCATAGTGCCACGAACGCTAAGGAGATGATTTTGTGTCCCTCCAGGATAAACGCCGTGTCCAATGCCCAGGTGAGAGGGGACAGCTACGAGAGCGGCTGTTTGGGGAGGACAGGTACGTGGCCATGGCCGGCGTGCGCGTGGCACTCAGGGACTGACCCACAGAAACCACAAAGCCTTAGAGAGTCTTCGTGCGCGCCTGGCAGCGGTCGGCGCTCCGCGTTCCGCAGAGCGACCTGGAAGAAATGTTACAGGCCGGTTACGTCCTCAGGGAAGTGAGAGTCACCACCAGGAGTTCCCGTTCTGTCCTGTGTTGCTGCCCGCCCTCAATAGGGAAAAGGTCACTGCTCAGCACCTGCAGCTGCCAGGCTCGGGGTCACTCCACCAGTGCTGCTGACAGCACTCTCATCCCCGGTGTCAGCCAGTGGTGTCACCTGTAAAGTGCTGGCCAAGCGATGCGTGGACGCATTGGGAAGTCAAACCTGGCACCCCGCGCCTCTCCCGCTCAGTTCTGGCGGCCCGAGCCGAAGAGCCGCCGCAGCGTGGGCCGAAAGAGCGCTGTGCATACTGGTCACATGCCAGGGGCATGACAGTGGGTACACGGCAAACTCGGTGTTCAGTGCTTTGGTAGTGTATACAGCAGAGGGAATCTTTAGTCGGGGTCCAGTTAGTCAGCTTAGTCAAAGAGTTCCGTCTAAAGCTTGCCCGGTGTGGTTGCTCAGCTGTCCGTTTCTTCAGCCAGGAGAAAGGCAGCGTGCGTCCCCCCCCCCACGTGTGACCGACTGACGTGCACAGCCTGCCCGAGGCCCGCGTGTCCCCAGGGCCCCGCCCTTCTAAGACGCGGGGGCTGCAACAGCAGCAAAACCTAAAGCCTGTTCTTCTCGCAGGGGCTCGAGTTTGGCTCTTCATCGGGTTCATGCTGATGTTTGGGTCACTTATTGCTTCCATGTGGATTCTCTTCGGCGCATATGTCACCCAAAGTGAGTATCTGCTCCTCTTTCGTGTCCCAGGAGAGGTTCACACACGTCTGCTGTGTTTGGCTCAGTCTGTTGACGCCGCCTGGAGGGAACTCTCGTTGAACGCCCAGTTCCCTTGCAGGTGTGTCTTGGTGGAAGGCAGCTGAGTCACCGGGCCTGGCGGTGCAGCGGGACAGCCTGGTCCCCAGTCCCTCGTACTCAGCCCTAAGCCCGCTGAGGGCTGCCAGTCGCCTTTTTCACTGCCAGTTGGGCAGTAGTACCTGACCTAGAGTGAGGTGGGGCTCACGATAATCTTTTTTTCCGTTTACTGTCAGATTTTTTAAAAGATTTTATTTTTAGAGAGGGGAAGGGAGGGAAAAAGGGAGAGAAACATTGATATGTGAGAGAAATGTTGGTCATTTGCCTCTTGTTTGCCCTGACCAGAGGCTGAACCCGCAGCCCAGGCATGTGCCCTGACTGGGAATCGAACCAGTGACCTTTCAGTTTGCAGGCCGGCACCCAGGCCGCCGGCCACACCAGCCAGGGCCGTGTTCAGAGGTTCCCTTGCAGCAGAGTGGTCGTCTTTGGCTCTGGGGGCCGGTCCAGACCCAGCTGTGTCTGCTGTGAAACATTTGTCCCTGTGTCACCACCATTCTTCAGTCTGAAAAATTCTGAGCTCCAGGACGTCCCCTGCCCCAAGGGTTCCCGATAAGGGGTGTGGACCACAACGTCTTTCTTCCCACCAGGGCCTCTTCTTCCTAACCCTGGCCTGAAGTGTTTCCGTCCCAGGTACAAGGGGAGTTTCTTAAGGGCAAGACTGACGATGTGTAGTCCTCACGCAGGAGCTGCTGGTGCAGAGGCGCCAGCCCTCACACGCCCCTCGAAGGCCCCCGGCCGCTGCCGGCCCCAGACCCCGTCACCAGGGTGCGTCCCAGCCCCTGGCTCCGAGGCGTAGAGAGAGCCTGTCTTTACCAGCCTCTCCCTTCACTCCGAAGGCAGGAGGCCCCTCCTGATAACACAGCTTGGTCACCTTCTGACCTCTTGGAGCTGTGGGGTCATGCTGTTGCCCTGCGACCCCCAGCTGGCCTTTCAATGCCCTTGGAAGGATCCCGGAAGTCTCACAGTTTTATCTGTGTGAGATCTTGGAAATGCCTGCGTCTCTCACTTGGCCCAGAGTAAGTCAGGACCAGAGGGCGGGCTGAAGGGTGTTTCAGTAACACAGTAAGAGTGTGCATGCACCACACATACATCTAACATATGTGCCACTTTAATTAGTGCAAAACACTGACGGAACACACAGTGCTAGTGTGCGCTCACTTGAAGGAAAGAGAGTGTATTTGTAAAAAGATTTTATTTCTTTTTAGAGAGGGGGGCGGGAGGGAGGGAGAGAAAGGAAGAGACACATCAATGTGTGGTTGCCTCTCACGCCCCCTACTGGGGACCTGGCCTACAACCCAGGCATGTGCCACGACTAGGAATCGAACCGGCCACCCTTTGCTTCGTAATCTGGTGCTCAATCCACTGAGCCACACCAGCCAGGGTAAGTTCATTGTCTTTTATCCAGAGTGAGAGCAGTCTTTTGTTTTGAGCAAATGAGATTCACACTTTCTCCTTCCAGTTTCCTCATCGACTTGGAGTTCGGGAACAAGCGCAGGACAGTGGGATACGCCGAGCGAGGCGTGCGGACGCCACAGGTGCTTCGCCACCGCCCACTGCGCTTTTTAATCTTCTGTTTTTGCTTTGTGTGTGCAGATACCGAGGTTTATCCAGGACTAGCTGTGTTTTTTCAAAATGCACTTATATTTTCAAGGTAAGCTGCCTAATTTCTTAGTCACAGCTAAAACATTTACAGAAATGTCATCTTTATTGTAAGAGCAGCGTGCACAGTGGGACATGCATAAATCCCTTACATTAGTGACAATGCACAGAACTTCTTTCAAGAAGGTGAAAATTCTGCTGCTGCGTAAGAGCATACATAAGGCGTTTAATTAGGGGCCTGCCGAGTGCCGAGACCTCTGCAGGGCGCCTCATGGATGTTGCCATGTTCGTTCCCCTCCAGTGACCCTCAGCGTGGCGGCGGGTAGGCTCAGAGTTGGCCTGAGGGCCCTGGCCGGGAAAAGCAGAACCGGTGTGTGCCAGGGGCTGCTTTTGCAGCCATGTGCCGTTAAAAACAAACCTCAGCATGTACTGGGGGCCTTTATTTTTAACGAAAGACACCAGCGTACGTACTACGTATGCTCTATATAGACACAGTCTGATCAGGGAGTTGGGTTTTTTATGACATGTTTGAGATAACTTTACGTATTAAAATAAAACAAAACTAGAAGTATTTTTAAGGGCTGCCTTCTAAAAAGCCCCCCAAGTGAAGCCTGTATCCTGTGCTTCTCAGAATGAATGTCTGTTAATGTAAAGACTAATGTTTACACAGTAGTGCTCACCAAATATACCCAAGATGTGTTGTTTTACTTAAAAATACTGATGGCGCACACAGTTGAGTGTGCAGCTCATTTGAGGGGAAGTGGTCTTTGAAAACAGCATCCACTTATAAAATCGTTAAGGTCTGAGCTGTGAAGAACTTTGCTTCTGTCACTGGTTTTAAACAATTTGATTATGGTTGTTTTCTTTATATTTTCCTTTTTGGGGTTCACTTCGTTTCATGGGTCTGTGGGTTTATAGGTTTCATCAAATTTGAAATCTTCTCAGCCATTATTTCCTCAAAACACTTTTCCGTCCAGCCCTCCCTCCCAGGGTTCCCCTGACGCGTGCCTGAGGCCGCTTCCAGCTGCCCACCACTCGCCGGTGCCGTGTGGCTTTTTCTCCCTTTCTGTTTCTAGTCGTTCTGTCTTTAATTTCACTGACTGCGACTTGCAACGTCTGATTTACTGCATCTCCCGACCAGTGTACTTTTCATCTCAGACGTGTTTCTCACTTCTCCAAGTCGGCCGGTGTGTTCGTTACGCGGAGTCCGTTCACGGCTGTGCGTGCCCCTGTCCCGTGGTGTCGGTTCTGAGTCTGCCCCTGGTGATTGTTTCCTCTCCACCTGGGGCTCTCCCCCGTTTGCTTTCTCCTTGTCTGCACGGCTGGGGCCGGACTTTCCGGTGTTTCTGCAAACACCTGGAGCTTTGTTCTAGGCGCAGCCAGGTCTCCTGGATGGTGCGGTCCTGTGAGTTCTGCTCTTCGGCTTTGCCAGGCAGGGCCGGGGCGGCTGTAGTCTGGGACCACCTGTCCCCCTCACAGGGCAGCGGCAGACTTCGGACCGTCCCTCCTGACGCTCCGTGTTCCCCGAGCTTGCCTCCTCTGTGCGAGGTTATGAACCGCGCCCCCCCCCCCCCCCGTGGGAGCTCCGGGAGCCTTCTGCTCATCGGGACTTCCCTCGCTGGGCTCCTCCCTTTGCGTGCCCCTGAAGCAGACCTGGGGGCCCCCTCCACGTCTCCCTAGCGCCCTCTCTCCGTGCCTGTCTGTGCTCTGCCTCACTCGCTGTCCCCTGGCCTCCCTGAACGCCCGCCTGTGCGCTGCTCGGTGCCCTGTTACTGCTCCGTGGCCAGGACACTCACGGCTTTGAAGGGTGTGGGGTGGTCTCCGCTGTCTTGTGATCACATTTCTTGACCTGTGATGACCCACAGAGGTACAGTAAGTTCTCATGAAGACACTGTTTAGAGAGTGCATTTAAATTCAAATCCTGCCCTTAGTAGTGGTCCGGAGTCCACATCCACGACGAGTGGGTGTCAGGAAGCCTGTGCGTGCTTGTGGAGGCTGTGCCCCCACGCACAGCGCCCGCCGCCTGGCCGTGAGCTCTGCCCGGAGCCTGGCAGGTGCGGCCGTGCAGAGACGGGCCAGCTCCCGCTGCCCGGCCAGCTGGTTCTCCGCCCCATGTCCTGGCTGCTAGTTTTTGGAGTTTCCCGACTCTCTTTTAGGCACTCTCTCCTCTCCTCATCCTCTGTCCGGGCAAGCACACCTCGTGGGGCTTCCGTTGTTGCTGCAGGCTGGTGTGGCACGGGTGTCTGTCTGCATCTTGTGTCCAGACCCCTGCCTGTCCCCTCCTCGGTGGCTCCCCTCCTGGGCCCAGTGCCCCGTCTCTCTGCTCCTTCCCCTCCCCCCACCTGTACTCTCCTGAGATGCTGCCCACCCTCCTTTGGGGGCTCAGCTCTGTCACTCCCTGCTCAGGAAGGCCTGGGCCTCTCTCACTGGGTCAGACCCCGTGGTCCGCTCTCATGGCACCGCGGGCCTGGCCTTCGTAGCATCGTTTCCCTGCAGTCAGGACTCAGTGGTCTCCATGGGGAGCTCTGAGCTCTGTTGGCAAGCACGTTCCTCTCGCTCTGACTTGCCGCATGTTCCTAGCGCAAACCCGTCCTCAGCGGACGATGGTGGTTTGTTAAGGAACCGAGAGCCGCAGCGGGCTCTGCTCTGAGACACCTCCGCACCTGCGGCTCCACCGTCACTGCCGGCTCGGTAGGGCGTTCCCTGTCCAGCAACTGTCCACGCTTGAGACAGGACGTATAATTCAGCCCAGCCAGCTGGTCGGCAGAACAGGCAAACGGGGACCCACCCGCCACAGCCTTTGCTTCAGACATTGACGCAGAGCCCCGGTGAGGCCTCGGCCAAAGCCTGTTTGGAGAGTGGATTTCGGGGCTGGGTGCACGCGCTTCCCCTCACCACGTGTCTCCTCCCCCCGCAGCACCCTGATCTACAAGTTCGGGAGGACCGAGGAGCTGTGGAGCTGAGCGCCTCCCCGAGCCGTCCTCCTTCATCACGTTCTGTCTGTAGATAAGTTTTTACCTTTTAATATAGTTTAAACGTTGCCAAACAGAATAGATTGTACATTAAATGCATTTCTTTATACTTTTATGCTCTGAGTTTTGAAACAGTTTTATGAAATTTCTGGGTTTTTTAACGACAAGATTGTTAATATGTATATATGGCTGTAGCGATGGGACGACGGTGTCTCTTCTGTCCCCGACCAGGGCGGGTCTGTGTCCTGGGCCAGGCCTGTCTCCTGTCATTTTAGAGTTGCCTCTTCCATCTCAGTGTCTGGAAGCTGCGAAGACGGACAGAAGGCACAGCCCCGGGCGGCTGAAATAAGCCCTGAGCCACTGAAAAGGGTATTTCCGCAAGTTGTACTTCATTTCGGGTTAAAAATGAGATCCTTTTCTTAAGGAAACATGTTTGTCCTGTGTGTTAAAGAAGCGGACTTTTATATGGAGACTTTTTTATGTGCCTGAAGGACTAGTGTAAAAGCCTGTTTTAGAAACCATTCCTTTAAGACGAGTTTGTTCGAAAAGGGACAGCTCGTGACCAGATCAGCCCAGTTTTGCGCGGCTCCTGAGAAAGGCTGTCAGGCAGGTTGGCCACGCGCTTCTTACAAAAGCAGCTTCTACGCCTGTCTCCTGCGGGGACCTCGGCAGCCCGAGCCAGTGGGAGACAATGGCAGCATAAAAGCACGAACTCTGCGACAAAAAGTGGAATAGTTCCGAGGTCAAGCTCCTCTTCCCAAAGAGCATTCCTGCAGCCCAGTGACCGTCAGGCGTGTCATCTGCTTAGCTGCCAGCGGCAGCCTCTTTTTGCTCCAGCTCTGGGCGAGAGCTTCCAGCAACAAGTGCGTCTTTAACCCGCAACTTCCCGTCCAGTCCGGCGCTGGGTGTGGTCCCGTGTCTGCACTGCAGCGGCCGCCCGGGCCCACAGGGTCTGCCTGGCCCTTCGTCCTCCAGCAGCTCTCCCAGAGGCTCCCGCCGTGGGAACGCAGCCTCCCCTCCCTCGGGTGCTTCCCGTGCCCAGAGCACCCGGCGTCTAGGGCTGCTATGCCTTGTCCTGGGACCGCAGGGCTCATTCCTTCTTCCACAGCGGTTGTTTTTCCTCAGTGTCCACGAATGTGTCTTGCTTCCAGTCAACTGTAAAACTAAGTCCATGTTTCCGTTCCCTTGTAACCTGTTGTAACCAATGACACCCCCACACTGTGATGTCATTAAACATGTCGGAGAAAACAAGCCATAAAACTGGTTTGCTGTTCATTTTCGATTGTTCAAGTGGGCCCAGCGAAAGCAGCAGTTCATCTCTGTGAAATCAGGGGCGTGGAGGAGGGACCAGCCTGAGACCTGACAGCTGGTGGTCCACCAGCAGGGCCCGGGCCGCAGCGAGGGAGGGCCACCGCTACCCCCTTGGAGATGGGTCGGAACCCAGACGCCTCCTGCGCCTGGAACAGGCTCGTCCTGACTCAACGGTCAGGCCAGTTTCCAACCCGCTGGACTGTCTGTGACTCAGGTGTCCCCACTTGCTTGGCAGCCCGTGGTTTAATCGAACTCTCACCCACCAAGGGTGATAGACACCTGGTGCCAGTCCCAATGGGGGGGACAGACTGACCTCCTACTCCTGGAGCAGCCCGGCCCTTTACCGGACCCATTGTCCCAGCCCACATCCTGGAACCCTGAGGCTCCCACCTGGAAGTACAAGAGAATAACCCTTCGCCTACCCCCCACAAACCCTGCGCTTTTTCTCTAAAGGACCCACTTCTGCCTCCCCCGTGCTGAGGTCGACCCCGACTCAGCCTACCACTCAGCACAGCATCAGATGGAGGCACTCAGACCAGATCACCCGGCTCCTGCTGCCTCCATCTCATAAGTTTCCAACACCAACCTGGTCAAACGTGGTTTCCTGTACCCGGTGGCACTGGTGCCTGCTGCCCGTGACTCGCCCCCAGTGACAGACCCTACACACCTCTCGGGGAGCTCCCCCACAGGTCAGGGGACAGTGGCCTGGGTGCTGCTGTTTTTTCCTGTCGTGTTGATGACGTGAGGCTGGCCGCTGAGCCCACCTCTGCTGCAGTGTCCCGAGGCCGTGGTGGACAAGGTGGGACCCTCCCCCACTGGGAAACACATGGAAGAGGCATGGGCTTTCCTGGGCCCCTGGGGAACTGGTGACATTTGGCAGGACTCCTCGGCCCAGCCCGTGGCCTAGTGAATGGGCATCTGTGGGACTGGAGTCAGGGCAGCAGACACACTGGCCAGACATTCAAGCCCCGGGGTCTCCCAGGCAGGGTTGCCTGGAGTTCGATGTCCCCTGGCCCCCCGAGGGCGTGGGCTGGGCTGGACGGTGAAGCTGCCCAGGGGAGAGCGCCCCCTCACCCAAGGGCAGAGATCAGCAACCCCTGCCCCCCCAACGGCAGCTGGAGGCAGGCAGGTGCCTTCGCAATGCGGGGGTGTCTGGTACGTGCAGCGCCCCCCTGTCTGGTCTGTTCCACACAGGGTCCAGGGCAGCTGCACAGGGAGCAGGGCCGTGCCCCACAGCCTGGGCTGGGGGTGGGGGGGAACTGCAGGGTCAGCACACAGCACCCCCGCTAAGTGTGGGCCCCAAATCGGTGCCGCTGTGCATCCACACAGCCTCTGGTCTCGCTCAGGCCTTCCCAGCCGGGGGGGCTAACCAAGTTGCTCCCATAAGGGACTAGAAAAAGTAGCTTTGGTGCCCTGGCTAAATGTATAGCAACAGGGGTCACAGGTCAAGGGACATGCTGATTTGCAGAGGCTCGGCCGCCACAGAACCCACCGGCGGCCGGGCTGTGGGATGGTGTCCTTGAACAACAATGGAGTTACCGGGTGCCTGCTCCAGCTGGTGCACAGAGGTGCTCTCCCGGGTGTTAATTCACTGAAGTGACCCGTGGGGCCTGCTGCCTGTTCGGCCAGAAAAGTGCCTCGGGCCGAGGCAAGCAGCACCACCATAAGCTGTGGACGGCAAAGGACAAGCCAGCAGCCCTGGCGGGGGTCACCGATGCTGGGCAGGATCATGGGGGCCCAGTGTCCCTGGAAAGGGGACCATTTACTGGACTCTAAACTGGGACTTCCTGCTGCAATGGGTCAGTCACTGCGTGCCCCCGGGTGGGGGGGCAACTGTTCACACTCTGGGGGAGCCTGTCACATCAACGCCATTGGGGTTCGTGGAAACACCCCACACATGGGCCGGGACCCGCCGCTGAGACAGGAGAGGGCGTAGGGCCTGGTCTGGCCTGCTCCCTCCCACCCTCCCCCGCCAACTGTGAGGTTGGCACGGCCTGGCTGGCCCGATGGCTGTGACCGCACTAACACCTAAAGACCAGGCTGCGGTGTGATTTTCATAGACCCCCATCCAAGTCCCCACCAAGCACCTGTCTTCCTGACCTGGACCTCCCGCTGTGTCGGTGGCGTTGGGTTCCAGCTGCACCCTGGATCGGAACACCTCCTCGCAGCGGGCCACAGCTGACATCCGGACGGCGTCTTTGGCTGCACTTCTTCCTGTGTGGGCCTGTACTGTTGAGGATTGTGCCTCCCCGCAGCTGAGGGGTAACCAAGTGAGCGAGCTCCCTGCTACCGGAGCCTCTCGCTCAGGGCACCTGGGGGGCTGGGGGCGCGTGAGGTTGTCAGAGCTGGTCACCAGGGGGGACACTGTGGAGGACACACTGTTCTGTGACCTGACTGCCTCCTGCGTTGTGCTGGTTCCTGGAACAGGCTTATCCTGACCTGGCAACGTATTCCATGTGGGGACGCATCATGCCCTGCAGCTGAAGGTGCCCTCACGTGTAAGTGCGTAAACTCGATTGGTTAGCAGGCCACACGGCAGCCTCCTTCCCAGGTCTTCCCGGCCCTCTGCTCCCAGGGGTGGGGCTCGGTCGGTCCCAGGGCTGTTCCCAGGTGTGCGTGTTCTAATGAGAGATGGTGCACGCCACTCAGACGCGTTGTGTGCGGGTGTGGGGACCCGTGAAGGCGCCTGGAGGGGCTGCTGGAAGGGCGGCCTCTGGCCTGTTCTTGGTTTTCAGTTGCGAGCCAGTCACTTACCTTCCCTGTTGCTTTGCTCGTTAAAACCAGTGTCCCTGCAAACAGGGCGTGTGAAGTGGAAACTGTTAACCGTACAGGCGGTTCCCTTGCTGTAAAGGTCGCCCCGTCTCCCAGCTTCAGAGACTGTGGCGCTGAGTGTCTTCCGGTGTCTGTGTGCAGACTGATCCGACTCTTCTGTTAACTTACGTGGTTTCTAAGAGGCCAACGGCCTTCTGAGGGTCATTCAGCAGCAACTCCCTGCACTGGGGGCCATTTTACAGGGGAATCACTAACAAACAATTAAACACACAAGTGTGAAAACGAGGCCCTGGTGGACCCCGGAAAGGACACTTGTTTCCGGTGTGAGAGCTGAGACAAAAGGCAGAGTGTCCCTTAGTGCCACCTCTGCCAGAGTGCCCGGTATCGGGCCGCCGAGACCACGCCCACACTGGGCACCTTCATGGAGGACTGGGCAGTGCTTCTAGAACACCCTCAGTGTGGGCTTGTCAGCTGCTCCCTCGGGACAGAATTCAGGTTGTGCGTTAGGGGCAGGGACAGCACAGAAGTGAGGCTGGCCGTGTTCCCAGTACCGTACCACAGCACTTGTGTGGGACGGACAGAGGGAAGTAGCTGTGGGTCAAAGTCCCAGAGGCGGCTGCACCCAGCACCCCGGGGAACTGAGGTGTTCCCCATTCGGGGCCTTCCCGGGTGGATGGTACCAGTGATTTCTCCAGTTTAGGGTTTTGCAGATACCGAGGAAGTCTCTTTTCTCTGCCCCCTCCCTGGTCTCCCAGGCGCTCCGCACCTTGGCCTCAGCACCGCCCACCTGCTCCAGGTGCAGATGCACAAACGGCTCCACCTGCTGCTTCCTCGCCCAGGGCTCTGCTGCGCCGCCAGGGGGCGCTGTTCACAGTGTGGGCACAGGTGGGCACGTTTGCTAACGAAAATTCGTGGCACTTGAAATCAGTGCCTTGTAAGATAGGTGCCTTCATCTAATTCACACAAAAGTCCCCGGGAGGCTTGCAGGGGTCTTGGGTGCAGAATTTTCCCAGGCGGAAAGCTCCAGGGGTGCCTAGCAACAGGCAAAACTGGGGAGGCAAGAACCTGGTGCCTAGCACGTGGCAGGTCTTGCAGTTCAGATCCCTGACCTTTCCTCCCTAAAGGGAACACCTGGGCCTCAGGTGTGTTTCAGCTCCAGCCTCGGGACCAGCTGCACTGACTGAGGACCCTGCTCTGGCACCAGCCAGCCAGCGGAGACTTCGGCCCTGAGAGCACACACCTGGAGAGCAGATGACCGTTCTACTGAGATCCTGTCCCAGAGCACCCCTCCAACGCTTGCCACCCCTCCCACTGCGGGGAGCCTCTCCCTTCCCCCCTCCTTCCCGCACAGGCAGCACCTCCTGGACTTGGAAGGCCCCTGGAAGACCTGCAGCCGGAGAGCAATGGGCAGCCGCAGCTCACCCGGAGACCCCGTCTCCAAGGCCCCTGTTCTCCGACTTCCGGGCGAGCCCAGGCAGCCCGGCCTGGGCTCTCCTGTTGCTTCTCCTTCCATGTCCCACTGTCCTGAGTGTGCGTCTGCTGCGGCCAATAAATTCCTGCTTTACTGCCCCTGCCTCTCGACTGGAATCTTTCCTTCGGGAAGGCAACCCCTGAGGTCTCGTCTTGCCAGTAGTGCTGGAGGAAGGCCCACTTCCCTCCACTGAGGTGCACCCTCCCAGACTCCGCATCCCTGGCCCACGACGGGCCTCGGAGGGTGTGTGCATGAGCTCAGTGCCCCTCCTCGCATGGGTGTGCGGCCCCTGAATTAGATCCTCTGTGTCTTGTGGGGTCTCGACCTTCAGGGACACGGTGGGTCTGTTCCTCCTACACGAGAAACACTTTGCCATGCAAATCAGGGGTCAGCACAGAACCTTCCTTTGCACAAAGGTTCCGGGCTTGGTGGGCACACTGTCGGCCAGCCCCAGCGACCAGGTTCTGCCTCTCAGGGCGGACACAGCCACGGAGGAGACATCAGCAGACGAGCCTCACCGGGCTCCACTTTACTTATGGGCGCTGGGGTTTAACTTTCACAGACGTCGGATCTTTTTCAACCATTTAAAGACATGGAAACGATCGCCCTTAGCTCGCAGGCCACACGGAGGCAGGGAGCAGGCTGGGCGGGTGCTCGGGCAGTTGGCTGTGTCACAGATGAGCTGGAAGATGGCTTCTGTTGGAAACGCATCTGCTCGCCAAAAAGGATTTCCTTGGGTGGGGAGGGGTGGATGGCTACCCAGCCAGGTGGCCACACGGCCACACGCACACCTGGGGCACATGCCGAAACACGGGAACGGGTGGAGAGGAAGAAGGAAGTTAAGGGGAGGGGCAGTTACAAGCACAGAATTCAACTGCAAGCAGAGTTTTTCCCAGGAGGTGAGAGCCCACTACCATAGACCCTCCACACGGGGTTTAGTTAAAGTCCCATTTTCTTAAATTAAGATTTTATTTATTTTTAGAGCGAGGGTAAGGGAGGGAGAAAGAGAGGGAGAGAATATGGATTGGTTGCCTCTCTTGCCTCTCTACTGGGGACCTGGCCTGCAACTCAGGCTTCTGCCCTGACCAGGAACCGAACCGGTGGCCTTTCAGTTTGTGAGAGGACACCCAACCCCCGAGCCACACTGGTCAGGACTAGTCAGTCTTTATCGCTTCCAACTCAAACATGATTTTATGATGTACTTAGCTTGACTAGAAATGAAGTCCCAAGTTAGTATGAGGAACAATTCCATCAATCAGGCATTTTTATAGTGTTTTTGGAAAATACTACAAAAAAGAAGTAGCTTTCCCCACCCTGTGTACCAGGCCAGCCCCGCCCCTGGCTGAGCTGTCACTGAGCTAGGATGGGGGGGGGTCTGCAAGGACAGCACATCTGCAGTGGTGGGAACCCTGGTTGGGGGGAGCGTCAGCCCCTCCCCCAAAGGCAGTGACCTTGGGGAGCCTGGCCCCAGGCTGCTCCTAGGCTTTGGCTCAGAGTCTGTCACCAGCTCAAGACCCTGCCTTCAACTAGGAAGGGCCTCTGTGCCCCTGAATCACAGCGACCTCCCGCCCCAGGACACTTGCTCCGTCCCGAACCCAGCTCAACCTCACCTAAATTGGGTCCCCGGCGCCAGCCAACTCCCCCTTGAAAGGCTGCACCCCCTTTTCATTACACAGAGTGGCACACTCGAGCTCGTTGCACACACAACTTCTGACTTGACTGTCGGGAGTCGACCAGCAGCTGTCCCTTGACACAGTGGGGACAGATGAGATGCATCTGCACAGCAGAGGCAACTGTGGCTGGACGTCCTGTCTGTCTCTCCCTGCCTGTCTGTCTTTGAGATTAATAGGTGGGATTTTTAGACACCTGTGTTTCAGGTCCAATGACCCACAGAATTCCAGTGAAGGTGCACAAAATAATTGCTTGGCCATAGAACAAAGTCCCCCTAATGAAGTAGCCCCTGAATGTCTAAAAGTTGATGGAGTAACAGCCCCTCCTCCACCTTGGACAGGAATATGTATTAATTAGAAGTAGACAGATAAAGAAGCAGGAGAAGCTGGTTAACTATTACAAACTGAGCGCATAGAAACAATTACCAAGGAGTCAGAGTCCAAAGTACAGAAAGATTCTAGACAGGAAGAGAGAGAGCTAAGTTAGACACCACAGAGGCCTTGTAATAAATTGCCTATTACCTCTGCTCCATCTAGCGTATCCCTTTGACTCGTACCAAATTCTAAGAACTTTAATAAACAATAAGACATTTAAAACTCTGTACATACAGCTAGTTCTAATTGTCTGACTGTTGGCTCTCCTGGTCAAACTAACCTTTGTTTAACATAACTGAATCTATGGACTTTCCTGTATTTTTCCTAGTTACCTCTGTATTGTTTTTATTTTTTATTGATTATGCTGTTACAGTTGTTCTATTCCCCCCTTCATTCCCCTCCACCCTACCCCCCGTCCCCACCATTACCCCCCTTTAGTTTATGACCATGTGTCTCAAGTTCTTTAGATTCTATATTTCCCATACTATTCTTGCCCCCCATCTATTTTCTATCTACCGTCTATGCTACTTATTTTCTGTACCTTCTCCCCCCTTCTCCTCCTCCCACTCCCCTATTGCTAACCCTCCTTGAGATCTTCATTTCTATGTTTCCACTCCTGATCTAGCTGTCCTTTTAGTTTGCTTTTGTTTTAGGTGTGGTTGTTAATAACTGTGAGTTTGTTGTCCTTTCACTGTTCATATTTCTTTAACCTCTTTTTCTTCGATAAGTCCATTTAACATTTCATATAATAAGGGCTTGGTGATGATGAACTCCTTGAATTTGATCTTATCTGAGAAGCACTTTATCTGTCCTTCCATTCTAAATGAAAGTTTTGCTGGATAGAGCAATCTTGGTTGTAGGTCTTTAGATTTCATGACTTGGAATACCTCTTTCCAGCCCCTTCTTGCCTGTAAGGTCTCTTTGGAGAAATCCGCTGACAGTCTGATGGGGACTCCTTTGTAGGTGACTGTCCCCTTAGCTCTTGCTGTTTCTAGGATTCTCTTCTTCATTTTAATTTTGGCTAATGTAATTATGATGTGCCTTGGTGTGTTCCTTCTTGGGTCCAACTTCTTTGGGACTCTCTGAGCTTCCTGGATTTCCTGGAAGTCTATTTCCTTTGCCAGATTGGGGAAATTCTCCTTTATTATTTGTTCAAATAAGTTTTCCACTGGTGGCTGTGCCTTTCCCCCTTCTGGTACCCCTATAATTCGGATGTTGGAGCATTTAAAGATGTCCTGGAGGTTCCTAAGACTCTCCTCATTTCTTTGAATTCTTGCTTCTTGACTCTTTTGTGTTTGGCCATTATTTGCTTTCTTCTGGTCCACTCCATTGATTTGAGTCCCAGTTTCCTTTTCATTGCTATTGGTGCCCTGTGCAATTCCATTCATTTCAATTAGTTTCACCTTCATATATTTGTCTAATTTGTGGCTATAATCAACCAGTTCTGTGAGGATCCTGATCACCAGTGTTTTAAACTGTGTGTCTGAGAGTTTTGCTATTTCTTCATCGCTTAGATCTATGGGCTCTGGGGCTTTGAGATCTTCTTGCGCCATTTTTGGTCTGTTCTGGCCCTTTAAGTGTGAGAAGCGGCGCCTTGGACTCTCAGGTCGCTGGGTTGTGACGCTATATGTGGGGGCGTGGTCAGGGCGGGGAAATGGCGGCCCCCTCTGCTGTTTTGCACCGCTGGGTAGGAGCAGAGCCTTAGGTGGTTCACCTGGGCCGGGCCACTCAGAGTCGCTGGGTTATGACGCTGTATGTGGGGGCGTGGTCAGAGCTGGGAAATGGCGGAGCCCTCCCTGTCGCTCCCTGCGGGGACCCGCTGGGTCCCAGTCTAATCGCCCACTCCCTCGCTTGTCTATCCGCGCACAAATGCACGACCACAGTCAACCCGCAGCCCTGCTTCCTCGCTGTTTCCCCGAGGTTGCTTGCTTGGTTGCTCGCTCGGTCGCTCACTAGGTCCAACCCTGCGCCTGGATTCCGCGCGCCTGAGTCCATCTGACCGAGTTTTCCTGTGCAACCCCGCTCCACCAGCTGCTGGTTTCGCCCCTTACCGGTCAGACTGAAGAATTTGTTGTTAACAGACTTCTCCGAAAAGTTCAATTTTCTGTGTTCTGGCTGTGTTTTCTGTTGCTAATATTTAGTTGTCTCTAAACTTGGTTGTGTGAGAAGGCACGGCGTCTCCACCTATGCCTCCATCTTGGCGGAAGTCCTGTATTGTTTTTTTTAAATGTTATGTAACAATCTCTATAAAAATAAAGCTTAATCAGACTCTGAGAGTTCGGTCAGACCCACAGAGGCTGGCTGTTCTCCGGCGTCCAACTGGGTGTCTGACTCCATTTGCCGCCTGTGCGTCCATCCTTCGGGGACCCTGAGAACTGCCAAGGCTGGACCCCAACACTGACAACTCTCACAGAGCCAACCTGCCCACTTCCCTCGGGGCTGGAACTCCGCCTGCGCTCTGTCGGCTGCCTCTGCGTCCCCTCCCTGTCCCCTCCGCGGGCTGTGCCCTGCCCAGCACGCTCCCCTCCCTCGCACTTCCTCCATGCGCCCGGGCAGGTCCTCACAGCGTCCAGCCTCTCACTGGACATTCCTCTACGCCCGCCCAACTCGAGGTGCACCCAGCAGATGGGCAGAGGCCTCCAAGGGCACTTGCCTGGGTGTCCTCTGACCTCTTGTCACCCTGGATGGCAGGATACACAGAGCTTGGCCAGAAAGTTGGGCCCCGAGAGCCAGTTCCTTGCCACCAGCACAGACCCCCTGACCGAGAGCCAGCGAGCGAGCGAGCTCACACGCACGTGCAGTTCCATCACCTGGTGCTGGAAGCTCTGGGCTCCCACAGTCAGCACATGTTCTTCCCCTTGTCCCATCAGGCCGCCGGGGGCGGGGCTTCCTTCTGCAGCAGACATCACAGCAGCTGTGTCACTTTGCCTGCGTGGTGGGGGCAGCTATGCACGCATTTCCCACATACCGAGGCATGTAAGTTGTAACCCGCACCCTCGGAACAGAAGAGCCCGTCCTTGCACAGTCAGAAGCCTCACTGCACAGGGGGCCCTGCCACTGTCACCAGCTGGTGCCCGCCACTGCGGCCCTTCGCGGTAAAGGAGGCGTGGATGCGGCTTCTGAAAACCCTTTTGTACTTTTATTTTTGTCTTCACTGGAGGATACACTCATTGATCCAGGAGAGAGGGGAGGGAGGGGGAGAGGGAGGGAGATACTGTTGCGACAGAGAAGCCTCGGTCGGGTGCCTCTTACATGCTCCCTGAGAGGGGATGGAGCCGGCAACCCAGGTGTGTACCCTGACCGGGAATCGAACCCTCAACCCTTCAGGGTTTGGGACGAGGCTCCAACTGACTGAGCCACGCCTAACACACCCCTCAAACCTCTGCGAGGGATCGAGCCGCAGGCGTAGACGTGCTGGAGGAGCGACCGTGAGGCCTGGGCGGCTCTCCGGGTGTCATTTCAGAAAACACAACCTGAGTTGTAGCAATTTTAAAACTGAAACTGTGCAGAAAATAGGCCAAACTAAGATGGCAAAGAGAAGAGAAAAAACCTCACACAGACTTTTAACAATTACAGTCCTTTATTCATAGTTTGAAAAAAACAAACCAAAACCTTAAATTACTAGGAAAGTATTTACAGGGGTGATCACATTTTAAGTCAGGAGACCGAACGTGACGGACCACCTGTGTCCCTTGTGGGGACAGGCCAGGTTTGTGACCTGGTGGGGAAGACCAGCGATGAACAGAAAGCGCATCAGGGGTCCCAGAGCCGTTTTGCTAAGAAATAATTACATGTCTTTTTAGTGTTCAGGAGAAATCTTAATTTTTCTGTAGAATCATCTGAGAAAATCACATGATTAGAAAATTCCTAAAGAAAGAATAAAGTTGCTTCCCCCATGAGACCCTCCCGCCTCAGGGGCACGGTCGGCCGTTGTGCAGCGGGGCCTGGGGTCCCAGGCTCTGATTGTCCCGACGGGACAGCAGCATCGTCACAGCTCCGAGTCTGCTCCCTCGGGCTGGGGACAGCCGGGGCTTTGGTGCCGAGTCCCCGGGAGCATCTTCTGCTCCTCAGGAGCCTCCAGGACGGACACGGCGTCCCAGGTGTCCTCCTTGGGCGAGCTGTCGCGGTCCAGGGCCTCCAGGACGGGCTGCTCCGGGTTCTTTAAATACTTGACAAGGGTGAAAGCGGACAGGTGTCAGTCCCTCAGCCCCAAGCACCAGTGCCACAGCTTCCCCTGCAGTTGGCGCCACCGTTTCATTCAGGCGTAACTCCCTACTCTGCTGGCCAACAGGACATCCAAAACCCGAGCACCCCTCGCCTGCTGCCGCACTGACAGCTCTGGCCAGAGCAGAGGCCCTGCCCAGGCCACACTCTGAAGGCGGGAAGGGCCATCGCCCTCGGGAAAGCAAGCTCTGCCCTGAGGGCCGGGGTGCAGGGGTGCGGGTTATTCTTCCACGCTCACTCTCAGCGAAGGAGAAAGTGGGGTCTTGTGTCCCCGACAGGGCTGGGTTGGGTTGGGCAGGGGGAGAGTTATGGCCAGCAGCCCGGGGCTCGGCGCGGGCCAGAGGAGCAGGCAGAGGCCCTCGCTGCGAAGTGACGTTTCTCTGGTCCCAACTGTCCCTCTGGCTCCCGCCTCTGCTTCAGGCTCAGCCTCAAGTGGCAGTGGGTTACAGAGTCCTTTGGTTACTTCAGGGTTTGTGGCAGTGAGAACCCTTCACCCAGCTTCCACCCTCCTAACCAAACTGAAGGCACCGTGCGTGTGTGGCTGTGGCCCGAGCGGGTGGTGGGTTTCTGGACCTCATGCTGGTGGCCCAGCCGCACCCCTCCCGGCCCCTGGCACCCCCCACTCATTCTCCTCTGTGTCCGTGAGCCTGACCATCCCAGGTCCACCCACGGGGGAGTCTTGCAGTATTTGCAGGGTGGTCCGAGCCGGGACTACACGAGTAGTCCGCCCGGTGCCGGGGCGCTCTGATGCCTCACAACACATGAAGGAAATAGGTAACTATCGCTCTTTCTAGGCATGTGAAACTCATGTTCACCGGGGGCCACAGCAGCCTCATGGTTGCCCCCAAAGGGCCGAATGTAAGTTCAACTTCTTAACAGTTAGGAAGTAGTTACATTTATACAGTCCTAAAATTATTTCGGCACTTTGAAGGCCACCATGAGGCTGACGTGGTCCCCGGTGACCATGAGGTTGACCCTCTGTTCCAGAAGAACTGCTGTCTCCACGGGCTGGGGCTGCGTCCAGCTCCTCTTCATTCCGGTGGCAACAGGAAGACTCCGTTCCCAATGAAGCCACTGAGGCATGACCCCCAGAAGCAAATACTTTTAAATACTCTCCTATCAGCCTGCCGCAAACCCCAACAATATCCCGACTGTCCCCAGGGGCCGGGGCAGTGCAGGAGCACCCCCCACCCCAACTTTTCTTTCCCGAAGCCTTTGCAACACTAGTGACCCCCACTGAGCCCTGGTGTGCAGGGCCTTGCCCTTCCGGCTCCAGGCGCATTTATTCTAGGAGAATCCTAAGGGCGCCCCGTCTGCCCTGAAGCTCGTGCTCCCGACTTCTGTCTCCATGGCCTGTGTGGCCCTAGCCAGGTCTCCCCGCAGGTGCTCTCCAAAAAGCACAGGACCCGCGTGCTGCCCAGACACAGGGACCTTCTACTGCCTGTCTCTAGGCCTGGTCACCGTGTGGCCAACCTCGTGCCATCAAAAAAATACTTTAGGCCCTGGCTAGTGTAGCTCAGTGGATTGAGCTCGAGCCTGCGAACAACACAATCCGGGTTCGATTCCCAGTCAGGGCACATGCCTGGGTTGCAGGCCAGCTCCCCAGTAGGGGGCGCATGAGAGGCAACCACTCATGGATGTTTCTCTCCCTCTCTTTCCCTGTCCCTCCCCCTCTGTAAAAATAAATGAAATCTAAAAAACAAACTGTGGCCGTATACACACAACATGGAAAGTACCGCCTTAGCCCTTTGGAAGCGCAGTGTGGCCGTGTGAAGTGGACTGGGGTCATTGTGCTGCCCTCTCCACCCTCCGTCTCCAGAACGCCTTTCATTCTGCAGAGCTGAGTTCCGTCCCCACGAAACGCTAGCCCCCATTTCCCCGGAAACCACCGCCCCCCACCGTCTGGGACCGGGACTGTGGGCCCCAGGCGTGGATCTGTGTGGTGTTTGTCCTCTTGTGTCTGGGTCCCTCTCTGAGCACAGCGGGGCCAGGCCCTCCCTCCTTTCGAAGGCTCAGTAACGCCCCGTGTGAGGGCCGCACACTGGCCCATCTGCTCTTCCACTGATGGCCACTTGGGGAGCTGTCATCCCCCAGCTGCTGTGGGTAAAGGTGCCGCGCACGCCCTGCAGAGACCACCCCAGCCCACTTCCAGTCCAAACCTCCACCCACAACTCTGCCCACCTGGTCCCCACGGACGGTGGGCACACTCACATCTCTTATTTGGACGGGGACGTCTGGTGGGGTGCGGAGCCAGTGCTTGATCAGGCCTCTGTACCTCAGGGTCAGGAAGACGCAGGCCCCCGCCAGCCCCGTCAGGGACAGGAAGGTCCCCACGGCGATCAGGGCGACCTCCTGTAGCTTGGTGGAGGCTGAGAGAACATAAAAGTGAACACACCTGAGGCCAGCCCACACCTGGTACAAACACCGGGCGACTTCTCCCCTGCCCACTGTAACTGTGTTCCTGTCCCAGTGGAGTGGACAGACCCGGGCCCGTCCCTGCCCCACACACTCAGCTCACAGCTCGGAAGGCACCCCTAAAACAACACCAGGCCCGGCTGGTTGGCTCAGTGGACTGAGTACCAGTCTGCGAACCAACAGGTCACTGGTTCGATTCCCAGTCAGGGCCCATGCCTGGTTCATGGGCCAGGTCCCCAGCAGGGGGCACGTGAGAGGCAACCACATGTTGATATGTCACTCCCTTTCTTTCTCCCTCCCTTGCCCTCTAAAAAAATAATAAGTAAAATATATTTTTTAAAAAATGACGCCAGGGCCGGGGACGTCAGCACAGGCTCACGGCACTGAGGAGCCGCCTTCTCGCCCTGTCCCCTGGTCTCCCCCTCCTACCACCCTCACCCTGATGAGTGCGCCCCAACTTCGCTCCTCTAGGAGTGTTCCTTCCCAGCTCAGAAAGGACACCAGAGGGCACATCTTACCGTCTGCTGCTGTTTCGTGACAAGACACGTTGCTGAAGAGGCCTTGTCTAGGAGTCCCTCCCGAATTCCAAACCAGCGAGGCCTTTACTTGTAAACAGTACACTCGTAAAGGCTTCAAGTCTTTCAGCTCAATTAATTTGTTCTCCAAGTGGTCTTTAACCTACATGAGAGACACCGACAGCCACGCCTGTGAACGGAGCAGCGGCCACTGCCTCTTCTCTCCGACGCCTGCGCTCCGCAGGGAGAGCAAGTGCGCGAGCCCAGGCGACGCAGCTGCGCGGAGACCCCAGCCGGCGGCAGACACGTCTCGGGTGTGACCGTGGGCAGGCGGGGCTTAGGGCAGCCTCTGAGGGCCCCCGGGACCCCTGCGGGAACTCGGGGTCCAAAAACACAATGTCTAGGATGAAATTTTTTCCTTTAAAATGAGCATTTTGTAGTTTGTGGTTAATCTAATTGAGATACTTCAAGCACGACAACGGGGCAGATAAATCACTCTAGGAAAAGAACGCGCCTTTCACGGCCAACCTGCTTTCAGGCTCACCTAAAACGCGCTGGCTCCTCTTACAGTTCTGGTCAGAATGACCTTGGCTATCCATGAGCAGGTCCTCGGAGGGGCCGTCTCCTCTCCGCGCCCCCCAGCCCTGCCCCTCCCCCAGGCCTCATCCCCACCCCTGGCTGCTCCCCCTAATCCTGGACAGAGGTCACTGTTCCACAGGAAAATGAGAAAAAGATGTGCCATGTTATGGAAACACAGGACTTCTCATAAGGGACGGCTTTCTCGTTTTCAGAGACAGCAGAACACACGGTAGTCGTGTGGAATAGTGGCGTAGCCTGCGCTCCGTCCCCAGGGAGCCGCCCGCCTGGGATCAGGGGCTCCAGGGCCTCAGCTTCCCCTGCACGCAGAGAGCTGTTCTTTTGTGAGTTCTGCCGTCCCGGCGATCCCAGACCCATCACGAAGCACTGATGGGAAGGAGAACACACAAAGGGCGTGGGGGGAAGACCGCGAGTGGGGGCGGGAGCCCCGGGCTGGCGTCGCGCTCTGCCTCACGGCTGTCGGCGAGCAGGGGACTGGAGGACACGCCGCGCGAGGCTACCCAGTGCAAACACCAAGAAAGCGTTTGATGCACACGCGCTCTTATCGTTATGGAAAGGGTGACGATGTTGGAATTTGGAATCCCGATGTTCACACGGGTAATGAAACTTCGTTAAGTGTGGCACAGGGAGCCAGGCCCTGGAGGCGATGAAAAGCGGTCATTTTGTCCCTGTGTGACGCAGGGTCGGCCAGGCCCTTTGGTCTGAGCCCCTCTGTCCACCTCATCGCCTGCCCCTCCTCCCTTGGACACTCTCTGTCCTTCCAGTGGACTTTCCACCTGTTCCCATGGGCCCTCTTTGCAAACCGTCCAAACCCGAGGGATGTATATAGTCAAAGCTTGTCAGGGTGGGTTCCTTGTTGTAGAAACAGACCCACCAGAACCTTCGCCCAACTCCAGAGCATGGCAAAGTCACCATGAGCCGGCAATGTCTGGACCCCAGGTAATGGGGACCGTGTGACATCAGACAGAGAGCCCCCCCGCCCCGATGGACTGGCAGAAGGTGTCCCTCCAAGTGAGGAGGAACGGGTGCGGAAGAAGCGGGTTAAAACCGGCTCAGTCCCAACCTCCGAGGCTCAGTGGGGTGGGCGTCGTTCCACAACACGAAAGGCCACCAGCTCGGGCCGAGGGGTGTGTCGCTCCCTCTATTGCTCCCTCCCTTCCTCTCCCTCTAAAAAATAAGTTGAAAAAGTCAGCTCAGGCCTCAGACTCTCAGGCAACACTGGGTGGCCTGTTCTCCTCGTCCACTTCAAGGTTTACTTTTTTCTGCTGTATTAGAAACTCTAAGAAAAGAAAATCAAAATTGAAAAAAAAATGCTCTTACCTGTGGGGGTCCTCCCTTTTCCCAGTAATGGACACAATACAAAAAGTAGGCCGTGGGGGGCGTGACGTGGAAGGGTGGGGAGAAGCTGATGGTGAGGGAGCCTTGTCCCGGGATCACCCGGATGTTCTCTGGAGGTCCGATGGTCACTGGAACAGTTACAAGGAAACCAGAACCACGTAAGTGCACGTGCACACACTCTGGACGTGTGCACACAGTAGGAATCACACACACACTAGGCTGTGTCACAGACGGCGTGTGCATGTCCACCGCATCTTAATGTATGTGGTGAGCACACAATCACACACAGATTTGTGCAGGCGACGAGGTCCCACTTAGGCACGCAAGACCACCAGGGCCACAAGTGGGCCTGGGAAGGCCCCGGGCAGCCACAGGGCCCCTGCCTGCAGCAGTGCCCACACGGCAGTCCAGAGCGAGTCCCAGGGTCTCTCTGGGAGACAGCTCGGGTGTGAGGAGCCCAGACCCACGCTGGGCAGGCACAGGAGCCTCCTTGGACACAAAGCCACAAAGCCAACCCCTCTTCTCAGCACCTCACAAAGAGCAGCTTCCAGGGGCCCTGCCAGGGCGTGGCCAGGCACAAAAGCCCACGGGTAGGGCTTCCGGCCAGGATTTCAGGCTGTCCCACTTGAAATGCAGTCTCCCGGTCAGGGGTGACGCCAGCCACGAACCATGCCATCTGGTTTTCTAGGGACACAGTGCAGGCAGGTGAACCGTCACACTTGTCTGCCGAGGGGGAAAGATTTCAGTAGCCCTTACCTACCACTTCGGCATTTCGGCATATAATTTTGGCATATGATTTCTCTACAGACAAACAGAAGTGGTGTTCACGGAACTTTACATGCGTGTTTCCCCACTTACTGCGGCATGAGGCGCCGCACGGTGTGTGGGAAGTTTTACCGTTCGGAGTCTGCTGGCTACGGCTTTTGGACGGTCCCCGCCAGCCGAGGGCTGTGGCTCACTGTGAGCTAGAAATGGAAGGACCAGCCCTTATCAAGCAAGCATTTAATGTGTCCTTGACTGGAGCAACTCAGGTCGACGTCCAGGCTGGGCCCGTCCAGGTTGGGCCCTCCTGGCTCGGAGAGGCCTGAACAGGCAAACAGGGTATACCCAGACGATTATGTCGCTGAACCTCTGAACTGCTGCCACAGCAACCGGAGACCTGCCCTTCTGAAGGGGCCCTGGGTCTGGAATCGGACACCAACCATCTGGAGGGGGAGGGGCACGAGCTGCCTTCTCTCTGAGCACAGATGACTCAGGGATGAACCACTGCCAACATCTTTCCCGTCTGGAGCGGTGGCCACGAGCCAGGCAGCCCACACTGCGAGGCGTGGCCACACAGACTCACACCTGTGCTCCCCATCACTGCCTACCTCCCACCACCGCTGACCTCAGCTGTTCAGTGCAGGGGATCTCAGACACAGGAGACTGCGACAAAGCTCCTGGGCTCGTCAACGAAGACAGCCACCAAGTAGTTACTGTCCCTAAACACTAGTAGGTGTCTCTAAATGATAAGACCCCCCTTAAAAAACATAGACAAAAACATTTAAAAACAATGAAAGATATTCATTAATGTTGCTTTCAAAATACTACTTTCACATCATTAGTAAAATATATTATTTTTAAATTAAAAAAAAAACAGACAAAATACCATTACAAAACACCTAAAATAAACAAACAATAATGGCATAACACATCACCAAGTGTCTAGAGCGTGCTCTGGCTGGTGTGGCTCAGTTGGTTGGAGCGGCTCCTGTAACCAGAGAGTTGCAGGTTCTATCCCCGTCAGGGCACAGCCTGGGTTGGGGGTTTGATCCCTCAGGTCTGCGGGTGAGGGATCCCTGACCGGGCGTGTGTGTGGGGCAACCGATCCATGCTTCTCCCTCATGTCAATGTTTCTTTCTCTTCCTTCCTCTCTTAAAGTTAGGAGAACCTGTCTTTGGATGACAACTAAAAAACCATCTGGTCAGTGATCATATTTCCTCAGTTGCTTTGTATTTTGTTTGTTTAAATCCAGACCCCAGTAAGTTCCACACCGTGTGTCTGCACGAACCACAGACAGGGAAGAGGCCTGGCAGGGGGGTGGGGGTTGGGGACACGCAACAAACGAACCCTCGGAGCAACAAGCTGGGATCGCTGGGATCTTGCACCCCTCCTGCTGCAGGGAAGGGGGGGCACGCTCTTCACCCACCCACCCAACACGCGTCTACTGAATCCCAGTACGAGCAGGAGGGGGGGGCACCACAGGGTTAGAGCACAGTCTCTCCGCAACGTAAAAGGGGCCGTGCCCTCCTCTGCGGAGGCCGGCGGACCTCGCCAGAGCAGGGTTCAGCTTTGCAGGCCAGGCAGCGCTGCTGCCACTACTCTGCGGTGGCAGAGGGCCAGCAGCCGCGTTAGAAGATGGTGTGCCTGAGTTCCAATAAAACTTTATTTAAAAAACAAGACAGTGGGCTGGATGTGGCTCGCAGGCTGCAGTGTGCTGGCGAGTCTCAGTGAACCCCGCCTCCTTAGCACCCAGTCTGTGTCCCCAGCTCTCTGCGGGCTGCCAAGGGCACGGCTGCGGTGGTGCCCTGGGCGGGAAGGAGCTCGCTTACCGTTCAGGTAGCGCTGGAACCACGGCACCGCCGCCCAGGCCGAAGTGCGCTCGCGCAGCTCGGCGCGCACGCGCAGGGAGACGTTGTGCTCCGGCTGGAAGGCCGCGGCCTGGCCGGCTGGGGCGAGGTTGCACTGGGTCTCGGTGATCTTGAAGCAGTTCACCCCGCGGGAGCCCAACGGTGCGAGGTCGAACCAGTTACTGCTGGTGGGGCTGCAAGGAGAAAGAGGATTGCACTTCCCAGAATTCTCTCTGCCACGGCCTGTGGCAGTGTCCTCCCAGCTGACCGTGTAAAGGCGGATGCGTCCAGACCCAGTTCGCATCCCACACGACGCACCCACTGAACGTGCAGACTCAGCGGCTCGCGGTATATTCCACAGGGTTGTGCCGTGGCCGCCAAAATCAGTTTGAGAACACTTTCGCCGTCCACCCAAAAACCCTGGCACCCATCAGCAGCCGCTCCCCGTTCTCCCCCGAACCCCCAAGCCCTGGGCAGCCACTCGTCTGCGTTCTGTCTCTTCAGATTTGCCTCTTCTGGACGTTTCATACAAATGGGATCTTACACCATCTGATCTTCCATGATTTACTTCTTTCACTTAGTATGTTACACTTAGCATGTCTGCAAGCATCATACATGTTGCAGCATGTACCAGTATTTTATCCCTTCTAGGGGGCCAAATAATATCCCATTGTAGGAATAGGCCACGTTTTGTCTATCCACCCATCTGTCCACAGACATGTGGGTTGTTTCCACTTGGTTATATTTTGGTGGCCAAAAAGTTGATACGTTTTTTTCTGTAATATAAGACACATTTTTCATTTTCACCAATAACTTCATTGATTTGGATAAGTTGAGTATTATCAACTATTTCTCACATGGCATGATGTTGATTGTTCTAAATACTGTCAACTTCAAGTGGTCTGTCTACCCAGCCCGGAAGCATCATCCAGCTGAAATCTCCAGCAGGAAACTTCGAAAACTTCACTTTTGACACGTTAGATCAGTCACAGAATCTTCTCCCTACACTGCACAAGTCCTTTTTTTTTTTTTTTTTTGCATTTTAGCTGTGTATTTACCTTTTTTGAAATAATAAAGCATAATATGCAGAAAATGTGTAGTATTTTCTTCCATCTTCAATATTAAAATGGCTGTACAAAAATTCACTAATTTTGATGTTTTTTTTTAAATGCACACTGATATGACAGCTGTCAAAATTTTTTCAAATGAACTTAAAGAAAACTAAGTGCTACTAGAGCCATCATAGAGAAAAAAACCAAATGAACTTTTTGGCCAATCTAATAATTATAGTAATGCCTTACTGAAGTCCCACAAGCATCAAAATGAAATTATTAATGTAACTAAAATGCCCAAAACATGTAAAAGTGTCTAAATCAAAACCAAAAGTAAAGCTGTCTTTTGCCATCCAATCTGCAGCTGTAAACAAAACTTTTTTGTTGTGGCCCCATAACTTTTCCAAACAGGGACATTCAACGTTCATTCCACCCTTGGTTTCCATTACCAAAACCAACCTCTAGCCTGAAAAAATTGCCTACGAAATGCTTTCCGAAAAGAAAACAAGGTGATACAAGGTAGTCTGTGACATGAAACTCAAAAGGTCTTTAAAAAATATTTCTGATCGCCCCAGGCCCTCACGCTGCCAACCCGCGGCGTACTTCCCCCGTTCACGGTTGAGGAGCGCTCGTCTGGGCGTCGGCTGGGGCTTCCTCTTATGAAAACTCCTCGTCCAGCGCTGGGGCACGATGCTTGCTGGCTGCCCAGCAGGGCCAGCTCCCCCTGCACCCCAGGTGGGGGTCCGAAGCCCGCTTTGCCGGGCCCAGGCTGCAGGCTGTCCCGGTGACATCTGAACAGTGGGCCCTGCAAGTGACGCTGCTGGCCCGTGGGGACAGGCCCACTTTCTTAGGGTGATCGTCTTTGTGACATTGGTAATGAGGAATAGATGTGTATGACTCAGAGGTAACCCCCACCCCGGTTTAGATCTATTTTTATGAAGCAAACACGGTTACAATGGACATTTAAAGATGAAAAGAAATCACCTGGAAACACACTCCCCTAACAACTTATTTCCCCACGTTTGCCCCTTGTTTTCGACCACAGATTCACTCCAAATTTTACATAGTTGCCACTGCCACCAGGCAATGCCCAACTGTGCTTTTTAGTGACTGACTACAAGTTACCATGACACAGTGTGGCCCTTTTCTGCTCATGGGTGTGAATATACACTTTGATGTACATCTTCATGAACTGTTAAGTTTTTAATTTTTTCCCCTGACGGTGGTGGTGGGGTAGGGGGTCGGGGGGAGATGGTGATGGTGGTCGCTTTATCTACTTCGGGCTGTAGCACAAGTGTTCCTGTCCTCACAGGTGCTGGGCCTCGCCCTTCCTCTCACTTTGTTTACTTGATGATATAAAATGACTTAGCCAACAATGCTAACTTATTGAATGAGGGAAGCAAGTAACAACTAAGGACCTTGGTGTTGCCTATTTTCTGAAAATGAGAGAAGGAACTTAACCGAACTAAGCGGCCGTGCAGCTGGACAGCAGGGTTCTCTGATGCCTTCGGGTTGTGAAACCTCTGTCCTTGGAAACTTTAAAAGCCCGAGAACAGCACTCATTCCCATGGATCAGCTTACACTCCTACCAAGCGGCAGGAATGAGCATCCGGCTGGGCTCCCTCCACCCCCGAGGCTCCTAGGCAGACGCCCACAGAAACATCCACTTACTATTTGAACTGCACTCGGTACACCACCGGCCCCTCGTCGCTGCTCAGGGACACGGGCTCCCAGCTCAGAACCTGCTCGGCGTTGTACAGGCGGATCTTCGGGTTTTGAGGGGCAGGCAGCTGGGAAGGAGAGTCTTGAAAAGGACCCAGATTAAGAGAAGCGGGGGGAAGAGGTGCAAGAGAGAAGGGGGGGAAAGGGAGACAAATCAATGACAAACGTACTGAAAAGCTGCCATGGGACAGCTCGGGTTCTGCCATGGGCAGAAATGACATCACCTGATCTCCCTGGCAGGGCCCCAGCCCCACCTGTGACTAAGGACGCATGCTTGCCCGAGCCCATGGGAAAGCAGAGGGCGTGGGGCTGCCTTTCCACCTGCAGGCGCCAGCTCTTCCGGGCAGGCCCTGGAGGCCAAGTCTGGCTGGCGTGGGAAACCTGTTCCCCTGCTGGTGTGCGAGCGTGACCAGGTGGGTCACTTACAGGCAGTGTCCCCTTCGAGAGTAAAGCATAAGTAAATAATGGCATCTCCACAGGCTATGATGCATATTAAATTGGCGGCCACGTGACGTGCACTAACCTGGGGCTCTGTACCAAGGTATCGGGTGGAAAACCACAAACATACACATGCACACCAGAGCAGGCGTGCAAAGCCCAAAGGCACGTGGGAGGGCAAGACCCACCCTCTGTGTTTCATCAGAGCAGCTGTGTTTCTCTGGGACCCCCAGCATCACAAGCTCTGAGCTCCCCAGTCTCAGGCCCCCCCAGACCAGGCCACCTGCACTCCCAACCAGCCTCCCGGGTGATTCTTTCAAGCATGGACGTGGGAGAACCACAAACACCAGAACAGCACACGCCCCAGGAAATCCCCTCCTCGGAGTGACAGGGAAGACACACGCTCCCCCCCACCCCCAGATACTGTGCAGGACTGGCCCCGAGTTTCCCAGCTCAGAGCCCACCCTCTGGCAAGAAAGCTCTGTAACGACGAACCTTTCTGTGAGATAAGATTAAGGGAAGTCGCCCAAAGAGTGGAAAGGAAAGTTTGGAAAACATGCTGTTCTAGAATCCAAAGCAGGAAATTCCAAGCCCACGTTCTCAGTAAACGCATCCAGTACCAAAGGAGCGTGAGCCAAGGGGCCTGCCACCTCCCTTTCTGACAGGTGAGTCCCCGACAGTCTGTGGCCATTTGTTTACATGCCATCATCTCCACAGCTACGAGCTTGGGCTGACCATCACTCCAGGTCTCTCCCGAGCCAGTGACACTTGTCTCAGTTCGTGCCAGGCCTCCTGAAAGCTGGAAGGGCTGCTCTCTCGGGGGGGCGGTGCATTGGCTCACTGGGCTGCTGAGGCCCAGACAAAGCCCGCCCGCCCCCCACCCCACCACGACTGAGCTCACCGCTGGAGTTCTGCTCCCAGGGAGGGGGGAGCACTCAGTTAGGGCTGGGCGCCCCTCGGGGAACCTCAGAGACCCCTTTCCGCTCCTCTGTCAGGTTCCTGTTGATGTGAGACACATCACCCACGACGACCCCCCCCCCCACTTCGGTGCACACAGTTCTGGAGGGCAGGAGCTAGAACAGGCGTCACCAGGCGAAGGGGCGGGCCAGCCTGCGTCCTTCTGGGGCTTCGAGGGGCAGAAGGCCACTCGTCTCCAGCTCACCCTCCCCAGCCCGTGTCCCTGCCCCCAGCCGTGTGCTGCCACCTGGCGGGTGCTGGCTCTCCTGCCTCCCTCTCCCTTCTCTCAGGGGCCCTTGGGTGTGTACCGGACCCACGGGCCCAGCAATCCAGGGTCACCCCCCGACCCAGGGTCCTTCACTTGATCGCATCTGCAAAGTCCCGTCTGTCACATGATGTGACACAGTCCCAGGCTCCAGGGCTCAGGACAGGGATGTTGCTAAGGACACTTGGATTCTGCCCGTCCATGGGGTGTAGCCAGCGGGGCCCCCCCTCGTCCTTCCCATGGTGCCCCGACTCCTCAACTGGATATTCGGCTACGACAGAAAGCCCCGAGGGGCCCAGGGCTGCAGAAAGGGCTTCCACCTCAAGCGACTCCGGGACCGTGAGTGACGGCCGCCCTGCCCAGGAGGGCCTCCCACTGCTTCTTCCTGCGGAGGAGTGCAGCCAGGCCCGCAGCTTTGCTCTGCAGCTGAGTGTTTGGAACCCCCGTCTCCCCGAGTTCAGAGAAGAGACGAGTCTCAGGGCTGCCGCTCAGTGACCGCCTCCCACTGCTGCCCCGGCGCCTCTCCAGCCTCCCGCAGCCTCACCCTTTTACTATGGCCGAGTGGCCTCCTCATTTCTGGGAACTGCCGGCCACACTCCCACCCTGCACCTCCCTTCACCTGGAACCTTGTTCCCGGTCTTGCCGCAGCTCTGTACCCCATTCCCTTCAGGTCTCGGCTCCAGTGCCACCTAACCAGGGCTGTTTCCTGCAGACAACCCGGCCTGGGGCCAGTCCCCGCCCCTGAGGGTTTACGCACGTTGGTCAGGAGCAGGGCCTCTGGCACCGGCTGCCTGTATACCCTGGGGGGAGCACGGGCAGGTTGTTTAACCGCCTTGTGCCTCACCTGTCTCATCTCCAAAACGGGGGTGACGGCTGCACAGGCGTCAAAGGGTTGGGACGGGCTGACCGAGGGGACATCTGAGCAGCGCCGAGCGCAGTATGTCCGCGGCCAGGCGGCTGGGCTGGCCCATGGTGCACCCAACGTGATGACAATGCTGTGTGGGGGGCGGGGGGGTCGCTGTCAGCCAGGGGCTGTTACATCCCGTGCTGAAGTACAGGTAGCAGCCCTCCGGAGAGCATGCGGCCTCGGCCTCTGTGCCCTCGGCGCCCACCCCTCCGCTCCAGCCCTGCACACAGCACAGGTGGGCTTGCCCTGCCTTCGCCTCGCCCTCCCCTTGCTCTGGACTCAGGGGCTGCGGCCAGCAGTAGGCAGGCAGCCGGGCGGTGGGCACACGTGGGCAGCTCTCAAGGCCCATATTCAGGGCCACGGCACCTGCTGTCCGCAGTGGGAAGAGGGCAGGGTTTAGGACGCAGGGTTTCAGCGGGAACCCTGATCCTGTCACCTGTGTCACCTGTGCCACAGGGTCCTGCCCACACCGCACCCGAGGAGTCAGTTCCACAGCAACAGGGAAGCGCTGCCACCCCTCCCACGGTCGTAGTGCGGGCTGGATGCGGGACCTCCCACGGGGGGCTGCACCAGACGCTGCTGCCTGGCACGACCTCTCAGGTGGGGCTGTTCCAGGTGCCTTGGTGAAAGGCAGCCTCCGGACCCTGCCTTTGGGGACCCCCAGATGGGCGCCCGGCTCCAGGCTGGGCACCGCATTTTACAGCCTGACCCTGCTGAGGGCAGAATAGTGTCTCCCCCGCCCAGATGTCTGTATCCTGTGAATGCACTGGGCGGGCAAAAAGCAGGTGGATGGTTGTAACATTTCTTCCAGGTAGTAAAGCTGTTGTAATCATCACACCCTGCGTTTGCCCACCTTGCACATTAGGTTCGTGGCAAAGGGGGACCAGTGAAGTTCCAGTTCCTACTTAGGAGACCTAAACACAGGGAGGTTATCCTGGAATATCGGGGGGGGGGCCCAATGAAGTCACGAGAGTGTTTTTCTAGAGGTGGGCACTGGCAAGGAGATGAGTCTCCCTGGAGGCCCCCAGAAGGAGCGCACCCCCGACAACACCTTTGCCATAGCCCAGCGAGACCTGCACCCCACCTCTGGCCTGCAGGACTGTAGGAGAACAAGTCTGTTGTTTTAGGCACGTGGCTGGTGGTCATTTTTACAGAAACAACAGGGAACAGAGTCCCCCTAGGTGGTTGCCGGGGCGCTGACGACACCCTGACACCCAGCTCCTATAAGACAAAATCACAGCCCTAAGTGGGTGTACAAAGCCCCACCCACCTTCCTTCTCACCAGGGTCTGTGGGGCAGCGATTCCTGCACTGTGAACGGCAAAGCGAGAGAAGCTGGGTGTCGGGCGTGTCCCCTCCGCTCATCGCCGCACTGCGTCTGCTCCCCCTTCCTGCCCCAACTCGCCAGCCCGATCCACCCTGGACCCAGGTGGTGAGACTTCTAGGGTCAAAAACAGGCTCTCCCGGGTCTTAGCCGAGCACAGCACAGTCCCACACACACACAGATGATGCAGTACAATTATCACCAAAGTTCATCATTTAATCTTAGCATCTGAAGACCCTTTAAGATCTGGACATCAGTGGCTCATTATGATGAGTGCCAATCGTGATGGATACCAGTGAGCCCACTCCCGGCACCCTGCAGGGGAGAAGCGAGAAAACATCCCTGGCTCTTTCCAGCCTCAAGAAAAAGCAAAATCGTGAGCCAGGAAGCTCCATCCACGGGCGGGTGGCAAGAAGCCCCAAGCCAGCTGGGCCCCCAGTGCCGTCTGTGCAAAACAAGGGTTGTTGAGGCTGATGCTGCCCACGACGCACCCGACAGGGAACAGGCCCATGGTAAGGCCCCAGGAAAGGCCTGCACCGGGCTCACCGAGAGCGTATAGCAAGGACAGCGGGTGAGTCCCCTCAGCACCGCCGCCCAGGGCCACGAGTAGGGGGCCGAGCTGACACCAGAGGAGGAAGAGGCTTTCAACAACCACGGTCACAGAAAACTCAGAAGCGTGGTGACAGGAAGAAGAACGCCACCATCAGCTGTCTCCCAGGGGGCAGTCCCTGCAGGGCAAGCTTGCACACACGGCTCTGAGACTGGGCGGGGGGGGCCGAGCACATGCACACGCACGTGTGCACACACACTCGGCTGTGTGCTGGGGGGCCAGGGGCAGGCTTCTCGCTGAGGCTGATCAAGGCCCTCCTGTCCCAGCTCATGTGATAAAGGTGTTCATTCTAAAAAAAAATTTTTAAGTCCTCTCAATTCTCAGCCATAACCAGGAAGTTACTCTCCTTAGCCAATAGTGGACATCAGCTCATTTACACAGACTGTATTTTGCTTCCAAAAATGGGATGGTTTTGCTTGTTTGTTTGTTTGGGAGAAAACTGGGGCTGTGACCTACTTCAAAAGAATGGGAGAAAAAAGTAAGAAAGCTGGTGTACGATCTATGAGCCCTCTGCACCTTGGCCCCAGGGAGGGTAGTTATTACTGTTGCTGAGAGAGTTTGTCCCAAACACCCCAACCACGGAGTTTCAACTGTCGAAATTACGGGCCAGGGGAGCTGTGGGCGTAACCTCATCCGCAGCAGTTTTCTGCTGCTGGGGATGCATCGTCTTTCTCCGAAGTTTCTCAGCACATTCGGAGGATCGATCGTGTACTCAAGTGAGCACATCATGGTCACGCAATTCTGTGGCACACACACCGATCCAACCCACGGGAGACCTGAGCGGCAGCTACAGCGGCTCCAGACAGGAGCCAAAATACTTCAGTGATTGCTGGGCAGTTACCTGACTCCAATGCTGAGCTGAAAGAACCGCTACAGATTGGTCAAGGGCAACATTTAACAGCTCTGACCCCCTCCAAGGGGTAGACAGTACAGTCTCCCTTTCTAGCCTTTGTTTCCAGCCCTCTTATTTCTGTTCTCTGACCACAAAAGCAATTTCATGGGCACTAAAGGACACTTGTAAATTATAAAAAATGGGGACGGTTTTCTCTGCAACCCGTTTACTGTGTAATTATTGTTACTATTTTCTTTCACCTTGTGTTTTGACTAATGAAGAGTTTCTTTTAAAAATATCCAGTTTGTAAATTGTGTAGGATGGGGAAACGTCAAAGGCCACAACAATAGAGGTTAATACAACAAAAACCTGCTCTTCGAAGGGTCTGTGGTGAGGGACCCCATCATCCTCAGTCACCACACAGCCCCAGGCGTTGGCAGGGTCCAACCGCAGCCAAGCCCTTGGAAGATGGACGTGCCCTGTGAGTGTGGCAATGCCAGAGGAAATTTCCAAACCCTTCTCTGCACCTCCGGGCTCACGGGACAGGCAGCTCCCAGACCACTGCCTGCCTGTCACCCAGCTCGGGCAACTGCCAACATTTTGCCAAACTCCAAACGTTACCTGCCAGAGGCCCAGGGAGGGTGCGGGCCACAGCTGCTCAGAGCCTGAAGCTGGCGCGGGTGTGGAGTCAGGGATCAAAACCCCCACCCGGAACCCTGGGGCCACTCCGGGGAAAGCCAGGACCTGAGGTCCTCGGAGGTGAGGCCCCTCTTACCAAGGATCTCGGAATGTAAGAGTCTGGGCAGGGGGCGCTGGAGGAAGAAAGGAAGCCCAGAAACTTCAAGCGGGAGGAAACCTCCGCCGCCTTGAGACTCGTCGTGCTGCCCCGCCAAGACGCGGGTCGCTCCGCGGGGAGGAACCCGCACCATACTCGCACAGAGAATGTTCTCCCCCAACCCCGACACCTCTGTGGTTTTCCTTTCTTAACATCGTTAATAGTGGCTCATAAGTATGGTCAGCGAGTGTCCGACGTAAGAAGAGGCAGAGCCCAGGTGAGGCGCTGTCTGGGTGGGCGCAGAGCTGGGCTGAGGCTGGTTCAGGCGCTGCCCCCCAACACCGGGGGTCCGGACAGCTCTGGGTCTCCCCCATCCACCTCGCCCTGGTTTCGCCCGGTTCCAAATCCCGGGGCACGGACCGCGGCCGGCGGCCCGGGCACCGAGAAGCCAGGCAGTGGGCGGGGGCGCCGTGCGGTCCGGGCGGCCGGCGGGGGCGGCCCTGGCCCCGGGTTCCGTCCTTCCTTTTGAGAAGCTGGGGGCCGGCGCGGAGGCCTGGACGCCGGGAGGGGAGACGGGGCCCAGCGGTCCCCCGGCTTCGCCCGCTGCCTGCCCGGAATTCCCCGCTGCCACCGCACCCTCCAGCGGGGCTCCCTGCGCGTCCCCACCCGCTGCGGCGACGCCTGCACGCGGCCTGGGGGCCACGGCCCGGCTTACCTGCCGTGGGAGCCGCGGCGCCGAGATGGAGCAGCAGCCACAGCAGCGGCGGCGGCCGCATGGCCGGGCTCTGGCCGCGGAGGCTCAAGGCGCGCCCGGCCGCGGCCCGGGGTCCGCGGAGCCGCCCAGGTCGCCGCGGAGGCGGCGCCGGGTGCGCCCGGGACGGGGCCCGCCCCTTCCCTCCCACTCCCCGCCCCCGCCCGCCCCTCGGCCGGGACTTCCTTGCGAATCGGGCTCCTGCTGCCCGCCCAGGGCTCCGGGCGCGGCCCCGGCTGGGTCCTCGCGGCGCCGAGCCGGCTTCCGGGAGCGCGGGGCGGCCCCTGCGGGCACTGGCCACCCGCCGGGAGAGACCCTGCGAAACCCGAGGCCTGGGGGGGCGGGGCCCGGACCCCCCGCCGCTGCGTCCCTCGCTCGCGCCGCGAGGACGCCTGCGTGCAGTTTGAGTGTTTGCTTTTTAACAGACTCCGAAGTACGTAGGAACCAGGTGTTTATACAGTTGGAAAGGCCTGGGTGAGGCAGGCGTGCGACCTCCTGGGGGCGCCTTGCGCGGCGCCGCAGCCTCGGGCCCGCCCCACCCGGGCGCACGAGGAAGTGCGGCCCACCCTCCGAGCTCGAGCCTGCGCGGTCGCTCCCTGGACGCCGCCCGGAGGGATCCGAGTCGGCGGTTCCCGGAGACGCGCCCGAACCTGCTCGGCCCCGAAGGAAGTTGGCGGAGAAGGGAATGGGGGGAGGGGAGGCCAGCAGTAGAGAGTGGGGTCCCCGGCCCGCAGCCGGGCTAGCTGGCCACTGCGTGTTTGGCAACACAGAGCTTTGCTTTGGGACTTCCTGCCTCTAATTCCCGCTGCCGAACTCTGGGAGCTGGCCACCGTCGTGAAGACGTGTGAGGAGCCCATCTGGCGGTTGTTTGCATGATGCTTCGAGTGAGCTGTTTAAGACAGAGAGACACCTTTGCGTGGCAAATGAGAAAGGCAGGTCTAAGCCAGAATCCGGGAAAAATGATGCGTGGGAAATGGGCGCAGGGAACACGACATAAAGTGGGCAGCCCGGTGGTGAAGGTTAAGCGTTCTCTTTTTCTCCCCCATGGACATGTTTTATACTGAGGAAGCAAACATGTCTTGTTGAAGAAAAGGACAAACGTGCGCCTATCCTTGCCCAGGCCAGGGAGGGCTTGTCCCTGTGTCACAGTTTCAGGGGCAGTGACAAGCCAGTGGTCTTTGAGGAGCGTGGTACAGCCTCCCCTGCCCACATGGGCTACTTGTTTCTCCCCCTGAGAGACAGCACGTGCTGAGGGAGCACACCCACCTCCTACTTGGATGGGCAGCTTGCTGTCACCTCAAAGATACAATGTCCCCAAAGCAAGTAACTGTCCCCAATCCTGCAGCAGCTGGCCATGGAAAGCCCTTGGTGGTCAGCATGTCCACTTTCCTGCTCCTCAGGTCGTAAGGCGTTTGAAGTCACGACAGGTGACTTGGAGGGCTGCAGGGCCCCGCCCAATGGGGACAGGTCACCCCATCAGTGTTTCTCAGAAAGGCTGTCTGGCCTCCACTTCCCCACTCCATGGGGAGCCCTGACCATCGGTGCACAGTGGGCGTCCGGTTCCATCCCCCGCATGGCACCCACCTAACGCTGCTCGTGCATCACCCTTAGATGAGGCCCTGTCTGCAGCTTCTCCTCTTTGGAGGCGGAACCACTGGAAGCTGAAACCCCAGGGCCCTCCCTTGCACAACCTCTCCCGTGGCCACGGTGGGGGAGGGGTGCCTGCTGGCACTGGGCCCACGGGGTCATATGCTTTTGTGAAAATCTGCAGGGTCAGAGGTTTTCCCCAGTTGTTTGGCCCCCGGTCTCCTCCCTCCAGACTTCTCCTTCGCTGTGCTCGCTCAGGCGGGGTTGATGTGGCCGTGCCACTTCCTCCAGAAATGTCTCGACATTAAATAACGAGAAGTGGCAAAGTTTAAAGAAACGTCTACACGATCAATAATAAGAAACGGCTCTTCCTCAGCATTGCCTACGGAGGTGGCCACCATGGAGGTGGCCTTACTCAGCATCATGGCCACCCTCAGACCCTGTGTGAAACCCAAGATCGTGGCAAAGAGGACCACGATCAGACCGACAGATCAGAATGAAGCGGAACCGGCAGACACCCAGACGCACGGACAACCCGTGTGCAGCAGATTCAAGGGCTGGATCTCGGTGCCCAGCACAGGTCGGGGAGGAGCGAGAAAAAGCCCATGCTGCCCAGGGGCCTCCGGAAGTTCCTGGGCTCCAAGAGCGGCTGATGCGCAGCCAGCCCTACTGTGCTGGCTGCCCGCGGTGTCTCCTCGGGGGACCGCAGAGCACTGGGCACACAGCAGCCCTGCGGCTGCCGGGGCACCAGTCCCCATGCCAGGCTGTGCAGCGCAGGGAAGGAATAGACATTGAGTGCCCATTGTATCTGTGTTAATAAAACCTTCGAATTCCACCATAATAAATGTTTCAGTCAGTGATTCTAAAGGAAAGACTGGATTCACTTTCTAAAGAGCAGATGACAAAAGGTTGTCAAATAGAGAGGCAGAGTACAGTAAAAAATGTAGTGTAAAAGAATATTAGAAATGAGCTGATATATATTTTTGCAATGGTAGTGGTGTTTAGCTGCTTTAAAAACTTGGTAGCTTGTGATTTATTTTCTCATTCTAAATAAACACTTTGGTATCTCATTTTATCTTCTCAGTTGTGTATTGCTTTTCCAAAAAGGGCTCTCACATAATATTGAATGTATAAACTTCGGCCTTACGAAACCCGAGGCGCCCCATCCCTTCCCATTAATTTGCCACCTTCCACCCGGTTGATCGTCTCTGAATATTGTCTTTCTGCTCAGAGTCTAGAGTGCTCCCCTCCTCTCCCTTGGGGGGCAAGGGGGGCAGGGAGAAAACAACACCGGGTCTGGGTGTGTTTTCTCTCAGTCCTACATTTGGCAGGGGAGTCATGGCTCCCATTTCTCAGATGAGGAGACTGAGCCTCAGAGAATTAAGTACTTGCCTCCGGGGTGCCTTTGTGTTGGGTCGATCTCACTAAGCCAGGACTGCCTTTCCTAGGCCGTGCGGTCGGCAGGGCCGGGAGGCATGCATTTGTACATGATTCGGAAGGTAAAGTCAAGGTGCAGCCATATTCTTTTTCTCTGTTGAGACCCATCCACACCTCCAAGTGTAGGGGGTGAGTGTCCACCAAGATTCAAACAAAAGCAGCAAGAGCTCGGCACCCAAAGCAGGCCCCCCAGCAGTGCTAAGTGGACCTCGATTCCTTCCTTGGTGTCCTCTCTTCCAAGGAATGCCAGCTGCAAGGTCAGAGGGCCAGCACTTAGGCAAAGGCCTGATTCACTGCAGGTCCCAGGGGGACTGTGTCCTGTCTCCTCCCCACCCTCAGGCCCTCTGCTGTCATCTTCCTGCCAGCCTTGCGCTTCTGCTTCCCCTGAAGGGCCCCCCTAAAGCCTCGCCCCAAATTTACATGTTCTTTTCTCCTCGCACCCGTGTGGGACCCTTGCAAGAGTACCAGGAAATACTCCCTTCTGCGTTTCATGCCCTGGGAAGACAGGGATGGATGACATACTGAAATTTGGCAGGGGGGAGAGAGAATAGGGGTGTGTGGGGGGGGGGCGGGTTTCACTGGTCCTTTTAACCCCTTTGAAAGGAGAAGAGCCCTGGTGGGTGTTGCTCCATCGGCTGGAGTGTCACGCGGTTACTGCCTGTGTTTGGAAAATGCGCACTGGAGCTGCTTGTGAAACGCGCACTGCAGATTCGTTTCTAGAGAGAACGGGCTCGCTTCTGTGAGCACGCGCGCTTGTCTGTGTTTTGGAGGGCTGTCCTGGCCTGAACCTGTTCCCCCAAATTCACGTGGTGAAGCCCCAGCCCCCGCTGCCACGGCATTGGGAGGCGGGGCCTTTGGGGAGCGATGGGGGTCTCACGAGGTCAGGAGGGGGCGCCCCGCGAGGGGAGGAGGGTCCTGTCACTGAACAGGCCTCACGCGCCCTGACCTCGGACTTCCAACCCGTGCTGCGCGAGATCAGTGTCTGCAGCTGAGGCCGCCGCGCGCGTGGCATGTCGCTGTGGTGGCCGAGCAGAATGAGACCAGGGGTCTTGCTCTCTGGTGACGCCAGGGGGTGAAACATTCCGTAGAGCGGCGGCCGGGGCCCGGAAGGAGAAAGGTGCGCCGCTTCCACGGCGGGGACGCGCCTCTCGATTCAGAGGCTGTTTGGGAAGCGGCGGGAGTGACCTTCCCGAGAGTCGGCGTCTGCGTGGCCACACGCAAGACCCGCGTGAGCCAGGTCGGGGGGCCACTTGCTGGCTTCATGGCCACTCCGAGGTCCCCAGTGAGCGTCTCGGGCGGCAGAGCCGCTTACCCACCGAGGGGCACAAGGCCCGGGAGGCCTTCTGTGGGCTCCGTGGGCTGACGAGACCCTTCTGGGGCCTTTATCGGCTCCCCAGGGGCTCCCCGAAGTGCGGGGACCCAGGCTGGGGCCGTCCCCGCCCCAGGCAGCACGTCCCCTGGAGGCTGCCTGGGCCCCTGTTCCCGGGGCCCTGGGGGTTTTCTCCGGCTCCTGTGACGCAGCACCGCCGACTGCAGGGCCGGAAACGCGCTCCGTCCCGTCGAAGGCCGCACTGAGCGGGCGGGCCTGTTTCCCGGAGGCTCCGGTTCCCAGAAGTGGTGCTGCCTTACCTGGGGCAGGTCCGGGCTTCGCTCTCCATGCCCCGCCCCCTGCGCCCACCCGCGCGTCTCCTTCACTCTTTTTTTGTTTTTTAATTGAGGTGTAATTGACCGATGGTAACTCTGGGCGTACAACATAGTGATTCAATATAGGCATGTATTACCAATGGTCTCTACATTAAGTCTAGTTAACGCCCATCTCAACGTGTTTTCTTGTGATGAGAACTTTTTTTAAAAAAGATTTTATTTATTTATGTTTTAGGGAGAGGGGAAAGGGAGGGGCAAAGAGAGGGAGGGAAACATCATGTGAGAGAGAAACGTCCATCCGTTGCCTCTCCTTCATCCCCCTCACCGGGTACTGAACCTGCAACCCAGGCCTGTGCCCTGACCGGGAGGCGAACTGGTGCGTTTGTGTGTTGTGGGTGATGCTGAACCAACTGAGCTGCCCTGGTCAGGGTGTGATGAGAACTTTTAAGATTACCTTTCTCAGCAACTTCCAAGTATACAACAGCGTTATCAACTATCGTCGCCACGGTATGCCAGGCGCTTCAGGATTTCTTTATCTTATAATCTGGAGTTCCTACCTGTTTACCTCTTTGCACCATTTTGCACCCCCCGGCTCTGGCAGCCACCGGTCTGCTCTCTGTATTTATGAGTTTGTTGTGTGTGTGCGTGTGTGTGTGTGTGTGTGTGTTTAAGAAGACTCATTTCCCTGAGCGTAATACCATGGAGGTCCATCCACGCTGTTGCAAATGGGGGGATTTCCTTCTCCCGCGGCTGCGTGACAGTCGGTGGCACCTGAGCCTCAGGTCTTCCTCACTCACTCACCTGTCGATGGGCGCGGCTCCTCTTCCGACACTCCGGTCCCCCCTCCCACGCAGGGACCCTGACGCTTCCACTGGGCCCACCCAGACAATGCAGGGACTCTCGCCATCGCAAGGTCCTTAACTAGTCTCTGCCACAAAGTCCCCTTGGCCTCGCATGGTGACATATTCCCAGCTTTTGGGGCCTAGGACACGGACATCTTTGGGGGCCTGTTCAGCCCCCCACTGTCTGACACCAGACAGACGGGCAGCCCTCCACGGCACCTCCGCCTTGAGCGCTCATGCGCCTTCAGTCTTGCACTGCCCCCTTGCCCGGCACGCGAACCTCCGCAGCCCGGCGGCCCCAGGCGGCCCCACGCCAGCGACCCTCGTGTCTCAAACCCCACAGGCCGCACCCGGTGGGGCCGTTTGCCGGCAGGCGGGCGTGGGAAGGATTTTGTCTTCCTTGTGAATCTGTAAAAGTTCATCTGTGAACAGGGCTCTGAGTTCCTGACGGCAAAAAGGCGCTGGAGGGGCCGGGCTTGGGCTCGGGGTGCGGACCAGCCATGGGGCTTCCTGGTGGGTGCGTCAGAGAGACACGCTCTGTCCTTCTGGGCTTGTCTGTCCCCACAAGTATGTCCACATCATTTCAGACGCTTCTGGTCACCAGTGTGGGGGTTTCCCTCAACTCAGCAATTCTCTGTCACCCCAGCTGGGTGTCCTCATCTACCTGGGGACAGAGTCAGGCCCCACAGGTGAAGGGCTCAGTCCCACGAGGCTGCCCCCCGCTCCAGAGGCCAGTTGCAAACAGGAGGTGCCCAGGTTACTCACAACTCTGGCTGACTTGGCTGCAGTCAGAGGTTCCTACCATCCCCTCCCCAGGTCCCACGGATTTTCTGGAGCCGCTCACAGAACTGAGGGCAATGCTGGCTTAGGTTGGCCAGTTGACTGAAGAACATGGGGAGGGTGACAGGTGAGCCGGCGGGTGCAGCAAGACTCGCGGCGAGGTCTGGGAGGCCCGAGCACAGGTACTTCTGTCTCCGGAGTCCGGCTCGTCACCTTCCTGCTATGGGGGTGCCTTCGCCAGCTTGGAAGCTCCCCCGGCCCCATCCTGCCGGGCATTACGGAGGCTTCCTTCTGCAAGTATGATTCATCAGAAACTTCCAGGCCTTCTCCCTTCTCAAAAGAGCCGGGGGTGGGGAGGTTGAAAATTCTGAGCTTCTAATCAAGACTTGGACTTTATAGTGACCAGTTTCATCCTGGACCCACCAAGGAGCTGACCCAGAGTCACCTCATTTGGACAGAAGACACTCCCGTCACCCAGGGCACAACAAGGGTTTTGGGATCCCTATGCCAGGACCCAGGGACAAAGACCAACACAGTTTCTATTAGCCCACAGCCAGAGAGAGAGGGTAATTGGGAAGCAGGTTTCTTCTTTGAATTCCCTCCTCTCCACAAGCAACTTTTTTTCTGGGTACACATTCTGCTGGAAAAGGCTCCTCCCAGGACAGACGTCCAGCAACAGCTGCAGGTGATGCGATAATGCCGATCACCTGAACCGACACGCCAGCTCAGCACGGGTGGCGCCCAGGGAAAGCCAGCTGCGTCCCACTACTCCCGAACCCTGACCCGAACTTCCTGACTGGGCTCAACCTTCCAGCAGCGGCAGAAGCCCAGCTGTTAAAAAGCTAAGCACCACACCCACACGCTGCGAATCACTTTTGATATATAAATCAGATCAGACCAGGGCTCCACCTGCAACTGTCCAGGCCTCTCAGAGGGCCAACGGGCGTGGAACCTGCTGCCAGGGCAGCTCAGGTGGCCTTGAGTCCATTCAAAGCGGTGGACTGAGGCCCTGGCCGAGGACACACAGCCGGCCGGGTCCGCCTGTGATTTGTACCCGACCGGCAGTATGGGAATAGCCGAGGGTTCGCACGGCGCTTTCTGCTCTCTCTGTGGTTGAGGTGACAAGACACACTTACCGGTGGTGAGAGCCCTTCGAGTTTTCACCGTTGACAGACGAGACAAAGTGACATGTGGTTATTATGTTATAACCACACAGTATCAAAGGTTACTTGCTGAGTGTGAAAGTAACAGTAAACACTGAGAAGAGCAAGACGCTCAGGAAACGATTCCTCGAAGCCTCCGAGTCCACCCAGGACCGGGCCACACGGCCTAGCAGATGCTCCCGGGGTGGGGGGCTGCCTCTCCTGCTCCCACGCGCACCCCCTCGGGGGGCCGAGTGTGCAGACCCGGGACACTGTGTCCTGGGGGCACTCTGAGGCCTCGGGAAAGAGCGATGGGTCACGTCGCTGATGTGCAGGGTGGGGTGGGTGGGGTGGGTGGGCCCCGCGGAGTTCTGGAATCAAATGTGCACAGACAGCTCCCGAGACTTTACCTGTGCAAATCTGTGTTGCGAGCTGATGAGGCGTGTGAGCCTCCAAAGAACGAGACGGGGCCCTGCAGGCCCTGCTCCAGGGCTGTGCAGCCAAACCAGACGCGCACAGGGGAGGCAGGGCCCAGGGAGGCAGGGGCAGCTCTCGGAAGCCGGGGGCTGGTTAAAAGAGTCAGCCATGGCCCGAAAAGGATGGGAGCGGCTGTGCCCAAGCCCGGGTGCAGTGGCAGGGGCAGCAGTGACGTGAGTGAGCTGCGGGCTCCCCCCACCCAGGGGTTTGCTGGGGCAATGCGTGGGAGGGAGGGAGCCAAGTGTGGTGGAAGGCCTGGTGGGGAGCTGAGGAAGTGGTGGGGCCCAAGGAAGCTATGTCTGCTTGTTCAAGTTGAGGAAGACCTGAGCCTGTTTAAAGGTGGGGGCGGGGGGATAGCTGAGGAGGCAGCAGATCCACGGGGCTCTGTGTCGGGTGTGCAGACCGAGCGCAGCTTCTAGTGGTGTAGAGCTGGGCACCCAGGACCACCATCCGGAATGTTTGCCCCTTTTCTTCCAATTCTTTTTTTTAAAAATTCAATTCCTCCAGCCTCATCGCATCTTGGGTTTAGCCAACGCCAGGCCCCAGCACGCCACGTGACCTGGGGTTTCAGATGGTCAGGGACTGCAGGGTCTCCTTGGACTGAGGACTTCTGTGCTCTGGTCACATAGGCAGGCAGAGGTCAAGGATGCTGCTGGAGAGGCCGGGACCAGTCTCCCCTGGAAGTCCTACGGCCACAGTCAGGGCTGTGGAACCAGGTCTCGAGGGCCCGGGAGGAGGCCGGATCGCAGGACGAGCCCTGGACCATGGGCTGCGGCATCCCCGCCTGCAGGGAGGAAGCGGAATTTGCTTTCAGATATTCGCCGAGTGGGAAGGCTGATGCCACGATGGGCCCTGCAGTGACGTCTCGGCCAGGCAGCTCTCCATGTCCTGCTGGTGGCGGTGCTTCGAGCTCAGCAGGACACTGCGCACGGGACCGGGGCCTCAGCTTCAGTGCCATTGGTTTGTGACATTAGGACGTGCCTCGGTCTGGGAGAGGCCCACAGACTGACAGACTTATGGGGGTGCGAGGACACTGCAAGAAAGAGTGACCAGGACTCTTTCCTCTTGAAGTTTGGTGTTATTGGGGTGCATCTGGATAAACGGGGGGCGGGGAGAGCCCAGTGGAGGCTGATGGAGAAGAGAATCGGGCCCTGACTCACCCCACGGGCCGGGTGTCTGGGGGTGGGGACCAACTGTGGACCCAGAGCTGAAGTCACTTCGGGGGAACATCAGCCTGGGCCAGCCTGTGGGAACCTGCCACCTGCACACCGCGGGGGCCTTGTCAGGAAGTGGCAGCTCTGGCCCAGTCATGACAGCCCCACAGCGCTGACAGCCCAGTGCCCGCTGACTTAGGGATGGAGGGACAACGCGCGGGGCTGACGTGCGGCGGAGATGACCGGCCGTGAGAAACGAAGGGCTGGCAGCCCGGTCCTGAGCCTCGAAGACACTGCATTCCACGGAAGGAACCCGTCGCAGTCACACCGCGTGGGCCTCTCCTGCCGTGAGACGGCCAGAGCCGGCCAGTCCGTGGGGACACAGGGCAGGGCCTTGGGGCCCGACCACCCCCTGGGCACAGGCCACCATTCTGTAGTCACCACGTCCCCCCAGCGTGCCACCAGGGCTACCACCCAGGGGGCTTTCTGTTTGCCTTGGGACCACCGTTCCTGCGGTCCCTGCCGCAGGGGGCAGACCGGGATCCGGGCAGGCGGCCGGCGCGGTGTGCAGCCTGCGTGCTCCCTGGACCCTTCATCCCTTCGTCTCGAATGTGGGTTTTCTGAGTCACAGAGCTGCTTGTTGCCTGAGTTTTCGCTTCCTGTCTGTTGCCAGGCCCTGTCTGCCATCCTGCTGTGCATCACGGCCAAAGTCATGGCCCGGCCCAGCTGCTCCCAGCCCTGGCTGCACTTCCGAAGCTCCTGGGCCTGTGTGGACACCAGCAGCACCCAGGCTTGTCCCCCGAGCCTCTGGGTCAGTTGGGTGGGCGCTGGGGGCCCTGACTGTAGAGGATGTGTCTTCTGCAGAAATGATGTCACACTTTGGGCAAAACAGCTGGCAGCAGAAGTGGAGGGACAAGGGTCCCAGAGAGGCATCAGGCAACCAGTTAAAACAAGTATTAATTACACTGTCTTCTGGACTTTGGGATGTATGTCCTTGACGTCTGACCCCTTCTTGAGATTTGTAACTTGTATTTTTATTTCCTTCTATGCAAGTATTCACGTGGGCGAATGTTTTGCATTCTTTTTCTCAAAGACGGCCCGGACCCTGTAGCAACTTTGTGCCCCCACGAGACTTGTCCGCCTCTGGGCTAAAGGCTCATGTAGGTTCAAGTTCAGCATTTTGGAAGGAATAGGTCCTAATCCCACATCACAGCGCTACTCCCGGGTAGCCGGGGCGCCGCGTCAAGGGCCATGCAGTGGAGGCCACTGTGTCCACCTTAAAGACCGCGTGTCCCCAGAAGTCAGTCCGTGGGGCAGCAGGCGGTCCCCGGCACACGTCCCTCCTCCAACTTCCCACCACACACTCTAACCTCCATCAGTGAGCCTTTCCTGAAGCAGTTATTCCACAGGGAGTGGCAAGATGCTGACTTTACGATTCTTACGTTACTTTTGCCTTTATCGGCCGGAATTCTACAAAGAAAGTTCTCCCTCACTGACTTCACAGGTGGTTTGATCGTCCGCTGACCACATTTACAGGTGCATCCCAACGGCGGCTTATGGAGCACCTGTCGGCGTTTCCTGGGCCGGGGCCCGGAGCGGCCGGGGACACCTGACCGGGCTGCGGGACAGCGAGGGGCTGCCGCTTCAGCCCAGGAGCTGAGCTAGCCCCCCACTACCTCATGGCAATGGTCGAACGTGGGTCCAGAAGTTCTGGCTAAGAAACTGAGACGAGAAGTAAAAAGGAGGCGTCGTTATCGGGAACAGGCGTACAGAGCGGCCACGCTGGGTGTGCAGCCTGGAATTCTTTCTCCAGGACAGCGCTTCTCGAACCTGAACCCCTTTCTCTCTGAAGATCTACTGGGAACCCCAGATGACTTACAAAGGCTTGACGTGTATATCTACCATGTTAGAAAGTAAGACTGAGAAAAAGGTTTGAAATACTTATTAATTCATTGAAAACGAGCAAAGTAATTTATGTGCTAACACGACATAATTGCATGGAAAGTGGTTACAGATTCACACCAGTCACGGCTGAGTGACTGTCAAAGGTGACCGTCCGTGCCCGCCGCGCCCTGACCGCGGCGCCGTTTCCGGGTGCCCCGCCCACACCGAAACGTGGCCCAGTCTGGTTTGCTCTCCGGTCTGAGGCTCCTTCTCCTTTGGGTGTTTGCCATGAACTAGAAATGTTTGGACACGATTAACGGGTCATTTGTTGCCCAGTTATTTTTAGAATAGCTTTATCGAGGTGTGATGTATATTCCACAAACTCCGCATCTTCAGTGAACGATTCAACAATTCACAGTAACGGTGTAGAGCTGGGCACCCAGGACCACCATCCGGAATGTTTGCCCCTTTGCTTCCAACTCTGTTTTTTTTAAATTCATTTAATTTATTTTTAGAACAGGGAAAGGAGGGAAAAAGAGAGAGAAACATCATCGCGTGGTTGCCTCTCGAGTGGCCCCCACTGGAGACCTGGCCCACAACCCAGGCATGTGCCCTGACTGGGAATCGAACCTGCAACCCTTTGGTTTGCAGCCTGGGCTCAATCCGCTGAGCCACACCAGCCAGGGCTCTCCTAACTCTTAGACACCCTCCGGAGAGTGTGAGTATAGAATGCACGGGTCTGTTTAAAAAACCATGCGGAAATCTGAAAGTATTTTTACAGCAGCGTATTTTTTTCTCTTAGGGACAATAGCTTAAATCAAGCCACTTGAGCTCTTATTTTCATGAATCAATCAACTACTCAATCCTTACTGGGCACCATGTGATGGTTAATTTTAGGTACCTGCTTGGCTAGGCCCGTGTGCCCAGATACCCGATCAGAGACTATTCTAGATGTTTCTGCGAAGGTAGGTTTTAGATGTCTGCTAATCTCCTCTGCTCGCCAGGACACCAGTCACTGCAGGTCAGGGCCCACCCGATGGCCATCTCACCTCACCCACCCCGTACAGCCTCCATCTCCAAATGCCATCGTGGCCTGAGGTTCGGGGCTCAGGCCTCCAACACCCACGTGCTTAGGGGGGAGGGAAGAGACACAGTTCAGCCCATAACAGCTGGAAAAGCTAATCTACTGGCTGGCCTCCTTTAACTTTTTATTTTATTTTTATTTTCGAAAAAAAAAAAAAGAAAAGAAAACCGTTTCACCCAGTGTCTTGGCCAGTTTGGGCTGATACAGCAAAAGCCTCGGGTGGTTTACAAGCAGGAGCTTCATGCCCGTGTGGGCGGCCACCTGCGGGCGCCCGCTTTCAGAGGCAGGTGGTGGATGGAGACCTGCCTCCGGGGAGGGCTCCGCGTCCCCTCCCCCACGGGACTCCCAGGAGGGCCTGCCCAGTCAGCAGACAGGGCCCGGTGCTTTCCGCTTTTCTCGCCCCTTTGTGACCCGGTGAATAAATGTTCCGTTTGTGTATTCATGCATTCATTTCACCATTAATTGTTACCTGAGCACCTACTGTGTGCCAGACACTTCCTGGGCACTGGGGTAGAACTCAGAGAGAGTAAAAGAAAAAAATAAAAATGCCTGCCCGTGTGGAACGTACATTCTAAGGTGGGGCTTGGGGGGGGGGAGACATAAAATATACAAGCTACTTAAGTGAAAACTTTTTTTTTCCTAGAGAGAAAAATAAATCAGGGAAAGGGTAAAAATGTGCGTGTATGGGGGGTGGAATTTAAGAGAGAGTGTGCACAGCAGTCCTCCCCGACGATGTCACGTTCGGGTACAAACCTGAGCGTGGGAGCCTCGCGCACTGGCTCGGCCCAGAGCCGGTGGCAGCTGTGGGGGTGGCAGAAGCAGTCGGGTTCGGCGTGTTTTGGTGGCGGTGCTGACAGGGCTTCCTGGCAGATGGGAAGTGAGATGGGGCCGGGGGAGCGGGGGAGTCAAGTGTGGCTTGAGGTCTCAGGCCTGGAAGGAAGCAGCGGCCGAGCGCTGTGATGGGGACATCGGAGGGTGGGGACATCATCTGAGGGTGGGGATGGTTGATTTGACCCCTGATCAGCGTCAGCCACTCTCACATTATAACGGGAGACTCATTAGGAAAAGGTGATGTGTCTGGAGCACACGACTGTAGACTCTTCGAGATAATCCGGAAACCGTGAACTGTGGTAGAAACCGCTCATCCCAGCAGCGCCCCTGTGCCACGGTGTGAACACGCCAACTTCCCATTTACCGCCCTGCCGCGTCATGTCACGCAGCGGTGTCACTGGTGATACCTGATGCCCCCCCAGTGCTGGACCTTTAGATGGACAGGGGCCGCTGGCCCAGCTCACATGGCCAGCAGCCACAGAGCTGGGCCGGGAAGCCGGTTCTGGACCTCGACGCCCCGTCTCTCGGACACAGGGTTTGGGGCCTAATTGCCAGTCTGACCGTTGTGCCACCTCAGAAGGAAGGCCTGACGCCCATTCCGAGTGGCCTGTCCCCAAGGTCCGGAGGGTGCGTGCGGTCACTCATTTGTTCTGGTGGCAGTGTTAAGTCCCCCCCCCTTGTTCTGGTGGCAGTGTTAAGTCCCCCCTCCCCCCACCCCCACCCCCAGAAGACCAGCTTCCCTGCAGGAGAGGAAGCAGAAGCAGACGCTGCTGCTTAGTCAAGGGGGGTTTCTGCACTTTCCACAGGACGGTGCACATTTGGGGAAGTGGGCAGACAGGCCCCGAGAGAACCGGAGAAACGCACACTTCTCCATAACGGTGGCTCAGCGCTGAAGGGAGGGCACAAGAGCGGCAGGCGGCCCAGGTTTGCGACGGTCCTCGGCCTCCGTGGCGAGGAGTGGGGCCTAAAGTACGGGCGGGGTTCGCCAGGCGAACAAATGTTTTGGCCTTAATTTTTTCAACTTCCTTTCCCTGAAATGACAAAGATCAGCCGAAGTAAGAAGAACTGGGCTCCAGCGCACATATTTCTTCTTGATTGTTATCGTCATCGAGACGAAAGTTACAGGAAGTTATATGGGTGGCGGCTGGTGCAGGGCCAGCCGGGGGCCCCGGTGCTGTCCCAGTTTACAGTTACAGAAAGACAACCGTGGAAGAAGTGCCACACTTTATCCAGTGCTCTCTACCCACCCCCCCCCAAAGGCTTAGCTGCCATTTTCCATATGGTTACAATTTTAATGAAGTCAAACGGTTGCTTCCCGCTTGGGGAATGGACACGCGAACCCTGTAAGTCACTGGTCATCTGGGATGACCCGTCCCCATGTCTCAGCCTACGGTGTGTGGACTGCCCGCGGAGGCCGGCTCGGCCCTCTGCTCAGCGCGTCTTGAAGCTGAAATCCAGGCGTGACCGGACCAGTTCTTGTCTGGAGACTCTGGGAGGAAAAAATAACCCTCCTCCGAGCTTGTTCTTGCTGTCGGCAGAATTCAGTTTCCGGAAGCTGCAGGCCACAGCCCTGGCTCTGAGCTGCGTGCCCCCTGCCCCGAGGGCCGTGCCCCCGTCTCCCTCCGTCTTCGGGCTGGTGGGCACGCGGAGTCCCTCCCGACACCCTCTCCTTTGACGAGCTGGGCAAACGCTCTGCTCGGAAAGCTCCGGCCTCGCAGGAGCGTCGTCCTGTCTTGGGGTCAAGTGTGCTGGGAACGTAACCTCATCACGGGAGGAAAGCCGGTCCCGTTCGCAGACAGGGGGACCCCACGGGGCACCTAGACCAGGTGTGGAGAGCGCGGGGCCCATCTTCGGACACTGCCCGCCACACCCAGCCTCAAGCACGGTCCACTCGTGTCTGACCTTGTTTCCCCGGCTGCGACACGGGTTCCCAGGAAGCAGGCTCTGAGGTGCAGGCCAGCCTGCGGGAGTTCAGGGGAAGGGTCCGGCCTGTCGCAGCGAGGGCCCCGTGGCCTGTCCCGTGCCGGGCAGCCCCTGCGTGGACAAGCCCCTGGAGGGGGCGGTCCCCGGCTAGGGTCCCTGGTGTGAGGCAGCTCCTCAGTGAGGCAACCCCTGAAGACACTGGCAATGCCAGGGTGGCTCCTGACAACGCTTCGGCCAGTGAGGGAGTCCCCTGTCACTCCTGGTGGGCGAGTGGCAGCAAGGGTGTGGCACCTCACTGCCACTCCTCCAGCGCTGCTCAGAGTTAAACCCCAGATACCCTATTACATCCTCCATAAACGTTTCCATGCGGTGTCATCAGAATACCAGGAACCAGGACATCATCACCTAAAATACATGAGTAACTCATACCGTAAAATGTGGTTGGTGCTACAATTTTTTATTGTCTCTGAATGTCATAAACTTCCCTCTCTCTTTCTCTGAAGTTTGTCTGTTTAAATCAAAATTGAAAATAGACCCCGGCTGGTGTGGCTCAGTGGACTGAGAAGCTGGCCTTCAAACCAAAGGGTCACCAGTTCAATTCCCAGTCAGGGCACATGCCTGGGTTTCAGGTCAGGTCTCCAGTAGGGGGTGTGCAAGAGGCAACCACACAGTGATGTTTCTCTCCTCGTTCTCCCTGCCTCTCCCCCCAAGAATAAATAAATAAAATCTCTTAAAAAATTGAAAATGGACAGTTTTTCCTTGTGGCTGATTTGTTTGTGACGCCCGATCACTTGTGCATAGCCTGGGGTTTGCTAGTTCCCTCTGCACAGCATCTCATAGCTGCTCCTTTCTCCCCCGAATTCCTGTGAGTTGGTCATGAATCCAAGGCATGACCGGCTCAGGATTGACAAGACTGCTCCACAGAGGGTGATGTGTTCTTCCATCACAAGCTATACAATGTGTCTCTCTTTATGAGCTTAGTGGCTGTTAAAGTTCAACATCTGAACAGGGGCAATCTGACGAAAGGTCACCAAGCAGCTTCTGACCCGTGACTCAGAATCCAAAGGCTCAAGGAGCCGAGACACACCCCTGCTCCTTCCAGGGGTTCCTCCAACTCAAAGCTGCACCCCAAAATGCAGAAAACAGGGCCAGCGAGGTGGTGGACCCTGTCTCAACCTGGTAAGAGGCCACAGTCACTCGTGGACACCCACACTAATTGAAGAAATGTCACCCATTTCCATAAAGAATGCATTCCTCATGAAATTTTACTTGTTATGCTGAAAACGATTTCTCCAAAGTTGTGAAATATCTGTGGTTTGATCAAATGTATATACTACTAAGAGTTGCCACGATAGTTCAATGCAGAAGAAAGTTGCTATTTTAAAATGTTGAACTTCTCCTGCCAGCTCATGTGATCAGCCCTTTCTGCCCCCTCATAACATTCTTGTTACAAAGTGACACATTCACAGGGAAGTGTCGTTAACCTAGTTACACTTCCGAGCAGTAGAAGGAATTGATCATAAGAAGGACTTGTTTCTTGGCTATGAGGTTTTGCTGCTGTTGTTCATGTGTTTTAATATTTAGAGACTATGGTCATAGAAAATAAAAAAACAAAGCAGCATGCAAAGATATACAATAAGGGGAGCAATAAATACATTACACCAACATAAACATCTTTGGAAAGAAGACTATGAATTCAGGGGGAAAAAGGAACAAATTTCAGGCCTCAAGAAGAGTTCGTAATTTCAAAGCAGGTGACGGCAGCACAGGGTGGTGGGGTGTGCGGCTTTGACCTTCGATTCCACTGGATATGCTTATGAGAGTGATAAAGAACGTCTATTTTTAGATGTAAGCACTTACAACCTATTGGAAAGTACATCCTTTGTAACTATGTAAACTTTTCAGGAAGTATTGTAGAGGTCAATGAAATGTGTGAGAGAGTACAGGGCTTATAAAATTCTCTCAGGCACCGGGCCAGGAAAATGTTTAAAGATGGCACGCAGGTCGCCCGCCCTTCTGCCCGCTGGAGACCTTGGCAGGCCTGTGCATCCCCGGGGCCACAGCCTTGGGTCTGCTTGACATTAGCTAACGCCAGCACAAGCCTGGACAGCTAACTGTGCACCTGCTTTCGAAACAGACTTGCATATGCTGGACGACCAGAGCAAACCGCCTCGCGTGTGGGCGGGGAAGGGCACGGGCTGGCCTCGCAGAAAGGAGGAGACAGTGTGTGGGCAGCCAGGGATGGCGCCGTGGACGTGCGTCTGCCCGACGTCTACTTTCTGTGAAAATCGTGACACCCATTTCTCATTCACTAGCCTTTCATCCCGGAATCGCTGAGTTGGCTTGCTCTCCCTGCATCCTGCCCCGCGTCATGTGACTCAGAGGCTCTTCCCATTAATAGGAGGCTGGGGACCAATGTAGCGGAGTCCTCACTCTCGCTGTCGGAAAGAAACAGAGATAAAGACTCTCCCAAGAGAAACGTGTAGCAACTTGAAGGTCTGCTCTGTAGCAGCGAAGGCCAACCAACATGGACATCCACAGTTGTAAAACTGCTGAATCTTTTGAATAAAAAATAAATGCAAAAAAATCTATTTTTCTTTTCTAAAACAATCATTTACAGATTTAAAAAATGAATGATTTTTTTTAAAGTATGGTAAAGAACACATAGCATACAATTTATCATCTTAACCATTTTTCAGTGTTTAGCTCAGTCGTTAACTGCATGTTTGCTGTTGCACAACAGACCCCTCGAACTTTTTCTTCCTGCAAGACTGAAACTCAGTGTCTCTTGAACAGTAACCCCCATTCCTCCCTCTTTAGTCCTGGAGATTGCCACTCTTTCTGTTTCTTTTGATTTAACTTTTTTAGATACTTCATATAAGTAGAATCCCAGGACATATATGTAGATTTGTGACTGGCGATTTCACTCAGCATAATGTCCTCAGGGCACATTCACGGTGCAGCACGGAACAGGGTTTCCGTTTTAAAGGCTGAATAGAAGAACAAAGCTGGAATCACGCTGCCTGATGTCAAACTACAGTACAAGGCCATGGTCATCACAACAGCGTGGGCCTGGCATGAAAACAGACACATGGGTCAACGGAGCAGAACAGAGAGTCCAGACAGAAACCCACGTCTTTGGGGTCAATTGCTATTCATTCGACAAAGGAGGCAAGAACCTACGACCGGGTAAAGACAGTCTGTTCAATACACGGTGCTGGGAAAATTGGATAGATACGCAAAAAAATAAAACTAGACCACCTCCTCACACCACATGCAAGAATAAACTCGAAATGGGTTAAAGACTTAACTGTTAGAGCTGAAACCATCAAAATCCTAGAAGAAAACATAAGCAGTAAAATCTCAGACATTTCTTGTAGCAATATTTTTTTCTGATGCATTGTTTTGGGCAAGGGAGACCAAAGAAAAAACAAACAAATGGGACCGGATCAAACGAAAAGGTTTTTGCACAGACAAGGAGACCACAAATGAAATAAAAGGACAACCCACTGAAAGGGAGAACATATTTGCCGATGATGTTTCTGATGAGGGGCTATATCCAAAATTTATAAAGAACTTACAGAACGCAACACAAAAAAACAAACAACCCAATTAAAAAGTGAGCAAAGGATCTGAATAGACACTTCTCCAAAGAGGACATACAGATGCTAATAGACAGATGAAAAGATGCTCAGCATCACTCATCATCAGAGAAGCAAACTGAAACCACAGTGAGATACCACCTCCCACCTGTCAGAACGCGCATCATCAGTAAGTCAACAAACAACAAGTGCTGGGGAGGGTGTGGAGGAGAGGGAACCCTGGTGCACTGTTGGTGGGAATGCAGACAGGGGCAGCCGCCATGAAAAACTGCACGGAGTTTCCTCCAAAAACTGAAAGGGGAACTGGTTTATGACCTGGTGATTTGCTTCTGGGAACACTATATCCAAAGACCAGCGTCACTTACAGCGGCCAAGCTTTGGAAGGCGCCCGAGTGCCTGTCAGCAGACAAGGGGATGAAAAGACGGAGGGGCAGTTACAGACTGAGAGTCACGCTACTCGGCTGCAGTAAAGAAGGAAGTCTTCCCCTTTGCGACAGTGTGGCGGGGCCTGGAGAGCATCGTGCTGAGTGAGATAAGCCAGTCAGAGAACAAACAACAGCACAGGACTTCACTCAAATGTGGAATTTAATGAACAAGAAACCTAACAAACTAAAAAGAAACTGACTCCTAGGGACAGAGAGCAGATCAACGGCTGTCAGCGGGGAGAGGGGCTGGGGACTGTGTGAAAAAGGGAAGGAATTAAGCAAAAAAAAAAAAAACCCAAAACAAAATGAAATAAAAACCTTTAAGAGAGGAATAGAAGCATATGCAGGAACCATCACAGTGAAGCCGCTGTGTGTTTGCGTACAGGTGTCCTCGGGCAAGTGCCACCATTGTGGTCTTTCTAGGTAATGGGACATGAACAGGGACAGACTTAACAGGATCTGTTTCATCCAAATGAGGTCACGTGGTGTCAGCCACATAGATATCCAGTTGTCCAGCAGTCCAGCAGTCTAATTAGAGATTCATCGGAGCGTGATTAAAAAAAATAATGGCTGACCTGGTTTTCGCTGGGTGTGGCAGACAGGTCACCCTGAACTCTGGACAGCCTTCCCTCCGACTGGGTCATTCTGCTCTGGCAACTCAATTCCAGCAACACGGCGTTAACCTAAATACTGAATTAACGCTTTTGCCTCAGTTTTATTGTTCTTCAGTTTGGACTATAATTCACTTATAAACTAGATTTGTTTGTGTGGTTTATGAGAGTTACAAACTGAAGATTATATTTAGTTTTAAATTCCCACATATTTAAGGAAAATTATGGTAAAAAATATGCCAAAATCGGAGGCAGCAGAGAAACTTTCTCGGAAAGGGGTCCAAACATTTCCCAAGTTGGAGGACCACTCTGCTACATAAACAGGTCTCGTGGCCAAAGACTGTCTCTCTTGCTCTCCTGACTTAACGTGTGTGTTCTGGTGGTCCTCACCCTGAGCACACTTCAGGGTCCACTGCGGAGCTTCACACAAATGCCCAGCCCAACGGTGTGGGAAAAGTCGCACTGCACACAGAGCGACAAGAAGGGCGCTGGAGTAGCTACGCTAATACCAAACAAAATGAACTTGGGGACGAAAATTGTTACCAGAGGAAATAACATTTTATAATGACAGAAGGGTGAATCCATCAGGAGAAAGAAAAATTATAAACATATACACATGTGCCAACAGAACCTCAAATGCATGCACCAAAACAGACAGCGGAGAAATAGAAAATTCAACAATAGCCCTGGCTGGTGTGGTTCAGCAGATTGAACCCTGGACCGCGAACCAAAAGGTTACCAGTTTGATTCCCAGTCGGGCACATGCCTGGGTTGTTGGCCAGGTCCCCAGTTGCAGGTGCAAAAGAGGCAACCAGTCGATTGATGCTTCTCTCCCTCTCACCCTCCTTTCCCCTCTCTCTAAAAATAAATAAATAAAATATTGTTAAAAAAGAAAATTCAACCTTTTCAGTTGCAGGCTTCAACAGCCCTCTTTCCATGATAAATAGAACAACCGGGCAGAAAATCTACGAGGAAATAGAAGGGCAGGAGCAACGTGGCTCATCGCACAGACCCGACCGGCCTCCGCGGAGCTCGCCAGCCAGGAACGGCTACAGACACATTCCCCTCAAGGACACGTAGAACATTCTCCAGGACAGATCATTGTCAGGCCATGCAAAAGCTTCCTTTCAATTTTACTGGATTCAAATCAAACAAAGCATGTCCTCCAACCGCAATGAAATACAATTAGAAATCAATTAACAGAAGGCAATTCCTAGAAATCAAACCACATGTTCATAAACAACAAACGGGTCAAAGAGGAAATCACAAGGGAAATTAGAAAATACTTAGAGACAAATAAAAAGAAAAACACAATATCCCCCAGATCATGGATACAGCTAAAACAATACTCAGAGGGAAATTTATAGCTGTAAATGCCAATATTAAGAATGAAGAAAGATCTCAAATCAATATCTCCAGCTTCCCCTGAGAAACTAGAAAAAGAAGAGCAAAGTAAACCCAAAGAAGCAGAAGTCAGTAAGCAATAAGTATTAGAGTGAAAAATAAATAAGGGGACTTCCGGTCACGATGGGAGCACAGGTAAACATGGCTCACCTCCTTGCACAACTACATCAAAATGACAACTAAGCTGGAAAATAATCATCGTTCAGAACCACCAGAAACTGAGCCGAATGGAAGTCACACAGCTATGAAAGTAGAGAAGAAACCTCACTGAGACTGGTAAGAGGGGTGGAGGTGTGGAGTGGGTTGGTCCCACACCCATGTGTGGACGATAAAAACTGAGAGGCTATCTCAGGAGTGAGCAGTCCCAGCCCCACAACAGGCCTCCCAGCCCAGGGCTCCAGTGCCAGGAAGAGAAGTCCCCATGACTTCGGGCTGTAAAAATAGCGGGGACTGAGGCTGTGGAAGACAGAACCAACTGGACTGAAGGGCCCTCACACAGACTCACATGGACTCACTCCCTCGGAGCCCCAGCGTGGGGAGCAGCAGACTGAAAGGCCTCGGAGACGTGCAGGGAGAAACCAAAGTGTCTGGCATCGGGGAGAGAGCTGGGGGGCAGGTGCCTCCCAGACGGAACTTCCGGCAGAGGCCGCTGTTCCCTTTCTGAGCCTTCCCCCAACAGAGCCACAGAGCAGGCAGGCAGGCACCACATATGAGACTCCATCAACCCGGCTCACACTGTTTGACCCGCCCTGGTGATTCCATGAGGCCCTGCCCCACCTCACTCTTGCACCCACCCAAGCTGTTTCCAGGGGCTTTTCCATACCAACGGCTTGGCCCATGCTTCAGATTTTCCTAAATCCTCTCAAACAAGTAGCATCTGGCTTCAGCAAGCCCCAAATCTCTCACGAAGTTGCTCCAGGCCCAGCACCAGCAGCTGCCGCCTGTAGATCCCTCTGTCGCTTATGCTGTGTGACCCCAGACAGGACACAACCAGTGGCTGACCTTGGAGGCACCAATAGCAACCAAGGCTCAACTACAACAGGAGGGTGTACTCAGCCCACAAAGAGGATGTACCTCGAGTACCCGGCTTGGATACTAGGGAGGGCTGTGCCACTGGACCACTGAACCCTACAGGATACCAGCTACATTACATCGCATCACTCTACCAAGCCTGGGAGATGTAGCAGCTCTACCTGATACATAGAAACAAATGCAGGGAGGCTGCCAAAATGAGGAGACAAAGAAACAAGGGCCAAATGAAAGAACAGAACAAAATTCCAGAAAAAAGAACTTAAATGGAAATAAGCAATGGAGATAAGCAATCTACTAGAGGCAGAGTTCAAAACACTCATTATAAGGATGCTCAAGGAAAACAGTGAGGACCTCAATAGGATTAGAAAAGTTCAGTCAGATACCATGGGTACACTAATTGAAATAAAGAACAATTTACAGGGAATCAACAGTAGAGGGAATAAAGCTGAGAATCAAATCAGCAATTTAGAATATAAAGAAGCAAAAAACAACCATTCGGAACAGCAAGAAGAAAAAAAAAGAATCCAAAGAAAATGATGATAGTATAAATATATCTCTTCTGGGACAACTTCAAGTATACCAACATTTGTGTAACGGGGTTGCCAGAAGAAGAGAGAGAGCAAGAAATTGAAAACCTACTTATAAAAATAATGACAGAAATCTTCCCTAACTTGGTGAAGGAAATAGACATACAAGTTCTGGAAGTGCAGAGAATCCCAAACAAGACGATCCTGAAGAGGTCCTTTCCAAGACATCATAATTAAAATGTCAAAGGTTAAAGATGAAGAGCAAATCTTAAAAGCAGCAAGAGAAAAGCAGTTAGTTCCCTACACCAGAACTCCCATAAGACTGTCAGCTGATTTCTTAACAGAAACTTTGCAGACTAGAAGGGACTGGCAAGAATATTCAAAGTGATGAAAAGGAAGGACCTACGACCAAGATTACTCTACCCAGCAAAGGTATCACTTAGAATGGAAGGGCAGATGAAGAGCTTCCCAGATGATAAAAAGCTAAAGGAGTTCATCATCCCCAAATCAATTTTATATGAAATGTTAAAAGGTCTTCTTTAAGCAGACAAAAAATATGAACAATGGCAATAAATACATATTTATCAATAATTGGTTCTAAAAACCAAAATAAACAAACAAGCAGAAAAGAAACAGAATTATAGATACAGAGAACGTTTTGATGGTTGCCAGATGGGAAGGGGGGGTCGAGAGGCAGGTAAAAAAAGGTAAAGGGATTAAGATGTACAAATCGGTAGCTACACAGAGTCATGGGGGCGTAAAGTACAGCACAGGGAACAGAGTAGCCAAAGAACATGTACGCAGGACCCGTGGACGTGGGCAACAGTGTGGAGATGGCCTGAGGGGTTGGGGGCGGGGTGCAGGAGGGCGAAGAGGGAAGCCCTGGGACGACTGTACAAGCATACACAATAAAATATAATAAAAAATAAATGAAACAGAGAGTAGAAAAACAATAAAGAAGATCAGTAACACCCAAAGTTTGTTCTTTGAAAAGACCAATAAAGTCGACTGACCTGTAGCTAGACTGGCCAAGGAAAGAGAAAGGCTGAAATGACCGACTTCAGAGATGGAGAGGAGCCAGCGCTATCTGCAGTAGACGCTCTGCCTGATTTGGGGAATTGTACCTCTACCCCTTGTGGCTAAGGGCGAGGGACGACCTCTGGAATGCCAGCCGCAGGAGACAAAGCCTGTCTCTGGTAGCAAACGCTGCCTCAGTTCCTCTCCCTGCCCCCAGAGCTTGGTCGGAAGTCAATGACGGGTAAGACCCCCTCACAGCGGGGGGCAACCTAAGCCAGACTTGATCACCTGGGAGGCCTTCATGGAAGGACTCAGAGGGCTGCAACAGAGAGCAATGGACTCTCGCCCCCAGCTTTGTCAAAGCCCGAGTCCCCATGTTCTCTGGGAGAAGTACTTCCTGGCTCTAATCCCCTTAAGCCTGAATACCTGATGGGGAGGGGTGCAGCTCCTTGCCTGGCTAGAGCGTGTCCTGGGGAAAAATCTGGCACCACAAAGACTTGCTGATAAACCTGTGAAATCTGCTCTGCTAAGAATGCTTTCATTCATATGATAAGGGTCCGAGAGAAAATGAGTATATCTCCTAAAGTTTCTTCAGCTCTCTTCCTGACAGACACCGACTCAGACCTCTTTGAAATGTTATCTACTGTTTGATCCTTGCCGCCCTGTATTCCTGTGTATTACAACCCAATAAAAGGCTATGGAGAAAGGCACTTGGGGCCTTTTTCTCCTCGGAGAAACTGGCCACAGCCCACTCCTCCATCCCCAAACAGATCTCAGCATGTCTCGGCCATATTTATTCACTCACACGTGTCCGTGGCACCAGGGGGACCTCCACAGCTATCCAACTAGCAGACCCGAAAGGACTATGAAGGAACACCGTGTGCCACTTTATGCCCTAGTATTAGGTAACCCTGATGGACGGATACATTCCTAGAGAGACACGAGCTACAAAACTGGTTCAAGAATGTTGCATCCACCAATGTGAGAGACAAATTGTCAGAAACTTTCAGGATTCAGAGATGTTATTTTATTGGCCAAAGTTTTAACCTGCGCAGGGGCGGACCCTCAGAGTGTCCGGAGACACGGTGCTCATAAGAGCTGCAAACGAGAGCCGCCCCTAAGCGCTTACGGCTAAGTCTTTTTATAGACACGAGCAAGCAAGCATTGTATAGAAGCAAACGTGGCTGTTAGCTACTGGCTACTCGGGTGGCGCGAGCATGACCTAAGCTTTCTGGGTTTTGAGTAATGGAAAAATTTTAATCTAGACGCTTGAACAGGTGGTCCTCTACTTGTTCAGCCCCACTGGTTTTGTAGTTCCGCCTTCTCCACTCCCTATGTTCTTTCTTAATTTCCTTGTGGTTTCTGCCTCCAGGCCAAATCTCTTTAAGGCAGTCCCTACTTTATTCTCTATTTTTCTGGTTTCAACAAAGAATAAGTGGGAATCTGAATGGACCTACAGCAGGCGAAGAACTGAGTCAGCAATCCAACCCGATTACATTCAACGTCCCACAGACACAAGCCCGAATAGCATGGTATCGCCGGGAAATTTTACTAAACATGAACAACAACACATAACAAATCACCCCAAACTCTTCCCAAAAAATGGCCAAGGAAACCTCTCCCAGTTCATTCTACGAGGCTGGCATCACCCTACTGCCAAGGAGAGGTAATGGCGTCAGAGGAAAACTACAGACCAATGTCCTTTCCGAACATCAGTGCAAGAACCCTCAACCAAGTGCGAGCAAACAGAACCGACCACACGTAAAAAGGCTCATCCATCGTAGCCAGGTGAGCTCGATCCCAGGAATGCAGGGTGGTTAGCATGCAAAAGCCAGTCACACCGTATTGATGGAAGGATGAAAAATCATCTTGGCAGACACAGAAAAAGCATTTGATAAAATTCTGACACCCTTTTACGACAAAAACAGTAAACAAAGTAAGAATAGAGGGAAATTCTTCAATATAATAAAGGAAGACTACAAAAAACAAACAAAAAAACCCCCACAACCCTACACAGATGAAGTCACAGTTAATGGTGACAGACTGCAGGCCGCTTCCCAGAAGCAGGAACAAGATTCCGTGTCTGTTCAGCATTGTCTCGGGTGCTCTCCTTGGGGCCGTTAGGCAAGGTAACAGATACAAGACTTCCAGGTTGGAAAGGAAGAAGTTGATAAACTATCTATTTACAGATGACAGAATCGCGTGTATAGAAAACCCAGAGGAGTACACCAAAAAAAGAGCTAATAAATAAGATTGGTAAGGTCACAGGGTGCAAGATAAATATACAAAAACATTGTTTCTAGACACTAGCAATAAACGATTTGATAAGTAAATTAAGAAAATAATTCCATTATTAATAGCATCAAGTAGAATAAAACAGGAATAAATTAAACAAAAGAAGAAGAGCAAGGCTTATACACTAAAATGAAAAGTCATGGGGAGAAATAAAAAAATGATTTTATTTATTTATTTTTAGAGAGGGGAAGGGAGGGAGAAAGAGAGGGAGAGAAACATCCATGTGTGGTTGCCTCTCACATGCTCCCTACTGGGGACCTGGCTCACAGCCCAGGCGTGTGCCCTTGCCAGGGTCCAGCCTCGGCAGGTCTCAGGGTCCCCAAAGGATGGATGGCGCAGGTGACGAAAGAGTCAGACACCCGATTGGACTGGCACGAGAACAGCCAGTCTCTGTGGGTCTGACCGAACTCTCAGAGTCTGATTAAGCTTTATTTTTACAGAGGTTGTTACATAACATTAAAGGAACAGGTACATGGCATGATCAATTAAGCAGAAAAATATCAATATAGAGGTAACTAGGAAAAGTACAGGAAATTCCATAGATTCAGTTATGTTAAACAAAGGTTATTTTGACTAGGAGAGCCATCAGTCAGACAATTAGAACTAGCTGTATGTACAGAGTTTTAAATGTCTTATTGTTTATTAAAGTTCTTAGAATTTGGCATGAGTCAAAGGGATACACTAGACGGAGCAGAGGTAATAGGCAATTTATTACAAGGCCTCTGTGGTGTCTAACTTAGCTCTCTCTCTTCCTGTCTAGAATCTTTCTGTACTTTGGACTCTGACTCCTTGGTAATTGTTTCTACGTGCTTAGTTTGTAATAGCTAACCAGCTTCTCCTGCTTCTTTACCTGCCTACTTCTAATTAATACATATTCCTGTCCAAGGTAGAGGAGGGGCTGTTACTCCATCAACTTTTAGACATTCAGGGGCTACTTCATTAGGGAGGACTTTGTTCTCTGGCCAAGCAATTATTTTGCGCACCTGCACTGGAATTCTGTGGATCATTGGACCCGAAACACAGGTGTCTAAAAATCCCACCACCTATTCACCCCAAAGACGAACATGCAGGGAGAGATAGACAGGACGTCCAGCCACAGTTGCCTCTGCTGTGCAGATGCATCTCATCTGTCCCCACTGTGTCAAGGGACAGCTGCTGGTCGGTTCCTGACATCTCCCCCTTTTTTATTTTTTAAGCGCAAGCTTTCCACTTCTAATGGTACTTCTCCGATTCCTCTTGCAAGGAGTCGGAAGGTGACTGGAAGAAGACAGATTCCAATGAGTACAATTCCAATGATAAGTGCCAAATTAATTGTGAAGGATATGATATCTTGACTATTGACAAAGCTTTTAAGTTTATTTAAAAAATCAGCTGTTACTTGAGACACGGGTAGAAGAGTATTATTAGAATTACTAATATTTTGAATTCCTTGATATAAAGTTTTTAAATCTAAACTTATATCACTATTATTTCAAATATCCTGTAAATGATTTTGAACCTTATTCTAAGCAACTATAGAAGCATTATATTCAAGAGGAGTAACACGAATCCACGGATACTCAGCATGGCATCTTAGCATAAGTCTTACCTTAAGTGAAAGTAATTGGTTCCCTATGTGGATTACTGCTTCCTCTAGAGCATTAACTTTTGCCTGTAATCCTTTGTCTGTATTTTTTTGAGCTGCCAAGGAGAAAGTATATTCTTTGTCAGCTGATCTACATGCTGAGCTGTATGGACTTTGTACTAAAGCAGTGGTGGAGGCTGTCACTGCTCCAATGGCGGCTATACGAGCAGTGACACCAATTGTTAAAGCCCCCAGAAACCTTTTCTGACATGAAAGCGCATTACTCATTTCCTGAATAGCGTGCAGACCCGGACTATCATACCAGGGAACGTCTAGTTTCACAGGAAGCACGATATATGGTGGCCGCTGGACGGTTATAACCACATCTGTCTGGCTTCTTCAAGAAATGGAGTTAGTTAATATGCAGTCTTTGCAAGAGACAGAATAGGTAAGAATTTTCTTACTTTCCAGAGTAATGTCTAGCACACTTTTGGGTCTTTTTATTAAAATGGCATATGGAGCTTGTACACAAGCCTGAATCAAATGAGTTTCTGGGGCAGTGGTAGTTTTATTAGGGCGTCTTACGTGCACATCATCCGTGGTGGCAACTTAATCGCCATAATTTAGATTGAATATACTGTTTATCGTCAACTGTCCTGGTCAATATACCATCAACCCATCCCGCTGAACATCATTGTGCTATAGAAGAATTTGGAGGAACTGCTCCAGAGACAGAACCAGAAGAAAATATGCTGAAGGGGTTAACAGGAGATTTGCCCAAAGGCAGAGTGGGATTAGTTACGGACCAATCAACAACTGAATAGAAAGGCTGCTGAGAGTGTTGTAGGACTCCTGTTGAAAATACACAAGGACTCCACGGAGGGTACCCTGTAGCCCTGTCCATAGAGATCCAAACAGTATCACTCGGAGGATCACAGGGGGAAGACGAGCAGGAGAGGACTCTCGTGAAATACGATACAAAAGGTTAAATTCATCATCTGCTATAGCCATAAAGGTCATAGACCACATTTAGCGCGGTGGTGGTCTTCGCGTCTCTCAGTGGCCAGAGGAGAGCTGGTGACTCTAGTTCTCAGATAAGAACTTAAACATCCAGGAGGGGGAGGATTACCCATAAAAGAAAAGCAAATAGGTGGCGAATTGGAAATTCCTGAGAAAGTGAAACTGTCGTTAGTTTGCAGGGTCATATGGGAACTGGACTCTCCTCCTATCAGCTTGGTGTTATTTATAAAGACGGGAATATCCTCAGTTTCCCACCCCGCCAATCGAAGGATAGCAGGTTCAGGGATGTATGTCCAATGTATCTTATGTAAAGCGAAAGCAAAAAGACACCTGACACGGGAGCACAGCTAACATGGCAACAAACAAGGTAGAAGGGGTTTTAGCCACGTGTTGTTGAGTAACAGTCTTTTCTGCTTCCTCAGTGAGTGCCTTGATCTGGCCCCCAGGAGGGGGCTTGGTGTTACACGCAGACCAGGCAGCTTCCTGGTCTGCAGGCGGCAGCTTCCACCTGGTGGGTTCTGTCTGGGTTGCAGAGGGGCGGCACCATCTGAGTCACCGAGGAGGGGACGCTTTGGATAGAAACGGCAGCCCTCCTGGGGAGGTGATGGAAGTCTCCGCCGCCGCCGTGTGCTTCTTGGCGGCGGAGGTGGCGGAGTCAGACGGCAGCGGTGGTCCATAGGGTCGGATTAGACGATCTGGCATCCAGATGGGGCAGTCTGCGTCCTGTGGGAAGACACAGCATGTCCTCTTCCCCAAGTTGGAACCACATCAGGACCTTTCCATTGCTCGGTAAGCAGGTCCTTCCATTTAACTAAAGGCTTAGGTTTCTTCCTCTCAGATTCCAGTGTTTTTGGAAGTTTGTACTTCTGTCAGGGTTGGCATTGAGGAAATTAAGAACAAGAAGAGCATGATGTAAAATCTGATGCAGGGAGCAGTACTTAAACTCTCCTTCCTGCAGTTTCCATATTTGGATTTTTAAAGTCTGATACGCTCTTTCCACTATAGCTTGCCCTCGGGGGTTATAGGGAACGTCAGTGCCATGCACTATATTGAAAGCAATACAAAAGCTTTTGAAGGCTTTAGTGGTATAAGCAGGGGCATTGTCTGTTTTCACAGCCTTGGGCATCCCGGGTAAGAAAATGCCTGAAATAGATGCTGTACCACATCTTTGTAAGCTTCTCCGGTCCTTGCAGAAGCAACGAGAGCGTGTGGGTAGGTCTCCACACGCACATGCACACAGCAGAGTTTACCAAAAGATGGGACGTGAGTAACATCCGTCTGCTGGAGATCACTGGGTCTGAGTCCTCGAGGGTGAACTTCGGCACTAGGACAAGAACTATGAGTAGGACAGTGACCACCGTCGCCTACAGTGTTACGAGCAGATGCTCTAGGTAGCGGAACTGCAGTCTGAGTGCAGAAGCATTTTGGTGATGTAGGGCATGGGACTTGGCAGCCTCTTCCACTGCTGACAAGGAGATAATATTTTGAGTTAATAAATCGACTCTCCTGTTTCCTTCATGGAGAGGTCCCGGGATGGAAGTTTGAGCCCGAATATATCCTACAAAGAAGGGTTGTGTTCTCTGATGAATATGCTTTTGTAAGGCTTGTAACAAAGGAAAGATAGTTAGTTGTTTTGTTGTCTGGCAACGAAGCAGTTTCAATATGAGGAAATAACTGAGCGATGTATTGAGAGTCAGTATATGAATTAAAGGGGACATGCTCTAATTGAGCAAATGCAAAAATGACGGCCACAATTTCAGTTCTTTGGGCAGAGTTTTCTGTGGTTTGGTTAACAAATGGTGTACTATTAATAATAGTTACAGCTTTTCCATTGCATGAGCCGTCAGTAAAACCTGAGGCAGCAGGAGGGGGAAGCGGACTACTCCATGTCCTGTTTGGAAGAGTGACAGGATGTTCGTTTAAGAACTGCGGTAAAGGATGTGGCGGAAGGTGGAATGTCACCTGTCCGGTGAAAGAGCCAAGTGCAATGTGCCAGTCCTCACGAAACCGGAAGAAGAACTGCAGCTGCTCTTTGTTGTGCGGTGTAATAATTTCGGACATTTCTACTCCAAATGATTCTCTACTCCTTAATCTTCCCTTAGACGTTAATGTGGCAACCGGAGAAGGGTAAGACCTCACAATCCTGTTTTGTGAAATGGGCAAGTGAATCCATTCTAGGGGCCGTCTCGCCAAAAACACCCTGTTGGTGGATGTGGCGTGGATAAGATGATTCGTAACCAGCGTTTGTAATGATTCAGACGGCGAAGACTTTGATTATTTGTAGCCTGTTCTACCCTAGACAAGGCTACCTCAGCGTCTGGGGTAAGACTATGTGGGGAGCTAGGGTCTGAGTCACCCCGAAGTGTGTCAAATAGAGGTTTAAGCTTGGCTGTAGTCAGCCGTAAGTAGGGCCTAATCCAATTAATATCTCCAAGAAGTTTCTGCTAATCACTTAGCATACTTAACGTATCTTTTCTTAATTGCAGAGGCTGATAGGCGACTATGTTAGTGTGTAGTATCTGGCCCAGGTAAGAAAATAGCGGTTGTGTCTGGGTTTTTTCAGGCGAGCCCTTTAATCCATGAGCTTGCAAAGTGTTGACTGCTGTCATTAGAACTGCCTGCAAATGACTTTCATCAGGGTGGGCTAATAAGATGTCATCCATACAGTGTACAATGCCCTGACTGAGAATTGAACCGTCAACCTTTTGGTTCACAGGCCCGTGCTCAATCCACTGAGCCGCACCAGGCATGACTGGGAAGGAAATTAAAGCAGACCTAAATAAATGGAAAGATACTCCATATTCATGGCCTGGAAGATGTGATATTGTTAATACGGCAATATTCCCCTAAGTTGGTCTAGGAATTCAATGCAACCCCCATCAAACCAGATCTGGCTTTTTAAAAATAGGAATCAAAAAGCTGATTCTAAAATTTCTTCTCTGTTATCTTGCGCATTGTAGGGTATTTAGCAGCATCTGTGGCCTCTACCTGCTGCTGCGACTCTCATCAGACCTTGGGCACAACAGGCTTTGGAAGCCAGACATTTGGAAGGTCCCCTGAGCTCGGGACCATTAAATGCCAAGGAAATACGGGGAGACACCATGGCCTCTGCCGCAAAGTCCTTCCGCGGCGCTCAGACACACTCGTGTGCCACGTCAGTTCACGCCAGACTGCCACTGGTTAGTATGTGACAGTGGTCACGATGAACCCAGAACTGAAAGCCCCTTGGGACAGGAGATTAGTGGGACAGCTCCTAGCTGCAGTCCGCAGATGGTCTCCAGGGCACGACACACCCTCATCTTCCTCCCCCCATCTCTCCCAACTCTGGGCTAGCACTTCTGTTCTGGGTTGCTTGTCTGGGGGGTCTTTATCCCCGAGCGGTTTGCACCCCTTCACTGTGTCTTGTCAGGCCCTATTCCTGCAATTGTCCATTCCCGGTCGTTCCTGGGCCTCGAGGCCCCCCAGCGGGTAATTCCCAGCACTCCAGGCCCACCCCTCCTGCCCACCTCTGCGCACAGGTAACTTGTCTCCTCATCGGAATCGGAGGGAACTGCCGGCCCTGCCTGTGTGTCAGCTCCTTCCTCTGCCAGCTGGTCTGTTGATGGAAGGGTGCAGTGCATCCTCACAGTAACCAGGCTTTAGAGTTAGTGGGGCCCTTACCGGTCCTTCTGCAAAGTGCTCCCTTGTCCCTCTCCCCTCGCCCCATCAGGAAACTAGGATCTCAAGTCCCGCCAAACCTGACCCGCAGGTTCCTCAGGGGACGCTGAGAGTGGTGGTGAGGGAGGCCAGTGGACTGCTGTCCCTCGGTGCCGCCCATCAGGGACCCAGCACCTCGACCCCTCGCAGTCCAGCTGGCGCCTCAGCGGCAGCGTTTGGCCCCTGCAGTGCCCTGTCACGCCGGCACTTCCACGTGCCGGGACACACTAGGGCCGCTGGACCCCGTGATCAACTACCTGTTGTTGCATCGCCTCTGACACAAGCCAGTCCCTGGGTCTGAGCCGATCTCTCAGGCAGGGTTCACTGGAGAAGCAGACCCATTTGGGTGGGAGAGAGGAAGGTGCAGTGCGGGGCAGAAGTGTGCCCTCGGAAAGGTGTCCACGCCGGGTCCCTGGGACCATGACTGTTAGGTTAGAGGGGAAAGGGGAAGTTAGGGGGGCTTACGGGATCAAGGTTGCCTCTCAGCTGACCTTAAAACTGAACGCTCGCCCTGGGCTTGTGGGCAGGCCCAGGTCAGGACTCTGCCATGTGAGAAGAACTTGACCTTTGACGATGTTGTTGGCTTGAAGATGGAAGAAGGAGCGACAAAGCCAAAGGGTGAGGGAGGAGTCAAGGAGCCTATTTTCCGAGAGAGCTTCCAGAAAGGCACACTCGAGGGGTCAGCAGGGGGCAGGGCTCCTTTCCAGCTGCCGAGGGGCTCCTCCCTGTGATAAATACCAACACTATTTATCAGCACTTTCTGCTGCTGCTGTAACAAAGTAACCGCAGGGGCTTAAAAGGACACGGTTACTGCATTACAGACTTGCAAGTTCCCGGGTTGGGGAGCCCCAGACGGGTCTCACTGGCACGAAAGTGCCGTGAGGTGAGGCAACACGGGACCTGTGTCCGGTGAGGCGTGGCCAAGGATGGGGACGTTGCCTGAGCCTTCTCCTTGGGACCAAATGAGATTAGAATTTATTTTTCTGGCAATACAGGGTGGGGCAAAAGTAGGTTACAGTTGTGAGTACGTGAAACACAGACTTTATTCTTGTACTATTATTTATTAATTAGTGCATTGTTTTTCATAGGAACAACCGTAAACCCACTTTTGCCTCACCCTGATTAGTGTTTGTAATATTAACTCTTAACTATTGTTTTAAACATTTTATTTACTTATGTTTAGAGAAAGGGGAAGAGGGGGTTGAAAGAAAGGGAGCGAAACATCAGTGTGTGGTTGCCTCTCATGTGCCCCTTATTGCGGACCTGGCTTGCAACCCAGGCATGTGACCTGACTGGGAATCAAACCAGTGACCCTTTAGTTTGCAGGCTGGCACTCAATCCACTGAGCCACATCAGCCAGGGCTTAACTATTGTTTTAAATGGTAAATAAAACATGTTCTGTGTAATGCAGCTGGTACAAATTTCCATGTAAAGCATTATTTATATTGGCGTGGGGGCCTAATAGTCCTTTTGAAGCTCAACGTTATAGGGTTTGCCATGAAAACACAGAACACCCAGCACATGGGAACTTCAGATAGACAAATTTTACTATAAGGATGCCTTCAGCGTTACAAGAGACATAGACTAAAAGGTTACTTGTGGTTTATCTAGAGCGACAGGCAGGGCACAGATGACTTCTGCATGTGTACGTGGTAGGAATCATCTAGATTTCACGGAGGGAACGGCAGGCTTGTACACTAAAAATTTCACCTTCATCTCTTTCTGTGAGTACAATGCCGGAGCATCCAAGCCACTGCATGACAGACAACATTTTTGGTATAAGTATGTCCCATGCAATATTTGGGACACCCTTACACTCAAAGAATTGTTTACCTGAAATTCAAACTGAACTGGGTGTCCTGGCTTTTTATTTGGCTAAATCTGGCAACTCGAAGTGGTGTGCTCACTTTCGGCTCTGGCCAGCATCTGCAGGCCCCCTGGGGACAGCCACCCGGGAATCAGTTTCTATGAACACCTGCTGGTCGTGATCTAAGCGGGTGACTTGCCTCCCCTAGTGGTGAGCTTGTCAACGAGCTACAGGCAGGGCCCCACTTAATCCTCACAAAGTGCCCCGGGGTGTCGCCGCCCAGCAGAGGTGCTATGTGAGCCATGTGCCAAGGTCTCCCCCGGGGGGATTGCGGCCAGATGCCCGCAGACGGGTGGACACCAAGAAGACTGCTACGTGCGGAAGTGATGCGCGCACCGGCTCGTGGTGCCCGCAGCGCCATGGATGAGACATGAGACAAATTCACACAGAATACTGAGTCCTGTGGAGGAAAAGGGACAGCACGGCTACTCCCTCGAGAGGGGAGTGCCCCGACCCTCGCCTAGACAGGCTTCTGCTGGTTTTACTGTGCAGGAGTTCAGGCACAACTTATTAATCATTGTCAGGCAGTAAACAGTAGATAGCATACAGAGAACTAGTAGGGCTTCTTCTGAGTCAGGGTCTATCAGCTAAAAGGCTACAAAACTTTGGGAAAACAGACTCACTTTCTGCCTGGGCCTTTATCATTTAACTAATAGCACTCTTAGCAAAGCAGGCTTCACAGGATTTTACATATCCTCTCTCAGGCCTGATTACCCGGGGAACCTGCCCTTTCCAGCACAGGGCTGCACCCCCCAGTCATTGTTTCAGGCTTAAGTCAGACAGAGGAGGTAGATAGGCATGGAATTTTGGGAGACTTCTCACGGAGTCAGGGGAGTCAGGCTTCGTCAAAACCAAGGGGAAAGGGTCCATCACCCCTTTCTCCATAGCCCCCCAAGTCCTTCCCTGGGCCTCCACGTGATCGTGCCTGTCCTAGGTGGATTCCCCCTTGGGGAATCTTACCCGTCATTGGCTAACTGACCAAGCACTGGGGGCCAGTTATGGAAAAAGGAGCAGAAGCAGCGCTCCTGCCAGGGAGAGAAGCTTTGTCTCCTTAGTGGCTTTCAGTCCAAAGGTCGCTCACTCAGCCTTAGCCATGGGGCGGGGGTTACAGCTCCTGAAACCAGGCAGGGTGGTCCCCAACACAGACTTCAGAGTGGATGGTGTACTTTTACTCCATGAAGTTCACAATGCCCTTTTCATAAGTAAAATTCCAGAGGATTAAAGCTTTATGGAAACTGGGAACAGGCAAGAATTGAGTACCCAGAAAGCACTACACTCATTGTTACATATGTCAGGACTGATTCTAATACATTTTTTGAGAAAACAGGCCATCTTTCTTAGAGAGATAGGAAAAATGTTTTTCTTCTTCATTCCTTCCCTTTCCCCTCGGTCCTGTCCCCTTTAGGAAGTTTTCAGGACGGGGGTGAGGGCCGGGAGGGTGGCTGAGAGGAGAAACGTTTAATTTAAATCAGCTTCTGAGAGGTCTAGTTTTTCTATTTCCTCCCTCTTCCCAAGACCTTTTTCCTTTCTGAGTCAGAATATCCGCTCCATCAACTTTATATTGTCTGCAGTTACTGCTCCTTCGCTCCCAGCCCGCCCTCGGCCAGAGCCTGCGTTCCTTCCTCCTCTTGCCTCCTTCCCCTCAGGTGCACTCGATGACATTCTGTCCCCTCCGTCAGTGATCAGGCCCTGGCCACAAACCCCCCACTCCTGCCTCCCTGTGGCCCAGGCCTGGACTTGCAGCCCCCTAAACCCAAGGGAAAGAGCAGGGAGAAAAATCTGTGTGTCACTGCTGCTTGTCACCTTGTTTAGGGACCAGGGACTTCATTGGGCATCAGAGATGGATTTATTAAATATCTGCTTCCGTGTCCATCTTGAAAAAAACGAGAAAGCGCATCAAAAACACCAAGGTGGGAGGGCTCCCGGTGGACATCCACTGTGTTGGGCATCAGAGTCGAGGGCTTAGCCGCAGGGAGGCAGATGTGTGGGGACCCGGAGTCCCCTCGGGAGGTGCTTACCGCGAGAAGAACCTGGGGAAGCGCAGCAGCCTCGGCCCAGAGAGCAGAGCGGGGCAGGCGAGCTGTGCTCCAACCAGGTCCGCCACCGGCTGAGAAAAGTGTGCAAAGGGGTTTCCTGTCCAGGACAGGCAGTGGGATAGTGGCGGCGGCGGCAGGCAGCCCCTCGGGATGCATGATGCTGGCCACAGGGCGTGGGGCTCAGGGACCCGCCCTCGGACCACCAACTCCTGGGGAAGGGTCCGGCTGCAGCACCTCGGGTACAGAAACGTTACCAAGCTCAAGCACAACCAAGTCGAAGACTTTTGGCCCCTAGTTTTATTACATCAACATGAAAACTACTTACAGCAATACGGTTTAAGACAAAAACACAGAATTATCGGTACAAAAGGCTTTCAAAGGAGACAGGGAAAACATCTGCAAGTCCTTCTACAAGTCAGTGAACACACAGACACCATCAGAAACACTCACTCACATCAAACTGTGCATCTCACACTCGACCACCGTTTCCCGCACCTACACAGTGTTGGGCTCCGCACCAGGGCAGGGCCGGGGATGGGCCCGCGGACACGGGAGACACCTGCTCTCCCAGAGCGCGGGGGCTCGTGGGGGCAGTCAGACCTCAGACCCAGCAAACAAGTAACACGCCAGGCAGTCACGGGCTGCAAGGAGGGGTAAGAAGGGAAGTTTCAGTGCATTCTCTGATTCTTAGGTGCTACCAGACGCTGCTTTCGAGATGGCAGGCCGGGTAAAAGACACAGAACTCTAATGCTGTTTGTAAAATAACTTTTGTAGGTTGCGAAGTTCTGGTCAAATGCTGTTCTGAACAGCATTTCTAATGCTCTGAGGAGAACCTAGGCTCGGTGCTTCGTGGCCCTGTAATGGGCCATGGGCCACACAGTGCGTGTGGGCGTTAAGTGCGCATGGCCATGACAGCAGACCGTGCCACTGAGCACGCCTCTGAGACACTCGTCTACCTTCTATGTTAATACTAATCGCAGTAGTGCTGGCTGCAACAATGTAAATCTTTCACACAAAGTCTTAGGTTACATCTATCCATGCCAAGAGCCATCAGCGCGATAGTTTTGAGACAGGCCACCAGTGCCCCCAAGTCCAGAGTCTCAGGAAAAGGCCCGCTGGCCCATGGACAAGCGCCCAGCGAGGCTGCGGCAGACGGGGCATCCTGCGTGCGCCCGTCCCCACGGCCAGCGAGCCCGGGGCATCCTGTGTGCTGCTACCGAGGCCCAGACACCGCTCCTTGACAGCCACTGGGATCTCCAACCCTGGAGACGCGCTCCCACGTCTCAGGGGCCAATGTCAGCGGCGCCTCTTAGCTGCCACAACCGAGATTTCCTCGGCTCACATTGTCTGCAGCCAAGGCCCTGCCACTGACCTCTTCACTCCACCCCACTGCACATTCTGATCTGTCGCTCCACCTCGGGCGGAATCAGGCTTCTGGGTGACCGCAGGGAGAACCTGGTCTGAGCCCTGAGCCTCGCAAGCTCAGGGAGCTGCGACGCCGGACAGAGCCCACGCGCTTGGCACGAGTCCTCTGAGAAACGCCCGGTCTCACGTTCCTGGCACCTGAGATGCCTCTGGGGCGAGCTACCCTTTCAGGAAGTCTTGTCCGTGGTGGTGGTCGTCAGCGTTTCCAGAGAACCTCCCTAGGGCCTGCGTCAGTGGCAGAAGGAAAAGACCCAACATCTAAGCACCTCCTGAGGCACGCGGGGCTGTGTCCTCGGGATGAACAATGTGCAGTGACAGCGCAGCACCCAGCAGCGCTGTGACGGCATCGACCAGTGGGTGCACGAAGACCCCCCGAGGCCGGGACAGGTCTCTGAAGACGTCCCCCGGGGGGAAGCGACGTGGAAGGCCTGTCCCCAGATTCCTGCAACTGCTCTGTAAACAGGTGACGCACTCGCCTGTTTTTAGGACGCACGACACAAGGATGTTTCTCCTCCAACCAGCACACGTCCTCCCGGCACCAGGAGACACGAGGGGCCGAGGCCCGTGGCGGAGGCCAGCCATGCCCCCGGGGTTGGCGCTCACTCCCGCCACGCAGCGCCCTCCTGCCCAAGGTCGCCGCTCGCTCTGCTGCCGCTGGTCTCGTCATCGTCGTTAGAGTAGTTTCCCGAGTCCTCACTGGTCTGGGAATTGTACGTTTTGTGACCTTCACCAGTTCGACTAGTTTCTTCTACTAGGGCGATAGTGTCTATATTTTCAATTATAAAACATTTTTCAGTTTGCTCCTCGGAAGTGGAAAGTAGTATGTTCTTTAGTGACTGTTCAGAGATGTACTAATTTAAAAAAGAAAGAAAATAGAAATGGGTCACTTAAAATAATAAAAACCAACTTTCTAGTCTTATCAGCTTTTGTTTCCTACTGGAAAGTCCACTCAGACCCGACCCCTGCTCCCGAGGTCACGTGTGGGCTGGCGTCCTTCCCGGTGGGCGCGGCAGCGGGGCACCGGGGGACAGGCAGCGCGGGGCCTGGACTGTGGGCATTTGCCATAAAATATAAATATTTTATACCCAGTCCACAAAGACCCAGAGCACAAAAATGATAAAATTAAATTTCCCTGTCACAAAGGAATAGCTGTTGTCCCTGGCTGGTTTAATCTCTTCAACTTGAAGAGTATTAGAGTGCATCGGAGTGACTTTACACTCAGGGACATGAGAGAAACGTGTGCAGGGTGTTTTCATGGGACTCAGCACCCCCGGCGGGTCTCCGCCGCTCACCACATCGTGCGTGGGGAGGCGGCCCCGGCCCCCGCACAGCCCGGGAGGCCTGCTGGAGCCTGCGCAGACGCACCCCGGCCGGCCGGTTCTCCTCCACGTCTCTCCAGCCCCAGGGCCCGAGCTCTCACCTACATCTGGGACTGGCCTGGGAAGCCCCCGAGAGGGACACACCGCCCCGCAGGTCCAGGCGCAGGCCCACCGTACACAGGGCTTTCCCTGACTGTCCCGACCTCACAGGGCGGAGGGGGGGTGGTGGTACCAAGGAAGCTCGCTTTGTCTTTCTGCTTCCGAGGCGCTCCTCCCCTGCAGGCCCGGGACCTCGGCTCCTGCCCCGAGGGCAGTGGCTGGTCTTTCCAGGACTACGCAGACTTTCAGGGGTAAAACTGCCAGAACAGTACGAGACTATGGACAAACCTTGCTCTCCCCTGTGGTGTTCCATTAAACAAGTGTTCCCACAGTTGACTCGCTGACAAGGTGAGTCGGCACTGTCTTCTAAGTAGCAGAGAACACGTGTGTCCTGTACAAACCTGATGCGGTTGCCCTTTGTTTTAAGGACAATCCCGCTGTGATGCGGAAGAGCCACCCACCTGGTCGATGGCGGAGGGCGGTGCGCGGTGTGGGAAGAACACGTAGCCCACCAGTCTCCGGAGGCCCTGCAGGGCGCACAGGGCGAAGGTGACACCGAGCACAGTGCAGGTGACAGCCGTCAGCCAGGCCCTGGGAGAGTCTCCTAAACACAGGTCACGAAGCTTAGTGCCCACGGGGCTTCTGCCCACAGACGGGTTAAAAGCAGTGGCGGGTCGTGGGAGAGAAATGGGGCCGTGTGAAAAGGAATCTATTAAGTGAAAATCTGCCAAATAACATCCTTACGGATATTTCTGGCAGCGCTGAGCCCATGCCTGCTGTCGGCAGGACATCTGCTCTTCACCAGTGGCCCCCCCGGGAGGGACAGCCCCAGCCCCGAGCACCAGCCCCATGGCCAGCCGCCCCAGGACTCCGGGACCCAGCCCCGACCCACTCGCGTGAGGAGGGAAAATGCAAACCGGGAGCAGCCCAGTTCCATGTGAAAAAACAAATTCACAACGAAACTAACTGATTTTCACATAAGACTTCAAGGAGCATGTAAAAAATTTAAGTCTTATTTAATACTGAAAGGTAGTAACTACAGAAAGTCAATTATATGGACATTGGATGAAATACAAAGCATTCAAAAACCAGGGAATGGAACTGAGCACTAATGATATTTTCTAGAACTGAAAGACTTAGCCTGAAGGTCTACTTTTAATTCACGGTGTCACGGACAGCACATCCCCTCCGTTTCCGCAGTTAAAACGAAGTGCCGGACGGTTTTAAAGGACACGAGTCATTGGGAGACGGCCATTCCAGCGCCCCAGGCGACGCACTGAGGACTCTGACCTGGCTGTGTCCTCTCGCACACGGTGTCGCCGAACTCGCTTCTGCTGTTCCACTTGCGGGTGTGCAGGAGCGCCCTGGCCTTGACGCAGTACACGGTCAGCGCTTTCAAGTTCGGAATAATGAAGTCAGCCCTTTCCTCCGTAATTGTTTTCTATAAAAAGAAGCACATCATTGATAAAATTCAGTCACCTCACGAGATCATACAAGGAGCAGCTACCTTCTGAGTCCTTTGAATGGCCCATCTCAGACCAGCCGCTCCCAACACTGTTGGGGTGCGTTTAAGAAATACAGACTTGTCTTTGACGACACAATGTAACCAAGTCAGAAAGTTAAAGATGCTGCTGCTGAAAAGAAACACTTTTTTTTTTCAATGTACGGTTGCTTCTGGTGCATCCCCTGCTGGGAACTGGCCCCTGCTGGGAACTGGCCTGCAACCTACGAATGTGCCCTGACTGGGAATTGACTGGGAAGATCGTCTGGTTCGCAGGCCCGCAGGCCCGCGCTCAATCCACTGAGCTACACCAGCCAGGGGTGAAACACAATTATTTTTAAGACACTCAGACACGTTTATTAGGAACACGCGAACTGGGTGCCATGGCCATTGCACGGCCTCTGCCCAGGGATGGAGTGGGGGGCGGGGGCTCTGGCCCCCAGCTGCGGAGAGAAGGGATCCCTGACTGCTCTGTGGCCTGGGGCAAGTCACCTGTCTCTGGGGTGGACCTGCCACCAGATGGGGAGTGCGGAGGACAACGTGGCCTCCTGTCACAGCCGGCCATCGCCACGCCAGTGCGGACTGGACACCGAAGAGCACCGTGCACTGCCACACTGCCCTCCCTGGCTCGGAACTCGCCATTCTCCTCACTCACGAGTATCCCTGCCGTCACAGCTGGACATCAGGGCGGGCCTGCTCCATGGTCCACTCCGCCCTCCCCGGACGAAGGCCCACGCGGAGCACACACTTCTCCGGACGTGCGGCACACACACGAGGGTGGCCACATTGAACGCACACAGAGCAAGCATCACACCCTATCACAAGCTCTGTCTCCGCCTGCCAGGGAAGCTGCAATGGACACTCGTCCCAGATGTTTGCTGAAAGGACTCTCCCCGGTCACACGGCCCGGCGGGGCTGTTTTGGGAATGATGGAGACAATGCACGCAAAACCCTTCTGAACACACGCCTGACAGACAGTAGGCGCTCAGTACACACGAGCTGCTACTATTACTGTAGCCGCTGACGAGTGGCTCCCTGGTCCCCATGGGCCAGCACAGGACACAATGGCAACTGGAAGTTACCGAACCTCGACCACGTACCGTGCAGCATGCTAGGTACCACTTCATCCGTTACCCCCATTTAAACCTCATAAACAAGCTCCCAGAGACTGACTACCACGATCGCCACCATTTCGAGAGGAGACAGGCTCGGAGAGTAAAGCATGTTCCTGAAAACAGGCGTCGGACGATTCGGCAGCGTTGAGACGCAGACCCGGGTCTTCCTGAACGAGGGACAACCGCCCATAACTGTCACTGGGCCAAGTGACGCTGGGGCTACGGTGCGTGCAGACAGTTAAAGTAGCCAAGCACCTGGCATTTTCTTCAATTCCCGACAGAAAGTGAAGTTATAGAACTATTAACCAACTCAGTGGCGTAAGACTTTCAAAGGCTGCCTCCTAACTACAACCCACAGGACGGACGGTCCGGGTGGGCCTCGGACTGTCTGGGGCCATGGGCTCTCTTTGCCGGTGGCGTGGAGCTCTGGTGTCCGAACCAGGATTCCCGGCCCTCCATCAGGCTGCCCCGCAGGAGCCTCTGCAGGTGGCTCTTTCTGCGCCCCCTGCACCGTGAAGCTGAACGCAGGGGTGAGACTGCACTGGGCCAGGGGGGCTGGAGGGAGCTGCTCTGCCCTCCTAGAGCTGAGAGCCACTGCCACGGCTGTGACTCAGCCCCTCGGAACCCACACTGGCCCCACCGGAGGCGCCCGGTCCCTGGGAGGCACCTGGCACGCCCAGAGGCATCTCGTTTGTCACACCTGGGAGGAAGCTCTGCACCCAGAGGGAGCCCAGAGGCCAGAGCCCAGGTGGGCGTCCCAGGGCCTGGGAGACAGCCCCCCAGCCCAGCAGAGAGCGAGCCAGGCCAGTGACCCAAGCCAGTGACCCAGCGCTGGCCCACGGTGGCCGGGGACACACGCAGTTCCTGAGCCCCACCCCCGGAGAGCCTGAGTGGCTTCGAAGGTGCCCGGGGCCTGCGTCCTGCAAACAGCCCGGGGCGGGGGCGGGGGGCTTGGGGATGGCTGACATTCTTCCCGCCACAAATATGGGAGGAACCGCAGTTTCAGATCTGAAGAGCTCCCCAGAGTGTAAACTTCAAGCTTTTTTCCTTACCCGGTCAGTTATAACTCTAAACTATGAAATCGCACCACACGGTCTTTTTACCTCCACGTTTGAAGTGTGTTCCCAAAGAACAATTTCGTAGGTTGGCAGGTAGCGCTGGTGCCCAGCCTTGCTCTGCGGGCCCACGAAGACGCGCAGCGAGCTGCTGTTGACGGCCTTCAAGACCGTGAGGGGAGGGGGGACGGCGGCTGGAAGACACGCGTGCGGGTGCGGGTGAGCCCAGGCTGCGACGGCCACCCCAGCACCTCCCCGGAGAGTGCTGCTGGCTCACCCTGGCTCTCGGTGTCGAACTCCTTCTCCTGGGACCACGCGGACGTGCGGTTCCCGCAGGAGGCGCGCACGCGGAACAAGTAGAGCCCCCTGGAGAAGGTGCTGCGGGGGAAGGCGCACTGCGCGGCTCTGACGTTCTCGCAGCTCCGCACCGGGGCCCACTTCGCCTCGTGGTTTGCAGTCTTTTTCCAGTAGGTGCTTTTGAGACAAAAAAGAAGTTGGTTTTTGAAAAGCTCCAAACACACTCATTTTATCGAGTGCCCGGAGCAAGTTACACGCCGTGGTCCCCGCCCTCAGGAAACGGGTGACGCACACGGCCAGGAGGCTGACAGGGCGGTGACCTGTCCCAGGACCTTGGTCCCCAGGAATGCCGCAGGCTGCTTGCCAGACACAGCCCCTCCCTCACTGCCCCTCCCGCCCAAAGGTCCCGCTGACCCCGGGGCGGGTCTCCACCACCGGGGCGGTGACATTTCACCTCACCGTGGCCCTGAGAGGCCTGTACCCTGGTGTACACATCACCCCTGGGTGTGGGCAGGACCCACAACTCCTGACTCAGTCACATCAGTGCAGGAAAGATGAAGAGATTTTACAAGTGAAATTGAGGTCGAGAGTCAGTGGACTTCGAGTGAATCCAAGAGGGTGTAGACGGACCCTCGTCACCTGTCTCGTGAGGAGCTCCAAGGAGCAGGCCACCGTGAGCCGTGCGGCTGGAACGTGCCTCCTGCCAGCAACACAGGAGCGCAGGACGGGGCAGGGCGCCGCGCCTCAGATGCGCCGGCAGCCGGGCCCCGAGGCAGCAGGCATCCTTCTCCAGGCTGCTGAGCCCATGGCAGTCGGTTGCAGAACAACAGGAGACCAGCACCTCTCTCTATCCCACCTCCTGTGTGTCTCCCCTACCCCCGCTCCCCGTCGGCTACAGCCCAGCCCAGAGCGCCCTCCTGCCCACGTTTGTGCCCGATTCAACAGTCAGCTCCTGCCAGAAGGCTGCTCAGGTCTCTCCAGACCCACCACCTCTGCATTTTTAACTTCTGCTGCCTTAGAGTTTGTGTTCCGCTCCTCAGTCGTAAATGACACTTGGCAATGCCCGCTAACGTCAGCTCAGGTTCCTAGAACCACCTGTCTTGTCCTCCTGGACCTTCATAATCCCTTCAGTGCTCCGTGCACAGTGCCAAGCACACACACGAAACTCGGGGACCAGCCTTCCGAGGTCCCTGTCCCTCTGCAGCCTGTGGCCGTTCCCAGAAGACTCCTGCGGCGTCCTGCCCGGTCTGTGAGGTCACACGTGCACAGAGTGGCAAGCGCACACTCGATGCCTCTCCAGCACACACCTGCTCTTGGCCCCAAGCTGATGCCCCAGGACAGAGAGAAGTCCGTCTCGGCTGCGCCTGCCTCCTCCTCCCTCACCTGGACCTGCCCTTGTTGCTCTGCTTCTCTGCCCTGGACGCTACCCCCCCATCCCCTTCCCCAATTTCCCTCTTCTCTTCTCCCTCCCCTTTTGTCCCCCACAGTTTCCATCACAACTGTGCCCTCCCACTGCGTGGGTCAGACTCCATCCATAGCTCGCTGGTCTCCACTCAGCCACACAGAGCACAGCTCTTCCCAGCCTTCCTCAATCCCCACTCCAGTGCCCACTAAAAACCCGTCAAAACCACTGAACTGGTAAAGGAAAGGGGAAGGCGGACCCGAACGGGCTGGTCCCAGGGCCACTGCTGAGTGTCACAGGCAGGAGCGGGCCGCGCCAGGCACTTGATGGAGGAGCCGGCTGGACAGAGGAGCCGGCTCACCAGGAGAACCGCGCCTTCCCAAGGAAAAGGACCGGGCAGGGCACCGCACTTGTGAGAACACACTCGCCTTGCGACAAGGCAGAAACCCAGGCCCAGCAAGACTCAGCCTCACCCCGGAGAGCCAGGACCAGAACGGAGCATCCCGTCCCCACGGCAGAGCCAGCTCCTGGGATCCAGCCCAATGGCAGGAGCCGGGCCCGTGAGAACCCGTGGATGACCCTGCCGAATAAACCACACTAAAGGCCTGCTCGGGCTGGAACTTACGAGAGCCACTGCGCTTGGAAAGTCACGTTCTCGTGGGTGTAGTTCCACTGAAGGACGTAGACCTGATCCTTCCCGCTGACCTGCAGGTTCTCTGGTGCGGGCAGTCGGTCAGCATTTTCTACTAGAAGGCAAAGAACACAAGAGGGCCCACGTTTCAGTGTGACGAGGAGCGGGGTGGACCCGGACATCCGGGCGAGCGGGCCACGGGCCTGCAGCGCCGAGGGGTGCTCGCACAACGGACTCCCTGCGGCCACGGAAAAGAATGCAGGGCACTGGAGGGTTGGGGGGGCACTGGCGGGTGGGGGGGGCGCTGCATACAGATCGTGGATCCATCAGGTGAGATGAGAGGCTGTGAACTCCCCCTGGCGGGACCCTGTCTTCTAAATGTGAACCACGGAAGGGCTGTGTACGCCTGTCTGTGTGCTGGGGTCGCCCTAGAAAGGTCTGACGGAGACCCCGCGCTGCCGCTCGCTGGCGCAGGGGACTGGGGCCGGTGGCCGGAGCGGCATCGCTGACTCTGGGTGTCCCAGCGCGCTCCTGTGCTAATGCTGTCTTCACAGAGGCAGCGTGTCTGGAAGTCTGTTCCGGCAACGCCCTCCCCCTTTCTGCGGATACTGAACAGACCTTTTGGCTTCTGCCACTGCTTTTGTTTTAATGCTCATTAAACCACCCTACAAACTTCAGCAGCAAAAATGCCTGCAACGCCCAAACCGACAGACTGCCGGCCTCCCCGTTCTCACTGCGCCCAGAGCCACGCGCACTCACCGGTGGTGTTCACGCAGCGCAGGGGGCTCTCCACGGAAGGCCTCCTCTGCAGCAGAAGCCTCGCCTTCACTTTCACACAGTAGGTAGTCTCGGGGGAGAGGGGGCTTATCCGGTATCTGGGGTACACAGTATGGAATGTCTGTGACAAAAAAGCACAGAAGTCTGTTTTTAACAGTACAGGGCCAAACTCCAGAACTCACGCCGTCCGTCTCTCAGATGAATCAAGGACGGAAACGTGCTTACCTGAACGTCTGAAGCGCTCTTCCACAGGACTACGCTGTAGTTGAACCTGGACTTGTCCATGGCCCACATGAGACTGTCTTTTCCTCCAGGAGGAGAGATGCTTACTATTATCGCCTTATCTTCAGCTTCTAAATGCACCTCCGGAGGGCCAATTCGAGCTGTAAAAACCGAAACGTTCACTATCTAACCTCTCCCACACGGCGCCCAGTCACCGAACAAGTAACTGAGTGTTTTGCGTGTGTCGGCATGGCACACCAGAAAGAGGGCCAGAGACACAAGGGTTTCCAGGAAGGGGGGGTGGTGATCACGTGGATGCCACAGGGAACCGGACCCCGAGAAGGCCGGGAAGTCACGGGTGACCCTGAGAGTGGGTTCAGTGTAGCGACGAGGCACGAAGCCCGGACGGAGAGGGCAGAGGTGTGGGGGAGGAGGAGGGGCAGAGTGAAGGCTGCAGACCCCCGTGCGGGTTCCGTGGGGGCGGCAGCTCTCAAAAGCTTGGGTCTCAGGGTCTTTTTAGAGAAGCCGAGGGCCTGAGAACCCTTCTTCGTCAGGTCATGTCCTTTGATGTTTAGCACATTAAACATTAAAAGTGATAAAAATTTAAATATTCAATTCATTAAATATAATGACCAAACCACTATAACCAGTATTTGTTATAAAAAACACTACATTTCCCCAAGCCAACCAACCAACCAGTCAGCAAAAGCGCGAGTTTCCCATTCTGCTCAAGTCTCCTTCCTGCTCAGCTGACAGACAGCTTGCCCTGCACCTGCCCCACCCCTGCCCCGTGCACCTGCCCCGCACCTGCCCCATGCACCGCCAGCCCCACAGCCCACACCCCGCCGCTTTGGAAACCGCCCCAGGGCGCTCAAGAGAGGCTGGAAAAGGCGAGCGAGCCTTCCGAGTTCTGACGGATCTGGTCCGCCACCCGGACGGGCTCCTGAAGCAGGGGCTTTGAGAGCCACAGCGGTGGGGAAGGCAGACAAGGCAGGCGGGGGCACGGACGAGGGGTCTGAGGTGGGACACCTGCCGAAGGACGTGAGGACGCTCAGCTGGCGGCTTTTCCTTACCTTCATGCTGTGGTATAAAAGCGTCCAGCTCGTGCCATGGAGAAGTGCTGTTTCCTTCTTCTGCTCTTATACGCAATTTAATTTCGTCATAGACATTTATGTTCGTGTCGAGTAAAGAAAAGTCGCAGTTGGTACTGGCAATATACTGACACCCAGGCAATTTCATCCAATTATTCGTCTCGAACCTTTAAAATAAGAAAGCAAATGAATGAACGGCTGAACAGATGAAACACATGACGGTGTGTCGGACAAGCTTTCTGTTACTGACATTATAAACCTAGTTTGTTGCTTCTTCTACGTGAGTGGCTGTGCTGCTGACATTCCAGCGCATGACCTTCCACGCTGCCGATGCGGTTCACCACGTTATCATTCACAGAAGGATTCGTTCTGGCGCAGAGTTACTTGGAAGCTCTGTCATTTTGTGGGGGCTGCATTCAGATATCAGAGTGGCAGAGAAAGCCATGACCTACAAGGTGAGCGTGGGCTGGGCTGGGCGAGTTCCGGAGCTTCTCTTCTGTCCTTAAAATTGGGCAGCTGGGCCTGAGGGTTCCCTCCTGTGAACGGAGGTGCTGGCCCCAAGAACGGCCTCGGAATCGTCACAGTTGGAGAATTTCTGCTGCCCCTCAAAATCGAAGCATCCTTCTTTCCCGCCACAAAGAACTTAAAAGAACTTAAAATAACAAGAACTTAAAATAACAAAGAACTTAAAATAACAAGCACTCGTGCATTCCTCAACGTGGACCAAATCAATCAGAAAGCTTCAGTGACTAATGGGAGGGTCTCCAGGCCCGTGAAGAACTTGGCGGCCACCCCGTGTCCACACCAGATGGGGCCTGTTGCCGCAGAGGGGAAAGCACTCTGGAGTAAGGACGAGGGGCAGCGAGCAAACAGGAGGTTCCAAAACTTTACCTACCAAGCCCCGCCCACCCGGAGGCAGAGAAGCTGGGTGGGGAGGCCGTTCAGTCCAGCTTAGTCCAGAGTCCTAGCATTCGCTTTGTCTTTGTGACGCTGCAGAATTCATTTTAAAGATGTTTATGACAACAGAAACGAGGGGTGATTCCCAAACAATCATGGTGCTGACACAAATACAAGTCTGATTTTCCGAAACGCAAACATTCTTCGGAACGACCACAGCACACACTGGCACAGGGCACGCTGCCTCCCCGGCCGGGCCCTCCCCGGCGGCACCCGTCCGGGCTCTGCCAGCTGGCTGCACGGGCACCGAGGCACCTCCGTGCAACGGGACAGCGCGGGAGGACGCTGCCGCACCTCGAACCCCGCACTGTTTTTGGTAGTTGTGTTCTCCTCAGATATCGCTTATTAGAAAAGACAATTCCGGAAAAAGGAGGCGGCAGCAGGGTCCGGGGCAGGGGCACAGCACACAGGCCCCTTCCAAGCGGGGACCACAGGGGGCCACGGTACAACAAGGCGATGTGAACTCGGCCACACTCCGTGGTCCATTCATCTGGATGCTCTGGCCTTAAACGGGAAACTTCCTGGGTGACCGGTGGCCGGTGCTGCTGGCTCTCGAACCGATTCTGGGAGAGGCTGTAGGCACCGTCGTCTGAGCCTGTGTGGGCCCACAGGCTCCGCGTTTTAACGGCTTCTTCGAGGGTCTGTCACTTGTCAACAGTGACCTGTGTCCTCTGTTGAGAAACATGGCACTCTCCAGGAAACCGCGTCCTCTGACGACACGCCGGCAGACCGCTTGTGCCCCGCCACCGCCCTGAGGGCCTCCTGGGCAAGCGCTCAGCGCTCACGACAACCTGCTCAGCCGGACGCTTTGTCGTCGGGGTGTCCAAGCCCCGTTTGCCCGACAGTCCTGGTGTGAGCCTGCCGGTCCAGCTCCTGCAAAGTTACCTGCCTCTTTCCACCCCCAGAAACATCTGTTTCGGACGCTAACGTACATACACGGTCGGAGTTTTTCTCTCTACTTCCGTGACACACAAGGAGACCGGCGGACAGCACAAGGGGCACAGGGCGGCCTCACACGTGTGAGTGGCAGCGCGCTCCACGAGCGCCCCAGATGTGCAGGCCGGCACGTCCGCCCCAGGCCGCTGTTTCCAGAGCCGTCAGAGCACAGTGGAGGGAGACACGGGACACCCCACACCCGGAGGTCCGGGGGACAGCAGGGGGTGGGCCAGTGGGCACCGAGGACCTGGACGGAGCAGCGGCCCGGGCTCTGTTCTGGGGACGGGGGTTTCTGTCAGGAAGGGCGTCTGAAGTCACCTTTACCACTTTTGAACCAGTTGTCTGATAAGAAAACTCTGAACTAAGGCAAAGAACACAACTGGTAACAGATGTCCACATTAAATTTAAAGAAACCCCCTAGAGATAAAAATTCTTACATGGGCGAGCAAAAGCAGGCTTACAGTTGTTCACTGGGAAATAATACAATAATAGATAAGTAATCGTGTAGGAATGAACCGTTTCACGTGCTCACAGCTATAAACCTACTTTTACCCATCCCATGTTATCAATTCTGAGAAAAACTGTCTATGAATGAATGTGTACACGCACACACACGTGTGTGTAACAGTAACAGCAGAAGAGGGGCGGGTGGCAGTGGGTGAAGCAGTGGGGACCTGGTTCTGCCCATGCCTGTGTCCTGGCTACGGATCACCAGCCCTCTTAGGGACAGGAACAGGGACAGGGGTGTACACAGGCCCCAGCACCCCAAACAAAGCACTGGACTCCCCGGGCAGCGTCCCCCTGGAATCCCTCCTTCTGGGACCCCTGCCTGCCTAGCCCCCTGGCCAGCTGCCACGGAGTGGGGAGCTGCACTGGGGAGTGGGCCCCGAAACCCCACATCGCGGGCTGTGGAGGTGAGAGAGAGGCCTGTCTGCAGGAGACCTGCCATCCTGGGTCCCCTCTGCCTCCTCCGGTGTCTGCCACGCTCTCGCTCAGAGTGGGGTTTCTAGTCGGAGTGGGTGGAGCAGCCAGAACCGAAGGCCATCGCCAGCAGCTCTTCGGGGTCGATGCCCAAAGAGAAGGTCAACTGAGTCTCTAACTGCAGAAAGGAAGTTACACGTAGTATGTAGACACAAAATTTCTTTAAGAAATGAACAAACCAAATGTTACAACAATCTGAAAAAAAAAAACCCATGGTGCTGGAATTATAAAAATGTTTCAGACGACTCTGGCCACTGGGTCAGCAGAGTCACATACGTACGTCTGGTAATCTGCCGAGAAAGTCACATTCCTGCCAGGACCACTGCTGCCGGCCCACCGCAGGGTGAAGGTGTCATCGGTGATGGAGACTTCCACATCGTGGGGAGGTTTCAGGTGTGTTCCCCCTACGAAGGTAACAAGAAAGAAGAGTTATGGACACACTACAAATATTTGTTTAAAATATTTTATTTATTTATTTTTAAAGAGAGGGGAAGGGAGGGAGAAGGAGAGAAAGAGAAACATCCATGTGTGAGAGAAACACCAGCTGGTTGCCTCTCGCACACTCATCAACCCAGGTGTGTGCCCTGGGTTGGGAACTGAACCAGCGCCCTTTCAGTTTGCAGACAGACGCCCAAACCACTGAGCCACACCAGTCAGGGCCACTGCAGGTGTCTTTAAAAATGTCAGTCTTCCCTTCACATGCCTGATTAAAGAATAGATGCATTTACACATAATAAAGTATATAAAAAAAATCTACCAACACCTAATGGTTGCTCTTAGCATAGAAAAGCTGCCAACTATTTATATCTCTGCATCGGAAAGCTGGAAAAAGATTGAGTTTTTAAATCCATAAAAAGTGTTATATGTCAGTTATATCCCAATAAAAGCGGAATAAAGGAAAAAAGTGGGCATTGTTTTTTAACTGAAAAAAAATTCTCTGTGTAAAAAGAGAAGCTTTGTTTGGTCTGGAAGTCACACTGACATTGGGGACTTAGGGTCTGACCGTGTATAGTCTCATGTCCTCTGCTCCGAGACAGGCCTCACCCCTCTGGGAGAAAACCTGGCAGATGGGGCTCCATGGCAGACAGCGGTCCCAGGGAGGACTGCTCCCTGAACCAAACCCTAAGACAGAGCAGCTCGAGTGTCTGTCACGTCAGCCATCAGCCAGGTCCACAGGGACCCAGGAAGGTTCCAACCGCAGACACCCAGCCCGAACCCTCCTGTGTAGATATTTTTAAGGACGTCCACCTAGAGACCTTCATCACTTACACTTCTAGTACAAATCTTCCACCAGTTGGACGCCTCTTTCCCCGGTGCCTGTCTCTCTCATGGGCTCTCAAAACTGGTGGGACAGAGACTGTTTTGTGTCAAACATAAATCTCCAAACCAGACAAGTCCCTCAGGGCAGGGTCTCTGTGTACCTTGCAAACTCAGTCTTTCAGAGTGTTTAGCATAATGCTGGGTTCGAGGGAACTCCTTCCACGTCAGGAAGGTCTGGGTTTTTGCGGTGACAAACCACAATTTTTGAAAGACCAGCTTTTACACCGATCTCTGCTCCCTACGACAGTTCCAGCCTTTACTCTGCCACAGGGCAGGTGCGCCGTCTCCCTGCAGACCGCTCGCTCCCACCACGGTCCCAGTTAGCACACCTTCCTTACCAGGTCTGCCCCTTTTCTTTCCAGTTGGAGAAGTTACTGTATGGAATCAAAGGGCGGACAGTAAAGAGATCGTTTTCTGTTTCGTTTGTGCTTTTAGATTCAGGGAGGTGCTCATGGCCTGTCCCTACCCTGTTTTCTGGTTCCCACGCCTTGTTTCTGCGATCTTGCCCCTGCGCAGAATGCTTGCCCTTCGACCCTGTGAAACTTCATTCCCACCCCACCCACTGGCATTTTATGGAGCGCATGCACCTGGAGGGCCATGAACACAGACGTTAACAAAAGATCTGATGGCATCTGTAGTATCCAGTCCAGAATATCCCACTTCTGCAGTTCTGGGCCTTGAGATGGGAAGAGCAAGTCTGAGGGGCACTTCCTCGGGGATGCAGCCCCTGTTCAAGGAAGGAGGCCCTGGAGCTGGAGGCGACCCGGCCTCGAGAGATCAGCAAGTAACTGACTGATAAACAGAGACTGGGAAACAGTCTACTCAGCAGGACTTTGGATGTCACAGATTTTGTTCTATTATTATTGGCAGTACCCTCTGGATAATAGTTCACCTCACCCTTTCAGCATGTAAAATACATAATGGGCACTTCGTGCAAACTCGTATGTATACAATTGGTTGCTTCCAATCTTTCACATTCATGTCAATAACTGGACAGTTTACTGTTTTAAAAGTCTGACATAAATCCAAACACATGCACCTGCATATATATAAACTTCCTCCCATAGTTCACACCATGTTCTTATTAGGGTCCAAGAACCGCTCTTACCAGGCTTAACAATATGAATATTCGTGTGACCGTGAAAGACAGAGCAACGTTGCAATCTCAAGCTAAGGGTACCACCTCATTTCATTCTGAACAGTACTTTTCCTTTTAGAAAACAGCTGGCCATTGAGAGATGGGCTCAACTTCCAGGCCCGACTTCCTGGGTCTGATTTTCCACTTGGCTCCGGGCAGCCATCCTGGCCTGGGGGTGGGGGGGTCACTTAGCCTCTCAGGGCCTCACTTTGCTCATAGCAAGAACCAGGACAAAGGTGCCTAGCGGTTGATTTGAAGCTGAAGGGAATTCATACATTCCAAACAGTGTTTTCAACCTTTTTCATTTTGTGGCACACATAAACTAATTACTAAACTTCTGTGGCACACCCAAAAAGTGTAACATTTTGGGCCTATCTGACAAAAAAATAGGTGTAATTTTGATTCACTCACACGGGACGGGTATTGTCTTGCTGGCTGTGGTCATTTTTACTCGACCCTCTAAGGCAAGAGAGGTCAGCGCCCCTGGCGGCGCAGCTGGGTACTGCCTGTTCTACCGGTTTTTGTAGCACAAGGTTGAAAATCACTTTGAGTCGTACCTGGCACATAAGACAGTTAAGAACACAATAAATACTACCTGTGTATAAAATTTACTTTTAGCCTCTCTTCTCTAATCTAGATTAAAATTAGGATCTTTAAAAAATATTTACTTTTTAATTACGGATCTTAATGCACAGCCTCCTGGAATGTTAATTTTACACAAAAACTGTGGGGAAAGTCTTCTTATGTTAAAGCAAACACCAGTTTAATGCAAATTTTCATGAACCAAAGACTTCAAAGAAATGACCGCACCACGAGCCCATCACCACCCGCACACTATACTGTACGCCACACTGGTGGCAAGGTTTGAGAAACAGAATACCAGGTACCTCATTGGGAGGGGGTGGTTTTCTAAGCGAACGGTTAAGTGTTTGAATCCCCCAGGCGGCCTTCCGGACCCCTGGGTACCTGCCCTAGGTTGCCAGACCTTTTCTCTTTGGGAATCCCGCCCGCCTTCCCCGCCGCCCCGCAAAATCGGCGGTACAGCAACTGCCTTCCCCCGCGCCTGAACACGTCCCCGCTAAGTAGTTAGAAGGGCAGCAAACGAGCTCCGTGCCTCTGGCCTTTGCATTCCGGCCGTGCAGTTGTCCTTTGTTACTTTATATTAGACTCTAGGAATCCTGAGGACAAGGAAATTACTGGAATCTTATCTCCTTCCCATGTGCGAGGAATTGTTTACTAAACGGAGGAAACGGCTTTCAGGGACAGCAGCACAGTTCGTGGCTCTCGCTTTAAATCAGGCTGTCCAGCCGGGCTCCCCGATTTTTCACCAAGAAAACGAGCTCGACCCGAAGGCTCTCGACGCCCAGCACTGCGGGAGCGAAGGCCCGGGGCACCGGGGCGCTCGCCGCTGGGGGAGCGGTGGACGGAACTTCCACACTGCCTCCTCTTGCTCGGTTCCAGACCAAGTGGGTTTCAATCCGTGCGCTGGGGCTACGGATGACCCGAGTTGTGGACCTCCGCCCCGTGCCACCCACGTCTGGGGGCCGTGGCTTCCAACACCGCCGCACCCCAACCGGGAGCTTGTGCGCGGACCCCGGCCTCTCACCTGCGGCTGCGGACAACACCCATGGTGGAGCAGCGACCAGAACCAGGGCCGTCACGACCAGGAGGGCGACCATCCTCCGCGGCCAGCCGCCAATCCCTCCGCTCGCATCCAGGGCCATCCTAGCAGCGCGGCGACTAGGCCGGCGAGCCCGAAGCCCCCCGGCGGAGCGCCGCCCCGCGCACGCCCAAGCCGGCCGTCATCCCGCCCCTCCCCCCCCAGCCCGTGCGCACGCGCAGCCTGCGGCGCACGCGCAGTCTCCCGACTCTGCCGCCCCTGTTGGTGCCTGGGGCGTGGGCGGTGCCGGCCTGGCAGGGTGTAGGGCCGCCCCGCCCCCTCCTCGCACCCCCGCTTTCTGGGCAGTGACTGCCCCCTCGGGGTCCACCCTCTTCTCGAAAAGCCGCGCCTAACGGGAGCCCTGGGTTCCCGTTAGGGAACGGCAGCGACCAGGCTCGTTTCCAGTGCTCCCGCGCAGGCCTGGCGACCCTGAGTTTCTGCCTCCCTCCCGGCGGATCCCCGCCCTGCTAGCCGACGCCCGGCCGGGGAGGGCGTGTCTGGGAGCCTAGGGGTGTGGAGAGGCGGGAGGGCGGGGTCTGCCGGTCGACCGAGTCGTTTCCCGGGCGGAGAGCGCCGCAGCCCACGCAGTGGTGTCAGCGCTCGCTTTCCGGGCGGCCGGGCCGAGGGGCGAACCGAAGGCCCCAGGCTTGGGGACCGCCAACTCTTATCGGGAGCAACCTGAGTCCGCCCTTCAGTTGGTTATTTACATACGTTAATAGATCATGGGCATTATGAAAATAAATGAAATGTATGAACGATGAGAGGTGAAATAAGCAATTACACGCTTAGCTGTTAATTGTAACACCTAACTATTAATGATCGATCATATGGCAAAAGGAATATTTGGAGAGAAGAACGCGATTCAACGTGCCTTATGAACAGCTTTGAGGTATAATTTGCGCGCCATGGAATTCACCCATGCTAAGTGAGCAAACTGGGTGATCGCTGTGCAGTTCAGCGGTTCTTTGCTTTGACTCCGAGGTTGTCAGTGCTTTGTTTTAACGATGTCATGGACGGAAAAATACCCCAGGAGAACATGTGAATCCAAATGGAAAAAGGAAATTCCTGGTTGCAATTACTAAATCATATTCATGAAAGGATTTTCCAAGGACTCTTGGACTTAAGGGTTTTGTTCAAATTCCATTTCCTGCTCCCAAAAGTTTTCATACAAACTAGTTGGGATAGGTCACATTTTTACATTTAGGACAGTGGGCCCCACACCAACTGAAACCTTTCCTTTGGAAGATTTTTCTTAACGTTGGGCCCCAGCCCCCTCTCCCAAACACGCACTCACACTTTAGTGGGTAGCTAGAGTTTTTATACATGCACACAGCGTTTCTGACAACAGAAAAATCATATCCAAATGGAAATACCCTCAAAGATATTTAAAAGTGTAAGAGTTATGTCTAGGTTATAAGTACATAGTTGCTTTGGATTTTCACCTGCTCACAATAAAACATTTTAAGGCGTGAGGCAATAAGTCAAGCCCGGGGATCTCGACTGCACCTTCGGAGAAGCCGAAAAATCCACAAGGAGGACTGGGTGGAATAAACGTTGCCTTTGTCACTCGCATTACGGGGGGCAGGTTGGTGGGCAGGTTGGCAAGCAGGATCGCATCCCCTTGTGTCTGAGACTTGTTTTTTTAATTACTTAAAGTTGTTCAATTACAGTTGTTTGCATTTTTCTCCCCAGCACTCCCCCTGCAGCCCAGCCAAACCCACCTCCCTCCTTTGCTTCCACCCTCTCCCTTGGTTTTGTCCATGCGTCCTTTATAGTAGTTCCTGAAAATCCTTCTCCCCACTGTCCCCCCCCCCCCCGCTATTGTTAGATTGTTCTTAGTTTCAACGAGAGACTTGTTTTAAGGGGTGCCAGGTGAAGGAGGCACGCCCCCTGCACCACATTACCTCAATGTAAAGAAAAGGTCAAGAAACAGTCACAGGACAGGAAGCCACTCCCAAAAGGTGATGAGGAAGTTGCAAGTCATTCCCAAAAGAAGACACCTTCCTTCTGGCCAGCGGCCCTCTGACCAGCCCTCAGTCATGGGCGGGGGAGGGCCACACATTGACCCCCCCGTGAGGGATTCGGTGGCTCCTTTTGGTTTTCGGTGTTTGTGACATGTTTAGTGCTCTCTGCCTGATAAGGAAAAGCTGCTGTCTGTTTGGAGGGAGGCTGGGCACCTTCCCCAGAGCCAGGCGGGGTGGGGGCTGGGCTCCTCTCCTTTGCTTCTCTTTTCTCAGTGGTCACTGTCCTGAGCTACCCACTGTCTAACATGTAAAATATGCAGCACGTGTTATGTCATAGATAATGTAATAGTGTCTCTCTGTATGTGTACATACACCCATATATGTATTCTGCCAGAAGCAGGGCTCCGTCACTCTCCTGTTGTTAAGTCCTTCCTCCTCCCCCTTCCTTCCCTGTCTCCTTCTTCCCAGAAAGCCGCACTTGCTCCATTGACCCTCGTGTCTCTCAATCTGTTCTCTCTCGTTTTTATGTGTTTGTGTTTTTGACCTTGATTGGGAAGCATGTATTTGACCTTTAACAAAACTTTTATTTCTTCAATCGTGGCTTTAATTTTCAAAAGCCTTACTCTGACCACTCCTGGTTTTCAAAGCAGCATCTCCTTCTTGTTTCATGGGCGTGTGAGCATCTCAGACCATGTGCGGTTCGGGTTTTTGTGACGTTTTCTTCTTTTTGACCTTGTTTTTCTTCTAGAGTAACTTTGTTCTATCTGCTTGTCCTTGTCTTTCTCTTCTATGCTGTTCACTTTTCTCCTTGTCTAGTAAACTTCAAGTGTCCATTTGTTAAAAGGACAAAGGTTTTGTTTTATTTTTAATTTCAAAAAAACACCTAAAATGGTTCTTAGGCATCGTAACTAATGTCTTATTTAGTAGAGCGAGTTGTTTCTGGGTGGGAGGTAAGAAAGGGTTGTGAGCCCCCGAGAGCAGGCTGCTCTCAGTGCGACCGCCCAGCCTACTGGACGGCGAGTGTGAGGCTGAAGGGGCAGCACTGAGTGGTATGTGTCCCCGCCCCCCAACCCCCATCTCTTCTCACTGCGACCATTTGCAAAGCGTACTTGCTGCTTCGACACTAAGCCAAAACACAATTCCATCTTCACTTCCCACCCTCAGTGGCTGGCCTCGCTGGTACGGAGGAATGCCCTCGGTGACCCAGCCGTGACACCGGGGATCCCCTTTACCTGTCTGGGCGCATCAGTCCGCATCTTCCAATGGAGAGAGCAGCACCTTTGTCCCAGGCAGGCTGCAGGTCTTAGGAATGGTGTGTGGGGACATGGACCCCCAGGCCCCTCCCCTTGGTCAGGACATTTCGGGGGAACTTGGTACATTTCTGCACCGTAGTTGAGCGTCTCTGTGGATTCAGAACACTCACCTGCTCTGACATCTGGCTTAGTGGAGTCTTCCTTGTAGAGTCCCCCTCTGCCTTGGTGCTGTCCCTACACCTCTGAGAAAAGCCACACTCTCTCACTTATCATCTCAGGGTCTCCTCCTGGGAGGAAGTGCCAGTGACCACAGAGGGGACTGTGGGCCCAAGGTTGACCCCCTTCCCCTGGCTCTTTCCAGCCAGAGCGCTGCCCTCCCGACTTCTGCCGCTCCCTGGGAGAGGCCGGTGACGGGGGTGGGTCTCCACTGCTGCGCCTCCTGTCACGTGCTCCCCCTGCTGTGGCAGGAGGCGCTCAGACACCGAGAGTGGCAGGTCCCCTTCGACGGTTAAACCACACGCACGCCTGGGAGGCCAGCTGGCGTGCAGGTCCAGGTGCCGCGAAGAGCCGCTCCTGCCAACCACAGGGTTTCACATCGTCTCTGCATCATGGCGGGGAGCTTTTCCACTCCTGCACAAGCAGAAAGTCCCGATGACACGGGACCGGCCGGTTTCGTACTCACTCCACGACTTCTGCATCCTCTAAGGGGCTGGGTCTCCAACACTGGGGTGTGCTGGAGGGCGTGTTAAAGAAGGGTCACAGCCCGGCGTGCTCCTGGAGTTTCTGGGCTGGGGCCTGGGGTGGGTGGGACCGGAGAGCCTGCATTTCTAATAAGTTTCTGGGTGATCGCTCTTGTCCAAGAAACACACGTGGAGAGCCGTCGCTTTAAGGCATTTCGATGTCCTTCTCAGCCTGGCCGGGGCGGTCATCCAGGGTCTTACCGTCTCTGCTCCTTTCACGGAGTCCTCTCCTGTGATATCTCTGTAGCTTCCTCTGTGATTGCACTGCGTCTGATAGACTGTCAAAGTGATTCATCAGGGATGGCAGGATATTTAGAATTTTCTGTTTATATTCACTTGTCCTTGGCTGGCTTATTCCACGTGGGCAGTTCTCTCACCCCAGTGAAAGGTGAGCCCACCTCGTTTCGTTTTAAACGCAATTAGCAACCTCATTCTTTTCCAATGTAACAATTCACACACCCATGTATATGGCAGGCACAGTGTAGTTTCTGTCAAAATATGAGGTTTGCAATCTTTCAGGACACGCCTCTCCACGCATAAAATGATACACTCACACTCATAAAGCCATACGCTCAGAAGGCAGAGCTTCAATCTCTCCCTTAACTCGGGTGCATTTGTGCTGTGATTTCCAGAGTGAGAGCAAGGTCCCCTGAGGAGTCTGTGGGCTGCGGTGTATCTGGGAAGTGGGGGAAGGGAGGCCAGCGTGGGGCTGAGAGAAGGGGGAACCTCGGCGGAGAGGCCAAGGCGACGGGGCAGCAGTAGAGGAGCAGGAGGGCCACCGGCAGGGCCTCGTTGCACATGCAGGAGACCAGAGGGTGCAGGCAGGTGGGAGACGGTGAGGGGGTGGGGGGCTCAGGAGCCAGGTGGCTGGAGAGGAGGGTGCTGGAGAGAAAGGGTGAGGGGCGGGGAAGTGCACTCCCAGAGCTGGAAGCTGCAAAGGCTTAGCAATAGCTCCCTAAATGTGTCCCGCTAAATGAGGGGGACACAGAAACAGTCTCTGGTAGCCCTTAGTCAGGAACTACACAGTGATGTTTTCTATATAAAACACCGCGAGCGGCCTTCCATGGCTGTGCTGAAGAGTGACATATGGAAAAGGTCAGAGGCTATTTCCCATGAAGCATCGTTGGTCGGGGGCGCGGGGCTCGTTCAGCTGACACCACTCACGCCCTCTCCCTCGTTGCCTTTGTTGCAAATCTCTGTAGGTGTGCTAAGAGTTAAGAAGAAGAAGGGAGAATAAGACTTTGGAGGCAACGTGATGTATCCGATGACAAACATGCAAGGTGTGTTTCTTCCTGGAAATGAAGTTTGCCCGACACATTGTAAGCGAACACACCTGAGATACTCACCCCACCCCTGTAATCCCGGCCACAGGGCTGCTGTTTAACTGGCTGCTGCAGTGGACGTTCCCTTGTTAGTCTGAAGTATCACGTTCCAGTTTCGCCTTTATCTTCAGAGGCCTGCTCAAGTGACCCTCCCTGCCACCACCCACATGTTCTGGTGGATGAATGGAGGAACAAAACCCACCCGCCCACCCATGCATCCACACGCGTGCACACCCACACGTGTCCCTGGAGCCCACTTCGCCGCCAGGAGCCCTTTTGTTCGGCAGGTGTCCTTCTTCCTCAGGGTCCCACCCACGTGAAGCGAAAGAAGCCAAACACAAAATGTCACATGCTGTTCGGTTCCTTTTATATGAGCTCCACCCACACTAAGTAAATCCACAGAAACAGAAAGCGAGACCAGGTGGTTTCCAGGGCCGGGGGTGGGGGGTGATTTACTGGGCGCGGGTTTCCTTTTGGGGCAATGAAAGTGGTCTGCACCTTGACCGGGGGGCGGTTGCACGACGCTGTGAATATGCTCAATGCCGCAGAACTGCGCCCTTTCGAATGGTGAATTTCGTGTTATGTGAATGTTAATTCAGTTTTTAAAAATAAATAAAACAGGCCCTGGCTGGTGTAGCTCAGTGAATTGAGCGCGGGTCTGCGAACCAGAGTATTGCGGTTCGATTCCCAGTCAGGGTACATGCCTGGTTGCAGGCTGGTTTCCTGCAGGCCAGTTCCCAGCAGGGGATGCACGAAAGGCAACCGTACATTGATGTGTCTCTCCCTCTCTCCTTCCCCCCTTCCCCTCTAAAGATAAATTAAAATAAATAAATAAATAAATAAATAAATAAATAAAACATACCATCTGCAGCACCTCGGATTCCAATACCACGTGAGGTTTTCTCTCCCACGGCGGGCGCCCAGTGTCCGGAGCCCACAGCAAGGGGGTCTCCGGGGCTTCCCGCAGCGCCTCTGTGCTCCACGGAGACCAGTGGCCCCCGTGATCAGAGCCCCAAACGAGCCCTGGCTGGTGCGGCTCAGCGGATCGAGCGCGGCCTGCGAACCACGGAGCCGCTGGTTCCATTCCTGGTCAGGGCACAGGCCTGCGTTGCAGGCCGGGCTTCCCAGTGAGGGCTGTGGGAGAGGCAGCAGATGGATGTAGCTCTCACACATTGGTGTTTCTCTTCCTTCCTTCCCCCTGTCTAAAAATAAATAAAGTGGTTTTTTTTTCTCTTTTAAAGAACCCCAAACGGGGCCGACACTCACGATGAAGACGGAAGCCTCTGGTCTTGGGCAGCAGACTGCATCTGCATCCCGGATTCTGCGTTTGGGGTGAAGGCGAGAAAATCGACGCGACAATGCCGCGAGCGCCACAGGGGAACCGCGGTGCACGTGTCCCAGTTCTGGGGACGACGGGATGTGACCCAGCGCTAACCGTGTGAGAAGGTTTCCTGCTTCCTCACGCCCACTCCCCCTCGGACACCCACGCGGACTGCGGAACGGAGAGGTGGCCGCGGGAGGAGGGAGCGGGGGACCTCGGCTCTGGGTCCCGCCTGCCTCCCGTTTGCTGGATGACGGGGCCTTCCCGCAGTCGTGCGTGCATGTGTGTGTGCGTGCATTCGGGCACCCGCGACGTGCAGCGCTCCGTGCCGAGGGCGGGGGGCCTGGCCCGGAGTGAGACGCTCGAGGCCTCTGCGCTGGTGGCGCCTGCGGGCTGGATAGACGGAGACCACCGGTTGCGCCTACAAACGCGTGTGGAACTGCACGGGAACAATGCGACGCCAAGGAATGAGTGCGTGCTCTGACAGAGGACCGGGCAGGGCCAGAGACAGCTGAGCGAGAAGACGGTGGCTGAGGGGCGACCCCGCCCCAGAAGTGCAATGAGGTGGCCCGAGGGAGGGCCGGTTAGACAGAGAGCGCACGGTGGGGAAGAGCAGGAGCGAGGGCGCCGGCCCTGCTACCCGGTGCCCTCGGTCCCAGCCCTGCCCGCAGGACAGGGCAGCGGCAGTGCGGGGCCGGGTGCTGCGGACTGGCCTCCGCCGGATTCTGGAGGGCCTGCAGCCCGCGGGGAGAAGGTGGGCGTGCTGTGAATGTGGTCCCAGGCCAATGCAGAGATTTCAGTGGGAAAGGAACTGAGGTCTGCAGAGGATCACCGTTGTGGCTGCTGTGTAAAGACTCGGTGTGGGGCCTGTGGCAAGGGGAAGTGGAGAAACCCACTGGGAAGTGACCGTGGTCGCCCAGGTGACAGGGCAGAAGCCACCGTGTGGGGGGAAGGGTACACTGCTTGCCGGTGGATTGTATTCCAAGGACCGACGAGTGGAGGGTGACACCAGGTGCTGCCAGGCCCGGGAGTCTAATAGGACCCTAAGTCAGAGACAGTGACCAGATCAGAGGTTGCCAGGGCTTAGGGGGAGCCCAGGGAACCTGAGAGCAGCGACCCTGCCTGTGGGAACCATGATGGGGGCCACACGCCATTACACACTTGTCCAGAGTGAAACCTCGCGCCCCTACAGACTCTGTGCTACCGATGGGTGGGTTTGGTTCGTCCGTGGTAACAGGCGGGCTGCCCTCTCCGGACGCCAATTGTCGGGAAGGCTTTGTGTGTTGGGGGGAGAAGACAGGTGGGAACTCTCAGGAGCTCACTCCATTTTGCTGTGAACCTAAAACCGCTCTGAAAATAGTCTATTCATTTTTTGGAAAATGCAAATTAGCTTGAGGCAGAGCCTCACGGTACCCACCATTCCTTGTGGGCCCCTGCTCCTGTGGGCATACGACCTCTGTCTTTCACTTTAACTGCCCAATTGAATGGTCTCTAGTATACTCACAGAGTTGTGGAGCCATCACCGCCGACTCTAGAACGTTCCATCGCTCCCCCAGAAAACCCTGTTCCTTTAGCAGTCATCGATGCAGACTCTGGCCCGCAGGGTCCATGTGTCGTGGCTGCAACGAACAAATTCACAGGGACGGCACGGCCGCTCTCTAAGTGAGAGACAGGGCCCCGGGCCCCGCCTGGACAGGCTTTTATTGTTTTTCTGGGCACATTACAGCGAGCATGGTCCTCATTTACTATGCAGGGGTTCACTTTAGGTGGTTACCTTTTACAGGTAACAAAGGAGAGGATGTTGCTAATGACATCAAAGAAGAAGGATGTTTGGGGCTGGGCTGCACTCCCCACTGCCACGCGGAACGGTCCCCTTATGTCATCCTTCATCTTCCTCAACTTCCCAGCTCCGGCGACCACCAATCGCCTTTCTGCCTCTTCTGCACATTTCACACAATGGGGATGATACAACATGTGGCTTTTTATGTCGGGCCTCTTTGTGTAGCATGATGCTTTAAGGCTTGTTTGTGTTGTATCCTGTGCCAATTCGTCATTTCTTTCATTGCCAAACAATGTTCCATTGAATGCACGGACCATATTTTGTTTATTCATTCATCTCTTGATGGACGTTTGGGTCATTTCTGCTTTTTGGCTATTATGAATAGAGGTCCTACGCACATTTATGCGCAAGTTTTCTTATGGAAAGAGTTTTCGTTTTTCTTGGATATCTACCTAAATATGGAATTGCTGGGTCACATGGTAACTCTGTTGAACCTTTTAAGGAACGGCCAGACTGTTTTCTGAAGTGGCTGTGCCTTGTTACCATCCCAGCAGCAATGAAAGGGAGTTCTGATTTCCTCACATCCTTGCCAACACTTGTGATTGTCTGTCTTTTTCCCACGGCCATCCTATGGGTGTGAATCGTAGGATGGCAGCCCGATGGCTGAAGATACTGAGCAGCTTTTCACGTGTATCCCGCTCATCTGCACAGCTTCACTGGAGCAGTGTCTATGCAGATCCTTTGCCCGTTTTTAAATTGGGTTATTTGTCTTTTTATTCCCCTTGAGACTCCTGAAAGCGCCAGTTCTTCTACCCAGGACAACACATAGAAGAGCTCAGGCTGGGCCACTCGGGTTCGGGAGCCGGACTCTGGGGCTGACCCAGGACGGACTGAGGAGGGGAACTTGGGACAGGAGCAGCTCCGGGCCGGCAGCGCGCCCTCCCTCCTGACTCACAGTGACGCTGCTCCCATTTTCATAATTTAAGAAACACACTACATCATTACCTGTTTTTAAAGAGTTAATAGTTATCTGAATAGTCACATTCTTCTTAGATAACTACTACAGCAAAAACATGAATTTTACAAATTAGAGTTCCCCAAAGATTTTAACGGTGATTAAAAACGTAATCGGTTAAACTCTTCCCAAGGCAAACTTGATGAAATTATAAGCCAAATTAAAATACCTCTCAGCTACAAGAAAAGATGAAGTACTTCCATTTGCAGCAACATGGATGGACCTTGAGAATATTATGCTGAATGAAATACGTCAATCAGTCAGAAAAAAACGAAGAACCATGTGATTTCACTCACGTGTGGGATATAAAACTCAGACTCACAGACGCAGACAACTGTCTGGTGGTGACCAGCGGGAAGGGGTGGGGGAGTAAAGGGTAAAGGGGGTGAAATGCAGGGTGACGGTGATGACGGGACTGGGCAGTGGGCGCACAGTGCAACAGACAGATAACGAATCGTAGAAATGGACACAGAAAACCGGTATGAGCTTATTAACCAATGCGACTCCAATAAGTGCAATTAAAATGCACCACACTACAAAGGTAAATAAAGAGCGTCAAACACCCTAACAATCTCACACACGTGAATACGTTGCTTGGAAAATTTTCAGTCTGAATCCCCAAAACCCTTTTCTTGCAAAAATGCCTGTTCATGGGTCAAATGTGCTTCTTCACGAACTCTGTTCTTACTTTTTCCCCTTGTTTTCATGTTGCTCCCTGGGGGAGGGAGCCCCCCCGCCTCCCCGGTCCACTGCCCCCCTCATCTGCCCGCTCAGGGGCCAGGAGACTCCCTGCAAAAAATGCATCCATAGAGGTCTTTACTCTTGGACTTCGGACTGGCTGGGGTTTGGCTGCTGGGAGGCATCGGCCTGAGATTGGAGGGTCGGGGGACCCTGAGGTTGGCTCCCTCCCTGCAGGGTCTTCATGAGTTGGCTCTGTCCCTCAACAGAAGGCCAGGACCCTGCACAGACCCCTACTCTCTCCGAGGTGGTGGTTCCCTGCCCCCCAGGCTCGGAGTTAGTAAGGCCCCTGGAGCCTCACGCTGCTGTTCCCTTCCTAGTTGGTTCCCCTGCACCTGCCCACTCGGCTCTGCCAACGGCCCCTCCTTTCCACCCTCCCCGTCTCTCTGTTGCAGGGGCAGTCTCCTCCCTGGGAGGTCCCTGGCAGGCAGGACGACAGTGCTGTTAGCCTGACCCGGCTCATCAGATGACCTTTGCTGGCCAGTTCAGGTGACCAGGTGAGTCAGCAGTTGAGGGCTCAGAAGCAGGGACGGGAGACTTGCGTCTGCACCCAGGGCCCTGCCTGCGCAGACCAGGCTCTTTGCCCTCGTTGGGGGCAGCCCTTGACCTGTTACGTCAGGAGCCGCCCAGGTTATTGGCTCTAAGCGGGCAGTCATGCTTTGATGTTTTGCACCCTTCCTGTTATGACCCTTTGAAACACAATGCTGTTTGCCTGTCTTACCTGGCAGGCAGAGCCTGGTGAAAGGTTGTGTCTCAGGTCAGGTGTGTTTACAGCGCAAGCCCTGTGAGCTGCTGGGCAGCTGCCTGTTTCCAGAACAGGACACAGGTGTGGCTCGGGTTGACATGCAATTACAGTCAATCCCACTGACCAACACCGGACTTTTCTTCCTAGTGGCCACCGAGACCAACAGCGACCAGGCCTCTGTCCCTCCGGGTCTGGCCCTATGCATGCGCAGGCCCTGGGGTGCCCGGGGCTCGCAGGGTGGGCAGCGCAGGCAGGGATTCGGGGCGTCTCTGGGCAGCCCACCTGGGACCGCTGTGAGGGCCTCAGTGGCCCCTCTGTGACGGAAGAGGGCGCAGGAGGAGGAGGCCGCGTTTCTGCAGCGAGGCCTTCACTTTCCCAGGCCTGTCCCGTTCTGAGGGGACAGTGGCTGGGGCTTCCCTGCGTGGAGTTTGCCGCCTGATTTGGTGTCTGAAAAGCTGGTCCATGATAGTCGCTGCCCAACTTACCCCCCGTAGACAGTAAGGAGGTTCCTCTGTTCCAAACCACCGTTCAATAATCAGTCCCAGGCAGTCACTGTTTTCTGGTGAATCAGAATGAGCCTTGATGGTTTCCTGACTCTTGCTTCTTTCCTCTTCCTGAAATATAGCAATTCTTTGTCTATGTTGTCACTTTGTCATTTACGGTGCACCCCGCCCCCCCTGCAATCTCAGCTGCGGTTCTGCAGGGCCTACGAGGGCAAGCACCAGTCGGGCGGCTCTGCCTCTGCCCCGCAGGCACTTCTGGGTCACTCTTCCTGGCATTTCCTCGTCCTGGCTCAGCACCGTGGGCACAGCAGGCTCTGAACCCGTGACCTTCCTTCCAGGCCTGTGGACGACCTAGGGAACCCTGAGCTTGCTAAGTGCTCTTGATCCCTTTAAATAATAGTGAGGAGTGTGGATACACGCAGGCCTCAGGGCTTCATATACATAAAGGAAACCTCCTCTCTCTCTGTTAGTTTGCTGGGGCTGCCTTTGCAGATTCCCACACCTTGGAAGGCTTATTGGGTTGCTCCAATAAGCATTTATTTTCTCACACTTCTAACAGTTGGAATTCAGAAACTGAGGCATCAAAAAGGCCGGTTGAGAGAAACATCAATGCAAGAAAAAAAAAACCCTAAACATCCATTGGCTGCCTCCCGGGGCGGTTAAGGCTTATTTTAAAAGCGTGTTAACCTAGATGCCCAGGGCTGGCTTGCGGCCACGGGAAGCCCTTTACTGAAGAGGTGATAGGCCAGGGGCGAGACAGGCCACCACGTCCCGCCCAGGCAGGGCTTTAGGATCAGGTCCCCCGGTGAGGGGACGTTCCACGGAACCCTTTGTTTTCCTGCCCACAATCCGATGTTATTTCATGTACTTGCCCCATTCCATCTTTCACTGTCTTCAAGATGGGTGTCCTTTTCGTCCCCTTCCATGTCGCTGGTGAGAGAACTCGGGCAGAGAGATGATAGATGGTCCACCGAGGTCGCCCAGCGAGCAGTGACAGAGCCAGAATCAGGATGAGGGCCAGGCGGGGCAGCCCCCCCCCCCCCCCCCCCCCACCCGGGCAGGGCGGCTTCCCCATCCCGGTGAGTGTCTTGAGGCTGCTGTAAGAAAGAGCTGCACTCCGAGGGTCTGAGGGCAGTGGAAGTGGGTTCTCTCGGGTCCCGGAGAGAACCAGGTTGCCCCCCCATCACTACCGCCGAGCCTGAGCCCGGAGCTCTGCCAGGCTGCGCTCTCAGGAGGTGCCAGGAAGGAGCTTGCTCCTGGCCTCCCCGGGTGCCCGAGGCTGCAGGCCTCCCCTGACGGGGGTCGTGCTGTCCTCTTCTGTGTGTGAGCTACCTCCGCCTCTCACACGAGGACACTCGTGAGGGCATCGAGGGTCCGCCCAGATCATCCAGGACCGTGTTTTGTAAGGGGTCCAGGGCATGGGTCCCCTGGTAGTAAGGGACCACCCCAGTCCTGCCTACAGGAGGCATCAGACAGTGCAGAGGTTAAGGCCCACGGCACCGCAGAGGCAGGTGATAGCCCCGCCTTCCCGAAGGGGAGGCCTTGGGAGCTGCGGAACCGCACAGTAACTGTGAGAACACGCAGGGACTCGTGACACAGCAGGGGCACCTGGATGCTGGTGCGTCGCCGGTGACCCTGGCCCTGATTGAAGACAGCAGCTGGAGGAGGGTCAAAGACACTGGGGAGCTGACGGGATGGCTGACGCACCTCAGGAAGGGCCGGGTGGGGGCCTGGGGGAAGTTCCGAGCCGAGCATTTGCATCTGGGTGGGCTGAAGGCCGAGGCAGCCACGGGGTCGGAGGTGGTGTGCCGGGCGCGGCCATGAGGCTTGCCCGCCTGCAGGCCTGCCTGCCGGAGAGGACGGTGGTGGCAGGCAGAGCTGCGGGGGCGCATGCAGTCCCTGAGAGGGGCTCGGAGCTGAGCTGCAACCTGAGCGCTGAGCTGCCCACGCTGTGGGCCGTCGCTGGAATCCGCCTGGTTTGGCAGAGGGAGGCAGGGCTGTGTGTTTTGGGGGTTTTAAGGGAGCAGGACTTAACGGCAGACTTCTGCCCTTATTCTAACCCTGTATGACCCGCACAGGGACAGCCCCTCCCCTTTCTCACCAGTGTCTTGCTTTGGGAGTGGAGCTTCCTGGCAGTGGGCACTCGAACCCCACGCTGTTCCAGAGCACCACTGGTGGGGCTCCGTGACACTTCTGCCTCAGAATCCTGAATTTAATCCTGTCCCCACGGGCCCCTTTTGCAAAGACCACATTCCTGGTTGCATGAATCGGGACCCCCGTATCTTGTAGAGCACCATTGTTCAGCCTGCGCCCTCCCCCCCATGCAGCCCCCCCATCCCTCCTGTGACATAAAACACGCACGAGGCCCTGTGGACGAAGCGGAGAAATGGAGCCCAGTCGTGGCAGCGGTGGGAGGGGCTGAAATCTCAGACTGTAGGAAGGTTCTTTCCAAATGTCTCAGAACAAACCAAGGCCGCCTGCCCCCAGGGCTGAGTCAACAGGAAGAGGCCCGAGGCTCGTTTCAGAGCAGCTGGAACCTTCTAGCCAGGTTACCAGCGGAGACCGCTGCCCCGGGAGGAGCTGAGAAGGTGAGAAACCGCATTGGCAGCAGGAAACACGAAAGACGGCCTTTCCTCTGGCTAGAAGGTGTTTTGTTCGTGGAGAACCAAGAGGAGGCAGAATATTCTGCGGCTCTTCTTGCTTCAGCCTTTGCTGTCAACGAGACCGGTCCAGCAGGGAAGGACAGGCGGGGCGGTCAAAGCGGAGACCACGGCTCTCCTCTCTTCGGTTAGAAGACTCTGCAGACTGGGCCCCGGGGCCAGCCCTGGGCTACCTGGGGGACACGGTGTGGCTGCTGGAGATGCCGGGGGCCAAGGGCAGGTGAAGCTCCAGGGTCAGGGCAGGACCCCGTGGGCCACGGCCCTGCGCAATGGAGTGAGGACAGAGTGGAGTCCCTCGGGTCAAGCAGAAGCGATTCTACTCCCGTTTTAACTAGCCCAGGGACCTCCCTCTGAAACGTCCCTGCCTGTCATCTGATCCCCACCCTCGGATCCCCTCCGGAGGAAGGCGAGCATCCAGACACCTGGCACCCCTTCTCCTGCCTGGAGAGTTTGGGAAACATGAGGTGCCTGACGGTTCAGTCAGGGCCACTGACCTGAGCACAGGAGAGCAAGAGGCTGAAAGATTCCTGGGCAAGCGGAACAGGGAAAGGCAGACACAGAAATGCAACGAGGCCCGGGAGTTTGACAGCACGAGCTTATGTCCTCTGACCACGGACACTTGTGAGTGGGTGGTCGCCCCTCTCCTCCCCGACCAGAGGACACACAGCCTCCCTGGCTGTGCTCCACACGGGGTGGGGGACAGAGAGGCAGCACCACGCACAGGGCAGGAGCTTGGGAAGAGGCCTCCCCCTCCCCTGGCAGCCCCCCCTCCCCTTACACCCGAGAAGCTGCCTGTCCGAGCTCCCCTGGGAACTTCCCTCCCAAATCCCCACGCGTCTCTATATAAACCTGCTTCTGAAAGCTCGAGCTGGGGTGGCTGTGAGGGTTGTAACCCTCCACCTTTGGCTGATCGGCGGCCGGCAGCACCAGCCCCGGACTCGGTTGCCCTCGGGTTTCGACCCTCCTTTCCCTTAGACTGTCAAAGACAAAAAAAAGAGGCAACAGTCAACGCAGCAATATCATCTGGTGATCAGGGATCAAAATTATACATATTTTTTGGGTCAGATCGGCGAAAAGTATGATGTAATTTTTGCTGTGCCACGGCATTTTAGTCCCCAGTTTCTGTGGTGCCACGAGGTGAAAAAGGTTGAAAATCGCTGGTCCAGACCATTTCCAGGTGCCCATTTCCATGCCACCTGACCCCTGACCTCTGACTGTCCTGGCCCCGTGCTAGGCCCGAGAGTGAAGGGACCAGTCTCAAGAACACACTTTTTACTATAAGACCTCTGAACTTTTCTTTGTTCCTCGGAACACTTCTGGGTTTCTTCTGCTTTTCCTTTAGTGGTGTTTCAGGTTTGCAAACCATTAAGACCCTTGAAAGAACATCTTTATCACTTCTGTCTAGAGAAGCCTCTAGACCCTTTCTGAGGACAGCCTAGAGACTAGCTCTGGTTTTCGGGACATTTGCTGGAGCTGGAGACTTGCAGTTGAAAAGCCGCAGGGCCAGCGGCTCCCTCCAGGGAGCACACTGTTGCCTTTCCCCGCCCCCTCCCCCAGGCACCCGGTTTCCTTCCCTCTCTCACCCCCGCCCCCCACAAACCTCCATCCCCTGAGCTCCAAGGGCCAAGGGCCTCTGTCCCTTGTTCCCAGAGCCTGTTTCTCCTCGGGCCCACTTCTTCAACCTCTGTGACTTTCTGAATAAGCCTCTCTCGTAGTTAGGGGGGAAAGGCGGCAGGGAGATTTATGCAACGCAGACGCACTGAGCCCGCTGCGCAGCCGCCCCTCTTCAGGTGCGTGTCCTCTGCCCTTTCCGAGGAGGATCAAGAGCGTGCCTGTCCGGATCCCCAGATTCAATTCTCGGGAGTCCTCCCCTCCCCTCCCCACCTCCTTTGTTTCCTCTGCACAGACCCCCAACCTGCCCCTTATCGTTGCCCCCCACTGTCCCCCAGAGTTCTGGGGGGACGCACAGAAGGCGGATGGGAACTCAAGACCATGAAGGGGCTCCTGACAGCTCAGGCCCAGCTGCAGGGCTGGCAGCAGAAATGATAAGGGAAAGGAACCGACTGAGCAAGGGGTGGCAGAGGGGTAGTATGAGGGCGCAGGCCTTTACCAAGAAACGCTCTGCGCCCCACAGTGAGTGTCAGGGTCCCGGCGGGCTGAGGAGGAGGGGCCTCGAAGGAAATCGGGCAGGTGTCTGTGTGCCCCTGTGTTGTTGTTCCGAGTGCTGAGGCGACAAGGACAAGACGAAAGGACGGTCTTGTCACTCTCGTCCCCGAGACTGTGGGACAGACACCGTGGAAAGGCTGTTGACAAGTGCAGAGCTGCTCTGGGGATCGAGTGCGAGACCCAGCGATTCCAGCTCTGGGTGGACCTGTCCCAGAGAACCGGAAACAGACGTGTGCACAAAAGCCCGTACACGCGTGTTTGCAGCTGCGTTATTCACAGTAATTATAAAGCAAACAGCCGAGCATCTATCAGCAGATGAGGGATAAAGGCAGTGCGGTCTAGCCACGCACAGAACCCCGTGTGGCGATCGACACCAGTGGGGCACCGCTCCTCCACGCTGCAGTGTGGGTGCACTGGAAATCGGGGTGCAGCTGAGAGAGGCCAGACACGGAGGCCCCCTCGCGTGCCACTTCACGCCTATGAAATGTCCAGAAAAGACAACCCCAGGGACACAGAGAGCAGATCCGTGGCCGTCTGGGGGCGGGAGGGGAGCGGGAGGCGGTGAGCGACTGCCCACGGGCGGGGGCCGCTTTCTGGGGTGACGAGATGTTCGGGGACGAGACAGGGATGGCTACTGCGCAGCCTTGGGAACGCACGGACCGCTCCCAGGCTCCGCACTTCAAACGGGCGAACTGTGTGGTGTCTGAACCGCATCTTGGTTCAAGCTGGTTTGGGCTGGTTTTGTGTCAAGGACGCCGGCCTGCCGAGGGGGCTCACGTGAGCTTCCTGTGTTCTTCACACCAGCGCGGTTTCCCTGCTGCCTCCTCCGGGCCACAGACACTTCCTCCAGGCCTGTGGCCCCTTGTTTAAATAACACAAGCAAGTGCAGTTTCTTGTCACTAGAAACCCCCCCATATTTTCTAGCTATGAGTTCTACAGGGAACGCCCGGAAAGCTAGAATAAAAACGGGAAAATACTGACTTTAAAAGCTTTTCTTCCGCAGTACTGGGTCCCTGCTGATCGCTGATCTGCGTCTCTTTCTTCCTCTCCCTTCGGTGAGTGTCTGCCGGTGGGCGCGGGTGCCCTGGCCACCGCGGTCAGAAGCATCCGCCGGTGGGAAGGCGGAGCAGGCACCTCCGCAGAGCGTGATGGAGCATGTGGCGAGGAAGTGACGCACGGGACGATCGGGTTAGAGCCGAATCCACAGCCCAGCCACTGTGGGCCGACTGTCCTCCGTGACCAGACCCCTGGGGCAGTATCTTTTCTACTGAGCGACTCAGTCCGGATGATTGACAAGGCCAAGGGGGGAGGAATGCCGCAGGCCGGGGGCCAGACCCCCTGTGACCGACGGTTGTTTACAACCAATGCTCGTCCCGGTCTGACACTCATCTCTGTGTTGCTGCGGTTCTGGGGTTCTGGCCGTGGCTCCCACAAGCATTTACGCTGCACTTTAAGGAACACAGATAATCATCGGCTTTGTTGTGCTCGTCAAGGACAGTGAGGTCGGTCAAAGGTCACAGCACGAAACTTAAAACAATGAAAAGAAATCTGGGTCGGAGGGACGGAGTTAGTTTTGCTCACGTCTGCTCCATCAGTGACGATGACAATGACGGCTTTCAGGACTAAAGTGAAGTCTGCCATTGAGGGCGTGGTTTCTAACCCGTTTTAGCCCAAAGCGAGACCTGTTAGAAATGGGGAGCAGAATCGAGGGGCCGCGCACTTCTGTGTGGTTCGTGGTGCCCAGCCAGAGCCGGACAACAACTGCAACCCACTGAGACGCAGGGGGGGCAACCTCACAGGGCGTCACTACCCCCTCTCGCGGGCCTTCCTCCTCTCTGTCCCCCGGAGTTTCGTTCCACGGAATCAGCTCGTAAGTCCGCACGTGTCCCGGCTCCCTGAGCTGCACGTGAGCTCAGCAAGCCCTCAGGGCGCTGCTCCATCGTCTGTGAATTCAGGAGATTCCTCTTGGTGCGCGGCACTGTCCGGGGCTGCCTTGGGGGAAGGGGCCACGGCCCGCTGTGGGGGCAGCGTCTGGGGGGCGCAGGGTGCGTGAGCTGCTCAGAGGCCTGGCACAGTGCTGGGCGGGGAAGTGGCGGAGACGGGCGCCGCCGGAGTCGCCGCTGCCCTTCCGGCAGAGGCACGGGGCGAAGGCGCCGTCGGTGCAGGCGGGCTCTTCCACGGGGTCGCGCAGAGAGCCTTCCGAGGACCGGCGGTGAGCACAAGAGACTGTGGCGTGTCCACATGTCCTCGAGGGGAAGTAGAAGCTGCCCCCTGCGTGCCCGGTCCCCCATTTTCGCCCGTCCCTCCACGAAGTCCGGCTGCGTCCTCAGGGAGAACACGGCGAGGCCAGTGGGCAGCATTTCTGCTTCATGTTAACGTCCGTCCTTTGGAGCCCGCAGGCGGCTGCTGCGGGTCCCAGCAGCCCCGGACCCTCATGGTGGCGTGTCCCCAGACGAGAGAGAACCCAGGAGCTCGGCAGGGTGGGTTACCGGGTGAGAGAGAGAGAGCGGGTGAGAGCACTTCTTTGGTCCCCCAGGATTGTAACTGGGGGCTCTTTCAAAAGAACTAATCAACCTCCCAAGCCTTTGGGGGCCTTGGCCGGTCCACAGCCCCCAGTTAGTCCACAGGCCTCGATGGCCCAGCACCGCCCCCCACGCCCCCCGGCAGGCTGGTGCCGCCGCGGGGAAGGAGCAGTACAGCAACGCTGTGGCCCCCGGGTGTGAAACTGCAGCTTCCTGAGGAAGCCAGCAGGCTCCTGCCCCCCCCCCCACCGTGTATGAAGCCCCTTTGCCCCCTTCTTTACGAACAGTTCGCTGACCATCGAAAGTGGCAGTGGGTGGGCCCTGCTGGCTGGTGCCGACAGCAGCGTGGCCCTCAGAAGGCTGGGGAGCAGGCTGCTGCTGGGACTGCTGGCGAGCGGGGGGCTGCTGCTTCCGGCCTCCGGCCTCCGTGTCTGCTCTCCAGCCCGGCTGCCCTCCCCGGGGGGAGCTATAGGAAGCAGGGGCCTGCATCCTGCCCCGGAGAGCGGGAGCTAAGTGGTCCGGGTGAGGCCTGGGCACTGTCATTTCTCTATCCCCCGGGTGGCTGCAGTGGCCTCCGGAGCGGACAGGGTGCCAGGCCAGTTCGGGCCAGGGGCAGGCAGGAGCCCCTCGGGAATGCTCTGAGCTGGCTCCCACAAGGCTGGGACTCCAGAAACTCCCGGAGGAAGAGGAGGGCAGAGAAAGGGGAAGGAGGGAGAAGGGCGAAGGTGGGTGGGGGCAGGGGGAAGAGAGGGAAGAGGGGGAGGAAGAGGGCTGCAGGTGAAGAAGGGGCAGCTGGCCCCTGGCTTCCCTCAAGGGGCCTGTCAACCCAGCAGGACACACGTCTCTGCCCCAGTGCTCAGTGGTGGCCCATAAGAGGACCCGCCGAATGCTTGGCTGGGCTCAGAACTCGGGCTGATTTCTCACAAGCGGGTTTCTTCCCTTTGTCTCGCTTCCTGGCTGCAAAGTGCGCAGCCTCAGCAGCTGGCCGCCCTCATCCTTCTCCGTACAGCTGGGCTCCAGAGACCTGCGGCTGCCTGCAGAGTCTACTGGGGCCTGCAGAGTCTACCGGGGCCCCGGCAGGGCACAGGCCTCAGTGTCTGCCAGGTGTCTGGGACGGAGTCTTTCTGTTACATAGTTTCAGAAGTTCCAGCCCAAGTTTCAACCACAAAGAGTCAGCGAGATGGTAAAGGTCAAGTACTTCTCCTAAAAGCTTGGCACTTGGCGATCACTCACTGTTACCTTTGTCCACAGGATGAAGGAAAAGAAAAGGAGGCGCATGTCTATTCGAGAGGTAGTCACCGCCACAGTTCCACGGTGTGAAAACACAGACCCGACAGCCCCAGGGAGGAGGCCGTGAGTGCCTGAGGTGACCTGGCAAGAAGACAAGTGACAGGGAGTCAGCCAGGGCAGGATTCGGCCCCAAGGCCCTCGCAGCACCCTGCAGGTGCCGTGTGGCGGCCACAGGTCCTCCTGTCCCCTTCCTCCCAGGGAGCCCCTGTAGGGCTGCGAGGGCGGGGGTTGGCCGGTCTCCACACCAGACGGTGCACCCGAGGGCCCGGGGCTCAGGGTCCCCTGCGGTTCGGGGCCAGCACAGCAGGTGTCCCTTCTCGTGCACATCCCCCAGCAGCACCCTGTCTGTCAGACCGCGGTGGAAATGTCACTCGTCGGACAGAAAGACACTGGGCCCAAGTGCTTCAGGAGCTGCAGCAGCCGAACGGGTGTGCAATGCCCACACTGATGTGTTTGTCTGAGACCGAGGCCGGTCACCAGCTCGGAGGACGTTCTGTGCGTGTGAACCTGCCTGGGACTTGAATGGGCATCAGAATGACCACTTGTAAGCATTTGTATGTCCGTTCCAATTTCCCCAGCGTTTTATTTTGAACTTAAATCTGCAGAAAAGTTGATTGTTTAGATGCCCTTCATCGGTGTCACTGTTAATGCTTCGCAGCATCTCCTCCCCCCCACGTAGACATACACCCCCGCCACACACCTACACACATGTGCACACACCCGCACGCACCCGCACACACACGTTAGCGTCTCCCGCATTTCGAGGTGTCTAACACTCTGTAGTGAGCCACAGCTTAAGTGGCAACATTTTCTCCACCTTCCCCAGGGGCTCAAACACAAGGTCACGGTGTGTGTGACAGTCAGATACACCTCAGACCCAAGAGACAAAAGAAGGGTCAGAGTGCGCAGCGCGGCGTGGGGCTCCCTGCCAGCGCTGCCCCGGTGACGGCTGCCCTTACTGAGTCCCGCCTTCCCAGGCTCCGTCAATCAGGTCTGTTTCGAGGCTGTGCCGATAGGTGTGTGTGCGTTTCAGGACTGTCTCACCTTCCCCACGAACTGACACTCTCCATGGCTGTATAACGGTCCTCTCAACTCTAGTGGTGCTTGGTGCCTTAAAATCTAGTTTGTATGATATTAATATAGTAAAAGAAACTTTCTTGGTTAGAATTGGCCCGGTACATCCTTTACCCTCTTTTCCAATTTTTCTGTAGTCTTATGTTTTCTGTGGGTCTTCTAAAGACAGCTCAAGAGTCACTATTAATTTGTCAAGTACAGTCTGACAATATTGTCTTTTACTGGACCATTGAATCTACTCACTTTCGGATTTATTTCTATCACATTACTTGACCCTTTCTGTTAGTTCTGCCTTTCTTTTTTCAAAAGCGCTGTCTTTCCTCCGGCCCCGTTGGAGGAATCTCTTGGCGGAGAACTCTGTCGCAGTCCACCTTTCGTTTCTCAGCCCCGGCCACGCTGGCATTTGGACCCAGACAATTCCGGGCCGTGTGTCCCCGGGGGTCTGCCTCGTATGTGCCCGGTGCTTTGGGCATCCGGAGGCCTGCGGTGCCCCTCTAGCGGGGACAGCCAGAGGTGTCTCCAGATGTCATCCAGGGCCCCTGGGTGACACAACAGCCCCTTTCTCCAGCTGAGAACTGCTTCTCCGGGGATGAAGTTATGCTTGAAATTTTCACCTACGTGACGTGTCCAGGTCAAATCTGTACTTTCTCCGAAATGCAGCGGGAACCTGCGGCGCTGGCTCTTCCCTTGTTCCCCTCTCTGAGTGTTAGTTGCTGTTTTGCAGACCCAGAACATACCGTATTTTGCCGTGTATAATGTGCACCCATGTTTTTGGCTCAAACTTTCAGGAAAAAAGTCTTTAGTTTTTTTTAAAAATTTTAATTCAATTATTTATTTATTTATATTTAGAAACAAAACCGACGATCATATTCCACGGTTTTATTTTGCATATGGATATTGTTATTGCTTTACACTGTTAACACTTTCAATGCACACACATAAATAAGAGAATTAAAAACATTTATATACATACAGGACTTACACTATCCGTGTGTAATGCACATGCATTTTCCCCCCCAAAATTTGGGCAAAGAGCGTGCATGACGCACAGCCAGACACGGCGCCGCTGTCGTTTGGCGCAGCTGGTAGCGATCCGGGTGTACGCGAGACATTCCCAGTTTCTTCCCCACAGTCCTCACGTCTCACCACTTCCGCCTGCGGATGGCTTCCTTCTGCCTAAAATACGTCTTTTGATCTTTACTTAGTCAAGGTCTTTTGAAGTCAAAAGCTCTTAACTTTTGTTTGTCTGAGTCTTTATTTTATCCTTCTTCCTGAAAGGCTTTTTTTTTTTCCTTCAGGATATCCCATTCTAAGTTGACAAAGGTTTGTGATGTACTTGGGCGATGTCCTATCCCTTTTGGCACCTGTCACAGTTTAGGTGCCGTCCAGAGATCTTGCTGTTCTTCCCCTGGTGGCAATCTGCCTTGGGGACCAAGGTTCGCTCTGGTGTGAGTTATTCTGGTTTGCGTGGCTTGGGATAGGCTGGGGTTCCTGAGCTGGTGAACTGGGACCTCTCACCGGCTACCATCCTTTCAAATATTCGCATGCAGGCACACCTCAAACATGCCGTGGGCTCAGTTCCAGACCACTACGATAAAGCAAATATTGCAATCGGGAGAGTCGCAAGAATTTTCTGGATTTCCAGTGCACACTGAAGTTGTGTTCACGCCTTGCTGCAGTCTGTTTCGTGTGCAAGCATCACCGTATTTTGCCACGTATGATGCTGATTTTTTTTTGCCCAAATTTGTGAGAGAACAATGAGGGTGCACATCATACATGGGTGTAATGATTACATTCCATGGGTATAATAATGGGCACAGTCCTGTGCATAATGCACACAGAAACGTGGGTGAGCACTATACACAACAAAATACATTGTGTCTAATAAAACAATGAATCCACCTCAAGGAAAGTTACTTTGTTGCTACAAACAAGGACCGACATCTGTGTGAGTCATAGCTCTTTATGCGGTGGGGCCTTCAGGCCGGAAAACACCCGCAGAACCCGGGACGCACAGTAAACAAGGTACACCAGTACTTCATGTGCCCCGTCCTCCCTCCGCCCTTCCCCAGGGACTCTGGTGGGACATCTGCGAGATCATCTCACTCAGTCACTCGTGGGTCTCCTACCGCGACCTTCATAGTCTCCATCTTTACCTTGCTCTGCGCTGCTCCCTTGGGAATTTTGACTTTGGATTCGCCCTAACAGTGCTGGTGACTTTTACCTGTCACCGTGGCAAGGCCACAGCAACGGAGAGTTTGGCCCATCACCCAGTCTGAGTGTTGCTGTGAGCATTGTTCTAGATGAGACAAACACTGAAGTCTGCAGGCTTTGAGTAAAGCGGACGGCCCTCGGCGCTGTGGGCGGGTGGGCCTGCTCCGATCAGTTGACGGCCCCAAGAGCAGACAGACCGAGGTCTCCCGAGGAGGGGAGGATTTTGCCTCGAGACTGCTGTCGACTCCACTGAAGTGTGGAGGCATTTCTTGCCTGTCAGCCTTCCCTTCCCATGGGGGACTTGCCAGCCCCAGCGGCAGGGCGAGCTGGCTCCCCACAGCGAGGCGAGGTTTTCTCTCTCCACAATCACACCCTCACGCACACACTTTCTTGGTTCAGTCCCTCCGGAGAACTCCGACACAGGCGCTCCTCCTTCGCCCCTGTCGCTTCTCTCTGTCGCTGTGTCTTGTCCTGCTGTGAGGCCCTCCTCTGACTTGTAAATTTCAGTGGCTATACTGTTCGTCCCTCGGGGTCTATTTGCCCCTCCTCCAAAACTGTTTGGTCACTTCTTAGTGTGCAGTAAGTAGATTGTAATTATTGCTCCTAATTATTTTCTCCCTTCCTTGTAGGAGAATTACCCACCCCTCCTGCTGCTACATCCGTGCACTTCTCCCTGGGCATGGACACTCCGAACTGTGTTGACACTGAGTTCTCCATGTCTGGGGCCAGAGAAGCAGAAGTGACTCCATGCCCAAGCTTGGAAAAGCTTCGAGAACTATTGTGGGAGTTGGGTTTCTCTTTTATTTTTAAGGTTTTTTACTCTCCCCTGCCTCCCCCCCCCACCACATTCAGCCCCCCGCCCCCGTTGCCTTTGTCCCTGGGTCCTTTACATATGTTCCTTGACTTGACCCTCCCCCGTCTTCCCCCCGTTAGCCCCCACCCCTCCTCTCTGGTCACTGGCCTGGGACAGTTGTCTTTCTGTCCCTGTGTGGCTCGTCCTTCAGCGTGCATTCAAGAAGGAAGAGGTCACAGAGATTAGGAGAGAACCGTGGCTGGCCTCCAGCCCCTTGTACGATGAGTGAGAAGGAGGCCTTTGTCTTAAAAGCCGATGAGATCAGGTTTCCTGTGTGACCACCGCGACGCTGAAGAGGCAGCCTCTGTGCTCTGCAGACGTGGGAGATGCCGTCTCCGCGGACACACTGGGAGCGCTGTGCGTGGGGGGGGGCCTCTGGCTGTTTCTGGGGCATCTGGAGTACTGAGGGCCCGACTCGGCGTCTGCCGGCTCCCGCTCCGTTTTTGGGCCCTGCAGTTCCCAAACGACTCACCCTGAGGTTTTACTCAGCCACCCAAGTGGAGTGATCTACGGCTGCCGCCTGCTCTTTGGGATGAATTCTCAGAAAAGATCTGTCCCTTCGCTCAGGAAGCGAACCCCAAACCAAAAAGACACGTCCCTTCTAGTGCTGAGCAGGGGTATGCAGCAGGGCGAGGAATGGCCCCAAAGGCACCGGGCGCCTGTGAATGGGACCTTATTTGAAGAAAGGGTCCTTGCAGATGTGATGAAATTAGGGACCCTGAGGAAGGGGATTGTTCGGGATCATCCCGGGTGGGGCCTGGGGGGCGGGGGAGGTGCCCGCGAATGCACCCGCGAGTGTCCTCATCAGAGAGACCGAGGGAGACTGGACACAGGGCAGTCTAGAAACAGAAGCAGTTTCTCCCAGGGCTCAGACCAGCCCCAAACAGGGGAGGGGGCCTGGAAGCCAAAAATACGGCAGTCACACCCTCACAATGTTATCAAAAAGAAGTTAAAAATACTGAGCTGGAACATGAACACAAGGAAGGCCCACAAACCGCTGATCTCCCCCCCATGAGGCTCCATTTATAACATGTTATGTAAAAAAGTGTTTTTCCGATTTGGGGGATGCCTTTGATGAACTGGCGTCACGGAGCCATCTGGCAGACAGGGTGGGACGCCTGTCAAGTTTGTGAGTTAAAGTCACACCGTGAGATTCTGTCTGAGGCAAGCAGCGCTTCATGGGGTGGGTGATGGGTGGGGGCACCGGGGTGGGTGTCTTCAGTGGAGATGTTCACCCTCAGGTCTTTCCATCCCCACGTCCGTCTGTCCATCTGTGCGGAGGAGGAAACCGACCGGCCACAGGCTGGGGACAGTCCGAGGTGGAGTTCAAAGCCCAGGGCCCTTCTGTTCTCCCACCTTCCAGCACCGGGAGCTCCCAGGTGCGGCCGGGCCCCGCCCCACCCTGGCTCCCAGCTAACAGACAGCGGTGGGGGGGGGGGGACTGCGGGACTCCCACTGGGCAAACGCACAGCATCAACAGCTCTCAAGAGCCTTGCCCGGCACCGGACAGCCTGCAAATGCAATGTCAGGAACACACTCAGGGTGGAGAATAAAACTTTAATGGAGGCCGGCGCTGTGCTGGACGTGGACGGGGAGGAAAACAAAGCCCCGGGAACCGAAGCCCGCACTCTGCACAGCGAGTTTCTGGGGTCGCGGGCCGGCCGTCAGTGTGACGTCATGGCACCTGTTTTTACTCCTCACCGTAAGTATGTTCGGTTCTCGCAACTAAAACTGTTCCTTCCTTCAGGCAGTGAGCCTGACAGGCTGTAACGACAGCCTTGGTGGGCGAGGCTTTGCCGGGCAGCTGGTTCCCAGGTGGAGGCCTCTGGCCAAGCGAGCCTTTCAAGACCAGTGCCGGCTGTTCAGACGCGGCCCCGGGTCCCGGGTTCCAGACCGGGCCTGGCTCGGGGCGTCTGGGCCCCCCACCACCGCTGCTCCTATTGCCCTCCGAGGTGGCTGTGAGATGCAGGACCTGCCCCCTCCTCAGGGACTAGGTGGCAGGCGGGTCCCACCCCGACGGCGGCCCGAGGCCACAGACGTCCCCGGCATCCCACCCGCTGCCTTTGGGGAGCTCGGCGACGACGCTCAGTCTGTCGAAGACTTCGCTCTCATCGGGGCACGGGAAGGAGACGAACAGCAGCCTGTTGCGATGCGGCTGGTTCAGAAACTGCGGGAGAAAGGAAGGAAGGAAGGGAGCGCGTTATTCCACTTCCCCACCTCTCGTCCTGGGCTGGCAAAGGCTTCGCGAGGAGCTCCCGCTGAGCACACTGTTTTGAAGAACGCGACAAGAACATATGGGGGTCCTCACAAAGTTAAACCTGCGGTGACCACGAGGCCAGCAATTCCATTTCCGGGGAGCCACCCGGGAGACCTGCAGGCTGGGCCTCAGAGACACTCACACACCTGTGCCCCCCATCTGTCTCCACAACCCGGGGAAAACTGCCTAAGTGTCCAGCGGCAGGCAGACAGACGGACGGACACACAGTGCAGGTCACTCAGCCCTGACAGGGGAGGGGGCTTGGACACCTGCCACCGCACGGGTGGAAATTAGGTGAGATAAGCCGTAAAAGGACAAAACTAGATGAGCTCGCTTGTATGAGCCACCCAGAGTCACCAAACTCAGAGAGACAGAGGCAGCGGGGCAGCTGCCAGGGGTGGAGGAGGACCAGTGGGCAGCTCGCGTCTGCTGGGGACAGTCTCGATGCGGGAGACGAGCATGGTCTGGGGACGGGCGGTGGTGATAGCCGCACAGCAACCACACGCTTATTGCCACCGAACTGTACAGGCAAAGTGTTGGCCAGTAAACTTCATGTTGTGTGGTTCTTCCCACGATTAAAAAACAGCAAGGACAAATTTGCAGGTCATTTTCTAAGTGACCGAAGGGCGGTCAGGCAGCTGTGGCACCAATGCGGCCTGGGCGTCCCTCCTGCAGCAGGCAGGAAGGTGTGTCTTGGAGTCACAAGCAGATTCCCCCGTGCGCCCTCCAGCCAAGCGAGGGGCCCTACTGGGAGCTACCCTGTGTGCCCCCTGGTTTCAGCCCCCCGCCCCCACCCCCAGTCCCGCACAGTCCAGGGTGGCAGCCACAAGCCATGGTGACGACCTGAGACGCAGCTCGTCCGGGCCGACGTGCACCGGGAGAGCACAACACAGGCCACGGCCGGAGACTCGGTGAGAGAGGATGTGTTTCAGCAATTTCTTAAAACACTGATTCCATGTTGAAATGTTTTGGATACATTGGGTTGTATGAAATAGATTGCAATGAACTTCATCTGCTCCTTTCACTTTTTAAAAAAAAATGTGGTTCCAAGGAAATTCAAATCACCGGTGACTCAAATTTTACAGACACCGACCGGCACAGCTTGTCGCCCCCAGTGGCGGGCCGGTCAGGCAGCAGCTGCCGTCTGGGCCTCCTCGTCGGTCCACCTCTCTGGACAGCGAAGGTGCCCACACAGTCCCCGAAACACTCGTGGCTGCGTGGCGCCTGCCTGAGACCCCTGTGGGCCCCCCATGCTCCCAACCGTCACAGCGACACTGAGATGCGCCCTCCCACTGCCGGCTGGTGCGGACTTGCAGAAGCCCCCACCGGGGTGGGGGCTCAAGAAAGGAACCTGCCCAAACCCTCAGACCCAGCAGACTGGAAGAACGGGCTAGGAGCTGCTGTTGATGCTCCCGGGAAATGGGACAGGCGGGAAGAACAGAGGGAGCATGCAGAAGCAGCTGGTGGCCCAAGGCATCCGCGTCGAGGGGACCTCGCTGTTGCTTCTCCCTGCCCCCAGCAAATCTCTTTGGAATCCTTCTCGGGGTCCCGGCTGCATTCTGTGTCAGATGGGGTCGTTTGCAGACGTGAGGAGCCTCGCCTACCTCTGGGCCCCCGGCTCGCCCTGCGCCTTCCCCTGGGTCCTTCTCCAGCAGCCCCATGGTCCAGGCCACAGAGCCTTGCAGCCTTGGAGGTGAGAGGTCACACGGGCGACCCTTCGCTGTGCTGTCTGGCTGCCGATTTGCAGGTCGCCCCACGCCCTTTCCTGCCAGACGGGTCTCTTGGATGGCGAAGCCCCAAGCAAAACCAGCAGGAGAATGGCCTTCCTTCCTCTCGGTTCTCCAAGCACCAAACATCTTCTGCCCGGAGGAAAGGGCCACACCTGTTTGTTTTCTCTGCTGCCAATGGGGTTTCTCACCTTTCATCCTCAGAAGATTCTTGGCTCATTGTGGGGCTTGCAGTCTGGTTGGCATTCTTGCTAGAAAGTTCCAGACACTCTCGTACCCATGCCCAGGGTCACGGGTCCCTGATCCCCATCATGGTACAGGCGCTGGTCACCCAGCTTTTACGAGCATGGGACATGAAGGGCTCCCAGCCCCGTCCAGCCCTAGGACCCGCCCCCCCCAGGAGGCAATGTCTCAGCAGGGGCGTGAGTCCCTCCCGGGGGCAGCCCGTGACAGCGGACCGGCCAGTGTGGGGACGAGGCCTGACAGCAGCGTCACATCCCAACGCTAACAGGGCCGGAGAAGCAGGAAGAGACAAGGCCCTGGTGACACACATTTCAGAGGGTGGGGACTCGCCCCCTGAAGATTCGGGTCCTGCGGGGCAGGGTATGCCGGGTCTTCCTTTCCACGGGGAGGGGCCCTGTGTGGTGTCTCAGCCCGGCCACAGCTAAGGAAGATCCATGCAAGGTGGTGTCTGGGTTCGTGGGTTTGCGGGGGGACAGTGGCACTGGGAGACCAGCGTGTGAGACTGGGCTCCTGAGACCAGTGGCAGCAGGAGCTTGTGCCACTGGCCTCCCTCCTGCAACCCCCCCTGGAAAGGCTGAGCCCTGCAGGAGCTGCTCTGGGGACCCTGTGGTATTGGGGTGGCCTCTGGCAGACATGACCGGACTCCCCGACCTCCTTCAGGAGAGAGGCGCTCATCACCCTCAGGTGCCAGGAGCAGAGCATCTCCCCAGGGGCCTCCTTGCTCATAGCCCTTCCTGGGCGAGGCCCACATCCAGCCCACGGTGAGTGGCTCCCAGACCCTCTGGCCTTAGCTTGGGACATCTCTGAAGGGCCACCCAGCTCCCGGGGTGGGCAGAGGCCGCGGCTAGGACTGCACCCCACCCACCGCTGCCCCTACCATCCTGCTACTCTCCGTTCTTAGAGGGTAGTTCCCAAGGGGGCCCCCCACCACGCCTCCTAGATGCAAGTGTCCATCTTAGCATCTGTGTCCTGGGAAATGAGAGTGAAAGGGGGGCCCCCTCGCGCATCCAGGCTGGAGGGGCAGCCTTGGGAACACACCTCCAGGCCGGCTGGGCACAGGCCCCGGGGGCACAGGCCCAGCAGGCAGATGCACGTCCTCCTCCAGGAAAACACGCCGGCCCGGCCAAGGCGGCCCTGACTCGGGGAGGCGGGGAGCTCCAACCGTCGCGGTTTCCCCTCCACCGGGCTCCCTGCCACCTACCTCCTTCAGATGCTGCGGGAGCCCGTCCCCCCGGGAGAAGATGCGCCTGGTCCTCTTGTAGACGCACCACAGCAGGGCGGAGCACCCCAGCAGCAGCAGGCAGGTGGCGCACACCGAGGCCCCCAGCACGGCGGCCACCACGACCCAGGAGGGGGCTGCTTCTGCAGGGAGAACTTGTGCGTCACCTTCCTGTCCTTAACCTGCCGTGACCTCACACTGTTCTCACCACCTGGGTGCAGGGAGGTCTGAGCCCCCCACCCCTCGACTGGCCGGCAGGCATGGGAGGACCAGGAGCTTCAGACAAGTCCCACCCTCTCTGATCTTCCCCAAAGCTGGCTGCTGGCACAGCTGCTGGCACACTTGCACACTCACACAGAGAATAATGAGCAAGGACTCGGACCCCCGTCCCCACTTGCGGGCAGCACGGAGCCCCGTCGGGTGCAGCCCCCTCTCCCGGGGCCCCAGAGCCCACTGCATGGCTGCGCCGCGTCTGAAAACCACAAGCACGCTAGCCAGGGCCGCGTCCCAACCTCCGCACCCAGACCTGCTCTTCCACGGGCTCCTAGCCGCCCGAGTCCGCCAAGTGCCTGTCCGGGCAAAGTCGAGGCTGCCCAGGGGACTCCCACGTGCCGCTCTGGCTCTGGATGCATGTACCATGGAAAGCGGGGGCTCCTTCCTCTGCGCTCTGAGCTGAGGGTCCCACCGGCACCCAGGAGTGTCTCCTCCTGGATCCAGAGCCAGCCCTTCACCACGTCACCATCACCTGGCCAGTCTCCATCCCCCCGGGGGGCAGCCTGACAGGACAAGCGTGTCAGCGTGGGACACAGATGGCTTCCTTGCACAAACACTGAGCGACCTGTCACTGCCTGTTATTATCTGTCACTCCCCCCCTTCCTTCCTTCCTGACGCCTGTCAGCGACCTACCCTCCAGATGCACTCACTGAACAGATCTGCTTCTGCCGCTTCAGCGGGCGTCTGGCCTCCCCTCTGACAGGATCTGCCCAGGAGGCCGCCGTGGCCCCGCGTGGCCCTGGCTCTGCCCCGGGCCCTCCCCCGCTGCCCTGGCCACCTGCCCTCCCCGTGCCCGACCCCCAAAGCCAGCAGCACCCTCCAGATCAAGCCCCGAGCCTCTGGTGCTGAGTGGGGCAAGGGGGAGCCCTGACCTTCTGGAGCAAGTCACTCAGAGGGACTGCAGGGGACACCTGGCCAGGGGCAGGTATTCTGCTCGCCCACCTCGCTTCCGCATCCTCGGGGAGCGGCCTCCTCCCCTCCCCAGCTCGCACCCTGGCTGAGTTCAGAGGGCCCCGCGCCCCAGGTCCCTGGTGAACTCTTGTTCCATCCACCGAGGTCCAGGGTGGTGCTTCCTAGCCCCCGCTTTCAGTGCAAGAAACATGAGTTTCTTGGTGGATGGGGGTCACGGCCCCCAGTCCGCCCCTCCCGCACAACAGGACTCGCACTCGGGATCTGACGTGCCAGCCCCTCAGGAGGTTCTGGGATCCCACACGCCCACTGTCCTCCTTCCAACGCTTCAACAGTCCTCCCACTTGGCAACACCCCAGCATCACCCCTTATGCACAGACGGGTCACGGGCCACCCTGGCCCTTTGACCAGCCCTGAAGAGCAAGGCCTGGGCGCCTCGCGTCCCCAGCCAGGAAAAACAGAGTCTCAGACGAGGACAGCCCACAGGCACACCTGGTAGATGGTGACAAAATCCAAAGGGCGCTCTTGTGACTGACCCCGAGGGAGAAGAGGGACTAAAGAGAGGGCACTGCTTCACGCAGGCCGAGGGTCGTGGGAGTCCCTTCACCAACACCTTCTCTGCAAAGCTCTTGACCTTGTGGGTTCCAGCCGGCCACGCTGCCGCCGCCCTGCCTCTCCCTTTTGTCCTCAGGGACATCGCGCCCTGGACCACCTGCTGGATCGACCTGCAGGTGGGCACCCGCAGCACGGGCGGCCTGTGCTCTGCCACTTACCGGCCGAGGGACTCTGGGCGGGTCGCCCCCCCCCCCCGCCGAGCCTTCCTGCTCCCTTCTGCTGGAGAGAGGACCCTCACGAGGCTCTCAAGCACACGTGTCATGAGGTTTCAATGAGATAACCGTGTTTAAATAACCCTAAACAGATGTTTGACAAAAGCCAGTCTTCAATGGGTCCTACTTTTCCCTTTTTTTTTTTTTTTTTTTACAAAATGTTTGGTTTTCGTCAGTGAATAGGGGATCACTTCTAGTCCCAAGATATTTGAGAAATTGCTCTGTTTGGTCACACTGTATGGCTCAGGCCGAGTTTCATGACATAGACCTGGGGAATCCCTAAAATGTGACTTCAACACTATCGTCATCAGTGACAGTGGCGGCGTCTAACATGCACTCAGGCCGCGCTCCGTGCTGGGCGCGCTGAGCTCCCACCCCCAGTGTCCAGCAGCACCTCTCCCTCCTCCTGTTTTACAGCTGAGGACGCAGAGGGGCCAGTCAGGACTCGCCTCAGGTCCCGCTGGGTTGGAGTTCACAGCGGGGAAGGACAGCCTCGGGGACAATCGGGCCGTTGTCAAGGCTTTGGGAGAGCAGATGGCAGGTGTTGAAGGGAAAGAGGGATGATTCCAAGGTCAGGGGCTGTAGTGAACTGAGCAGGATGGGGCCCTGGGGCGGGGTGGGGGGGACTCGGTCAAACACAAAGGACTCTGGAGAGGAATACAGCGAGGGCGGAAGACACAGAGAGGGTCTGTGGACACACAGCCTGCAGTGTGCACGCGGAAGGCAGGCGTTTGTTGCCTAAAGGCGCTGCCGAGAGGCTCTGCCAGCTGACGCCACAGAAGGGGGCGCAGGCGGGTCCACTCAGCCACTGACCTTGGACCTCAGCCTGAACTGGGGGTGACGGGAGGCAGGAGGGTGAGCAGAGAGTCCCCTCCAGAGAGACAGCCAAGACCTTTCACTTCCCACGAGGCCTTGCAGTCCCTGCGGCTCTGACCACGCTGCAGGTCGCGCTTGGGACGGGGGAGGCCCCTGGCTCAGGCACATGGTCTGCGTGCTCACGAGGGAAGAGGGCGGAAACCCACAAACAAGGAGACACGTGCGCTACAGCCTGTAAGGCCGAGGCTGATCTGCGGAAAAAATACAAACCTCCCAGAGGGGATCAGTAAGTGGCCATTTGCATACCCGTGAAAGAGGTACAGGTGATAACTAAAAATATCGACATCGGGGCACCAAAAAGAAATCAGCTCCAAGAGCTGCCTGGTGTGGCTCAGTGGACTGAGCACTGGCCTGTGAACTGAGAGGTCAGCAGTTCAGTTCCTGGTCAGGGCACGTGCCTGGGTTTTGGGCCAGGTTCCCGGTAGGGCGTGGGTGACAGGGGCCTGATTGAGGTTCCTCTGGCAGGCCCATGTTCCTCTCCCTCTCTTTCTCCCTCCCTTCCCCTCTACAAATAAATAAATAAATAAATAATCTTCAACAACAGCAAAAACACTTAGAAAAAAGGAAACTTGCTCCAAGTGGCTGCCTTTTCTTTTTTGGACTGAGTTCCTTGTTGGTAACTAAATTATGGCCTGTTATGGGCTGGTTCTGCTAATCCTCCAAAAAGCTGTGGAAAGAGCAACCACGCTAAGCATGCTGGTCCGCAGGGCAGCTTCGCCGAGGGGGAGATGCCGTCCTGGCCAAGCACGCGGTACTGCAGGGCTCTTGTCCCGACAATGACCCTGAAACACGGAGCCCAGGTGCACAACGCTGCACTTGACCCGGGTGTGGGTTTCAGCCCATATTCGCCAAAGTCTTTCACAACCACGTTGAGGACAATGAAACAAGGAAGTTTATATAACCGTGCACCGCATTCAGAAGGACCAGTGAGCAGCTGGCAGGTGTGTCCTGGAACAAGAGCAGCCTGGACGCGCGGGTGAGGGGCCCGAAGCTCCCCCAGCCAATTGGGGGGTGGGGGGGTGGGACAGAGCAAGCTCGGAGGGGAACTAAGCCCAGCGACAGAACCGGCACTCGGGAAGAACTGGCTGCGCTGAAACGAGGCATTGACGCGAACACAGCACCGCGCTTTCCTCGGATCTGCCCGGGGAACACAGCCGGTGAGGTTGGGGCCGGGGCCTCTCTGGAGGGAATTCTGTCACCTTCCCCTGCATCTCTGTGGCACCAGCTCCTTGCTCCTGGAAGTGCCTTGGTAAGCGAAAACAGCCAGGAGAGACAGGCCTGCCCTCACCCTCCCATGGCCTGAGCCGGCTGAGCCTCTGACAAGGCTTCTGTGCAATACAAGGCCTGGGGGTGCAGACGTCTGGCCCTGAGTTTACCACCTTGGCTGCAATCGTGCTGTGTCTACACGAGAATATGCTTTGGGCCCAGGCCTAGGGGGACCTGCCCACCAACCTCCTTTCCTCCCGTTTTCCTTTAGAAATGATAATCCTGGAGCCCTGCCGGTCTCAGCGCTGAGGTCCTGGCACCCACCTCCCAACAGCCCCTGACACCAGCACCTCCTGCTGGAGTGTCCCGGTTCCGGAACCCACCCTTCCCGTCACGTGTCCAAAGGAACTGGAGACAGGCAGCCTTTGCTGGTGGTCCTGGGGGCGGATGGGACTTGGCTCAGGGACCCCGAGAGCACAGGCTGAGCAGGGCGCAGGAGGCCGACCTCAGCGCCCCAGACGGGAGGGAGGCGTCCATTCCCTTCCCGCCAAGAGCGAGTGCGCTGCCTCTGCAGGCGCTGGTGCCCGCCCAGCACAAGGCCGTGGGTCAGGGCCGCCCTGGGCGGGGGTCCCAGCTGGGCGGGCGACGTCTGCGGGGCTGCCGGAGCCTCGCAGGCGCAGAGGCCCAGGGAGCTGCGTGCTGCACCCTAGCGGAGCCACGGGCCGCGCGCCCCGACTCACCGGCACTGGAGGTCTGCTCGCAGACAGGCTCGCTCCACTCCCCGGCCTTGTTCTGATCGAGAAGAAACCCCTGGACGCGCACACAGTATGTCGTCCAGGGCTCCAGGTTTCCCACGACCTCGAAGTCACGCTGACAAGCAACTGTGTGCTGGTGACAAAGACAAGAATAAGGAGGGTTCCTCAGTGAAGGCACATCCTCATTCCCCTCCCCTGGGCATTTTCCAACTGTGCCCTTGACCTCAGGCTGGAAGGAGGAGGATGGAGGAGCCGCGTCCCTGTCTCCCGGCTCGTCTCAGAGGCCCACTCTGAGGGAGGGGCAGGGGCCGACTGTGGCCCTCGCAAACAGCCCCTTCCGAGTATTTCCCAGGTTAAAGGTCATGCAAACCGCCCCACTTCCTTTTTTAAAAAGATACACTAGTTACATACATTGACTCCCCCCTCACCTGACTGGTGTCCTTATGGAAAGAAGAGCTTTGCCACAGACGCACAGGGAGGGCCCCGTGTAAGACGGGGCGATGTTCGCACAAGCCCCGGAGCCGAGACTGCCAGCCCCACTGGGAGCTGAGAGAGGCGCCTGGGACAGAGGTCCCCAGCTTCCGGGGACGGCCCTGCCACACCCTGGTCTCGGCCTCCCGGCCTCCAGAACCTTGAGCCCACATGCTCCGGATCCGGTGGCCCAGTCTGTGGCATTTCGGTGCAGCAGCCCGAGCCACCGACCCCTCTGGTCGGCTACTGTGAGGCCCACTGTCATCCTTCTAAGTCAAGGGCGTGTTTCTGACGCTGGCTGCCTGGGGTCTCCCCCGAATCTCTCCTCCCCTCGGGCACCTGGGCTGCCCTCCTCCAGCGGCCGCCTCACCTGGAGGGCACACACCACACCCGCCCTGGGGGCGAGGGCTCCCTGATTCCATTAATCTGAATAAAAGATATCAGGACTGATGATAGGTTCCTGAATTTGAGAATCCCAAATCGTTTCTGGAGAAATCAAGGGAACTAGGAGCACACGCCACCGTGTCTCCCCTGGTGGGGATGCCCTTACAAAGGAGTCCCAGGTAAAATCCGCTGCAGGAAGAGCACCTTCGGTAGAGAGCACGTGGAGGCGTCGCCGTCGTGACCTCACCCCTACCTGAAGGACTACCTGATAGGAGCTAATGATAGGAGCTAAGGGAAGTAGTCTTTAGGGAAGTAGTTTTCGACCTTAGCTGCTTGCTCAAGCCTAGGGGGAAACTGCACACCCCACCTCGGGCAGATACTCCAGCAAGTTAAGAAGTTAAGAAAAGAACAATGAAGTAATAAGAACTAGTCAAGCGGATAGCCTCCTGGAAGTTTTTTACCCCCTAGCGTGAGCCCGGCTAACTCAGCCGGTAGAGCATGAGCCCCCAGGCCAATGGCGAACCTGAGCACGGGCTGTTCATGCACCTTGCAGGCCAATCATCAGCAAGATCACGAGCCTTAGCTTGAGCTCCTGACCAACGGCTAACGGCCACCTCTCGCTTCTGGAAATCGCTTGCTTGCTCGCTGCTATAAGAACCCTAGTCTGTAAGCGTTTGGCGCGACTCTCATCTGCAGCTATTTTTGGCACGGTGTCCTCGGACGCCCTGAGAGCTCACCCCTGCGCAGGTAAAACTATGATTCAATAAACATCTTTAAACCTCTGAAAGTCTTCGTTCCTTCTCTCGCGAACTTGGGATGCAACACTACCTTCTATGACCATCACACTAGGGGTTCCATGCCAACACGGGAATTTGGGGTGGGGGTCCAAATATTCAGCCCATAGCCCATATGAACCAGTCTTTAGTCACACTGCAGGCACGGCACGTCAAAGGCCCAAAAATGGGACACACAGGTAACCAGAGGCCTGTCCTGTGGGCGTGTTCAAGGTAAGAAGCTGAGCAGACACTCGGAGGCCCTCGGGCCACTGGCGGTGGACTCTGGCCCTTAATCGGAGCCCGCTGCGCACTCCTCCTCCAGCAGGTGAACCCCGTCTTCGTTCTGCGTCTCAGAGCGGAGCAGACGCCGGCATCTGAGGAACGGCCATAAGGAGTGTGATTCTCTGCTGCTCTCTAGACACGCTTTTCCGGGGTCCGAACTACAGGCCGCCCCCTTGATTCTGTGAAGAAGGCAGACACCCCGCATCATGCAGTGGAGCATTTTCTGGGTGGGGGGAGTGAATGTGAGATGTGGGGGGGCTCTGCAGTACACATGTGCAGATTCAGCTGCGTCGTCCTAGGACGGCGCACGGGGGAGACCCTTCCCTCCAAAACGCTTGAGAAGCAGGCGATGAGAACCAACGTTTTGACGTGAGGAGAAAACATAGATGTAACTCAAGGTACATAACACACGTGTGAGTCCATCAGGGCCACAGATGACACTCAGCTCTGACGGGATGAGAGTAAGAACAGGACCTGTCCCGGGAGGAATGAAAATGACCCTCCCACGCCTGCATGAGGACAGAGGCCCCACCTGCCGAGCACGCGCACTGGGCAACGCGCCAAGCTTATTGCTTCACGATGTCATCAAACTCCCAGCAAGCATATGGAGCAGGCCGTCCCCCATTTACTAATGAAGCAGGTTATTAGCCCACTTTGCAGACATGAGGAAGCTGAGGCAGCGTTCCAGCAGGTCTCTGCATTCCCAGCCCCCGTGTTGAAAGGAGTGGTCCCCCGAAGAGGAGGAGAGCAAGGCAGAAAAGTAGCTCCAACAGGTAAAAGGAAACACTGTTCATCAGCATTGGGGGAGGGGCTGCCTGACCATGGATCTGACTCTTGGGGTTGGGGGCTTAGGGTCGCTGCCAGGAAACTGGACTCATTCAGCCGATGACCTAACTCAGCGGATTCCAAGTTCCCCCAGCCACCTGCTGAGTCAGCTCTGCCTTCCTCAGCAACTTCCCTTCTCAGAAAGACAGGCCTGCGTGACAGGCCCAACCCCACCATGAAGTCTGCTGTCTGAGTTCCCTCGGGGCCTGGGAAGCATGAGTCAGGGACACGCACCAGCCTTCAGACTGGGAGCTTCTGGCGCTCAGAAGACGAGGCCTTAGGTCCTCTGGACCTTAAGCTGCCACCACCTTGCAAGACCCTGACTATGTGGCCTCCCCACCCCTTCCCTCCCCGGTCACAGCCTCGGACCAGCCCTGAGCAGAGCACAGGGAGCTACACCTGAGACACACGGGGCGTGGCTCACTCACCTTCTCGTCGGAGCCGTTCTTCCAATACTGCACATTGTAGACCCACGAGTCGTAGAAGTTCCTCATGGTCCAGGTTTCATGCTCCTTCTCAATTCTGGGGGCTGAGAAACGTATGTGGAAAGAATTGGCAACTGCTTCTACGTGTATTCCTGGAGGCCCAATGTCGGCTACAAACACGAGAACAAAGCAACACGGTGATCAGAAATCACATCTCAAAAATGTCAACTGTGCAAACCAATTAGTCTACCGAGGAGCTCTGCCCTTCGACACAGATACAATTGCACTATGCAAGCCGGCAGCACACAGTGCAGGGACGGGCTGTGCACCGGGCTGGAGCGCACGGCCTAGGTGAGGAGCAGGCTGTCCCACCGAGGTCTGTCTCAGTGCCGAGGTGTCTGCACGGTGACCCACCACTGATGTGTTTCCCAGAGGGCACCCCCGTGGCTGAGCAGTGCAGACCTTGCTCATGGCGCTGGCCCCAAGTCTTTCTCACCCCGCGGCATTACAGTTATTACATTTATATTTAACTCCCTTACTTACTGACTATCCTGTCCTGTCTCCCCTGCGAACTTCTCGAAGGCCACACCCCTCTGTTAGAGTCCCTCAGCTCCCTGCACAAGCCCATCCTCCGCTCGGCGGGCACTCGGTGACTTCCCGCTGGCGGGCCAGCCCGCGGGGAAACACGGAGGTGCGAGGAGGACAGCACCAGGTATGGAAAACAAGGGGACTTACTGTCGTCCACCGGACAGAAGATGAGGGTCACCCACTGGGAGTGCTCGTCTGCCTGCTCCGCCCTGACTCTCAAGGTGTGGTTGCCGTACTTGGACAGCCCGGAGAAGTCACACCGAGTCAGGGCAGTGCCGGTGCACACGTCCTGGAATTCCTTGTAACTGCAAAACCAGCGAGAGCAAACCATTAGAGCTGCCACTCGGGGCCCTGGAGCCTGTGTGCCCTGCTGCTGGGGAGGGGTCTGAGCAGGGAAAGGCAATGCAAGTTCTTCGTCACCCACTGTGATGACCAGTATGCACCCTCCATGAGCGTTTTGCAAACTGTGCCCCACAGCACCTTATAATCCTTGAGATGTTTCAGAAATAGGCCGTTCCACGGCCAAGGGATTTGGGGTGAATGTGAAGAGGCGTCTGTCCTCACAACAGAACTTCTCAGACTCTCCCACCCTCATGGGCAAGCGTCTCTCTGGAAGGGGGTGGAGGGATCGGTGCCCTTTATGAAGACAGCTTCCTGCCTTGCTACTGTGTTCTGTGTTCTGAGACGGGGGGAGGAGCACGGTTTGTGCAGTATCGGCAGACACAGGTTAGCCGCCCTGGTCGATTACGATGACTTCGAATAACGTCCTGTAAGTGACCATTGTTGCAATCACTCTGGAAAGATGGGAAACAATTCGTTGAGCTCCGATCCCCAGCCCTGACACCAGCCAAGGAAGGGAGGGAGGGAGGCAGGGACTCGAAGTGGAAGAAGAAAAGGGGAGTCTGGACGTCCACAGCTTCGGGAGGCGTGATTGGCTCCCCCTGGGCCCAGAAGAGCCGGGCTCTTGTCTTGCCAACAGTGAGGACTTTGTCTGACTGGTTCCCCAGTACAACTTCCGTCACCATGCCACAGCCCTTGTGGCTAAGCTCAGAGGTGACGAGGAAGGCGCTGATAAAAACACTGACGGCAAACACTGTGGAGCAGCTGGTGACAGGCATGGCGCTGCAGGTTCTATCAGTGTCATTCCCTGATTTTGCAGATGACACACAGACGTGGATGACCTAAGACGCTCGTCCAACCGAGCTCAGGTCGGCCTGACTGCAGAGTCCGCGGCTCCACGCATCACACACGATGCCTGACCGGGTTCTCAGTGAAACCTGGGACAAGCTCTTGGGAACAGCAGGGAGAGCCGAGTGGGCTCACGGCAGTTCGCCACCTGATTCTTCCCCTTACCACACCACGAGCATCGTGCTGATCAAGCAGCCCCGTGGCCACCTCACGTCCCACCATCTGGGAAATCCAGGGCCCGGGCCCCTGAGTGGGTTTTCCCCTGGGGACTCCTCCTTCACGCAAAGAAATGCGCCTATTGGCTGGAACACAGAACTTCTGAAGCTGCCCTACATAACATCTCTCTTACTAGGTAGTTTTATCGCATTCAAAATATTTCCCTCCCAGACTTCCACCAAGATGGAGGCGTAGGTGGAAACGCTTTACCTCCTCACACAACCAATTTTAAAAACAACAAAGTTTTAACAACAATAAATGCAGCCACCCACAGAAAATTGAACAATACGGAGTCCGAAAACAACTCCGCTCAGCTAAACCAGTGAGAGGGGCGGAGCCAGCAGTGGAGCGGGTGGGGCGAAAAAGATCCCCCAACCCAGGCAGCGAGCAGGCAGCCAAGGGCACGGATCCCAGGTGCAGGGTAGCTACGGGCGAACCCAGGGAAGGCGCAGGGCAGCTGGCTGTCTGCGGTCATGCATTTGCGCACAGATAAACCAGCAAAGAGATGAGCATTGAGAAAGACCCTGCAGGCGCGGGGTGGCGGGCTGACAGCGGTCGCACATTTGCTCGCAGATAAACAGGAGAAGGCGAGCAGTGAGGACAGCCATTGTTCCCTTTCTGACCCTGCCCCCACATACAGCATCACAAACCAGCAACCTGGGTGGCCCCGCCCTAGTGAACACCTAAGGCTCCTCTCCTCCAATGCAAAGGTCCGAACAGATCAAAACATGGATCAAGAAGAACTGAGTCCCAGAGCCAATAAATCTAAGCAATCAAGAAATTGCCAACCTATCAGAGGCACAGTTCAAAACACTGGTGATGAGGATGCTCACAGAACTGGTTGATTTTAGCCACAAATTAGAGGAACATATGGAGGCTAAACTAATTGAAATGAAAGGAAATGCACAGGAAAGCAATAGTGATGGGAAGGAAACTGGGAATCAAATCAAGGGAGCGGACCAGAAGGAAGGAAAAAATGACCAAACAGAAAAATATGAAGAAACAAGAATTCAAAAAAAATGAGGAGAGGCTTAGGAACCTCCAGGACATCTTTAAATGCCCCAACATCCGAATTATAGGGGTACCAGAAGGGGAACAGGAACAGCCACGAGTGGAAACCTTATTTGAACAAATAATAAAGGAGAACTTCCCCATTCTGGCAAAGGAAATAGACTTCCAAGAAATCCAGGAAGCTCAGAGAGTCCCAAAGAAGTTGGACCCAAGAAGGAACATACCAAAGCACATCATCATTACATTAGCCAAGATTAAAATGAAGGAGAGAATCCTAGAAGCAGCAAGAGATAAGGGGACAGTCACCTACAAAGGAATTTCCATCAGACTGTCAGCAGATTTCTCAAGAGACCTTACAGGCAAGAAGGGGCTGGAAAGAAATATTCCAAGTGATGAAAGGCAAGGACCTATACACAAGATTGCTCTAACCAGCAAAGCTTTCATTTAGAATGGAAGGGCAGATAAAGTGCTTCTCAAATAATATCAAATTCAAGGAGTTCATCATCACCAAGCCCTTATTATATGAAATGTTAAAGGGACTTACCTAAGAAAAAGAAGATAAAAAAGATGAACAGTGAAAGGACAGCAAACTCACAGTTACTAAGAACCACACCTAAAACAAAAGCAAACTAAAAGGACAGCTAGATCAGGAGCAGAACCATAGAAATGAAGATCACATGGAGGGTTAGCAACAGGGGAGTGGGAGAAGGAGAAGGGGGGAGAAGGTACAGAGAATAAGTAGCATAGACCGTAGATAGAAAATAGATAGGGAGAGGGCAGAATAGCAGGGGAAATATAGAATCTAAAAAACTTGAGACACGTGGACATAAACTAAAGGGGGGTAATGGTGGGGGAGGGGGTGTGTAGGGTGGGGGGTAATGAAGGGGCGAACAGAACAAATGTAATGGTATAATCAATAAAATAAAATAAATATAAAAAACATTTCCCTCCCTATTACATAGGTAATACACCCATTCCCCATATTTACATTTAATGTTTTGTAGATGTTTCCATATCGAAACCATGAATACAGCCTGGCCGGTGTGGCTCCAGGGGTTGGAGCATCGCCCTGTAAACTCACAGGTCGTAGGTTCAATTCCTGCGCAGGTTCAGTCCAGGGCACATGCCTGGACTGAGGGTGTGGTCCCCAGTCAGGGAGCCTATGAGACAACCAGTCGATGTTTCTCTCACTTTGACGGTTCTCTCCCTCCCTTTCCCTCTAAAATCAATAAGCACCTCCTCAGGTGAGGATTAGCACAGATAAACAAACATCTGTTTATAAAACCACGCGTTCATGCTCTGAGCCGCCTCTCCTCTGGCACCCCTGCCCCAGGCGACCACTCAGGCGTGATTCGGAGCAGAGCTGCAGCAGGGCCACAGAGGACTAATCAGAGTTTTCTCGAACAAACTTCTTCCCCAAGGACACCCCCAGCACAGTCTGTTGTTCTGGGCACTTCCACACCGAGGAGACCGGGAAGTCGCTGGAAAGTCTCACGTCCAAAACAAACCCTCTACCACCAGTGCAAGGGACAGAACACCCAAAATAAGCCCCAGGGGGGAGACGGAGGGAGGGGCCTGGGATCGCTATGGCCAGGCGACTGAGGGGAGAGGACGGGGCAGTGTTACAAGAGCAGTCAGTGCTGGAAATGGGGCAGGAGAAGACCCCACCGCAGGATGGCGCCCCCTCAGGCCCGGGGCAGGTGCCCAGAAGCAGACGGGGGCCGGGGGCCGTAGACGAGGCGAGAGGGTTGTGTCAGCGCCACCCGAGTACGCGAATGGCTGCGCGGCGGCAGAGACCACCCGCGCTCGCAGGAAACCCGCAGGGGACTCCCACGAGGTGGGAGGTGGGGAGCAGGGAGGTGGGAGGTGGTGAACCTCGAAAACGGGTGGATCTGGGTGTGGGTTATTAGGACGTGCTTTGTATCGTGCTCGGAATGATCTGGAACTAAACCGTTAAAAACAAAAGCCAACGGGACAAGCTCGCCCATCTCTCCACGTCTCCTCGGACTCCGGGGGCCTTGGCTGCGGCTGTGAAGTGACAGCTGCGCCTGGGGTGAAGGGACTCCGGGCCCCATGCTCCTCCCGCCCCACCGCAGGGACTGCCTGCCTCTGCCTGTGAGTCACACCGGAAGCAGGTGGCCTGCTGCCGTTTGCACCTGGCATAAAGGTGTGTCACCTGCAGTCCAGCCTATGGCGTGCGGTGGCAGGCTGCCAGCTGCCGGCCAGCACAGAGAGACACCATCAGGCAGGACAGGCCCCGGGAAGTCCGGGCACCATGGTGGTGACCGTCTTTGACCCTCACTCTCCCTCTTTTCATGAGTCCCCAGTGTTTTCAGAAAACAGAGCTTTCCCCTTATGTTCAACTTCAGGACACAGGCAGGGCGGCGCTGGGCGCCCAGAGCACGGGGGTGAACCTTTCGCTGTCGGAGGGGCTGGGGGTACGCGGGTCGCTCTGACTGGGCCTCCATTTCCTCGGACGGCTTCCTCCCGCGAGTGGCTGACTTCCGGCAACACCCTCTAATAACGGGGCCTGGTACCAGCGACAATTTTCTTGAAAGACATACTGATATGTCTGCTTTGTCCCGGGCCACCACTGCTCGGTGACTTCCACGCCCGAGTGACAAAACGTCCCTATCTGCCGCCGACCCCGTGATCGTCCCGCCACATGCGGGACACATGCCGCTCCTTTGTCACAGGGCAAAGGAAAATCACTCGTCTGCTTCCGGAGAGCACAGTGTTCGCAGCGGTGCCCGGACAGAAAGGAAAAGGGCAGCGCAAGGCTCCCAGGGGCCCGGGCGACAGCCAGCAGACTCCCTCCTGTGGCTCAGCCCAGTGACCAGCCCGGCCGCTGTCCTTGGGCACCTTCCTGCCAAGGACACCCCAGACTCACCTGAAGTACTGAGCCGTGAAAGTCAGATTCCCTTTGGGAAAAGCAGGAGGCTCCCATTCTAGAATGTTCTTGAAGTTAACTGAATTCATTCTGACGTTTTCAGGAGGAGGGACCATTCCTAATGCTGTAAAAAGAAAGGGAAAACATTTGCGACATTTTTCCTCAAAAAGGCCACCCAAGAAAATGACCACACCCAACACTTAATGGGCGTGTGGGTGGGGACAGGAAGGTGTAAGGGTGGGCAGGTGGCTAGCAGACACGTTCCCGGAGGCGTGAACCCTGGGCTTTCGGACACATTTGCTGTGGAGAAGCAGAACTTGACCTCCACTCCTGGCTTGGGCACCTGAGGCCGTCGGGAGGGGGCAGGGAGAGCAAGGGTCCCATCTTAGCCACGTCACGTTGAGGGTGATCGTGAGCCATGGCAGGGACAGCAGGGTGACAGGGCCTCAGGCACCGCGGGCAGATCTGGGCTGGAGATGGAAACCACGTTCAGAAGTGTTAGTAGAAAAGGTCAGACACGTGCAGAGAGGGACAAGGACGACAAACCGTCGCCGGCCCAGCATCGCTCCACCAGCGGAGACGGGGGGTCTGAGCCACAGGCCCGAGGCTGGGAGCCCGTGCCAGGGGCCGCTGATGTCCCCCAGAGGGTGGTGTAGGGGAAGGTGAGGAGAGGGCCTGGCTGTGCACCTGGCCGAGGTCGGGCTCAGGTGGAAGATCCTGCGTGGAGACAGTGGCTGGAAACACGTGGGGAGCGTGCCTGGCAGCCAGGACGCGTCCATCAGAGAGGACGGAGGGTCCGTGGCCGTCTGCACCGGGGCAGGTGGTTGGGAGCAGGGCGGGGCCGAGGGTCCTTACGACTTCCCTCCCATTCACTCTTAGATCTGTCGATTTCTGCCTCGCTCAGAAACCTAGTCTTTCCCCCAGATCACCAGCCACCCCCGGGGCTGCAGAGGACAGCAGCCTGGACCTCACTGATGGTCACGAGGTCAGGACGTCTGCAGGCTGAAGAGAACCTACATCTTCTGCCACTTGGGCCTATGTCACGTGCCGGCTCCTGAGCCCTAAGGTGGAATGACCCACCTCCCCTCCGGCTACTCTCCCAGGAGGCCAGATAGAGAGACACGGGGACAGACCTCAGGGCTGATGACTCGTCACCCTGACCTCACCTCCAACAACCAGCTCCCGGCACGACCCTCAACCCCTAACCCCCAGTGGCTTGTGACTTTGCCCTACGGAATCTGCCACCTGCTTGCCACTGGGGAGCTGGGGCTTCTGTTCTCCCGTGGCGCCATTTGTGATCAAATAGGCAGTATCTCCCCTGCAGTTCTGGGGTCTGGTGTGTGGCTCTGCCTGCGGGGAGGACAAACACCTTCCGTTCTCTCGCAGTGGCAGGAAAGGACTCCCTGGATTTGGAACTCGGAAGCCACAGAGCTTGGAGTCGAGGCGGGAGAATTCAGATGTTGGTGTGCTGAGTGCTGAGTGGGAGGCCCTGGTGGCCTACTGAACACTGGTTCCTTCCAGGGGGCCCACGGGTCCGCTCAGGGGTGGCCCTCAGGGTCTTCGCTGAGCGACGTCGCACTCCCCTCGGGTTCCCAAGCGCGTCTGTCAAGACGCCCCAGCGGACTCGGGGCCCTGGGCAGGTGGCCAGCCCTGCAGAGGACGAGCCCACGCCCCGGGACCGCCCGGCCCAGACCCTTGGTCGCAGGGCCTTACCTGACACCAGGAGGCAGCTGCCTAGCCAGCTCCGGAGGCTGCGCGCCATGCCCGCGCAGGGAGCCCCGAGGGCGCGGGAGGCAGTGGGCATAGGTCCCCGAGTCCCCTTGGTGCCGCGACACTGTGGCCGGCCCAGCGCCATAGCGCTTCCGGGAGCTGGAGGGGCGTGGCCCCCAGGTTCCACTTTCGTCCCCGCCCGGTGTCCGGGCTGGGTGGGCGGGGCCGCGGAGGAGGACCGGAACCTCGCCCCGCCCTGCGCGGTCCCGGAGAACACCGGGGGCGAAACAGGTCGCCGAACCGCAGCGCGCCGGCCCGCACGCGCTCTGAAAGGGGCCCTGGAGCTCGACCCCGAGGCGCCACCTGGCCGGTGACGTGGTGGCGGCGGCGTCTCCCGTCTCAGTTGGCCTGTGCCCTGCGCCCCCGCCTCGCCCACCAGCTGGCTTTAAAGCACTTTCGGAACGTCTGCGGTTCCCCCTTCCCCTCCCGGGACCAACGGCACAGACCCAAGTCATTGACCTGGCAAGGACTGTTTCTGTCCCAGGACTGCAGGGAATTTCCTCTTTTTGAACTTCCCCAGCGGGGAGACTGTAAACCCCAGACAGGGGAAGCGCCGGGGCCGCGGGGGGCAGGAGCCCGGGACTGTCCACGGGCGCGCGCTCGGCTAGGCGGTTTGCGCAACGGCAGAGGGGCCGGCAGACCCCAATCCGCCGTGCGCGCTCGCCGAGGAGAAGCAGCTCCCAGTGCGTCCCGGGTCTGTATGAGAAAGTGCGCGGAGTGTCCTTTCTCAACCTCCGACCGTTACACAGAATTTAAAAACACGCCCGTACGCACGCTGCGGTAAAAGATCACTCCGGAAATCTTTCAAAATACCACAGCTGCCCCGGAGCGCAGAGAGAACTGGGCGACTCGCACGAGTTAGTCCCTTTCCTAAGAATCGGAATTGCGTTAGAAGGACGCTCCCGGTCGCACCACGACCTCTGTGCTACTTTAGAGCGATTATAAAAAGAACCGACTCAAAGTCCTTGAACTAGGACTCATGTAGTTTTTGTTTCCCCCCTTTGAATGGACCCAGAAAAAGGTCTGAGAACCCTGCTCCTGGGGTGAGGGGCCCGAGCGAGGGTCCCATACCCTTCGTTCACCCCTTGGAACCTCCTTGCGGCACCTCCACCGGAGTCCCGTGTATTTCCTAATAGTTCTCCCAGTACCGTGGGGTCTTGGAGATTCCCTGGCCCAGTCTGCTCCTTTCACGAGTAGACACAGACTCCCAGAAGCTAAGCCACGGGCTCAGGGTCACGCCGTGGGATGGACTTAGGGGAATGGGTCCTGTCCTGCGCTGGGTGCTACCGATATTCCGGGTGCCCCCCTGCACCCCACCCCCCTTCTCAGGAACTGGAGGCACGCACATTCAGGATATTGGGCCTCAGTGCACGTAGCGCTCCTTAGACTCATCCAGGCGGCCTCTGGGAACGTCAGGTCTTACTTCTTCTGACAACCTTGAAGCACCTTTGCATTTCTCATCTCGTTTGCTCTTCAAAAAATCTTAAAGTATGGCACAAAGGTCCTCTCCCGCACGCCTCCCGCACGCCCATGTTGGCTTCCTGTGGCACCTGCCTGTTCCCAGAGAGATTTGTGTGTGGGTGTGTCTCCCTCACTCAGACTAATGGGCTGTTTCGGGTTCCAGAGCGCTCGAGACTGAACAGGGCCTCTGGGAGGAGCCCGACTCCTGGTGTAACCGTGTGAAGGTCCCACCATCTCCCACCACAAAAGCCAACACTCGAGAGGCAGGTGCTGATACAAAGGGAAGGGGTTTATTTTCAGGTGCCAGCCTTCTGGAAGATGGGGACTCAGGTCTCAGAGCCCATCCCCCCTCTCAGCACAGGCAGAGGGTTTGTAAGGAGGGAGAGGGGACGGAACAGAGACCGGGGAAGGGGGTTGCGAAGTTCTCTGCATGCAGAACAGCACCGTCCAGTCCAATAAGGCAGGTGACGGTCCCTTGTGTGTCACCCTGGCTTCACGTCATTCTGGCCCCAAGGCTGAAGGTCAGCAAGTCTCCTGGAGCTGGGATGCCCGAAGGTCTTTGAAGTCAGTTCCACAGACTTTTCTACAAACACACTGCTCATCTACAAGCCACATACTCGGCAGAGTCAGCACCTACGGGAACAACGTCAGAATGGCAGGGTGGGTCACAGTCCCCTGTCACAGTTTCCCACTGTTACACTGACCGGACCTGCCTCACTTCACCCGGGCATATGCCCTCCCACCTCTTGTTTGAACATGTGGTAGACACTGCCCAGCTTGCTCCCACTGTGGACCCTCTGTCTTCCTTTTCTCTCCCCACAGCCACCCTGGGCCGCCCCAGAAAAGCCCAAGAACCTTATTCCTTTGGGAGACAGAGGCAGAAGCATGAACACTGGACAGAGCATTTTCCCTTCGAAACCTGTCACCTTGAACAGGTAAAAAGTGCATACCACAACACATGGTTTCCGCCGCCCCTTCCCCCACCCCAGGAATGGCACGAGTGATGTCACGAGGAAGAGGGGGGCGCTCTGTCCCAGAGAACACCTGCTGACCACAGGAGCAGCGAGGGCACCAGGGTACAGGTAGACATCAGTTAATTCAGTGTTTGGGGATTCATCTCATTAAATAACCATCCCCGATGTTGACATCAGCGTTAACGTCAACATCCGACTCAGAAGTGTCACTTCCATCAGAAGGAGCATCTTCAAGCCACTGGCCCTCCCCAGGGTGGCTGGGGACGGGCAGCTGGGAGCCTTGTGCACTGGCCACTGGAAGGCTTGTCCCCGTTTCGTTGGGGTCCTCTGGGTCGACTGTCTCTTCTGCAGGAGAGGGCACTCGGGGGACCTCTGTGTCACTGTCCTCCAGGACCCTCACAAACACAGAGTTCAAGTCCACGTTGAAGAAATTCCTGTCTGCAGAGCTCTCGACAGAGACGCTGTCCTCCTCGAACTCGGGGCCTGCGGGTGGAGTCCTCTGCCCCTTGGAGGCCCCGCCGGCACACTGGGAGCACCAGGGCCTGGGCTCCGGCGGCGCCATCAGCGACAGGGTCTCGGGTTCGGACAACTCGTCCTCCTGGACATCGGGGCTGCTGTAGTCCTCCAGGGGGGCCGAGGAGCCGGACACCGGACACACGGGCCTGACGGCCAGCCTATGCATGGTGTAACCCCCTGCGCTGGCTTGGACCACGGTCTCATCACCGTCACTCTCATCGTCATAGTTGTAATCCCACACTTTCTTCTTTCTGTTGATGTTGATGACTTCCAACACAGCCATGGCTTCCAAGGGCGGCAGCTCAGGGAACGCCCAGGTCGACAGGTTTTGGAACTTCTTTGAGAGGGAGGGAGGGAGGGAGGAAGAGAGAGAGAGAGCCTATCAGTTGTGTTTGTCCTTCATCTTCCAACATCATAAAGCTGACGGAGATGGACCCCTCAGGGGGGAGGCCGGGGCGGTGGCGGCAACGATGGGAGCTAAGGGTTCCAGAGTGTTCGCGGTGGGCGGGTTCTGTGCAGAGTGCCGACACGGTCCTTTCGCCCTCACGGCCACGCTGGGACACAGGCGTCCTAGTCTCGCTCCCAGTCCGCAGGTGAGGAAGGAAGCCGACAGGTAAGAAGCCAGCCCAGAGGAGCCTGGCTTTCGAGCCAGGCAGCAGCATGAGGTCCAGACCCCGTTCTGGCCCAGCCCGCCCGCCAGGCCCGCCCTCCCTCCGCCCTTCCTGTTGTGCTCATTCAGGCTGCACAGCTGGCCGTTCTGGAGGGTGTCAGGGAACTGCGGGTTTGGAGAGACTGCGGGGAGCCGACTGCGTGGGGCTGGGGGGGGTCAAAGCCCCCTGGACTGACCTCCAAAGGGAAGACAGAGACTGGGAGCACGCTCTTCCAGCCCCTGGGAGAAAGCACTCCTGGGACAGAGGTGGGGGGGGCTGAGAACACAGGCGGACCGAGCTTCCCTGTCTCCGGGTGACGGTCCCTGCGGGGTGTGCTCCGCACCCTGCTGGTCTCCGCCTGCCCGCCGCCTGCCTGCCGCCTGCCTGGGCCACTCCATTCCACGGACTGGCTCCTCCTTGCTCTCTACCCAGACCCAGCCTTGGGGAGGGGCAGTCTCTTCTGTCGGGGTGTTCATCTTTTTTCCTATGGATTCGTGGAGCTCTTACACAGTCCGAATGCTACTCGTTTGTCCATTATTGTAATGTGTATCTCCCCCCAGGCTGTGGTTTCATCATTTTACTCTGCTTAAGATGCCATCTGAGAAAAGGAAATTCTTAATTTTAATGTACAAAGATGTATCCCTGTTCCTCCCTCATGGTTTTTGCTTTTTGTGTCTGAGAATCTCCTGATCCCAAAGCCACAAAGAACCCCCTACACTGACTGCCTCCTGAAACAGTCACGGTTTTGCCTTTTGCACGACGGAGTGGATGAGACCCGGCACAGAGTGTCCCGTCCACATGCCCTAAGGCACAGCCCCATGCCAAGTTCAAATCCCAGGGGCAGTTAAAAATCTCCAAAAGTACAAATACCGACCCAACCAACAATCCTCCCCCAACTCGCCTGACCCAGTAAAAACAATAAGAAAGAGAAGAATACAATTACCTTATTTTTTTACTATAAGATGCACCCTCCTAATTTGGGAGGAAAATTGGGGGTGCCTTATAGTCCGAATGTAGCTTTACATTTACATTGGTGAAATACTATGTTATTGATGTTATTAAATATTATACCACATTTTTTGCTTCAAAATTTTTTTCCTGTTTTCCTCCTCTAAAACCTGGGTGCATCTTATGGTTCAGAAAACATGGCGTATCAGCTCTGGAGGGACATTTACATATGCAGCTGTTAGAAAACTAGAGGAGGTGAGTCAGTTTAAACACAGAAAAATTAGAGATTTCTGAATGAAAAGCTGCATAACTAACTGTAGAAAGAAAGCAACGGGGCAGGGAAGTGACGGACGAGGGACAAGACGGGAGGGCGCTTTAGGGACACGTGCAGGCGCGGCTGAGGGAGGCCCGGACAGGCACTCGGGGCCCCCGGCAGCACGCAGCAGAGTGAAGACAGAAAGGCTGGTTTCGCTGACAGTGACAGTCAGGCACACGAGAGCAGGCGCAGGGCACCGTCCCACAGGCGGAAGGGACGATGGCGGTGGGAGCGGCGAGGCAGCGTCAGCCGGGCCCTGTAGCAGCGGTGACCCTGACCGGTCACCGCCGGCGTCACCAATGACCGCCTTATCTTTTTACAAGGTAAGTCCACTCGGTGTGCACCCCACCAGGGTCATCTGAAAGGGAAAGACAACCTGTGCAAAAACGGTCACGGCATTAGTCTCAACAGCCAAAAAATAAAGAAAGTAAAGGAAAAGAATGAGAAAGCAATCGATTCAAAGCCGCAGAGTGGGGAATGACCGAGGGGAGGGTGATGCGTTCACACCCACGGGCCCGGCGGGCACCGCAGGACCCCGCAGAGACGCAGAAGAGGAAGGTGAAGCTCAGAACCCCGTTCACGCGACGGACAGGGAGCCGGTGTGCGCAGCGCCTGGGTGCGCTCATAGACGGGGTTTTCTGCTGTGCAAATACCCAAGTAGAGACCAAACATTCTTCAGTTAAAGTACAAGGTAAAGACAGAAGTGAAGAAAACCCCACGTACCAGCACTTTGGGGGGTACGCTCCGTAAGCAGATGTAGCCGACCCGTCTCAGCATCGCCAGGGCGCCCACGAACACCACCACTATCATGACCACGGCGATCAGGGCTCCCATGCCGGCTGGTTCCGGCGACCCTGCTGATGAAGAGTTAAATGTCTGTGTCCGAGCAGAGCCAGCAGACGGCCGGAGGGGCACACGTGCCACGAAAGCAGCAATAGGTGAAGAAACTATTGTTAGGTTGTTGGACACAAAAATGGAAATACATAGGAATCCAAGGGCACCTTTTCTTACAGTGATAAAAATGAGATTTAGTTTTTATAATGATGTTCCATGCAGGCTGTGCAGTATGGAGCCCACGAGCCACCTGTGGCTACTTAGATCTAATTGATCAAAACTGAAGACACCTCGCAGTGCCCGAGTCCCTTCTGCCCTCCGCCACGGAAGTCAGTGCTCGAGAGGCAGGGGCCGACGGAAAGGAAAGGGGTCTATTTGCAGGTGTTGGCCACTGGGAGGATGGGGACTCGGGTCTCAGAGCCATCCCCCCTCTCAGCGCAGGCAGAGGGTCTGTAAGGAGGGAGAGGGGAAGGAACAAAGAGACCAGGGGAGGGGCTTGCAAAGCTCTCTACGCACAGATCAGCACCGTCCAGTCCAATAAGGCAGGTGACAGTCCCGTGTGTGTCACCCTGCTTTAGTCACCTGGCTTCACGTCATTCTAAATGCACAGCTGAAGGTCAGCAACTCTCTGGACATCTAAAGGGATGTGTAAAGGTCAGGGTCCGTCAGTTTGGAAGTTAGTTCCCAGGATTCTTCTCCCAACATGCCGCGTATCTACAGGTTACATCTCGGTCAGCGTCGGACTTGCAGAAGCAAAGTCAGAAGAACAGCAGGGCAGCGGCAACGCTCCACTGTTATACGACCAGCCCCACGCCAAAGCCCACGCGTCACTCGGAGTGGGCCACGGGGTCTGTCTGGACATCCCCAGTCGGACCTTGGTCACGCCAGGACCCCAAACCCAGGCTCTGCTCCCTACTCACAGTAGGGCAGAGAGTCTTTGCCCTACTGTGAGTTCCCACCTAGAATCTCATCCAACTTCCTTTTGGAAAGAAAATTCCAACATTCTGCATGAAAATAACTTGACTTCCTAAATCAGACTGGACTGAGAAGAAATCGGCAGTTACGTAAGGATGGTGACCAGGGACAAATTCTGAGCTGTCCTAAATAAAGTGACAACAGGCCAGGAAGTGGTAGAAAACTGAAGTGATCTGCTGACGGCCGTGGGCGACTCCGAGACTCCCCGTCCCGAACTTCTGCTGAGACTCGGGATCGACTCCCAGGTGGTTGTCTAAGAAAACCCATCAGCTGACCACCAGTTCGAGCTCAGAGCTCAGGTGTGCACGGAGCTGCCCACAGCCCGGCAGGAAGGCGCGGACCTCCCTCGGGACTGCGCCCCGCCCCCTGCTCCCCGCTGTGTGGCCAGCGCTTCCCAAAGACCTCCCTCCCTGCCCAGACTCGCTGTGGAAGAGCCCGCCAGTCCCAGGGCGGTGGACATGCGTCTTCTCCATCCACCCTGGCTGCTGGTGGCTTGCACTGGGTGTCCCGAGGTAGGGAACAGATGTGCATGACAGTGGGGAATGTAGCCCAGCCCCTGATTCGGAAAACCGACGGGGAGCGAGTCGACACACGGGACCGCACTCACAAATCGGCTCTCCCGTGGGAGTCAGGTCTGCATTGTACCTGGGCTGCTATGAGGCTTGCTTTTCGCTAACATTTCCTCACCCTGAATTGAGGCAGGAAATGCTTACTGCATATCTTTAAAGGAACTTCCTAAAATCTGTGCTGAACCTCCCAGTATGGAGTGTAACCAGTTCAACCACTTTTCCATTTGCATCTGCAACATCCTTTTTCTTTGGAGTAATTAGCCACATTCTTTCCTTTGTTATCTGTAAAAGGTAACCACCTAAAGCAAACCTGTGCACAGTAAATGAGGACCATCCTCCATGTCACGTACCCAGAACAGCAATAAAAGCCTGTCCAGGCGGGGGTCGGGGCCATGCTGTCCCCTTTTCTCCACGGGACTTCTGCAGTCGTGTGTTTGTTCGTTGCAGCCACAACACACGGACCCCCGGGCTGGAGTCCGTGTCACCCTAGGACTAGGGCTCCATAAAGCCTTGCTTTCAGAAAACGCTTTAGGCTTCAAGGGTTTTTTTTAGTAGGAACTAATTTAGTTTACAGAGGGACCTTTACTCTCATTAATGTAACTACGGCCTCAGGCCAAATGGGTTCGGGGAGAGAAAAGGCAATTGGGCTCTCCTAATGGCCGAGGGGGTCGGGGTCGACCTCCTCCGAGGAGTGAGAAAGGGCGGTGAGGACAGCGGCAAGTGCACCAGCCCCCTGGGTTCCGGGGGCCCTGTCTAGGGCCTCCTGACACCAGCTGGAACCTCCTGGTTCTCTTTCTCTGAGTCTGTGAAACAGGACAAATCTCTGCCTCTAGGGTGGCTGTGAAGACTGTTAAAAACAAGAGCCAACAGAGTCACTTTTACTGAGCCACTGCCACCAAACCACCACTTTAGTAACTGACTGACTGCAGCCTTGTGCTCGGTCCCAGGCGTCTCCTGGCCACACTAGGGGGGCAGGGGCTGCCTGAGAAGACGCCACCCCCACCCCACCCCCACCGGGGAAGGGCAGGGGTCCTCGCCCCAGTACCCGCTCTTCTGACACCTCGGTCCCGTCTTCTTCCTGCCTGTGAAACCATCCCACTTAGGACAAGTCACAGGAGCGCCTTCTAGTCGCTGGATGGGATGACACCCGATTCATGAATCGCTTCGGAAAGCCAAGTGATCGTCCCATTTGGCTGGTTGAATTTTGTTCTGCAACATCATCGACTTGAGGTTTTATTAGTGTGACACTGTGGTTTTGATAAGAAACACACACGTGGGCTGTGACCCAGTATCTTGTGGAGGACCCTACAAGCCGGAGCCAAGGTGTCTTCCGTAGTTCACAAGCCCCTTCCGACGACCACCACCACCACGGAGCTGATGAAAATGACTTTTGCAAAGCTCCAAGGAGGGGAGGGGCCGGTTGCCAGGGGAACCAACCCTGTGATGAGAGGGTTGGAACCTCTAGCCCCCACCTCCAGGGAGGTGCTGGAGGTTGAATTGATCAACAACGAATGGCCAAGGATTGCCTTGGTCCCGCCTCCGTGATGAAGCCTCCCCCATACTCCTCCATGATGGGGTTCAGAGAGCTTGGGGTGAACACAGCAAACGCAGGGAGGGTGGTTCACCACACAGGGCTGGAAGCTCCAAGCCCCTCCCCACGCCAAGCCCCAGGGGTCTCTACCACCTGGCCGCTCCTGAGTTGTATCCTTTTATAAAAACCAGGAATCTAGTTAGTAAACTGGTTTTCTGAGTCCTGTGAGCCTTTCTAGCAAATCATCGAACCTGAGGAGGACTCTGGGAACCTTTGATGTATAGGCGGTCAGTCTGACGCCCCAGTGACACCACGGACTGTGACTGGCATTTGACGTGGCCGGGGGAGGAGGGAATGAAGGGCGGTCTCGTGGGACTGAGCCTTTCACCTGTGGGGTGTATCACTGTGTCCAGGTATTGGGTTGGCCAGACAGTCCACTTGTTTTTCCTTAAAACAAGACACATTTTTCATTTTCACTGATAACTTTACTGATTTGGATATTTTCAATATGTTGGCCATCTCCTGCTACTGGCTTCCAGAGGGAGAGGCCGGGGTGCTGCTGGACACCTTCCAATGCAGCAAAAAATTACTTTTAAATAAGTTTTTTTAAATGCATGACAATATGACAGCTGTCACAATACAATGTAACCAAGTTGTTTCGAATGGACTCACAGACGACTAGGCACTACTAGAGCCATCATATGAAAAAAAGCAAACAGTGCCAGGACTGACTCAGCCTGGGGGGCGAGGGGCTGTGCTCAGAGGACTGCTTGGTGCAGGGAGGGGTGGGGCCGAGCACTCGGAGAAGGGAGGTGTTCTGTGAGTGCAGAGGAAAATGTCTTTTCTCATCGATTGGCTATGTAATTCCGTTTGCAAGCTCCTGATGTAACAACAACAATAATAAGAGTAACACAGGTGGCCCTCGTTCCCGGTTCTTGGCACAGGACCTCCAACCCCTTGGAATGTCCTGAGTAACACGGGACGCAAGTGGCTGTGGGGCCGCTGTGCTGACGAGGCGGCTGAAGGGACGGGGCTGGTCCTCAGGGAAAACACGGTGTGATGAGGGGGTTGACGCCCTGACCTCCGCGGGGAGGGAAGGGGCTGGAGATGAGTCAGTCACCGATGGCCAATGATGTAATCAATCACATCCGCACACCGAAACCAAATAAAAATGCAGGACGGCAAGGCTCGGAGGTCTCCGGGTCACCGGACCCCAGTGCCGGGAGGGGTGCACGCTGACTCTGAGGGGACGGAACTCCTGCGCTTTGGACCCTTCCAGACCTGGAACCTCTCCCCCGGCTGGTCCCCTCTGCCCATTCTGTATGTCAGAAATCTCAGTCCAGTGCTTTCCCCGGCTCCATGAGGCACTGCAGGGAATGATGAAATCTGAAGGGATGCCGGGAACCTGAGAATTTGTGGCTGGGTTGGACAGAAGTTTGGGGACCCTGGGGGCCGAGGAGTTGAGACTGGCCTCTGTTGTCGGGGGAGTCTCACGGGACTGAGCCCTTCTGCACGGACGCCTGGGACCCTCCTGGGGCGCTAGGACTGGTGTTAGGACACACCTGTGGGCGTTGGCTCCGGTTTATGCCTTTGGATGAGCCACTGGCCCGAAGAACCTGTGCAGTTTCGGGTCGGCCCACATTTAGGTGGCATTATGGAAGTAACAAGCCAAAGGGTGAAGACGCTTTTCCCTTGAACATTGGTCTGGGCATCCCTCGACCCCGGGGAACCCCGGAGAGTGAGGCCACGCCAGGCACCCTTGAGTGTAGCCCACCAGGGAGTCGCACCCCCTGGCAGCCTCCTGACCCTCCTCGTCTTCCTGTATTTCCCTCTCCAGGCTGCAGAGGGACTGTCTCTGGGGCTAGGAAATCCCAAAAGGCTTCTTTGGGGGAGAGATTCACGGCTTTTTACTTTTGGCCACACAGTTGGAGACCTAGTGACTTTCGGAGCCTGACTGTTCTCACTGCCAAGTTCTCCGTGCAGAGGACGGCGTGGGGGTCACACTGTGCAGAGATCCGATGCCTTTGAAACGTGAGGGCTATCAGCGTCATTGACCTCGGCCACACAGGCGAGTCCCCTTTCATCTGAGTTATGGCCAGCCTTCCCGAGAGCCAGGCTGGACCACCCAACGGCACCCAGCCCACCCTGTGACACTGGCCACCAGCGCTGCACCTGCCCCCGTGTCCCCGCCTCCTGCTGCACGTGGCTTGAAGAACACCCCAGCTAAGGGCACGCAGAGCTGGATTTGCCCCCAGTGCCCTGGAATGAAAGCCATTATGCTGCAGGAGGATTCTGACCTTAAAAGGCAGATATCGAATACCCCTGTGGTGTGGCAACACAGCAGTGACGCGCCACTTAGTGGGGACTGGTCACCGGAAGGCCCCTCCACCCAGTGCTGCCCGACATTCCGATTCTTTTCTGTGAATAGGGTTTCCCTCGGAGTAAAAGCAAAGCACGAGGCTTGACAACTGTCCTACCTGATCGCCGCGCAGGCTGAAGGTGGGTGCACTTCAGGGGGGACCTGATTACATTGTGCATGTTCCTGGGGCTGAAGTAAACAGACACACAGTAGGTCGTGTTTGGAATTAACCTGTCGAGGATGTAAGTGAAATTCCCTTTGGTGTCTTCATTTATCTTCAGTTTATGCTGTAAAAAAAATAAGCAAAATGATCAGTAAGACCTGGACTAGAATTACACTTAGAGGCAGGCCCCAAGACTATCTGTGGGGGCTTGTCTTCAAATCTTGAAAAGCGACAGAAAGATCAGAAGTTTGGCAAGAAGTATTTATAAGTCACTTGGAGCAAGCATTTTACCATAAAACTTCATGCACGTACGTACATCTTTAAACTGTGAAATCTCATTTTGCAAATAACAAGAAAAAATCCCAAAGGGGAACAAAGGTCTCTTTGAGGTCATTTTTGCAAGCCTATCCTATCTTGCAATAAGATTATCTTATTTTATCAAAGGTATGTATCTACTTTACATTTCAGAATGTGCTTTTCATTAATATGAGCTCCCTGGTCTATCAAAATAGTCTGCAAAGTAGACATTATTCCCATTCTCCAGATGAGCAAACTGGCTCAGAGTGGTCAAGCAACTTCCCCAAGGCCACACAGCTTGTCAGCGGCAGAGCTGAGGCTGACGTCTGGTTCCCGCCTTCTCCCTTGAGACCCCTGCCGCTTCCTTCCCAGTAGCTCTGCTCCATTTTGGGAACAGAGAGATGTTAGGAAGGTTCTTTTGTATAATGACTTAGAGTTCTCGGAGTACATTCTTCGTTAATTTATAAAAATTAGGATTTCTAGCAGTTCTCATACAGCCTTCTGCAGTAATGTTTTTCTGCAAGTCTTTATTCAAAAGAAGGAAGAATTATTTAAAGAGAAACCAACGCACTGCACTAAAAGCTCATGCATGGTAATAAGCGACAAGGAAGAAGAAGGGGACAGAGGCCAACTGGAGCCACAGCGAGAGGGCTGGTGCCTCGCAGCGGACCCTGTTGGAGGGTCACCAAGGGTCACAACCTGTGGGCTCCGTCCCTGGGGCACCACTGTCTGCAGTGCCTGCCCCGCCCATTCACCGCAGCAACTCCGCCTCCGCCTCCTCCTGGCCCCCCATCCCACCGGGGACTTGGACGCTCAGCGCCTGGTCCCAGCCAAGGCCAAGCCCTTCTCATGCTCACGAAGTCTCACCCACTCTCCTCTGGGACGTTGCTCCAGCCACCCCCCTGGAATGTTCCGTGGCATACAGATGTGCTATCACTTCCCCCCATCACAAAACGCCTCCTCCCCACCCCACTTTCCGCTCCAGCTGCCACCACGCCGCTCTTCTTCCTTTCCAGAACTCCTGGGACGCGTTAACTTTCCTCGGCTGCCTCCGCTTTCTCTCCTCCTTCCCATTCTTGTGCCCAGGATTCGGCCAAAGCCCCCACTTCCCAGTCACCCTTACTTCCAGGTTCCTGAAGCTAACAGTCAATGCCAAGTCCTCTTCCGACTTGTCCCGTTTATAGCATTTGACTCTCTAGATCATTCTGTCCTTCTGGAACTTTCTTCTCTCTGCCTCAAGGATATCACTCTCCTTCTTCGTCACCTTTGTCCTTTCCTCCGCATCTGCCCCTGGGACCCCCCTCCTCTCTGCAGGACCCCTCCCAGGCGACCTCGCCTGGGCTCAGGACACTCCATACACTCCAGGGAGCCCGCAGCCCCAGGACGTCTCTCTAGCTGGCAGCTCCACCCCGAACTCCAGACACACTCTTTCCACGCCAGCCGGTCACCGGGCTTCCGTTCCCCGAGGACAACTCACACTCGCACCTCCAGCCACAGATCGGCACTTTCAGCTCGACACGGGGCAGCTCCGCAGGCCCTTCAATTCGACACGGCCCAAAACTCCGTTTGTTCTCTGCACTGTGCTTATGGCTCTGTTGCCAATGACGACGGCATCCGTGTTCTTCAGATACCGAAGGCCCAAAACCTGCGAACCAGCTATGGGGCCCCTTCAGCCTCAACCGCCAATGCACTGTGGAGTCTCTGCACCCTTCGCCACGGCGCACTCGCCTTCCCTCCAGTAACCCTGTTCCGGCACTGCCGCGCCTCTCAGGAGCCTGATCCTGCCTACGACTCCCTCCGTGCCCGCGCACCAGCGGGGTCCGCCCCCAGCAGGGCGCATGCCTGGGCTGTGGGTTTAACTCCCAGCTGGGGTGCACGTCACACGCAGGTGACTCAGGTTTCTGTTTATCTCTCCCCCTTCCTCTCTCTAAAATCGATAAACGTATTCTCAGGTGAGGATATTAAAAACAGAAACAAACCTCCAGTAAGAATATCTAGACATTAGCTACAGAGTCCGAAATCAGTTTGTAGAAACCCCTGTGCCACGTAGGCTGGCAGCCAGAGCGCAGGCTCTCCGCTGTGCCTACTTGGCGTGGTCACTCCCCGCAGACCCCCGCAGACCCCCGCAGACCGGCCGGCTCCTCCGCGGCTGGGCCTGGACCTCGGCCGACTTGCCCGGCACCCAGCCGCCGGCCGCCCCCCACTGCCTCAGCATCGCGACCATCTCTCCTGCCCAGAAAACACTTTTCCACTTTACCTTCTGCCAGGTGTGAAATTCCGAAGTCACTTCCTTCCTTCCTTCCCAGCTCCCGCCCCTGGAGCAGCTCACACGCACGTGACTCAAACACTGTATCACAGAGCACCTATTTGTTTACATCTGGCTCCCAAACTTGGCCCTAAATGTTGGACAGATACACCTGAATTTTGCCGTGTGTAAGGTACACCCACTTTTTGTGTGCCTTATACATGGGATTATCATACCCACAGTAGATGAACATTGCCCCTATGTATAAGGCACATCCTTATTTTTCCCTCAAAAATTTGGGCAAAAAAGTGTGCATTTTACACGGCAAAATAATCCTCTGTGCCGGGCACAGCACCAGTAATACGAAAGGCGCTCTAATCAGTAGCCGATTTGCAGGAAACGCCAGCCAAAGGGTAACTTCACAGAGTCCCACCAGCTGGCACTGAGGCTTCTGCTCTGGCTCTTCCTGTGAGATGCCAGAGTCGGGCGTCCAAACCAACTGGCGGTCCCTGAAGCATCCATAAGCTCCCCACTCCGGGTGAGGGAAGGGAAAGGCGCAGGGGGCAGTGGGAGGCTGGGCCAAGGGCTCCTTAGGTCCACTCCCCCCGCCCAGGCCAAGGGGCTGTATCTTTCTCAAGTGCCGCCCATTCTGGGAAGATGCCCTGTCTGCCTTCCTGCGGTCCCCTGGCCAGCATCCGCGTGCCTGGGCGGGGGGGGGGGGGGGGGGCCTGCTGGTTGTGGCTTGGGTGTCTCCTCCTCCTCCTCCTCCATCGCCCTGTGGTCTCTTCTTGGTGCTGCAGCGGGGACACCCCTAGAAAGCCTTCGGTCCCCCAGGGGCCCGCATCTCACTCCACATCCGGCCCCCCGACCTCCCTCCTTCTACTCATCTTGGTCACTGCGCCCCAGCTCCCGCTGTTTCTCAGCCCCCAACCACGCTGGCCTCAGGGCCTCTGATGTCCTGCACCCTCTGCCTGAAGCGCCTGTCCCTGACAGCCAGGGGGCCCAGGCTCTGTGACCGACACAGGGTGACACAAACGTCAGCTGCCATCTCGGCAGGCCCACCCACCGCCCAGCACTGCCTACCCGTTCCCATTCACGCCAGTGTCCTGAGTGGACAACTCGAGAACACACCGTGTGAGATCCAGGTCTTTCCCATACCGGGACCACCCGAGGTTACAGACATTCAGTTAACGGCCTCGGGGGAGTGGAGGGAAGAGAACCACCGGAGAAGAGCCCCCCCCCTCCGAGTGCAGGAGGGCGGGGTGGGGGGGAGAGAGACGGAGGTTCTGTGCGTTGCTGTGCCGTCCGTGTGGAAGGAAAGCCCGCCCGGCACGCCGCCGTCTGCCTACCTTCCCCATGAGCCCTGCACAGGGTTTGCTCTTTGAAAGGCAACTGTGCAGCCGGCTAAGTCAACACAGTTCCATGGTGAATGGGCCCCGGAGAACAGTTTCCTGGAATTGGGCCATACTGACCCACGCCCTGTAGATCTAATTGTTATTACAAATACCTTTTTAAAAAAGGGAGAAGAGTCAAATGTGCCCACTCAGAGCGGTTTCTGGCCACTTACCTTCTTCACAATCCCCTCTAACCGCTCCTCAATGACGACTGGGAAGTGCTGCCACAGTCCTTGCCCCTCGGGCAGGGCCGGGGGGAACGCCAGGGTCACATCAATGTGGTCCATAAAACCAGCCACCTCAAACTCCGGTGGCTCCAGGTACACTGTCAGGGGAACAGGGTCGGAGACACAGATCACGTCAGCTGCCACTGCTGCCGTTGTCCTGACGTGGCCCTGCGTCGGTCCAGACGCCCCTCTGCCCACGGTCCTCCCGGAAGCATGGGTTTTGCTTATTTATTGGGGAGCGCGATTTTATTTCTTACTTTTTTCCAATTGGTGAAAAATGGGGACCAACAAAAGTGATTGGCATAATATCACAAGCAAGGGAGGGCAGATTTTGGAAGGAAGGCTGCACTTTCCCAGTTTTAAGGCTACATTCTAAATACAAAACTAAAAATGACTTCTTTCCACATTACAATAATAATATATACCTGAGGCAGGGGGCAGTGTAGGAAGAACTCTGAGCTGCTGTTACTGCCAGCGTCTGGCATCCTGGTTGCCAGGAAACGCCTTTTACCAATTAGGCTGATTAAACAGTAAACTGAGGCAGGGAGGAGGAAGGAGACGTGTCTCACATGCTAACTCAGCAGTCCTGAGTTCAATAACATTGCAGGGTGTTCCAACACCACAAGAAACACTGTGTTAGCAAGAAAGGGAAGTCCTTTGAAATTCTATGTAGCGTTTCCACTGTCTGGGGGAAAAAGACTTGAAACTGTGCTTTCCTCCCAAGGCCTGAAATGCGGGAGAGGGTCCCCGGCGCCCAAACAAGGAGCCCATAAAACAACCTTGGTTAACTGTCTACCTCTGGTCACTGTCTGTTTTCCGAGGGAGTCCCTGATGCTTACAGAAAGAGCCCATAAATAACTCTGGGAAGTGCCCCAATTTTAATGAACTGCCTCCTGTCACGTATTTGTTTTACAACAAGATGAACCAGTGGGATCTGGAGCAAGGGAAGGATTCGGGCTGACAGGTCCCCACATACACCTGAGTTTGGGTCGTCACGTTCCCCCAGGAAAGCTGGCACCGCATTTAACCGTCAATTAATATGTAACTTTTCCCCTTCCTATCCTGCCAACTATATGACTCCTCAGAACAAAGGACTCACTCTCTCTCGGGGACTCAGGAGCTCTTGGCTCTCTGGCCACCCGGCCTCAGGCCACCCAGGGGCTGGCCACCCTGGTCTTCAGCTGCTCTTACTCTGGCAACTCTGCTTTGCCCTGAAACTTTGCCGTCCACCCCTCACTCTACTGAGTCCCGTTCTCTTCCATGGGAACGGGCCACTAATAAACCGACTGCACGCTAACAGCTTTGCTGACTTGTAATTCTTCACGTGCATCAGCAAGAAGAACCAGGTCTCTCCTGCTAACACAGCCGCTGGAGAGATGTCAGGGAGCAGAGAGAAGCCGTCCCCGAATGAGGATAATCGTCCTGTCTCTGCCGTGTGTATGTGTGTGTGTGTGTCTGTGTGTGTGATGTATACAGACAAATGTAAACTGAACTAGTGTGTGCGACAAGTTCACACCCGCCCCCACTGAGCTACAATTAGGCCGTTCTTTGCCTGAGTCGTTTCCCATGGTGGGTGTCTCCACTCATTTCATAAATGTATTAACGCATATTCTCCTACATCAGGGGCTGGTGAGCAACGGCCCGTGGGCTGAGTTTCGGCACAGCTTGGAAATCGAGAACGGTGTTCACTTTTGAAAGGGCTGTGAACAAAGGAAGCCCGTGCGGCACAGCCTGGAGTTGGCATGCACAGTCTACAGTGGCTTCTCTCCGCCCTTCCCAGGACTTCGGCTGCCCCAACGGTCACAGGTTTGCACGGCCGGTTCCCCCCACCAAGAGGCTAAGGAAACGATTTCACTGATTCCCGGTCTGAGTCTGATTTCTCTGAAAAGAATCTGTGTATCAGTGAGTCTTCGTGGAGCTACATCTTTGCTTTTGCCCACGATCTCTCCAGGACAAACTGTGGAAGAGGAACTCGGGATCCCGGCAGGTGTTCTGCGAACACCTTTTGCAGAAAGACTGGGCCAGTACGCTCCCTACATTTCCTCTGAACCTGGGTCTTGACCCATTTTTAATACTTGCCACTCAGAGTCTTGAAAAACGCTATCTCCTTATAACTTTAATAGCCTCTGTTTAGTGACCTGAATACTGTGACCCACAGTGAGTTGTGCTTTTCTTTCTTTTCTAGGTGGACACACACAGAAACAGGCCCAGCGGTCACTGCCGCTCGGCTGAGTGTGCCCCGCCCTGACCAGGAGCTAAAACTGATGCTCTCTCTTGGCCGCAGCTTGCAAATCAGGACACTGGGAAAGTGCTGGAGTCCCACTGAGGGCCACAGATACCAGCCATGCAGCCGTCTCCAGCCGCCGGGAGGAAAAGGGATGCACCGCTCCTGGGCTGCAGACTTCCGGGAGTCTGGGCCCCCCGGGGCACACACATAGCGGCAGCCCCAGGGCAGATGGCTACCTGGGCGCAGTCTGGGGGAGGGGCTGCAGTATTAAGGGAAACATTGGCCCAGAGAGCTGTGGCCACGCAGACACCAGGCCATGTGACTCCGCTCCCTACTTCCTGACCGGCTGGAAAACAGACCGACCAGCAACCTGCCTGAACATCTGCCTTCCACGGGCACTGGCAATTGTCAAAAAGCACAAGGGGACTGTCCCACTTCCTGCATCCGAAAGCCAAGGCTCGGCGGGACAGAGGGACCAGGCCAGGGAGGCAGAACCAGGGCGTGAACCCGGCTCCGACTCGAAAGCACCTTTGCATACCTGCCTGCTGCACGGCAGAGAAATAGCAATGGCCCTGACAGCTGTGTGGGGATGACAGACAGGGACCAACTCACTGTCCAACTCTGGGAAGATGCTGCCGAAACAACGGACCAGCGTGGCATTGCCCCGGGACCCGACCAGCTGCAGTTCGTATATCTCGGACACATCCGTCCACAGGTGCGAGACATCGCAGGACGGGCTCGTGATGTTGGTGCAGTGCTCAATGATCTCCATTTCTCTTCTGTCACTTGGATGGGAAGAGAAACAGTCAAGGGAAAACTCAGGCACTTACGGGATGAGAGTCCACTACGGACCTGGCCCGTTTTCTCCTTCCTCTGTGGCTGTGGTCGGGGGTCACTGTGCCAAGTCGTGGGGCCTGAGCACCCCTTTAAAATGCAACACCTTACCCTGCCCCGCCCACCACTCGCCACCAGCCTCCTTATCTGTATATTTTTATTCAGACTGTTCACCACCACCTGCCGCGTTTCATCTCGGTTTGCTGACCGACGCCCGTGCCCCCCTGCAGGAGGTCTGCACCAGCAGGGTGGGGACTCTGGGTCACGGCTCTCCCCGGGGTGTCGCTGGTGCTCAGTAAACATGGGCTGGATGAGTGGGGGCGCAAACCCTGGGCGTTCACGGTGGAGGCCCTGGATCTCCTTGCCCCTGCAGGACAGTCATGAGCACCACCCCTGCCACCAACACCCCATCTCTCTCCGGCTGAGGACACCACGGCCCTTCCTAGGTCAGCCTGCGCTACACAGCACAACATGGACGTCCGATCTCTTCAGCTTCAGAAAGGCACGTGGGTGATCCACGTGACCCCAAGAGCGGAGAGAAACTTGGGACTTCAGCAGGTACCACTCTGGCTCAGCTGGTTGGAGCACCACCCCATAACCTAAAGGTTGTGGGTTCGATCCCTGGTCTGGGTGCGAGGCAATCAACCTGTGTCATTCTCTTTCTGAAAGCAATGAAAAAAATGTCCTTGGGCAGGGATTAAAAAAAGAACAGACTTCAGGGCACCAAGGAGAAACTCGAAGGCCCCCCCACCTCCGTCTGTCAGTAATAGTAGCGGCTCTAAGGCAGGTAACCGCCGAATAAAAGGTTACCCCAAGGAGCTCCTGGGCCCAACTGCGACGTGTAGGGGTGTTTGTCCCACTTGGGAAGAAGAGGGCCATTTTGTCCTTGGTCCTGGCATCGGCCCCGGGGTGGGAGGGCCAGTGCGGGGAGCCTGAGCCCTGAGCCCTGCCCCCTGCTCCAGCCCCGCCAGGCCCCAGGCCTGAGCCGTGCCCAGTCTGGGCCGGGACATCTTCTCAGGGGCCATTTGTCTCCGAGCAAAGGAAAGGGAATCCGAGCCAATGATCTGGCCACCAGACCTTTGGACTCCTGTCCTCAGAAAATCGCTCACTTTTAAACACTGAGAGGTACCGAATTAGAGAAATAACTGTGAAAACTGTTCACAAGGCTTTGTTTCTGAGGCTCTGAGCTGTAGAAGCCGGCTTTGGTTATAAACATGCTTTGTTAAAAATAGCCTTGAATTGTCAGAAGTGTTCAACCTAATTACAAAAGGACTTGTGTCTTGTCTTTGGAGTTTCAAAGCTCTGAATAAAATACACAACAGGCCAGGGAGCTCCGGCGCTGTGGGACCTCCCGATCCCCACTCCCACACAGTAGGAAGATAACACATTTGGCAAGGGAAACATCAAACTAACCTCAGGTTTGTGTGCCACAATGTATAGCGGGTTGGTGCAACGGAAGGATCTTTTAATTTCCATGATATGATTGGCCGAAAATTTCTTAACACCATGTTAAAATCACAAGCGTCATCTGAGAGTTCTAAAGGGAACAGGAGACAAAGTAAACAAACACGGGAATCCGGAACTGGTGGGGTGCTCTGGGCCACGATCCAGCCCACCTGTTGGGCCTGCAGCCCACAGCCCCCCGCAAAGGAGCCCTCCCCGGAGCCCGGCGTTCTCGGAAACACAGGGAGGAGAGGCGGCTCTCCTGACACGGGAGGTGAACTAACACAATGAGTTAATGGGCCCCAGACGTCAGGGCTGGCCAGCTCCGGGAGCAGGAAGTCAGCACAGTGTGGGCGGAGCCGGAGCTCACCCGGCTCCTCCCTCACTGGCAGGGCTCGCTGACCCACAACACCCAGGTGTCCCAGGCGCCCCAGTCTCTCTGCTCACCTCCCAGCTCCTGGGGCAGCCTGCCCAGCCCTCCTTCCACAGCTCCACCCACCACCAGCCTTTTCTCCTCTGCAGCCCCCTCCCCCCAAACTCACTCCCTGTCCCAGAGGGGAGGGGGAGAATAATGTGTGCCTGAGTGGGCCCTGGTTGGGCGGGTAACCCCACAACAAGGCTGAAGGAGGTGCCACAGAACCATGCTGCAGACCGTGATGTGGAGAAGTGGGGGTACCCAATGCTGACGCGGGGAGGTGGAAGATGTCAGCGAGCCTCTGAGGTCTCATCCCGCCCCCCCCCCCCATGCTCGTCACAGGACTGGGTGCATATTGGACACAGAGTGAAGTTCTGGGCACAGAGTTACACATGTAGGCAAGATGTTTATTTTAAAAAAGTATCTTCCTGCCCTGGCTGGTGTGGCTCAGTGGACTGAGGCTGGCCTGTGAACCAAAAGGTTGCCGGTTTGATTCCCAGTCAGGGCACATGCTTGCAGGCCCGGTCCCCAGTAGGGGGTGCATGAGAGGCAACCACACATTGTTTTCCTCTCTCCCTCCATTACCCTCTCTAAAAATAAATAAATAAAACCAGGAAGGAAGGAAGGAAGGAAGTCAGGAAGGAAGGAAGTCAGGAAGGAAGGAAAGTATCTTCGTTTTTCTGGTAGCAGGTAGTGAATAAGAAGAATGCACTTTAAAGGAAAATTATTTTTGGACCATTTTTGTTTGGCATAATCTGTGTTTCCTCCCTTCTTCTATTAAGAGGTCCAAATGCAATATTATTTTAAGGGGTTTTAAAATGACCTCTAGTGTTCATTTCTTATAATCGTTTCATCAGACAAATACAAAAACCAGAATTGGCTAATTCTGCCTCCTTTTCCAAAGTATCTGAGAAAAAGATTTCAGACAGAATACACAACGGACCTGGGATCGGAAACACCAAATTTCACGCACTTTGGGTGACCCCCCCCTCTCCGCCCCCACGCAGTGCTCTGAACGGTCACCCAGCACCATGACCCTTGCACAGAATCTGGTCAAACCGGGAGAACTCTCTTACCGAGCGAGGGTTGTGAAATACCAAACATGAGGCTGATATAACCTAGGAAGAAGAAAAACGTATTAGGCGAGCAATACTTTCTCTGGGTTCCATTTATAATTGCTGTTTTGAGTCTGGTATTGTTTTACACACGTTACTTTTGAATGAAGACTTCCTGTGCTAAAAAACAAAAAAACCCACTCAAATCGATGCTCTTGGATGGTGGACACAGTATCGGCAGCAGCTGGTCCAGGGAATTTATCCTGAGTGGACCCCAAATGAGACCGGCGTGGGAGCTGACACTAAGGACAAGGGCTGGCTGGTTGAGGAAGTGTTCTGAGAACTAGTCTGTATGGAGAAATTCTCCAAATATGAATAAGCATGTTGCTAGTTAACAGACTTGAAAGGTAGAGTCAGCCAGGGTGTGGGGGAGAAAGGCGGTGGGCACGGCAAGCCCATTTGCATGAGACATGCAAATGAGGCTGCTGCTCGGCTCTCTGGGTGGCGCTGTGAGGGGTGGCAGCCCTGGGAGTTGTGGACGGGCTGCACGGACGGTCCTGCGCGGGATGGGGCGGGGGGGGGGGGAATGTCCCACTCATAACCACGGAGCAGGTGACACAGTGGGGCTGGACGAGAATCAGTAGAAAGGTGGAGAAAAGGCACAAAACGACCACAGGAAACAGTAATGAAGCATTAAGCCAGAGTTCACAGACGGACACCTGAGTCTGGCCATGCTGGTGGGAGAGAAGGGGGCTGGCCTCTTTCCAAATAAGGACGGGTGATTGATTTCCACCCCCTCCCATCAGAATGAGGGCGTGAAGAGAACAGACTCTCCAAATCACAGGGAAGACATTCCCCATCTGTTACTGAACCTTAAGTCATTCTTGTTTATCCGGCTTTCCCACCCTAAAATTAACAGCAGGTCAGAAACCTAGATGGACGCCAAAGCACCAGTACCGACTTCCTGTCCGCATTCCCCTGGCCCTGGGCACTGTGCACGGTGTGTGGGTCTCAGCTGGCTGCTCCCCACAGGGGCTCTCGATGACAATGACTGCACGGGTTTGCTCCCGCGAGAGCTGTGACGAAAAGTAACACTTACCCAGGAGACACAAGGTAAGTGGTCTGACGGCACAGGCGTTGCGGCCCCAGAGCATCCTTGGTATTTGGAGAGTCCTTCCTTCCTTTCACATCTGAAAGGAAATCAGCATCGGGAGATCAAGCCGCTGACATGTCTAATGCAAATGGGCTCAGAATGGACAATGGAGGCAGCGGGAGCATCCTGGTCCCAGCCTCCACACGCCTCCCGGGGGCCAGACTGTTCACCTACTCCCGCCCCCCCCAGCACTTTGGCCGTGAGGGAGGGATTTAAATGTAACGCTTGCGCAGTGAGACAGCCGTCCGGTTCCAAAGCTTTCAACACACAAAATGCAAGTGGTGAAGAGACTTGCCCCCTTTAGAAGAGTATTTGTATCATCATCATCATCATCATTTTTTGGTGAGCCCTTCAGAATACCTTTATGCATAAGCAGAAGCAAACCGACGTTGCTTCTCCTGTTTTTTCGGACAAGGGTTGGCATATATCTGTTCCCTGCGTTTTCCCGAGAAAGGATTGGAAGGCCTTTCTGCGTCGGCACCAAGAGGTGCTGCTGTAGTTGGTCTACACAGTCACGCTGTCCGTCTGACGGACAGGCATCATCAGTCCGAAAGGCAGCTTACTCCAGCTGCTTCTCGCCTTTTCTGCACTGACTTATCTCAGACATGCGCCCTTCTGCACAGGGGCCCGTCTCTGCGAAGGGGAACTTGCCGGAACTGGGACTGCTGGCAGAAGGGCTGATCAGTGAGAGTCCCAGCAGCAGAGTGCGTTTCGAGACAGTCTTTTACCCGATGTGTGAACAGGATGTAGGCGAACCGTAAAAGTGTGACGGGGACTGTTACCCGCCCTGGGCTTGAGGGGCAGCGGGCAGGCGCCCACGCAGGGCTCTGGGAGAAGAGAATCCTGTGGGAGGAGCTGTGACCTAAGCCAGACGGAGCCGAGGGGTCAGTAACTGACCAGCACTGCCTTCCCTCCCTTCCCTTGGGCTCCACGTGGGTGGAACCCAAGCAGAAGTCAGAGAACAAGGATGCTGGTGGCTGTACCCACAGAAGACAGGATGCCAGGGCCAAGTAAAGGGCAGAGACAGTGGGGGCAGGGATGGTGGGGGTAGGTCTGGGGGGCAGACGGAAGGGACCGGGTGCAGAGGAGCTGTGCGTCTGTGATTTTGACGGAAAAGGCTCGGCCCCAGCCTGGGGCTGCCCACAGGGCCTGAGAGCTCTGCCCCTTCCCTGGGTGGTCGGCAAGCTCTGGGGTCTCTAAGAATCAAATTCATACACAAAAAACCGTTCTCCTATTCTGATGGGATGGAGCCTGTCTTCACACCCGTGAGAGCCATTCTCGTTAACCGGCTTGGATCTTTGCCCAGAGTAGCTCTTTTGTTTTCTTCCTGGTTTGCAGGGGGACCTGGCCCTTTGTGATGAGTCATCTCTTTGGTCCCCTTTCCTTGCCACTTGCCCCTTGATTTGCTTACACTGGAGTTTTTCAGCATGCAGAAATTTCTGAGTTTTATTTTTTCACGTCTGAAGGAATTTTCTTTCTTAGAATCTGTATTTTCAGTCTGAAAGTCTTCCTCACTCCAAGGTAAGAAGGGAATTCTTCTCTCCCTCATGGCTCCTGTCTCCGCCCGAACACTGCGGCTCTATGACGCTGGGGTCCTTCTGTCCCCAAGGCTGGGTCAGCCGCCAGCTCCAGATCAAAACGAAACAATGGCCGCTAAAGAGCACAAGACAAACAAGCGGACAAGACCTCTGGCCTATCTTGGGAACAGTGGCGGAATTCGTCATCTGTGACGTCATCGCCATGTCCCTTCTCAGCAGAGGGCTCACGCGGCTGCAGAAGGGCACATGGAGGGGCGAATCCCTTCTACCTGAACATCTGCCCCGGGGCCTGTGCCCCCTCTGTTCTCTCCAATGGCGGCCCCTCTCCGCCTTTGCTCTGCATCTGCAGAACTTCAGCACTTTGGGAACACGCACACACACGCACACACGCACACACACATGCACAAACTACACGATTAGAAGTTCTCTCCTCTCTCCTCCCCTTCTTTGTTCCTGGTGCCTCACGCTCTCACTCCAGTGTCCAGCAGCTGTCTGGTAACGGGTTTTTGCTTGCTTGAAAAATCAAATTTCTCCTCTTGACCCCCTGCCTGAAACTGTTCGTGCAGCTCTTAAATCTCCGCCTGACTACAGAGCTCGGCCTTCCTAGAGGCCAGCCCTCGGCCAGCTCCACTTCGGCCCCAGGCCCTGCACTCGGAGGGGGCTCCCCCCGGCCCTGCTCCGTTCGATGCTCCTCTGTGGCTGATGGGAAATTCTGAACAGTGTTTTCTCTGTACTGGTTTTTTTGTTCATTGAGTCTGATGGGACTATGGAACTGTGAGCCTCGGCTCATCTGGTCTCGCTCCTCCCCTCCCCTTACCCGTCCCCTGCAGGGTGAGGGGCTCACGCGTGACCACTGGCCACTGTGGGTGGCTGCTGGGTTTCACTGTTGGGAGAGCCCCACGTTGCCTGGATGCCTTCCCAGGAGAGTAGAAGCTGCCCCCCTCTGCCCCCCCAGGGGGTGGCTAGTCTGCTGGGGGTGAGATCCGGGTCAGCCCTGATCCCAGACCAGCCAGGCAGCGGCAGAGGGTTAAAGACACGTGGGTGCCGTCAGTCTGCTTCTGGCTGCGATGGCAGACCTGGGGAGCGGAGGGCAGGTCCAGGCCCAAGTGCACGGGTGCTCAGAGTCGCTCCTGGCAGCTGTGCGGGGGCCTGTGTGTGTCCCTGGGCTGGCTGTGTGCCGGGGACCCTCTCTTCCCACGTCTGGCTTCCGTTTGCCTCCTCCAGGAGGCGAGAATTCTCAGAACTAAGCTGGTGGTGCCGTGACTGCTGACCAGGGCGCCCGGCGACTCCCCACCCATGCTGGGCACTCTCCCGTCCGTGGGCAGGTCTGGCTTTGCCCCGTGGAGGGCAGATCGGTAAAAATCGGGCCAATCATCTAGAATTTTGTTTTTTAACTTAATGGAATGACATTAAATGGCAAATTTAAAACGGACAAGCTGAGACACAGAGACTGTGGAAGAAAAAAGAAAAAGCTTCATATTTTAGTATCTTTAGTGATCATTTTCCCCGGGAAATAGCATTTTCTTTTGGCCTCCGGACCATTTTCATTTCATTTCCACAACATTCCTTTCATCCTGCTTTTCCTGGCATTTCCCGCCCCGTCTGCCGGTTGCTCTGCACTGGGGGTGCCCATCATCCTGATGCCTGACGCGCCGTCCTGGCCGCGCTGAGCCCAATCCCGGCCCCTTCCCATCTGCATTCACTGGGCTTCGATCCAGCCTGTCCTCTCTGAAGACATACTCATGCTCAGCAGTATTTCTTCTGTGCCTTCCTCTCATTCCTCCCGTGACCAGGGTCCCATGGTCCTGGGTGTGTTCCCGAGCCTGCCCCATCCCCCTTTTCATCTCCGATTTCAAGTTTCCACCTCCTTGACTCACTGATGGGATTCTCGTTTTTATCAGGTTGGTGCAGGCCCTAAGGCCATTGTGAGAAATTTCTTGCTCTTCCCAGAGTCGCGCTTTCTCCTGAGGACAACCCCTTTTCAAGCACCTCTTTCTTTCACTTTCTTTTCCTCCCCAGGCCACTCCTGTTCACCTGCTGGAACCTGGGCGGCTTTGTCACCTGTCGCTGTGACTCAGCGGAGGGAAACCTTGACCTCTCCGCACAAGTGTGCCTGATGCCCGCTTGTTGGAAGGACCGCTGCTGAGATGGGGGCGAGGGAGCACACGCAGCCCAACGCCTGGACCCCGCCCCTCCAGGGAGGTGTCGTGGGGCGGGCAGGTTCTCTGTGGGGTGGGGGTGGGGGGATGAAGGCTCAGCTACATGGCTCTGGGGCGGGGGTCCTCCCGACCCTGCTGCTGGTTTTTCCAGCTCAGTCGGCCAGCAGACTTTCCTCATCTCCCTGACCTCTGACCTCTGTCAGAAGAGGAAATAGCTAAATGTGCCAAAATTTGTTCTTTTTTGCCTACTCATTAGGGAGCATTTTCAAGATTTTTGTTGACTCACCAGTATAGTATCTAGTGATCAGGTGTACCAAAATTTTTAATATTTAAAAAACCCTCATAATTAAAACAACAACAGCGATGCTCAAGAATACCGCTCCCTTGTCCGGTCTGTAGAGCCCTGGCTGGCGGGGAAAGGAGGTGCCCGCAGCCCCCTGCTGGCTCCGGAGAGGCCGGCGGCGCTGGGCCCTGCTCCGCGTGCCGTGCTCCCTGCGCCCGGCTTTCCATCGGTTTTCTCCTTTCTCCAGCTCTGCGCACCCTCGCTCCAGCCACCCGCTCTCCTAGCCTCACATGTGTCCTTAGTTCTTCCCGAATTGAATGAAACAACTGTTGACAGGAGAGAACTGGTTCTTCTTGCTGATGTGTGTAAAGAATTACAGATCAGCAAATCTAGTAGCATGTAATCAGTTTACTAGTGGCCCGTTCCCAGGGAAGAGAACAGGACTGGGTAGAGTGGGGGTGAAAGGCAGAGTTTCAGGGCAAAGCAGGGAGACATAAGCAAGAGCGGCTGAAGACCAGGGTGGTCAGCCCCCGGGCAGCCGGAGGCCGGGTGGCCAGGGGCCCAGTGGCCAGAGAGCCAAGAGCACCAAGAGCCACTGAGAGAGAGAGAGAGAGAGAGAGAGAGAGAGAGAGTCAGTCCTTTGTTCTGAGTACTCATAGTTGGCGGGATAGGAGGGGGAAAAGTTACACACTGATTAACGGGTGGGTAAATGCGGTGCCAGCTTTCCTGGGGGAATGTGACGACCCAAACTCAGGTGTGTGGGGGAACCTGTCAGCCTGAATCCTTCCCTTGCTCCAGACCCCATTGGTTCATCTTGTTGTAAAACAAATACGTGACAGGAGGCAGTTCATTAAAATTGGGGCACTTTCCAGAGTTATTTATGGGCTCTTTCTGTAATCATCAGGGACTCCTCGGAAAACAGACAGTGACCAGAGGTGGGCAATTAACCGAGGTTGTTTTATGGGCTTTTTCTTTGGGCGCCGGGGACTCTCTCCCACATTCCAGGCCCTGGGATGAAAGCACAGTTTCAAGGCTTTCTCTCCCAGACAGTGGAAATGCTACATAGAATTTCAAGGACTTCCCTTTCTTGCTGAGTTTCTTGTGATGATGGAACACCTGCCGATGTATTCAGACCAGGCTCAGGACTGCTGAGTTAGTGTGTGAGACTTGTCTCCTTCCTCCTCCCTGCCTCGGCTTACTATTTATTCTACCTGATTGGTAAAAGGCATTTCCTGGCAACCAGGGTGCTAAATGCTGGCCAGTAACAGTATTGCAGTCTCAGAGTCCTTCCTACACTGTCTCCTGCCTCACAACCAGTTTCATTTTTCAAAGCAACGCATGTCCTCAGGAACTAGGGCGGTCCAGCTCTGCTCTGGCTCAGACTGGGTTTCCCGCTTCGTCAAAGGCCCATTCCCTTCTGATGTCTGGACGCCTGGGAATCCAGTGCTCCCTCTGGAGCACCAGGGAGTGCGGCCGGCAGCGGATTTTCTTAACTCAGCCATGAAAAATCAAAGAGCATCTTCCCACTCAAGAGCATTTAAGAATCGGGAAAAGATAATGAGGAAGTCAAAGAACATACACACCATGGACTCTTCAAGAGTTGGAAGGTTTATAAATGTATAAATGTAACAGGAAAATGAGTCCAATAGGCTCTGTGGGCGCAAGTGGGAGGAGTGGAATATTTATTTTAATAAGTTTCACTTTCAAGACAGCATCTCTGGGCTACGGTTCTTCTAACTTTTCATAAGGCAAATTATAACATTGTTTGTCAAATCATCTGAACCACATTTCAGGCAGATATTCTCTAACTTTCAAATAAATACATGAGAAACTTAGAGGGAATGCAGATAAGAATAAAAGAGCCCTGCAGATTTTTGATGCTCTAAAATCGAGAAGTAACTTGTGAAGTACAGAACGTATAAGTTAAGTCGCTTCCTGGGACAAACGGGTAACTCTTCCCCAGCACACCACACACTAGGGGAGTCTGCGAGGTATCGCACCTGCCCGGTTCCTCCCGAAGTGCTGCGTAGGTTGCTGAGATATCCTGTCCAGATGTGGGTCAGGCGTGACCCTGCCCAGAGGGGAGGGGGCCCCTCCCGGACTCTCCACACCTGCCCCCCGCTCAGAGCTGACCCTAGGGCATGTCAAACTGGTTTTTAAGATCTCGTGCTTAAAAAAAAAAGGAAAGAAAAAAGGAAAGGAAGGAAGAGAAAGAAAGAAAAGAAAAAAAAGAAAGGAAAGAAAGAGAGAGAGAGAGAGAGAGAGAGAAAGGAAGGAAGGAAGGAAGGAAGGAAGAAAGAAAGAAAGAAAGAAAGAAAGAAAGAAAGAAAGAAAGAAAGAAAGAAAGAAAGAAAGAAAGAAAGAAAGAAAGAAAGAAAGAAAGAAAGAAAGAAAGAAAGAAAGAAAGAAAAAGAAAATGCAAGGAAATCAAAGGAGGCAGGATACCTAGCGTTTTCCAGTGAGTTGACAGTTTGCTGACTGCTAACTGGGTTTAACTGGTTGATCCGCTCGGGGCTCAAACGCTGGAGCAGATCCGCTCGCAGGCCCTCCCCAGCTCCCGACCCTGGGCCGGGGGCGGGGGGGGGGGGTCCACTCCTCCGCCTCACCCCTTCCAGTTTCCAAGTGACGGATATGGTGGGGCGTGGGGCGCCCGGCCCCAGACCCCTCTGCGACCCTCAGTCGCACGGATCGCACCCCGCAGCAGCCAGTGCCCGGGGTCTCAGGCATCCCTGCCGGGGGAGGGCCCGGGTCCGGGTCGGGTAGGAGCGGAGCGCGGCGCTGGGGACACGGACAGACGCCCTTAAACCCGCAGGGCCCGGGTGGGCCGGGGCTACGGGAGCGGAAGGCGCCCAGGAGGAGGGATTCCGGGGAAACGGCTGCAGGAAAGGGCGGCTGCAGGGCGCTCACCGCGCAGGCCGTCCCTTCCCACTCCGGGCCACCCCGCGGTTTACGACCTACCTTGGCGGTGTGTAGCCGCTGAGTCTGGGACGCTTGCCGGCAGCCCCGCCGCCTGCAGCCCGGCTCCGCCGTCGCCCTTCCGCACCCGGTTCCGCGCATCCGGGGTTGCGCGCGGGGGCGGCCCCTCCCGTGGGCGCCCGCAGAGACGGGCTGGGCGGCGCGTGGGGGCCTGGAGGCTCTTGGGCTCGGTCCTCAGGCCGCCTTCTCGGAAACGCGTGGCATTTCTCCAGCGCGGGAGCGCGCGCCGAGCGACCGCCTCCTTGGGGTCGGGGCGGGGAGGCCGGGGGCGGGGTCACGGGCCACGCAATTTGCCGACTTTGCTGAGCGGGGCCCCGGCCAGCCGTCCACACCCACTTCGCCCCGTGCCCTCCGTAGGGGAAGGGAGAAGGGGACCTGGGCTGCTCCGTTTCCTGCGGTTAGCTCCGGGGCCGGAACAGTGCCTGGCGCTTAATTTAATTCATTCCATTTAAAGCGTGTCCGGTGAATGGAGAGGAAGAATCAAGGTCCGTTAAAATGGCTGTACCACCCAAAGCAATCTGCAGCTTCAATGCAGTCCCTGTCAAAATCCCAGTGCCATTTTCCACGGAATTGGAAATGTACATAGAATCACAAAAGACCCCAAGTAGTCACAGCAGTCTTGAGGAAGAGGAACAGAAGGACAAAGTTGGAGGGTCATGCCACCAGATAACAAACTACACGTCCACAGTAATTAGAATAATAGCATGGTACTGACATAAAAACGTATAAGGGGGACACCAAAAAAACTGGAATTTATTTTTTTAAACGTGAATTTATTCTTACATGTTTAAACTTTGGTCACCCTCAAAGTCTCCACTCAAGACAACACACCTATTCAAGCGTTTTTTTCCACGGCTGAAAACAGTTTTTGAACTTGTCGATGTTGTTGCCCTTCAGTGCTTCTGCCGTTTTTTTGTTTAGTTCCTTCCACATTGGAAAACCGTTCCCCTTTAAGGACCTTTTTCGTCCTAAATTGGGTGAATAGGGAAGGTGGGGTAAAGGGGGGGGAGTCATGCTGTTTTTGGTAAAAAACTGCTGAACAGCCCTGGCTGGTGTGGCTCAGCGGATTGAGGACGGGCCTGTGAAAAAGGATTGTGGTTCGATTCCTAGTCAGGGCACATGCCTGGGTTGTAGGCCAGTTCCCAGTGGGGAACACACAAGAGGCAACCATACATTGATATTTCTCTCCCTCTCTCCTTCCCTTCTCCTCTAAAGATAAAGAAATAAAATCTTTAAATATATATATAAAACAAACAAAAACACTGCTGAACATTTAGCTCAGTGTGGGCAGGTGTGCTCATAAATCACTCATCATGCAATGGGCAAACGCATGAAAGAGTCTTCAAGAAAAAAAATCACTGAAGTCGAACGCAGCCTCTCACAACAACGCCAGCTGGTGCACTGATACTGATGGGTTTCTACAACTCTCACCTAGTGGGGGAAGCCTGGGTTACCAGGGGCCTGTCCTCCAAAAGATCATTGTTTTGGGGGGTGCTCTCCTCGGGCATAGATAAATAGAACAGAATTGAGAGCCTAGAATAAACTAATGCCAATATAATCAATTAATCTATTCGAAGGAAGCAAGAACATCCAATGTGGTAAAAACTGTCTTTTTAATAAATGGTGTTGGGGAAACTGGACAGACACATACAAAAATGAAAGAACCACTTTTTTAATACCACATACAAGAATAAACTTAAAATGAATTACTTAAATGTAAGACCTGAAACCATAAAACTCCTGGAAGAAAACATAGGCAGTGAGCTCTTTTACATCATTCTTAGCAATAATTTTTTTTGGATAATACTTTTTGGGCAAGGGGAACAAGAGGAAAAAATAAACACATAGAACTATATCAAACTAAAAAGTCTTTCCATAGCAAAGGAAACTATTGACAAAATAATAAAACAACCCACTGAAAAGAAGGTATTCACCAATGATACATTTGGTAAGAGGTTAAGATCCAAAATACTTAACGAACTCATACAACTTAACCCCAAAACAACAAAAACCAATCCAAGTCACCAAGCCCTTATTATATGAAATGTTAAAGGGACTTATCTAAGAAAAAGAAGATAAAAAAGATGAACAATGAAAGGCCAGCAAACTCACAGTTATTAACAACCACATCTAAAACAAAAGCAAACTAAAAGGACAGCTAGATCAGGAGCAGAACCATAGAAATGAAGATCTCATGGAGGGTTAGCAACAGGGGAGTGGGAGAAGAAGAAGGGGGAGAAGGTACAGAAAATAAGTAGCATAGATGGTAGGTAGAAAATAGACAGGGGGAGGGCAAGAATAGTATGGGAAATACAGAATCTAAAGAACTTGAGACACATGGTCATAAACTAAAGGGGGGGAATGGTAGGGGTGGGGGGTGCAGAGGGGGGGAATAGAACAACTGTAATGGCATAATCAATAAAATAAAAATTTAAAAAAAACAGGCAGAGGTCCTAAATAGACACTTATCCAAAGAGGACACACAGATGGCCAACAGACAGATGAGAAGATGCTCAACGTCACTAATCATCAGAGAGGTGCAAACTAAAAGCACAATGAGATACCACCTCACACCTCTCAGAACAGCTGCCATTAATAAATCAGCAAGTGCTGGTGAGGTGCAGGGGACCGGCTTGTTTTGGTCTGGCAAATGTGACTCAGCTCTGTATGGAGAACCTGCAGAAGCGAGGTGGTGGTCAGGAGCCAGACCCTCAAACCGAGTTTGCCCGTGGGAATCAGGCCTAGATAATGCATCCCTATTATTACGGCTCGTCCTTGCTAAAACTCCATCACCCTGGTCTAAAACAACAAATGTGTATCGTCTGTCTTCAAGGTAATTTCCAAAGCCTGTATAAACTTTCGTAACGATGGAGCTAATCAGCTCACCGCCTTTCCCTTCTGCACCTGTTGTTTTCATTTCCTTGATTGTCCCTAAAAGGTAGACAACAGCATTCTATGTAACAGATAATAAATTCTTCTTTGATGTAACATCTGAGAAAAACAATAAAAGCCTGTCCAGGCGAGGGTCGGGGCGCTCTCCCCTTGAGAGAAGTGGCTGTGCCGTCCCCTTTTTCTCCACAGGATTGCTGTCACCTGTGCATTTATTCTCGTCTTCCGTCACAACAGGCGGACTCTGCTGGCCGGAGTCGGCCACAGTGAGGTTGTAGAAAAAAGGGAACCCCAGTGCACTGTTGGTGGGAATGCAGACTGGTGCAGCCACTGTGGGAAACAGTATGGAGTTTCCTCCAAAAATTGAAACTGGAATTGCCTATGACCCAGAGATTCCAAGGAAATTGTAAACACTAACTCGAAAGTACACGCACACCCTGTGTTCACTGCAGCGTTACTTACAATGGCCAAGATCTGGAAGCAGCCCAAGTGCTCATCAGTAGGTGATTAGATAGAAAAGCTGTGGTCCATTCACACAATGGAGTACTACTCAGCCCTAAAAAAGGTATCTTACTTTTGTGACAGCGTGGAAGGACCTGGAGAGCATTATGCCGAGTGAGATTAGCCAGTGAGAGAAGAACAAGTACTGTATTATCTCACTCATAGGTGGAATCTAATGAACAGAATAAACGAACAAACAAAAATTGAAACAGACTCACAGACACGGAGAACAGACTGACAGCTGTCAGAGGGGAGGAGCCATTGGGGGGCTGCGTGAACAAGGTGAAGGAATTAAGCACCCCCCCAAACAAAACCCCTCAGACACTGACAACAGTATGGTGATCACCAGAGGGAAAGGTGGCGTGGGGGGAGGAGCAAGGGGGTTCAGTGGTGGTGGAAGGGACTTGACTTGCGGGTGGTGGGCGCACAGTTCGATACACAGATGATGTGTTGTAGCGTTGTACACCTGAAACCTGCGTAACTTTGTGAACCAGTGTCACCCCAATACATTCAATTAGAAAGAGCGTTTCGGTTTGGAAGGAACGGCCACGCTGTCTCCCAGAGTGGCCGCACCATCTCACGTGGACACCCGCAGTGAGTGAGAGATTTCCTGCTCCACACACTCGCCAGCGTCCGGGGTGGCCAGCATTTTGGATTTTAACATCTTAATAGATGTGTGGGGGTATCTCCTTGTTGTTTAAAAGGGTAAGTAAGTAATATGGGAGGTTCTCATGCAAGTTCATGGTCTGTTGAGAATGAGCCAGTGGGGAGTGACAAATCGATGTGGGAAGAAAGGAGATAAAGGCAGGAATGGGGGTGCTGAGGAAGGAGAGGAGCTGGGAGCCCTGCGGGGGGGGCTGGGACCTTCTGTCCCCTGTGACAGGAGAGAGTAAGGCAGGGAAGGAGTGTGGATCGGAGGCGGGCGCTCAGAGTGTGTCTGAGACCTCTGCTGAGTCTGATGGGAGGAGCAGAAAGAAGGGTCGGGAGGGGGTTGTGCAGAAACAACCCCGACCAGGAATGCTCCTGTGCAGCAGACTTCCTCGGGCCAGGTGACTCCACGGTGGCACTCTCTGGGCCACAGAGAGTCCTGACGGGGCTCCAGCCTTCCCTCAGCACAGCCACACTACATCATGACTCTTTGAGGAGTCTGGGGACAGCACAGAGAACTGGGTCTAGTCTCAACTCCGTCACGAGCATCTCCTGGGTGAAGTTCACTGCGGAGGCCCAATGCTGGAGTTGAGCTTCCTCTGGGCGGGTCCTGGCTGAGGTTCTAGACGGCTGTGCCCACGGTAAGCCATGGCCTCTCCCTCAACTTGTGTGCGTGAGGAGCAGGGGCTGGTTCCTCTTCTGCGTCGTTGGCGGAGAGACCCTACAGCATAGTCTGAACTCACTCACCATCTGCCGAAAGAGGAAGTGGGGCGGGAGGGCCTGCTTCTCCCCTTCGACCGTCACAGCCCACCTCAACTCAGAGACCAAGCCACGTGCATGGGACTCTCTGCCCTCACCTGGTTCTCAAAATCAGTCAGTTCTTTCCTCTTTCAGCTTCTTTTTAAGCCACCATCTCTCATACCTTCACCCTGCTAGACTTCTTACGGGGAAGGTGTCAAGGCCCTGGGGCCACCGCAGTCCTGTAGACCCCAGACCGTCCTGTAACTGGGCGCAGGTCCACCTGCCTGCTGCTATGGAAGCCCATGGGGCAGGTGCCTCATGGCAGGTGCCGATCACAATGAAAGGGCTTTATTTTCAGCCACCAGGAAGATGGAAGACTCACGTCTCAAAGCCCATCTTCTGGAAGATGGGGACTCAGGTCTCAGAGCCCATCCCCCCTCTCAGTGCAGGCAGAGGGTTTGTAAGGAGGGAGAGGGGATGGAACAAAGAGACCAGGTGAGGGGGTTGCGAAATCCCCTACATGCAGAACAGCACCGTCCGGTCCAATAAGGCAGGCGACGGTCCTGTGTGTGTCACCCTGGTTTAGTCACCTCACTTCATGTCATCTGGCTCCATGGGTGAAGGTCAGCAAAGCCCCAGAGCTGGGATGCCTGAAGGTCAGAGTGTGTGCCTTTGGAAGTGAGTCCCTGGGATTCTTCTACACACTGTTCCTGTACCAGCCTCGTATTAGTCAGAGTCCGCACTTACACAAACGGGGTCAGAGGGATGGTGCGGTGGGTTACAACTTCCCGCTGCTACAAATCCCCACCGGCGGTTTTTCTCCAATTTTTATGGAAGTTAGACAATTGTAGTCAAAACATTTAAGAAAACTAGAAAAATTCAGGATCCAGTATAGTTCATAAGTGAAAAGTACATTTTTTACAATTTACTGAATTAGAGATTAACATTCATAACTGTGTACAATAGATTCTATCAAAACACAATTGTTTTGTCCTAAAATCACCCTCGTTTTTATCAAGGAGCTAAATTAATACCAATTCATTTACTGCATTAAGTCCAGTTTCAATTTGGCCTGCTTATTTGCATAAACAAAAAAGAAATAGCAGTTAATTGTACAGGTTTTCTGAAATCCACTTTGTGGTAATGTTACAAGGAATTTCTAGATTGAGCCTCTCAGGGCAAAGAAACCAAGCCACACAGTTGCCACCAGGCTTTGCTCCCCGTGACACCCAGGGACAGCCCGGTCAGCGACGCCCAGGAAGAGCTGGGAGGACTCCAGGGGAGTGGAGTGGAGGCCCCGCCCACGACGGGGTCCGCGCCCTTCTCAGGACACGAAGAGGCCCAGGCGGAGCTCCCGGGCTTCCGGAGCCCCGAGCCGAGGGAAACGAGAGGGTGGCGTCTCGGCCACCTGGTCTACGGCGTTCTCTCCCAGCAGCCCAAGCAGACTTCGCGTGGAGTTGACATGACTGCATTTCCAAAGGGTGACTGCCGTGTGAACTGGGAAAAGATGGTACTTTGTTTCGTTCAGACTTTACCAGCAGTCCTATGATCTGGAAAACCATACACCACCAACACCGCCCGTGAGAGGCCACGCCTGGACCGGGCCGTGAGGCTGACACCAGCATACATGTCCGTGACTCAGTCTTCCCTGTAGGTCGGCAGGGCAACTGCTCGGCTCGCTGCCTGCGGAGCAGCCCGGCTCCGAGGAACAGACCGGAGTCACACACGGTGACCGCGCTGTTCACTCGGCGGCTGTGACTGCACCCAGGTCCGCTCAGAGCGGAGCATCAGCACACTTACTGTCCTACTCACACACACACACAGAGCAGTCCGTGGGGGACAGTGACCCCGAGCCCCAGAGTCTCGTCTGCAGGTCCGGGAGACAGCACGGAGGGCAGGGAGTCGTCGGAGTCTTGTGAGGAAGGGTCTCCGGAGCCAGGCGGGCAGCAGGGCAGGCGATGTCCTCCGTCCGGCAGGCAGAGCCCCGGCGGCCGAGGCCAAGGGAAGTGGGAGTGGCGTGGGGCAGCCCCTGGGGTGCGGGGCTCAGCTCAGTCGTACCTGGGAAGGGGTGGACTCCACCCTCCCGGGTCTTTCCAATAAATGTCTAGGTGCCCCTACTGCCCAGCGGGGACTCTCCCCAGGAGCCTGTCTGCGGGGGGTCCCACTCTGCAGACACAGGTGTTCTGACCACGTGGGCAGATATCCTGGGTGTGTCCCCTTGTCAGACGTGTCTGCTCTGACTTAGGTGGTTTCCCTCTTGCACGGAAGTGTCACGGCCGACTGGTGGCCCTGTTGGTTGACAGGAACAACTCCACTTTGTTTTGTACTCTTGATGCTGTCTTGACCGGACCAGCGCCATTTCGTTGGTCCTGCTCTCCACAGTGGAACTCAGGCCTGTCCCTGTCCCCAGCTGCGTGGAGCTGTGGCATTCGTGCTGAGTCAGAGCGGAAGTCAGCAGGACCCGGCACGCAGGGGAGCGAGCTCTCTCCTCGGTGCGTCCAGGGAAGATGTGAAGACCCCGAGGCTGGGAAGGCGGAGTGCCCTGGAGGCCCTCGGACCGGCCGGCTGGCAGTGAGGGAGCCCTGGCCAGGACGACGGCAGCGGGGAGGGGGCGCGTAGGCAGGAAGGTGAAGCACCAGAACGGGGGCTAGTTTGGCTGTGGGGAGTGAGGGTCGGGGAAGGGGTCAAGGCAAAGTCCCGGGGCCCTGGATGAGGCACCGCCTTCTGACATGCTGTGTGTGACAGTTAACCCCGCCTGTCCACTTGGCCAGGCCAGGGGACCCAGCTGTGGGCTCAGTCCCAGGCAAGATCCTGCTGTGCAGGTGTCCTGTTGATGTGATACACATTCGCATCGGCGGTCACCACCTCCCACGGCAAGGCTGGGCCTCCTCCGGTCGCTGGAGGGCCACGCGCCACGCGGGCCCTTCCAGCGTGGCGGCTCCCAAACTGACCCTGAAGAGCCGGTGTGTTGGAGAGGGTGTGGACGGCCTCATTCACAGTTTTGCGCGAGTACCCCTCGAAATGATCTTACGTTGTGTACACTGGGTTAAATAAACATGCTGTGATATGCAAATTAATTTCCTCTTTTAAATTTTTAGTGTGGCTTTAGTTGAAGGTGACACGGTGACTCACGTGGTAGTTCCATTGGGCCGTGCTGGTCGAGACTTTAATTCTAAGTAATTATAAATGTTTTTTTGGTTCTGCGGTCTTAGTATTTTTAAAAGAGATGATGACCGAATCCTCTAAGGTGCTCGCTTGCTTTTATTTCTGTTTCTCACGGTACCTCTTGGGTTTGTTTCGCTCCCAGTTCGACCCGTGAGGTCTCGTGTGACTGAGAATATGTATCTAACGCCCTGAGATTCCAATGGCAGTTTGGCTGGATACATGTTTCTGTTTCTAGGTTCTGAGGTCGTTTCCTTCGTTACTTTTTGCGAGTATTTGAAGGTTCGCTCCCGGGCCGCGTGGCAGCTGCGGTTGAGGCAGCCTGCGCCAGTGACTCTGCAGGGAGCGCCCTTTGCCTCCAGGGCGGCGACTTCCAGCCTCGTCCTCTCCTGGCGCGTAAACCAAGTTCTGAAATTCTGCGGCAGGCCAAGAAATCGCTTGTTTTTTTCCTATCTGACAAAATTAAAATAAAATAGGCACCCTCCTGACGCATTCCCAGCAGAGGGCGGTTCTTGTGTTGCTGTCCTCATTTCTGTGTCACCGACCCAGGGACCAGAGGTCGCGCCCCCGACGGAGGGACTGGGCACCGCAGGTGTCGCTCCCTCAGGCCACACGCGGGTGGGAAAACGCCGCCCTAGAAGCTCTGGGAATTCTCTGTCTTTGACAGCCCGCATTTTGGTCCAGGGTCTCCAGGTGTGACTTTCTCCCTCCTATTTTTCTCTTATTCTATAGGTCCTTTTATTCTGAGGTATTTCAGTTTTTTTTTAGTTCTAGGAAATCCAGCTCCATTATTTCTCTAGTGGTTACCTTTTTCCTTCGTACTCCTCTGAGAGAGTAAGTAGCACAGGTGCATAAATCACCCATATTTCCTGTTTTTCTCTGATATTTTTGTTTTTGTCCTTCTTTTAAGGAATTTCCTCAATCTGCATTTCCAGTTCACCCGCACGTTCTCGAGTTCTGGGTGTTCTTCATTCAACTATTGTTTTTTTCATTATACTTGGTTCCTTTTTTTAATGTTTCTTTATTATTATTTCATTTCCTCTTATCACGTAATAATTTAGTGGGCTAGTTTTAACTTCTTGGACTTTAACAACATTTCTGCTTCTGGTGGAATCTGTAATCCGTGTTTGGTTTTGTGTGACTGTTCATTTCGTTTGTTTTGGAAGTGGTCGTGCTGTTTTGCCCAGGGAGCCGGCTCCCCCACCCCACCCGTGGGGCAGGTGGGCAGGGCGTGGTCAGGCAGCTGGCCTCCAGGCCCCTCTGCCCCGGGGTGAGTGGGACAGATCAGCCCCAGACACCTGTGCCTCCTCCAGTCTCTGCAGGACTGCTCTCCGTCCTCTGCCCCAGGGAGGGGCCGCCCACGGAGGCTGCTCTTTGGGCTGTGGCCTGGAGGTTTGGGAAAGCCGGTGGCACTGCCTGCCCAGGCTTGTGTGTACCCCGCGGTGGCTCTCAGCTCCTCACGAGCACAGGACTTCGGAAAAGCCCGGACGTTTCTCCCAGTCGGCACTGGTGGCGGACAGGCGCCGCCGGTGGCCTGGCATTGATGGGGGCAGGACTGAGGGCAGGGCTCGCAGTTCCCTCCCCTGCCAGCCCACCACGTCCTGCTTCTGGCCAAAGGCCCTGACCCTTCGCAGCATCCTCCCCGCATGCCCCGCCCGACTCTCAGGGAGTGTCTCATACTTTTATCAGTTCCCCCTGGGCTGTTCTCAGGCAAATGTGCACTGTTGCTGATTCAGCTTCTTAGTTGAACGTAAAAGTAGAATTCACTTATCAGGTATTTACCGACAGTTGAGCTGCGAGGCCCTGGGTTGGGTGCCTCAGCACTCGTTCCCCAGGGTGCCTCCGGAGCAGCGGGGAAAAGACGTGAAGTAAACAGCCACACAACCAGGTAATGACGGAAACTGTGATCGGTTCCAGAAAGGAGACAGACTAGGAGCCTCCGGGGGACCTAGCCTAGGGGTCAGGGAAGGCTTCCTGCAAGAGGTGGCATTTTAAGTGACACGAGAAATGGTGGCATTAGCCACTGGCAGAACCTGGCCAGGGGGACAAGGGTGAAGGACCTCTGTTAAGGTGAGGTGGTTTAAAAAATATGCTTGTGTTTCTAGAGCTAGTTGCAGAGCAGAAGTTTGGTTAACATAACAAAATGTTCTTTGTCACAAATAGCGACGGGGTAGTTTATCTACGGGGCGGGGCAAAAGTCGGTGGACAGGTGTGAGTATGGGCAACACGGAACGTGTTCTTGTGTTATTAGTTATGGATGTGAGTTTTCCAGACGGACAACTGTCCACCACTTTTGCCCCGCCCTGCATTTATTTAAATGATCACAGCAATAAATATATATTTTTGCTGGCAAGTGTCAAAAAAGTTTCTTCAATGGCCAAAACTGTGATTTGGGGCAATAAAATTAATTGCAATAGTAGCTGGCATGTGTGTGCCCCTGGTCTGAAACAGTAGACATTCCTTGTCTAACTTCAAGGTAGTTTCCAAAGCCTGCGTGAATTCCCCCAAGGACGGAGCTAATTAGCTCGCTGCCTTTCCCTTCTGCATTTGTTATTTTCGTTTCCTTGATCGTGCCTAAGATGTAGACAACAACATTCTGTGTAGTACACAATAAATCCTTCTCTGATGTAAGACCTGAGAAAAACAATCAAAGCCTGTCCAGGCGACGGTTGGGCGCTCTCCCCTCGAGAGAAGCGGCTGCAGGACTCTCATCTTAAGAGAGCCCCCGACCGTCCCTTTCTCCCCGCAGGACGGCTGCAGTCTGAGCATTTGTTCTCGCCTTTGGCCACAACACGCAGACTCTGCAGGATGGCATCTGCCACACTCGGCCCTCAGGGGGGACGGAACCCTGGGGTGGAAGTGGTCACCGCGTTCCTCGCTGAAGACGAGTCCTGACTTGGGGTGTTATCGGCCTTTGTTTGGCCCCTCTGGCCCCTCCCACTCACTGCTAGAAATGTGGCCCATGTCCCCAGGGCCACCTCCCCTAATGGCTGGAAGCCTCGAGAGAGTGTGGGGTGGTGAAGAGGGTCCCGGACAGGATTTGAATGTCAGGGTTTGTACAGGAGGAGAAGCAAGGGCCAGAGATGCAGGAGGAGCACCAGGGATGGGTCGCGTCAGGCGGAGCACGGCCACCGTTTTCTCCAAAGGGAGGTCAGTCGAAGGGGCCGGGGCGGAGAAGTGGCCCAGAGGACCCAGGGTCTGCGGCTTTGCAGAGCCTGCAGAATGGTGAGGACTCAGGGCAGCAGGTCAGTGGCTGGGGAGTGGGCGGTGGGGGCGGGGGGCTGGCCAGGGTGAGGAGCTGGGGCGGAGGAAGTGGGGGGCCAGTGCAGCCCCTGCGTGTGCACGGACATGGATTCGTAGACAACAACTCCACATCTGGATTTCCTGGGACAGCATCGTTCCAAAAATTTTCGTTCTTCCCCACAAAGACAAGTCATTAAAAACTTATTTAACTTTATAACTCTGCTGTAATTTTCACGCGATGCATACGGACCAGAAAAATGTTCAGATTAAAACTCCTGAGCATAATTTTTAGTTGCAAAACTATGTTAACCTGGTTTCGAAGACACGGCCCCAGCTGAGCCCAAGGAGCCTGGTAACGCCGCCGCCGCCCAGAAAACCCACGCACTGCCGAGGGCTGACTCCGGGCTCCGAGGGGTGTTCGCAGATCCGAGTTTCCCGAGGCAACACAGCTAAGGGGGGCCTCGGGAGCAGCTGTCAGCCAGTGAGTCACTGCCCCTTCGGGGCCCAGGGTGAATGAGGGCGATGGGCTGGACTGGACACGGACCAGGAAAATACACAGTGGAGAGAAGGCACCCGCAGCGCCGTCTGAGTCACCCTCTGGCTGACGCAGCCCAGGCTTTGGCCTCGGCTGCCTGCTGGGTTTTCTTCAGTTGCTCCATTCCGAACTTCCCCGTCTGAATCACGGACCGGGCCGCACCTCCCTGAGCTGTGTTTAATAGCTGTTTTGGAGGAGACGCACAACACTGTGCACGTGCACACACACGCACCCACACCCACACCCACACCAGCCAGGACTCCTCCCGACTCTGGGCCGGGCACGCGCCCAGCCCTTCCCCTTTCACCATGTCTGAGACTCGCCACAGGGGTCTCATGCCCCAGTAGTAGGTCCCCAGCTGCAGTTTTGAAAACCTCGGCTTGGAGGGCAAAGGAAACCCGTTGGGCACTGTGGCGGGGTGGGGGGGTGGCGGATGAAGAACAGAAACTGCTGAGGTTCCTTCTTGGGCTCCTATTAGCTGTGCGGGGGCGGCCTGGCCAGAGCTGCCTCCCACCTGCAGTTGGAGTGCAGCCCGTGGGCCCGGGGGACACAGGAGGGGGCGGTCCAGGCTGAGCACTGGGGGCTCCAGGGAGGGGTACGGGGTGTGAGAAGAGGAGAGGGCGCTGGGGCGCGGAGGAGCAGGGGCGCCCGCCCCGTCCCCCCTCCCCCACAGCGTCCCCCCTCCCCCACGGCGGGGCGCAGGGAGAACAGAAACACTGAAGCTCACCCTTGCGGTCATTTGCTGTGGGTCATGTGACGCACCACTGGGAGCCACTCGTTCTCACCTGACCCGGCACAGAATTTTCCGACGGCTCCAGGTGCCTTTTTTGCGTGAGCGGGTTCTTCTGACAGCTTGAACAAGCCCCAAGAACACACTGGGGCAGAGGCAGGGAGGTTCGAAGGACGCAGGTCCAGGGAGCTGCCGTCCTGCAGAGCCAACCACACTTAGATCTCCAAGGGGAAAAGGGTCTCAGCCGAGTCCCGGATCTCAAATGACTGGATGAGAGTCGCTGTTGACCAGAACTGGCCCCTTACCTGGTCCGTGCTGCCCCGCCCTCAGCCCAGCCCGCCTCTGGGCCTGGAGCCTGGCTTCCGTCTCTTTCAGAACTCGAACTACACTCAGGGGTCCGGGCATGCCCGCCAAGGACGAGCAGTCATATGTAGAGCAAGGGCTCTTCAGGCTCAGGGTCCTACTCTAAGCAGAGAATCATTCCTCCCTGGTCACAAGTGCCACCCTAGCGGTGGCAATGCAGTATTTTGCATAAACTCTCTGATACATGAATGTGTACGGAAGCACATAGCATGATTTTCTAATGATGTTTATTTGTGGTGAAGTGACTGTGCAGATGGCTGGTTACCATGGAGATGCATCCACTCATCCCTAAGACAACTCCAGACTGGTGGAACCCATTCCAACCCGCAGTGAGATGTGTCCTTGGCTTGGTCCCAGACCCGTCCCACACCCCCTCTGGGGCTCTCTGGGGAGCCCGGCTGGCTCCACTGTGGTCAGATGGCTGCCGTCTGGCCTCAGGGTTGGTGCGGTGCCCCAGGCCCAGGGAGGTTTCCCTGCCACCGCGGGCTGACTGATCAGCCCACCGCCCCCGGCCTTGTGTGGGCGAAGCTGGGGTGGGAGGGGCCCGCAGGGAGGAGGGGGTCTGGGAGAGGAGGCAGGGCTGGAGGCCGGCCGAGGGGGCTCTTACTCTCCTGGCTTCCTCAGCTGCCACTGCCCCACCCGCTGCCTCAGGGACCCCCCTCAGCCCTGCACAGGGCTGCCAGCCGCCCTCCTTGGGTCTCGACCTCACCAACTTCCTTCTGTGTCTTTAGGTTGTGAGCTCACAAGACGGGCCCAAGAGGAGCAGGGCTGGCGCTCTAGCAGCCTGAACACGCCACTGCCACGTGCCAACACGGCGCCGGACTGGGACCTGGGGTGGGTGTTGTGGGGGGATTATGCCCCCCACCCCAGATTCCTGCGTCCAAGCCCTGACCTCTAGTATTTGAAGGCGACCGCATTTGGAGACAGTGCGGTAGACCGGTGATGAAGGTAAAACAGACTCACCGGGTGGGTCCCAACCCAGCATGCCGGTGACCTCCCAAAATGTGGAGACTGGGACACAGACCAGAGGGGAGACCAGGGAAGACAGACAGAAGACGGCCGGTGCGGCCACAGAGAGCGGCCCCAGGTGGAGCCCTCCCTGCCCACACCTCGGTCTCAGAGGAGCAGTCTCCAGACCACGGAGAAAATACACTTCTCTCGTGCAAGGCGGCCTCATCTGTGGTGCCTTGTGGTGGCAGCCCAAGGGACTGTCCCCATGGCCAGCAGATGGCTCCTTCTGCTGGGTGTACGTGTGAAAAGCCGAATGATGCTTGGGAAACGCAACCTTTCCTGCCCAGTCAGCACAGAACGAGGAACCGAGGAAGAGGAAGCGAAATAGCCAGCAAGCTAGGACTCTTTGCTAATCAGGAAATCGGTGTCCCACTGTGGCCTGCGGTCATTGACACACATCTCTTGTTAGTTGGTTTAACGCTACTAACCTCCCCCTCCCTCCCCCTGGTGGCCAAGCTGCATGGCCAAGTCTAGTTACAAGGCAGCGCATCTGGAGACCAATCCCGGGGCTTCGCAGTTACAATGTTAACCTTTCAGCTGGTGGGAAGTTACAATGTTAACCTTTCAGCTGGTGGGAAGTTACAATGTTAACCTTTCAGCCCGTGGGATTGCTCAGAAACAGAGGGCGAGAGGCAAGCCATGTGCACTCCACAAACCTGCACGGAAAAGCCATCCCCAGGATAGTGCTCGGCACACAGTAGGTGCTCAGTAAATCGTTTTCAAAGAAGCGAGTGGCGACTGGAAGCCAAGAAAGACAATACCAGCGCCCGTGTGCCAAACCCGGCCCTGCGCAGAGAGGACTCTTCTTCCCCCGCGCAGGCCGGGTGTGGTGGCCGCGGGATTCTGTTCCGTGCACCGAGGGCTCCTCTCTGCACCGCGAGGAGGAAAGTCGGGGGTCAAGCAGAAGAGTCCCGCCCGCCCAGCCTCTAATGAGAGAACCTGGCGTTTGACACAGGACCATCCGGCCACGTCCAGCCTGTCTGGGCTGCATGCTGAGGACAGTGCGGTCACAATGTGCCTCTCTGAAGGACAGGGAGGCTCCAGAGACTCCTGTGGCCCTCCCACCCCCATCACCGCAGGTCCAGGACGTGGTCACGTGTGGGGTTCGCTCTGTGTCAGGCACATGCAGGGGGTGGGGCAGTGGACCCAGGGATGCGTCCTCTTTCTGGGAGCTTCAGGACTCATGGGGAGAAGGACACAGTGCTGGTCGTGGTCACGATGCCACTGGGAGGGGCCCGGGGTGACAGGCAATGTGGGAAGGGCAAACTGGGAGGGGCTCGCCTCCAAGATGAGGCCTCAGGGGGAAGAGAGGCAGTTTCTCCAGGGAAGCGGCCTGGGAGGGCGGAGCACCCCCTCATAAGTGCCACGGCGTGTGGCTGGTGGCGGCGCGTGGGGCTCGGGGCCCGCTGGGGGCCGCGGGCTTTACCTGGTTCCCACGAAGGCGTCATCGGGTTGCCAGGCTCACGCCCGGGCTGCGCCGGCCCAGAGGCTGCGCCGGCCCAAACCCGCAGAGAGCCGCCCTCTGGGGTGGCGGGTCCCAGGCCTGGCTCATTCGAGGCCGACAGTGTGCCAAGTCACCAGCAGCGAAGGCCGCTTTGCCAGGTGCCCCCTGTAGATGGCCGTCTTCATCTTTACCTGTTCACCTGCCCATTCCGCTCCCTCCCTTCAGGTCAAAGTGCTCTCCTTTCGTTGACTGCCCCTCGGGGAGGCACCACCTACCCCGCTGCGTAAACTCCCACCTCCTCTGATCTAACCAAATGCCCCGTCTGCTTACATTCCAGTAAAACCGCCGCAGGCCTGAGTCTGCTGTGAGTGGGGCTCTGTGCCCAGTGTGAGGCCCGTAACAGGTGAGCGAGGAAATGTGCACTTGAATGGATTTGTTTTAAAAAATGCCCCCCCAGGAGAATGGCTGACTCTGTTCGTCACTGTACACATACCCTCTGCCCCCATCACAGGGGACACCCACTCTTCATCTCTAGTCCCCCCGCCCCCGGGGCTCCGTCCCCCGTGAGAGAACCGCGCCCAGGGCCCTGGATGCTGCGGAAGCAGCTCTCACTCTTCTGTCCCTGCTCATCAGCGCCAGTGTGGCCTGGGGATGGCTGGGCCAGACCGCGGCTGTCCTGGCCTCCTGGGGTTAGACCCTGTGGAAGGGAGGCGTGGGTACGGGGGGTGGGGCGGAAACAAGGGGAAGAGGGGCATTGGCTTAGTGGCGTGGACGACGTGGACAGGTGACGAGGGACTGCTGACCTGCCACTGTTGCTGACGGGGCCCCATCGGGATCGGCTCAGCCTGCGCTTTGGCGATTGCAGCCCTGCTGCACCACACGCTCTGGGGACACATGCCCTGCAGACGACAGTCCTGCTTCTCTGCCCAAGTCCCCTCGGTTTTTGGCTCCGTGACTGACGTCGGCCCCGAGCCCTCCCGCGTCCATCCTTGGCTTCTGAGAGACACCGCAGAGCCAGGTGGCCGTTTTCCTTACTTGCAAAACCCAGAAAACCTCTAATTAACGGCACTGGGCGGTCCCTTGGCCGTCAACTGCGTAACGCCCCCCGTACGCAAGATGGTTGCGACTGGGGAATCGCTTGCTGCCACGAGGCATTCTCCTTCTTTCTTTTTCGGCATCTGCCTTGTTGTGCAGATGCCGTAGCTGAACCTCTCCTTCCCCAAAGGGTCAATGCCACGTGTGTCTTGTTCCCTGTGGGTGTTTTCCCACACCCACCCATGATCCCGAGTCCACGGGCACACATCTCACCCATCTCGAAGGACCCGGCTCCTTCCGGAGGTCTGTCCCTCAAAGAGCTCGGCTGTCATCGCAGACAAGTTCCATCACCTCTGCTTGTGCGATCCTGCCTTCTGCACGTGGACCGTATTTTTTTTTACCTTTAAATACTATTTTTTTACCTTTAAAAAGTATTTAGTGCCTTTGCATTTGGTTAACCAGTGTTCTGTGTGGCAGACTGGGGGTACAAAGACGGGAAAACCTCATCTCACCAACCAGAGTCCCCGAAGCAGGGTCGAGTGCAGGAACCGGGCAGATGCCCAGCCCCAAGTCCTGGCACCCGGCCAGACTCCCCAGGCCCTCCTCGGTGATGCACAGGAAACACCTGTCCAGGTAGGAGGCAGCCCGGGGCTAGCAGCGGCTCCTCCCCTTTCCCAGCCCGGAAACCAGGCAGTGACATGACTGGACCTGAAGGACAATCCGCTCTATCCTCTGCTCTGTTTATCGGAATAGTCATCCTTTCAGAAACGGTGCTACTTAGTAACACATTGTCTCACTAACCCCACCCGTGCAGCTGGGGGAGCTGTGGCTCAGGACTGGCCTGGACAGGGTCGAGTTCTGCACGCAGATCCAAGAAACAAACCATGTTCTCGAACTGCCTCGGCCGCCGCTTGCGATGAGCCGGGCACGGCTGTGCTGAGAGACCTGGAGCAGGGGCCGTGCCCCGGGCCCCGTGGGCTGCAGTCCCTCGTCCCTCAGGAGGGCTGCGTGAACGTATGTCCACACCACTGAGCTTGGGGGCCAGCTCGTCATTCCTGGGCCTCTCTGAATCTCTGTGTCCTTGTGTTGAAAATGGGGGTGTTGATTCCCACCACACAAGGGCTGTTGTGGAAACACAATACAAATGGTTTTGTGAGAGCCCCCAACACGGTGGGGGCAGCAAGGGGTTGCTTGACACATATTTATTTGCTAGGTGAGTAAAATGGTATTTACTTAAGAGTCTGCTCTGTAATTTTTCTTTTATTTACTCATTGATCGATTTTTAGAGAGAGAGAGGGGAGGGAAGAGAGGGAAAGAAACACTGATTTGTTCTGCTTATTCATGCATTCATTGGTTGTTTTGTGCATGTGCCCTGACCAGGGATCAAACCTGCAACCTTGGTGTGTGGGCCCGGCGCTATAACCCAGGGCCGCTCTGTGACTTTTTTTTTCCCAGAGAGGGGAAGGGAGGGAGAAGAGAGGGAGAGAAACATCAGTGTGTGGTTGCCTCTTGTGTGCCCCCTACTGGGGACCCGGCCTGCAGCCCAGCTTGTGCCCTGACTGGGAATCGAACCAGCAGCCCCTTCATTCACAGGCCAGGGCTCAGTCCACTGAGTCACACCAGCCAGGGCATCTCTTTTCTTAATGAAAGTGTACAAGTGGTGGTATCTCCAGCAGAGAGATACTGTGCTAGAGTGAGAACAGGTGGAAACTGTCTCGAGTGGAGCAGCCTAAAGAAGAGGAGTGTTCGTGGTCCTGGTTTTGTGGGCCCCCTCCCACATCCCTCAGAATTGCTCTGTGGGCGAGCTTCCTTAGCTGCGGCCTTGATGATCACACCAAGGCCGCGCATCTGTTCCCAGCAGGCCAGTTCGCGCTGCTCGGCTCCATGTCCGTACTCGCTGATTTTGACCCAGCTGGCAGACCCGCAGACCTGAGACCGGGTCCCAGAGGACACTGGGGTTTTGGCAAATACCTCCTGTCTGCGGGAGACCCCACGCCGGCTGTCACTGTCATTGCGGCCTGAAGGTGGCGCTGTTTCTCCAGGAATAAGGCGTGGGGTGCAGGTGTGGGCGTGATGGGACCTCCTTTCAAACACAGGCGGTGGTGGGCGGGACCTCCGCCCGATTCCCTCTTTCCGGGCAAGAACACAGTCTCCTGGGCTGGACCGCCTGCCTGGAGTCACCCCACACAGGCAAGCCTTGCCCCATCACGAACCCCTCCCATGACAGTGCCCTGAGGGTTTCCTGGCCCGAAACGGGGTCAGGCAAAAAGGGAGGAGCCAGTGCTGCCTACACTGGGGACGTTTCCAGGTAACTCAACTGTCATCGAATTGGAAACGTCTATGAGTCCACAGGCCGGATTCAAGCTGCTGTGGTTTTTATCACATAAAGTGTTTTTAGGTGTCTGTGGTTCAGAAGGGGGATTTATTTTTCTTTGCCACATCTCTGAAGGAAGAGAAATAATTGGTACGAGTGGAACTGCATTCCACACCGACTTCTTGTTGAGATGGAGCTGAGCGTGGTTTCTGTTCCCGCGGCCACAGCGGGGACAGCATGTGGGTTTTAGAGGGTCCTCAGGGGCAGCAGCCCGAACAGGAGCACGAGTCCAAGGTCGTTAGTTATGTCCCCCCACAAGTCCTAGAAAGCGGAGCCAGTCAGGGAAGTGGATGGGCAGGCACCTGCCGCAGGCAGGCACAAAATCGAAGTTCAATTTTTTGAAAGCTTGCTGCTGTAAAAACAAAACAAAACAAAAATGAACCTTTTGTTTGAAAAGTAAGCATTTGCTTACTTTCTGGAGGCAGTGAGAACTGAGGGGAGTCAGAGGGTCCGAGCAGGAGTCTCAGGGTGGGGGTGTCCGTCCGGGTCAGGGAGCGCCCTCCAGTGTTTGGAGCTGACTGGAGGACATTCAAGGTCACTAAAAAAGCAGGGCCTCTGCCCTGCTCTGGCACCGGGCAGAGATTTTCCGGAGACATCGGTGAAGCTGGGACCCCTCTCGGGGGGAAAGCAGCGCCCTCCTCTGCTGGTCTTGGAGGGTTTAAAAGAAAAGATTCTTGTATTTGTTTTTTCCTTCCCTGCTAAGGAAGAAACATAGGATCAGATGGTTTCTGAAAGAGGCAGCTGCCGGATTCAGGAAGATGATCGCAGTTTTCTGGAAACTACTGTCTCTCCAGCCACTCTGGTTTTCCCTGCGGTGCGCCTTCCCTGGTGCGCCAGGGCTGCGGACCCTCTGGTCCTGACTGCTCCTTAATTTACCTTTTCTCTGGGCTCTCTGAACTGACCCCTTTAGGCTGCATCAGTGTCCCAAGGGGCTGATTCCGGTGCCCCCAACTCGCCTCTGACCTTGGGAGCCTGCACCTGACAGGCAGGGGCTCCCGGGTGGGCCGCGCGGGTGCGCCGTGCTCACCAGAAGGGCAGAGACCTATCGAACCGAGCGGACACCTTCACCTCAGAGCGGCCTCTGCGTTCGCACTGGGGTCTCAGCCTTCCATGCCAAGTCGCTCTCATTCCCGTGGTCCCACCGATGGCCACTGTCGCTCACCATGTGGGGGCCCCACCCTGAGGGCTGCGAGCAAAGGTGGGAATCTCGGCTTCATGGAGCTTAGGGGGAGACAGAAAATAAACTTTGCTCATTTAAAACGCCTAGTGTGCCATGTAGTGGGGAGTTGGGGAGGGAGGGAGGGGGCAGGCGGGTGGAGGGGGCACCATGAGGACACGGTGGCCAGGGAGGGGGGGGCCTGATGGGGGGAATCGCACCCTCCTCCGGTCACACGTGCTACTGTCCCCAGACTGGCAAATAGAAATGCAGGATGCCCTCGATGTCTGAATTTGAGGTGGAATTTAAGATAAAAATAAGTAAGTTTGTACTGCAGCATACTCCCTTTTAACATTATAATGACATGCATATAAAACATAGTACAAATACTAGGACATATACTAAAGGATAAGTACGACTTTTTAGCACGTCCCGTGGTTTCACTGAAATTCGGTTTAACTGGGTGTCCTGTGTCTCATCTGGTGACCGTCTGTGTGCGGCCGGGGCTGGGGGAGGCGGCCTCTCGGCAGAATGGCTGTGTCCTTTCTCCGCCCACCACCTCTGGCTCTCTGGGTCCTGGCCAGGGGCACCGGCAGGCAGTGGCTGTGTGTGGCTTCATTTCGTCATCCCTGTGGGTGACCCCAGCTGTGGTTCTCCTGGATGACATTCTCCTAAAATGTCTTTTCTAGTGAAGACCCCACATCCTGGAGACCCTCTGTGCCACATCGCTCTGAGCATGTCCCACGTCGCCCACTGGGGGGAAAGCGCTGAGCGCCCCTCCCTCTGTGCATGAGTCCCGGAGACACTCCTGCTTCGCCCTCAGGGAACCTCCACGCCCTGCGTTCGCAGTCACCCTGCTGGCGTCAGGCTGGGGGCCCCTCCCGCCTTTCCCAGAAGAGGCTGTGTCGCAACACCCTCGTGCCTGCGTTTGGCCCACCCTTTGGTCACCTTTCTTCCCTTCCTTCCCCTCTCCTTTACCTACTTTTCGAAAAAATCGTACCAACTGCCAAAAAATGTGGCTGCTGAAGTAACAGCAGCTTTATATCACTTTTTGGTAATCACGTCTTACAGAGCCCACGGTCAGAGGGAAGTGTCTAGCACTGGAACCTTTTTGGTTTTCTCCTTAGGGGAGCGATCGATACCTGTGGACGAGTCCCCGGACCCAGCCATGATAACCCGAGGGGCCGCTGTGACATCTTTTCTCTTCCGCCTTTGAACACCTGCTGCCCCTCGCAAGTTACAATGACTGGTAACGCCCAGCACACACGCTTCATCTGCATCGTGTGCCAGCAAGGCCCCCAATGAGAGGTTTCAGCTGAATTCAGGAATACGGCTTCCTCTTCGCCTCCTGAATTGGGACCTGCCCTGGTGGCAGCAGGTGGCAGGCAGCAGGGACCCCGCTGCAATGAGTCATAGGAGCAGAGCTGAGAGTGTGACATGTCCCAGAGGCGGGCTGCCGTGGGCCAAACAATGGAACGAGGGTGCAGAAAGGCTCTGCGCGGGTGACAGCGACACTGTGGACTCAGTTGGGAACAGTTTGCAACGCGCTGGCTCACAGGGGCCGCTGCGGCTGACGACGTTTTCTGAGTGATTCGGGTGCACTTTGTCCTGGTTTCTCGCGCCCCGTCTCCAGTGACCGGGCTGGGGGGGCCGGCCTGTGTGAAAGTAAACCAAGCTGCTGTTTAGGTTACTCCGCGCCCCCGTTGGGGGAATAAACGAATTTAGAACTGTTTTCTGCTGCTCTCTGGTGCACAAGAGTGTGTTTGTTAAAATCGCTGGTTTGGCCCTGGCTGCTGTGGCTCGGTGGATTGAGTGCATGCCTGGGATGCAAGGGGTCACTGGTTCGATTCCCAGTCAGGGCACATGCCTGGGTTGTGGGCCAGGTCCTCAGTGGGGACACATGAGGGGCAGCCACACATTGTTTCTCTTCCACTCTTTCTCCTTCCCTTCCCCTCTCTCTAAAAATAAATAAATAAAATATTTTAAAAATCACTGGTTTGGAATTCAAAAAAGTATTTCCAAAATTTGGGGTAGTGAAATACCCAAATACCTCATTGTTGTGAGTGTAGGGGGGCATTTGTATCTTTCACATTCAACAGGCTTTTCCTGGTCATCAGTGAGGACTCGAATTTGCAACATCAGGGCCCCTTTGTCAGAAATCTCAGGACGACAATAAAGCAAAATGCTCAATGACAATGAGAAACAAGAAAACTCACCACCAAAGATCAAACAAAACCAACCATGCAACTGACAAACAAGTAAAAAAAAAAAACACAAAGAAAGGACAATTGCATTTAAATTTCTCACCGGGATCTATCAGAATAAATTTGAAAAAGTTTAACTTTATAAAAGTGAATTCTTTAAACCTAAAATGTAGCAATAAGGTTGGTGGCAATATTAAAATGTTTTGTTCATAGCTTTCTCGTGAACTTGAAGTGAAATTATATATGATTTGTACATGAACTGTAGAAGTCACGTTCCTTGTAGCCATTGTATATTTTAAATACAATTGTTTTTTTGTTATAACAGTGATACCTGTACATTTTAGGGGTTTGGGGATGTAGCCGTAAACAAAAAGAAGAAAATGAAAACTGCAGGTAACCGTGCCAGGCAGAGAAGATGCTTATGAATTTAATGTACACCTTTCCAGTCCTTTTTTCTGTATGTAATACTGTAAACAATGGTGCTGCTTTGGTTTTTTTAAACTGCCCTTTAGTTGTGTATAACTCGAGGGAGGGAGAGGCGATTTTTCAAGGACTCTGGTGGCATCGCACGAACAAAGCCCTGCTGGGCAACTGGACGTGGGCTGCCCGGGTTCTCTGCTGCTTTATCTGCGTCCTCCTCACCACCGGCGACTGCCCTACAGCTCCGCCATCGTCACGTTCCCATTTGCGGGGGTGACCAGCACATCTCTGTGTGACTTCAGAATGAATCAGCGGGACACACTTTTCTCGTGCAGCCAATTAATCTCAGAAGCGTGCAGTGTCCAGCTTTGCCACAGTGGGACCTCGCAGCCTGACAACGGGGCCACCGTGGCTAAGACTCCAGCAGGCTTTCCTCGCGGCTTTAAACAGAAGAAAGCGCCCGTCGGGAAGGGGAATGTCTGGCTTCCAGCCTCCTGTGGGAGGGCCATGCAGGACGGAGCGGAAACTCACGAGGCAACTGCAACAAATTTACATGCAAGCCAGGGGCTGCAGCGAGCGCCTGCGAGGTTAAAAACCTGCCACGAAACCATGCAGAAGAGAGAAAGAGAGAGCGAGAAAAATCCCCACGCTCTCACTCTGTCTCTGAAAATAGCTAGGCCACTGTGACTCGGTGAAAGGGACGTCCTCGCACTTCCTCACCAGAACGGTTTGCAACTGTGCAAAGATGGGAGGAGCCAGCACGAAAACCAGAAGAACAAAGATAGCGGTGAGTTTCAGCCGGGCGTGTCTCCATATTGTACTCGAGGCGAGGATATTAATTTCACAGTTTTCGCAGATCAGTTTAAACATAGGAACATGTCACAAATAAGCAGCAAATCTCCACGAGGCCAGGTCTGCTGGGATTCCGCAGTCTGCAATTTTTAAATTCAGCCGGGTCCCCGAGGGCCAATCAATATTGGTGGCAATTATTCTTAGTACACAGTGCAAATGAAATGGGTGTTTTTTCTTTTCTTTTCTTTTTTTTGTCAAGGTGGGAGACTGTGATATAGAAACAAGCCAATTCCCCCGTGGACGGCAATTGCACTGTTAACAGCTGCACCAAGGCGGCTGTGGGCCTCTTCTGCCGGTTTCTCGAAAATAGCCCAGTAATGACCCCATTATTTTAACCTTCAGCGCTAGCTGCATTTGCTAGCAAGCTCGGGAACACCTAGCTGTGTGTCAAACAAAGAGAGAAGGAACCAAATAAATAAATAAACAAGCCATGGGGGCCTCCGAAAGCAGCTGCCGGAGCGGGTTTTATTTACACCCTGGTTTCTAAGCCGCAACCTCTAGAGGACCAGCGCTCAGGGCGCGGAGCTGTTTTCACCAACCTGAGTCCGTTTACATTCCAGGGACAGGAGGTAGAAACTTTTACAAAGATCTCCAACAGGCAGATGCTGAATTATGCAAATCTCTAGGTTTCAGTCTTTGATAGGTTAGTGTTTTTTATTTCTTAAGTTTTGTCTATTTTGGGGTGCTTGGAGAGGGTGAGAAATAAGGAACAGAAAATCGAAGAACTGGGCCTCAAAATGACAGTTCAAGTTTCTTTCTTTTTTTAAAGATTTTACTTATTTATTTGAGACAGAGGGGAAAAGAGGGAGAAAGAGAGGGAGAGAAACATCAATGTGCGGTTGCCTCTTGCACAACCCCTGCTGGGGACCCGGCCTGCGACCCAGGCATGCGCCCTGACTGGGGATCGAACCAGAGGCCTTTTGGTTTGCAGGCTGGTACTCAGTCCACTGAGCCACACCAGTCAGGGCCTGTTCAGGTCTCTTTTCCTGGTGGGGCCCAAGTTTAAGTTCGTCAGCACTCATTTGGCTGGAAAATCTAACCAAACCCAGGCCACTGAGGGAGAGAAGCAGGGGCAGAAATAGTGCTCTCATGACAGCGAACTGGGGCTGGTGGGGGGCTGAGTCCCCTGGTCCTCGGATGGGGCTCCTTGTGTCTGCAGCCAGACTCCAGATTGGGCTTTTCGTCCCTCAGCGCCGGACGCCTGGGCAGGCCACTCCATCAGGCGGCAGAAACACACGCAGCCGCTTGCAGGTAATTATTGTTATTTCCCTGCTTGTTCGGTACTAAACACACTGATGAAGAAGACCCCCTTTCTCCCTACCAACCACAAAACATCAGCTCGTGGCCCAGGCTGCTGGTCCTGCCCTCAAAACAGACAATGTGACTGCATTTTGGGTGACTATGTGAGAAGTGACAGATTCGCCGTTTTCCCCCAGACACAGGAGAACACGCGGATGGCTGGTGGTTCCCACTGGGTGCCCCCCTGCCCATGCTTCTGCGTGGGCAGCTCCCCGCGTGTGATGAGAAGTGGAGTCGGAACCGCCCTCGGGGTCCTCGGGGCCCTCGGCGCTCTCTGGTTCCAGATGATATTGCTGGAAGGCGGGCGTAGCCTCTTCTAACACGCCGACCTGAAAACCCAAAGTGGCGGCGTCCTACAGCACACCTGCAACAATGCCCTTGACAACGCCCTCGACCGCAGAGCTGCAGTCCAGGGCACCCATGTCTGTCCAGGGCACCGTGTCAGCGGCCACTCCAGGGCCTGGGCAGCGCCCAACGGCAGCCGTATTTCTTATTTTGCTTATGAATCTGCAACACGGGCAGGCAATCGCCTCTGCTCCACTCGGCTTCGGGAGGAGCGGCCGGCAGGTGGGTGAACTGGGACCTTCACTCACGGGGCTGGGCCCTGAGCTGACGCTATGGCCAGGACACTACCCGCAGTGTTCCCAGGCGGCTGCTTGGCGTCCTGACAATGTGGCAGCAGGGTTTCAAGAGGGAGCAGGGAGAGGGGACAAGAGGGTGGGTGGATGGGGAGAGAGAGAGAGACAACTGGGCCTCATGGCCAGTTCATTCCTTCATTCAACCAGCCAACCAAAACCCACGCGGGGCACGGGCAGCTCCCATTGGTCGGGCCCTGGAGCTACAGCAGGAAACACAGCTCTGCGCACCGCGAGTGCAGCCCAACAAGAGGCGCGACCGGCATGAGGCTGTTACCATGAAGTGTGAGGAGCGCTGAAGCAGGGAAACTTCGGGAACACAGGAGGGCTGCCCGCCCCAGTGGACTTAGGGCGTGGAGGAGGGCGTCCAAGGGGGGTGGCATCACATCTGAGTGTGAGTGACTTAGGCTGGGGGCGGTGATGAAAGAAGGCTTTGGCAGAGAGACAGCAGCATGTGCAAAGGCCCTGGGGCCACAAGAGGCCAGCCTTCTCTGGGAGCAAAGGGGGTTGTATTTGGCTGGAGCAGTCCGGGTGGAGGGTGGAGGAAACAGACATGAAGCTGAAGGGGTGAGTCAGGGGCAGGCCCTGCAGGGCCATCAGTCTCCTGGTCACTGAATTGAAGGGCAGCCGCAGTGCTGGACGTCAGAGTTCTTGAGGGGAAAGGAGACGACTGGGTGAAGTCAGGGGCCCACATTTCAATGCTGAGCATTCAAGTGACTGCACAGGAACGTCATCCTGCGGCTGCCTGCGTTGACGCCCGTGCCCTCGTCCCACAAACAGGGTCCCCCTGAGCGGCAGTGGGGGGGGGGTCACGGGGCAGCCACACAGTGGTGTTTGCTTTCCGTGACCTACAAGGGGGGACGCTGGCTTCTTCTCCGTGGATAATTGGGCGTCTGTAGCTTTAAAATGACTCTCTTGGCCCATCCCCCACACCCCTTGGTTTTTGTTTTACATTCCACTTACAAGTGAGGTTACACGGTATTTATCTTTCTCTGACAAACTTATTTCCCTGAGTGTAACCCCCTCAAGGTCCGTCCGTGTTGTCACTAGTGGCAGGGCTCACTCCTTTTTATGGGCGATAAACACTCCACTGTGTGTGCACGCCACGTTCTCTTCATCCATTCCTCCGTCGGTGGACACTGAGGCTGTTTCCATATTCCTGTTGCCTTTTTGGGTCGATGGCTTGAAACACGCACGTGCAGATGCAATCTCCTGTTGACCCAAGGCACGTGAGAAACGGAGGAGATGGGGACCCCGGCAGAGCCCCGCCCAGTGTCCTGGCCAGTTCAGGCCCCCGGGGGCCTGCAGGGACCGCGGGGCGGGCGGTTGGACCCTGACTTGCATGGACCTGGGCCTTGGCCCCAGACCAACAGCTCTCAAATTCAGTTACGAGGGAAGCTAAAGCCCCAGAGTTCCATTGATAGGGACCCTCTGCTCGAACAACCAAGGACAGGCAGGCAGGGGCTGCTGAGAGGCAGGGGAACAGGGAGGACCAGGTCATCGTCCACCCTGTGACCCCAGCACCTCCATGTCTATGACTCCCGATGACTCCCCATTTGAAGCAGATAAAATGGGGGGCGCAGAGCCACCCAGCCCTTTCAGGCGCCCCTGGGTCTGGAAGCGCTCTTTGGAAACCCTTTCCTTTGCAGGGGCGGGGGCAGGAGCAGGAGGGCGCAGCACAGGCCTACCCCGAGGGGTGTGTTGGGGGGACCCAAGCCTGTGCAGACCCAGCAGCCCTGCCCGGGGCGTGGATGAGCGCCCGGCACACGCCCTGTCAGGCTCCACGATGGCGAGGAGCCTGGAGAACCTCGGGCTGCCTTTTCTGTTCAAGTTCGCCTGGTTCTGCCAGTACCTGAGGTTCAAGGTCGGTTTGCAGAAAATTAATTCCCAGAAGCACCCGGTGCTGAAACGTGAGCTAGACTCCCCGGCCTGGGTCCCGGCAGGTTTTGGTTTTGCTGTAGAAGCCAGAGGCAGGAGCAGAGTGGGACTCGAGTTTGTGGAGAGAGAGGACCGTGGCTCCCCCAGCTCGTGTGTTCCAGAAGAAACGCAATGTGGGGGCAGGGTGTGAGCCCTGAAATGAGAAGCCCTGCAGGGCCAGCGAACCCTCGCCCTGAAGAGGCTGAGGCAGAACTGTAGAGCATTGTCCACACACAGGCACCGGTCTCCATCTGAGTGTTGCACTCACTTGGAGTTTGAGTTCAGGCGGCCGAGCTCGGGTGGGTGGCGGCTGCTCCTCTCTCGCTCCCTCCTTCTCCTTCTTTCGGGGCTGGGTCTCCGGGCTGGACCCTGCTCGGTGGGCTCCGCCTGTCTGCAGCTGCACGGGCTGGGCCCCTGGGGGCTGTGGGCAATGTGCTCCAGCCCAGGCCCCGAGCTGCCGCGCTGGTTAATTAGCACTGGTGCCCGGGACGCCCCATCTGCTCCCGCACATTGTGACCCCCCCCACCTCCCCAGCTCCCAGACCAGGTTTACATCTTCCCGCCCTGCTGTCCCTGGACTTGTTCCCTCCTTAAGTGCCTTGTCCTGGGGCCACAAGTCAGCTGTCACAGACCTGGGTGCACCCTGCTCTCCACGCTGCTGCTGCAGCTGCAGGACAGGTTGGGACAGGTGCAGGGAAAGAAGGGGACAAAGGGGTTTGTCCCGGGGATTCTGGGGCCACTTCCTCCTTTGTCAAGAGCCCCAAGAGGACGGCTGGGGGCAGTTCCGATGTCTCAGCTGGGCTCCCTGAGCAGAGGCTGGGGGACCTCTCGGATTCAGTGGTTTCTTCGGGGCCTCGGAGAAGCAGGGGTGGGTGGGGGCAAATGGGCTGGGAAACAGGGTGAAGAATCGTGGAGGGAAGTCATCATAGAGAGTGGCGCCCGAGGCCACAGGGAGCTGCAGGTGAGAGAGTGTCTCTAAGCAGGTCACTTCCCAGATGGGCTCAGGACACGAGAGGTCTCTCCAGGTGCCCCGTCACCATCCCACGGACACGAAGCCCCAGGTGCAGGGAAATGGGGCTTCAACCCGACAGCCCCACTGAAAGGCTCCCAGACTGGCGCCAATCAGCGAATGCTGGCCAGACACCTGCAGCTGCGTCGTCGTGGCGCCAGGAACCTGCTGAAAGGGCTGGAAGGCAGGCTGCCGTCTTGGGGTGCCGAGGAAAATGCTGCCATGAAAGCACGAAGCTCTCTCTGATGTGAGGCCCTTCCCAGTTCAGGGCTGAGAAAGGTGAAGAGCACAGGGGGTCACTGGGTCAGTCCGGCCCACCCTCCACTCTAGCGGGTGTAGTGCCCGGGGGTGGGGGCGTCCTTCCTGATGCAGAACTGGCCTTTTCTCCCAGGGCGGGAGGAGCACCCTGCAGCATGCAGAGAGGTGGCACGAATGTCAGTGTGGAGTAGGTTGGGGACACCCAGTCAGGTGCCTGCCGAGCACAGAGGAAGAAGGAGGGACTCTGGGGGTGGTGTCTGAGCTGGGCTCCGAAGAGACAGGGTTTTGGGTTCGGGGTTCAGCATCGGGGCTGAGGGGTGGTGGCCCTGCAGGGACATGGGGCCAGGCAAAGACCCCGAGTAGCCCTGGAAATGCACCATTTGTACCTGCGTGGAGCTTAGGGTCTGTGGGCAGGAAGGGAAGAAAAACGGAGACTTAGAAAAGCGGCGAGCAGAGCCTCTGACCCGGAAATCCCACTCCTCGGTGCACGTTCAGGAGAAACTCCTCCTCGTGGGCCCCGGGGACCAACACCGCACCGGGCACGGTGGCCCTCACCCGTCCACGCATCTCTACGGCAACACCAGCCTGGGCTCACGGCGGGGGAGAGGGTGGGGGGCAGCAAGCACAGCGAGGGGAGAGTCGGGCCAGGGCAGCAGGGCTCTGCCCCTGGGTGGGGCAGCGAGAACGGAGGAGGGGCAGCAGGAAGGAGGGACACTGTGGGAGGTGCCGATAGGATGTGGGTCAGCGGAGGTGGGTGTGTGGCGTGGGGCCTGGGGATTCAGGACAGGAGCAGTGTCTTCGGCTGTCAAGGATCATTTCTAGGGTCTTGTCCAGGAGTCCCCAGGGCTCTACAGCAGCTCCCTCCTCTCCCGAGCTTGCTGCCCCCAGTAGCTGCTCTGCCCCTGCCCCCCACCCCCAGATTCTGGAGGCCTGGCCTTTGCATCCCGGCTCTGGGGTGTCAGGCCGCGGTGGCAGGAGGAAGGCTGGGGTGGTGTCCTCAGCGGCCGGTGCAGCAGGTGCCCAGGCCGTGCTTGCACTTTGCTTTGCACCAACACTGCCCTCGCCGCCTGGCCCTTGGTTAGCCAGCCCCCCTTCTTCCTCTTCAAAAACACGCACCCACTTCCCAGCACCGCAACCTGTGCCAGTTTCCCTCGGCCACCAGAGCAGAACCCTGAGAAGTGGGGGGCTTAAAGCAAGAGGGGCCTCTGGTCTCCTACTGCCGACGCCCGCCGGTCCAGAGTCAAGGCGCCTCGCCTCCTCCTAGCTCCTGCCGGTCACCGTCTCTCCCCGGTGGTCTTGGTTGTCCTTCTGCTTCTGCCACTGCCTGGCATCTTCCTCTGTGAGTCTGCGTGTCCTCACATGTCCTTCTCTTCACGAGGACACTGTCTTTTGATTCAGGGCCTAGTCTAACTTGATGGCATCTGCAGTGACCCTATTTCCCCATGAGGTCACAGCCACAGTCACTGAGGCCAGGGTTAGGATTCCAGCCCCTCTTCTCCGGGGCGGGGGGACACCCTTTGACGGGCTCTGACTGTGAGTCACTGGACACGTCGACTGCAGCAGGGCCTCGGTGGGGGGTGTGGCTGCAGAATCGTAGTTGACAGTCCCCACCGCCCTGCAGCCTGGGACTTTTCACCCCGGCGTCATGTGCTCTGAAGCTCAGAGAGGCTGCACAGCTGGCGGAGAAGGGAGACCGGCTTGTGGTGTGTCCTGCACCGTCAGCTCCACACCTGTGAGGAAGAGTGTCAGGGGGGTGCAGAACCAAGGAGTCGGGGCTCAGCCTCAGCATGCTGAGCCCCGAGGGCAGAGTTGGGGTCCAAATGTCCGCAGGACAGGGGGGCGCCCCTGGGAGGGAAACAGATGTGCGCTAGGAGTCGGGCCTCACGGAACAGAAGGTGAGCCAGGTGTGGGCCGCTTTCATTTTCTGGAGCTCCCAGCTTACCAGGGCGTAAAAAGAAGGCAGGCCCCAGTGGGTCTCATAAAAGTCGGGATGTTTGCATTGGACAACTCAGACAAGTTCCAAGTACAAGGTCAGAGTAAAGCAAGCCTCTGGGGGTGTGAGGTTCCAGTCCCCGGCCAAGTGTGGAACACGGGACAGCAGACGGGAGCCGCTCACACTGGCCATGCAGTGCAGGAGGGGACCAAGCGCCTCCCACCACTCGTGTGGGTTCATGGGGGGGGATCTGCTGCACAGGCCGACGGAGCAGTTGGTGACCCGGCTTCCCGGCTCTCAGCCAAAGATGCCCCAGATCTCGGGGAGAGCCTCTGGGTGCCCCGAGTCTGGGGTTCACACCTCTGTCAGCTCAGCTGCAGATGGTGGGCTTCATGCAACAGAAGTTGTTTATAGAGAAAAGCTTTTCCTGAGGAACCCAAAGCGGGAGGCTTTCTTTGTGAAAATGGGGAGCTGGAAATTCGTTCTCCTTCTGAAAATGTGCCATAACTAGTTTGTCTTTAGATATCATAAAAAATCTTTTGCTTGTTTATGCCCGAGAAACACTGCTTCCCATTTCATTGACCAGGAAACTGAGGTTCAAAGATGGGACCGGGGTCCAGCGAGATCACAGAATTGTGGCTCACCAGGATTAGGAATTTCTGGTTTCTGTGTCAGTATGTTTAACACAACTGAACTGTTCAATTAAAAATGGTTAAGCCCTGGCTGGTGTGGCTCAGTGGATTGAGCGCGGACCTGCAAACAAAAGGGTTGCGGGTTGGATTCCCAGTCAGGGCACAGGCCTGGGTTGCAGGCCAGGTCCCCAGTGGGGGTCTTGCGAGAGGCAACCACACAGCAATGTTTCTCTCCTCTCTCCTTCCTTTCCCCTCTCTCTAAAAATAAATAAAGTATTTTTTAATGGTTAAGATGTGACTTTAAGGCTGTGTGTTTTTTTCCCCAATTTTTTTTTAAAGCATTTGTGGCCTCCTCAGGTGACTGGGGGACTGAAGTGCAGCTTTCAGGGGCCATTTCGCCAGGTTGGGGAGCCGTGGACACCCCGAAGTTCACACAGAGCCGAGGGCGGTTTGCTTTCTTGCTCAGAGACCTTCGGTGGCTCCCGGCACCTGGGGGAGCAGGTCTAGTGCTGAGGCAGGTGCTCAGGGCCCTCCATCACCTGCCACGGGCACCTTGCCGGCCCCCCCCCCCCCCCCCCGTCCCTCAGTAAAGTCAGGGGCAGGTTTCTCTCCCTCTGATTCCTCCCACTCAGTTCATACTAGTTGGAGGCTGGAAGGTATTTGATAAAGCCTACAGTTTCTGGAAAACCCGCTGCCCCTTTGACCCCCCACCATGCCCCCAACAGTCACCCACGCTTCCTCAAAGAGCTCTTGTGGGTTTGAAAAGGACACAGACCCACTCTGAGTTTTCCTTTGTTCCATCCAGAGCTGGAAGAGAACAGGCTTCCCCACCGGCTGGGCTCAGAGGAGGGTGGGGGTGGGGCCCCAGGCCCGGAGCAGGCCGAGCGGCCTTGGGGGAGCTCCCATATGCTGAGGGGTTCGGGGACCCGACGCCACCTGTGCGCTCTGGACCGGGGCTGGAACCGCACCAATCCAGTCTGTCTCAAGTGGCCCAGGAAGATTTGACTCCGTTTTGTCCACCCGTGGTTACGGTGACCCAATGTGACCCAGTCAGAAATCTGTTCTGGCAACATTTTTACACAGGGTTGGGACACCCGGGCAGCAGTGTCAGCTGTAATCAGGAATGACGGCTTCTGGGGGGACCGAAGGCAGGCGGCGTGGGGAGCCGCGGCCTTTGTCACGGAGCAGTAGCTCCTGTGAAACGCACAGCAGCTCCATCCCAGCTGCCTCGGTGAGCGGGAGCGGCCACCCGCACGCCCTGTGGGTGTGTGAGGAGGCCCACAGAGCCTCGTTCTGGTCCCAAACTCCGGAGGGACACTTCGACCGGTGAAACGCCAATCGTGTTCGTCATTAGGAAGTGTTTGACCCTATTCTTTTATTTTGGCAACTCAGGTTACATAAAGGAAAAATACATGCGATAAACCAGCCCAGTGTTCCAGTCTAGTGCAGTTTAGAAGACACTTAGGGCTACATCGTCTGAACCCTCACCGAGCTGCCCTCGGTTGGTTAGGACGGCCCGAGGCGCCGACAAAAAGGCCTGGCTCCCGAACCGAGGAGGGGCTTCGCCCCGAAGTCCCCTGGGAACTGTGCGCGTGTCTGGAATGGGAGCTAATCCTGGGCCGGGCTGCTGTTCAATTGACTTCGCACCGCAAAACTCTGAGCCGGCCCCTCACGGTCGGTTTTTATGGCCGTTTGATGGCATCTCGCCGACTGCTGGCAACCTTACTCGTCTCACACTTCGGCGCTCACCGGTCAGGCCAGGCCAAGACATCGCACCCACATTACCAGTGCGGTTTCTGGCAACAATAACGCCATCTCGGCGAACTCCCCCTAATTTTAGGTGAGTCTACGGGACCTACGCAGACATGGAAGCAAATGAAAATCGTGCCTTTGATGAAAATGTGTTGGATGCAAAACACCGAAGGGATAGAAGGGCTTGGCACACAGCAGGGCATTTGACACAGCAAGGGAGTCGCCCCCGCGACCCCCGCCACCACCAGGACCACCACCCCGGGAAGCTCGTGGGTCACAGCCACAGGGAACGAAGATCCTGCGGAGACCAAGGTCTCGGAGCCGCTCTGGCCAGCTGGGTGGTGGCTTCCCGTCGTTCTTGGTTTGACCGTTTCTGGCAGAGCCGTGGCCTTGGCAATTATGGCGTTTCTCAGACTGCCTTCTGGCCTCATTAGATTTGCTGCAAGACTACAGGCGGAATAGGACGGCTGGCTGAACTCAAACTCACTGACATCCAAAGCAGAAGGGCCACCCGAAGTTTTGACTGGACGGCCTGTGACCTTCGGGAGAGTGGCCAACACTCTCTTCCCTTGTCCGCGATGCTTGTCCGGTCACTGTGGAACGCTGACCCTCCTTGGTCATTTGGTCTCGGGACCTCTGCCCCATTTTGGAAAGAGCTGTTGTAAGATACACGTTTATGTAAGGCATGAAACGTTTTGTTACTTTTCCTGTGTAAGAGACACGCAGGTGCTTCGGGTTTGTGAAGCCTCGGCTCAGACCCCGTTCCAGGTACGGCAGCTCCCCAACCCCAGCATGTCGGAAGCAAGGGGGACGCAGGACGCTTGGGTGGCTGTGGGGGGTGGGCAGCTGGGGTCAGGGGTAAGGGCCGAGCTGTGCCTGCCTGGACACGTAAACGTGTCCATGGCTTTGAGCCTCCACGGTCCCCTTCCTGGCCACATTCACCCCAGATCCTGGGTCCCCTCCTGGGAGTCCCGGTTTCCGGGGATGGAGGGCGTCGGGCGTCTGTCAGAATTAAAACGGAGATTTCCAGCCTCCCTCCCCCACGGAGTGGTCATGTGACTGGTTCCTGGCCTCCTGGTCCTCACACACTCAGAGAAGTGCCACAGCTTCTGGGCACCTCCCTTAACAGAGGTGCCTGGTTCAGGCACCATCCCCTCCTCCCATCCCCCAGCCCCCCCCCCGAAATGCCAGAGCAGGAACCTGGGGAGAAGCCCCCCTGGGAATCCGGGGTCTCTCCCGACACAGAGGAGAAACAGCTCTTCCTGGGAACCAAACTCCATTTTAGCTGGTGAGTTCCCCTTCCCTTCCACGCGTGACTGTGTGAACCAACTCCCCGAGACCAGAGACAATCTCGTGGTGGCTGCCTGGTCCACCCCACCCGGCCGTTTAAAGACTCGCTTTTGAACCAAACTCCATGCCCTTCACACTTTCTGAGATTTTGGGTGGATCGCCTGATACCTCTTTCCCTCCCATGTCACTGCCGCGGGAGTCCTCCTCTCCCTCGCACGTCAGCCACCTCGCTTGGATGCCGAGGGCTGGCAGTGCCTGACAGCTGGTTCCCACTCGGGTTTGCTGTTGGTGCCGACTGCCGGCTGAGACCAACGTGGGGGCTCTCGGCCGGGTGACGGACGTCTGATCTCTCCACGTGGCCACGGGGCTTCCTTGCAACATGGCGGCCCGAGAGGAAGGTCAGCACCCGGTGAGAGCGAGCTGGGCAGAAGCCGTGGTGCCTCTTACGACCCTAGAATTCATGCAGCATCATGCCCCCATGTTCTGTTTGAAGACATTATTTTTTTGTTTATTGATGTTAGGGAGGTAGGGGAAAGGAGAGAAACATCAATTTGTGGTTCCACTAATTGATGCCTTCATCGGTTGATTCTTGTATGTGCCAGAAGAAGAATAAGAAAAGGAAGAAGAGGAAGAAGAAAAAGAAATCTGACACAGGACAAATTCCTGGATTGTTGTTGGCTTGTTTCTTGACTGAGGGCAGGGGGCCAGATGTGTTGATCAAACAAAGTCTAGAAAAACAAGATTCTCAAAAATAAATCCGTGTGATGCCCGGGGGTGGGTGCTGCCCAGCACTTTCCAGGGCTTCCTTGTGTCGCCATGGGGATCAGTCGGTCAGTGTCGTGCCTGACGCCGGAGCCACTGTGAGTTAACCGCGTGTGCGGGGCTGTGACTCGGAGGCTCGGCTGCTCTGGAAAGGGGAAAGTGTGTGTTGGGTCCCGTGTGGCAGGAGCCCCACGCGCTTATGTATCATCGCACCTTGAGAGTGCTCTTTGGAGCGATATGAATGACACCTTGCCAAACTATGCTATTTTTGTTTGCTAAAAATCTTTAGGTTAATGTTAAATTTGCAAAGGGACATTTCAGAACAGTGCGTCGGAAGTCTAGGGGGAGTGGAAATCAATAAGATCTTTGAGAAAATCCCCTTCCTTCTTTTCTTATCCCTCCTGTCTTCCTTCCCTGACCCCTTTTCCTTTCTTACTCTGAATCTACGTGAGGAACATAGGCCTTTTCGTAAGATAGCATCTTTATTGGTAGATTAGGCAGCTCAAGTTTATTTAACCATTATTTATTCCGTATCTTTTCCGTTCAAAAAACGATTTGCGTCTCTTTTACCTTGGAAGTCATCAGAGCCACTAGGATTTCACTCACTCAGTCACTCAACAAACACCTGTCGAGCCCCTCCTCTCCGCCAGGCCCTGGGCGCGGAGCGGCGCCTCGTGCGGTGTCGACTGCTGTGCCTCCCCATCAGAGGGGCCACAGCAACGCCTGCGCGTCTGTGTTCTGGAACCATTACCTACCAGGAGATGGAAAATCCATAGACTCTTAGGTGTGTGCCAGGTGCATGCATATTTCTACGCTGTATACGGTGTCTTCCATTGCTTATGAATGTCTTAAACTGGATCTCCACGATCACTGGTTGTTTCTGGAAATTTATATGTAACATGAATGATCCTGCCCTGGCTTGCAGTTCACCTCCTCTGTGTAGTTTAACCCCTTCCCCGGTGAACAGGTGCTTCCTGGCGCCTGTCCTGCTCTGGAGGAGCAGGTCTGCCTGTCCCAGGCTGGCCCCAGGTGACCACCAGTGTCCGGTGTGTCTCTGAGCAGCCCCGTGAAGATGCCCGTGGTCAGCGGAAACCCCTCAGCCTGCAGGGAGGGTGAGGGTTAAAACCAGTACCTCCAACGGGTGCCTGGGGCTACTATTATTGCTGACAGTACTTCTTTGGAAAACAACATAATATTATACATTGGTTTGTATAAACGCAAAAATAGCAATCCACATACTCTTTGATTCACTGAGAGCGCTTTCCACAGACCCCGAGCCTGATAAATATTATTTGAACATTTGGATTATTGATACAGTTTGCAACCTGGATCTTTTTGTTTGTTTCGTTTTCTAAGGCATGCACGTCGGTCCCAAGGAATCTCAGAGAACTACCCCACAGGAAAGTGCGTTTCAGTGGCTTACATTCCTCATCAGGTGACGCTAGGCGGTAAATGAGACGCTTCTCAAAACCCAGTTTGTGAAATCACCGCGTGGCGTTCACAGCACGTCCCTCAATAAAAGGCCATTCACGCCCCTCTTGCCCTGGGTCCGTCAGCTCCCCGGGGGGGGGGGGAGCTGGTGCACCTGGTGCAGGTTGGCTGGCAGCACATGTTTGTAGTGGGAAGAACGAGCGCTCACCCCTCCTCCCGGACGCCCTGCCCTTCCCGCCACCTCCCGTCTTTCTGTGAACTTGTCAAGATCCAGCTCTACGAGGCGGAGCCTCCCCCAGTGGCCCCCGGACAGAACCTTCTTGCTCTCTTCTCGGCCCCCCCATAGCACGTTCCACAGGTGCCACTTGTCACATTGTGCTCTGATGACTTGGTAACACGTTTCCTGGTGTCCCTGTCAGCCTCGTGAGGGCAGGCACCCTGGCTCACTTGCCTGGGTGACCCTGATGCCTAGTCCAGTACCCGAGACCTGGCTGAGTCTCTGTAAAAAGCAGCCACACCAACGGTGTCTGCTTGAGTGGCCGGCGGCCCAGGAAGGGTCGGTGCAGCCTGTGCTGTGCCGAGATCTCATGGCCAGAGACCGGCAGGGGGCCACTTGTCTCAGGGCAAACAAGCGCTTGGAAGTTCACTGCTAAGAAGAGCTCAGTGCGGGGGTGGGGGTCTTCGGTGGAGGGTCAGGAAGGGAGTCCCAGGCGTCTCCCACAGTGACAGGGCAGCAGTTCCAAGACCCATGATGAGGACGCGTCCTCCGAAAGGACACCATCACCCCGAGCGATGGCCACAGTCCTTGCCCGTGAGCACCTCCCCGTCTCCCTCTCTGGCTGCAGGGTGGTGTTTTGGGGGCCTGGGGATGGCTGGGTCCCTCCGCTTAGGCTCCCACCACGGATGCCCAGGTCGGTGGCCCGGCTGCGGGTGGGCAGGGTGTGTCCACACTTGCTGTGCTCTGAGCCCCAGGGACAGGCCACTTTGAATGGCCCCCCCAACTGGGTCCCAGGGAGACTCACAAACTCCCTCCTGTGGGAGACACAAGCCACAGGGCCGGGGACAGGTAAGCAGGTGTCCGAGGTGCCAGGTAAAGTCCGAAACCAGAGCCCTCGAGGCCTTAGAGGACGGACAGCTGACTCCCGGCCTCCGCCGCCCAGCACAGTGGGTCCATTTCACTAAAAAGCCGAGTGCTGGCATTTGGAGTTGGCTCTTCCCCGTAACAGCCCCGAACGACCACAGCAAACCTCAGAGTGGACGGCAAAGCCGTCCTCAGGGCTGGCGCTGGCTGGGCCCGGCAGGAGCTGGGCGCTCGGGGCAGTCCTGGGTACACAGGAATCCAAGTCCTCTTTTGCTCTCAGGTCACACTTTAAAAAGCGAAGTACCTCTCTGGTCACTGGGGCGCGGGGGGCGGGGAGTGTGCCGGCAGAGCGGAGCGGGGGAGAGACTGTTCTGAGAGACAAGATCACGGAGACAGCTGAAGCGCGGTGACGGCTCGCGCTCGTCCCGCTGCCGTGGGGCAGAAGGCTGGGAGGAGGGCGCGTAAACAGAGGCATCTGGTCCCCCAGCATGGAGCGGCGGGTCGCTGAACCGTGGCAGATGCAGCCTCAGCTGTGATTGGGCACCGGGCGTCAGCGTCCGAGCCCGGGTCACGCGCAGGGCCCCTGTTCACGGTGACAGCGCGGTGTCAAACTGCCATTCTTTCTTTCTCGGCTGCTTTTTTTTCTCCCTGAAATCTGCCAGCTCTGGGAAGCAGCGCAGAGCAGGCCCCACGGGTTCGCAGGCCGGAGGAAGCGGGCGGGGAGGCAGCGAGTGACACCCTGGAGGGACTCGGAGGGGCCGGGAGAGCCAGCCGCAGGCTGACAACGGCGTGGGCAGAGGCGTCTTCGGGTTTGCGTTGTGGGAGGAATTCAGTCCGGACGAGGCCGGTAGTGCCGTGGCCAGCAAATCGTGCAGAAGGATGGTGCGTGCAGAGCTTGGCCTGTGAGGTGTGGGCGTGGCCCTGGAAGACTTAAGGAAAGCACTCCCTAAGGAACAGCAGTGAGGGAGCCAGTGGTGTCCAGTTTCTTAAAAACCGAAAGAACGGGTGTTGGAGTGAGACCCTGGGTGCTGGCCACAGGCACCTTGGCTCTCGGGTGTCTCTCACTGTACCAGCGGTCACCCCATGCTCGTCTGGGGGGCTGGTGCATGGGCCCTTTTCTGAAGGTGGTGCCCCTGGCAGCCGACCACTTCTCCCACGATTTGCAAAACCCCGTCTTTTTCCACTTGGGGGTTTGCTCTCTCTCTCTCTCTCTCTCTCTCATTAGGTAGGAGAAATTATGTCCAGAGCTTAGTTTATTTTAAAAAAAAAAGCACTCCCAGGTCAGGTTTCCGCTTTCAGTTTGTTTTGGAAGCAGGGCGGGGTGAGGGGGTGGGAGGCGGCGCGGCTGCCCTGGAACTGTGTTCCCACCTGGCTGAGCCACCTGACTTGCCAACCTTCCCTCCCACCCCCACCCCTGGCTTTGTGTGCTGGTCTTCACTGTTCTCGTCTCTTCCCTCCGTGCGTGTCCTGGGGGTTCATTCCACATTTTTCTGATGTCCCTTCCTGTCCCTCATCCAGCATGGAATCGGGGCTAGACTAGTAAGTCGGGCAGGACTTAGAAATCTGTAGGAAAAGGCTTCCTGGGTCTGGGTGGGGAGACTCAGTGATGGGTGTCCCAGAGCCTGGGGCCTCGCAGGCCCAGGACCCGTGACGGGTTGTGCTTGCTGTCAATAGAACAAACAAGCAGACAGACAGACAGAATGCCTGACCGCATGACTCAGCACCGTGAGCCCAGACTGACCTCTAACACACGTGGCTTCCTGGGCCCCTGAATCCTGGAACCTTGGTAGTGACAGGATGGTCCCTTTCCCTTCTCCTCTGTCCCTTTGTTTCTGGAAGTTGTCTCCACTCCTCACGGGCTGTGTGTTCCACGCGCCCAGGAAGCCCCTTCCGGCTCCTCGGCCCCATGCTGTGTCTGCCTCTCTCTCTCTCTCTCTCTCTCTCTCTCTCTCTCTCTCTCTCTCTCGTCCTTCACTCGCCTCTCCGGGCCTCTGACCTGCTCGCTGGGTCGGTCCGTGTGCTCAGCACTCCCCCCGGGCCGATCAGCGTCGGCCCTCACTCCTGCACCCTGTTCGACTCCAAGTCTTTGGAAACGGGGTGTGGGACGGTGACGGTGCTCCGCCACCCTCAGCGCCCGTGGCCCCTGAGCAGGAGCCGCACGGGCACGCTGGCCAGACTTGTGCGCAGCGAAGCGGTGCGGTGGCCAGGTGACGTGCCATCCGGTGGCCGAGACATTTGTTCTCCGTCGAGGTTGCCCCTGTCCAGACGAAAGCTTTGATCCCCGCTAAGCAATGTCTCCCCGAGAAGATGGTCTCGCCATTAATTAACCGGAGAGCGTCCTGAACAGCAAACTCCCACTCCGTGGGGCGCACGGGCCTTTCCTCCCCACACATCTGGCCCCCCTGTAAACGGGTGCGGGGCCCGCCCCCCGCGGGACCTGTGCGCCCTGCTCAGGATCTGTTCTCAAGTTGCTGCGGGGACCCCACCGTATGATGGCAATTAGGAGCTGTTAGTGTGCAGATGAGGCCTGAGTGTGGCAGGTGGCGGGACCGGCCTCAATTAGCTCACAGGCACCAAATCCCCTCCTAATGAGGCTGGGCCACCCAGATGAGCCGGGAGGCGAGCGTCGGTGACAGCGGCAGAGCATCTGAATGGGAGGCGGGGAGGCTGGTCAACAGGTCCCCGGCTCAGCCCCGGAAACGGCCCTTCTGGCTCCGCGGCTCCACCGGGCGAGCCGGCCCAGGCCTGCCAGGCAGCGGCAGGCGGGGCTGGCGCAGGAGGACTCGGGTTTGCCTGTCATCTCCCCGGGGGGCCCCTAGGTCACCTCACCTCCTCAGTGTGTCTGGGTGACGAGGTGTCTCCCAGCGTAAGTGGTACAGGAGACAGGGCAGCCAGAGCGTCGTAAAGGGCTGTTGTCTGGAGTGGAGTTTGAATTCCAGGCCTGTCACTGGGACAACGTGTGAGTCTCACGTTGGGTATTGTGCTCCCAGGACAGAGTTGCTTCCACGGCAAGTCTCCCAGGCTCCGTGTGGCCTCCCCACCCACCCCCCACTGATACGGGACTGGAGCTGCCCTGCCTCGCTGTGGGCTTCCGAGAAAGGGAAGAAGCGGAAAGGACTTTGGAGAAGGTGCTGGCTGTCGGCAGGGTGCGTCTCGGGTGCTGCGCTACTGGCCGTCTTGCCAGAAGGTTCTGAATCTCACAGGAGCAGCATCCGTTGCCCTGGACTGTGAATGTCCTGGGTTTTCTAGGACTAGAGATGAGCCCTGGCCGGTGCGGCTCAGTGGGTTGGGTGTCGTCCCACAAACTGAAAGGTCACCAGTCGATTCTGGGTCAGGGTACATGCCTGGGTTGCAGGCTGGATCCCCAGTTGGGGGCACGTGAGAGGCAACTCCCTCCCTTCCCCTCTCTCTAAAAATAAATAAAATCTAAAAAAAAAAAGGACCAGAGACAAGTCAGGGTCTCGCTCTAACCGCACATTCATCCCAAAGCTGTGTGTGACAGAGGGGCCATAGCACCTGTGTTTTCTCGGGGCCGAGGCCTGTGCTGCGGGGGCAGGGCGGGCTCTGCACTGTGCGCAGTTCTCGGACCCCAAATCAGCATTCTGGAGGGGGAGCTGGGGCTGTGTGTGCAACTGGTGGTTTGCAGCTCTTCCCTCCCCACCTCCTTCTTCTCTGGCAGCACACAGACCGTGTGGAGGAGGGCCCGACACCTCACACAACAAGGCCGGGGACTGGAGCTGGGAGGCGGCCGCCCCTCGGCGAGCACGTGAGACGGCCCGGCTGCAGGGCTCAGAGGCAGAGGGTGAACCAGGAGCCGCCGGGGACTGCCGCATGCACTGTCGATTCTGATCCAAATAGTAGTTCCTTGATCGCTTCTGTTCTCTCCCTGCTTTTGCTGTTACAACAACCGACTTGTGTTTGAAAAGGATGCCTCTTTGAAACAGGGAGCTGGCCAAGTTTTACACGACGACCAGATTCATCGCTACCTGTTTGCAGCTCTGGGACTTGGAAGACTGAAGGCATTTAAGTTCCGCAACGTCGGCGGCGGGGCCTCCGTCGTCATGGGTATTGGCTGTGTCCTGAGGGGCTCGCAAACCTTTCAGGGACTGTCCAGAACACCCGTCAGTCCACCGGGTTGAAAGACCAGAAGATGGTTCAATTTCATTCTCTTTTTTTCCTTCCATTTTTCTGCCTTCTTTCCTTTCTTCCTTTTTTTCCTTTTTTGGGGCAGGACCCAGCTCCAAAACCACTTTGCTTTAGCTTTGTCTTCGCTCTCCCAGAAGCCCTGCAGGGAATTAAATCCACGCGTCTCCGAGACGTCTCCTGTCTCCCAAGCCGGCGGGACACGCATCACAGTGAGCGCTTCACTTCTCTCGGGCTCAGACGCATCTCTTTTCTCACTCCGCCCTGGGTCTCCCTGGGAGAGGGACCAAAGAGCAAGCCTCGGAGAGTCAGAGTTTGCTTAAAGGTTCACGGCAGGTTTTTACAACCCTGATAATGAAAAAAAATTATTCTCACCCAAGGACTTTTTTTTTTCATTGCTTCTGGAGAGAGAGGAGGGAAGGGAGGAAGAGAGAGAGAAACATCGATGCAAAGGAGAAGCACCCATCAGTTGCCTCCCGCACAGCCTGGTCCAGGAAGCGAACCTGCAACCCAGGCACGTGCCCGGACCAGAAATTGAACCTGTGACCTTTTGGTTACAGGATGACGCTCCAATCACTGAGCCACACCAGCCAGGGCTAGCATTCTGATATTTTAATTTGAATTCTTCCAGAAGCTGGCTCAGAGGCAAAGGTTGAGGCAAACAGTTTATTTGGAAACACTGTTGGAGAGTGGGAAAATGAGATGGGGGGAGGCAGTCGAAAAAAACCTGTTTTCACTCTGATCACCGCTGTGGAAGCCAGTGCCACCTGGGGGGTCGGGACAGAGAAGTCCCCAGTCAGAGTTACCCCAGCCAAGGGGCCACCCATCCTCAAGCCTGCAGCTGCCCCCGGGAGCACTAATGCCCACACAGAGCCCCAGTTGGTCCAGCATGGCTGCTGGCCCGAAGAACCTGCAGTCGAAGCCACAGTTTCGGGAGGGGTCGCCAGAGTGAGGGGGTTACCGACAGGACACGGACCACCACAGTGCCCCGTCCTCCGGCTCCCCTGCCTCGCTTGGTTTTGGTCCGAATCTCATTCTCTGCTTTTCCAAACCCTTTGGTGTGCAGCGCAAGGGCTGGAGGCCCTGGGGCGGGGAGAGGGTTGGGGGGGTCAGGAGAGGCAGAGACGGGGGAGACATCGGGCCCCCACAGGTTTCCTTGACGTGATAGACAACACGGAGGAAGACAGGTGCGGCACCGGCGGGTCTCCAGTGTGAGGCTGATGGGGGGCAAACCCAGTTCACCGTCAGCGCCACACCTGTGGTCGGGGCCGGTGGTGCGGCCAGCAGGTTGCTCGTGCGTCATTAGTTAGCCTCGCAGGTACAGAGTGAGGGTCGAAAGCATCAGCACCGGATGGGGCCTCAGCCAAAGGCCTGGGCCTGAGGAATGCCAGGGTTTCCCTCGTTTTGCAGGCGATGCTCCGAGGACCAGAGAAGTCACCTGCTCAGGAGCCCGTCACACTTGGGGCCATGACCGGCCCAGCCTCTCAGGCCCTCGGGTCCACCTGCCAGTTCCCAACAGGGAAGGCTGGGTGCCCAGTCCCTCCTTAGCATCACTCCCTTCTTTCATCTCAGGCTCATCCTAGTGAGCTCCCTTCTCTTGCCCGCTGAACCCTAACTTGACGGATGGGTGTAGACCTCAACAAGCAAAGACACCCCAGGTACATGCTCCTTCAGCTGGTGGGTGGCACAGAGGATGAACAAGGGGCTCTCCAGGGTGCGGGTGGGGAGAGCCCTGAGTCCAGCATTTACTGGTGGCCCTGCTGCATGCGCCCCCAGCAGGGCTTTCTCTCGTGTGGGGCTGGAGAGGCCCTTCACCTGGATTACTAATGCCTTTCTAAAACAGGGACATCTGGACACACAGACACACATGGGCACACCGTGCGATGGTGGAGACAGACACCAGCGTGGTGTGCTGCAGACTCAGGGACCTCAGAGATGTCAGCAAGCCACAGGCAGCTTGGAGAGAGGCTGGAACAGACCCTCAGAGGGGACGGGCCTCAGAGGCGTCAGCCCAGCCAGCTCCTTGGCCCCGAACGTCGCGCCTCCAGGCTGTGGGACAGGGTGCAATACCCGAGCATCATTTAGTTTTGGCTGCAAACTCACTCATGACATCAGGGTGCCAGCTCCAGAGCCACAAGTCCTAGGCCCGAAGCCTGTCCCCACCACTGGCCGGCTGCTCAACCCTGGGAAAGCCTCCGGCCTCTGGGTCTCGGTTTCCCCGTCACAGAACAGAGACGGCAGCAGCACACCACCTGCGAGGGTCCCGGGAGGCGAGCAAGTTGGGGAAACGCTTTGTGAGCAGCGAGCGCGCCAGGTGCAGGCTCCTCGCTCCAAATCCCCAAGGAGGGTTTTCTCCTTAACTTTTGAGAAAGACTGAAAATGGAATCGATTATTTTAAATGCGTCACCCCCAAATTCTCTGACAAAGACATTTGGTTTCATCTCTAATGGCTTCTTTCCAAATTTCAGCTTCTTTCACCCCAAATTTCTCCTTTGGGTGTGCAAAGAATCCCAAGGAATAACGCACTCACAACAAACTTGAAACAGCATTGGGGGGGTGCAACATCCTCGGCACCAAAACAGAGACGCCCCTCCATCGCCGGGCCAGCGGCAATACCGGGGCCAACATGGCCACTAGTCCAGTGTCACCCACTAAACATGCTTTCTTAAACAGTGACCACTGGGTTGTTATCTTCCAGCTTCTCCTGCTAATTAGACATCCTGAGTCAAAGTTAATTTGGTGGAAAATGTTTCTCAACTTAATGACATTTATGGGCAATTAGGCGTGTGTGGCGGGGAGCGCACACTTGCAACGCAGCCCGCTTTGCCTGGGCTTAACAAGGACCGCCTCCTCCTCGCTGGAGACTGCTCGTTCTCCGAGGACGAGGTTCCGGGCGGGCACGCCGGCCTCCTCGTTAGAGACCAGTGACTGTTCTCCCGGAGAGAGCTCCCTCACAGTAACGAGGTGCAGATGGAGAAGAAACGAGGCCGGGCGAAGCCCTGTGTGTTCTCTAGAGCTGTGTCTGGGGCAAGAGTCCTGGGCTTCATGAGTGGAAAAAACCGTGGGTGCAGGCCTCGCCTCGCGGACGAGTGGGTACCACACACTGGGTGTCATCCTGCAGTCGGAAGTGGCTTCTGTGGTCAGTGTTGGCCCATTCGATAAACAGCCAGCCGTGGGAAAAACAGCAGTCCTTGATCTCAGCGTCGTGGTCACGCACCTTTGCTGTTGGGTGTTTTGGGGTTTGTTTGCTTCTGCTTTTTGGCAAAATATTTTAAGGTCGTTTGGTCGAAATCAGCGCACACAGCCCCACCTGCCCACCAGGTGGAAACCCGTTCGAGCTGCGGCCGAGAAGCGCAGGTACGGGCCAGGGCGCCCGGGCCCGGCTCAGCTCCCGACAGCACTGCACCCACCTGCGCCTGCCTGCGCCTGCCCTCCCCCGAGCTCCGTCTTCCCGCCAGGAAATCCATAGTGGAACTCACGGGAACATGCTACTGTTTTCCTTTGGAAAGGCAGGGCTGTGTCTACACACGCACACACACACACGCACACACGCAGATGGCACATGGAGATAACCCCTCCCTCCGCTGTGGGCAGAGTGGTCGATGGAGTGAGGGGCTGAGGCTGAAGCAGAGAGGCCCAGCCACTCGAGAAGACGGCGGGCAGAGCTGCCAAGTGGGGGCTTCCTACGATTAACCCACCCCCGGGGCACTGCCCGGCCTCTGCTGCAGGGAGCCAGGAACTCTCCTGGTCTACTTAAATATTGAAAACATTTTATTCTGCTTAATTACAGCACATATACACGTGATATAATATACAATATGCACAATATATATATAACCTTACAGGTGAGGGGACAAGTGTTTTGTTTTTTTAATTGTGGTTATTATATAGACAAGAAAATTTCAAGAGCATTTTCCCCCTGAGTGGTTGGAAGGTAGAATAAAACATTATGTAACAACCAATAGTGGTAACTTTGGAGGACCCTTAACCTATATGTAGTTATCGGGAGCAGACCTTTCCTAAGATAAAACAAAACAAAACTTTCTAAAATAGTACAGTAGTACTCTTTTAACATATTGTAACAATATTTTAATATGTAAATATTAGACTGTATAAGTATACACGTGAGCTATAAGTGATATATAAGCATTGAAATAAGAGGAATGTACCAAATAAAATAATGATCAGGTTAAAGCTCTTAAAATCAGCAAGACAAGGAGGCTGTCATTGAACCGAACTCTCCAGGAGGTGGAGCTGATTTTCTCTAGGAGCTGCCCAGCAGTGGACATCGCCAGAGTCCGGTTAAACTCCCAGGTCCCAAACCAGTGTTGTGCGGAGCTTCGTGCACCTTGGGGACCTGGGGGGAGTCTGCCCAGAGGCCCTAGGGCAGGCCGGGGTGTGCAGCTGGGAGTTGTGGGGCTGGAGGGGTGGGACGGGCCTGGCCTCCAGGCACCCCCAGGAGCCCCTGCCGGGGACAGTGGGGAGGTGACTTTTCTGTGGAGCATGTCCTGGTGTGACCTCTCCTCTGTATGTGGCCGCACCCTCGCTGGCTGAGCCGTCACTCATCCAACCTCCTCCCCCATCTGTGGAACAGGTGAACGCAGCCCTTGCCCTCCCACAATGGAGATGGAATGAACTTCCTCATGAGCTGTGTCCCACAGCGCCGCCCTGGTGGCTGTGGCTAGAATGACAGCAGTCACTGAGGATCCCCTCAGCCACGGTGGGTGCCTGTTGGCATGCGGACACCGGCGGAGGGAGCGCCGCGGGGGAGCAGCGGGACACCCAGATGCGAGTCCCGGCTGGCTGCGCCATGTTCTCCACGAGCCACACAGCTGCCTTGGCTTCTGTCTCCTGCCTGTGAAATGGCTCTCAGGACACCTGCCTTACAGCCCCCAAGACTGTGCCTGCTGTAGGCCGAGAGGTGTCGGCGTGGGTGGCAGTCCTGGGGGCAGGGGTGGGTAACTCTGACCTGGCTGCTGCCCTGGACTTGGGAGCTGACCGCAGCCTCCGTCTGTCTGGGCGTGGCCACTGACCACGTGCCCTTCCCCCGCCCTTGCCCACTCTGCTCCCCATCATGCTGTGCCCTTTGCTGCGGATCCTGCTTCCTGCTAGGTCTCAGCGAGGTGACAGGGCACCCAGTCCTTGCTGATGGGGATCAGGGGGCCGACGGACTCTCTGGCCAGGGTAACATCTGCACTTCTACAGAGTGTCCCCCTGGAGACCATACTTTTGCAGGAGAACCAACTAATGGGTGAGCCTGCAGGCGGTGGGAGGGGCCCTGGCAAGACAGCGGGTGTCAGGTCTGTGCCCCCCCCACACACACCACCTGCACAGAGGGCCGGCCACACCCTTCCAACATCTCGTCCTCATTCTGAGACTCTGTCCCCCTCCTCTATCCCATCTACAATACCCAGGAGCAGAATTGCTGGGACATATGGTGATTCTATTCAACAAAAGGGGAACCCATAAGCTTCTACTGATATAATTAAACAGATAAATAAGTGGAAGATGTAAAAGCTTTTCCTTAAAATAAAAGCTTTTTCCTTAAAGAGAAATAATGGAATTAAAATGTCATCAATTGGCAACCATCATAGTTATTATCAACCCAATCAAGAAACATCAATGGATGTTAAAAATTGAAAGTGAAAATTTGGTGAGGAATGGGATATTTACATAGTTTCTTTTTCTACTTACATAGTTTTCAATATTTTTTAATATTTACATAGTTTCAAAGTACCTGGCCAGTTTCAAAGTAGCTTATCAGTTTCAAAGGGGGGAAAAAGTCACTTTATAGTGGAGATGTGTGGAAGATGACCACCTTCATCGTTTGAGTTGTGTTAAAATCGAACGCGAATCTGGTTGGGGTAAATTAAGGCCATGTAGGACTTGGCCTTGTGCTTGGAGAAGAACCCGGCCCCTTGCCGGACGCTCCTGCCAGAGCCTCAGAACGAGGACTCTTCCCAAACACCCACCCTGTGCGGCAGCCTCCAAAATAATTGGTTCGCAATTAACCTCCAAACATGTCGAGGTCGTGGAAGACGGGAACTGCCCCAACTGGGGGAGACTGCAGAGCCGTGATGACTGCCGCAGGTCCTGGCACGGGTCCCTTCTCGGTGACGGCGACGGCACTGCTGGGGCAGCCGGAGCGACCGGAAAGCATGCGGGGATTCCAGGGGTACGTGTCAGTCAGTCTGCACCTCCCCCTTTGAGGGCCGCGCTTCGATTGTGACAGAGAAGGTCTTGGCTTACAGGAAACACACACTCGAGTATTTCAGGGCAATGGGGCGGCATATCGGCCACTTACTGTTGAATAAATTAGGGAAGAAAATTCTTTATCCTGTTCTTGCCACTTTCCTATAGTTTTGAAATTATTTTAAAATGAAAGGAGAAATGCTTTTACAAGTCTTTGAGTTACTACGAGAGGCAGAAGCTGGACCCTCCCCCCAGTAAATGAAGGGCCTGGCGGAGGCGCATCCTGTAGAAAATGCCGCGGCCTTGGGTGCCTGTGCGCGGGCTCGCCCAGCACCGAGAAGAGCCCTCCTGGCCCTGTTGCCCAGTGCTGGACACATGTCACAAAATGCATGTAGTTTGCTCCTCTTCCCTTTAAGTGGACGTCGCCACAGAGTCTGGGACCGAGGCGGAGCCCACGCCTACCTGACAGGCAGGAGCAGGTGGGCTGCAGAAGCCCCGCCCAGACCTTTATTCACTTGCAGCCTCTGCCTGAGCTGAAATCCAGCTCAGGGCCGCACTCAGACCGTGGGTCTAGCCCTTGGGGCTCGAGGGTTTGGTCAGGGAATGCTGTTCCGCTTCCGTCTGGGACACAGACCCCACCACGGGGGTTACACGTTCGTCTGGAGAGAGGGGAGGGGAGTGGGAAGAAGAGGGGGCAGCGGGAGGGTTCACCACAGGCTTTTAGGAGAAGACGGGGATCAGACCCATGAGCATGATGCTGGCTCCTGAATGGGGTCCCCGTGTTGGCAGCAGCATTGGGAGGGGTAAGGAGTCTGACTCAGAGCGGTCAGCGAGCCCTCTGCATCCAGGGGCCGGGGTGGGGTGTGGACATTGTGCAATTCTTTTGATTAAACACATGTGGATCCAGAATTAATGAATTAATGCATCCGGTTGGTCATGAGAATGAAGTGAATGAACACTCGGAGAATCACAGCATGGTGCCCGGCACAGTTAATGTCAGCACAATGCACACACGAGCCCCCAGACCAGAGACGCTCCCCCAACCCCACCGGCTGAGCGCCCAAGGCTGCGTGCGGGCGCTGCCCCAGCCCCAGTCCCAGCGTTGCCACCTCCTTTTGTTATTTGCGATGGTGCTTTTCCTCTAAGGATTTCCAGGGTTCTCCACCAACTTCAAATTCCCCGGGGGAGGGCGGTGAATCCTCACATGTAAGGCAGCAAAATGAAGCTCCTCCACCAAAATACACCCAGTCACCTGTCTCCCCTGCGCCAGCCCCTCACCTAAAATAACCCAAGCTTGCCTTCCCCGGGCCACCGCCGACCCTCCCCTGTCACCAGAGACCCCCGACATGTTTTGCTACTGAACCTCGAGAGCCTGGACCGGGAGGGTTTCTTTGGAGAATGTCAGCTTGGTGCCAGTCTGGCTGTCCTCGGGCATCACCTCCGGGACTTCGGTCCCGCCAGGGACACGTCGGCGACGCTGGACATTGACACCAGCATCTGGACCCTGGGGTCTGCTCTGAGCACGCACATTGTGTTTGTGGGTCCCCATCTCCTGGGAGAAGCAGCCCCCCGTGATAAAACTCCTGCAGAGAAACCAGACTTTTAAGACCGAGGGGCAGTCAGGAGCTTTGGTCCGGGATTTCGAGGCTGGGGTTCCCCCTGTGCTCAAACTTCTGGAGGTGGAGCTGCAACAAAGAGGTCAGCCTGCAGCTGCCAGTGGTTTGGGGAGCAGCCCCAGAGCCGGCGGGATTTACAGCCCACTGGCCAGTAAGGGGCGCTGTTGATTGACGGACGTGGAAGAGAAGTGACCAAAGGATGCTGTCTGTGTCCTGTGGTCCTCTGAGGAGTCCCTCTGTGGGGGGCGATGTGATTTGAGCTGGAAAAGCCAAACGAGAGGCTTCAACCTCATCAGCACCTTGCACGCTGCTGTAGGCACCCAGGCCAGCAGTCTGCTCGCCTGCTCCCCCTGGGCTGCCGCCCGGCCCTGCCTGTCCAGCCCCTCTTCCTCCCCAGCAGATGCCACACAGGGCCTGCCACCCCTCCAGGCCATGAACCCCGGCCTCGTGTTCCATCCCCCGCCCCGCCTTTACGTTCATCTCCGAGGACCAGCTCGGGCCACCCCGGTCCTTATTCACACTCCCCACCCCGAGTCCCTCTGCCCGAAGAGTACCCTCGCTTGGCTGGGTCAAGGGCTAAAACTGTGGACTCAAAGAGGGGCCAGGGGAGAGCGCAAAGCAGAGAAAAGAGTCCAAAGGCCTTGGCGTTGTCTCTTTGTCTCATTTGCGATGGGCCCTAGGTCACCACCACGGGATAATGTGCAGGTCGCACACTGTCCTTTACCACCCGTCCTGGCCCCGTTTAGTCCAGGGCTCAGAGACGGCTGCCCCCTCGCTCTGAGACAGACTCGGAGGTGACCCGGGGTAGGAGGCTCACCCCCTGCCTCTGCAGGCAGAGGCCCTGGTCCTCGGGAGGGCACGTGGGCGCCTCCTCCAGGAAGGGCGACAGAAGTGCGACTCGTCACAGGCCCTTACCCTGTGATGCTCACTCACACCAACCGGCAGCAGCTGACCCGGGTGAGGCCTCTCACCTCTCGCCCAGGTTTCTCCTGCTGTCCCCACGCAGGGAGGACGGACCGGACACGAGACGTTGGAAAACTTGGGACCCTGCCTGGCACTGTTTCTCTGTTAGGTGAGGGGACGGGTCTGGAGCGGAAGGTGGGCTTTGTCTGCAGCCAGCAGGCAGTCAGGTCGATGCCCACGCCCCCTCTCCCGTTGTGAGGTTACAGGGCACGGGAAAGCACCCCATTAGCATGCAGATTTGGATGCCCATTCTCGGGGCACAGAGTTGGGAGGCTATATGGGAATCCTCCCTGCCTTTGGGGGGCGGGGGGGGGGGAGTCCAGCTGCCTCCTCCAGGGCCTGCCCATATCTCTTGAGACGTCAACACATCGTTGAAAAGTGTCAGGATGAGGGAGAGGAAAGATAATTATTCCGGCCTGGAGAGCTACTTTGAAAGTGAATAGAATCTGTCAGGTCGACTCTGGGAAACAGCAGTCAGCTGCTTGTCCTGGCCGCAGGAACAGGGTGTATCTGGAGCCCAGGGCGGGCGTTTGCACCGCCGGTAATCAGCTTAAGTAGGTTTCTGTGGAGGCGAGCAAGGCAGGAGGCACATGGCAATCGCTGAGCCGGCTGCGAATGGCCACCCGAGCTGGTGACCTGGGGCTCCTGTTCCAGTCTCAGAAAATGAGTCTCACGTGTTCTTCGTGAACAAACCAAGAGCGAAGTCTGTGAGGGTGTGGTGATTTCCAGGTGGGTGGGGGCAGGGCAGCAGAGGCTTCCAGGGAAACCTGTGGCTTGGGGCACAGGTTCGGTGGCCTCCCAACCAGGAGCGGAGGACAGACAGACCTGGACGCTGGGTAGGGCCGACGCCATGTGCTCACGCCGCCAGAAATGAACACCAAGGCTCGTCTACCCTGAGTCATGTCCCCAGATCACAAAGCAACAAGGCAATTGGTTGGCATTCTATAGGCGGCACAGAGTTGGAGCTGCTTCTCCCACCCCGAGCTGCTGTCCGGGGGATTTGAACTTACCCGATTGTGGAGGACAGACCAGGTCCCAGGAAGGGAGGGCCGGGCGAGCAGTCGCTGGGCCTCGTGCCCAGATGCTGGGCGTTCCTTCAGAACAAGGGTCTCCCTGGGAGGTGGCTGCTAGAGACCTATTGCGCCCAGGCCCCGACCCCAGGCGCCCGGAGAGTCCTGTGCAAACCCTGCAGTCACTCAGGGGCGGGTGTCAGTCTGCATCATGCTTCTGAGTTAAAAGTGACTCTGGAAAGTAGTGACACTCTGCACCCATTTCCGCACTTGCTAATGGGGTTGGGAATGGGGCAGAAAAGACTCTCTGGTCTGAGAAGGGAGCCTGGGGGCTTTGGGGTCTGGCTCCAGACCACGGGCACTTGTCTGCCCCCAAGGGGGGAAGCCCTGCCCTGCCTCCCTCCTCATCCCGGGGACAAGTCCTTGAGGTGGGCCTTCTCACCTGAAGTGGCTGAGGGCCCGGCCTGGTGCCCCACTCCTGCCCCTCCCTGCCCTGCGGCCTGTCCCTGGCATTGGCCTTTGTAGAAAGCCGGCCCCAAACAGGCAGCCGATGGAGACAGAAGACCCTGCCTAACCTGGGGAAGTGGCGGGGCGGGGGGGGGGGGGGGACGGTGGCCAGCCTCTGCCGTTTCTGCAGAAGCTCACTGTCCCATGTCACCATTTCGGCCAGGCACTGTCCTCCCCTTGCCGTAGCCAGTGGTCATGGTCACAGGCAGACAGGCCTTCTCAGAATTCCAGACACCCAGGAAGACATTTGTCCTGAGGCCCCTGCTTCCTCTGCAGAAATGTCTTCGCCAACACGGACGGCTCTGTGTCCTTCTTCCTCTCCTCAGGTCAGGGCAGTGTCACCTTCTGAGTCAATTGCGCACACACCCGCAAGGCCCCGCAGCCCTGACACGCTGGCCTGTCCTGGTCAGGTGGGATCTGGGTGGCCAGCGTTCAAGGCCTCGCTTGCTGTGTGGAGTCTCCCGTGGGCCGCAGTCTCCCCGAGGACTCTGGGCCCTCGGAAACCGTCTAGGGAAGGGGAGCGGGGCCCCTGACCACCTCAGCAGTGCAATTCCCTTCTGCTTGGCCAATGCCAATGTCGTGGGGGGGGAGTGAGCCACTGGGTGCTGGCTTTGCTCAGAGCATCCGGAGAGCCTGCTTCTGCGTGGCCCGGCCTCTGTCCACGGTTAGCCGCACGCCCTCGAATGGCGTGAGGGTCATTCCGAGGAAGAAAATCTCATCACAATGTTTCAGAAAAGCCTCTGTTCACACAGCAAGGCTGGCTCCATTTTGCTCATTCCCTGGCAGACTGCCGCCTGAGTTTCCACCCCCCGCTGTGTGGAGGGGGTGGCGTGCACGTCGCTGGGTTAGATGGAATAATGGCAACGACTGCAGTAACCACACCCGCAGCTGGATCCAGGGGCCTTGAACTTGTGGTGCGAGCCCAGGGCATGATACACGTGGGGCTCTGCACCCAGCGCTTCTCCTCGTCAGTGGGTAATACAGTCACCCCATCTTACAGAGCAGGAAACTGAGGCCCGGAAATGCCGAGTAGCTTGCCCAGGTCCCACCCCTAGAACGTGGCCGAGGGGAGTGTACTCCTTCCCCCAAGTCTGGATTCTTGTGTGTCATGTTCTGTGACCTTGGCTGTGGTCCACGAGTCACAGTAACAAACCACAAACCACTGAACCCTGCGGCTGGGGTAAGTCGAGTCACCCCTCCCTGCAGACACTTATTCAGCCACAGACTCATCAAGCCCAGCAAGTCCCTCAGGGAAAAGGGGCTCCTTTTTCTCTGCTGCTGCCTTTGGCTCGGATGCCTTCCCTTGGCAGGAAGTGGTGCTGGCCACCTCTCCCTTAACTGTCCCTTAAGAACTCGGTGTCCCCCTGCTGAGCAGGATCAGCAGCTTGACGGTGAACCACTACTGTATTTTAAAATTTGCTTTATGTTTTAAAATACAGAGGGACCGCGTGTTTGGGTTTAAAATTGTGAGTGACCACAAAGTGGATGCTGTAGAAATTAAAAGTCCTGTTCCTTTCATCTTCCAAATGGCTGGGTGTGTAATCTTTTTAAAGGTTTTATTTATTCTTTTGAGAGATGGGAAGACAGGGTAGAAAGAGAGGCAGAGAATCCCCGATGTGAGAGAGAAACATTGATCATGGCCTCTCAGTTGTGACCCGACCAGGGGGTGGGAGGGGAGACCAAACCCGCACCCCAGGCACGTGCCCTGACTGGGGGTCCACCCGGTGGCCCTTTGCTTTTGGGGACGACGCCCAACCCACTGAGCCACCCTGGCCAGGGCTGGGTGGGCGGTCTTCCAGGATGTCCTGTCTCACCAGATGCGGATGCGGATGCTGAGCACCCTCCTGCCCCCTGCCCACGGCCTCCTTCTCTTCCCATCGGACCGGAGGGCATCTCGGTTTCCCACCGACGGGCCTTTTGGGTGGCTCCCATTTCCGTGATTGTGAATGATTTTATAACCCTGCCCTGTACACGTGCTCTTGTGGACCTGCGGGAGCAGCTTGGCAGGATGCAGACCTGGAAGGGGAATTGCTGGGTCGGAGGGCACACACACGTCACTTCTCGGTGCAGACTGCTGAGTTGCTCCGGAAAGAGGCCGTTCAACCCGCACTGCGACCAGCAGGTTCAAGGGGATGCCATCTGTGCCCCTTCCCAAAGGTTATCTCCAAGTTTAATGACACTCGTGTTTGTCCTCAGCTTGACTTCCCACGGGCCCCGGGACCCCCGGTCAGCGTTCATGTGCATGCCCACAGTGTCCCACCAAAATGAGCCCGGATTCGTAGGAATAGGATCCCCTGCACCTTGGAGCCCACACGCGAGCAACAGGAACGAGCCGGAAACAAGCCTCTGGAGACTGTGCACCTGGACTGGGTCTCTCACGTTCTTCTGAAGACAGAAAGTCTGGGAGGCTTTCCGTATGGAAATTCTGCCAGTCTGGCGTTTTGGGAACACTTTGAACTTCCACGGACCATGCCTGGGGGAGTCGTACAGATGATGCTAAACAGTAAGAACACGAGTATCGAGGGCTAACGTGCATTTAAATGGGTAGCTGCTACCCGGAAGCCGTTGTCCTCCTGAAATTAACCGGGAATCATCAACACCAAGCTAACATCGTCTGCTGTCACTATTGTTACACCTACCAATGATTAAATGAAGCCTCATTGTATGCCGGGTGTCACGTTAAGCATTTGTTACAGTTTCCAGACACAGTCCCCGTGGGGAAAACGTCATCCCGCCTTACAGATGCGGTCGGCACCGAGAAGTTAAGGGCTTTGCCTAAAGTGATGGCTGGTACCCGTTCGTGTAGGAATTGGGCCCTCTGTTGATGCCCCAACATGGCGTTTTCGTCACTGGGCTGAGACACAGTCTCATGCCTCCTTGCCTTCGGAGATCCTACTTCGAGAGGCATTCCATGTGCAAGACACTGTGGGCAAGGGAGCGGGTCAGGGTCTCCTTCTTTCAAAGCCAAACCAAAGCCACAGGGGCAGGGGCCAGGCCTGAGCCCCAGGCTTTCGGTCTTTCCTTCATCACGCCTGCATCTCTGGGATGGAAACTTCCACCACACCGCTCCCCCTTCCCTGGACACCTCGGCGGCGGTGCTGAATGGGGTCCTTTGCAGACAGCGACACTTCTCCCATTGAACCGGCCCCTCTGGGGGGTGGGCGGCAGGGGGTGAGGGTGCGTGTGAACTGGTCTGCCTCGTGAAGCGGCCATTCAGGTGGCCCAGGCAGTGAGGGGCCTGTTGGGCTATTTGTGAAGAAGCTGGCAAATGTGGGCCTTCTTGCTGGCAGGCAGGAGAAAGGGCCGCTTGTCTCCGGGACGTCAGAAGAGAGGCCGGCGCAGGTGGACCTCTCCAGGGACACGCTGTCAGAGGCCAGGCCTGCAGGTGCCGCCGGGGCCCGGGACGCGAGCTTCCTGGGTCGGGCGCGGGAGGAAGAGGCCCGCCAGCCCCCCACAGAACCGCACTGTTGTGCCCGGGTGAATGAGAAAGATGTTTCAGGGCTGCGGACGGATCTGGACGGTTTGCCAGGAGGACAAAACGTCTCCTGTGCAAGCCCATTTACATAGTCCTATCTCACTTGGGCTCTCGGTGACCAGATTCAATTGTGCTGGTGTCCCCTGTGCAGTGTGATATCATAGCTTCAGAGGAAGGCTTTCTTCAGAGGTCACGCTCATTTGTCCTGGGGATGTAGTCATTTTTTGTGTCACGGACAATGTTTTACTGTGAAGATACGAGCCAGATGGCTTGGCCACTTGCAGCCCACAAGGACACAGTGTCTGTGCTGCCGGTGGGTGAACAGGACCCATTGTCCGCCGCTCCCGAAACTCCAGTGCCCGCCCCCGTGGGGGGGGGTGATGTGTTTGATAAATTGTCAGGTCTCTCGGGAAGAATCCATGAAGCAATGTTCCAGAAGGACATAGGCCTCCCAAAACACAGAGCTCATGTGCCCTGAAAGCGCCTGCACCCTCCACCCCTCCACTCCCTCAGGGGCGAAGGCCCTGATTTCGGTTTCGGTCCACAGGCCGGTGCGATCTGTCACACCCGTGCAGGGAGAAGCTGGGTCCCACCCTCCAACCCCTCAGAGCCCCACCAGCCCTGTGCTGCCTCGCCAGAGACAGAGCGTGCTGCGGAAGTGCGGTTGTGGGATGTGCCCCATCCCTTCTGCCCAAGATCATCCCGGATGCCTGCAGAGGGGAGGGCTGTGTGGTCCTGGGCTGGCCCCCTTCACAGGCCGAATGGCCCCAGGCCCGCGGCACAGACGAGGGAGGGCTGCCGAGCACCCTCCTCTCGCTGGAGGTGCCTCCTTCGGGGTCCCTCTCGGGACAGGCAGCTCAGTGCCTGCCCTCCTTTCTCCCCTTCCTTCTTTTCCAGCCCGCGTCCCGTCTTTCTAAATGAAGCGCACCCTTCCGTGCCGCTTTGCCCAGCTGTGGCGGGTGCGCTGCCATGTCAGAAGTCTCCGTTTCCTGCCTTAATTGCGGCCGGGCCAACCTTGACTGGCAAGGAGAAAGCCGCTGACAGGTTTGGGCTGTGTCCAGACCTCCTCAGACTCTCTGGCAGCCAACTGTTTGACAGTCTATGCAAATGCATGCAAATGAAGGGACACTGGCCCAACACCTGCACGGAGTGACCATCCTGGCCGGCCCGGCCTCCCCGGAATGGGGCTTTCAAATGCTGCCCAGTCGCTTTCTGCTGGTGTATTATGTGTTTGTCAGCAGAACGTGGAGCTGATAAAAAACATTCCCCTTAGTCCCACAGGGCTCCACGCAGACCGGTGAACGCCGAGGCGCTGGGATGGCTGCCGGCCAGGCCCGTGAGTCCCCGCGCTGCGGCCAGGGCCGGGCAGCAGCGTCCCGTCCCCTGGGCCCCCCCGCGTGCAGGAAGGCCTTCTGTTTCCCTGGGCGGAAAGGAAGGACGTTGGTGGCGGGCCACAGAGCCAAGGCCGCTCTCCTTAGCAGCTGGAACTTGGCAACTTTGAGCAATAGTGTGTCCTGGATTTTGAAAAAGCCAAAGAAAAATCTGCCAGGGCTGTCAGGCAACGGGAAAGGGGGAGAGACCCGCCACCTCGAGTGGGAACTGACTTGCCAGCCGCGCATCCCCGCCCGCCCCCCCAGACTGTGGGAAGACTGCCAGGCGGCGTGACTCCGTGTCCGCAGGCCGCCCGGCCACCTCGGCTCCCATCTGCTCGCTCCTCCACCGGAGAGGCCAGGCCAGCCCGTCAGCTGCTGTGGGAGAGCAGGGTGGAGGCCGCATAGTTGTGAGTTCGGCCTTTTGGAAGATAAGGCAAATGCCACCCGGCTCGGGCCCCACAACCAAAGGCTGGTGGGGAATGTGGGGATCTGTGGCCTCCCGAGAGGGGGGACTAGGCCACGGACACACCAGACCCTTGGTCCACGTGGCCCTTAAACCCCGGCCACCGGCCCTGTGGGGGTGGCCCTCTGTGTGGTTAATGCACTGAGCCTGGAGCTTCAGAAGGAAAGGTCGTTTCTGCAGAGACGCCTGCACAAACCAGGACGCCCGCATCCCCCTACCCTCTCTCCCGACGGGTTGGAAGGACCTTGAGAGATGGGTGTTTTCTTGTGCATTTGGGGGCACCCTGGTGTATCTAAATATGGGACCTGTGTCCTGCGGATAGATCTGCAGCTGACACCGGTGATGTCTGGGGACTCTGCAGGCGCCGCTCACACCCAGCAAGGAACTGGTGTCCGTGTAGGCTGCTGGGCTGAGAAATGGGCACTCCAAAGTGGGGTTTTCCCCCCAAAGAATCATTTTGCCATGTGTGCAGCTGAAATCAACCCCATACCTGCCCGCCCTTCCTTGCAAAAAGACAGGAGAGGAGCGTCAAGGGGGACACCCTGAGGTGTCTAAGCGTCCAGCCTTCCCACTCTGTGGGGAGAGGGCTCTGGGCTCCCCAGAGCAGATGTGGGGGCCTCTGGGCTGAGTCGGGGGGCGTGTGGACATCTGTCCCTGAGGGGAGCCCGGATGCCTAACCAAAGGGCCCAACAGACCGACGGGAGCCGGGGCTGCGTCCCTGGTGAACATCTCAGTATCGGGATCAGCACAAGGACGGCACCAAGGGCTGGTGGGACCACAAACTTTGCAGACATCGATTCATACAGAGAGAGAACGAGGGTAAGCGAAGGTCATAAAGGTCTGTGAGGAGCCTGCTAAGCACCCAGCACGGAGCATCCACCCTCCTGAGCAAACGGTGGTACAAAGGCCCCCTGAGAACTCCCCCCGGGGCGTGTCACAGTGGGCCCAGCTTGTTGTTCACCATAGGACCCCCACACCCTGTTCAGTTCCGTCCACACGCTTCCGGGCCCCCAAGAAGGCAAACTCTCGGTGGGACCAACCACGTGAGAGAAGAAGGCGATTTAAATTAGAATGTAGGGAGCTTGGGGAGGGGGTGGGGCCCTGGCAGGGTCCTCTGTCCCCTTGACTCCCCACGAGAGGCATCCTGTTGCTGGTCTTCGTAACATCGGCTGGAGTTTCAGCCACAGTGTCATCCATCAGCTGGGAGGTTGTGGGTGGGTTTGGTTTTTTCCCAGCCCCCAAGTCTGGCACAAAGGTGACTAGACCCCATTCGCCTGCCCAGAAAGCCAGGGCCAGTGCGGGTTCCAGGGCACCAGCTTTGTTTTACTGACTAGAGAGAGGGCTTCCTGGTACCAGCTGTAATTTGGAATGTGCAGGCATCTCTTATTGAAATGAGCCCACTGTTTGCCGAAGGAAGGAAGGAAGGAAGGAAGGAAGGAAGGAAGGAAGGAAGGAAGGAAGGAAGGAAGGAAGGAAGGAAGGAAGGAAGGAAGGGCCAGAGAGAAATAAAACGCCACGTAAATGAGACCGTTTCGCCTCTCTCTTGCTGTCTCTCTCCTTTAAAAATAAGCTTTGGAACCCAAGGTGGTTGGTTGTATTTAAGCGGCTTTAGCGCCTTTTCAGGGCTGTGTGCGGGGTTGTGGCCACTCAGGCGGCAGTAACTTTGAAAAAATGACCCGTCTACACCCAAACAATAACAGAATCCCCCTTTTTATGTTGGAAACGCCCACAGCTTTCTGTGTATCAGCGGACTCCCCACGTCGATGCAACTGTTTGACCAGCCTTCTACTGAACAACTTAATTAAGCAAAAGAAAACGTGTCAGTTTCTGCCAACTTCACAAAAACAGAGCGGTGGGGGGAAGACGGGTCGGCCGCATTAGCCCGCATTCCTGGGCCGGCTCACCAAAGCGCGGCCCGGCCTAGCAGCGGTGCCAAGGGGACCCTGCGCGCAGCGCCATTCAGACTTATCAAGACGCATTGTTCCGCAGACCACGCCGCGCACAATTAGCGCCGCCCCACCTCGGGGGCCGCGGCGCGGCTCGGCTGCGAGCTCTGCCTGATTCAAGAAAAGGAACCTTGTCACGACGCGGCGCCCACCGTTGACGTCGCACACGGCGTTGGGGACAAAACAGTGTGCCCGCCATACGGAAACAGCACGCTGTTTTTCGTTTCCCCCAGCTCAGTGTCCCGCCCGCCCTCTCCCCGCTTCCCTCCCCAGGAGAGCGCAGGCAGCGCGCACACGGCAATTGTCCGCTCCCTGCAATTTGTACTCGCCAGATCCGACCCCAATTTAATCCTTTTTTTAAAAAATCCTGAGGGTGGGGGCGTGCCCCTGCCTAAATCCTTCTCTGGAAGCTGAGAAACTGGAGGCCCCAGGAATCCTGTTTCCTAGCCAATTAAATGTAGTGGGTTTTTTTTTTCCTTTCCAGGCTTCGGTTTTGATTTTGCTTCCTTTATGTGAAGCCAGGACAGAGCTGAGCGCCCCCACTCTGCCCCCCACCCCTACTCCATGGGGGCCTCCAGCCTGCTCAGGGAAAAGTGGGGCCTTTCAGTGGTGGCCAAAGGGGATTCAGAAACATCGCCGCTTATTTGGGGTGAGATTTGATCGGCACCTGTTTGGCACGGAGGCTATGAGTTTGTGGTGTTTTTATTCCCAGTCTCCCCCACCTCTCTCATCATCACCATCAGTGGCGGCGACAGCAGCATCTAGCACCACCTGATGCGGGAAATGTCCCAGTTGGAATCCCACTGCCCCGCGTTCCGGGCAGGGAAGCAGACTCAGGCCAACCTCCGGCTCTGATTTTGCAGGGAAGCCGATACACAGTGTCCGTAAGTGAGAGGACCCCGAGTCACATCACTGAGAGGCGGGCCCTCTGGTCCCAGGTGAGCTGAGGCGCCCAGGCTTTTCCGTGGGGACTGGGGGGGGGCCCTACCCTCTGAGCTCCCCGCCACCCAAGGAGTCACTTGATCCAGAGGCCTTTATGTGTGTCATTCCTCGTGGGGATATTTCCTATGAGAGTCTCAAACCCGGCTCAATGTTGGGTCGGCCGTACAGGCAGCTTTTGTTTGCTCTGCCACTTGAAAAGAAATACATACGATGTTTGCTAGAGAAGCTGGGCACGCTGAAGACAGAGGGAGAGGCTGGCACGTGGCGTGGAACTAAGTGGCAACGCCGTGCAGGGGGGAGAGCGGCACTGTGCACACACGCCCCTCGCAGATACGCGCAGATGCGATGGGCCGTTGGGACTTTTCCTTCGGATTTTAAAATTGCTTCTCGCTTGAGCTTAACACCCCCGTGAAGCGGCTTGACTAATACTTCCAGGGAAGCCATGTCCCCCCGTTGGTTGGGACACCTGCGGAGTGTGCTGGTCAGGGAAAGCAGGGATTGGCAGGGATGAGAGGTGACCGGCAGTGTCTCCCTGCCAGCCACCCAGGTGGTTCATCTCAGAGCAGTTATTCTGTTCGGGCAGAAGCCGTCAAATCCCAATGCCCGCGCCGAGAAGGACGTGCTCTTTCCAGGGCTGCCGAGACCAGCAGACAATGACCCGAGTGTCTCGCCCGGGTGCCCGAAGGTCTGGGACTGGTGCGGATTGCTCACCTTTCTTTTTCCCATGAAATAATTGAGGCCCCCGGCGCGGGGGTGGGGGGGACTTTTTCTTTGGTCTGGGGGTGAAGCTTGTCCGGTTAGTACCATTGTTTGCCCCTGAGACCGCTGTGCTGCCCCGAAATGGATCTTCTGGGGCCCGGTGGGAAATCAGGAGCTCTCGGGGGGCCCTGGGCCTCTCCCCGGCCGGCCCTCCAGGCTCCCTGCTCTCCGCACGGCTCAGCCCGCATGGCTCAGGCCCTGCGCTAGGAGTGCTGTTCCTGCCAAGGGCCCATGCGGGCCCCTCTCTGACCACGTGGAATTGTGGCTCCCGGACCAGCTGCAGGGACCTGAGTCTTCTCTTGGCCCCTTAACTGCGGTGTGCTTTCAGGCAAATCACTTCATGCCCTGCACCTCAGTCTGCCCACCGGTGAAACTAGGCCAGTAACAGTGCCTAGGGGGCTGGGGATGTTGTGAGGCGTAAGTGAGCCAGTTTACTGGTGTGAGAGCTGTGCCTGTGTCTGGCAAGGAGCAGCCACGTGACGGCTTCGACAACGGCAGGCACATGAGGAGCTCGCGGCTCCGAGCACACCCGGGAGGCACTCCGCAAAGGTGCCGGGGTCAGCGGTCCCCGAGTCTGCTTCCCTCCATGGGGCACAGCTTGGGCAGGTGGGGGTTCCGCTGGGGGACCCTCCTTTCCTTGCTGTGCGCTGAACCCCTGCCTTTCCAGACTGGGGGGGTCCCTGGAAAGGTTTCCCTTCAGCAAACGACAATGGGAAGAAGGCAATGCGATCAGACTCTCCCTTCCTTCACCTCATTGGTATCCCCAAGGGATCCCCCGCCAGGACCCTCCAGCTCCCTCACACCACAGCTGGGCTGTCGGGGCACTGGCCAGGGTCGCACAGCCGTGGCGGGGACTCTGTCTGGCTTTCCTGTTTGGCTGCACGGTTTTGCCGGGCACCATTATCACATTCAGACGGTGAGATGGCAGCACAGCAGCCGTCACATCACTCTACCCACTCACATGTTGCCTTTCGTAAACCCACGGCCTGAGCCGCAGGCTGGAAATGGTCGGAACGGGGTTTCACCCAGGTAAGGACCGGGTCCACTTCTAAAGGTCGTAAGAAGTCAACCAATACCAGAAGCAGAGGGCTGTGTACACACTGAGCCAGGAGTCCGGGGCAGAGCACACGGCACCCGACAACCCCGGTGGCCCACCAGGCCCAGCTGGGGTTAGTGGTTGGGGGGTTTCCCGGAGCACCTGGGAAGGTGAGCACCACACGAGGGAAGGGTGGCTGGGGAGGGGCGGGGGGGGGGCGGCGCTCCCCCAGCCTTGTCCCCCTGCTTCCTCTCTCCTCTGAGGCCACCCTGCCAGCTGCCGGATGAGTGACAGCCGTCACCCTCTGTGCTGAGTTAGGAGGCCCAGGGAGCTGTCCTCAGCCCTCACCCCTGAGTGCCTGCTGCTGGCTCTTGAGAGTCTTGCCCCTCCCCCACCCCGCAGGCCGCAGGCCGAGGTTAAGATCCTGCCCCTGCCCTGTTGTTCTCACTGGGGGCCGCCCTCTGCGTCCCTCCCTGGCCCTGACGACAGTACTTAGTGACCTTTCACACCAGCACTTCAGGCCTTTGTGTGGAGCAATCGGTCTTCCTGCTCTTCCCGTGAAAGGACGCAGATGAGGCCGCCGCCGCTGCCAGCGCCCTGGACGCGGAGGGCGGGGCCTGAGGCAGGGACACAGCAGGGCCTCCTTCCCCACCTTGGGATGCTGCGGTCCTGCTGTGTGTGAGCATGCACGTGTGCCAGGAACGCACGCACACGGACATGCGCACACACAAAAGGTCTCGTCCCCGGGGGCCGTCCTCGATGGCACAGTGGACTCTCCCCAGTGGGCTGCACCGTGTGACTCCGAGGAGAGGCCTCCAGCCTCTTCACACCAGCTCAGCTGCACGTAACTGCGTCATCTCCAGGGCCGTTAAAAAGTGACTTAAAGACCTCCTCCAGCCGGAGAAGCACCCTGAGCACAGCCCAGAGTGGAAAGGCATCAGGCTGTTACTGACTGCAGTGTTATCATCAGTGGGGGGTCTCAGAGCCCCGTGTTTCCTCATGCTCTGAGGGGCTATTGAAACAAAGCAAGACACGGAACTCTGTAGACCCTGTGACCCCCGTTCTGTGGATCATGAAGGCGGGTTGCAATGACCTACATGTAGAAAGAGAGGAAAACAGTCCTAGACACTCAGGGTTTTGTCTCGGGGAGGGGACGGTGCGTGCTGGACATTTTCTCCCCCTCCTTCAGTACCTGCTTGAATTTGACATGAACCTGTGCTCTTTTATAATCAGAAATAAACAGGAAATGCTCACAAATGCTCATTTATGTTCTCCGTGGGCTCTAAAGAGCTCGGAAACGTCCTCGACTCCTATTCTGATGGAAACGAAGTGACCGCCGCTTTGCGGAAGCCCCGGGGCCGCGGCGTAAAAGCCGGCTTGTGGCCTAACGCGCCCTCCGCTTTTGGGAGACGACTTCAGAAACGGCGAGGCAGGACGTGGACAGGGCTGTGCCCCCACCCGAGGCCATCAGGGCGGGACTTGGCCGGTTCCCTGGCGGCACCGCGCCTCCGAGCGGCCTGCTTGGGTTGTCGTGTCTGGGCCCTCAGTGTTTCTCTTTCTAGTTTGGAGCTGCGTGCTGGGGACCGCCGGTCAACCGCTCAACCCTGCCACCCTGGGGGCTGTCAAGCCGTCACTCTGGGCCCCCAGCGGCCAGCTGGCTCCCATGGCACTGTCGACCAGAAGGCCACCTTTTCGCCCAAAGTGCCGTCATCAGCCCACGGTATCGGCACGTGGAGGTCTGGCAGGGTCCTCGGCTGTTCCTGGCAGGTCAGCCTGGTGGGCCCTGCGCGCCAGCTGGGTCCGATGGCCCATCCCCATCTCCATCTGCGTCTTCTTCCCACGCTTCCAACCCCGGGGCGCCTGGCAGTTAGATTTTAAGTGCTGAATGACCGGGTACAAGGCTGGCAGCTAGGGCTGGCAGTGCGCTTGTCCGTCACCAGGTCCCAAGGCACTCAGCACTGCTTTGCGGTGCTGTGCAGCGTCCAGCTCTGCCGGCCGGCCAGACACACTAAAGAGAAGGATCCCGAGCTGGTGGCTTGTAGAGGCGGGGCCTAACCAAGGCCCCGCCCCTCCCGGAGGCCCCGCCCCTTCAGCTTTCTTCCCAGGTGTGGCTGCACTGAGAGAGGATCAGTCTCTTCTTGGCCAGGAGGGTGGGTCAAACTCAGAAAATCTGGCAGCACAAAGAAGCAACGAGAAAAGGAAGATACATTCTCCAAATCCAAAAGTCAGACTTTGGGAGGCAGCAAGGGGGAGAACCCAGCGCCGCGCTGCGTGGGGCGCAGGAGATCCAGGTGAGCCCCGCTTCACTTCCAGCGCAGAAAATCTCGTCTTCTGCCCTTCAAAATCACTTCCAAAATGTCCGCCAAATCCCCTAAAAAAAGGTAATCCCTTATCAAAAATAAAATAGATGTCTTTTCCAAGTGGAAAAAGTAATTCTTGCTAATTGTGAAAAAAAATCACTAAGCACCAGAAAAAAGGCAAAGCCAGCTGACACACGGAGGACGCGGTCCCGACGTCCCCGAACGCCCCTCTGCACGCGGCCCGCGCCTTCGCTGCCCCGCATCATCTCACAGGTGAGTTACTCCAGCTGCTCAACACCTATTTATCTATCTATTTGCTTATCTATTTATCTAATCAACTAAAGCTCCATATTACGTCAGATTCAGATCATAACAGTGGCTAGAAACTATTTTATTCCGTTCACAGCAAAATGTGTTAAATTCCTCCCACCAGGGTGGGCATTTTGGTCGCTGCCCATTTGGTTTTAGCATCCGAAGTGGCTTTGCGATGGACACCCTGGTACGTACACTCTTGAGGCCCTTATGCTGCCTCTTAGAGCTAATTCTTCACGCTGCTTTTTTGAGTAAATTCTAATGTGTGTTACATATTATATATACATTACATAATGTACCGTACATTACAGTATAATTATTACATTACATCTAAGTATAATTGTTTTCTATAGATATAACCTACACAAATTAGTTTACATATATACAATAACTGCATGCATTATAGGATACATAATAATCATATCTGTATACAGTTGCCAAAGACTTTTATGACCCAGAAAGTTTAGATGTACTTAGTTCTTGGGTAGTGAACGGAACCAATCCTGTCTTTTAGAAACTACACTTAATTTTTTGAGTAAAGTCATGGGTACTTGGAATTTCCCACTCACAGTAACGCCTCAGCTCCCTTACACCCTGCAACGGGCTTGTACCCCCCACACCGCTTGTGAGGACCCCCTTTAAGAGGGGCATGCACAAAGAAGGAAGGGGGGCTGGTCTGTGTCAGGAAACAGCAGGCCGGCCCCAGCAGGGCGCAGGCCAGACCTGCGGAGGAGGGAGCCGCAGTTCAGGGCTGAGCTCCGGCCTCTGGCCATGAGGTCAGGAGGGCAGACTAGATGGTGAGACCCTGGGTCCCTCTCTCAGAGATTTTTTGTTTTGTTTTTTCCTCTTCATCTTTTTTTGTTATTATTGTTGTTGTTACTTTTGGTGCCCGTCTGATTATAACTACTCTGTTCTTGTTGACATTTTGTAGGTTTTTTTCCCCCATAATCTGAAAGAATTAAAAATTATAGCATCTATGAATAAATATAACTCTCGCCTCCTTCTTATTAACTAAATGCAACCGGGGAATAAATACAGTGAGTGTGCACAGAAGAAAAGTGAAGAATAGAAAATTGTTTAAGTGGCCAAAGAAACTTTATCCTATTGTGTGGCAGGCCAAGCCGGGCCAGCTATATGTAAATGCAGGCGGTGGTCTGTGTTCGTGTGGCCACTTTGAAGTTGCCATCTGAATTTAATTCTGCCTTTGTGAGTAAATCAGGCCATTACGTTTAATCTCACTTAATAGTAAGAAACGTCCTTTGTTGTTTTCTATAGGGAACATATTCTGCCCCTAACATATACAGCTTGGTATTCACACTTTACTATTAATCCCCGATGGCTGATAATTGCTTCATCGCCAAGCCCTCTGTCCAATTCACAAGGCGCTGATTGCAACTATTCTTCCCTATACATTAATGCACTGTTTGGGTCTTGCTTCTTTGGCTCAGTGAACCCCATCAAGCTGCCCACATTTTCTGGGCATGTGGGCGTATTGTGAGATGTTAAATTAAATTCTCTGCCGACGCCCCCCGCCTCAGAAGCTATCAGCCGCTGCACGTCAGCGGCTTGACAAGCAGGACCACTTCCCCAACTCAAAGTCCTGCCATGAAAAACCAGCAACGACAGGCTGCACGTTTTGTTTCCAGGCTCAGTCTGGGGTCTTCTCACCGCTCTTTACATTTGCATGACTGCCGTGCGATCAGTCGCATTACTGCCGCGATGTTATTTCATTGATCTTCCATTTGGGTAAAAATATTAGGTCCCAGAGAAGTAGCATTGATTGCTTCAAGCTCTGAGATTATTTTCACCTTCTTGGTCTTTTTTCCCCCAAAATGTTCTTCAGATGATGTCTTCTTGTCTGTCGGTGAATCGCTTGGGCACAGCTCCCTGAGGGCAGAATACCCGCAGAGCCCTCAGCCTCCCTGCTTTCCTGTCGGCCCCTGGGACAACGGCTCTGGCTAATTTCGCTGTCCGGCTTCCCAAAGAAAGGCTTCCCTTTCCTTTCCGTCCCTCGATTGTTCTCAGGTGACAGTTGCTAAGCATCTCGTCCTGCCATCCCAGGAAGACAATGGTTCTCAAGCTGACTTTGTGGTCCCCATTCGTGCAAGCCCCCAGGAGGGCCTGGGGTCTGGGCAGTCGCTGCAGCCCAGACAGAACCACCTGTTTCACCAGCCACTCTGCCAGCAACACGCCGTCTCGGCCTCCTCTCTGCTCTCGGGAAACCCAGAGGAATGGTTTTGACTTGTTTTCTGAGCGGGAAAGCAATCTCACAGAAGTAGCCTCACTCTATACACGATGTCCCTATTAGGGACACAGTGACGGAAACTGCTGTGATCATTCTGGTCTGTTCCCTTGATGCCCTTGTCCTCTGTGACTTACGGGCCAGTAGACTCTTTATATATAAAATTACATACACATGAGTGTTTGGGGATTTCCAGACGATTTTGTTATGTTGCACGTTAAATAATTGGCACTGAGAAATGGGCGCCTGAGAGTTAGTAAGAAGCTCTCTTGTTGGTCAAATAACTTTTTATGTGGAATCATTTTAGATTTGGGGGAAAGTTGCAGAGATACTAGAGAGCCCGCCTGTCTGTCCCTCACACACACTCCCCTGCATCAGCAGCTCACACAATCACCGTGCGTTTGTCACAGTCACGCAACACACGTAATTAAAAAACCACCATTAGCAGCATTTGGTTCTTTAACCTCCTTTATCTCCCATAGGAATCGATATTTTCCTGTGCCATTAAACCTTTTTGTGAAATGTCATTTTAATGTCACATTTTTAAAGAGGACACGGAGATGTTAACTACGACTATCAGTCGAGTTGGGTTGCAGGTGAAGTTTTGATACTGTGTAACAGAAAACTGCTTCCAGAGAAGCTGCCGGCGCGGGGGGCGGGGCCTCCGCTGCTGCGAAGCCTGACCCCAGGTGGGGGCGGGGCATCAGCTGCTGCCCGCGGGCTCTGCTTTGGCCCCGGAGCCAGGGCCTCGTCTCTAGCCTCCTCTGCAGATTCCAGTAGCAATGCGTTCTCACTGGAGACGTTTTAGAAAACATGCGTAGAAAGAGGCAAGCACGCAGGGCCCGCACTGCCTCCCAGAGACGACCCCCTCGGCGTGTGGGTGCACGCGGGGGGTCACGCTGTTTTGCAATCTGCATTTTCACTTTTTCATGACCACTGACTGACCCTAATACTGAATATTCTTATAAAATTTTTTCCCCAGTGACTGCCTAGAATTCTCTCCCACGACTTTATGGTAACTATGTACCCCATGTCACATTTATGGGCAATTAGAGTGTTTGTGGCTTTTCTTATGAAAAGCGTACTGCAGTTTTTTCCCTATCATATGATTTTCCCCTACTTATGTTGTTACAATACATTATTTTTCCTAATGTCTTATACTATATTATTATGAAGGGTGTAACTAAGTAAACTTACTGCCTCAGGAAAACCCCTTGGAGATAGAATTAGTGGGTTGGATCAGTGTCCAATTCTGGCCTTTCCTGAGTGGTGAGCTCCGAGAGGTACAGAGAACAAAAACGCGACTGCCACTGCCTTTGGTGGGGGAAGCACTGCGGACACGTGACTCTCAGAAGACCGAGCCCTCACCCTGGCTTTAGGGATTTGCTGGTCAGAGTTTGTGTCAGTCAACAGCAGAGCCACCTGTGGGCCCCACACAAGGAGGCAGGTGTGCACCTGTGTGGGGTGCTGAGCGGGAGCCTGGGCAAGAGGAACCTCCCAGGACTCGGCTGAAGGAGAGCAAAATACACACAAGGAGGAAAACAGGAGCGATCGCCATCGGTCATTTGGAGGGTCAAAATCCACGTTAGTGTCCATATCACACATGCAAAACCATCTGCAGGGTAAAGCAGTCCCAAGGATCATCACGGGCCTGTCCTCTGCTCATGCTGGACGCACAGCCAGGCAGCAGGGCTGGCTCCTGTCCCAGGGAGACCGTGTGACCTGCTGTGGCCGCGTCCACTCCCGTTATCTGTGAGTGGTGAGGGTTCTGCTGTGCTATCGAGGGGGACTTGCTGAGTTTCTTCTTAATTTACTTCCCACTGAGTAACATGTGGGATTAAATACGTTGTGTTTTTAAAAAGATTCCTAAAGCATTTACGAGATATAAAAGGACACTTTTTGAACAATCCTGCAGGAAAACAGAAGAAGCTAAAAATATCTCAACCCCCAATAGATTTGTTATAATACAGTGTCAATTAAAATGAAATTCACCAGCCCTGGCCGGGTGGCTCGGTTGGTTGGAGCATCGTCCTGAACACCAGAAGGCTGCAGGTTTGATTCCTGGTCAGGACACACACCTGGGTTGCAGGTTCAGTCCCCAGTGGGGGGGTGTGTGGAAGGCAACCAATCGATGTTTTTCTCTCTCCCCTTTCCTCTCTCTCTAAAATCAACAAACATATCCTTGAATGAAGATTTTTTAAATAAATAAATAAAATGTGTCAGTTCTATAACAGTCACGATTCACAGTGATAAGCTTTTGATAACCTACCTGTACCTCAATACCTTTGCATCCTGCTTTAGTTTTCCCCTTAACATTGTTTCACCCAGGAAAAGAATTACCATGAAACAAAAATTTTAAAGTTGATCATGCTGAAGAGTCCAGGGTTTTTTCTAGCTGTTACCTCTAGTTCCTGGGAGGAAGAAGCTCATCGGTGACTATCTTACAGGAGTAGATAAAAACAGGTGCCAGGAAAACAGAAAGAGGAGAGAGACCCTCATTCGGTTTGGAGGCTGGAACCTCCCTGGGCACCCACCGGCCCGCCTTTGTTCGCGACCTGCCTGCCAGAGCCCTGGGTGTTCCGAAGCGCTGTGCTCACGTCCTGACTTCACAGCAGAAATGGGCCACCCAGAGGAGCTACTGGGTCTCTGTCCCACATTTAAATTCCTTGGTAGAAAGTCCTGGGAAGGCTGGGGCTTCATGTGATTTTTGTAACGACTTTATATTCTATTGGAACACGTGCACGAGAATAAGGTTAGGGTTGCATTTCCGTCCGTGATCGTAAGACACTTCCTTCCCTTTACTCTCTCCCCACTGTCCCCTGCGTCCCCCTGGCCCCTGTCTTCCTCCCTCATTCACCCAGGGGCTGCCTTGTTTGGGGGGCAAAGTGGAGGAAAGAAGGTGGAGTCGGAGCTGACGCCTGGGCCGGAGGGATTAAAAACTCCTCGGTAGAGAACGTCTGTCTGAGTGGCCATGACAGTCGTAGAAGAGGAAGAAGGATTCGAGCCAAGCACTGAAGGGTTTGCAGGGTTGTGGCAGATGGATGAGGGCAGAGACACTGGGGTGGACCGGACTGTGGGAGGAAGTAGACAGAGGTGGAGGACCAACATGTGGGTGGCAGTGAATCCCTGGTGGGGTTGGCAAGGATGGTGCCAGAGTGGGACAGCGGAATGGGGAAGAGCCGTGGAGATAGGAGACAGCATGTTGTGGGCACATCGCCCCTCCAGGATTTGGCTCACCAGCCTGATAAATGCTCATGAAACGCTCCCGGCAAAGGGCAACACAAGTATTGGGTGATGTGTTTGCTTTTTTGGGGTCTTCCAAGCTTTCAAAGGAAGATGGAGAAATAGCCGGCCAGCAGCAAGGTGCACGCATTAGTCTCATATTCACCAACATGCAGACTTAAAACACTGGGACGAAACGCTTCCCTTCTGCTGAGCTGGGAGAGTATTCTGAAATAACTTCTCGCTGTCCCATGAGCCTGTTTATACCACTGAAATGGTATTGCATGATCTGGTCTGCTTTCATGACATAATAATACCTGCTTCCCTAAAGAAATGGTCCCTGGGTCCCCAGGGAGCCTGGGCGGCTCCAAGGAACTGTGTGGCTGGAACCACGTGATAGCTCGAGAGGGATTCAGCCGCCCTGTGGGGAGCTGCACCCTACTCAAGCCCTGCACCATCCTGGGTCTTTGCAACCAACGTACAGGCGGGCGCGCACAGGATACCGCACAGGCCTGCTGAGCGCTGCACCGACGTAGCAAACAGAGCCAGATGCTTGAAGCCATTGGATTTTGAAGCCGAGGTATCTTTCCTGCAAGCACTCCACCGTCGAACTAACCTCTAAGCCCCAGACTAAAGCAGTTTATTTTCAGGCCTTGTCTCCATAGTCCCTGTAAGTCTCCAGGTGAGACAGGGAGGCAGCTTGGGGCTCTCACTGTGAAAGGGAGGCAGGTGAAACACAAAGATGGGAAAATTAGCACTAATGGTCTCCCTTTTTAAGGCTATAAAGCCTTTGGTGAGGCATTAGGGCGCCCTGCCCAGCCTGGGAGTGTTTCAGCTATTCCTGGCTGAACCTCTTACAGACGTTCCCAGGCGTTTCCTTGAAGACAGACTCCCCAGTCGGAAAAGAGCTTCCTTCTCACCCTTCTTGCTGGAGTTGAGATCAATGTGTGGGGTCTTGCGGGAGCCTGGAGGTTTGCTTTGTGAATAAAGATTTTGATGTCTCCTCTCTCACTGACCACCGCCGCCTCCCCCCCTTCTGAGGGTCCCAGATTACTTTGAAATGGAAATGCTGGAAAATAAGATCCAAGACTGACCTGATGAATTTGATTCAGTCACACACACACACACACACACACACACACACACACAGTTTAAATGTTGGAGAGACAGAGTTTACAGTTTAGCAAAAATGGTGTTATCCCAGAAAATCAGCCATAAAGTTAGCTTGAGGATTGAGCTTCAGGATCTTGCTGTTTTCACAGTGGCCGATTGAACTAGTTCTGCCTGCGTATTTGCCTGTCAGCACAAGGATGTCGCTGCGAGGCAGGAGGGGCCGGAGATCTCTGCACCGGCCCATTCGGCCGTTTAGATGGTGGGTCTGGAACAGAGGGTCAAACTCATGTTCACCAGGGGCCACATCAGCCTCGCACTTGCCTTCAAGGGGCCACATGTCATTTTAGGACTGTATGAACGTAACCACTCCCTAACGAGTGGCAAGGAGCTGGGCGCTGCCAATGGATAGAAACAAGGTGCCAGGCCAGATAAAACAAGGTGGAGGCCGGTTCAGCCCGTGGGCCTGGCATTTGCCACCTGTGCTCTAGAGCCCAAAGCCCTCAAACAGTGGGGGGCGGGGGCTGGTTTAGAGGAAGATACCTCGGACCAGCCTGCAGGGCTCACTTCCCTCAGCTCTAACTCTCGGGCTGTGCAGATGGGCTCGTGTGGTCAGAGCTTCCCATTTTCCCAGAGAATCTAAAACTCTGGATTTTTATGTAAAACTTCCAGATTTCCAGATGTCCGCACACTCGAATTCGTTTACAGCCAGCAGCACACGTCCGCAGCTGCCTTGACCCCCCAGGCCCACTCCGCTTTGGCGGCTGGGACAGACTCGCAGACCGCAGAGCCACCAAAACCGAGCCTTCTCGAATCCAAGCCACTCTGTACCTGAGCCCCATCATTCGCAGGCAGGTGTGCGCACCTGCGGAGGGTGCGCATCCTCACACAGGCCCGGCCTCCACCCCAGCTTCATCTTCTTCGGGAGCGGGAAGTACACATCTGCTTGGCTTTTCTTTAAGAAAATTTTCTTTTTTATGGTGAAATATCCATAACGCAACACTGACTATTTTACCATTGTCAGGTGTATGAACGAACTTCAGGTTCACGGCCTTAAGTGCATTCGGGTCCGTGCACAGTCACCACCGCCTTTTCCAGGCGCTTCCATCCACCTGCAGGCTTTGCGCCTGCGCAGATGAACGTTTATCAGTGAAGGTCTTGCTCCTCCGCCGCAGCGCATGTGCCCGGGGGGCGGGACCCGCGATGCTGGTGGCCAGGGTGCAGCTGACCGTGGGCGACTGGGAGCAGCGGGGTTCTAGGCAAGCGCTGTTTTCTTCTGTATCCCTTTGAAATGGCCACATTATTTAGGAAAATATGTAATCCTTTTATTATGTAAACAATGACGATGGTCTCTCTTTTTGAAAAATTGTCAGAGAAGCCTTCCCCTCTGTCCCTCTGGGCTATAGTGCCACGACCCCTGGGCTGTCATCCTGTTGGTGGGGCACAGAAACAGGACCCACGGTCTGCGCATCTTGCTCCAAGAGCTTAAATGCAGTTTTAGTCGCTGCGAATGGAGAGAGGTCGCTGGGTCTCGAATGGCCAAGCGTAATGAGCGAGTTCCCAGAGGGGGCTCTTTTCAAATCCCCTCCGTGTGTTCTTTTTAATGAAAAAATGGACTCGAGCAGTCAGAGGCTGCCTGGGCGGAGGAGCATCACCGGTGATGTCGCCACTGCGGGTCGGCTGTCGCTCCTGCGTGTGCGTGAAGCAGGCACGCCTCTTCGAAAGCCCCCGCGAGCATTTTCCAAACCAGTGGGCTGATGATGTTAAACACCTGGCACGTGTGATATTTCCCAGACCCCCAAAGACTTTCTGACAAGGATGACCACGTGAAAGGCCGGCTGTCTGTCTCTTGTCCCGGTGGAACGCCTCCTGGGTTCAGGCACAGGTGTGGAGGGCACCTGGGTGCAAGTGAGGGTCAGGGGCCGGCTTGGAAAGCAAAGCCCTTCATTCTGCCCCAGGAAGCTCTGTGGGGCGGTGGGCCCACCCCCCAAAGTTCCTGATGTTAAATTTCCAAGGCTGCTCCAGTCCGGCCACCCCACGCTCCCTGCATAGAGTCACCAGGCTTCCAGGCCCAGGTGACACCTGGGGAGGGTGTGGGGGCCTGATGACTCAGGCCTGGCTGGAGGAGGCGCCTGTCCCCACACAGGCCTGTGGCTTCAGCAGCACACAGGGGCTGGCCACCGGCCCAGCCCACTCAGCTCCACCCCGGCGCCCTCTGTCTCATCCCTTCTCGGACCCCGAGCCCTTAGCACGGGCCTGGCGGTGAGGGGCTTGAAGAAATGCTCGGCGACAGTGCTGGCCACTGGCACCCCCACTGTTGCCATGTCTATTTTTAGGGGCTCCCTGCCCTGCAGTTGGGGGTAGGGAGCCAGCTTCAGCACTGGGAGCACTTCTCCCGTCCTCACCCGGCTGAGGACCTGGGGGAGCTGCGCCTGGCGGGGGGCGGGGGGGGGCATGCGGGAGTGGCCCTTGCAGACTGGCAGGGGCCACGGGGACCATGTCTCCATTGCTGGACCTGTGTGCTCTCAAACTTCTGAAATTCCTGTGAATTTTTGCATCGATTTTGATTTTTTAAAATATCGCACTAAAATATTATTTATGATGACAACCGAGGTGTTTGGGGTGCCCCCTGAAGTTTTTTTGTCCCAAAGAAGGGCCTCGGTGGCCTCCCCAGGCCTGGCCCTACCTGCTTCCCGAGGCCCGAGTCCTGCCCAGGCCCAGGGAGCAGACGGCTGGCCCGGCCTGTGTCGTTCTGCTTGGGAGACAAGTCTGGTCAATCACAACACCTGTTTTCTGACCGGGCGCTGTTGACCAGTTTGAGTTGGTCAGTTGATTAAAGAGTTTGAACCAAACGCAATTACTGTTTACAATTTGAATATTAATAAGGTTTCTCCTTTTCTTTTCTTTTTTCTGTCCCTCCTTCCTTTTCCCCGTGGCAACTGTCACGTTCAGGAAAAGCCCTGGACGCAGCTGAAACTCGATTTGGGTGCCATCCCCGAGTTTGGATGCGGCCCCTGGCAGGTGCCCACGTGAGCCTCCATGGAACATGGGGTGGCTGTGACCGGGGAGTGACAGGAGCCTGTGCCCACCTCCCCCCGCCCACCAGTCTCTCAGCCGCCATGTGCAGGGATGACTCAGCGGTGACATCATGCGACCAGCCTGGCGTCTGTGCCTCGCTGCGGGCCAGCTGCCGCCCTGCGGCACCATCCTGAGCTGGCCCTCCCCGGGCAGTCGGCCTGCGGCCCCTGCGGCCCCTGCGGCTGGGAGAACCCGTTGTCCGCTGGTCAGAAGCGGGCTGTCCCTGCGCCCAACCTGCACCTGGGAGCAGCCTGTTGGCTTCCAGGTGGACTGGCTCCTGGCCAGACCCTGAGGGGCCGCCCGGGGACGCGGCTGGCAGTGGGATCCGGGGGGCAGCCCCTCTCCAGGCCCTGGGCCAGGGAGCTGGGTCACAGAGGCAGCTGGGCTCTAGTGGGGGGCTTTCCTCGGTATCAGCCAGGTGGCTTGGGCCCGGCCATGACCCACAAGAGGAGGCGGGAATGGTGGGGTGCTCACCTTGCTGTTTGAACAACTGCCCACACAGGTTTGTGGACAATGGACCCATCTCCACGAGCAGCAACGAGAAAACACAACCGCAACACTGACAGTTCACGCGCGTGCCCTGTTCTCCCCCTGCAGTGGGTCCTGGTCGTTAGCTCTCACAGGGGAAGAGCCCGGGGTCCCAGGTGTTCCGGCCGACGGGAACCACAGAGGCCGCCTTCCAATACTTTCTTGGCCAGGAGAACGGTGGGTTCCCAGGCAATGGGGGTTCAGAGCTGGTGGACACTGCACCGTCGTCCATGAGGCGGGCGCGGAGACAGAGGTGCTGGCTTTGCCTCCTGGTGTGGCAAAGTCACTGATGCACCTCCACCAGGTTTCCTCACTGACTCCTCATCTGCTCAACTCTTTCGAGCCTGGATTTGGGAGACCCCTGGGCAGTGCAACCTTCATGCCTCCTCGTCCTGCGGCCTTCGCAGAAACGAAGCCTCGTTCCTTTCCCCGTCTGGCCTCGGAGGCTTCCTTTCATCGGCCTCAGCTCCCCTAGTCTCCACGTCTTCAGACGGCTGTGTTCCCATCTGTGCAATGGGCCATCATGGTGCACACACAGTGAAGGCACGTGAAGTACTTGGAACACAGTGTGGCCCCCGATGAACGCGAGGTGACCTCTGGTCAGTGCCATCACTGTTTGTGCTTCTGACAGCGTTTCTACTGTGTCGTTCCGCTTTCCGCCTGCCCGACTCCGGGGGGGGGGGGGGGTGCTCTTTCTCTCCCTCTCTCCTTCTCTCTCGTTCTCACACATGAATGTTCCCATCTCATCTTGTGACCTCGAATTCTGCAGGTCGTACTGCCTGGCGTTCTCTGAGGAGTTACTCATGTTACTTGGAAGCTCCTGGGACACGGTGGCCTGCCTGCCCCCAGTGCTGGGCCCTTGGCCAGCACTGTCCCTGGGCCCCACGGCCTGCCCCTAGCTGGTGCTCCCTGGGTGGGCAGGCCCTGTCAGGCTATCTGTCCTCTATCCTGGTGACAGCTGGCGCTCACCCCTGCTGAGCAGCCCCTCGGAGAACCACACAGGTTCATGAAAACACCAGGCACGACGATGCCCGCTCACCCCGCCAAGACAGTGGGGCCCGAGAGGTGGCCCCCGAGCAGACGCCCCAAGACGCTGTCCCCATCTGTCCTGATGCCCTTTCCTGTCAGCTGCCTGCTCCCTGGTCTCCTGAAACCTCAGGGACAAACCTGCAATTTCGGAGACTTCTGCAGCAACCTGTCACCAGTCCGCGCCTTCCTGGGGGTGGGGTGAAGGGGCAGGTCTCCCAGGGAGAGCTCAGATGGTCGACGTACAGCCAGGCTGCCTGGCAGGGCACTGGTCCTGCGTCTGCCTCTCCTGGAAGCCACACGCAGGGCCCCCAGGGGGTGAGCAGGGAGGCTGGAAGTGGCCAGGACCCAGACGTTGTCCAGGGGCAGGAGGAGTGTGCGCGCCTCCCGCCAGGGTGCCGTCTCCAAGAGACCCCGGTTCCAGCAGGACAAACTGAGGAAGCTGCTTTGGCCTCCCCAGTACAGGTTCTGGTCGTTGGCACCTCCGCAGCCTCAAAAGGCGACCTCTTCATACCTGGTGTTGTCGGTGCTCCTCAGGGGAGAACACCTGTAAGTCGGCCATCGCTACGGGACAGGCAAATCCCACAGCGCCTTTCATCCGCCCTTTGCTCACTGAGGGCTCGCCAGGCCCCAAGCGCGCGGCACAGCACCATTTCTCCGCCCAGTGTACCTTCCTGGGGGTTCATCACCCTCTGTCACCGAGAAGGGACATTGGCCGGAGTGGGGCCTTTCCTGGCACCCGGCCATGTGCTCCTTCTCTTCTTGCTCCTGAAGCCTCGTGTACCTTCCTCAAGGAGCCTGCCTGCCTTACACCCTCTCTGCTTTCCCAACCCTTAAAAAACCAGCTTAAACTGCTTCCATCTGCAAAAGGCCTGCCGGCAGGTCGTAGGAAGCAACCGCTGGCTCTTACACGCTGTACCTGCAGGAGGGCACCGCCCTGCCGTAGACCTGCGTCGAGAGGTCTAGCTTTGCACATTGACACTATGTATGCATGTGTATCTACACACACACACGCACATACACACACGCCTGTGTAACTTTGATCTGCTTTATCCTACAGGACTCCTGAGGGCCCACTGACGCTCTACTTCAGGATATAAGTTCCTTAGAGGGAGCGGCTGCCAATCTTACAGGGCACAGGGGCCAGACAGAGGCACATGCAGGCGATGACCTGAGTATTTTGATGACGCTCACAATAGCCCTGTACGTCCTTGTCGAATTCCTTCATAATCTTTAGCCATTCAGGAGACTCGAGAAACACTTTCTCAGTTAAATAAAAAATTGCCTTTCCTACAAGGCACAGGTGCTTGCTCCAACCTAGCAGGAGAGAGCGGAGGGAGACCACCCGAGGGTTCTGCGGCTCTGCACTGGCCCTTGCGGCCCTGTAGAGAGAGGTGGTGGTGAGGAGGTGGTGGCTGGGCAAGGGAGCTGGGTTAGAGGAGGGGTCGTTCCTTCTGTCCCTTGTCAAGATTCGGGAGAGCAAGGGCCCCGAATAGACAGGGGGCTGCCTTTCCAATGCACCTATCAGAGAAGGCCGTGCCTTGTCTGGTGGCAGAGTGTGGGACTAAATCCTTTCCGAAACGGGTTGGTGCGCAAAGCTGGTTTCTCTCCTGTCCTCACCTGCTCCCCGACCCCTTGAGGAAACAGACTCTGGGGGGGGGCGGTGGTCAGGGGAGGGGAGGCCACTCTGGCCTTCCAGCCCCACCTCTTACATGTTCCGAGTGAGTGCTCATTTCCCCTCCATGTGTACAAGCCTCAGATGAACCCATGTGGGTAAAAGGAAGGCACTGCATCCGGGTTTTTTGTCTTTCCTACAGATGAAAGGCGTCCCTACTTTTCCTTTCCCATCTGCCTCGCTTTAATCAGTGGTTGGGTTTCGTTAACAACTATGAAATATTCAAATGCTGCCCGGGAGCAAGTTGCCATTCCAAGTTCTTCCTACTGCCACCACGCACGCAGAAGCGCTTTCTCCACCTGGTAGAATAAGAGGATGTCCAAGGTCACCGTTTCCTAGGAGACAAGTCCAACCTGATTTAAGTGCCCAGGAAGCTCATGGCTGGGTGACTTGTTTCAGTTTCTGCCCAGTAAAAGGGAAAAGATGCATTTCGGAGAAAGAGGATAAGATCGAACCTAATTTTATCATAAAAGTATTTCTTAGCCCATTTTGTTTCAGGGGAGAAAGTTATATTAAAAAAAATACCCGACCGCGGTGCTTGGCTTAGAACTGCTGCCCCCCTTCCTCCTCTGTCCCACCTGCTGGCTGGCGCCCGCCCCCCCTTCACTGATGTCTGAACTTCCTGAACCTCAGCTCATCAGAAGTCAGGGTGAAGAATTTTGCGCCCCAGTCATGTAACTGTTAACTTCCCCTGTGGTTCTGGAGCCACCAGGGCACGAGGCCACTTTCAGTAACGCACAGATCAGACGGAAACAGGAAGGGTCTGTCCATGTTTTATTTCCTCGAGTCTTCCCAGTGCATGGAAACAAAGTTAAAGATAAAATAAAATGCCAGTTAAATTTGGCCACTACCAACAACCAAACACCTTAAACGTAAAATTCAAAGCAAAACAGCTTGCATATGGTCAGATAATGGTGGGCGAAGTAATTTGTTGATGCTGGTAACACACAGCGACCAATCACCTACTTGGTGCTTCAACTGCAAAGACCAGAAGACCCCACAGGGCAAGAGGACAGCGCAGAAAACTACATCCCACGGTTGCCACTGCCACCGCAGCGGGAACCCCGAGCCCAGGGCGGCTTGGGGCCCGGGTCGCCCTCCTCGTCTTTTAGTAAGAGAGAACGTTAACTGGCTACCGCGCTTCCTGACCTGCTGGCGGCTGGGAAGGGCCCCGTTGCCTACTTCGGCAAACCCTGCCGCGGAGTGCGCCAACGCAGGCCGGTTTTGGCTTTGAAGCAAGTTCCAAGGTTGCTTGGGGGGGGGGGCGGGGCAACAAAACGGGGAGTCTGGAGTTCTACACTGTCCTTCGAGGGGGACCCCAGGACTTCGGAGCCAGTCAGCTCTGCAACAGCACACCTCGTTCTGCGACCCTCCAAAACTGCACTCGAACAACCCGGCACCGAAGCGGACCCACTTTCCAAACCAGCAGCCCAGCGAACGACCCCAGGGTGTCACGGCCGGCTCCCATCGGGCGCAGAGGGCCGGTGCGTCTGCTTTGCCCGGACACTGCACCGACTACCTGGTCTTTCTCCGCCTCCTGAGGTCGGGCAGCTTCCTTGGACGGGGTTTACCTGGTGGGAACAGGGATGCCTGTGACCTCTAGCACGGGGATCGCGGGGAAGACACGGAAATAACCCCTCCCCTGCCCTTGGAGCTCAGTCCTTTGGTCCACTGGCTCTGCAGGTGTCGCCTCTGTGAGCTGCGGCACCTGGAGCTGGCCTCCCGCCGCACCCAGGGCGAACGCGGCTCCCTAAAAGCGAAGCACACAGCTCCAGGGAACAGGGTGAGAGTGAAGGAGGAGCGCACTCGCTGCCCAAAGCAGCTGGAATTGACCCGGGCCCCCCACAGCGCCGACGCTCCGTCGAACATCCGCTCGGGTCACTTTAATTTCCCTGGGGTGGGGGCAGGCAAGGGGGAGCCCGACAGTCCCCTTCTCTGGGAGAGCAGGTTCCGAAGGCGCTCCTTGCTGGCGCAGCAGTCCTGGGCGCAGGGCGCGGGGGCGCGCAGGAGCTGGGCGGCGGGAGGCCGTGGCGAGGTCGCGCCGCGGGCCGGAGGGCGCTCACTTGGAGAACTGGGCGGGCACTGCGGCCAGGCCTAGGCCGGCCGGGACCAGGTGCGGGAACTTGCAAACGGCACAGGTGCAGAGGCCGGGGCCGCCCGCGCCGCCTCCGGGGAGCGCGAACTGGCCGCACGGCGGCTCCTCCAGCGCCACTGACAGATATTTGGCGGGGCGCAGCGCCTCGGGAGGCCCCACGGCGCCAGGCGCCAGCAGCACGGAGCCCGGCGCGGCGGCGAGCAGGGGCAGGCCGGCCAGCAGCAGGCGCGGCGCGGCCGGCCCGGCGCCCTCGCCCAGCGCGCGGCGCAGCTCCTGCAGCGAGCTGCCCAGCAGCAGGATGTAGTTGCGGGCGAGCAGGAGCGTGGCGATCTTGGAAAGCTTGCGGCCCGGCGCGCCCTGACAGTGCGCCGCCGAGTAGGGCAGGATGACCTCGCGCAGCGCGTCCATGGCCAGATTGAGGTCCTGCATGCGCTTCCGCTCGCGGCTGTTGATCTTGCGCCGCAGCTGCTGTTGTTGCTCCTCTTTGGGGTCCGCCCGCGAGCCGCCGCCGGCGTGTGCTCCCAGCCCCGCTCCGGAGCCCGGAGGTTCGGCGGGCATCTCGGGCTTCTCACGAGCAGTCTTGGGGAGAAGAGGGGCCGTTGTGGAGGAGGCGGACGAAGAGGAGGAGGAGGGATGCTGCCGGTAGCCCACTAACTCGTACAGGGACGCTCCCAGCTGCACGTCTCCCGGACGCTGTGGCTGCAGCATGGTCGCGGGGGCCGCGTTCATGCGCGCCTGGGAAACCGCATAGTACATCTGGGGGGTAATGGGGGCAGCCAAGGGCGCCCTTCGGAAACGCCCTGGGGTGGACCCTTGGGCAGACTGCCCCTCCCCGCGGACCTGCGCGCGGGGAGCTGACGGCAAAGCAGCTGCCAGTCCCGGACCCCTTTAAACCCGATTTGGGAACCTGCGGGGCCCGGGGCAGCTGGGTTCAGCCAATCGGGGCGCGAGGCCGGGCGCAGGCTCGTGCTCATTGGCCACCGGTCTGAAGCGGGCGCGGAGGCGCGGCTGGCACCGCTAAAGGAGGTTATTGTGAGCGCCCTGGTCACGGGACGCGCCGGGGAGGGAGGGACCAGAGGCGTCTTTTCGGGTGACGCGCGGTTCACGGAGTTCTGGCTGCAGCGGTGAAACTGAGACTCCTGTGCCTACCTCCTTCCCTCTCTGCTTCGACTCTTCGGTGCACATACCTGTGTGCATGTGCTTATTGCAAACTACGGTCAAAGACACACAACGTGAAATACTCCACCTCAACCATTTTTAAGTGGGCAGCTCAGTGGTGCTCCATACGTTCCCGCTGTTACGCAACCAACCCGCAGAACCCTTTTTCATCTTGCAAAACTGAAACTAATCTCATTAAACAACAATTGCCCTCCCCTTCCCCCTCCGCCAATCCCTGGGAACCCCCTACTCCCTCCATGACATTGAGGACTCCAGGTGCCCCCTGGAAGTGGAACCATACTACTGGTCTTCACTGACCAGCTTAGTCCATTTAGCGCAGCGTCCTCATCCTAGGCAGTGCGTGCGTCAGAATTTACTTTCTTTTTAGGGCTGAGTAACATTCCCCTCCTTGGCCGGTGAATGCCTCGCTTTGTTTACCCATTTATGCATGCTGAGGTACTCAGGTTGCTTCTACCACCTTTTGGCTCTCCTGATTAATGCTGCTATGAACTTGGCCGTGACATGGTTTGTTTGTTTTTTAAAATACCTGATTTCCTGCCAGGGTTTAAAAATATAATTTTGTTTCCATTTCTACCAAGTTTCAAGAACAAAATTTCTGGGTTCGACGGCCAGTGGCATGCGTGTGGCTGCCCCCCTCCACCGCCTCTTGCTTCCCTCTCGATGAGAAGGCATTTGGGGGCCAAGGAGTCCCCTGGTCTGGTTCCTTTCCTCCCCAAGGGACGGGTGTTCATCTTATCAGTGACAGGGCTCTTGCTTAAGCAAAAACCCACACAGCGATTGGCCTCTCATTAGGAAAAAAACAAAACAAAGCAAAACAAAACAACACAACATGTACCCATTGAGGGGGCGGGACTGAGTTGTTTGCTCCCCCCAAATACAATAGCTTCACTTGGTGACTGTGAATGTTTCTACCCTGTCACCGGGGCACCTTGCCGTCATCTCCTGGCAGAGTGGCACGGAGCAGGTGGCCGGTTGCATCTGAACTCTGCCGTCCCGTAAGGTAGCCGGTCACCCCGGGGGCTGTTTAATGCGACTGGTCGCCACCTCTGCGCTGGCGGGGCCTGTTCTGAGGGCGGGTCCCCGTTCCGTTTCTGTGCCCTCCCACAGCCCCGATCGGTGCCTCGCAACCGCCCCGTGCCCCCGGGGCAGGCGTGTGAGCGTGGTCCGAAGTCTCCACTAGTTCAAGCTTATCCCTAGGAATGTTCGAACTCCCAACAGTGTGTCAGTCCACAAGTGTCCTGTGGGCATCATAGAGAGGGGAGGACCCCTGCCTCCGGGGGCCCTGACTTGGCATGATGTTGGGGGTCCTGCCTAGGAGGAAAGGAAGAGGCCTGGGCAGAAAGGGGCTGTGACCCCAAGCAGAACTAGACAAGAAGGAGAGAGACCAAGGAAATCGCCTTCAGACTTTCTAGCGGAGGTTTAACACCCTACTGACTATCACCTTTTCAAACCATCTGTACGGAAATCCCAGGGGGAGTCCCTCCAGCTGGACTGGGCTTCCAGGGAGCTGAGGTGTGGGGGGAGGGGCCGTGATGGGAAGGACTGGTCATGGATGAAAAGGGGGTGGGCAGAGCCAGCCTAGAGCAAGCCAGGACTCATGAGTTCAGGGGTTCCAGCCACGTCCCAGAAGAGAGGGTCCCTGGGACACCGACCCATGAACCCAGGTCGGTCCCTTGGCCATGCCCACTCTCACGCTGAGGAAGCCTGTGCCTGAGGCCGAGGTGCTGAGCTGGGGAAGGCCTCCCATCTGGCTTCCTGCCCTGTCCATGTCCTGCCCACAGGAAGTGGAAGCGGGTGAGAGACAGCAGCCGAGCTCCAACTGAGTGGCCCAGACAGCACCCTGGACATTTCTCATCCGCACCAGCAGCGCCCCCGGAATCAGAGAGGGAAGCAGCCATGGGACTCTTCCCCCATAGCTCCCCTCTCACTGGGCCGTCCCTGGGGGTCCCCCTTAGCCCTTGACCACACTGCATGTCCATCGTGGGGAAGGAGTGCTCCTGCCACCCCCGGCCAACGACACCATCACTCAGACACACTGGCCGGGGCGTGTGCACAGGGTCTCAGGGGGATGGCTGTGGGTGGCCATGCGGCCCAGCCTGGGCACAGAATTTGGTGCTTGCTGAAGAAGCTGGTGACATGGGGGTCCCTTCTGCTGGACTGGAGCTCCAGCAGCATGCAAAGTGCGACAGCTGGCCAGGGCCAGCTGTCACTGTGGCCCCTGGCAGGGCCCTGCGGTTGTCCGAAAGGGAGGCAGCTGCCCAGCGGCTCACAGTCAGCACATGCTTGGGGAGCAGCTCGTGTCCACCCTAACAACGCCTCGCGTGTGTGCGTGTGTGTGTGTGTGTGCGCGGCTCCAGTTTCCGTGTGTGTCCTTGGCCTCCTTCTCCTCTCACAGAAACCCAGAGGGTCCCCGGCCCCTTCTCCCCACCAGCCCCCAGCCCTGCAGCCCACCTTGTGTTGGGTCCAGAAGCCCGAACCTTCGCGATGGCAGACAGTGGGGACCTGAAGCCCGTGGGTTCTGTGAGAGGCAACCTGTGTTTTGGACGAAGCCTGTCCACCTGCCCTGCAAGTCTTGCCCCCCCCAAAGAAGACCCCGTTGTCCCCCTTCGACACGGCCCTCCTGAAGAAGGCCAGCCAAGTGTGAAAGGTCGTCTTGCTAAAACGCGCCATTTTTCAAAGTGCTGCTTTCTGCTGAGAAGGGAGAAATCCTTCGGAAAGTTTCAGTTACCCAGGAGGCGTTGACATTCATGCCGTCTCTCTGGGAAGTGGCAGCTACAGCCAGTGCTGGCCCTGGATTAGGTTCCCGTCTCGCTCCGGTCCAACGCCGGCCTGGCCGGAACAGCAGCGGGCACTGGGCTTCCTTGTGGGTGGGGGGGAGGGAGCAGTAGAGACAGAAATGGGGAGGGGGACGGGGTTCACGCTGTGGTGAGTGTTCTTGCATGGATGGAGCGGAGCTCTTACAGACAAGCGGTCCCCTCTCACCCGGGACCATCGTGAGAGGATCTGAGTCATACTCAGAGACAGTTCAGGTTAAACTGAGGCTCCTGCTGGGAAAATTGGAAAGAATGGGAATTATGTTCATTTGCAAAGGAGTGCAAGTTAATCGACTTGTATGAACTGATGCGACATTTATAGTTATTTACAGTGTTGTCTTAAAGTTACTTAATAATTGTAACTTTATTACATTATTGTCCTTATTTCTGTGTGGCAGGCCATAGGCCAGAATGTAATCTCCTGTGTTCTGATTAAAACAGTAAAGATTATCAAATGCACTGGACATGTTTTTTAAATATTATAAGGAGGTTTATTCTCTTTTATTTTAAATAAATGCCATTTGGACCCGATTTTAAGAAAGTTTACTACTTATGATTATTTCTAAGTCCAGATTTGTTCTGTGAGCTTTTTTTTAATATGGAAAAAAGTTAAAAGAAAATTAGGGAAAGATATTAGGTGGCATTTGAGTATTTCTTTCAGCTTCTTTTTTAAGGTAATAAAAGCTTGGCTGTTGGTGACCGGCCAGGAACTCAGGGTGCCCACCAGTCGCGGAGGTCGCCATTGCCTCCGTGAGTCCAACACTCGTTGGAGTCCCACAGGAGACACAGCTTGTTACCCGCCATTGAGCATCTGGGGAGGAATCTTCTGTAAGAGAAACTTCACATTATCCTTGTGAAAAGCCCAAAAAAGGGGAAGAACATCTTTTTGTTTTAAAGCCCGTCAGAGATAGTTCCTGCCACACCGAAGCCGAAAAGCTCATCAGCCAGATTTTAGGCAGAGAACGGGCCGGTGTGCTGCTAACAGGGTGCTGAGAATAACGGGGAATTCGGCTGTGTGTATTCGCACAGGCCACTCCGTGTCTGGAGGGCTGGTTTGGGGCAGAACACAAACATTCTCCGAGTCCCCTGCAGTCGGGAGCTGGGGCCAAGTGCTCCAAAGGGTTACACCAGCACAATGAAAAGACACAATTTGCTTGGAAGGCTGTGGCTAATTTATAACACAATGTCCGATGTCATGGTTAGTTTTGTTGCAAAAATTTGGCAGTTTAACCCAGAGTCTCAGGCAGCCTGAAAAGATGGGAGCGATTCTGGCTAGGCCTCTCCCGCTCGCTGGAGGCTCCAAGGGTTCAAACAAGCCCTTTCGGAGGCCCCGGGCCAAGTGCGCTCAAAGGAATGAGCGGAAACAAAGGTGGCTCTGAAGTCATTTCCCCACACTGGGTCCAGCCATCCGGTTTCACTCTTCCCCATTGACCGGGCAGAATGCGACAGGAAGCTCGGGGAAGAAAGGGAACAAATAGGCCGATGTGTCGGGGACAGAATGGAGAGAGGCCGGGCCGCTGAGCTGCTAAACTTTCATTCTAGGTTTTCAGAAAGGAGGGAATGATGAATTATCAAAACCTGAAAGGTAATCAAATATGGGTCACTGAAGCGCTGAGGCCAAGGCCTCAGACACCTGCAGAGACAGAAGGTTCTGGAAGTCCGTGGGGCCCTGCAGGCAGGCGCCCAGGCGGACACCCTGCCCGTGCACAGAAGGGGACTGTTCAGAAGCTCACCTGTTGTTTTCTGTTGGCCCCAAGTCCTTCCCGAGCGCTGGCGCCGGCATCAGCGCCAGTGGCTGGATCTGTCTCCGGATCAGACCACCGGGGGAGAGAAAGGCTGCACTGTGCAGACTTCCCAGTGGGTGCACTTAAGGGGACCAGGCGGAGTCCGGAGGCCTCCGCCTTCCACTCCCAAGACGCCCTGACCTGGAAACATTACCCTGGACGGGCAACTTCCCTCGTTAATGAAACACACAGGTCCCCAGCCTCCTGCGACACTCCCAGACTCGGCTCAAAGCCTGGGCCTGTTGATGTCTCATTGAGAAGAGTCCTCTCTCCTCACTGGACTGGGGATAAAACCCAGCCGGCAGCCTTGGCTATGCTCATCTGAGCCTCACTTTACTCATCTGCAAAATGGGAACAACAGCGTTCACCTCCGAGGGTTGTTACAAAGACCAGAAGGCACCTGCCTCGTAAGATGACCACAGATGCTGATCCTTACCGAGCACTGCTTCCCGGCAGGCTTCTGTCACGCTTCCCCGCCAGGCAGGGTGCCCGCCTGTCTGCTTTACGGCACGCTGTGCACCCAGGACAGGGTGTTTTCCCACCCAGCAGGTCCCTCGCTCCCTGCTGGCCACCGATGCCCCGCCCACAAGGCTCTGTTAGAGAGACTCGTTCCTGGACACCCTGAACTGAAGCCCAGAAACAACTTGCTTAAGAAATTGTCTCAATGCAACCTCAGCGTGACCCTGGACACCTCTGAGACCCCTGAGGTGCAGGCTCAGAGGCTCGGCACCCCAGGTGGCACAATTCGGGATGACATTTATTCCCCGCCCGCGCCCCGGTTTCCTGCTCCCATGAAACGGAGCCTGCCACGGAGGAGTGTGGTGAGGGTGGGCAGCCAGCACCGTCAGAAAAGGCACCCAGAACAGCGCCCGCAGGCACGGCGTCCGCCCTTACCACTCACTAAACCCTGTTATGGGCCGGTTGTGTCCCCCTCAAATTCACACTGAAGTCCTCACCCTCGGGGCCTCAGGGCGTGACCTCACCTGGATGTAGGGCCCTTGAAGATACAATTAGTTCGGACGAGATCATTAGGGTGGCCCCTGATCCAATATGACTGGAATTCTTAAATGAAGGGAGACATTTGGACACAGACGCGCATGCCGGGCAGACGCCCCATGAAGATGAAGGCAGATCGGGGTGAGGGGTCTACAAGTCAGGCCGTGGCTGAGATGGCCAGGGCTCCCTGCCAGCCTCTGGGGGAACCCGCACCTCGGCCTTGGACTTCCAGCCTCTGGACTGTGAGACCATACATTTCTGTTGTTTGAGCCCCCAGTATGAGTGACAGCAGCCAGAACGGACCAATACAGGTGCTGAGCTCTATGCTCTGTGACCCCGGGTGGGGGGTTCGGGGGCTCTATAAACTCAGTTGTCACCTGCAAGCTTATGGACTTGGGTGGGTTCCTCAACCTCCCTGTGCCTCAGTGACTTCATCGTAAAATTCCTGCTTCATAGGTACATTTAAAAACGAGATAAGCCCTGGCTAGTGTGGCTCAGTGGACTGAGTACCAGCCTTGGAACCAAAGGGCCGGTAGTTTGATTCCCAGTCAGGGTACATGCCTGGGTTGAGGGCCAGTTCCCAGCAGGGGACACACGAGAGGCAACCACACATGGATGCTTCTCTCCCTCTCTTTCTCTCTCCCTTCCCACCTGTTTAAAAAAATAAATAAAATCTTTCAAAAAAAACCCAAGAGGATGAGATGGGTGGGCCACTCACAGTGACGATAGTCGAGTGTCAGGGGGTGGGCGGGGGCCCGCTTGTTAAATGCAGATCCTGGCAGAGCGGGTGGGGGCAGGGCCAGAGGAGGCGGGCGCCCAGCGAAGTCCCACACTTGGAAGGAGCACCTGTCGAGGACCACGGTGACCTCCTGTTGTCCCTTCTCAAATACCAGGCTGATTGCAGAACAGTGTGTTTACAATGAGCCGTCTTTCCTTGCCCCTGGCGCTTGGGCTCAGAACCATTTCCTGGGGCTTCCATCACCTTTCCAGGAAGAGCAAAGCTGCTTTGGAGAAAGGGGTGAGGGGAGGCCCCGGGTAGCCGCCCACCAGCCAGGAGAGCTTCCCCACAGGGAGCGGACATGCAGACATGGGTGGGCTGAGACAGGTGACCTGTCCTGTCTGAGGGGGGGGGGCGGACAGAGGAGATGTGGGGGATGTGCAGCTGCCTGGAAGGCGCAGCAGGTCAGACGTGGAGCCGAGCCCGTCCGTCCTTCTGTCTGCCCAGCTCTTCCCCATACTGAGCTGTCCACGCAGGCGCGAGTTTCTGCAGAGGCCTTCGCAGACCTCCCACCCACACCCACACACTACCCCCCCGCCCTTCTGGGCGCTCCCTAGCAGCTGGCACGGCCTCACTGCTCACTTGCCACTGGTTCATCCCCGCCTGCTTCCCCCCACTGCGGACGGCAGCTCCCTGGCAGCAGCGTCCCTGCTTTGTCCAGCTCCTTGAGTAGGCGGGGCCCCTACCAGGTGCTCAGCAAATGCCTGAATGATGGACTTCAGGGGCCGCAGGTAGTCGGACTGACCAAGTTCATCACATGCTCTCCGTGGGCGGAGTCCCGGGCCAGGGCCTCGAGACTGGGCTCCCTGCCAGCTGGTAATTTATGATCCACCTGAGCAACCGAGGCACTCACAGGTGGACACCTGCCCGACGGTGTCAGGTAGCGTGGCTCCGAGGAGTGGGAGGAAGTCAGAGCAGCGTTGGGGGAGCCCCAGAGCACTGGGGGGCGTGGCCAAGCGCGGAGTCCAGGCCAGGGGCCGCCCGCGGCTGTGGTCGCCCAGGGAAGGCTGATGCTGCAGGTCTGAACACAACGGCTTTGAGGACAACGAAGGTCACTTCACAGACTTTATTTACTTATCTTTAGAGAGAGGGGAAGGGAGGGAGAGAAACATAGATGGGTTGCCTCTTGCAGACCCCCAATCGGGGACCTGGTTTGCAACCCAGGTGTGTGCCATGACCAGGAATCAAAATATGCTGCTCTTTGGTTCTCGGGCTGACACCGAGCTGCTGCGCCACACCAGTCAAGGCCGAGGCTTTGCTTTAGGTGTGTAGGAGAGGGGCAGTTATTTGGTTCCCTGGCCTCACTCAGGGAGGGGGCTTGGCAAGCAGAAGGCTGGTGTGTTAGGGCTGGACGAGAGGAAGGAGGAAGGGGGAGGGGTGAAACAGGGAAGCGCGCGCCGGGCCCACGCCCTCCCTCCGTAATCTATGAAAGCGGTTCCTGGAAGGGTTGAGACACAGAGGTGCCGCCTTCTGCCCGGTCATCTGGTCAGAACTGTTTTCAGAAGCACCCCAGCCTGGTTACCCAACAGGGCTCTCTGCAACCTGTGGCCGCCCGGCTGGGGTATGCAGGCAGGCGCTGCGGCCCGGGGCGAGAGGCCCCTCCTAACCGGCCAGATGGGCTTGCTCCCTGCTGGTGAATCCCCTCCCAGTCATTCCTTAAAACCATTTTCCACGTTATCTTCTTTTAGCCTTATTGTGTCCCTGTGAGACTGGGAGGGCAACGGCCCGTGTTGCAGGTGAGGAAACTGAGGCCCCGAGACAGTCAGGGACAGCCCTGTACCCCTCGGCACGAGGCCAGAGCCCCTCAGACCGGCAGGGACTGTCCTCTGCTTCTGCCGCCCTGCGCCTCTGTGCTGGAAGACGTGGGCGCGTGTGTGGAAGGGGCTTCCCCGCAGGTTTGAGGGCCGTCGACGTCTTGCTCACCAGATACCCTGCCAGGAGGGGACTCCGTCTAGCCTACTGGTTCCCGGATGCCAGGACATTCTCGAATCTGCTAGGGGTGGGCTTGGCATCCACCGCTCCCCACCCAGTGGCAGGGAAAGGGGTGCAGCTGTGGCCACTGTCGCTGCTTCCCACAGTGCCTGGGGGCTGAGGTCAGGGCCAATTTCATGCTCCTTCCTCCCTTTTGTGACCTTCATTTCCCCGGTGCTTGGCAGCTGCCAGTCTCCAGCCGAGGAGAAGGGAAGTGTTTGTTACATTGTCAGTATCACTCAGGAATGACACCGATTCTTCCCGCTGGAAACAGCAAGAACAGGTCCTGCCAGCCCTTCTCCCTCCGAGGCTTTTGGAGGCTCCCTAACGCCCAAGAATTCAATGGAAGGCTCTTACAGGCTCCGCCCACCCCCAAAAGCTTACTGGGGGGGGGGGGTCTGCCTGCTTCTCAGACCCCTCCTCTCTGTATCCTGGCCCTAGGCTTTGGCTCCAGGGCCCTGCTGGAAGCCCAGCCTCACCCCTGCCTCCGCCCCTTCACTCCTGCAGCTCCCTGCTCCGGGCCAGGCACAGCTGCCTGGCTTTGTTTTCTTCTCTGCCCTCAAGTTATATTATAAGCGCTTTGGTTCTTGGGGACTGGGACTGTGCCTGGGACACAGAAAGTCCCAGGTAAGTACTCATGAATGAACGAGTGAACGAATCCTGGCCATCACCAGGTTCCTGCATCAGGAGGGTCGCCTGCATGAAGACCTTCTTTGCCACACTTTCTTTTGCAGACACGTGTATGACTTGGGAAAACACCTGCCCACCGTGGACAGCAACAGCCCCTGTGCCCTCCCTCCACTCCTCTCTTCCTGTTTGTGGGGGGCTCCCCTGGACCGCTGTCTTTCTTTCCGGGGTCACGGCACAGACTCAGATGGCAGTGCTGGGGCACGTCAGCCCCCTCTGCAGGCGGCCGCACCTCCCACTGTCCCTGCCCACCCTGGGCAAGGCCCCCGGGGCATCGGGGCACAAGGCGGCCTGTTCCTCCTTTTGGACTTCCCCCTGGGGCTGTGCTCAGGTTGAGCAATTGCTTTCATGCTGCAAACTGCTCTTCTTCACTTTTGCATCCTCAGCTGGACGGTGCCGCCCACAGGCGTCCATTGCCGCTGCTCCTGCCGGGCGGCTGAGAGCAAGTCCCCACCCTCAGGATCTTCAGAAAGAATAACGAGGTGGTTTTAAGCTGCCAAGTTTATTGTACCACAAGATATAACTTGAAACAACCTCAGCCCTCATTTTTGCATCTCTCTTGCCCGAGTTTCCTAATTAGGAAAAATGTCTCCAAGACCCCATAAAATAAGAAGACCTCTCTTCCCCTTTGGGCAGAGGAGTGGATTTGGCATACAATAAAAAAAAACTCAGGATAACAGTAGTGGTAACAGGATACTTTTCCCCCTCTCTTGTGTAAGGAACCTGGGACTAGGCAATGCCAGGGCTGCTTTGATGAGTCCCTCCAGTTTTTCACTCTGCTATCTTAATGTTTGGCTTCCACCCTCAAGATTGCCTCACAGACCAGTGTGGCTGCTGATGCTCCAGCCATTAGACTTGCATTCCAAGTGGTAGGAAAAGAATGACAGAAGGCAAAGAAGCTCACCATCCAGCTGAATCTATTACATAGGCTTCCCAGAAGCCTCACCTAATACCTCCATTTTGGTCTTGTTAACTAGACTTTATTAATCATAGGTGTGTACCTAGTTGCAAAGGATGCTGGGGAATGTCTCAGCCCATTATAACTCTCAATAAAGCCAAGGTTCTGCTGCCAAAGAAAAAGCAGAGGTAAAAGGTGCTGATAAAGCAGGAGGAGAAAAAAAGAGAGAGAAAAAAAAAAGAGAGAGGCCTTCTGAGTCATGGGGTGGCACCCACATCCAGACAGCTGTAGAAAGAAGTGGAACCTCAGGCGTGCAGGTGTCTGCTCTCCTGGCCCCGTGGGCTCCCCAGGGCCCCCCTCCCTGGTCTGCTTGCTGGGCTCCATCCCCAGTAGCCCCCTGCCACCCCCGCTGCACTCTGGACTTTGCTCCCATGGGGTCACGCTGCCTCTGTCTTGGGTGCACAGGCACCAGGCAGCTGCACTCCGTGGGGGAGGGGCCCGGTCTGGCTCCTCCACTGCCTGGTTGATTTTGATCTTTTTTGGTGGGGGTGACTGGTGGGCTTCTAGTTTTATATTCTGTTGTGCTTGTCCTGCAGAATTTACAGTGTGGGCCACAGCCCTGGAGAACACCCCCCCAGGCAGGCTACCCCTCCCACTCCCATTCTTCTGGGGGTGCTGCTTCTTAGACTGGACCGCAGGGCCCAGAGTGGCTTTGGGCGGGTGGGGGAGGGCCTCGCCCTCACTCTCCCCCACCCCATTAGATTATAAGTGGCTGGGACTGGCTCCTGGAAGAAGAAAAATTGTCTCCACCACCAGGAGGTGGCCTCAGGACAGCCAGGAAGGGGACCTTGGATTGAGAGTGTCCCATCAACAGAGATATGTTGATGCCCTAACCGCCAAGACCTCAGGATGGGACCGCATCTGGGGACGGGGGCTTCACAGAGCAGGTCAATTTAAAATGAGGTCATTAGGGTGATGCCTAATGCAATACGATTGTGTCCTTATAAAGGGGGGACCCAGAGACAGATGCCCATGGAGGGAAGACCATGTGAAGACACAGGGAGAAGCCGGGGAAGAGGCCTGGGCGGGGTGGGGGGGGGAGGGAGACACGCCCCCTCACGGCCTCAGAAGGAACCAGCCCACCCGCACCTCCATCTCGGACTTGTAACCCTCAGGACGGTGAGACGGCGTCTTTCTGTGGTCAGGGCCTCGCGAGTGCCAGGCCATTTTTCCGGTGAGAACTTGGGGCTGGTTTCTGGGAGGGGCGGAGGGCCCCAGCTGTGCAGAGGAAGGAGTCCGGGGGTAAGCGGTGCAGACATTCTAGTTCCTGTCCCCCACCTCCATTTTCACTCTGCTCCTTTTGCAGAGAGAAGGTGAGACACCGGCCTAGATGTTCCCCCACCTGGCACAGCCCCACAGTCCTGTCACTTTGAAATTACATTTAAAAGTGGAAATGATAAAAAGGCACGTTGCTTTTAAAATTAGCCACGTGGAGTTTAGCTCAGGGACGGCTGATGGGCGCTGGCGGCCTTCTGGCCTTAGCTGAGCTGTGCCAGGCCTGCAGCCCGCAGCTCCCCGAACCACGGCTCTTTGTGTAGAGAACAGGGAGCCCCGGTCCAGCGGGCAGACCCCTGCCTCTGAGGGGGAGGGGGAGGGGGAGCGTTGACTCCGGCCTGGCAGTGGCAGGTGACGGCCCGACCCGGCCGGGCCCATGAGAAGTTCATAGGCTGTTAATAAACTGGAACCAATCAGTGTGCGGGGGCTGCGGGGGTGGCCGCGGGGCGGGTCCGTGGGAGAGCTCACACGTGTGCATGCGCCCTCTCTGCTGCGGCCGCGGCGTTTGTCACGCTGAACGCACATATGTCCCTCACGCCGGCAGGCTCGGGGAACAGCTAATGAAGCCCCACAGAGGTGGCTGCTGCCTGGGGCTACTGCAAACGAGGCCCTGTCACTCTCCTCGGAGAGCCCCCGAGGGGGCGTCCGCCTTCAGTGCGTGACAATGGGCATATTGGAAACGCATCAGAATTCATTTAGGTCCCTTACTCTCGCCCCTTGGTGGTGGGGGGGAACAAATGCTGTTTTCATAACAATATTTTACCCCCCGCCGTGGGCGTGGGGCTGGGCTGGGGGCGGGGGTTCACTCCGAGGGTGGGTTGGGTCAGTGTGGTGCTGAGTGGGACTTGCTCCCGTTTTCCCAAGTCAGCCAGGGTCTTCGGGATGGACGCTGTGCTCTGTTAGACACTAACAGAAATGGTTGCGAATACCGCATGGGGCCAAAATGCTGGGGGTTCTAAAGAGAAAAACGTTTTTCTCTTGTCAGCCTTCGCTTGCCCTGCCCTGGTGGGGGTGGGATTCCTCCAGAGAGTCCGTTTTCTCTCTGGGGGCGGGGGGCGTCGCTGCAGCACACGGAGCTGAGGTTCTGCGCCCTGGGCCCGGCCGAGATGTAGAGCGGGCTGTGCTTTTTAACGGAGGGAAAAGCATTTTGGTTTAGGACCTTAGAAACTATGTCCCCTGCCGTCTGCTGTCACAGCTGGGGACAAACTTTGCTGCTGGATGCGGGGACGGTAGGAGGAGCCTCACGGCTGGCGCGGACCCCTCACAGAGCTTTTCCGTGGCCAGAGCAGTGCTGGCTGGCGACTTGCGGGGTCCGATGTGGGGCCCCTCGTGAGAAATCAAGGTGGTTGAGGGGAAGCATCCCACCCAGCGTGGGCTCCTCTGAGCGTGGGGCCTGAGCCCCCAACAGCGTGGGCGCCACGCCTGCAAGCCTAGCCCCCTTTCGTCCTGTGTGGAGAGAAGGGGGAAGAGGAGGAGGAGGAACCGAGAGTCATTATCAAACTCTGTACGGCCAAGAGCCCAGAGAAGGTGCTGCCAAGGCTGAGGGGAGAGGGTGTGGGGAGGGGTCTCCAGACCCACTTCGCTCATTGCCCAGGCGAAGCCGAAGGGCCGGGCAGAGCTGCCGACATCAGCAGCTGTGCTTTTAAGAGATTTTTGCGTTTTCTCACTCAAGGTGTAAGGCTTGGTTTTTATTTTTATTTTTCCACTCAAGCGTCTATCTGTTTGGAGAATTTGCTCCTTATAAGAACAATCCATCCGCCCTGGCTGGTGTGGCTCAGTGGATTGAGCACCAGCCTGCAAAACAAAGGGTCACTGGTTCAACTCCCAGTCGGGGCACATGCCCGGGTTGCGGGTCAGGTCCCCAGTGGGTGGTGCGCAAGAAGCAACCACACATTGGTGTTTCTCTCCCTCTCTTTCTCCCTCCCTTCCCCTCTCTCTAAAAATAAGTAAATAAAATCCTTAAAAAACCAAACTATGCATCCTATGGACCAGTCACAATTCTGGGGACAGAGGGAAAGGAAGAGGCAGGAAGCTTCTCCCCAAGAGCCTTGACGAGCATTTGCCCAGAGGCCGAGACCTCTGGCTGCAACCGGGCGCAGGCCCGGCAGCTGGGGCACCCTGGCTTGTGACCTGTCTCGTGTTGGCTGTGTCCCCATCACACACACAACGACGAGGTGACCTCCAAGGCCCCGGTCCCAGGCCTCAGACCCTTGCCCACCCCACACGCTCTGTGGAGACTGATTCCTTTGGGCCAATGTCCATGGGGAAATGGCCTTGTTTTTCTCAGGGGAAGGTGTTAGAACTGTCAGGTTTTCTTTAATTGTGGTTAAAAAAACAAAACAAAACACCCCACATAACATACAAGCGAGTGTCTTAACCGTCTTCGAGCGTGTGGCTTGCTTGTGTTAATGTCTCCATGTCTTTGGAGACAACACCACCGCTGGCCAGCACTTTGTCGCTGAGCCAGTTGGGCTCAGTCAGCACCGCTCTGCTGCTCAGTCCTCTCCAAGGGGGCGCGATGCGGTTTGTTAATTTTGTCATGGTCACGCGGATCCCCTGTGCGTTTGTTTATTCCTTGTGATTTCATTAGCACCCAGGTGAGAGCTGGGTTTGTTCCATGCCTTGTTAAATTTCTCAAGTTACATGCATGTCTGGGAACTTTTTGCTTCAATTTGGAAAAGACTGTGCACCCCCCCAACCCCCTCAACCCCCGTGTGGGTGAGAGCTGTGCTTTTCTTATCCATTGTGAGCTCCCCTCTCTAGTCCTGGGGGGGAGGATTAACACTCTAAATTAGGGACATGCATATGGAGGGAGGAGGAGGAGGCTTGGGGTGTGGGGGCCACAGGGCGCGGAGCCATATGTCACAGGGAGACGGCCTGCTCCCGCTGTATCACATTTCCTTTTTCCAGCCTCCTCTCGCTTTGTCTCTTCTCCATGGTTGACGCTGTTATTGCACTTCCTTAAAAAAATCTCAGTGGGCGAGTGGCCATTGTACTGTCGACCGGATATGACGGGAGGATGCTTAGTTCGGACGTTCCGCAGAGAGTGGTGCTGTCTGTCGCCTCGGTGAGAGTCGACCTGCCGCCAGACCCTGCTCTCCAACAGAGTTTTCCCAAATCTCTAGGCAATCCGCTGGGCAACCTGGCCGTGTGGTGTCCTGATGTCTCGGTGCAGACTTAAAAGCAGCGGGCCCTTGGCAGCTGCAGAAGTGGGGCGTGTCCAGGGCGTAGCAGCCCCGGAGCTGCAGGACCTCTGTCCTCACAGATGCAGCGATGCGGAGATGCCCGTCCCTGCTGTCTCCCTCACTGTCCCTCTGGACTCTTGGTCACCCTGTGGCATCGGCCACAGCGGAGCTGAGGCCCGGCAGAGGTGGACTTTATCTCTCACTGTCGCGCTCCACAGGCCCCGCGCTCCGAGCGCCGTCGTCTTGGGCACCGTGGCCTGCTGTGCCATAATTACGCTGCCCCTTGGGCTGTTTCAGCCTTCCCCACCTCGGGGACTGTCATACTTCCCCCGGTACCACGCTCTGTGACTCCCCCTGAATCTCATAAGCCTCCTTCTGCTGAACCTGACTCAGTGCAGCAGTGGTTGGCTCTCTGTGTGCCCAGTTTTCACACGGTGGCATTTCTGTATGACACGTTTCCTCGGAGCGGCGTCTGGGACAGGTTTGAGCCAGTCGGGGGTCAGCACTGTCGATAATAAACACGAGCGAAACGCAGCTCGTGTCCTGGAGTGGGTCCTGGGTGGTCTCCCTGCCACTCACCTCCGGGGCAGACGGAGGACTTAACAATGCTAATTTCTTAATCCTGCTCTGAGGCTGCGTAGGACGGCGACGTTAGGGAGGAGGACACATGGGGCTCTCTGTGATCACAGCGACGCCTCCGTAAATCTAAAAGGGCTCCAAATAGAGTTAACTTAAAAAGCAATGTATTTGTTGAGTAACAACATTTAGAGGGAACTCGAGTACCCTTAGAAATGCCTGCGCAGCCTCATCTCTGTGACGCCGGGCCCACCGCCACACCTCACTGTCCGCTTGGTGGTGGCCAGGCTCCCGGCTTCTCAAAGGGGAAGCAGCAGGAAACCCACCCCCGGGCAGCGGACGGACCCGGGGCAGCGCCCAGCACCTGGCGAGAGCCGATGGCTGTGAGCGTTTCCTGTCGCAGGTCCACCAGGTTTGGTCCACGCTCGGCGACTCGCACCGTCACGGCTTGTCTCTTAATTTAAAACTGCTCCCAAGCAGCAAACCAAGTGAGTCAAGCGCCTCACATTTTTGGATGGAACTTTCTTGATTTTCAAGGGTGTTCCCGGAGTGTCTTGGTGAAATCGCTGTATCTTCACTTCTCTCATTTCTCTGAGTCCAGGAGCAAAGTCCATCACTAGTGGGGACTATTAAGAATTCAGACCAGCCCTGGCTGGTGCGGCTCAGTGGACTGAGTGCCAGCCTGCAAACCCAAACGTTGCTGGTTCGATTCCCAGGCAGGGCACGTGCCTGGGGCCAGGTCTCCAGTTAGTGGGATGCAGGATGAAACCGATTGATGTATCTTTTCTGCAAGGTTTCCCTCTCTTTCTCCCTCCCTTCCCCTCTCTCTCTAAAAATAAATAAGTAAATCTATTTTTTTTAACAGGAGCTCAGACCAAAAGCTACACCCTTGTGTGGGCTTTGCCTCATCTGCCTTCTTATCTGAGCCTCCGGCCGGCCTGGACCACCCCCAACCCGACCCTCGGCCCCAGATTTAATGTTATGTGAGCCACTGTCTCGGACGCACTGCCCTACAGTGTCCTCTAACCCCTATCCTCACTGACGGGCCCTGCAGAGCCCCTCCCCCAAGCCGACTCTGATGGGTGGGGCGCTGGCCCTTCAGTCCCTGGCTCTCCCCTTCCAGCCCCCCTTCCAGGTAGAAATCACCTGGTCTGGCTCTCAGGACCCTACTTGGCATGTCAATAATCCTCGCAGACCAAGCTGTGCTGGTGGCTGCTGTGTGCCCCCTCCCGGGGGTGGGCACTTCACAGGGCTCTCTGGAGGTGCCACACTTGTCCGAGCAGTGGCATTAACAGGGGGATGCTGGACACCGCTGGCAGTGGGGGAGGTGGGTGGGTTCGTGCCAGCCGCCCAGTGCTCCTCCTGAGCCCCGTGAAACAGACCGGCTTTGAAGAGCAAGTGCCCAGGGAGTCTGCTCATCCACTTTGGAGGCAGAGCAGAGGAGTGTGGGGTCCTGGCTGGTCCTCCCTGTGCCGGGGCACTTCCCTGCCTGGTGTGGGTCTGGGCCCGCATCCCCCTGACGCTGACTCCTTGGCTCTGGGGGCAGGGTTGCCTGGACAGCCTAAGCTGGCTCTGTGGGGGGTGCACAGACGGGGGGGGTGCACTGGCCCTCCTGCCCCCTCTCCCAGGACACGTGAGCCTCGCGTTACGGGCTTAGTCCCACCTGTCCCAGTCTTTGCTTCAAGGTGGGGTGGGAAGAGCGAAGGTGACACTGGTGACAGATGTCTTCTCGTCAGTGGGGAAACAGGAAGGAGCTCTCGAGGAGTCCGGCTGCGTCCTGCGTCCTGCTTCCTGCGGGTCTCCAAAAAGTTTTTGGGAGCCTCACTTTGGGGTTGCAAGAAAGCCGTCTTTGTTTCTGTTTGTTTGTTTAATGGGCCTACTTCCCACCTCAGTGATTCCCCGAGATGTGGGGAAGGAGAGAAGACAGGCTCCTCAGAGAGAAAGGAAGAGAAATGAGAACGATGCCCCACACACCAAATCCCGCGGGCGCAGAGGAGATTAGAACTGTGAGCGATGCCCATGAGCTGATGCGCTGGAACAATGTAGCATGTGTCTTCTTTTTTTCTGACGTTCGATTGTATGAAAATACTTTCCAGTTCTGCAACACGGTTCAAACAAACAAACCAACCCCCACTAACTGTTCCCTGGCGCTCGCGTGGTGAGCTGTGTGTACAGAAGGGGCCTGGCCCACCTCCCCCAGCGCCAGCATCTCTCCAAAGAGAGGCAGTGTTTCGATAACTGGGCAGAACGGGGAAGCAGGCCTGGGGCTCTGCGTTCCCACCCAGGCAGGGGCCGGCGGGGGGTGCTCAGCCATCTGTTGCGGCCGCAATGTGTGAGCACGTGAGCCTGTGAGCACATGGCCTGCCCTCGGACTCGCCATTGTTCTCCCGGCTGCGGTAGCTCAGCCGACCTCAACAAAGAGGGCAGTTTGGCATTTGGGATCAATCCAACCCTTGAAGATGTTTTCCCTCTTGGTATAGTTGATGTTAAGGTTTACGCAACCTGCCTGAGTTGGAAGTTGCACCCACCTTCCCACCCCCTCCTACAGGTTCCCATTTCTTCGTGAGGTTGACGTGGTGCCTTGTGGGAGTTGCTCATTGTCCCCTTCCAGAGATGCCTCCCATCAGAAAGATTCATCAAATTAAATATCTGTGTTTTCTTCTTTTTTTAACCCAAGGGGTTTGCTTCCCAGAGGATTAGAGCAAGTTGTCCCATCGCGAACCCATTTAATTTCAAGGCCAGTCTTAGGCCTCCAGTCTGGACCCAAATTGTGCCTCAGAACTAACCCCAGGGACTCAAGGAAATAGTGGAGAGTGTTACAGAGCTAGTGAATTTGTACAATGTTACAGTTTTGGTAAGTTTGTTAAACGGCTTCAGTAACTTTGTACAATGTTACAGCTCTAGTTAATTTGTTGATCCTAACTAGGAAATTATTTCAGAAAACCCTTTATTTGCCTCCCATGCCAGGAGCAGTAGAAGAACAGCCTCTAAGACTTAGCAGTTTTTCAAAACCACTTTGGGAAGGCAGAGTTAACATGCACTTCCGACAGGATCAGAGTTTGCTTGTGTTTGTTTGTGTGGGGGTCCCAGTGAAGTCTCCCGACTGTTCCATTCCAGCTAAGAAGGGTCTCCCTGACCCCAAGCATCTGTATTCACTCACTCATCCATCCATCCATCCATCCATCCATCCATCCATCCATCCATCCATCTGCTCAGTGAGTATTTATTGAGCACTTACTATGTGCTGGTTGTCATTCTACGTCAGTGATCAGGCTGAACGACGATCTCTGCCCTTTGGCACATGGTTTCCACCAGGAAGATAGACAGGCAATCAACAACAGAAGTAATAACTAAAAAACACGGTATGGGAGAAGGGAAGTTGAGCCGGGTAGAGGGACCGAAAGTCCCGGGGAGAGGCTGGAGCACTGAAGAGGAGGTGGAATTATCATCTCCATTTTTTGTTTGTTCATTCAGTTTGTTCTTTAGGGTCCACGTGTGAGTGGAATCATGCAGCGTTTGTTTTCTTTGTCTGACTATTTCACGTCGCATAGTACCCTCCAGATCTAGTCATACTGTCACAAATGGTAAGATTTTATTCTTTTTCGTGGATGAGAAATATTCCACTACATAAACGTACCCCTGTGTTTTTTATCCCCTCACCTGCTGATGGGCACTTGGGGGGTTGCTTTCGCGTCCTGGCTGTCGTCAGTAACGCTGCAATGAACACAGGGGTGCACATGACATTGAGGAAGAGTGTTCTGGGTTCCTTCTGATAAATACCCACAAGTGGAATTGCTGGGCCGGAAGGTAGTTTGGAGCTTCCATAGTCCAAAAGGAACTGTGAATGGTGGTACCCCCATGTTAGTGCTCCGCGGGCCAGATTCAGTTCCAGTGGGGCAGCTGCCCGCCCCCTCCAATCCGGGCAGGACTCAAAGCTCTTAAACGCTAAGAAGGAGCGTGTTCCTTAAGTCTGTTTCTCGGCGTGTTTCCAACCTGTGTGGAGCTGGGGACGAGGTGCCACGGAGATAAGTGCGTGTGGACGAAGTGGGACTCTGTTGTGAGGAGGACCTGTACATGGTGGGAGTGAGATGGCCACTGCGTCACCAGCTCAGAGTTGGGGAGTCTGGCTGGGTTTTTACCGCGGGGACAGCTCACAGAACTCCGCTCACTCCAGCCTCAGCCAGGCTTCTCTCTGCGATTCGGCCTCTCTGCCACCCAGAGGCACAGACCTGGAGGGGTTGCTTCTCTGTGGCTTCTCTCTGTGCAAGGCAGGCAGGGTCACCGGGGAACATGCCTCGGGCTCGCCCCCACCAAGCTTTTCTTCACCCTACAGATGAGTCAGTAGGTCGGGACCTGGAAAGGTCCAACGACTTGCCTGACAACGCCAGGCCTGCCCCGAGACCGAGATTTTACTGCTCTCGGCCCACCACTTTTTCGGCTGCTGCAGGCCCCATGTCGGGACCCGAGCAGTTATCGGAAGGGAACAAGGCTACCAACAGGTGCACAGATAAACAAGACGTGAGCCCCCCCCCCACAGGAATATTACCCAGCCTTTGAAAGGGACGCAGCACAGCTGTCCTCTGCTGGGTGGGTGGGCCCCACAACCACGGTGCTGCGTGTAGAACTCAGGTGCCTGGTGGATGATCGCATTTATAGGAAGTGTCCAGGAAGGGTAAATCCACAGAGGCAGAAAGCAGCTGGTGGCTAACAGGGGCCAGAGGGCAGGGGATGGGGGCGTCACGGCTTAGTGGGTGCAGGGTTTGACTCTGGGGTGATGAAACTGTTTCAGAACCGTTCAGAGGTGGCACTGCACGCTGCTGGAAAAGCCACCAAACTGCTCACTTTCAAATGGTTAACATTACATCTCGTGAATTTCACCTCCACGACACAAACGAAGGGAATGCCACAAGACCTGGTGGGATGATGTGGAGCAGACCTGTCGGTGGGTGGGTGGCAGGGGCCTGGGCCCCCATCCTGTGGGGATTGGGAAGGAGAGAGGGGCAGAGAGGGCGAGCCAAGGCTCAGGTGGGGAGGAGGGGCGGCTGCCGGCCGTGTCTCTGCTTCCCCAGCTCAGAGTTCCTGCCCCTGCCCCTGCCTCTGCCAGCGCCCAGGCTGCCCCGAGTCCTCTCCGCCCTGACCTGGCCCAGCGCCCAGGACGCTAGCGTCTCCATGAGCTGCACCGGCCCGAATAGCTGGGAGAGTTAGACCGGGTGACGGGCCACCAGCTCCAGCCCCAGGAGGCCCACCACCGCCCTCCCTGTGGCTCCCAGCTGCAGCGGAGCAAGAAAGATCCTTCGCCTTCCAGGTGACCTCGGTCCTGGGCATCTGAGGGGCACAGACAGCAGGACCAGCGGCCTGGCGCCTAGAGGGAGGGCTCTCGACAAGATGGTCTGGGAGGCTGGGGCACCTTTCACTGAAGGTGGTATTTCCTTCCATTAATTCCTCTTTGACCCTGGCTCCTGCCTTTGAAAGCAGACCACTCTGGTTTCTGTGTGGAGTGTGGGGCCTTCCCCACCTCACGAAGGCTATTCAGCCCTGGCGGGTGTGGCTCAGTGGCTTGGGCATCGTTCTGTAATGCACAAGGTTGCCAGTTCAATCCCCAGTCAGGGCACACAGCTGGGCTGTGGGTTCCATCTCAGTCAGGTGTGTGTGAGAAGTAACCAGTCGATGGATGTCTCTTGGTCACATTGACTCTCCTTCCCTTCCCCTTTCTCTAAAAAATAAATAAATAAAATCTAAAAAAAAAAGACTATCCACCTGAGGGCCACCTGTGTGCCAGGCCCTGCGCTAGGCGCTGGGGGGTGGGGCATGTGAGGCTGGAACAGGCCCAGCCCTGCGTGGACTCCGGGTAAGAGCTCAGGGCCTCTGCTGGTGCCCAGGCATGTGGGCCCGGGGGATGCTGCAGGGCAGGTCATGTGACCCAGGGGGCAGGGACCCTGACTCCCAGGACCTCCCACAGGCTCTGTGAGTGCACCTGCAGCAGCCAGGCACCCCCCCACCCCGCTGGACCAGGCTCCACCCCTCAGGCCTGGTTCCGGTGAAGACTGCGGCTTCCTGGCTAAGGAAGCCGAGGTCACACAGCGGGTGGGCGTGGCCACAGCAGCACTCCGCCCCCTACACCCACGGCCCTGCGGGGCTCAAACCGCCCCTCCCCACTGCTGACATGGGTGTGGCTATTTGTTGGGGGTTCTGGCTCACATGTGAGGGTCCAGATCCAAAGTGGCCACACCAGCAGGGGTCCATTCCCACTGGAACCAGGCAGGAGGGGTCGCCTAGAACAGCTTGTTTCCTTCTCAAAGCCACACAAGGGCCAGGTGCTGTGATACTTTGTTACTCTAGTCACACGAAGCAGACAGAGGGGACCCAGCAGCTGGCTCATTATGACACCAGAGTCCAGCCTCTCTGGCCAGTGCACCCCCACTCCTCCGCCCACCCCACACTGCACCCCTCCTTCCCGGGTCCCCCACTCACCCCACTAGGCCATCCACCATCCATCCGGTCATTTCCCACCCACCCCTCCCCACGTACCTTTTGCAGGTGTGCCTAGATACAAAGGCGTCCAGGCTGGTTTCTGCCCTGGGGGAGCCTCACACCTCAGGGCTGAAGTCATGTCCAGAATTTTCTATGCTCCAGAAAGCAGAGGCCGTGAATGTCCTGGAGGTTTGCTGGGGACATCAAGGAGAGTTGTTTTCGTTCATCATACCCTCCCTGCGGGACGGGGGCTCCAAGGACCTGTGCCTGGTGGTGACCCAGGGGACCCAGAGGGTTCAGTCCCCAGACAGAGCCTGACCCAGCTCTGGTCTTGGGTGATCACCTGTCCTGGATGAGGAAACTGAGGCTGGAGAGAGCCCAGGTAGCCGCTGAGAGACCACTCCAGCCCTGCTCTGCAAGACAAGCCTCTACTGACCAGAAGATTTGTGTTTGAGGAGGAAGCCGACCCTGTGGTCACCCAGGCACTCAGAGCTTCAGGACTGGGGCTCAGGGAGAGGACTCGGCCGGGAGGACAGCACAGGGCCACAGGGCCACAGGGCCACAGGGCCACAGACCCAGGAGGCAGCCGCCTTTGTTGGACCTAGAAGGAAGGGGTCGGCCAAGGAAGGGGAGGGTGAGCCAGCTGCCCCAGGCCTCTGATGGTTGGTTCACCCAGGCTCCAGGGCCCAGCAGGCCCCCAGTGGCTTCCGGACTGACCCAGGCCACTGCTTTGCGGTCCAAGGCTCCCGGAGGCGGGTCCACTTGGGAGCTCCGGTGTATGGACCTGTGTGCGAGGGCCTGGCAGGGATCAGTGAACCAGGGGCTCCCCGGGAAGTGGCTGGGGCCCCCACGCAAACTCTGGCACTTCCAGTGGGGTTTGCAGGTCTCCCTGTCACAGACCCCCAAGTCCTCCCACAACGTGTGGGCTCAGGCCATGCAGCTGCCGCAGGGCTAAAAGCTTCCCGGAGGAAAGCCACTCACCACAGTGCAAGCAGCTGCTGCAATCTGTCCCCGCGGATGGGGGCTGGCGTCCGTGCCCACGTGCCTTCTGTCTGCGCAGGATCTGGGAAGCCAGGGCACCCAGGACAGCGGCGCCCAGGTCGGGGCGAATTCACCCAGGAAGTCCGTTCCCCGAGAACAGCCACATGGCCCCAGAAACCCCAGTAAGGACGCGGCCTTCCAACCTGGTGCCCCTCTAGGTGGTTCTGGTCAACCGCGCCATTTCCAGGCCTTGCAAACTGGAAGCCCAAGGCCCAAGTCGGCCCAGTGGCATGATGTCTGGGGGGCCCACGGTGTGGTGTAAACCGGGCCCGAAGCTCCCTGTTTGGAGAGCGCACTCCCAGCTCCCTGCGCTCCCACCGAGTCCTGGCCTGGTCCTGAGGGGGCCCTGCGGGGGGGGGTCGGCCTGGACCCTGCAGACAGAAGGCTTGAGGGTCCAAGGCTTGAGGCTCCTTTCTGGATTCCTGCGTGGAGTGCGGGCAGGGGTCGGCCGGCGGGCTGGTGACGGAGCACACGTCCCGGCACCAGCCATAGTTCCTCACCTCACCACCCCCCAGAGCCCCAGCCCTGGCCCCTCCTCTGCCCGAGGGAGCGGCCACACCCGCTCATTACCAATGCCTATCGGTGCCGCCCGCCGCCCAGCCCCGCGAGTTGGAGACAGAACAGGTCCAGACGTCAAGGGGGAGCAGGAGGAGTGTCACCGAGGGTGGCGGCTGAGCCGGAGTCCGGTGCCTGCGGGGCACAGGGGGACCCGTGTAAGGGTGTGAGACCTTGGGTGCGGGCGCTGGAATCAGACCCCGGGGCTACAACCTCGTCGCCCGAGTTTCCTGGCCCTGGCGGGGGCAAGTCCCATGCTCCTTCAGTGCCTGGGTTGCCTGGCCTGCAAAGTGGAATAATAGTGGCAACCTCGTCCCAGCGCTGCCGCTGCCCTGAGGACGAGGAAGGAAGCAGCGGCATACACAGACCTTGCGCGGGGCCCTAGCAGCCAGGAATTGCCAGCGCCTCCCCCTGGGTCACTAGATTCCTGAACTCCCCCCCCCCGGCAAGCTGGGCTGCCCCCCAGCCCCTGTTCCCCGCACCCTCATTCCCACCACAGCTTCTCCTCCCCGCCATCAACCCGCGGCTGATCCCCTTGGCCCCACAGGAAAAATGCCGCCCCTAAGAGAGAGGGCCTGGGCCTTGGGGATGTGAGAGAGGAGCGACTCCCCTCTCTGCCCGGCCTAGAGGGACCAGCACTGACAGGGACGGCGCTCATCCCCAGGGTGGGCCTAGGTGCCTACGCCTAGGCTGCGTCTGCAGCCCCGAAACTCCGCAGGTGCCCTGCGGGGAGGGGTGGCGGGAATCACCGCGGCACCCGCCGGCTTGTGCACGGCCCTCCATACAGGTGTGCAGTGACTGAGGGCATCTGTCATCAGCAGGGTATCACAGACCCCTGGCATAGGTCCCTTGTCAAAGACCTCATAACACCTACTGATAACCCTGTGTGGATGGGGAACTTGTTTCAAAGTCCGCAATACACAGGGCCTTAAAATGCGAGGTGGGTGGGGGGGGGCTTGGGGGGGCTCCTTCACCCAGATCAACCATGGTCCACCTTTCTCACCTCAGGGCACAAGTAAGCCGATTGCTAACATTCTGCAGCACACCAAATGCATATTTTTGCAGACCTGACCAAATAGGTATAATTCTGTTCCATGTACCCGGGATGGCCATTGTGCTGGTTGCTGTCCCCTTTAAACTGGGCGACCCAAGGGAAGAGGCCCATGCCCCCGACTGGACGGTCAGGCACAGCGAGTTTTGAAGATGCTGGAGGCTCAGGTTGCCAATCGCTGCCTTAGACGAACGTCCAGGGGGCACCAGCGGGGGAGTTCGGGTGGTTGCTGATGGGTTCTGCCTTAGGGGGGGCAGGCAGCAGTTCCCCAGCACTGGGAGCCTCTGGGGGGCTTCCCAAAGCCCCTGGTTGTTCATGGCTGAGTCTGGCGGTGAGGACAGCCCTGCCTGTGGCACTGCCCAGTCCCAGACCCTCCTGGAGTCCTTGACACCTCAGTTTTCCAAGGCCACGTGGCCTCGCTCTCAGGTGGCACCACCAGGTCTCAGCCACCTGTTCGAGCGCATGGGGTCTGAGGGCCTGACACTCCCTGCCTGTCCCTGAGACGTGGGCTTCTAGCACCAGCGCCTGGGGACTCTGCCTCACTGTCCAAAACTGAGCCTAGCTCATCGTCACTTCTCGGCGACTTCTGCCCGGTGAGGGCACTAGGAGCCGAGGACGCTGAGGCTGTGCCAGAAGCTCTGCCCCTGCAGCTCCAGGCGGCCCAGCTCAGAGAGGTGGGGCTGGGTGGTTTGGGGATAATCTCACAGACCCCGGGGGCTAGTTGACAGAAGTCCCCGCCTGCCTGCGCTGGGAGCTGGGGACCCAGGAGCATGTTGGGGGCAGGGGAGCTGCGGCCCAGTGAGAGAGACAGCTCGGAGCTGAGGGTCCCAGGGAGGGACCCCACGGACCACCCTGAAGACCTTGTCGCTTCCCCTTTCTCACTGGGGGGTCGCCCCCAATTCCTGGCCCTCAGACATCGAAGTGGCCGCACAGGGTCTTCTCTGACTCCTCACCCGCAGCCCAGCTGCGGGCCTGCGCCCTCTACCCTGCCCCCCCCAATCCAGGGCCCCCCTCAGCTAGGACCCCCTGCCCCAGGAGGCCCAGCAGGCTCGACCTCAGCATCCAAGGACAACTGTGGGTCACTCGTGGCCACCAAGATCCCTGCTGGGCGCTCAGTGTAAGTGGGGGCGGGCGGCTCCGGGGACTGGCCCCTCTTTCCTCGGAGGTCCTGGCCTCTCCCGACTGGTCGCTGCTGAGAGTTTGGTGGTGGTGGTGGTGGTGGTGGTGGCGGCAGGTGCTTCATTTTTTTGCTCAGAACAGAGGCACCTGTATGCACACACCACGCACGCCCCAGCTCTGGCCAAGCCCTGGCAGAGCCCTGAGTGGGTGAAGGAAGTTGTGACTTCGCCCTCCACCCCCACCCACCCCACCCAGTTCCACCCTTTTCTTCCCCTGTGTCCGCGACGGGGGCCAAACCCAGTTCTGAATTCTCATCAAGTTTTGTCTCAAATGGGACTTGGGAATACAAGTGTTAGGTCCTGCCCTATCTCTTCTGGGATTCCTCCCCATGCACTTGGCTCCCTGGCCCCTCATCCCACCCCCACCCCAGCCTCTGGGGCTCTGCGCTGAAAAGGAAAGCCGTGCGAGGCCCCCAGCCTCCGATCCCGGGGCACCCGCAGCTCTGGCGGGCAGCAGGACTCACCTGTTGCCCGCCCGCCAAGCACCCGCCCGGATCTGGGGGAGGGAGCCGCCGCCTTCCATCCTGCACACTGGAGGCCCGTGTGAGCCTGGCTCAGGCGACCTCAGGAAATGGGGCTCTGACCAGGAAAACCTGTTCCCCCCCCCCCCAGGCACTGCAGGTGCAGGAGGCTTCGCCTGGTGGCCCCCAGCGCTGTGGTGGTGGAGAGGGCCCAGGGCCCGGCGGGGCACCGGGCTGGCTGGGGGCTTCCCAGGGCCGGCGTTCTCCCGCCGCCACAGGCTGAAGCGCGCCCGGGCTCTTCTCCGGCAGCAGCGTCTTTATTTCCACCCAGAGGCCCCTTCAGGGCCGCATCCTGAACTTGTGCTGCACTTGCGGGGGTGCAGAAGCCCAGTGGCGGCAAGAAAAGAGGTGGTCCGGGGTGTTACCAGCACAGGACACATTTCAGTCCAAGGCCAAGGTTGGCGTGAGCGAGAGTCCAACACACCACGGGGAAGGGATGAAGGGCGAGTGGGTCCCGCACGAAAAGCTGGGGCCCTGGCACCCCACCTGGCTGGTCCGCAGCCGCCGGAGGGCAGGAGGTCCGGGCGCCGGGAGCCCGCACCAAAGGCACCGGCCCTCGCCCCACGGCCCAAGAGCCCCGCGCAGGGAGCGAAAACCCCACTTTCCACTAACTCCGTCCTCAACGAAGAGGAAGGGAGTTCCGGGTTGGACGCCAGAAACTAAAAATAACGAGTGAGCAGCGGGGACACCGCACGAAATGTGGAGGAGGGAGGCGCGGCTGGAGGAGGGAGGCGGCCGGCTGGCCCCTTTCGGTTCCAGGGAGGAAACCAGGGGACCCCACCCCGCACCCGCGGAACTGCGCACCTCCCCCGCCCCGCACTTTCTCCCTCCCTCGCGGCTGGAAAACACCCCATTTACTTTAACTTTTATTTAAAATCGCAACACTCGATCATGTATTTCGTTGTTGTTTTTTTTTCAACCAAACAGGTAATAAATATTATTTAGCACTTTTTTCTTTTTACAAAAATAAAACAGATGATACACTCTCTGCGAGGGGCAGCGATCAGAGGAGGGATGTTACGTGGCGGACGCGGTGGAGCCGAATCGCAACGCTGGCGGCGCGGAGGCGTTTGCGGGGGCGCAGGAGCTCGTGGGAAGAGTTTGTCGTTTGTGTTAAAAGTGGCGAAAAGGAACCGATGGAGAGGACACCGGGCTCAGACTCCGGTCGGGCTGGCGGTCCCGTGAGCCTCGGGGCGGCAGCACGCGCGTCCCTCGTTACTGAGATTGTATTTACACATCCAAGAGAAAAAACCAAAAAGCCGACGGGATCCCCCAGTAACCCGGGCTACAGTCCCAGCAGCAGACCGCGATCCCGTCAAACCCTCGGGCACCCAGACTGCCCCCGATCCGCCCGGAACCCGACCGCTTGGTGCTCAGAGACGGGAACAAGGCTGGGGGGTCATTTTAAAATGATTTTTAAAAAGCGTCCCCCCGCGTCGACAGTGTCAGGTTCTTTCGATCCACAGGTGGTTCTGTTCCGACCGCTATACAGCTCGTTCCTGTCGTTGAAAACGAGTCGCGGACCGCACACCGACAGGAGCCACAGGGCGGGCCCGCCGCAGCTCTCGGAGGGTGGTCGGTTGGCGGGGGTCCGCGACTGGCCGCCACCGTAAGTGCTTCTGGTACGGAACGCCCGCTTCCAACGGACTCGTAGCCCTGGCCCGGGTCAGAGACGACCCCGGGCGAGCCTGCGGGCCGGGGTCCCGGGGTGCCGCTCTCCGAAGTCCCCAACCGGCCCAGAAAGGAGGGGAGGAAGTCCTCAACACCCTTCCCCATGTAACCATGCGCAGCCCAGGCGGAGTGAGGCCGAGTTTCCTGGGAAACCGGCTCTTAGAATAATTTCTTTTGGGGGAAGAGGTGGTGTTGGGGGAGGGGCGCACTTAGCGGTGCCTTCTGATTAACTGGTGTCTCCGGGACCCGCGCTGTGTAAAGCCAGAGAGGGCTCAACCAGGTCCCGGAGCGAATGTCCCTCTCCCTCCCCCGCCGCTGAGTGCGCTCCAGAGAGCGTGGAGTCCGCACGCACCAGCGACCCCACCCCCGGCCCAAGGTCCTGTGCTCCTCCTCGGAACTGAGCCCCCAGGCCCAGCGCCGGTCTGCCCTCGATTCCCCGCAGCCTCCGGCCCCTCGCTCTCCAGAACGCGCCGGCCCTCGCCGGCTCACTTGGCGTCGGAGGTGAGGCGCGGCAGGCTGCCCGCGCCCATGGCCGACACGTGGTGGTGCGGCGGCGGCGGCACCTGGCACACGCTGCAGGGACAGGGCATGCCGCCCCAGTGCTGGAAGCCGCCGCCGCCCCCGCCGCCGCCGCCCCCGGCCCCCAGCGGGGCCGCCGCGGCAGCGGACGGAGACTTGAGCAGGCCGTGCGGGTGCCGGATGGAGCCGACAGACGACAACCCGGAGCCCGGCAAGGAGGCGCTGGACACCGCGGCGGCCGCCGCAGCCGCAGCCGCAGCGGCGGCAGCGGGAGGCAGGATAGGGTGGTGCACGGCGGGGTGGTGCGCGGCGTGCGCGGCGGCCGCGGGGTGTGCGGTGGCGCCGGGCAGGGGCGCGGAGTGGGCCAGGCCGCCGCAGGTGGAGGGGTGGAAGCCGGCGTGGTGCCCGCCGTAGATCTCGCTCACCAGCCGCTTCATCTCCTCCAGCGAGTTGGTGAGCATGAGGATGTAGTTGCGCGCCAGCAGCAGCGTGGCGATCTTGGAGAGCTTGCGCACGGACGGGCCGTGGGCGTAAGGCATGACCTCGCGCAGCCCGTCCATGGCGATGTTCAGGTCGTGCATGCGCTTGCGCTCGCGGCTGTTGATCTTGAGGCGCAGCTGCTGCAGCTCGGGCTCTGTCATCTGCTTCTTGTCCTTCTTGGTGGACGACGCGGCCGCCGCCGACGTGGACGACGAGGTGCTGGACGAGGACGACTTGAAGCCGCCGCCGCCGCTCAGCTTGTCCCCGGGGTGCACGCCCGCCGCGCCCATGGCGCCGCGCAGCTCGGCGCTCAGCTCCGGCGGGCAGTCGTTCGGCGTGGACGAGGACACGGTGCCTCCTGTGAAGCCGCCGCCTCCGCTGCCCTTGCTCCGGGCCGGCAGAAAAAGGTCATCGGGCTCCGGCGACGACGGGCGGCTGGACACCAGGCTGGCGTCCGAGTCCATGGCCCCAGTGGGAGTCGCGGCTCTCGCAGGGTCCTCCCTCCCTCGGCCCTCCGAGCTTCCACGCACGCCTCCTACGGAGAGGAGGAACAGGAGAGAGCTCGAATACGAGAAGTCAGTGAGAGGGCAAAGCGCTCCACCTGCGCGGCAGCGCGGGGTCCAGGCTCGGCCAGCACGGCTGGTCGCCCCGCGTCCACCGCACCTTCTCTGGCCTTCCTGCTAGGGGCGCGCAGGTGCGCAGAAGAAATCGCTCCTTCCCTCCCCCACAGCCTCCCCTCCGCTCTCATCCACAGGTTGTTTCACTCCAGGGAGCGCCCCATGTCCCTCAGCGAGGGTGGCATTCAGAAGGCTTTGCGCCCTCAGCTAGGAATGGGGAGGCTGCGTCTCCAGGGCTGGAGTAAACAAGCGGCAAGTGAAGTTTTTTCTTTGGGGAGCATGAGATCTAAATAGAGAAGTATTTATTTTGGTTCCTCAAACGCGTCCACCTTATCTCCATCGACGCAGCAGAGCCAGCACCAGCGCACCCGCGCTCCCAGCGCCCGCACGGGACCCAGACTCCGTGCGCTGCGCCCCGGCGGGGCGGAGAGCTGGCCCGCTGACTAGGACTTGGGCAGAAGGAGCTGTGGTCGCCCCGACTTCTGGTTCGGGGGCGAAGAGGACGCTGCGGGCCGTGCGAGCTGGAGCAGAGCAGTGAACGCGCTGCAGCGAGCTGGCGGGCAGGGGCGGGCTCGGGGACCCTCTATCGGAGCGTCCGGGGTCGCAGCGGAGTTGAGGGGCGTCTGCCTTGGGGGGTGTGGGCTGGGGCTGCGGGGGGCGGGGACACTTACTGCGGATGCAGCCGGAGGAGCTCCTTCCCAGAAGCCGCCGTAGAGACCCGGACTCCAGGCGCGGAGGTCGCGGCGGTCTTATAATAAGCATCCGCACCTTTCCGGGCTCGGCCGGTTTTTATAGTCCGGCCGCGGCGGCGACCGCAGCGGTGGTGGCCGAAGCGGGGGCGGGGAACAATGTGCGGGTCCTGGAGGGGCGGCAGCGCCAATGAGCAGGGCCCGAGGGGGGGTGGCTGGGAAGCTGATGTCATCCGGGCTAAGTCCGCTCAATGAAACTCGCGGCGCCGGGCACTCGCCGCCTCCCGGCGCACAGCCAATGGGCGTCCGCGGCGGAGGTTCTAGGGGAGGAGCCGGGGGAGGGGCGGGGGAGGGGCCGGGGGAGGGGTGTGAGCGGCGACGGGGGTGGGGCGCGGGCTCGCGGGGGAAGTGCCGAGGGCCCGTCGCCGTTGGGACCGCGCGAGAGGGAACGTCGTCAAATTTGTTTGAAAAGACGGTGGCCAGCGGGTCAGGCTGGGGGACGGGCTGGGCGCTCCGCAAACTGACCCGGTACCCGGCGCGGTCAGATCTGTGGGGATGCGCGCTGGGGCTACGGTCTCTCTCTCTCATCTCCGCCCCCCACTTGGTTCCCCGCCGTGAGTTGCATCAAAACGTCAGCCCTGCAGCCCCTGTAAACCAGACGCCTGCACAAAGCGGCTACTGCCTTCTACTCCAAGCGCGCATCTAGGCGGCGGCCCGGAGCGCCCCCAGCTGGTGTCAGGGTCTTGCGAGGCACAGGGCGTGGAAGGAAGGAAGGAGGGAGGGGGCGCCTCCAACGGCGGCGTAGCCCGGGGACGCGTTCTTTCCGCGCTGAGCCGCGCTCCTCCAGGGCAGAGGCCAACCCGGAGTTGAGCACACCCGGCAACCGGCCCTCCGTTTTTTTAGCGCGGCGTTTTCGGCGCCAGCTCGGTGGTCCTCACCGCGACCTCGGGTATGGGCAGCGCCGCTACAGAGAGAGGCCTCAGGCCCGGGCGCAGACTTCCGCGCGCGGAGGAACGGGCGGCAGGAACCCACCGCTCGCGGCCGCGTCCCTGCTGCGCGTTCCACCAGCCGCAGCCTGGCTCCCAGACACGGACACCCGTGACCAGGACGAGCTAAACGCCGTCTAGAGAAGCGCCGGAGGTCGTCAGAGGTACTGGCGCATTTACCCGTCTTGGAGATGGGAAACCGAGAGAGTGTGTCTGACAGAAAGCGCTGCTGACGCTTTACCGGCGGCGCTGCCGGGCCTGGCGGCTGCTTGCAGCCGCGGGTCTCCCGCCGGTTCCCGGGGCCGATTTTCTCACGCCCGCACCTCCGCCACAGAAGCGTGTTTCTGCAGGGCGCAGGCCCCAGGCCCTGACGCTGCACCCTCACAAACAGGCCTGCAGAATGTTGCCGCCCTCTAGCTACTTCCGCTGCCTGGGAACTTTTAATTGGCATGTAAAGCTTTTTAAAAAGCAAGCAAACAAATAAACATAGTAAGCAATTTGCCTTCAAGTTAGCAAAGTTACAAAACACATACACAGCGGACAAGCTTGCTCTCAGGTGCCCGGGGAGGCTAGGCTAGAAAGCCCAGGCTCTGGCCTCGGCGCCAGCCCCTGGCCTTCTGGAGCAGCTTTTCTAACCAGCGTGTTTCCCAGCTGGCTCTTCATCCATCCGTTAAATATGTATTTAATACACGAAGAACTGAAGCGTGGGGATATGTCTGCTAACGGTTTAGAAGGATGACCCATAACCGTTCAATTAGGATAATCTGTCACGGCAAGGAACGCGGAGAGCGGGGGTGGGGAGCAGGCGAGCTCGTCTCTTTGAGGATCATTCCTTTGGGCCTCAGGGGCCACCCGCAGTGAGGACATTAGTGGAGGGGGGTGTGCATTGGGCCACCAGCCGGGGCTGGACTTGAGCGCAAACCCGTGTACCCAATAAACACCAGCAGGCGCAGCGTGCGCGCGCTGGGCTTCCTCCGCCCAGGTTAGTCCAGCCGGCTGGCGGCACGTGTCGCCGATCCCGAATTCCTTCTTTTGTCGCTTGCCCTGGGTGACCAGCCTGCGTCTCGAGGTCCGCTGGGAGGGCCCGGTCTGAGGTTCTTTATGCACTTGCTCCAGTTCGTGAAGTTGGAAGCAGGGGCCGGGGCCTGTCCTGAAAGAGCATAACTTTAGAGTTGAAGACCCGAGGCAGGAGCACTGGCCCCAGGTTCCCGAGTAGATGCCCATAAGGACAGGGCCCAGCCCCGTGCCTCCCAGCCTAGGAGGCGGTGGCGGCTTTTCTGAGTCTGTGCACAGGCACCTCGCAGTCCTCACTCCCCACACCCGGAGCTCTGGACGGCAGCCCCTGCCGCAGGCCCCTTCTCTTGGCAGTCTTCCCCAACAACACCCTTCGGTTGGCAGAGAGTTGCCTGGGAGGTGGGGGCTGGCCGTGACTCCCTGGGTTCCTTTGGCGCGGGGGCAAATGGGTCCCTGGACAAAACTCTGTCTCCGAGTCCTCCTAACCCCCACCAGGAATAATCGGAAACTGGAGCCCAGCCAAGGCGCATCCCCTCCCGCACTGGTCCAGGTCTGGGGCCCAGCGGCTGGTGAGCACGTCCTGGGAGGGTCTCAGCCACCTCCGTTCCCACCCTGGAGAAGCAGCTGGGACGCAGCCCTTTAGAGCGAAATGGAGCGCTCGCTTGCAGAGGCCAATCGCCCGGCTGTGGGAGTTCCTGGCTGGCCCAGGCTTCCTGGAGTTGTCAGCCTCCTCCGTCAAAACAGAAGAGGTGTTTTTGCCTCTCCTTTGTGTTTCACTTCCACAAAAGGCTGGGTGCGTGTGGAGGCCGGCCTTTGCTCAGCCGCCAGGCAGCCCTGGAGGAGCTTGTGCCAAACAGCGGGCGGGCAGGCTCTCTCGGGGCTCCAAGGGCTCAGACCTCCCACCGCTTTCCAGGTCCCTCCGGGCCTTTCTTTTCCGTCCTCGCCTTCCCCTTCCCCAAGTTCCTGCGCACATTCAGCCCGCATCTGGGCCAGCCTGCCAAGGAGAGCAGTGTCCTTGTGCCGGGCGGGCCAGGGCTTGGCTGTGGGAGGCAAGGCTCTTGGCACCGGAAAGGAAAGAAAAAAGAAAAAGCGTTTCAGCCATCGCTCCTGGTCCGGAAACCAGAAGGAATGCGGAATGGCCCCGTTTGGCGCCCAAATCGGGATATGACCCTTTGGAAGGCAGAACTCTGTGAACAAATGCCATCTGTCTTCCTTTCAAGACCCAGCTCCCGGAGCCGGCCACCCCGTCGTCCCAGGGTCCGGGCCCGACACGTGGAGGTGCCGGGTGCACACAGGTGCAAGAGTGCAATCGGGCTGGTGTGAAACTGGACCATTAAACACATGTAAATGCGAGAGAAGGTGTGCTGTGTTTATTCGATCAGTGCACACAGTCTGCCGTGAGGTCTGTAAAACTGGATTCCTGGGGGCGACAAGGGCCAGGTCCATCGGAGGATGGGCCAGGGGCTGAGTGGGGCAAGACAGGTTTCATCTCATTTAATCTCTCACTGACTTTCAGGACGGAAGACACAAGGAGCCATGTGACATTTGATCATGGCCCAGCGCTCGGGCTGGCAGGTGCAGGGGGGCAGCAGGTGGAGGTCAGAATTAGGGGTTCCGGGTTGGACTGAAGCTTCAGTCCTTGCTCCCCAAAGGGCCTCCAGCAGCTCCCTGGAGCCTCTCAGGGTGTGTCCGCTACAGGTTTGGGGAGGGTGGGAAGGTGAACTACTTCCTCCGCAGGCAGTCTCTGTTCTGCTCATACCGGAGCGTCTGTGAGATGCTGAGAGTCCAGGACGCCTGCCCAGGCTTGGGTGAGGCTCCGCTGCAGCAGAGACGGCCAGGGAGAATCCTGGAGGGACACCAGGTGGGTTGGGGGTGGGGTGGTGGTGGGGGGGGCCGCACCAGGGAAGTGAAAGGGAAACAACAAAAAAAGCAGCCAAACAAAACCCCAAACTAATAGTCCTGTGCCCTCTCACCCAATCGACCCTCTGGACTGCACCCCAAGTCAGGCCAGCAGGAGGGCAGCTGCCTCAGAAGTCAGCCTGCTCCCCAGGTTCACAGTGCAGTGAAGTCAGGATGGGGGTGGGAGGGGGAGGGGAGGGCAGGGCAGGGAACACCCGGGAACTGACTTCTGTAGATCTGAGCTTCCTTGTGGGTTACGGGTTGTGGGTTGTGGGTTGTGGGTTAGGGGTTGTGGGTTGTGGGTTATGGGTTAAGGGTTGTGGGTTATAGGTTAGGGGTTAGGGGTTATGGGAGAGGCAGGTCGACCCCATTTTACAGCTGAAGATGCTGAAGGTCTGAGGGTTCGGCCTCCAGCCCAGCAGATCCCCGTCCAGCGGCCTCGATGCCACTGTCCTAGGCCACCATCTGCCCCCCTCCCCCAACCCATGCACACTGCTTGCTCCCCTCACTGGCTAAATTAACCCGGAGGGTGAGGGGTTGGGTAAAGAGGTTGGGGAGCACCTTGGGGGGTGTCCACCGAGGCCTGGGGTGGCTCAAACATGGGGGCCCAGGAAACCGACCCGGGGTAAGGCTAAGATTCCGGGGGAGAGGAAGGGGTGGGCTTCTGAACAGCAGACTCTTCCTGGCTGCTGGTGACAACACGGTCCCCACACCACCCTGCTCCGGAGACAGCCCACACCTGGGTCAGGCCCTGCGGGTGGTGGGCGGGGACCCTCTTTCTTCCTCGGACAGAGTGAGGATGGTCTTCCCGAGCAGCAGCGTGGAGGGCCTGGCTGGCTACCCAGGAAAACGTCTCATGTGACCCCTCCCCCGTCTTCAAGACCAAGTGCGAGCCCTCTAACAGGGCCTGGAGGGCCTGCCCGGTGCCCAGTCCGCTTCTCACCCCGGCTCCCTCCCGGGTCCCCTTTCTGAGACCGGGGCGTTGGTGGGTCTGCTCCTTCCCACCTCCACCCACCTGCTCTGCCCGCTCCTCCCCGCCCTTCCCTCGGCCTGTCCCTGTCATCCCTGGTCCCTGACCTGCTGGCCGGGCAGGGCTGAGCGGGGGAAGGCCCTCCTCCAGCAGAGCCGCGGCGGCTCACAGAGCCCGGGCCCTCTGGCTCCGGTGTGAGGGTCCCGCCCCCTCCAGGCAGGGGAGCACCTCTGAGTGCCCCAGCTTGCAGCGCTGCCCGGGCCGAGCCTACACAGGCCCCTCGTGGCCCGCAGGCTCCCTACCTCGAGGCCATTATAACGAGCTTTGTAGATGGTTCCAAACACCAAAAGGCAGTAACGACGGCGTCAGAGGGGCACGCTGCCCCTGTTTACACCGGTTTCAGATTTTGGGTGCTCCCGCAGGGCTCACTCCCAGGGGGAGGTGGGAGGCGGTGGGAGGCAGTGGGGGGCGGTGGTGGAGGACACTCCTAAAACCCTCGGGCCCCCTCCCAGGACCATACCCCTCCAATTCTCGGGGATGGATGGACACTCAGGAACCGCTCCGGGGCCCTGAGGGACGGGTTTGTTCTCCAGCCCCAGGGACCCACAGGGCGGGAGATGGGCTTAGGCCGCTGCCCGCCGGCTCCGGGCCCCAAGGGCAGGGAGAGCGGCGCCATGAGAAGAGCCTGGATCACTCGCTTTGCTGGGCCAAGGACTGGGTGGGCCCTGGGCGCCCGGAGCTCTGGCGGGCTCCACCGCAGGGCAGCCGCCGCCTGATGCCCTGAGCAGGGCACCGCGGCGCGCGCACTGGGACGCGGGGAACCCCACGCCTGCCCGTGACCAGCGAACTGGTCACCGCGCAGGATTCCGTGGGCAGCAATTTCTGCCGGTGGCACCGAGCTTCTGTGTTGGGTTTGGATTAAAAGATGGGAAAGACAAGAACGAGCCTTTTCTCTCTCTTCCTCTGGCTTCTGTTATCTTCGCTTCTCCCTCCCCCTCTGAGTCATTCCCTCCCGGACGCAGATACGAATTGTATTGAGTTTATTTTCCCGTGTTATGGAAACGACACAGGTTGCGCGTCTCAGAGCCGGGAGCCTCGGTGCTCCACCGCGCCCCCATCTCTGCAGACCCTGCGTGGTCCAGGATCTCCAGCACCGGCATCGCGTGGGGCTGCAGGAAACGCAGTCTCCCGCCCCTCGGGGCCCAGGGAGGCAGAATCTGAACGAACCCAGGTGCCCCGTGGCAAGCCCACCCATGAAACCACCAGTTAAATAAAACTCGGTAAGCACTATAAAAACTTCGACATCCAGAAATGAAGCCACCAGAGTCCAGCCCCTCCCCTCCACCAAAAGTTAGGGTCTGGATTTGGGGGAGGTCCTCCCAGACCATGGGTGGGGTTTGTAGTCTGCTTCTGGCATCTCCGAGCCTTCCACCCAGGAGCTGCCCCTGGCCTCTCACAGCCCACGGCCTTGGATTCTCCTCCCTCCCCTGTGCAGCCCGGAAATGCAGATCTGCACGTGGGTGTGAGGACCACGGGGCCGGGCTCCCCCGAGGGCTCCTGGTCAGAAGCAGGTTCTGCTTTAAGGAACCTGTCTGCTAAGGCAGGTGAGAGGGGACGCCCCACCCCACCCCACCCCGCCCAGAGAAGGTGGGGAGGGGCGGAGCCCACCACCTGGGGCGTGGATGGGTCTCCCTCCTAGACCAGAGCACAGACCTTCTGCTGTGTTGAGTCTGTGGTCATGACTGTTTTCTGACACAGCTAAACCGAATCCCAGCAAAGGTCAGGGACGTCTGGGCACCGAGGGGGGAACTTCAGAGGCCTGGGAGGGGGCCTCTCTGAATGCTGCATCACACCCAGAGCAGAGCCATGACAAGGCCCGAGAGACCTCAGATATTGCCACGTCTCGAGGCCATCGTCCCTTTCTTGGAGGACACTGTAAGGGAAAAGAGGTCAGTGAGCGCGTCCTGGTCACTCAGTGTCAACCCGGCAGCGGTGCTGGTTGGGAGAGTCAGGGCCCCCTCTGCACAGCCCCTGCAGCGAACGGCGTGCATCCCCGTCCCGGGCTCCTTCCCTGGTCCTCCTCACAGAGCCTTTCCATTGTGCTCCATGCATTAGCATTTTGGTGTCACGAAGCCTCTGGGCAGAGAGGCTGCCACCTGCCTAGACCCTGACTGTGCCGGTTCCGGGCACCCCTTCAGGCTGCAGCGAACTTTCTCTGTCTGTGCGGAGCACTTCCCCCCCCCCCCCCCCCCCACTGGCCGCTGCAGAACCTCGCTTGGACTCCTGGGGCTCCTTTGCCGAATGTGGACAGACCCCGAGGGTGAGGGTAACACAGGGCGCCCTCTGGGTTCGGGTGGCAGCCCAGGCTCTCTGAGGCTTTGGCCTGAGTTCTCAGCCTTTCTTGGCTGGCTCCGCTGGCCTGGCTCCGTTCCCCTCCCCCGCCCAGCCCAGCCTGCCCGGGGAGCACCGCGCATCAGCATCAGCACAGAAGTGTATCCTCGCTCCCATCCCAGCCCCCGGACAGCGCCTCCTCTGAGAGGCTAGCTCCCTGCTCTGTCTTGGTGCTGCCTTGTCACGCTCCCTGTGTTGCCTTCCCTCTCCCGTGGGGGTGGCTGCCCCGGCTCCATCATGCTTGCTGCGCGCTGGTCAGAGGGAGGAGGAGGGACAGTGGAGGCCCTACCACCTTCCTTGAAGGCAGAGCTCAGAGGCTGCAGCCAGCACGTCTGCTCACATCCCATTGGTTTCTCTTAGTCACATGAGCACACCTACTGGCAAGGGAGTCTGGGAAGTGTAGTCTTTAAATGAGGGGCCAAGTGGAACCCACTGGGAGGGCTCACACCAGAGGAAACAGAGAAGAACAGACATTGGGGGGAACCTGGCATTGCTGTCACATTTGGGGGTCACTGTCTTACTCGCTGGGAACTGAAATGTCCCTGCGGCCCACTGGTGCCCGACTTACTGCGAGATCACACCGGCGGCTTCGGTGATCAGCTCGGAGGCAGCCGGCTGTGCCTGCCCCAAAGCTCTGGGAGGAAGCTTCTGGAAAAGCCCTGGAGATGTTGGCTGTCACCCCAGCATGGCTAGTGGGGTCCTGGGCACAGAGCTGACAGCTGAGGCCAACTCAGTGGTAAGCGGACGGTGCGGCAGAGCTTTTGCCAGAGAGCTAGTGTGACTTGGGCAGCGGGGGAGGAAGTCCTGGAGGTGGGCGCCTGAGGGTGGAAGGGGTGGCCTCGGGGCACGAGAAAGCCTGCAGGAGGCCAGCCCGGCCCTGCCGGCTGTGAAGGCTGCTCCCGGGACCCCCTTCCTCCCAACGTGCAGCTCCGCCTGGTCAGCACGGCTCAGAGGGGCGACGTGGCACCTCAAAGCTGCCCTCCACTCTGCACTCAGGCACCGACTCAGGAAGGGGCCTGCCCCTGGGTCCCTGAGGGTGGACTGAGGTCCTCCCGGAGTCCGGGGCCTGGGTGTGCACTGGAGCCAGCAGGGCCTCCCGATGGTGGGGCACGTCCTTCCAGGACTGTCTCTCAAGAATTCAGAGGCTTGTCCCGTGTAGCGGGTTTCATGGTGTCTCCTGCACTCCCCCATATGTGTCCATGTCCAAATGCCTGCAACTTGTGAACGTGACCTTGTTTAGAGAAATGGGTCTTTGAGGATGTATTTAAGAATCTGGAGACCACCCTGGACTCTTCAGGTGGCCCTAACTCTGATCACGAGTGTCCTTATAAGAGCAAGGCTGAGGGACGTTTGAGACAGAGCATTTGAGACGCGGAGGAGAAGCCACGTGACGGTGGAGGCGGAGACTGGAGGGACGCAGGCACAGGCCAAGGACGCCCGGGGCCCCTGACGCTGGAAGAGGCAAAGGAGAGTCCTCCTCCCGAGCCTGCGAAGGCAGTGTGGCCCTGCTGACTCCTTGATTGCAGACGGGTGGCTCCCGGGACCGTGAGAGAGGAATTTCTGGCACTTCGAGCCACCAGCTCTGTGGGAGTTGCATGGCGGCCCCAGGAAACGCTGCAAAGTGGCTCCACCCCTGGCCTGGAGGCGAGGCCAAGGCGCAGGCCTGTGGTGACCGACAGGCAGTGAGCTGCTGCCTCTCCAGGCGTGAGCTCCACTGCCCTCGGCTCCCGCTTCCTCTGGTTGGGCCGTTCACCGGCCTGGCCTGCTCCCCAGAGGTCCCGGGGGCCGCTCTGCCCCACAGTCGTAGGTCACGGTTCCTCCTGCCTCAGCTTCCCCAACAGGCCCTTTCCCACCTGGGTTCTGCTGGCCTCTCTCTCCCCTTGTCCTTCTGGGCCAACAGGTGGGGACAACGCAGACGCTGCCAGCTTGATTCCAGCACCTCAAGTCTGCCCTACACCCTGACCCCACACTTGTGGTTGGTCCCTTTGTAAGTGGACCTTCCTCCGAGTGCCCTGACTTGGGCCACGTCCTGCTGGGCCCCTGACAGAGGCAGCCTTGCAAGGGGTCCCCAGGTCATACAGGGTGGGAGTCAGTGGAGCAGGGCCGGACTTCAGGAGGAGGGGCCAGCACACTGCGGGCACAGATCTAGCCACTCAGGCGGCCAGGCGGGGAGGGCCGCAGGGGGCATGGGTTGCCCCACGGGGGTCTGCGGGGACCTGCTTGTCCCTGCCCCCATCCTGGGTAGTTTTCCTCTATTTCAGGGACCAGGATGCGGTGTCCACTTCCCAGAGGGCCACACCTGCTGTCCCCTGCTGGAGCCCAGTGGTGCTGCTGTCCCCCCTGAGGTTCAGCCGCTGTGAGGCACCTGCTGCCTGGGACGGACACAGGGGCGTCCTGGGTCCCCGCCACTTCCCCGGGAGGGGGAGTGGACAATTGATTTCGAAATCGCAGGATTTAGGTAAAAATCCATGAAATCTCTGTGCACACAGAAGAAGACAGGCCCGGGTTTTGATTTCAGAACGGGCCTCACAGTTCCCCGAGGACACCTAATTGTGACTCACCACCCCCTTCAGGTGACTCTGGGCTCTCCGTGTCTCCCTTGCCTGTCGTCTGCGGAATGTGACACCAAGGAGGTGGCTGCCAACCAGAACCTGGCCGACGGTCCGGCCACTGCGTCAGCCTGTGACGGACATGGAAGAGGGCAGTGCAGACCCGGGGGCCGTGGATGGCTCGTGGAGAGGCGGGACGGGGACCGCCCGAGGTCGGGGGAGAGGGCCCCCACTCTCTGTAAAACAGCCCAATGACTTTGTTTCTCCTGAGGACAGAAACACTTCCCCGTGGCCCTTGTCGTAACAAACTTGGAAGCGACAGGGTGTCAGAGCTTAGAGAACTTGGGAAAGGCAGAGGTTCCCTGTCACCCAGGCAACCGGCGACCAGGACTGTCACAGGCTGACATGCGTCCACCCAAAATTCCTGTGTTGAAGTCTGAGCCTCCCACACCGCAGAACGAGGCTGCGATCGGACACAGCGTCTTTAACGGGGTGACCACGTGCAGAGGAGGTCGAGCCGGGGAACCTTCCTCCAACAGGGCTGAGGTCCGTATAAGAAGGGGAGATTCGGACCTGGGCACTCAGCGGGACGACCGTCTACCAGCCAAGGAGAGAGGCCTCGGAGGAACCGGTCCTGCCGCCACCCTGGTCTGGGACTCCCAGACTCCAGGACCGGGAGACACCGACTTCTGGTGCCCTGGTCCCTGTGGCACTTTGCCGTGGCCCCTGAAGACTAACAGAAACCCCAACCTTGGGCAGTGGCGGCATCGTGGAAGGAGGAGACAGGTGGAGGATGTTCCAGGAAGTGAAGTCGGCAACGCTTGGTGACCGACCCCATGCGGACAGGGGGCTGCGGACTGGTCTAGGATCTTGTCCATCTCCTGTTTGGGTGGCTTGATGGGTGGGGTGTCAGCCCGACCCATCAACCGTGAGGGAGACTCTCTCTGGGAGAGGCTGTGTTTTGGAGCCATCGAATTGGAGATACAAGAGGGACACCAGTGGGGACATCCAGTGGCCAGTGGAGGATACTGTCCAGGGGACGGAGCCCAGCTGCCTGGAGCTGCAGGAGGCCACTGAGCCCAGAGCCGCCCACGGGGAGGCTGCGCTCGTTTTCATCCGCGAAAAGGGCCCATCGTTACTGTGCTGATGGCCTGTGCCGCAGCTGTCCACGTTTACTGGGTTGATTCCAAACTACGGCCCACCTCCTTCAATTTTTCTTTCCATTTGAAAAGTTCCTGTGGGGGCACAGAGAGACTGCTCCCCCAAGGCTAACCTGGTGAAACTGGGGGGAGACGGAGTCATCACCCTGCCCCTCGACGAGGAGGTGGCACATGTGGTGCCTGGCTGGCGGGCTGGGCCCCACCACCTGTGCGGAGGGGGGAGGCTGCGGTGGCGGGGTGGGGGGCAAACAAGGAATCATCGCTCTTTCCTTACTTCACCCCCTCGGGCCTCCGTACTTTAAACGTCTTTTATTTTGAAAAATGTGTGTGTTGGAAATGTGTGTGAATGGAAGCAGAGACCTCTCCTACGGTTTACGACATTGGGACTGCCAGCGTCATGGTTGTGTTGATGGTCCCAGCTGGCAGGTGCTGCGGCGTCACCAGGAATCGGGCCACTTTGTGTAAGCCTCGGAGATGTGTGGCTCTTTGACTGAGCCTGCTGCCAGGCCAGTCTCCCAGGTTCAAGTGCGGGCTTGGCGTTGGGCTGCCACGGAGGAATTCTGACGCCCTCACTTCTTAAAGTCGCAACTTAACCGTTCTGTACCTCTCCTGCCTGTCCTAGTCCCATCCAGAGGGCGCTGGAGGGTCACAGCAGATGTGCAGGAGGTGCTCAGATCAGGGCCTGGGACACAGGGACAGCCCGACGGACAGGAGTCCAAAGCACTCCCCACAGATGACCACCCCGGGCCTGTTTGCGGACCTCGGCTTCCTTTCTGGGAAACGCAACGAGAATCTCTTCCTAATCAAGCGGGGTGTCCACCGAAGGCCACAGGGTTCGCACTTGCCTGATGCCCTGTGCCGTCCAGTGTGGGCGTGAACCTCTAATCCGAAACCCCGGCCCCAGCCAGCTCCCCTGCGCTTTGCCTAGACCGGCAGTGTGTGACCCAGCCCGCCGCTCCACCAGCGGCTCCGGCAGCTGCCTGTGTGTGGCTGTTTCCGGAAGTATTTCCTTCTTTGAAAAAATAACACATCAGTGCCTCAGTGTGACCTGTTGGGGATTCCAGCCACTTTATTTAAGTTATTCCCCAAATCGTCCCACTTTTAAAGTATTCGGTTTTGATTTTTTAAAAACCCTCTCCCAAGGATATGTTTTTAGTTGATTTTAGAGCGGACTGATAGAGAGAAATGTCAATGTGAGAGTGAAACATCCATCAGTTGCCTCCCACAGGTGACCCGACTAGGGATTGAACTTGCAGCCTCTTGGTGCACAGGATGGAGCTCCAACCAACTGAGCCACCCAGCCAGGGCTAAAGTATCCACTTGCACTCTAAAGAAAGTTCTTCAAAAATCTTTTACCAAGTAGAAGGTGCCAGCCACTCTCCTGCCTGCCATTTTATTAAAAACTAAAAATAATGAAGCGGACAAAAATACAGAGGGAGACCAATTTAGAAACCTAGTACGGCCACTGTTAATTCGTTGATGGTGTGGTGTTGGGGGGGGAGGGAGATGGCGGGCAGGGACAGGGCAGGGGACCGCCTGGCCTCCCCGCACCAGGCCTTGCGTTCACGGAGTAACAGCTGAACTAAGTGCTCCGGGTGAACACATCAAAGACCGCCATCTTTGAGATGCCATTTCTTCTACTCCACGATGTCAGAGGTGGCCGCAGCTATGCCCAGGGCTCCCTGGGTGGCATTGTTGAGGACGCTGGCCTCAGCAGATGGCCCCAAATGCACCTCAGCCTGGTGAGGCTGGGCCCTCATGGGAGGGTACAGTCTTCTCATTAGCAAACAGAAAGAAAAAAAAAAAGGCCAGGGTGAGAGAGGAGAGAGATGAAAAGAATACACAGACATTTACATATTTACACTGTCTCCCTCGCATTTCAAATTCCCCTCTAGCTGGAGTGCGGCTGGCCGGCTTTCCTCCTCCCTGTTTGTGTGTTTACTTGAGCTAAACAGATTATGGTAATCAGGCACAAAAATGCATGCAACTGTTATTATAGCATTTTAATCACAGAGTTTTTCACTGGAAGCCTTCATTAGGATTCTCATAATCTTACTTGTTAGTGTAACAAACAGTAGTAAATGCCAGGGAGCTCGGATTAAGGCAGAGGCTGCCAGACTTTAAAAGAGGAATATGGAAATGTTGTCAAATTTCTGCATTACTTATTGAAATGTCACAGAAGCGGTTCAGGACTCGAAATATCTTACTCATTAGAAGGACGGGGCGCCAGGCAACCTGAACACAGTAATTATGTCTTTCCGCGGAGCACAGCAGACGCGGGCCTTCCCCGCAGTCCTCCCAACTCTTCTGAAAAACACCGCGTGGCCCGAGGTGCCGCCCTGGCCAGCTTTGTTACGGTGGATGCTGGAGACATTTGTAATCACATAAGTTCATTTATTTTATGCTTGGTGATAAATATTGCAAGCACAAACGCATAGCAAAACTTCCTAATTCTCATTATCTTTCATTTCGAGTGAACATGGGGCCAGTTGGTGGGAGACACTTCCGTCCTAACAAGCCGTGCCGCAGCGGTGCACTGAGAGTGTGCTGCTCTCCGACACCGGCGTGGTCCGGGCCAAACAGGGCCGGCGTCAGGACACGCCGGGGGCGACCGTCCTGGCTTTGCTCAAGCCCAGAACCTTTGCTGGCGCTGCGGTTTCAGAGGCGGAGCTCCAGCGGACCTTCCTCTGGCTCACTCGCCCTCGGGCTGGGTCCCCGGAGCCCTGGAGAGCTGGGTCTCTCTGGTCTGGGCCGGGAGCTCCCCAAGGTCTCACTGAGGCTGAACCGGTACCCAGGGAGCGCCTGACACATTCTCTCTGTGCTGCTGCACTGGGGTTGGGGGGCTCCCCACAGCAGCCCCCCTTGCCAGACTCGCTGCTCCAGGATGCTTCCTCTCCAGCTCTACACACCTTCTGGGTTTGCCCTTGTGTTCCTGGTGTGTGTGTGTGTGTGTGTGTGTGTGTGTGTGTGTGTGGTCAGCTAGTTTTCCTTGCCTCAGCGTGTTGCAGCTATCGGGACATTAAAACCGCAGGTCCGAAGTCCTCCACCGCACGGAGCAGCCACTGATGTCCTGAGAGCCGAAGGCTCTGTCCTCAGGCCACATGGCCAGCTCATGGCAGACTGTCCCGTTTCTCGCCCCTTCCTCCCAGCTGCCTGTTCCAACCTGTCACCTCCTGTTCCAGCAGGAGTCCTCCACCCCTGACGGTTCCTCCTGCACTGGCTCCGCCAGCCGCTCTCCTTGGCTTTGAAGTCCACCGAATTCCCTTCTCGGTAATTTAGAACCAAAAGCAACACTCGCCTTGTTCCAGAGATTTTCTCGTTATCGTTCCTTGAATATTATTGTTCTGTTGACCTGGGTATTTAAGGTTTGATGGTGTTTGAACACACGCCTCTGAGCCCTGCCACCAATCATTTCAAGGAACGCGTTTGGGGGAGGAGGAGCGGCCAGGACTTTCAGGGTACTCATAGGTAGCACCTCGTTTTGCTATTTTCCTATCTGAGAAATGAGAACAGAAAAAAATGAAAACACTCTGGCCAGGTAGCTCACTTGGTTAGAGTGATGTCCTGATGCGCCAAGGTTGCAGGTTCAATTTCCGGTCAGAGCCCATATAAGAATCAACCAATGGATGTATGAATAAGTGGAACCACAAACTGATGTCTTTTCTCTCTGTGTCTTTCTCATCCCACCCCCCTTCTCTCTCTATTAAAAGTCAATTAAAAAGAAAAGAAACTATCAACTATGAAAAATTTCAAACCTACAGAGCTGAGAGACCTGCCCAGCGAAGCCCACATGCCCGTCGCCCACTTTGGGCAGCTGCCCGCTCCTGGCCAGTCCGTGTGCTCGGCTCTCTCTCACCTGAGGTCGGTTTGGAGCAAACTCCAGACCGGAGAGCAAGGTCGGTAGGGGACCTTTGCCCGACACCCTCAGGCCATGGCTCCTCTGGGGGCTTCTTGTTCTCCAGAAGGATCCTCAGCTCTCCCACCAGCAGGGCAGGTACTGCCCTGACCTCAGAGTTTGCTCAGTCCCGTGGGTGCCCCAGGAGGCCGGCTCTGCCCCCAAGAGCTGATGGAGGGCGTTGTCCCCCTCCAGGTGCAGGGACACCGTGTAGGTGACTAGAAAGTGGCTGGGTTGGGAGCAGATGTACCAGGAGAGCCCTGGTCGGGACTTCCCCTTGGGTCTGTCCGGTGCTTCCCAGCACACCGCCGCCCGACCCGCGGACACATGTGGGACAGCCTCGCCACAGCACACCAGGGCCCGCCTTCCCGCCGGTGCTCCGCCCGGAGGCACTGAGCCCACCCAATAAGTCTTCCTGAGTGAATGAGTGGGCGTGACTGCAGGGTGGGCAGGAGAACCACCTCCACTTATGTTCGGAGATTCTACGAGGGACCTAGCTGGTGGGGAACGGAGCCAGCGGTCAGACGCGGGTCCATCGGGCTGAGACCCGAGGCCTCGAAAGCAGCACCAGATTGAAGGGCCCGGGTGACGGCCACGCAGAGTCCGAGCCAGGCCACTGTGGCGATGCCCTGGGTGAGCCTGCCCCGGGCTCAGAGCAGTGGGCCTCCCGGGCTGTGGGCAGCCCCACGTCCACACCTCAGCCCTGCCGCAGACTCGGCTGTGGGACGATGTTGCGTGAAGTGTGGACTCCACCCAGCGGTGGAGTCCAGCGGCCGTGGGTCCCCACGCCAGCTCAGTGTCCTGCGGCGCCAATGGCGGGGTGGGGGGACTCGCCTCACAGGGTAGTCCACCCAGTCGCATGGCAAGTGTCGTGCGGGCTCCACGGCGCCTGCCTTCGAGGAGCTTAAGGGGCCCTGACGGGTACAAAGGACGACCATGGAGAGCTCCACCCCCGGTAGGAAGGATCAGCTTTCATGAGTCAGAATTCCTTCTCCCGTGAATGCAGATTCCCGGTCAAAACGGCAGAAGCCCCAGGTGGGATCTGTGGGCTCCCAGCAGGACAGCCTGGCAGGTCCTGCAGCCCTGGCGGACCCGGGCCACCTCTGTGCTACTGGGAGTTTGCTGGGCTCCCGTCACCGCCAGCCTGGCCGCCGGCAGGAGGAGAAGCCTCCCTTTCCATGTGTCCCAGGGCTGCTGGCTCCTCGGCCATGTGGCCACCCCAGTCCCTGTCCCTGGGGTCTGGTTGGCCGGGCCTGATTGTACCTCCTCCCCATGGTGAGTGGACAGATGTGCAGCCCCACGGGACCCACGTGGACTGGGCATTTGTATTTCTAAACTGAAATGTAACACAGGCAACATTTTAGACAGGGTAGCAGTCCTCTTGATTGCCTACCTGAAGCCCATCTCCTCTTCTTCTATCTAACAAAGACCCGATTTGGGGTGTGGGGCCCTGGACTATAATGTCCCTTTTTCCAGACCCGCTTGCCATTAAGGGGAGACATGTGACCCATGCTGGCCTGAGCAGTGTTGTCAAAAATCCCAGGAATAGTGCATATTCTCCCATGAAAACACAAAACTTTGAGAAGAAGTGCCTTGTGGTTCTTTCCAATTTTAGTACCTGGAATGTGGGCACAATGCATGGAGAAGCAGCAGCCATTTTGTAGCTAAGGGGATATAAGTCTCAAGCTAAGAATGGCCGAGCAGGAGGAGCAAACCAGTCCGAGTGCCAGTGAGCACTGCCGGCCAAGCAACCACTCCAGCCCCGCACTGCGTACCACAGCTTTCTGCGCTGTGGGACGTGACCTCCTTCATGCTCTCGGCCTCATTGACAAGGTTTTCTATTACTTGGGCCAGTCACACTATCATGTCTTAAATCAGACTGGGGAAAGAAAGTGGCAAAGTCATGGACAGGCATCTTCCACTCTCAAGTGACCGGGAATTAATTTTCTAGGAATCGACAGGGGAATACTTGATCGGTTTCTGTCATCTAGCAATTCATTTCACTTAGCAGCGTGGCTTGATCCTTCAGTGAGAAAAGTCACTGGCGGATTCCATTCCAAATAGCTCCATATAAGGAAGGAAATTAAGGTTGGAATGCCTCCCATAAGGATTTGGAGACCGTATTGTGTGGGGCGTCCTCAGTGCAATACATACTTATCTGCCCTTCCGGGGCTGGCTAGCAACTATTTATGGCAACAATAAAACAAAGAAACCATGACATTCATGTTTCTTAGAATAATAATTTCACTATTTTTTCTTTAAATCAGAAACATTCATTACAAAAATTTAAGAAAGAAAAATATAAAGCCTTAAGGACTAACCATCCAAAATCCCACCAGCAGAAGCTAGAAATACTATCCAGAGTTAATTTTTGCTGTAGATATAAAATCCAGGCCTCTCTTCATGTATCTGTCTATGGGTGGGGAAGAATCAGCTTGTCGATTTTTATTAAAAAATTGCTGAGATTTTGATTGGGACTGAGTGGAGTGTGCAGATCAGTTTGGGGAAAACTGATAACAATGCTGCCTCTTCTGATCTGTAAACACGCCGTCTCTCTCCACATGGGTTCTTCGATCTCGGAGCAGTGTTCTGTAGCGTCCAACGGGCGGGTCTTACCCTTCTTTGGTCAGCCTCATCCCCGACCAATTAGTTTTCGGATGATATTGTAACAGGCCTTCTTATTTCAGTTCCCACTTACTTGTTGCTAGTATATACACATCCAGTGATTTTTGTTACCGACTTTAAATTCTGCAGCCTTGCTAAGCTCAGCTGTTAGTGCCAGTAGGTTTTCGTAGATTTCTCAGGATTTTGTACCCACATACCGATCTGTAAGGACATGATTTAGTTGTTTGTACGAGTGCTGTTCCCTGCCTTGTTGCTCTGAGTGGACTCTCCGGGGCAGTGGGGACTGGGAGCGGCGGAAACAGACGCCCTGGCCTCGCTCCCGAACCGAGGGAGAAAGACTCCGTCCGTCCACCGCTCAGCACGGTTCTAGCTGCTGTTTTCTTCGTGGATGCCTTTCATCAGTGAGCAGCTTCCCTCCGAGTCCCAGTCTGCTGAGAGTTTCTGGCAGGGGAGTGTGTTGCGTTGTGCGAATCTTCTTCTCTGCACCTGTTGAGACGGTCGCATGGATTTTCTTTTTTAATCCACTAATACAGAGAATTAGGTTGATTTCTTTCCAAAATGTTAGCCCACCTGGCATTTCTGCAATAACCTCCACATGCTCGCGATGTCTTATCTTTGCTGTGCGTTATTGGAATCCAATTTCTAAAATATTGGTAAGATTTGGGGGGGCCTATATTCAGGAGGTTTGTAGAGAGATATTATTAACCTTATTTTATTGTTGAGAAAACCATGGTGCAAAATGGTGTATCCTCATGGATTAAATGAATAAACCAAATAGCGATATAAGTAAATAGTGTGTAAAAGGTACGGCCACCAGCATCTGTAACAGCGCATCCTCAGTGATGCCCGTTGGGGGAACACTGGGTGCTGGACCCTCTGCCGAGCCATGGCCCTTGGCCCTGTAGCCCCTGCCTGAGGGGGTGCGGGGGCGACAAGGTCAGACCTCTCCTCTCTCACCTTCTGGAGGCCAGTTCAGGAGCTACCCCAAGCTTAGGTCGTTAGGAGTGAAGAGTCTTCCCTCCTTTCTCCATGAAAAGACACAGAAATGGTCCTGGAAGCCTGGAACCTGGCTGGTGATCCTTTCAATGAACCAACACCGAGGTACTGAAGGCCCGCTCTGTGCTCGGTGCTCTTCAAAGTCTGGGGGTTCAACGGCACCAAAGGGGACCCGGTGCTTGTCCTCAGAGACCTCACATTCTGTGACTGATGGAGGGACACCTCCAGGTCAATGTCAGGACGACGGGGAGCAAGTCTGGGCACACAGGTGTGAGGCGCGCCTGGCACCTCCCTGCGCGAGCCCCTGCCCGGCTGGGTTTTCTTCGACTGTCTCTTTCTCAACTAAGCTTTTTCTGACAAGTAATGTTGAGATCCGTTCAGAGTGGTTGGAAATCTAATGCGGTGAACTATTCCAGCAAGGGAGGGTCTCTCCCAGGCTGTGGGGGCGCCGCAGTTACTTCATTTGGTGCTTCCGGGGAAGCAAAAGTAGGGGTGGAGGGGGGACCCAAGGAACGGGGTCTGGCAGTGATTAACTATGGGCGGTGCCTACAGGCCCAGGACACCTCCTGTCGCCTACAGTGGCCAGGGTCTCAAGGGGAGAAAAAAAAAAATCACACCGCAAGGGAAAGAAAACCATGCTAAAAGCAAAATTTGGAGTGGTTGGTCTGGGAATGCCCCAGGTTCAGACACCCTGAGATTTGCATTTGACTCCAGCCTGGTGTTGCTGGAGAGAACCGCCTGGCTTCTCTGCGGCAACCCCCCCCCCCCCGCCTCCGCTCGGCGTTTGCTTGAGCTTCCTGGGTGGCGCGCTGGCGGTGATGTCCTGAATACCACGAGTGAGGCTGAACATATGTGAACCTTTCCTAATCCTGCTAATCTTCCTTCAAAAACCTTTCTCAAAGTGTAGGCAACATCCAGATTGTAAAGAGAGAGCGGAGCGAGCCTGAGCATTTTAATGACAAATCATCCTTGTCCACGGGGGGAGGAGGTGGACGCTCAGCCGGAGCCGGAGCCGGGCCTGGCTGGCGGCAGGTGGAAATGCTGCCCCTGTTCCCCAGGGGCGGCTCGGGCCCACCGACCGCAGAAAGAAGTCGACTTTGCTTCTTAACTGGGACTTTGCAGCCCCTGAGGCCGTGACGGGGTCTTTAGTTCTGACACAGAATCCCCAGCCTCACAGTGGTGGGGGGCTGTCCTGTTGATCCGTTCTCCGCGGGCGGCTCAGTTTGACCGCTGTCAACTCCAGCCAGCCTGCCCAACCCCTGCAGGGTTGTTCAGCGAGAAATCTCCAGCACGAAACTGCAAAAGCCACTTTAAAAATAAATAAATAAACACACTATTTTTTAAAGGTATTTATTTATTTATTTATTTATTTATTTATTTATTTGAGAGGAGGAAGGGAGGGAGGGAGAAAGAGAGCGAGAGAAACATCCACGTGTGGTTGCCTCTTGTGTGGCCCCCCCACTGGGACCTGGCCCACAACCCAGCCGTGAGCCCTGACTGGGACTGGAACCGATGACACTTTGGTTTGCAACCCGCGCTCAATCCACTGAGCCACAGCAGCCAGGGCGCAAGCCACTTTTGACCCATTCGGTCAGTCACAGCACCGTCTCCATACTCCGCACGAATCTTTTTGGTTTTTGCATTTCAGTTGCATTTTTACCTTGCAATAATAAAGCATAACATACTAAAAATGTTGCCTATTTTCTTCCATCTTCAGTATTAAAATGGCTACATGGAAATTCACCAGTTCTGATACGTATTTTTAAATGCATGCTGATAGATTGTATTGTGACAGCTGTCCTAACAAAATTGTCTCAAATAAAGTTAAAGACAACTAAGTGTGACTAGAGCCTCCTTACAGAAAAAAAGTTCAGCCAACCCAATACGTGACAGATGTTGGGTATCCTGCACACAGAGCCTCTCTGATTTACACACGTGTGTCAGTTACCTTAATCTCTCTTCTTCTCTTGACGTGTGAGATTCTGCTGCGTAACCCTGGAAGGGCCACCGCTCTGCAGGGCTGTTTTCTGTAGAGCAGAGAAGAGCGACCAGGGCGCCTGGAACGGTGACAACTGGAACCTTCCAAGCCTTGTCGGCGGACCCGGGAAACCAGTCAGGGTTCCTGTATTTTCACCCAGGTGGACGGTTTCCCGTTTTTGCCAGGACTAAGGACTTGAGTTTCTGCCTCTGCCTGGAACTGCGGTTCTACCAAGCTCTCTTGGTCTCAGGCCATTTCTGTGGCTCCCCACTGCCCCCCGATTTGGGTGGCAGCCACAGCACTGGTCCTTGTGTCGAGTTCCTTGGGTGACTCCCAGTCCAGCCTCGTGCTACCCTGTCCACTGCTAAGTTCGCACCTTGTCAAAAGACACCAAATCCCGGAGCGTGGGGCCTGGCTTCCTGATCCGCCATGAAAGCCTACACACACGGAGAAACGTGGGAAATCGTCGGGAGAGGGGGCGCCAGGGGCCTGAAGGTCGGGAGGTCCGAGTCCTGACCTGGACTGTTCTTTTCACTGACTCTGAGCAAGGTATTTATTGACAAGGCACCCACCAGTAAAATGAAGATTATGGTGGATCTTTAGGAGAATCATGTAGTATAAAACATATAAAAATACTTCCTAGAATCCAGAGTAAAACCGTGTGACATCAGCCCCACGTGGAGCTCACTCGCACACACGCTGCAGTCGTTTTGGAGGAGAGACGACCCCAGTTGGGAGCCAGGTTGTAGGTGGAAACGTAGACGCCAGACGATGAAGGCGCACGAAGGCACCGAGGGCGAGGCATTGCTTTTCCCGGCTGTGGGCGGGGCCGGGACAGGACCCAGATTCCAGGGCCAGCCTGGTAAACACCTGCAGGAAGTGGGGAGGAGGGAGGGAGGGGGAGGGGGGGCAACTGTGATGCTTGATATCTCCGGGCTTTTTGAAGAGTGTAAAATGCAATCCTAGAAGAATATTAAGTGAAATGATTCCATATTAAAATGTCTCTCGGACAATAAACATTGTATATTTTTATAGTTGTCAGTAGCTTTCCTATACTTGCCAACTTTATTTTTTTTTATTGTAAAAATAATCCTGGAATTGTCCTACATATTTTTTAAAAGATTTTATTCATTTATCTTTAGAGGGGAAGGGAAGGAGAGAGGGAGAGAAACATCAGAGTGTGGTTGCCTCTCGTGCGTCCCCTGCTGGGATCTGGCCTGCAACCCAGGCATGTGCCCTGACTGGGAATCGAACAGAGATCCTCTGGTTCCCAGGCCGGCGCTCAATCCACTGAGCCGCACCAGCCAGGGCTGTCCTACATATTTTTAAAATACGAGTCAATTAGGAAGTATATAAATTAAAAAGGAAGAGTCCCTTTTCTCTCACCATTAGGTCCTAAACTCCTGAGGAACACTCCGCTAATAGTTCGATAAATAAAACATCCTTTCATTTGTTTTATGATTTGCAGCCCACCTTATACCTGCTTCCCTGAAAGGAGACGAAGGTGCTTCTGAGAAATACATACGAATTCGGTGAAGACGGTTAAAAGAGAAATGGGAGATTATGGACGGAGGGGGAGGTGCACGATACAATCTGGGTGACCCTCATCAGCATGTTCCGTCATTCACTCCGCGTGTGTAGTGACTTTCCTGCCAGGCGCTTGGATTACCGAGTTAAACAAAGCAGAATCCCAGTGGGGGAATTGAAACGAGCGGGACCCAGTGCCAAACTCTGGCGCCTGCTCCTGGAGGCAGACGACCGACTCGGACCAGCTGGGGCGTGGCCTGGTGGGGTCGCTCCAAAAGTCACGCTGGAGTCCTGGCCCCCAGCACCTCCGCCGTGGCCCTGTTCGGGAGGAGGCCTTCAGAGAGGTCATCGAGTTACCGCGAGGTCAGTGGCGGCTCTTTAAAGAGGAAAATGTAGGCTTGCAGACGGGCCCCACGGAGAGAATGCCACGTGGGGAGACACGGGGGAGGCGACCGTCCACAGGCCGAGGGGAGAGGCCCGCCCCGGGGAGGAAGCAGCCCTGCCCACACCTTGACTTTGGACCCGCAGACTCCAGACCAAAACCGTCAGGTGTGTAAGCCACGCAGCCCGTGGTGCTCGGTCACCCTGACCTCAGTGAACTGTGCAGCTGCATGAAGGAGCCTCTGACGCACCGAGAGCAGGGAGACTGCACGTGGCGGCTCACATGGCAGCCACGTGACTGTGTTAAAGAGGCCAAGGCTGCACCAGCTGCGGGGGGGGGGGGCGGGGAGAAGAGGGGGATCGGCAGCAGCTGGGGTTGTTTTTTCTTGACCCTCAAAGCAAAGAAGAAAGCACCCGAGATCGGTGTAGTTTTAGGTGCTGACTGAACACACGCTTTTGCAACAGAATGCTGCTTTCTTAGACCCCAGTCTAAAAGAAAGGTTAGCAGTTAGTGTGGTGCCTCATACAAGCATACGAAAACAACGTGACCTGTACGTTTTCACCCAAAGTTCAAAACTAGTCTCACATCACACTTTCTCACGGCATTTCCTGGTTCAAAAAAACAATACCCAGAGCCTAAGGTGAAAACACCCTTCTGCGGTGGGGGGTGGGAGGGGCGTCCCGGGGGCGGGGTGGCCTCTTTCCTGTTCAGCACCCACGCGCTTCTCTTTATTATTTCAATCGATGGTTAACCGAACTTAAGTGATACTTCCAAAGCTTTTATTTTTAATCTACATTTTGTTTCCTTTATTGATGTCCTTAGTTTTCACATTTCTAATAATCTACCTCCTTATTTTAAGGTTTCAGACTTCTAGAAAAGGTGCAAAAGCAGTACCATGAATTCCTCTCTGGGCGTCATTCAAGTCCCCGGACACCGACGCTGAATCGCCCCCTGTCTGAGCGCAGTCGGGCCGCTGGGGAGGGAGCAGCCTCTCTCTTATCTTTTTAAAAATATTCTATTTCTTTATTTTTAGAGAGAGGGGAAGGGAAGGGGAAGAGTGGGAGAGAAACACCAATGTGTGGTTGCCTCTCATGTGTGCCCTGCTGGGAACTGGCCTGCAACCCAGGCATGTGCCCTGACTGGGAATCGAACTGGCGACCCTTTGCTTCACAGGCCCGTGCTCAATCCACTGAGCTACACCAGCCAGGGTAGGCCCCTCTTATCTTGACCTGACACTTTTCCGTGGTTGTGTTCAGAAGCTTCCTCGCGAATTAGGCATTATGTTTAAATTAATTTAATTTTGGATATACTTTTTAACTTTCAGACTTGATTGTTTGGAGGTCAAACGTAACGGTATATGGAACTTCTACATTGTGGCATTTACTAAACGTTTAAATGACAGAAATGTGTTGCCCGGTTTGTTCTTCTGGTTCTTTCTTATTTCCGTCTTACTCTCTTGGACTCTCGCGTTAGCTGTCTGAGTCCCGTTCTCTCCCGGTGCTGCCGCACTTGGCCGTACGCATCTTCTCGGTCTCCTTTTCCCCCGTGTGATTTTGGCTTTCGTGTTGTCCATCTTCTCACGCTGTTTCACGGACACGCACAGGTGAGATATTCTTAGGTTTCCAGTGCTGAGTGTGTCGTGGTCTCTATTTCCAGTCCCTGCTTTCTGTGGAAAATGCTGTGTCCCCCTCCACGACGGCAGCTGGGTGGCACACTGTGGGGCGAACCCTGCCCTGGGCTGTCCCTCACCAGTGCCCCGGGGACTGCAGTGACCAGCGGCTGGAGGGCCACCCAGGACCCACCCCAGGCCCTGACTGGGTGGGTTCCTAGAGGCAGCAGTTTCCAAACGGCCCCTGAAACGCGGCCGCAGCCTGTGTGCAGACACAGCTCTCCGGGGTGGGAGCCGCAGCACCAAGCAAGTCGGGGGCACACCAGCCCCACCCAGGCCTGCCCCTGGAGGTCACGTGAGTAAATCACACAAGGTCGGGGGAGGTGGTCAGGAAGTTGCAGGTTTGCTTGATTGTCACAGGGACCCCTCGAGGTGCACATGCTTGTCCCTGACGTGCCCATAAGGACACTGAGGCTTATGGTCAAGCAGTGCCCAGAATGGAGGGTTCAGGGTCCAAGTTCGCGTTCGGCTCTCGTCCCGCCTCCCCCCACGGCCCCACGAGGCCTCTTGGCGTGGGCGTGTCCTCTCCGCTTCCCTCTAAAAGCAGTTCTCTTGCCCTGTTCTAGAACCCAGAGTTGAAGGACTGCGCAAATCCATCTGACCGCAAGCAGAGCCCCCAAAGCACAGGACACCCCTGGGACCCTGTTTCAGGCAGGGCAGCCCCCAGCACCCCCAAAATTTCCCTTTCATTCCCCATCTTCCTTTTGCTGTGTCGTTCTCAGAGTAAACCTCGCACCCGGGAGGGTGAAGAAGCCCAAGTCGCCCCCGCCCTGCTCCCCTCTCCCTTCGCCTTGGTTCCCTGGAGTGGAGCCCTTTGGAAAGTCAGCCTCGATGAGTTCCAGCTCTTACACGTGGAGCCTGTGGGGACTGGCTACACCTCAGGTGACTGACCTCGCTCCTCGTGGACGGCCCGGTTCACTCCTGCCTTTCTGGTGCTTTCCTCTGCCTTCCACGAACCCCCAGGATGATCATGGCCACGCGGGACACGGGCAGTTATCTCTGTTTTTTTAAAATTTAAGCATCCATCAGCTCGGGCCGTCCTAACACAGCACCGTGGACCAGGAGCTGTGACTACAGATGTTCCTCTCTCCCCGACGGCAGGCCGCAGGTCCAAGGTCCAGGTGCCTGCAGGGCTGGGTCTCTGGAGGAGCAGCGTCCTCAGCCTGAGCTGACTGCAACCCCCGAACCCGAACCTGGGAGCGACAAGGAAGGGCCTCCCTGCAGGTGTCAGAGGGGCGCGACTCCGTTGACACCTTGGTCTTGGACCTCAGCCTCCAAAACAGGGAGAGAGAAGGTGCCTGTGGTTAATCCGCCCGGGCCCTTCGCCCCGGAGGCCCCAGGAAGCGAGTGCAGCACGGATGCCGGCCCTCGTTACGAGAAAGGTACTTGAGATGATTTAAAAGTAAATGACGGTAAACACAACAAGAAAGAAAATGAAAGAGGCGCGCGAACAGTCCCAGTAACAGAGCCAACAACCTCACGCTTTGCGGGCCCTTCAGCTCTGTTCTCATCCAAGTGTATAGTCACGACGGGGGAAACCAGGAGAGAAATGGAGAAAGGCATTATCAGTCTCAAAATTAGTAAGCAGCACGTCCTTGGGCCCGAGACAGAGAAGCCAACGTGGGGGAGGGGCTGGCCGCACAGGTGTGCTGCCCCTGGGGAAGCCGCTCTGGGCTCCCCTCCCGTGAGACAACGAGGGGGCTAATGTGTCACCCGAGTGGTGGGGACCCGGCACCAGACTCAACACTAACAGCTGGGCTGGGTCCCCCAACCCCTGCAGGAGGCAAAAGAATGCTCTCCGTGTGGTTCGAGGCCACTGCTGTCAGCTCCCTGTGCACCCGGAGGAGGGAGGGAGCAGAGGGTGCCCCGGGCCACGCTCCCCGGAACATCCGTGTCCCCACAGGCCAGCTGCCAGGTGACCTCTGGTCCTGACCTGAGGATGGGAGAGGTCGGTGGGCTGTGGGAGGGATGGGGGTGGTGAACACAGGATGGGTTTGCAGAGTAAAACTTCAAAAGAAATGGGGTGCTAGAGAACAGCAGGAGTTCAAAAAGATCACCAGCCAGGAAAACAAAGTCCTAGAGAAATGAAGATAGCCAAGCTGAAACTACACAAGTACGTATTGTTAAAAACCGTTTTTCATGCAGGTTCCAGTTCTAGTCCAGCACCTCGGGGCTCACTCTAGCCTCCTGCCGGATCATCCTGGTGAACCTGTTCTCTGGCTGGGAGAAACCGGTGCCCCACTGCTCTCCACCTGTTTGCCGATTTGCTGCACAGTCAACTTCTACACTCAATGGAGCCTGTTTCCAAACCCCTCTGGCTACTTCCCGGCCTCCACCGCCTCGCCCCACTCCCCGGGCCCTGGGCCTTGGACACAGGGCACAGTGCAGATGCCCCCCGAATGCTGGAGGGGCGGGAAGATGGGCGGGGAAGCGCTGGGATTCCAGGGGACCCCATGTCGGTTGCAGAAGGACACCCGTGGTTTCAATCACAGGACACGGTCGGCAGCTCCAGTTTGCTGGGTGAGTCCTCGGGCCCCAACCAGATTGAGTCTCGGATTGAGTCTCGGTTTGCGTGGAATGACCCCACTCCTGCCCCGTTCTCTGTCGGGTGGACTCCCAGTCACGGATGGAGACGTGGCTATTTATCGTCGCCAAGGTGTCACCTCCTCCCGGTGGCTCCCGACGCCCTGCGTGCTTCCCTACGGCAGAAAGAAGTAGAAACACAGTTGAAAGACAAACTGCCAACCGGAAACATCCTCACGACACCTGGGACTGAGGGGTAATTTGATAATCGCCTCAGCAGGATAATAGTGGGCGGAGGACACAAAGAAGGCAGAAACGTGCTCAGACTCTCCCTGAATCAGCGGGACGTGAGGCACAGGGAGGCGTCTTGGTTTTTCTTGTTCGATGCTCGTGCTGACAGAGGATGATGATGGCCTGCGCCCATGAGGGTCTGGGTGACAGTCCCCCATGCTGGGGTGGGGGGACCCACCATTCCATGAGACCCTCCGTGATACAATCTCACAGTGGTGTCCGTCTTTTGGTTCAATGGCTCTATTTCCTAGGAAGTTATCAGAAGTATTAAAAATGTATATCTAAAGGTGTTCATTGCATCATTGTTTATAATATCAAAAGTTGGGGAAAACCTAAGTACCCATCATTGGAAATTAGTTCAATAAATAATTAGTGCAAATCTAGTCACTTACGGGTTGGCGTGTAAAGCGGATGTGTCGATCTACTCCAGTGAAACTATTTCATTCACGACAAAGATACTGGTATAATATTATCAGCATGCAAATCCTACTGTAAATCTATTACAGAGGGAGCCTAGCCCGGGGCGATAGGAAATGCTCCGAGGTCGTCCACACCACCACCTGCTGGGGAAAGAAAATAAAGGCAGACATTATAAAGTACATGATTCCAGTCACCTGTGTGTGTTTATTTTGAAAATCTGTGGAGAAGAAAACGCATGAAGCTTTCGGCAGTCATTTCTAGAGGTCGAGATTGGTTTGTGTCAATCGTGCATTATCGGTAAGACCAGGTGTATTCAGTCCACCGACAAACGAACTTGAGGAAGAGTGGAGGCCACTCTGGCACCGCCCTCTGTTCCCCTGGGGCTTGTGCGGCACAGGCCCCAGGCCCGGGGCCCCTGCCCACCGTCCTCCTCCCGCCCGTGGGCCCTATGCTTTGCTCTTCCCCGATGCTCCCAAAGACACCAGGAGCGGGGCCAGGAACAGGACCCGAGTGTCAACAGAGCCACCCACGCCAGTTGGGGCCCTGGGCGGCTCAGCTGGCCGGCGGACGCCAGGTGTGGCCCTTTCCCTTCCCACGTCAGCCCCCGGTGGGAAACGAAGGGGACCCTCAGGAACAACTCACAGGAAGGCTGTAGAAAAGCAGGTGAGTGTGCGCCTGCTGTGGCAGGTGCTCCAGGAGGGGCGATCGTCACCCTTGATATCAGCTCATATGAAAATACGTAAGGTGATAGAAAATGGTGAGGATGTGGCTGTGAGGATGAGCCCTGGAGGGGAGAGAGCTGGTGTTGCTGCACCTGCGGAAGTGCTCTTGGAGGCTGTGGCTAGTGTGGCCCCGAGGCCTGAGACTCAGGATTGGAGGCTCGGGGAGCTTGGTACGCAGGTGCCCTGTGAGAAGCTGGAGACCAGCCAGCAGAGCTAAGACCTGCCTACTGTGCAAATTACAAGAACGGAAATTCACACCCACTGTATCCACAGGACTAGCCTTTCATTCCTGATAATAATTATCATTGTGACAGGAACTGATACTTACTCTGTACTCACCACACTCCAGTCCTGGCCCTGAGCACCTGATACGTATAGTGTGTTTCGTCTTCTCAACAATGTCTCGAAGTGAGGAGTGTGTCCCTTTCCACGTACCAGGCGGAGAACCCGAGGCACAGAGAAGTTAACTGTCAACAGGCTTGGTTAGCTGCTTTCACAAGGCAACGGACACAGCGGAGTAGGAAGAAGGCAAGTGCTCCACGGGTACACATGGCAGCTGGGGACACGGAGAAGCTGGAGGCCGCGTTTGCAGCCATCCTGGCCCGGGGCAAGCGCGTGAGCACGGCCGCTGAGGGAGGGAGGCCACTGCGGCCCCGGCACCGGGTTCTCGGTTCCCATTAGTGAATTCTCCTCCCCGACCCAAGTCGGTAAAAACATCCGAGCCAGTCTGCTACCTTCTGTTTAAATTCAGGATGTGCACACCACCACTGAGGAAGGGTGATGGATATTTTGAAAACTTGTTGCTGTAAAACAGCAAAAAAAAAAAAAAAAAAGCCCTGGAGGGGCAGCTCAGTGGGTTAGAGCATCATTCTGATACGCCAAGGTTGGGGGTTCGATCCCCGGTCAGGGCACATACAGGCATCAACCAGAGAGTGCGCAAATGTGAGCAACATAAGTTGATGTCTCCCTCTCCCCTCTCAAAAAAATGAGTAAGAAAAATTTTAAAAAGAATGAGAGAAAATCTATGACTCCAAAAGTTAACATCACAATCGTGCCAGGTTACAGGGGCCAATGTCTACAACGTGGGGTCCCTCCTGGCTGACGGCTGGCATCGGTTTGGTATTTCTCTTCTGTGCGTAAACCTCACTTCTTCCCATCAAGGATGAGAAACTCGTTAGTGGAGCCCGCTCGTGGCCCTCCCTGAGTCTTAGCCATGGGGGGTGGTTGGTGTCATCTCCCCCTGCCTCCCCATCTCTCTCTCTTGCTCCCCTTTCCTCTCCCTCCTTGTGATGGGGACTGAGGCTGGAGGTTGGCAGATGACACACAGGAAGAGGTGGACACTAAACCACAACAGACCTGGGTTATGGGGCTCAGGGACTGTGTGAGGTGTTGGGGCCTCTGTCTCGCCCCCAGAGAGCGGCTTGGACGCCCGGCTCCCGGTCCCGTGGTGGGCGGGGAACCCAGCCCCTGCTGGGCGCTGCACAGCAGCGAGGGGCCATCCCTCCCTGGTGGGGTCCCGGGCAGGGAAGGCGCTGTCCGCTTTCCTCTCAGTGATGATTTACTGCTCGAGCTGCCCTCGTGATGGCCGTCCCCTCCACTCAAGTAGGAGAGCACAATGTCCCCCTCTCAGTCTGTGCAGAGAGGGGCTCTCCAGGGCACCCCGACAGCCGGCCGCGGCGATTGTCCTGCGCGGACGAGAGCTATTAACCACACGGAGCATGCCATCCTCAGAGCGCAGATATTTCTCCGACCATAATACCCTCTTCAGGGGACCTGAAGTGGCCCGGCCCTGTCACCAGGCACATCCCCGACCATTGTCACCGCTGCCGGCCTTGGCGGGGAGGAGAGGGCAAGAGAAAGGCAGGACCCGAGAGCGTCCCAAGAGATCGGGGCCCTTGTGGCCTATTTGTCCTTTCTCTGGAAGACAAAGGACGCCCCGGCCTTTCTCCAGCGAGCCCCTTACGCCCCGTCAATAAATCAGAGCCGGGCTACAGCCAGGCTGCCCGGCGAGGCAGGCCCTTTCCAGGACGGGCAGGTTCGGGGAGATTGTCAGCCTGGCGCGTTTGCATGGAATTCTGCCCCCTCCCCTTTCCTTTGTGGCTTTTCTCTGCGCGGGCCCGTGGGGAACAGAGGGTGCGTTTGTGGGGCCCATTCAGGCCCGCCCCGCCCCTGTTGTAAAACACCGGCCTTGCCGGGGAACAGGGCCCCATTGTGCGGCCCCATACCACCCAGACCACCTCTCGGCCCGCGCAGAGACCCCTTTTTGTTCCCCGTCAAAAGAAAGCCTTCGCTCTGGGGAGGGGCGGGCTGTTCCTACTGCCGCCACCAGCACGGAGGTTAGAGGCAAGATTGATGGGAGAGAGTTCACCTAGAAAACCAGGATAAATTTCTCGCCGGCCAAGGCCAGTTGTTCCATTGTCCCGGGGCCATGTTTTTTGTTAATTATCTCTCACTCGCTCTTTTTATCCCAGAGAAAAGTAGCAAAGCTGGGAGAAAGGAATAGGATATAGGGGTCAGGGGTCCCATCGGGCCACCTAGGTGTCCCGTTTTCAAGGCTTGGGCTGGGTAAGATGAGGGTGAGGGCTGTGTCGCTGGGGGGGGGCGGTGGCGGAGAAGAGCAGGGACCCTCCAAATAATAACGAAGCCGATGCCGTTATTTACGGCAAAAACTTCCCACCGCGAGCCCCTTCCTCCTGGCCTCTGTGCTCTTTCCCTTTTTCCAGTCCCAGGGCTTTTCTCTTCTCTGCAACACCCTGCCCACGGCCCCAACCCACACGCACTTTTTTCTTTTTAATTTTGAGCCCCATGAAACTGTAAAGGGGATTTCGAGAAGGAGGAGGAGGAAAAAAAAAAACAACAAGGAGAGAAAGACGAAGAACGTTGGCCCAAACAAGAACATGTTGTCAAGGAAATAAACCGTGGTGAGAGTAGGCATGAGCCCACAGCTGCCGCACTTGGCCAGCCTCACACGCGGGTGGCAATGACAATGATTCTTCATGGCAGCGCCCCAGCTCCGAACATAAATAGGGCTTAGGCTGAAAGGGGAGGAAGTGGAACAAAACATTTCCTTGGGTGCCACTGGCAGAGAAATAACATCAGTTTCAGTTTGGAGGTCGGGGGGGCCCAGGCATCTCCTGTTTCCCCACACGAGCAAAGGCAGATTCATAACTCGCCAACAAAGTACCTTTGAAATGCAGCTGCAGCCTGTGGACACACTGCCTCTTTCCGCCAGAGACACAGCCCTGTCTTGACCAGAAAGAAAGGGGACAGAGAGGAAGCCACACTATTGAAAGCCCAGCAGAGGGGGTAAAGGGAGGCGGGGCGGGAGGGGAAACGCGGGCGTCTAAGCAGATGCCCGTGATAAGCTTTACCTCGGATAACCGGACTCCTTTGCTTTCCCAGGAAGAGGTCTGCGGTGAGTGGCCACCTGAGTCCCTGGAGAGGGGCAGCGCCCAGGCAGCCACGGGCCCACCCTGGTCCCCGGGGACCGGGCCCCGGGATCCCAGCACCTGGAGGACCTGCAGCTGCTGCTCCCTCGGGAGAAGGGGCTCTGGGAACGCTTGCCCAGGGTCCCCCGCCAGAGAAGCCCAGAGACGGAATTCTGGGTGCGGGCCTGCCCGCTAGGCCTCAAACCCGAGGGGCGGTCAAGGGCTCTACAGATCCAGCTTCTGTAGGTAAGAGACTGCAAGTCTGGACACAAGTCAGGTGTGAACAGGGTATTTACCGAGGATGAGAAAAGAAATCACACGAACTACAAAAGTTCAAAGCTGGCAGATTCCATACACACCACAGAACCCAGAAGCGTAGCCCCTCCCTCTCTGCCTCCCTCCCTTTATCTGTATTTGACGCCCCGCCCGCCTCGAATCTCTGCGGCTTCTCACGGGCTTCTCACCTGACAGGTTTCCACCCTGTTTCTGCTCCGTGGACTCCGACGCTGAGCCTGGGGGCCGGTGGGGGGGCGGCAAGCGGGGTGTGTCAGTGCTGCAGGGCGACTTCGACCCTGCTCTCTCATCCCTGTGCCGGCGGCCGGCCGCAGTGGAAAGCGGGGACTCCTGGAAGCCACTTCTATAGTTGGGTAACTCGTATTGACCTCAGTTTAGAGAGGTGACCCCACTAACCTGAACAGACCCCCCCGGGATTCAGCGCTCCCTGAACCGTCTCCCAGAACACTCTTGGCCACGACAGCCCGGTCAACAGTGGGAAGGAGGCAGTCCCAGCACATGTGGCTAAAACATCTCACGGATGCAGATCTCACCAAAACGTGCAGACGCGTTGGCAGGGCCCTTCCCAGGCTTTGCGGGCGACTGCAGGCGGGGGTCCTTGACGCTCGAGATCTGTCGGCCTCACCGCGGACCCGGCCTGTGCCCATGTGGGTTACTGGGTCAGTGTCAGCATCTGCACAGCTGGGGGGCGGTCATCTTCACGGGCACCTCCTCCGTGAAGCCTTCCCTGACACCTCCAGAGAGAAACCCCTGGGCCTCCCTAGGCACTCGGGGCCTTCCGCACTGCCCGGCCCTCCCTGGGGTCCAGGGGCTGTGTGCTGGGGCCAGACGGGGACATCCTCTCTCTCCCAGGTCAGCCCCCAGCGCAGCCATCATACGGATCCCCATAGAGACCTGGCGAGAAACGAGAAAACAGGTGAGTGGCAGCAGGTGAGCCCCCAAAGGGAGCTGCCCTCGCAGAGAGGGTTGGCACGTCCCGCCTGCCTGGGGGTGCAGAGCGAAGAGCCAGTTCTGGGGGGAGAGGGTGCTCGGCCCCTCGTGCCCAGAGTGGCTGGCGACTGTGTCCCCAGGAACCTGACGCTCACCCCAGTGCCCAAGGACCCGTGAGGGGATGGAGCTGCAGTGCGATGAGTGTGTGGCCTGTTTGCTCCCGGCTGGGGGCTGGGACGGCCCAGGGAACAGAGGAGTAACCCTGGGCCCGTAGACACCCACGTGGCACATACAACCACTGGGACTTGTTCGATGCCTGGTGGCTGTGCGGACACTGCAGTGAGGACCAGGTGAACTGGGTCACACCAGTGACCAGGTGTGCTGGGCACACGAAGGTCACTGCCCAGCTTGGAAGACAGCACAGAGATGAAGGAGGACCGCGCAGGCGAGCCCTGGCGGAGAGTGGGCACGTGCCCTCTGGTGGCAGGAGGAGCGGGTGACTCCCCAGGGGACGGGTGGGAAGGGTCCAGACCAGGTGGGCAGCAGTGGGCGTGGCTTCCCACAGCCTTCCCCTTACCAGGGCCCTTGCTCAGGGCTGGTGGACCTCCAGCCTGTCTGTGCACATCACACTCACGTGTGTGCCTCGCTTTGGAGAAGAAGCACGTGGAAACTCAGGTTCGTTGGCCAGGGTGGCCACAGGCCAGGCCGCTTCCCTCCTGACCCCTCCTGGACTTTGCTATTCAGGGCGATGAGGGTCGGGAGGGCTGGGGGGGTGGAACAGCTTGGGGGGCGGGGGGGGACAGACCAGGGAAGACAGCCTTCGGCTGCCAAGTTCTGACGGATCCTCCCCCACCCAGCAGCCCCCAGGCCCCCGCTCACACAGTCCCTCACTCCACACAGGGGGCCACTCTCTCAAATGACTGTGCCTCTCCCCAGTCCAGTCCCCTCAGCACTTGACCTCGCCACTCTTCCTCTAACCTGGCCCCGAGGGAGGGCCGGGGAGGGTTGAAGGAGGCTGAAGGAGGCCCGCTGCCTGCCCTAGCCCCTCCCCAACGGGGTCCCCTCCTGGCACAGGACAGGAGCAAGCGAGATGGAGGCGACTCCCAGCTGATCCCCCGCAGCTGCCCCTGGGTGTGATGGGGGAGAAAAGGTCACTGCTTCCTGTCCTCGTGCCTCCCTTCCTCCAGGAGGCGGGGACCAGAGATCCGAGCTGAGGTCGGGACCAGTGAGAGGGTGCAGCCTCCAAACACCGAGTCTCCAGTCTCCGGAGCTTCTTTCCCACACCCTCCCAGCACCAAGCCCAAGGACGCTCTCCCACCAGTGGGGCCTAGGAGCAAGGGGACACTCATCCAGCCGAGGGAGCTGTCCTTCCAAAGATGACCTCAGAGGCCCCCCCATTCGGATCCTGACACAGCCTCAGACCCCTGGCTGTGCCACCTGGCACTCCAGAAACCGGCCACTCTGACTCAGTCACCCAGTCTGCGGGTGCCAACGGTGTGTCCACCCTGCACCCACCGCCGTGCTGTGGAAATGCTGCCACGTCTTCAAGAAGGGGGTTTCCTGAGCTGAGCGGGTCACGAGGAATTAGATGCTCAGAGATCTGTCTTTTAACCGCATCATATGTGACCTGCTTTCACAGGTGTGTAATCCGTCCTCATAGTGGCACAGTCTTTCCACGAGACAGAGCCAGGCCGGACGCCACCTGTGTCACGGGAACGAGGGGCCCCGCCACTGCTCTTTCAGGTTCCCTCCTCGGCTCCTGTCTTCCCCATTTGGATTAGCAGAGACACCGGACAGGCACCGAGCTGCTGGGAACAGCGGGGGTCTTTGCGAGAGCCAAGTGGGACCCTCGTGGCCCAAACCCAGGCCTCAGGCGTCCATAAGAGAGGTGCACAGTGGTGATCCTTCAGCAAAACATAGGGCTCCCTGCACGTGACCGGCTTCCCGGCGTGGAAACGACGTTTTCTGCCTGGTGCACCGACCCGATTCTGGTTGTTTTAGGGTCAATCTCTTCGTTCTGGGGGTGAAGCTCAGAGAGCTCACGGATACGTGGTTCGAAAAGGCACTCAGCACCTCGAGGAAGTATCTGGTTTGGGTTTTTTTGTTTTCTTTTCCTTCATGTCATGTCCTAAGAGTTGTTAAACACACACTGAGCTGTACAGCTGCTTAGAATAACACTCCCATGGGCGTGTTCTTTAATATCAGTCAACTGAGTGGGAAAAATAAAAACACAGGAAACTCCTGCAACCCGATGCAGGTGAAACCGCGGGGAAGCGGACGCTTAGCTCCTTGAAAACCGCTGCAGCGCCTTTCAAGGGCGTCAGGCCGTTGGCGCAGCTCCAAGGCCCCGAAGGCGCTTGCACTCCCTGACCCTGTAATCTCATCCTTCAGGTTTATTTCAAGGAAGGAATTGAAAAGAAGAAATGGCGAACGTATTGATACATTTATAGCAGTGTTATTTATGGCAGTGGAAAACCGAAAACCACCTACAGGTTTAGCAATAGGCGATGGGTAAACCAGTTACAAAATGTCAATAGAAAGGAGTGTTGCCTGTTTCCAACAACGATAAAGTCTCAAGTCGATGTGTAATTAGGACCGTGGCGAAGAACACAATGTATACGGAGAGGGTTGTAAAACCGATGTGAAAACGTGACGTATGTAAATAAAACTCTGAAGAAAACGCACAGAAATGAAAGTAGTTATTACACAGGGTAGCAAAAATACGGGCAAATAGGTTTGACCTGAAAAAGCCATGTTTTTGCGACTTTTGTCACGAACGTCGGGTTTAACTTGGGAGAGTCTCCCCGGCACCAGCAGGACCAAGCGTGGCCATCCCTCTGGTCACTCGGCCATCCGTCCATCTTAATCTTTGTACCTTGTCTAGAAACTCGGGTTACCAATTTTAAATTCAATAACGATTTTAACTCCAATGAGAACAAACTAGGGCAGCCTGTGTGAGAAACCAGCTCATCTGCCCACGGAAGCGAGGACCCAGGTGAGGAGCGGGGAGCCGGCCCCGCTGCCCATCCCCCCAGGCGGCCGCACGAGCTGGCACCACGCTGCTTCCCCCAGGGAGGGGGCTGCGGGTATCACTCTTTAATGTACCCAAACAAGCCTTCTTGGAGAGCAAGAAGAACCAGCTACTAAATTCGGAACACACACACACACACAAAAGGCATCAAAATATTATTCTCCATTTCTTTCCCGGCGTGAATGGGGCATCTGTTCCGGGCCTGCGTGAATGACGCCACTGCCCTGAACATTAATATCTGGGATGTTCACGGGGGACAGGACCCGGCCTTGTGTGGCCCGTGAAGGACACAGAACAGCCTTCTGTGACAGACAGTACAGGGGCTGTGTGGACAAAGAAAAGGCGTCGCGTGCTGGTGGATCCTGCTACTTGTCCCCAGACCCGTCGCTCTGTGCAAGGGACCGTGTGGCTCCCAGCCGTAGAGTCTGTTCTCTGCAAGGCCTCACCCATCACGCGTCTGCTTGCCTCGCACTGGCCGACTGGGCCAGCCCACCAAGCTGCTGCGGAGAAGTCTGTGGAAGTGCCTCAAAGGGGGGCCCTCAGATATGTGGGTGGGGGGCGGGGCTCCATGCCAGGGAGTGGCTCCCGGCTCACCCTTCTGCAGAAAAACTCCCTCCCATTTGCTCCAGTAGGTAGCGGGGGTCCCTCTCCCTTTTGGTCACTGGGGATATTTACACAGACTTTCTGGGAGACCCAAAATAGGACCTTATCATCCAGCCAAATGCAACTGGAAATGTCTGTCAACATTTTGGGGAGCAAGTGAACAAAACCGCAGAGATTTTAAGAAAGAAAATTGCTTCTATTTAGAAGATGCTGCCAAGAAGCCTTTAACAAGTATCAGGCAGACTTGGAGCCCTCCGTGTGGGAAAGAAACCAAGAAATTATCCCGAACGCTAAGGAGATTACGGGTGGTTTTCACCGCCTGCGCCTGCTCATCAGAGGCGGTGCAAACGAGCAGACTGGGACCAGGCCGGGCCTTCATTCACTATTCCCGCTTTGTTCATCGTCCTGCAAAACTTCCAAAAGCTTGGCTCTACCTTTAATTCCATAGCGAGAATCGGATCGGAGCAACCAAACGGAGCTACTGTTCTCATGTAAAGCATTTTCCTGGACCCCTGCTTTGCGTAAATGATCCCCATTAACATGCAGATTTGCTGGGGATTACCAGATCGCTGCTCAAAATAATCATCAGAAGATGCCTTTCTAAAGAACACTTCCCACCTCCCTGGCTCGGGCCTGGATTCAGTCCATAAATCTCCCTCTCCCACTCGGGGACCAGTTGGGGTCACTCCGTGACCGGGATGCGAACGCAGAGACTCCGAAGCCACTGAACAGAACAGAAAACTCAGACCCAGCTTCCTCCCCGAGCTCTGCCGATTCTGAAGTTCTCTCACAGCTGGTCACAGACAGAAAAATCAGGGTGTGAGCATTAACAGGTGCACGTGTGTGTGTGTGTGTGTAAGACAGGAGGAAGGTGTGAGTTCCTTTACGTTTTCGTGAGCCCACACGAAGCATGGAATTTGACGGAACAGAGAGGAGAGGCAGCGGCACGCCACGGCCAGGGACGCCGCTCAGCAGACAGCCTGGTCCTTGCAGTGTTGGGAAGTGAGGACATTGGTCACACCTGCCCGGAGGACTGCCTTCGAGGTTAGAGGAGCAAACCTGTGGAAACGCTCGGGAGAAAACCACAGGCCCCGACGGGGTCGTTTGTGCAAACACCCACCACCCCAAACCCGTTGCCGGTGGAAACGGGGTTCTTCCGCGGAGTCATGAGAGGGCATTTTGGGGACCCACACAGGAGGATGAGGTGCAGTAGGAGGACTCATTGCAGAAACAACAAAAGCACTGCCCCCCCCCCCCCCCCCCCCGCCTGGTGTCTCATTCAGGACCCGGGGCTCACCTCCATCTCGCTTGGAGTGAGCCCAGTCTCCGGGGTGCAAGCCCGCACTTGTCTTCGCCCAGCCCAGGAGGTCCCGGGCCCAGAGACGCAGAGCTTCCCTGTGTCTCATTTCCCCACCCACACGTCTGCCACCAAGGCTGCACTCGGACCCCGCGTGGCTGCGGTGGAGAGACAGGGCACAGGTGAGCAGGCGGATGAACACACAAACAACCTTTGTTAAGCTTCGATGATGCCTCCTTGGGTTTGGGGAGGGGTGAGCTTTCTTTCCACGAACCCATCTCTTTCCTGGCCCTTTGCGGGTTTGTGCTGGGCCCTCCCCCTGACCAGCCCCTTTTCTGTCTTCTGGGGCTTGGTGTCCCTTGTCCAATCCAATTCTTACAGGCTCCATCTTGGCTCCGACTGCACCCAAGTCCAACCAAGGAATTCCCCACGTCCTGCTGCCCCAGCCCCTAATCCACGGGAAGACAGGGTTGTCTCCTGGGGAGATCGGAGAGCCAGTTCTTCCCGCCTGCCTGGGTGGGGATGTGGCGGCCCCCTGGGCAGCCTGGTGATGCTGCGGCTTCCTGCCGAATGCGGCTTAGTGTCCGACTCAGCTCCTACTAGGTTAGGCTGAATGTCGGATTCCCTTTGCCCCCCTCCTTTGTTAAAACTAACTAGCTGCCTACACTAACAAACGCTAACAGACTAGACTTAACATCTGACCCAACTGCAGTTTTAAGCTTCTCTGGGAACAGCACCCTGACCGGTCAGTCTGGAGTGTTCCGGTCCGTTCTAACGAGGCAGTCTGTCCTGGGCCTTTCTCCAGACCCCCGAAGGAGGCTGAGGCGATCCGCCGGATTAGACTCCAGTCTTCCCCGAAGCCTAAGGCACCCTTTCCCGAAACAGTCCTTCCTCTTCTTCTGCTGGTAACCTTCCTGCCTCCCCCAGTTTCTGCCCAGAAACACCGTCCACCTGGAGCATCTTCTCAGGCTCTTCTCCACTCGCTAGAGGAGATGCTGCCCGGCTCGTGACTCCATCACTCAGTGAGGCCGATTAGAGCTTCAGAGGTACTCAGATGGCTTTTCCCCTTTACCAGAAGCTAAGAATTTTCCCATCACATTTAAAAAGTAAATACATGAATGCACGCGTATACGTTATTCCCACATACATGCACACTTATTTACAATGGGAGAAAATCGGAAGCGATCTCAGTGCTGAAATGCAGAATGGTACCACCCCAAACAAGACCGCGGGAATTCCGGACATGCTGCCCCGAGACGTGCTGCTTTGGCGCATCCGTGAGCGTGTGCGGCAGGCGCTCTTCGGAGCAAAGGAGGGTTTTCTCAGAGCTCCTCTCATGCAGACAGAGCCTGCGCATGGAGCTCAGCCTCCGTCAGTTTTCCCCTGGGACTGTCATCAGCCGGGGGACATGGATTCTCGTCGCAGGAAAGGGGGCCGCAGGTCCACTGCACACCCGGACAAACTGTTACAAGCCGCTGTGCCCACCACCTAGTCTTCTAAGGGCCCCTTCGTCTTTTCTCAAAATCACGTCTTCTCCCCTGGAACACCTGTGTTCCCCTCCCTTTTCCTTACGAAGACAGTAGTCAATCCTGAATTCTAAGCCGCCTGAGAAAAAGATACCCATTTTTCCCCCCTCTGGGACTCTCCCAGGTATACATGTTAATAACTTTCTGTTTGTTTTTCTCTTGTCTATCTTTTATTATAAGCGTCCCTGCTACAAAACTCAGAAGGGTAGTGGTGATAACAGCAGATGGCACCAGATGTTGGACCTCGGTCCTCGAGTTTTGGTGAAGGAAGAATCCAGAGCCAAGACTCAAACACAAGCAGACGTTTCTTCGGGAAGTCCCAGACAGCCCTGGCTGGTGTGGCTCAGTTGGTCGGAGCGCCATTCTGTAACCTTTTAAGGATTTACAACCACACTACCAGAAAAATTGGGCCTATTTCATTTACAAGGCAGACGTCCCAACGAGCAAATTCTGGGGTTGATCAAGGTCAAGTGGCAAGTTGGAAAATTAAGTACAAAACCCATAAAAAGACACAATATTCTACATGTCATTCCCAGGGCTACTTATTACCCTTGAGGGGTCGCCCTTCTCCTTGTGAGTGGTTTCTGTCCTGCCTTCACTGCCTCAGCTTTCGGGAGAGGTGTGTCTGCAAAGCAAAATAGGCTGCATTTTCAAAATGCAGATGTTCTCACAACTAAACAAGAAAACCCACCAACCAAAAAAATGTACTTTTTGGTAAGTTTCAGCACTTCTGTCTTTGCTGACATGCTTTTAAAAAAAGCAATAGGGCAGTGTTTAGACGGGCCAGGGAGCAAGAAGAGAAGAGAAAGTGAAGTTATTTTCCCAAACTGCCCAAGTTCTAATCAATGTATGAGAAGGTCCCCCCTCCAGCAGCAACAGGGTTTGTCCAAGGAAACTCACACTTCCCAGACTTGTGATTAATCCCGAGGGCACCGCTGCTATTTATAGACCCTGGCACTGGCTCCCCAGGGCAGAGGCTCCGGGGCTTTTTGATCCCTGGGGAAGAGGCTGTAGACTTGTTATTTTCCTCTACTTCTGCCCGCCCTTGCTTTCTCCCAAGATGCTGACCAGCCACCGGGGCTCTCTATACAGCAAAAATATTTTATACCATAAAAAAAAATAGCACGTGGAATCTCTGAGCCCCAGTAAACTTTCGGAGGGAAGGACACTATTTAATTGGGTTGGGGGGTGGGGAGAGCAGGGCACACCCCCACGCACGGCGAGGAGGGAGGAACAGTGTGATTTCGGGGCCACATTCACTTGCACCTCGTCTTCTTGCTGGACGTGGGAGGTGTGGATGAGCCGGTCCCTGGTTGTCTCGAAGGTCTGGTGCTCTCTAGCTCTCGCCGGTGCTCCCCGCCTGCTGGAATCTCAGCCTCGTGGGGGCGGAGGAAAATCAGCACCGAATGGCAGGGGAGGCTGCCTGCAGAACATTCTGGAGCATCAGGTGTCTCCTGGCTGCAGGACAAACATCCCGTGTCCTATGAGTGCTTCAGAGGCCCTTACCTTTCCCTGTCCTGTCCCCAGGCCCTGACGAACAAGCACGTTCGGGAAAGAAGCCCCTTTATAAACAGGGCTCTGGGGGTCCTCTTCCCGACCCTGCCCCCTTGCACGCACCCGGCGGACTGCGTTAACACCAGTTGGACAAGACGCCGGTGATACAGAACACCCAGCGGTAATAAAACCGCAGCAGCAGCAATGACGAGGGCCAGTTCCTGCCAAGACTGACCGTGGGGTGCTGGCTGAGCCCCTCGCACCCCCGTCCTTCTGGGGTAAACCCAGATGCACTTCCTGGCAGAGGCAGAACGGCCTTTGGGGAGCAGTGTATCATCGTGTCGACGATCCCGCCTCTGGTGCAGATTTTATGTCCAAACTGTCGGTGCAAAGATCACACGCTGCTTGGGTTCCCTTCCCCCCCGCCCCCTCCCCCCGGATCCACAGCAGAGCAGCTGTGAAAGCCTAACGTGAGTTACCCAGAGACCCTCCTTCCTGCCGGGGCAGCGCTCAGACTTTTTCGAGCTTCTCTCCTGCCTGGTGGAAATTTTCTGCAGTAGAATCAATCACTTTGCATTCTGGAGTATTTTGCCCCAAACTGGTGACTCACGGTCAGCACCACCCCAGGCCGAGTGAGCCCTGGAAACGGGGCACCCGAGGAGGGAGGGGACCAATGTGTGGCCCCCAAAATCCTCATTGCAATCCTGACCCAGCGCTGCTGGTGTGTGCGTGGGGGGCATGGGGGGGAATAAGAAGGCACGAGCCAGCACTCTTGGTTAACAGCTCTGACAGGAGAATGAGGAAGAGGAGGAGGAAGAAGGGATGGTGGTGGAGACCGATTTGGGGAGTGTCTGTGGTGTTCACTGACCCGATCACCCTTTGGTTCCTGAGGCAGCTGAGAACAGGGCTGCCCCCAGGGCCAGGCCCCTGGAGGAGAGCCAGGTCACACACCCGGCTGGCACCCCCCCTACCAAACCGGGGCACCCCCAAGGTGGAACGCCCCTCAGTTCACACAAGACCCTCCCATAGGCCAGCAGCCCTCGGACCCCACAACTCAGCTTTGTGGGTTATCGTGGGGCGGGGAGGAGGCAAAGAGAAACCGTGAAAAAGCCGTGGCAGCCCGGGAGGTGATGGCGGCTGAACCCAGACTGCAAGCGGAGCCGGGATGGAGGCAGGTTTCCGGGTGCGACCAGTCCGACGGCTCCCTTCACTCGAGCATATTTAATGGGCGCAGAAATCTTTTGTCTTTATTTTTTTTTTTACCCTCACCCACGGTTGTTTTTTCATTGCTTTGTAGAAAGAGGAAGGGAGAGAGGGAGGGAAAGAGAAAGATCGATCAGTTGCTTCTGCTTGCACCTGGACTGGGCATCAAACCCGCGACCCTAAACGGGGACGGGGCCCGTGACCCAGGCGTGTGCCCCGACCAGGACTGGAGCCCGAGACCCCTGTGTTATGAATGGCGCTCCAACCAACCGGGCCACACCGGCCAGGCCCAGCGTGTAGAAACCCTGACACCCGCCGAATTTCACACGTTTCCGAACGGCGGGGTTTTTGGCCTCCTGCAGCTCATCTCCCACGAAAACTCTCCAAGTCTGAGGGCATTTTTAACCCGAGTGGAATTTCCCTGTCAACTGTTACCCCACCTCGGGGACGTGGCTCCCAGCAATGGTGACGCGGCCCGTGGTGGTGTGCCGGGTGGCAGTTTGTCATGTAAAGAGGCTGAATTGTTTGTTTAACAGCCGAGTGACAAATTATTTAATTAGCACATATGCCATTTGTCTCCACAGCTGTGATCATCGGCACTGATTGCAAAGCGGTCTTAATTGATCGCCCGTGTCCTACTCCGTGGTGCGGATGCAGCCACTACAAACGGCCCTGACACCCCCAGGCATGTTTGGAGCTGAGGGCGATGCGGGCCACCACGGCCTCCAGTCCCCAGGCAGCGTGGGGGACCCTGCTCCTCAGGGCGTCTGGTCAGAGCTCAGACCAGACGAGCGCAGAGAGCCCCCCAGCTCTCTAGCTGCCTGCAGGTAGAGGGCAGCCCCGGGCCCTCACAAGGGAGCCATCTTCCTTTCTCACTGCGCCTTTGAGCACGTGAGCTTCAGGGACCCACGAGCGAGACCTCCAGGAAGGGTGTTCCTTTGGGACAGTTGCTGGAGGCCACTGGGCTCTAGCAGCTTATTAACAAACACCAGGGGTCAGACATCACCATCCAGTGTCCCCGTGGACAGGAGCGGTGGCCACAGTGCCCACTGCAGGGGGAGGACCTGCTGGGGTGGGGGCAGGGCAGAGGGGGGCACGTGGGGCATCAGGGTAGTAAAGAGTGGGCAGGTACGAAATTGGGGAGAAGGTGACTTTGCCCCCAAATTTTCCATAATACTGTGTTTGTCTCTAGTGAAGGCAATTGGTTTAAAAACAGGATCCCCCAAAACTGACACGAAGCCCATTGGAGGAGGGAGGGGCTGTGGGGAGCAGGAGGTCAGAACACCGAGGTCGGTATCACCCGCATGTCTCCTAGTTCGTGCTGGAAGTCCAGCTGGGACGTGGGAGCCACGCCTTAACCAGCCAGGCTAATTAGGAACCTTTCTCGAAGCCCCAACCCATCTCCGTTCTCATTATCCTCTTAACATTCTGGGAGCAGGCAGTGAGGGCTGCCCTCTGACAGGTGAGGGGTGGGCGGCAGTCAGCCCAGGGCGCGTGGCTGGTTTGGGCCGGGGAGGTAGGGTTGCCAGACAAAACCTGGGACACCCAGTTACACTTGAACTTCAGGTACCCAAACCCTGCCTCTCTTTTCAGTTTGTTCGACGGTATTCACCGCGTCCTGACGCCCAGGTGTACCTCTGTCTGCCCGGTGTGGCCGTGCTGAGGAGGGAGGCGGGTGGAGAAGGGCCAAAGGCCAGTGCATCTGTTTCTAAGACCCGTGTTTGGGGTGGGGACCCAGGGTGCAGACCGGACACCCTGTTGCCTGCCTGCAGCCCCAAGAGAAACCGTGTCTGGGGAGCACTCCTGAGAGCCCCCTGCGGCCATCGGGCAGTGGGGCGCCAACCCCAGATGCCCTGCCCAGGGGCCACCTAGGGGGTCTCCTGGAAACGCCTCTCATCAGGGCGCTGCTCCGGCCATGGCTGCCCAGCACCTCCTCGGATGAAAGGCTTTATTAAACTGGGTGAACGTCAGCCCCAGGCTCAGTAAGTTAACCAGACAATGGGGGGGGCGGGTAAAAAGTCCCCTGGTGCTAGCCTCAGCATAAAAGGGGGCCAGGGATGTCCCCTGCGGAAGGGACAGGGGCCAGGTCCTAATTCTCAGGTGGCCGCTGGTCAGAACTCTCAGCTGTGCCTGTGCCCCAGCCGGCAAATTAAAACCAGCAAATGTGGCTCTATTCTCTTTTCTCTTCCTCCCCCTCCTCCTCACCCCCCTTTCTTCTTCTTCCTTTTTGTGTGTGTGTGTGTGTCAGTGCAGAATACAAGACCGGTGCCCAGACCGGGTCCCACTCGGTCCGGCCTCACATGGTGACCCCTCTCCCACAGCCCGTGTGAGTGAAAACAGTGAACTCACACCCGCGTCTGGGCGGCCGGCCCCTGGCGCTGCAGCTCGAGCTGGCTCCTGTGGGCGGCTTTTTGTCCCCAGCCCCGCGGCGTGTCAGCGAGGGACACCATTCAGCCGCGCCCGCATTGTGCGTCTCTTCACACAGGGTTCATCCGCTCGCAATGGGTGCATGTACCCAGAAAACGCGGCCTTTCAGGGCGCATTCTCTATGTAACAGAAAAGATTAAGATATAAGCCCGCTGAATGCGGCAGGAATTAGCTGGACAGTTGAATAAGGGAAAAATGAATCTGGAATGACGGTGGATTTGCTCTAACGATTGTGGGAGGGCCTTAAGAACTTGCTGGTAGGTTTCAGCCCTTTTAACCCCCGCCTGCGCTGTGTTCGGGCAGACGCGCTCCCTCACAACTGCGGTTCAATCGGAGGGCGCGGCGACAGACAGACACACGCACAGGGACACAGACACGCAGAACGCCCGGTGTCGTCCGGCTTCCTGCCGTGGTCCAGAGGGGTCCACGTCCCAAAGTTTGGCTTTTAAAATAAAATCCAGGTGGGGGGCTTCCACGTCGTGGGCGAGGCCTCCCTTTGCATTCATTTTATTTTATTTCTGGACTTAGTAAAGGATCCGGGGCCCAAAGGGCGAACTCTCTCTAAAACAGATTTGATTTCGAACAGTCAACAAAACGGAAAATGTGCTTAGATGTTTTTTACATTGGCACCCACATTAGAAAAGGGGGGGCGCGGCGTCATTTAAAGTGCGGACACCGTGCCTTTGGGGACCGAACGGAGCCAGAAGCACCGGCGGACACAGCTGGGTTTCCAACCAGCATTTATTTGGTGTCTGTCTGACCTCATTTGTTTTCCGGCTGCTCAGGAGCCCGCGGCAGCAAGAAAACTGAGACGGAGTCTTCCTTACTTTCTACCACAGATTCCAGAGAAAGGATTTTTCTCCAGCCAATTGTGATTGAAAATCACGATTTGCATCACAATGGAGATATTTCAAAAGTGGAAGCACAAAAGCCCGCGACTTCGGAGACCCCTGGCTCGGCGCTGATTTCTAGGATGTCATCTCGTCCAGCGTTCGGGAAGGGGCAGCGTTTGGGAAGTTCGGATTCAGGCGAGAGGGGGCTCTGCTCATCGCTCACTGCAAACTCACAGGGCAGACCCTTCTAGAAGTTCCTGGGTCCGTTTGAGGTGGGAGCTGGAGCAGAGCAACACGCCGGCTTTTCAGGAAGCTGTGGACATAATTTAAGTCACAGACAGTTTCAGTGTGGGAAACGGAGCATTTAGACCACTTGTTTAATTGGCATCAAAAACAAGCCTTTTAGAGTTTTTTTAAAAAGCAGGGAAAAACTCCGTCCTTGAGTTGTTACATATTCTAGATACTTGGTATTCCTTCCCTAACTGTGGTACAAAAATGTAACAAATCCCTTTGAGTGAAAAATACGCACATTACAAAGCTGTACCCTACCAATTAAAAGCAGTATCTATTTTTTGCCTTTTGATTTAAATAAATTTATGTACATTTTTACCCTTGATGCGATCAGTATTTTTGTAATTTATCAGGTTTGTTATTAACACAGAGATGTTAACGGTGTGCAAGTTCCTTTTCCATAACTAAAAAATGCAAGGTTTTCCGCTTTTCTTCCCATTCCTACAATCTTCTCACACAAATGTGAGAACTATTATGCAAATCAAAATAAGGTTTTTTTTTGAAGCTCTGAATTCTGTTTTCCCTAGCCCAGGTCAGGACTTGGACGGGAGGGGGACCTACGCGTCAGTGAGACACCTCCATCTTCATGCCAGTTTTTGCACAGGCCCGTGTCTTTTGCTCGCACGTCGGGAGGAAGGCGCTGTGCTGTCTGCGTCCCGAGTAAAACCGAACCTGCTGGAGCCTTTCTTCACCTTTGCCCTTTTCAAGGGTCTCCCCAGCCCAGCACCGCGGGACTGACCCCGATGGGGCCGCTGCACCTGCATCCTGGGCCTCGTTCCTGCAGGTCCTGGTGGGCCGCTCCCTCTCCGGTTCCCCCGAGGAGCCAAGCCAGGCATCAAACCTTTGCTTCAGACTCAATAACCCGTTATAATTTTTCTTTCTTCACCAGGACCATTATGTTCCCATTGGAAACACTTTACATCTGTGTAATCAGCTCACATTCTCTCTCTCTCTTTTTTTAAAAATATTTTATTTATTTATTTTTAGAGGGGAAGGGAAGGAGAGAGGGAGAGAAATATCAATGTGTGGTTGCCTCCTGTCTGTCCCCTGATGGGAACTGGCCTGCAACCCAGGCATGTGCCCTGACTGGGAATCGAACTGCGATACTCTGGTTCGCAGGCCCGTGCTCGATCCACTGAGCTACGCCAGCCAGGGGTCTCTCTCTCTTTTCAATCCCTGAAATTTTCATTGCATTTTAGAACTTCGGGGAACAGGCTGGTGGGGCAATAAACAATCTGGAAAAAGTGGGGTTGGCAGAAACCTGAGATCATAGTTCGCCCGACGGAACAAGACGGCCATGCCTTCTGCTTTGTCCTGGTGTGTACTGGGGCGCAAGTGTCTTTTCGTGCTAAACACAGGGCTGGACCGTGGAAAATCAAAAAACAAACTGGCATTTGGAAAGGCCATAACTCTTCCCCAGGAGGGGTGGCCTACGCCCCCCTATTGTCTCGGACTTACTTCTGGTCCCCTACACCCTCCAGGGTGACCGGGGGGCAGGGACGCCCACTCCGGTTGGGCAGCCGCGGAGACCGGCAGAAAAGGAGACCGGCTCGCCTCGTAGGTGGAGTTGTAAGTGCCGAGCCCTCCCCCACCTGGGGGTGAGAGGGAAGCCAGTCAGCTCCCCCTGGAGTCCCCGAGGGGAACACGGGGGCCTCCTCTGGGGTCTCCACAGCTCCATCAGACTGGAAGGGCTGGAAATCCCTGGGGGCTTCACTGGCTAAGTCCAGATCAATGGCCCTGGGGCTGCGTCCTCGGGGCAGAGCCCCAGAGGCCTCGGGAGGTTGACTTTGTGCTGCCTTGAAACACCTCCCTGAAGCGCATGTCAGAAAAAAGGGATTTTGTGGTGTGTGTTCCCCACTAAACACCCCTCGGGCATCTGCTCCAAACGCACTGCATCCGACCCTCTCCACCCCCCGCAGGAGGCCCCCGTGGCCCACCTCGTATCTCCACGCCTCCAGTATCGCTGATGGTTACTCTTTCTCCCCGCCTGGCGTCACTGTCACTTTCAGCCACCTCACACGGGAGCTTCGTCCTGGTCTCCTGCGTCCCCCCTCCCCCCAGTTTCCACCACCGAGTTAGACGCAGCAGCCGCAGCTGGGGCCAGGCGGCACCTCGGTCTGCTTTTCTTCTCGTACAGGCTGTGGAACCAGAGGGGAATCGCCGAGCATCGGAGCAGACTTGATGTGAAGGTATTAGCACAAATATGATGTTATTTGCTTTCTGCTTTGCCCTGGAAAAGAAGATAAAATAAAAAGATAACACAGACGCCCTTCCCACACTGAGTGAAGACCGTGGCTGCCCAGCTGGCTGCCCGGGGGGAGAGAAGACAACGTCTGTCTGTGTGGCAGAGGAAGCTCCTCTCCTGTCCCTCACGCCACCCATCCCCGCCCCCCCCCACCCCCCACCGCTTTCCCCAGAGACTGCCCCGGGGACCTGCCTCGGACACGGCAGAAACACGCGCTCCTCACTCTGGCTCTCACTCTTCCCAGCATTCGAATGAGCTTCTAGTGGTTTCTCTCTGCACACCACGAAGGTTTTACTCGTGAAAGACCCCAGCTGAACACAAGGCCTTCCGGCTGATCAGGAACCGCACAGGCTGCCCCTGGGGTCTCCGTGCCGGCTGCTCACTTTTCACAGGAGACAGACCCCAGGCAGACCTCACTGCAAAGTCTGGCCCTGGCTTGGTGCTTCCTAGCCGGCACCCTAAAAACATGCACCTTCTTAGCTAACAGGGGGCCCCTTTATGGACCGCAGAGAGCCAGCCAGGGCTGCGGAGCAGGTATTGTATTTTAGGGTAGAGAAAGCTGCAAGATCAGAAGCTCAAAGGACAGTTGCCTGAGGTGTGTGCTTATAGTTGTCCCTGGGTTAGTTGTCACTTGGTTTAGTCTTTCTGTCGCTGCTGTTCTGGTGTCCGATCAGTCCTGCTGGTGGCCTGGGGTAAGCCAGGGTGTCATCTGGTCTCGGAACAAAACTTCTCTCTCGGGCAGAAGGTGGCCTGCCCAGGTCAGGGCACGGGTCATCGGAGGGGCAGCCTTCGGAAGCCTGCACTTTCTCAGCGACCACTTGTTACAATCAGTTACAAAAAACACAAAAAACTAACATCGGTGCCTTGACACTCGGGGCCCCTTGGCCTGGACAGCGCAATTGTCCCGGAACAATGTCAGCATCTTTGTTTGAAAGCAGAGGCACAACCGTACTTCAAGCAGCAAAATCCCTCGGAGTCATTTGGAGGTTTCCTTCCCTTCAGCGTCTGAAGCTCTGTTCTCCAGCTCCGTTCTAAATCCAAGTATATTGAACGGAAATGCAGAGACAAACTGGAGCAAGACTGCGTCTGGGGACCCGGGGCGGCCAGCACCCCCACTGGGCTGACAAGTCTCTTGCAGAATTGGAGCGGGGAGCAGGGCCCTCAGGGTTGGGACGGAGGAGTACCCTGGAGCTCAGGAAGAGAAGCCCATAAACGCCCCAGAGCCAGTCTGGTTCTGCCTTCCTCACAGTGCGGATGGTTTGCAGCCCCGCTGGGGTCTGCCAGGAGTAGCAGGACCCCTTGGTTACTGAGCTCAGGGCTTTGCTGAGTGGGGAGGGACGCTAATAAAACCGAGGCGTGGTTGCTCCCCACAGTTCATCTCACCTGCAGCAAACTCCAGAGGCTGGGGATTCGCCTCCAAAACTGTCTCCGGGAAGGGAAGCTTGGCCACGGTTTATATAGCAGAGGTGTCAGGCTCATTGTCACCTGGGGGCCATGCCAGCCTTGTGGTTGCCTTCAAAGGGCTGAATGTAACTTTAGGACTGTGTAAATGTGACTACTCCTTAACTGGGGGCAAGGAGCTCAGCACTGTGCGGGGACAGATAAAACAAGGTGGAGGGCTGGATTGGGACCATGGGCCTTGTGTTTGCCACAGGTGTCTTCTAGCATTATTTGGTTAGTTACACGTTGATTTCTTCTTTGGCTAGTTACATGGTTACATGTTGATTTCTTCTATGCAGCGGCTATACTTGGCTATACTTACCCGGCTGGGGTTCCTGTCAAGCGCACCCTGTTTGCAGCTGTGTCTGCAAAATACCGAGCTGCCATTTAACACCAGTCGAGAACAGCATTTAGCGGGAGATGCCTAGACCTCAGGATTTTGTCCCGACAGTCTCACAGAGTGGAAAATGTGTGCGGCCTCATGACCCAGGTCTAGCCAGAGGCTGAGGCTAGAAGTGCTGTAAAACTTCTGGAAAGTGTCCTTCAGGGAAGGGGCATTCCCTTCTTTGCTGTCCGTCCTTCCATCCTCCCTGTGGACTGGAGCACAGGTGTGATGGCTGGATGCCCGAAACGACAGCAACTCGTGTGAGGGAGGCCGAGTGGCACCCCCAGGCCCGGACCCAGCAGAGCAGAGCCGCCCCCCAGCCCCAGGCACACCAGAGGGAGAATCATGGGTCTCTTCCAAGGTGCTTTTACCGGGGCCTTGGTTTCAGAGAGACAAGCTTCCGTCGTGGTGCAAGGCAGTGCTCACAGCTTTCTCGAGGAGCTCTGCCCAGTCCGGGTCAAAGTTCTAAGAGGCTCATTTTGATCTGAGTCTCTGGATTATTCAACTGCAAAGGCAAAGTGACAAGATGCAGAGAATCCAGCTCCGGTGACAAACCAGCTGGAGCAGCAGGCTCTTGTGCGAAAAGGCTGCCCACCGAGGGCTCCTGGGTCTGTTTTCCTCACTCCCGCTCTCTTCCTGGAGGTGGGCTTCGCTTCCGAAGCCCGGGCAGGCCCGTGGCTTCCCTTGGAGGCCACAGGCTGGAAGACGTGGAGCTGGGGGCCCCTGGGAATTGGGTTTCCTCCAGGTGGCCCTTCCCTCTAGCTGACCCCGGTGGCTAAGAAGGCCCCAGCTTCCTCGCCTGCACCGAGGGCCACTACAAGCTGTGACGACAGGCCACAGTCCCGCCCACAGTCAGCTTTGCCCGCGATTACACCTGTTCTCGATTTCTTTCCTTTCCTGTGTCTTTGACATCCTTACCCATTTCCCCTGGGAACTTATCGCTACACCGCTCGCCCTGGAGTCTCTGTCCCCAGGACACCTGGCACAGGACGGAGCGCCGCCCAGGGCCCGGAGCACTCGCTCGATGGAGGGCCGCCGCTCCTGGCCGCCCCGGTCCAGGGGTCAGAGCTTCTGAGGCTGTCTCTCCTGCTGCTGCCATTCTGCACTAGGTGGGCAGAGCGGGGACCTGGGGTCGGGGACAGTCTTGGGGTCTCAGCCCGGCTCTCGGCTCTGAGCAGCTGCCGAGCTCTGGCAGCTGGGGCTCCTCCGCCACCAGGCAACCTCTTCAAGTCCTGCTGTGAAGGGACCACCTGGTAGAAATGTGCCTTTTTTAAGCTTTGAGAGTAGAGCCCTGACTGGTGTGGCTCAGCACTGCCCCCTAAAGCGAAAGGTCACAGGCTCCATTCCCAGTCAGGGCCCATGCCTGGGTTGCGGGTTCGACCCCCTGTCGGGCGCACGTGAGAGGCGACCGGTCAGAGTTTCTCTCCCACACCGGTGTTTCGCTCCCTCTCTCTAACAACCGACTAAATAAATAAGCTTGGAGAGTAGACGTTGGAGGACTTACTCCTCTAACCAACGAGCTTCCGGTGCTCTCTCAGCCCTACCCCCTAGACATCAAAATCAAGTATTTGCCGAGAGTGTACTGTGTGAAGTGTGAAACTCGTGTAATAAAGTGAACAAAGCAAACATTTGCGCAGTCCTGTCGCTGAGGGCTTTTCTGCGAGCGGTAAACACCTCACTTAATCTAGTCTTCCCTGAACCCCCAGAAAGCACCGCCACCGTTGTCACGCCTGTTTTGACAGATGCAGAAATGGACGCCGGAAGTGCCGCGGGCAGGAGGCAGTGGCATTGGGGCTTGGACTTGAACAGTGTGGCCATCCAGTCTACGTTCTCTCCCAAGAGGCTACTCCGTGTCCCCGTGATGCCATCGAGGGGGCAGCCCGTGAGTAAGGAGAGGGAGTGGGCACAGGCAGACCCCTTGGGGCGTGCCGCGGCGGAAGTCCAGTGGCCCGAGGCGTCCCCGCTGCCCGTGTGCCACACACACTCACCCACACCGCCAGCACCTGAGGTCACCCCTGCCCGCACGTAAGCCTCTGGGGCTGCGTCAGGGCCGCCTTGCTAGGCAAACCCACACGCATCAGGCCTGCCGACACCCTGACACACTCGCCTCATCCCATTGCCCTGCAGGTCCCCAGCGAAGCCACGCTCCCGTGTTTTCTCCACGGTCTTCGCTTCTTGCAGGTGGGAAGTGTGTTTGGGTCCTGGCCGGGCAGCTCAGTGGGATGGAGCGACGTCCTGGGAACCAAAAGGCTGCGAGTTCGATCCCTAGTCAGGGCGTGTACTGGAGGCAACTGATCATGTTTCTCACGTCGATGTTTCTCTCTCTCCTCCTCTCTCTCTAACATCGATAAACATATCCTGGGGTGGGACTTTTTAAAGAAGATAGTGTGCCCTGGACATCCTTGTGCTTCCTGCAACTCAGAGCTCCGCTCCCGCAGCGGAGCTCAGGAAGTGAGCGGAGGTGTCTGAGCGAGGGAGGAGGGAGAGAACCGCTGAGTGGTTCCCAGACTGGGTTCCCTGGGGGGGGTGTCCAGGGCCAGGGATCAAGAGAAAGGACAGGCAACAGCCACCCCAGGGGCCCTGCTCCCCACCCCCTCCTGCCTCCAGAGCCTCTGCGGTTTTCCCACCTTTAAAGGAGCCTGCTGCTGAAGCAAGTCTTTGAAACCCGCTTTCAAGGCAGCTAGAGGACTCTGCTCTCCAGGCCCTCTGCTCAACCTGCAGCCAGGGACATCCCCCAACACCCGCACTTCCCACCACACCCTGCTGGGGCAGGCAGGGTGGGAGTCCCTGTCCAGTGGGGCTCCTCAGTTACCAGTCACTCTCCAGATGCCCCAACTCTGTGCCTGTATGAGGACCCGGCCCTGAGCAAGCCAGGCCCCGCGGCAGGTCAGGGCCGTACTCCCCAGTAGCGTGCGCTCCCCGAATGCATCAAGCCCCTCTTCTCTGTCGTTGTCAGCAAGCCTCCTCTCTGAGTCCAGCTGCCTCTTCACCTGTCTGTAAGGAGGAAGCCAGAGCCTCGGCCTTGGGGGCACCACCTCCAGCCTGTTCCCACAGCCCTGGTTGATTCTGCCACTCACTGGAGTTTGGAACTGGCTGTAGGTCCTTGAACTCCAAGGCAGTGCCCCTGAGCTCTCTCCTGGTGCCTTGTGTGACCTTGTGCCTGCCACCTGGTAGCCTGCACCTGGAGCTCATAAGGGTCCCTCCAGGCCTTTCCCAGCCCATTCATTTGTAAATCAAGATGGAAGGACCTGCTCCAACTGCACGAAGGTGCAGCAAACCCAGAAGCTGCAAGCTCCCTGTTCCGGGAAAACCCTCACAGCTGGCTGGTAGGTGGGCCTTTCGGGAAGGAAAACAGCGGGCGGGCTTCCTCGTGGTTCTACCGGAAAAGCCAGTCATCCTGGGAACCCTGCAAAGCCCCGTGACATCTTCAAGTCCCAAACTACCCGGTCAAGACGGGGACAGAGGAAGCGGGCTCTGAGGAACGTCCCTCACCGGAGGGACGGAGGCTCACCGGAGGCCACTGGAGAGTTCTAGTCGGGTGGTATGTGACAGAGCTCCCATCGTCCTTTCAAAACAAGTCGTGCGTTTTCACGGGCAGACGGGGACGCTGGGACACGACTATGGGAAGCTGTGCGGTGCCACAGATTGTGGAAGTGACGGAGGGGTCGCACTTCTCAGAACGCCGAACAGGACCGAGCCCCGTGGCTGCCTGTTCGTGTGAGGTGCTGAGCTCTCGGAGCAGGCCGTGCCCGGAATTCCCTGTGGCTGCTTTTCCAGACACAAAGCGAGGCTCCCAAAACGTGGCTATTCTGTTCCCATTGAGGCATCTGCTTGCAAAACTCCTTGACTTTTTTCTTTCCATGGACGTGCACTCTTTACAGAAGCGCAATAATCATTCACCTTTCCCTCCCTGTGGGAATGTAGAGAGGCCACTTTCGGGAAGACCTCCGGCTGCAGGCTTTGGGTCACGTTATTCTTCCACACCAACAGAGAACCAATGCATTTCTCCGTTATGAGACCCCACTGTGAGGTGCCTTTCATTTGACAGGATTCTTAAATGATCTTGAAACGGTCAACACCCCGCCCCCCTCGTTGCCTGTGCGACCCGACAGCCTCCTGCGTCTCTCTCCGCAAGCCGAACACGTTTCCCATGGGTTCCAGCCGGCACCCACGCAATTCTGAGACGGACAGGCGGCGACCAGCCTTGGGAACGGCCCCTGAGAAGAGTGGCCAGTCGGGGAACATCGGCGGCAGCCGGGGGGGCTGCACTCGGTTTTCCGGCTGAACCCACTGCCCCTCCACCCCAGGAGGCACCAGTGGACTCACCCTCCGAGCTGCAGGGAGTCAGCCCTGCCCCTAGACTCCATGGACGTAATGTCAAGAAAAGGGAAGAGACTTGAGAAGCCACCTGTTATGGATTGAACTGTGTCCCTCCCAAAGACATTGGTGTCCTCCCCCAGCACCTGTCAACGGGATGAAGGTGACCTATTCTGGAAATGGGGTTTCTGCCGATGACCAAGTGAAGAGGAGGGTGGGCCCCGAACCCGGCAGTGGGGGTCCTGGTGAAGGGCAATCTGGACACAGAGAACGATGCCCCCCGGGAGACGTCCTGTGACCTCAGGGCTAGAGGCCTGGGTGCTGGGCCTGCAGGCCGAGGAAGCAGACATCCTGGAAACTTCCAGAAGCGTGAGCACAGGTTCCCCATCTCAGCCTCAGAGGGAGCCAGTGCTGCTGACACCCTGACCTTGGCCTGTGAGAGAGTGAACGTTTGGGGTGAGAGCTGCCCAGTTTGCGGCACTGGGTTACTACAGTGCTGGGCAAGTCACACGCCATCCAAGCCTCCATGTCTGCACGTGGGCCGTGGAGTTCCGAGAGCCCCTGTAAGGGGGAAGTTAGGGTAAAAACGAGCTGCCTTAGAACGGGGCTCGCAGTCCACCATCTGCCCGAACCTCACTGCGCTGAAGAAGCGCAGGCTTTGCCTTGTGGCCCCCACGGCACTGCTCTCCACGCCCCTCTGCAGATGAAATCTCCCACTTGGGCCGCGGGCTGAGGGCCTGAGGCGCCGGCTTCGAGTCAGCCAGCAGGTTTCCTGCGGCCAGGAGGACGTGGCTCTGCCTCGGGAAGCTTTGCCGAGCCACTCGGAGCGGCAGGCCGTGCGGAGGTGGGAAGGTCGCTCCTCTCCCCGCCCCAGCAGAGCAACTTGACCGGTACCTGCGTCCTCTCTTGAGCGCCCTCTGGTGTCCTCCCGTGGTGCAGCCGCGGGCAGGGTGCCGAGGCGACAGGAAAGCTGGAGGGTCCTTGCCCCGTAAAGCAGGCGCCGGGTTTAGTATCTTCAGCTCTCCGAGGACAAGGGAGGAGGCAGTGCCAGCTCGGATTTTAGATTACGTCCTCGCGGCCTCCAGCACTTTCTAGCCTGACCTAGCTTTCCTAACGCTACCCACGCACCCACCCACCCATTTCAAGAAAGGAATGAGAATCTGACCCCCAGGTCCCAGGTCCCCAATGGAGAGAGGGGGCTCTTCTCTGAAGGTGTTTCTCAACTTTGGCACCGTGTGGGCCTGGTTGCTCTCTGCTGTGGGGACCGTCCTGTGCCTCGTCAGGTTCTTAACAGCACCCCTGCCCTCCACCCACCACATGCCAGTGATGCTCTGTCCCCAACTGTGAGGCCCGAGTAGGTTTCCCACCAGGATCGCATACTCCCCAGGGGGTAACGTCACCCCTGGGTTGAGAAAACGCCCCCCATGTTAATACATAATACCATAAGTATATTTCCCTCCGTGAAAATGGGGCCACTGCTCGCTGGGCTCTCCTTGATTTTTAGATACCACGGATCATCTATTTTTACATTTTTAGTTAATCTCGTGCTAACCTGTTCTGATGCCACTGGTCTAATGAACACAGAACACAATCGTCCAATCTGTGGGTGGAATATAAACCTCATAGATGTATATCAAAGACACACACATACATTTAATATACATGATTTATATTCAGAAATTCTGTGCAGGGCCTTCACCTTGTCCCAGAATACTCTTTCGTGTATTTTGTTACTAAATTCCCGAAAGCAGCCTGTAGGCGGGGTGCTGGGTTGCTCTGCTCATTTGCCTCCGCGGTTTGCGTTCAGAGGGGCTGCGCCGGCCCTGCCACCTGCAGGGAGGAGTCACTCGGTGCTGGAGCCTGTGGAAGCCTACTGCTGACCCTTCACCAGCTGCCTCCCTGGGCCTGGAAGATGGGGCGGTGACTCGTCGTCTTCCTCTGTGACTCAGACTGCCTTGTAGGGCCACCGACACTGTTGGGGTAAGTGGAGGTATTCGCAAGTCAGTGGGGTGAGAGCTGACACTGTGCCAGGCGTGGGGCTCAGCGGTGACACCATCACGACAGCCCCTGAGGGAGGAGTCAGCACCTCCAGGTCACAGCTGGGGACTGGCAGTGCGGGTGCAGGAGGCTGATCCACTCACCCAGGTCGCCCTGGCGGGGTTGGGGGTGGGGCAACAGGCCCCGCCCACGCACACACCTCCCTGCTCTGCCCCAGGCCCTGTCCCTAAAGCTCCTCCCACAGGAACGGGCAAAGCCCCGCCTCCCTGGCTAATAACCAGGTTTCCTCTGAAGAGCCTCAGTTTCCACATTTGCTTCTGTTCCTCAACATACCATGGAACTTTTTAAAACCGACAACAGGGTTTGCGCCTTTTCTCCGAAGCAGTTAGACTGATTATTAGGGTGAAACTCAGTGTGGGCGCCTGAATAGTCCCATTTCCCTGAGGGGTAAGTGCTACCCCCCAGCCACAACGGTGCGAATGGCAGAGCTGTGGGCCTGCAGGGGAGCCGCTCAGCCTCCGGCACCGGCCCCTCCCCAGCTGTGGCAGGGGTGGGGGCGCTGACTCCTCCCTCGGGGTGTCATGAGGATGAATAGGAAACTGAACCCATTTCATTTAAAATGCTTTGGTTGAAAAGAAGTGATTTTCCTGGAATGGCTTGCTGTCACAGAGTACCACCAATCAGGTGGCTTTGAACGACTAAAATTTACTGCCTCGGTGCTCCAGGGCTAGGAGTCTGGAGTTCAGGTGCAGGCATGGCCATGCTTCCAAGTCCCTACGGGAAGAAGCTTCCCGCCTCTTCCAGCACCCGGTGGCCCCGGCATCCCTGGCCATGGGCCACATCACCCCGGTCTCTGCCTCCATCTGCAAGGGTCCTTCCCTCTGCCAGTATTTGTGCCTTGTCATGGCTGTGTCCTGATAAGCACGCAGGCTGTCTAGCACTGAGGGTCCACCCTGCCCCAGCACGACCCCATCTTAACTGACCACACCTGCAGAGGCTGTTTCCGAGGGAGCTGGCATCCTGGGGCCTGGGGTCACAGCTTTCACCTGTCTTTCGGGGGGCACTCAGATCCAGCAGATGATGACTGCCTGGCCGGGCAGGGCTGTCTCCTCTGCCAAGAGGACACCAGTCACTCTGGACGGGGGCCCACCCTGGTGGCCTCACTTTGCCCTAGTTACCTCTTTAAATACTCCACCCCAAAACAGTCTTTTTTTGAGGTCCTGGGGCTGAGGGCCCCAACTCCAGAATTTGGGGAGGGACGCAACGCAGCCCTGAAGAGAGGTGATGTGGTCACTGTGAGGGTTAAGTAAGCTGAGGCCCTGGAGGCCTGGGCTGCTCCGTTTGATCAGAGGACGCAAACTCCCCTTCTCCACGTTCTCCCACGTTGAGGCGCTACGGGGAAAAGCCGCCTTTGGGAAGCTGGTGACCCTCAGGAAAACCGGGCTTCTCTTTCAGGCATTAATCCTCTTGAAACACCTGCCCCGCCACCCCACCCCGGAGCCGACGCCAGTGGTCACCACGAGCCCTCCGCCCTGGAGCCCAGCAGCGGAGCAGCTCGGCCGGCTCCCTGGAATCTGAGCTCTGCACTTAAGACCAAACTTCTTTTCAAAGGAGCAGGAGGCTCAAGCCCTGGGCCACCCCTAGTCCCTTCTCAGAAGCAGGGGTAGCATCGCAAGGCCACCCGAGTCCTCATAGGGGCTTGCAGAGGCTCCTGTGGGTTTGCACACGTCCTGACCCACTTCCCTGCCAGCCCAGTGCCAGAGACGAGGGCAGCAAGCCGGCAGGGCCCCCGCAGCAGGTCCCAGGGCTTGTGGGAGAGGTTTCCGCCCTTGGGTACAGCCTGATCCGAGAGGCCACTGTACAGCTATGTCCCCACCCTGTACCAAGAGGGAACCGCGTGTCCCAGAGCCCAGCGCTGCAGCGGTTCAGCCAAGAGTGAGTCCTTTTACTTCCTCATTACCAATTGGGGGCCTTCCCCCAAGGAAGTGGGGATTTCAGAGCCCACAACAGGAAGTGCTACAGTTACAAACAAGAGTCGTCATCTCCAGGGTGGCCTGTCACCTCAGGGGAGGAACAGTACCCTCCTGTCCCCACCCCGGCCTCAGGAGTGACTCTCCCTGGGTGACTTGGGTAGGCAGGCCGAACCTGGATGGGGGTCTGGGGACAGGGCAGGGAGCCTTCGTTCACGTCTGCAGGCCTTTATCAGGCAGGGCCGGCGAATGCTAACACTCCAGCCGGCTCTGCCGAGTTCTAATCCTGCTCCAAACGGGACGTTCACTTTGGAAGAAGAGACAGACAGACAGACAGACAGGCAGAGACGGGGCAGCGAGGAACACGCCAGCCCAGGAAACCCAGCTGGGAGGCCCACAGCTCTGTCCGGAGAGAAGGCCACTTGCGGCCCCGGCCGCTCGGGGAGAAGCCTGCCCAGCCCTTTGGCACCGGAGTCAACAGGCTGCAGGTGAGGCCCACCGTTCCATGATTTAGTTTAATTCTGACGTGGTCACGGGAGGAGGTAAGCCCAGCGTCTGTCTAGTCCGCTGTTCAGACTGAACTCCTAGTAACTTTTAACCCTTTCCTTCTCCCTGTGTGAGTCCCAGAGCTTCTGTTGCCCCCAAGTGCCCCCCCATTCCACCTTTTCCACCAGGACCTGTTCTCCAATGCCAGACGGTCCTCACGTGTCTCTTAGCGTTTACATGCAGGTCACGCGCCTTGGCCCCTGCAGCTTCAGGACGGCCGCCTTCTTGGGCCATTTTCCTGGGCAGCTTCAGACACCTGAGTCTGAGGGCTTCTCTCTCACCTTGCTGGGAGCGTGGCAGTGGAGGCTCCAACATTGTCCCCCGGGGAAGCTGTCGTCCTTACTGCCGTTATTCTGGAAACCCAATGGCGGGGGGTGGGGGGGGACCCAGAGACTGGACACTCTGAGTGCAAACGTTAGTCCGGCCTGCCGTGGCAGGAGGGAGGCTGAAGGACTGGGATCGGTCACCCTGCTTCACCCCCACTTCCACAGGGGCCCACGTGTCAGCCGTTCCTGAGCCGCAGCTCGCTCTTGGCTTCCCCCGCCGGCGGCTCACAATTCCACCTTCTTGGCTCTGTCATGTCCCTCGCCAAGCACACCTTGCTTTCCAGCTGCCAAGTGCCACGCCATCACCATCACCCTGTAGGTCTGTGTGTTCTCCAAACACCTCCCCTGTTGCTGGGGCTTCGGGAGGAACTGGAGGCTGCCCGCACACTCCGCATGCCCTCTCTGGACACAAGTGCCCCTGCTCTCGGCGGCCTGGCTTTGGCACGTCCCTCGTCCCGTCCTCATCATAACGACTCTCAAACAAGCAGACAAAACCAGAATGGAGGTTCCTTCCAGAGCCCGTTGCCATTTTGTAGGCTGTGCTTTGACACCTGAAGAGAAATTTCCTTCTCGACTTCTCCCCTTGGCTTGGAGTGTCTAACACAGCAGTGAAGGAAAGGAGAGAGGGAAGAGGTTCCGAAGCTCAAGTGTGTCCTCCCGTCCCTGGGAAACCGGAGCCTAACACCTGCCAGAGAGCCGGTGTGCGGGACGGACCTTGGGGCACACGCACTGCCCCCCGTGGCCGGGCTGGAACTGCTGTGAGAGTTTTCTCCACGTTTTCCAAGATGGGGAGGGAGTCCCTCTGGCCCGGGGAGGTGGGGTTTGAACTCGGAACAGAACAGAAGAGGGAAAAAGATGTTGTAAGCTTATTTTTCATTTCTAACTAGTCGTCATGTCCACGCCAGCACCTGCCCACTGAGTCCAAGACCCCGGGGAGTCAGCGGCGGTGCCGAGGGAACAGCCAACCACCTCCCAGCCGCTGGGACCTCGGACCTGTCACCACAGGGCACTCAGCGCCGGTCACGTGCCGCCTACTTCCCGGCTCTGCTCTCGGTCGGGCGTGGTAGACACCCCTGCGTGTGGCGGTTCACGTTCTAATTCATTAAAAACTTCAGTTGCTCAGCCACTGTAACAGCCATGCGTGGCCCCCCTGCTGAACGGCGCGGAGACATGGTGCTGCGTGCCCCGGCCCTGGGCAGACTCCCAGACGGAGCGGGCCCAGCGCCCTGTGCCCCCGCGAGCCGGCTGCCGCCTCTGCCCCGCACATCCCGGCCCGACTGACCGTGCAGTGACCGTGCGATGGGCCGGTCTCCCCCAGGCGACCGCACACCCCTGAGGGCGGGGACCTGGGTGGCGCGGCTGCCCGTGAGTCTGGGCACCCAGAGCGGAGCGGGCGGGGCCGTGGGCGTTCTCCCTCTGGGTTCCCAGGGCTCCCGGGCAGAGAGGACCCTCAGGGCACATGGGGAGGGCCGCCGTGTGCCCCACGTCCGCGGGCTAAGGCTGTCCTCTAGCACCAGACACAGGGAGCCGGGGTGCTGCGCGCCCCACACCCACCGAGCGCCCTCCCCTCTGCCCTGGCACATCTGCCTCCTGTGGCTTCGCCCCACGTCCCACTCCATGTCCCACCGTTGTCACGACCCGTCTTGTCCCCAGGAGGCGGGTCTGTCCATACGTCACCCGCCACCTCTGTCACACACACACACACACACACACGCGCACACACACACACACACACACACACGTGTGCTGGTTCTTTGGTCCTTTCCCCTCCCCCCGCCTCCTGGAACGGTGGTCTTCAAATCCTGGGCTGCTCGCCCTAGGAGCTGCCCAGCGGCACCGTCTGGGACGCAGAGAGAAAATGTTTGGACTTTTTAAAGAATCTCACCATTTAACATGGCCTCGTTCTGCTGCATGTGCTAACAAGTTAATAGGTCAGTGTAGTGATATCCGTGCATTTATAACTGGACACGCGCGTGTAGCTGCGCTCCAGCCTCCTGCCAGCGGTCAGGCGCCGCCCTGGAGCCCCTGTGGCCCCACTTCCCGGTGCTGCCGGCCCGCCTCCCCCTGCACCCTCTCGTCTACTCGGGCCCAGCTGATTAGGGGGATGGGCGCACAGCACCCACAAACCCCGAGGTCTCCATTCTGAGTTCCGATGTCCCCCCCCCAGAGGACACACTGCCCTTTGCTCCCCACTTCCCCAGGTGGCTTTCAGGGACTGGGGTGGTCTGCCCAGGGTGACAGCGAACTCCAGGAGCACCTTCCACGTGTGACACTGAAGACCCTGTTAGAACGGAAGGGCCAAGAGAAAACCGAGTTCAGTAGCATTTTATAAATAAGGCAACACAGTCAGGAAGGCCATGTGTCCTGCTTGGGGACTCGGTAGTGACAGCCTTGCCTGGTCGAGACCCACGGTGGGCCAGGGAGCTCTCCAAACTCGGGAAACCTCCCTGCTCCAGGTCCAGGGAGGCAGCCCCACTGCCACGGGCAGGGTTTCCGTGGGCCCTGGGCATCCCTGAGAGGTGCAGCCCGGGGGCCTGAAGGAAGCCAGCAGACCTAGGAGGCGGAGGAGGTGTCAGCTGCTAACTCGACAAGAGATGAGAGCCAAGGTCAAGGCCTCCTAATGGCAAAGCAGCCTATTGGTTTAGTGGGCTGTCTGCAGCGTCAGAAGTAGGGCCAGGGGAGACTGGGCTGTTTATTGCTCAGGAAGCCCCCTGCTTGAAAATGAGAGAAACCTCTAGCAGCAGCTGGAAACCCCTCCTTTAAAAATAATAAGTAGAATCTTCACCTAAGAAACCTGGCTCTGTGCCCCTTCACATTCCGCTGCGCCCCAAAAGCGGCCCAGCGGCAAGGAGGCAAATGGCCGGAACCTGTGGGCTTTAGAAGGGAGAAAGATGCCAATCAAATGTAAATGACGATCCCATTAAAAAATGATTTTCATTCAAACTCAACAATCCAAATTTCTCAGACTTTGCGATTAGCTCTGTGTCTTTTGCTCTTTTTTCTTTCTTTCTTTCTTTTTTAGCAGTTAATTTGTGATATTCTCCGATCATTTTAGGTGTGGGGTGAGATTTTTTTTTTTTTTTAAGTACTGACCAAAAAAATCTTGCTGCATTCAGCCTCCTGAGAATGTTGGGTCGAGTTTTTTGATCCCTGTGGCTCATTGATTTGCGGGCTGGTGCGGGGCGAGGAGTCCTTATTAGTGGCGTCTGTCTTCTCGGCTGCGATGTTTTTGTTATTGTTCCTCATTTGTTCGCTCTGACATCATGTCATTACAGAATGGTGCTGTTCAGGCCCTGCCTGGCTGTTCGTTAGCGTGTGTTTAATGAGCAGCTTAATTGAGCTGTCTAGGAGGCCACCTGTCGCCCTCGGACTTATTAACATACTAATGGGCTGACATTGTATTCTCCGACAGGCAACAGGGCTTACTGATTTGATGTCTGGACAGCAGGATTTTATGCTGGAGTGAGAGCGGGCATTGGGAAGGAGGTTTAAAAAACGCAGATTAACTCTTTGGTACCTCTGTGTTTACGGCTCTCCAGTGAGGGGGAAAAAAAAAAGTTCACCAGCGCTGGCCGGAAAGCTTGGCGTGGGGAGGAAGGCCAGCCCGCTCGCTGCCACCCCGGGGCGGGTGCCCGGGAAACTGCCCCGTCTCAGAGGAGCGGACTCCATTTCCATCCGTGTTGCTGTTGGGGCCGACTTCAAAGGGGAAATGGGACCAGGGGAAAGTTTGCGACTGGACTTGGCTGCGGCCGGGCCTGGGAAAAGCAGCCCCGCTCCACGGCCTGTGGCCCGGTTCTGCCCTTCAAGCCCGGCTAAGGCGGTGGGCGCAGTGAGGCTTGGAGGAAGGACGGGTCCCCCTGCCCTGGTCTGGGCTTCTGCTGTGTCTGGGGGTTGGGGTTCCCCCCTCGTGGGCGGAAGACAATTTCAGGGTGCGGTCCCTGTCCTTTCCTGTACCCACACACGGGGCACAGAGTCTTCCTCTCAGATCCCAGGGCCAGGGGCGCTGCCAGGAGCCAGCGGAGGGAGCCGGGTCGCCAGAGCAGCTCGGAGGCGGGTGGAAGGGGCCCGCTGGGGGCAGGGAGGGTCACCCTGGGGGGCTGTGGGTGGGGGCTGCTGCTGGGCCACAGCCTCAGGGGCAGCACAAGGCTGGGTCCGCCCAGAGAGCCAGAAAGCAGCCCAGATGTGGCTGACCAGAGGCAGCATTCCAGAGCATTCTGTGTTGAACCTGAAGCAGGCAGGTGGTCTTTGTGGGAAGTCACAAGAGGCTCCACCCTCCAGGTTCTGAGCTTGGGGCCAGAGGCCGCAGGGGTCCCAGGCCTTCTCCCTGTGGGTGCCCAGCCCAGGGGTGGGGACGGGCCGGGGGAGGGGAGGGGAGCAGAACCGAAATCCCCGTAGCACTGCTCTGAGTCCTTGCTGGTAATGCTGGCGACGATGGGACAGCCATGAGAGCCTTCACTTGCGCCTCCGAAGCCAGGCCTTTTATGAACACGACCCCATTCAGGTTTCCCAAGCCGGAGCCTCTGCAGGTGGTTCTTTATTGTCCCACGCGCCCCTGACCCCCACCCACTAGAAGCCACTAGCAACCTGGACCCAATTGGTGACCATCACAAAGGTCTCCAGACGTCACCCAACATCACCAGGGAAAAAGTCCCCCCAGTTCAGCAACACAGCCCCGGAGGCAGGGGCCTCGCCCGCAGCGTGCAGGTGGGCAGCGAACGAGAAGACTGTGGGGACCCCGGCCCCCCAGCCAGGGTGTGGGGCAAGCAGGATTCAGACCCACCCCCACAGGCCCTCCTGCCCTGCGCCTTCCCGTGTGCGGGGCTCCCCGGTGCTGACGAGGGCGGGTCTCGAGAGCAGAGCTGGGCCCGCGGTCTGCGTCCCCAGTGCGGACCATTGCTGAGCTGTGGGAGGTTGGGTGTTGTGCTACGGACTTTATACATCACCCCTTTACTCCCCTCGATATGCCTTTGAGGAGGGTGCTGTTATTATTCTCTTTTAAGAGATGGGAAACTGAGGCTCAGAGAAATTAAGAACTACAACACGTCACAGAGCTAGTAGGGGGAGCGAGTCTCACTTAGGTCTCTCTGGCTTCAAAATACATGTGTTTTCTCTTCTACAAATGTCGCTATAAACCCAGAATCCCAGCCAGCTGCAGCTAGAGACACCATCATCACAATCCATTCTCCTATCTGCTGAAAAGAAGGGGCTCTCCCTCCCTCTGCGTTCCTTGTGAACTGCGGTGCTGTTCCCACTAAGTCCCCAAGGGCACAGGTGACAGGTCATTGTCAGCGTGACAGAGCCTCAGGGTGCACACATATTTGGTCCGACGTTATTCTGGGTGTGTCTGAGGGAGTCTGTGGCTCGGAAGAACTCCCGCTGGTAGACAGAGTCGTGCAGACTGCTCTCTGGTATGGGGGGCGCATCCCACGTGCCGAAGTCTGAACAGCACGCAGGGCGGAACCTCCCCCAAGTCAGAGGGAATTCCCCCGGTCTGACGTCCTTTGAACTGGGACATTGCCTGTGTCCTGCTTTCGGACCCCTTGCTGACCCTCCTGCGTGTCCAGCCCGCCAGCCCACTCTGCGGGTCCCGAGACCCACCAGCCCCTGCAGTCCTAAGAGCAAATGCCTGTCCACAGGACCTGCAGCCAATGTCCAGCTGGTTCGGAAAACGCACTCTGGGGCCAGCGCTGCCCCACACCTGCTTGGTTGCCTGCCCTCCCGACAACTTCCTGCCCCGCATCGCAGTCTGGACGACGTCCTTCATGGTGACCTTCCCGTTCACCGATCCTCTCTTCAGCCACATGGTCTCAAGTCCATCCCACCTGCTGAGCTGGGTAAGTCTCAGTGTTAAGCGGCTTCATTGCCAGGATTTCTAAATTTTTTATAGGCATCTGTTCTTTTTGCATTTCTGCTTGGCCTACGTCCTTACTTTGTTCAGATCACCTTTTACCCCATTACTCTTTGGTTTAACTCTTACAAGACACGCAGCACGGGAACTCAAAAACCGTGTTCACGTGCATGGCAGGCTTCTCGCGTCCCCTGAAGTGACCTCGTTTCCTGGTGGCCGATTTTGTGGATTTCGTCGGCGCGAGTCTGTGCAGAGCTCGTTTGTTCTTGTTTCGTTTCGTTTCCGCGCAGCGGCTCTGCACAGACGCGGCACCCCCTTTCTGGGGCATTTGCTGTCTCTCTCCCCCCGGGGTCTTCGGTTCAGAACCACAGACCAAAGTGGGTCTCCGCCGTGTCCGTCCTCAGGAGATCGTGAGGTCACTGCAGTGGCAGCCACGGAGCCCCGGGGCAGAGTGGCCAGATCCCGGCCGCAAGGCTGCGTTCACTTTCCCTCAGCTGAACAGGCGAGTGTCTCCAGCCTCGGCGGCGGGGACGGAAGCACCTTCATCCTCTCTGCGGCAGAGCCGTGCCCACCCCGGGCTCCATGCCCTGAGCCCCTTCAGCCATTCGTGGCTTTGCCGCCGTGTGGCAAACAGGCTTGCTGCCTCCTCCACCTGCCTCCAGACCCGCCGCCCGGCAGGCCCGCAGCCGCCCTCACAGGGGCTCTGGTCCGTGGGGTGTCATCTCGTTTGGAGCACAGCAGTTTTTAAAGCCCCTCAGTGCTGGGCGTTGGTGCCAATGGAACACTCCGAGTCTTTGCCTCTTCACGGAGTTCGATATTCTCCGTGGCCCACGTCTCATCGCCATTCTGCAACATTTTACTAAAAATCTCCCTGCAGGGACCAGTTTCTGCTTGTTGTCTCGGCTTCACAAAGTGCTGTGATTAGGGGTCGGGGTGCTTAGTGGTCCGAAGTGTGGGCTCTGGCCGGCTGCCTGGGTCCAAACCCCAGATCTGCTACTGACCGGTGCTGGGGACTCGAGCCGGGCCATCGAAGGCCTTAAGCCCCATCTGCGAAACCCATCAGTGCCTCACCCACTCCTCGAGGCTGTGGGGAGGGTGAGATAATCTGTGTAGAAGCACTTCCCGCAGTCGGGACCGCCGTCGGCCCTCGGTAACATCTGCTCCATTTAGGGTGGTTACAACTGCCCGTTTGATCAAGCTGCCAACGTCAGAATTGCTGCTGGAAGGGCCCCAGTGGCCTACAGGTGCGGTTTTACCCCTCGGTTCCCAGGCCCTTTCGTGTCCCTCACCCGCCACCCCACAGCAAACCCGCGTCACGCTTTCCCCGTTTCGTGGCCGAGCACACCGGACCATGGGATGGTCGCGGGCTTTTGACAGCCTGCAGGTGCCTGAATGAGCAGCTAGGTACTCTGGGGCACCGCACCGTTGTGCCAAAGGAGATTAGGAAGCCGCCCGTGGAGACCCCTGGTTCCTCATGGACACGGGGTCCCAGCCACTGGGCATCTGCAAGTGGGGCGCTGGCTGCTGGTGGCCGTGGCGGCCAAGATGACCCAAGCGACTGGTCCCACACAAGGTCACCCCCACTCCCCAGGGTCCCGGCCCTGAATCCGCACGGTGGCATCTGCACTCTCCCTGCCCCCGGCTCCCGGCTGTGCTGGGCGAACGGGCAGGGTGACCAGCTTGTTCAAACGGGGGACACAGAGAGGGAAGACTGACCAGCAGCACTAACCCGAGTACACAGTGCCCACGAACACTCAGACACAGGTGTGACTGCTTTCGAGGGAAAACACACAAAATACGTATTTATTTAAAAATCATGTGTCATTCTACTCGACATGTTTCTGTTGCATAAACGCTATTATTTAAACAAAACCACACTAGGACTAGTTTACAAGGGTCATTAATAATCATTATTAGCAGGACTAATTAAGCTGATAATGTATGAGAGAAAATACGACAATGTTCTGATAACATTTCTTTCTGTTCTCGGATGGAGCCATGCATTTCAACTCTGTACTGGGTATTCAGATTTTGTAGGCTCTATTTAGACACACAAATGGAAGACTTTTAAATTTATTTTTAATGCCCACAGGAGGATATGTTTACTAATGAGAGAGAGAGGGAGGGAGAGAAACATCGATGTGAGAGAGAAACATCGATCGGTTGCCTCCCGTGTGCACCCCGACTGGTGATCAAATCCATGACCCAGGTACATGCCCTGACCAGGGATCGAACTTGCAACCTTTTGGTGTACGTCCGCCGACGCTCCAGCCAACCCGGCCAGGGCGCCGTGTGAGACTTCTCGAAGGAAAGGCAGACGCCGCAGGACTGATCGCCCGGTGCTGTTGGCTCTTGCAGAGCGGGGGCGGCTTTCTCTGTCCGCGGGATGTTTCCCCTGCCCCCTGCTCTCTCTGCCTGCAGCTTCCATGACGCCCCTCTTTCCCCGTGTGAAGCGATCGAACCCAGCAGCGATGGCTCGCTCTGACTCCCAGCCGTCCCCTTAGGAAGAAGCCCCATTAGCCTGGTGCCTGACATCCACGCAGGGACAGTCCTCTCAGTGCATCAGAAGGTGGCGTCCGCACACTGTTTTTCTGCGTCACCTCGGCTGGGCTGCCCACTCGCCTGGCCGAACACTAGCATAGATGTTGCTGTGCAGGCGGGTTGTAACCAAGATTGGCATTTAAATGACTGACTTCGAGTAAAGCGGAGAGCCCTCTAGGATGTGGGTGGGCTGCGTCCAATCAGGCGAAGGCCTTCAGAGTGAGGACCGAGGCTTCCCAACACGGGAGCCCTGCCCGGTACCCCGCCTGCTGGCCTGCCCCGTGGGTGTCAGCTCAAGTCTCAACACCAGGGCTTACAAGAGTCTCCAGCCTGCCAGCCACCGCTACAGACCTCAGACTTGCAGCCGCCAGACTCCCGTGAGCCCATTCCTAAGACGCTCCCCCCGCCCCCCACCCTGCCCTTCTATTTCTCCAGGGGACGGTGACGCAGCCACTGTCCCTGGCCAGTTTTCAGGTTTGCAGGAGTCAGTTCCCAGCTCTCCCCTCCCAATACCACGCCCATCCACTTCGACGCAGGCTGGCTGCCGTGGACCAGCAGGCCGCTGGATCTATAAATGCATCACTTTGGGGTCCGCGTCCAGTGCCCTGTGTTTCTGCACTCCGAAGCCCGTGGGGTGCCATGATGAGTCAGACCTCCCTTCCTCAGGGACGGTGGCGTTGGCCTTGGGGACCAGTGTGTTCTAATGAGGGTGGAGACTTTCTCCCCTCCGGACACAGCCACTGTGACGGGGCCTTGAAGCCTAGTGAACGTCTTCTGCCTCCTGCTTCTCCCGCCCAACACTATGCGCACAGGGTTCCCTGCGATAGATCCCTTTCTGCATCCCAGCGTCCTGCACAGATATTGCCCCCCCACTAGTGGGAGAGTGACCCGTCATCTTTTTAAACTAGCTCACAGCCCTCGGAATCTTTCTCGAGTTCACCCTGATTTACCTGCCCCCCCCTTCCAAGACTCCATCTTCCCACTCATCCTCCTGTGCAAACAGGTATCTCAGTCAGACTCTGAGCCTCAGTTTCCTCATCTGTGAAGTGGGAATCATAATCCCTGCCCCACAGAAGGGCTCTGGGGACGGAGCGAGACAGTGCTGGACACAGAGGCCACCGGATGGACAGGTGCACAAAACCCAGCACACGCAAAAAGCGAATCGAGCGTTGCTCCGGTGAGCCAGATGGCCGAGACGCTGCAGCCTTTGCCATTCAAGACAACTATTTCATCTGTATTGATTACAAAAATGCTATCTATTTATTTCTCTTTTTCAAACTACATGTGTAGTAACATGTGTTCAGGTACAGAAATTCCAAGCACAGGTTGACGGCTTAAGTGTGAAGTGGAGTCCAGACACAAGACCCCCCAGGTGGGGCTGAAATCACTGAGCACATTTTGAATCCCTCAGCGTTATTTTCTAAAAGGGATTCCTTTGACTGTGCTCGCCAGCAGCCAACTGAAGTGCTTTTTGGGATTTCAGGTAAGGCTTCCGTGCCTGAGCCCACGCTCCGCGGCCTCTCTCCCGAACCCCGTGGCCCCGCCGGGCTCCTCTTGGGGCTCCAAGCTTGTCCCCACCGCGGGGGAGGGGGAGCCCGGGCCACCCCCTTCCCTGTCCACTCAAACAGCCGCAGTCCTCGGAGCAAAGGAGGACATGTGCAGCCGGTGAAAGTGTCGTCCTAACCATGCAGAGAATGCATCGTTGTTAAACTCGGGACGTCCAAAAAATTCCAAACACCCTGTAATTTCTCATTTCTCACCATTCTCCTTAGAGCCTACCAAATCCCTCACTTTGAATCACAGGGTCTTTGAGAGAAACTCAGAAATAACCTTTTGTGCATGCATAGCTTATTAGCAACAGGAAAAAATGCTTTTCTCTCTGACCGCAAGCTTTTTGCCTCTGGAACATAAAAGAGACACAGAGTTAGAAGGCGCGGGAAAGGCAATCTCGGGGGTGAGGGTGAGGAGCGCAGGTCTGTCGTTCATGTGTCTGCGTGTCCAGGGAGCGCCGGGCGCTGACTGCGGCTGCGACAGAACACCCAAAGCTGCTGGCCTGCCGCCCCCGGACCCGGTGTCTAATTGCTGTAATGACAGAACTGCCCTTTGACAAGGCTCTCAGCCACCATCCTCAGAGGCCTTCCCACACAGGCTTTGAGGAAACTTTTCTAAACAAACACGGTGCCTCTTCCATGTTCTGCTGTTCGGGCAGAAGACACGTCTGCGCTGACCCCCACAGTCAGTCCCAGTCTTTGAGGCTCTTTCCTGCTGGAACCTCCAGGCAGCAGGGAGGTCGGCAAGGCCAAGTGTGAGCCGGAGGGGCGGTAACCCTGTCGGTGGGGCTGAGTGACCCTTGCCGCTGAGCTGAAGGACCAACACGCAGTCGCTGTTTTAATCACTGTGCCCTCTCTGGGGACCATTCACAGGGACACTGCACCAGCCGCCTCCTGGGGGCGCCCTGCTTCCTCCCAGGCTGCCAAGTTTCTGGGTTCTTTCCAACCTGCTCAATGAAGAGCAGCTGATGGCAACGGTTCTGAAGGTCCAGTGCGTCACTGGGGCATCTCTTCTTCTCCTCCCGGGCCCTTGCCCCGTTCTTTCTTCTCGGGGACTCATTTAAATGGTAAAAGACACGTAACGGCAAGTTTACCATTGGCGTCCTTTTCAAGGACACAGTCTAGCATCATTCACTCGTTCCCACGGCTGCGCGGCCACCACTGCCGTCCACCTCCAGAACGCTCCGTCTTCCCCAGCCGAGACTGCCCCTCAAACGCTGACTCCGCGCCCCTGCCCCCGGCCACCACCATTCTCCCTTCTGTCTCCGTGAGCCTGCCTCTTCTGGGTGCCTCGCAGAAGTGGGACCACACGGCCCTGTCCTGGCGTGTCTGGCTTCTGTCACTGAGCGTGTTTTCAGGGTCCACCCACCTTTGCAGGTGTCAGAATCTCACTCCTGAAGGAGGCCGAGCACTGCTCCGTGGCTCCGTGGCTCCGCGGCTCCATGGCTCCAGGGCTCCAGGGCTCCGTGGCATGGGGGACCACAGCGGGTTAGCCACCCATCCGCCAGGGGACAGTGTGGTTGTCCCCAGACACCTTCTGGCTGCTGAGCACGATGTTGCTATGAGCACAAGCATCCATTTGCCCACCTGCTTTCTGTTCCTTTAAAGCGGAACTGTTGGGTCCTGTGGTAGTTCCGTGTTCCGTGTTTGGAGGACCCGCCAACCTGCTTTCCACAGCGGCTGCATCACGTTGCTTCCTCTTAAACCCAAAACCCGATGCTCACACAATTACTTGGGATTTTCCAGGCAGTCTTCCCGGAAGGCCCTCACGGGATCCTTACGAATGTACTGTGGGGCGAGCGGGGCTCAGACCCCTAGTTTGCACACGAGGAAATTCAGGTCGGCCTGGAAGGACGGTTACGGGGGCTCGGGTGGTCCTCAGCAGCAGACAGGAGCCCACCCCAGCTGCTGGGGGACCAGCTGCTGGGCAGAGCAGCTCTCCCAGTCTGCAGTCTGTGGGAGGGCCTGGCGGTGGTGCTGCAGAGTGAAGACCCCACCCTGGGTGGGGCCCAGACAGGGCACTGTCCCTGGAGTACGCTGGCCCCAGGGTCCCTGTCACCGAGGCCTCCCACAGCCAGTGCCTTCCCCATGACCCGTGCCAGGGCTGGGGCTCTGTGGGTCTGTATCCTCGGCCTCCTGTCCTCCAGGTGCACCTGCCCGCCAGGCCCAAGCCACACACCTGCGCCCTCCCTGACGGGAAGACTGGGAAGGGGAGAGTGTCTGCCAGTCGCTACCTTCTCTTTAAGGAGAAGGAAAGCCCCGAGATGGGGCAGGAGAGGCGGCCAAAGTGTGCTGGCAAGCCGGAGCATGTGGCCACGGTCCAGACCCACAGCCAGAACATGCAGGACACCCCCCGACCTGCTCCCTCCAGCTCCACCTCTCTTCTCCTGTTTGGAAACGGGGTCAATGCCGAAGTAATCAGTCGCAGATCCTACAACAACAAGTCATGGTGGATTCAGGACCGAAAGGGAGAAGACACAGGGAAGAAGGTTCCAGGAAGGTGGAGGGAGGGGTTGGAACTGCCTCCTCGGGCCAGGGAGCGGGGCCATCGAGCTGGAAGAGGTGGGAGCCTTCGCCCCAGGGTCCCCCGCTGACAACTGACTTCAGACTCCGAACTGAGAGACTGAATTTCTCTGGTTTTCAGCCAGAACCTTTGTGATACTTTGTTATGGCAAATTCATTCCAAGGGGCACTGAGTTTTCATTCAGAGGGTAACGTGGTGACCAGTGAGGGGAGGACAGCGTGGCTAGTGTCCATCCTCGTGGGACAGGAGATCTCCAGTCGAACGCCTGCCCCTCCCTCCGAGTGCAGGTGAGAAGCCGTGTTATCAGGACTGCAGACTTCCAGGGTCCGGGACTCCACTCGTTCCCTTCTCTGGACGGTGCATTTTACGTGTCTACTCGATCGGGCCACGGCAGGCCCAGAGGCCCAGTTAAACGGTCACTGTGGGCATGTCAGTGAGGCATTTGCAGAAGAGGAGAGCTTTCAGTCGGTGGACCATGTCACGCACACGGCCTTCCCGTGCACGTGGGCCATGTCCAACTCCCCACTGGGGCCCGAGGAGGACACAGAGGCCGGTGAAGGGGAGCTCTTTCTCCCCAACCGCCTCCTTGATGTAGGTCTTCTCCTGCCCTTGGTCGAGAACTTCCATTATCAGCCCTCCTGGTTTCCAGCCCTGCAAGCCTGACTGAGAGCTGTACTCTCAGTTCTCCTGGGTCTCCAGCGGGCAAGGGGCAGACAGTGGGACTTCTCTGTCTTCGGAGTCGCATGAGCCAATTCCAGTTCATAAGTCTCATTACAAAGGAAGGAAGGGAGGAAGGAAAGAAGGAGGAAGGAGGGAAGCGGGGCAGACGCCCCACGCTTGGGTCTCTCTGGAGGGCCCTGACTAACCCACTTTTGGAGGAACGGATTCCTTCCTTGGACAATTCTCCTTTGTAACAATCCCCAAATGTCCCTCTCCAGAGCTTCTGCCCGTGACACTGTGTGTCCCTAGTCCCCCGTACCCAGCCCCCTTCCCCACGCCGGCCTTCCAAATTGTAGGAGACACTGCCACGCGCCCCGGCACCTTCCCTCCACGTTTTATCCCGGACTTTCCGCCGCATCCCCGGTGACTCAGGGTTCTCTTCCCGAGTTCCCAGCTCCTCACCCTTGAATATGTGCTACTTCCTTTGCCCCCTTCCTGAGAGTGCTTGGAGGTAGATGCCACACTGCAGCCACCGTCTGACCCACACAGGGGACAGGGAGGCCGCGGCTGCCCTTCCTATAGACACTGTCTGTGGACTCCCTTGTTCCTGTCGAGCTGCGTGGTTTTCCGTTGAGGAAATCGCCATGGCCTGCTCTCTCCATGGGCAAGTGTGACGTTAACCTTCCTGAAAGTTCCCAGGGGTGGACTGCTGGGTGTGTGCACACGTCATTTAGACACATCCACCGACCAGGCACATCCACCGTCTCCCGAAACCACAACTGATGAGGTGCCCGCGCGCAGTCCCGCTTTACAGGTGGGGAAATGCGGGCCGAGAGGCTGAGGGGCTTGTCCACACGCGTGGTCCGGAGGGGCGTGGACCCGGGTTACCTGGTGCTGGAGCTCCTGTTCTGTCACCGGCACCGCCATCACCGCCACCACGGCGCCCTCCCTGGCCTCGGCCCATCTGCCCGTGCCCGCCCCCCTGAACCCCCACGTTCAGCATCCTTGCTCTGACTGCACGGCCACGACCGGGCCCCCACATCGCTTGCACTGAACCCCACTCTCTCCCGTCCGCGAACTCCCCTGCGGGCAACCCTGACACTAACTTAGCATCGCAAGGCCTGTGACGACACTATTGGGGGGGCTGGCGATCAGGGTCAGGGTTCGTCCGGATCCTGGATGCTCTTGACTGTGGCTGGCACATCGTGAGTAACCAGGACAAAGCTCTCAACACGCCCCATTCCTGTTCATCCCCGAAGCACGCACATACCGTGTCCGTTACTGATGTACTCCATGATTTTTTCCAATTCCCTGTTCGAACCCTTGCAGTCCACTCTGAAAAATAGGTCGCCTATTATATGTGCTCTTTGGAATGTCCTCAGATATTTTAATGGAAAAGAAAAATAGTACTGACGTTAAGGATCCTCCGAAAAAAGGGGCCGTATCGTCATCGGGTTGCTCCTCTGCACGGAGCCGGCCCTCAGCGGACAGCTGAACATCTCCCAACATCTCGCAGGTTCTGCACACGAGTGAACACAGTGTCTGCCCTCCGGGCAAATGGGCCGTCGGACCGCAGCCTGTGGGGTGTGAGACCGCGACTCGGGCTCCTCCTCCGGGGACTCCCTGTGTGTCCCCAGAATATCGCATGACCCCTCCCGCGGCCTGTGCTGTTCTGTCTGCCTCACGTGAGGCAGGCTGGGTTGGGTCCCACCGGTTGGGTCCCACCCATGGACATTTGGGACTCAGACTCTGCTTCCAGGTCATTGCCTGTCAATGTCACTCCGTGACCTCTGTGTGTCGGGTACTGGCACTGGGCGTCCAGACTCGCTTCATGGGTGGAACACGGACACCGTTGTAGGGGGACATGGATGTGGGGGCGGTGGCGCCTGGCCCCAGCCTTTCCGCGGAGCTGTGCCTGGAGAGGGCTTCTGTCCGCGGTGGCATTTGTCTACAGTTCCGGGTGGGCACGTGGCCCAGGGTGGCTGTGAACTTGGCCCAACACAAAACCGTAAATTTCCTTAAAACGTGATGAGGTGTTTTTTTTGTTTAGTGTTTGTATATTTAATGGGTGGCCCAGAGATGCCACAAGGCTGGACACCCCTGCTCTACAGCGTGAAACTCTAGCTCTGAGAGATGACACTGAACCCCACAGACTCTGTCTCCGGAACCCGTTGAGGGGACAAAGCTGGAGCTCCCCAGTGCTCATTAGTCCACATGGAGAGAAAGAGATTAAACAGCACAGACACTGGCCACTGGGAAAACCACAGAAATAAAGACCATTACATGCAGCTGGCTTTCCGGGGGAAGACCGGAGATAAAGCCGGGGTGGGGGGGCTTAATAAGGCGAGAAACTAAAACCGGGATTAACGGTAGCAGGAAGCAGCTAAGAAGCTGTGCCTGACACTCCGCTTCGGTTCCATGGGCCTGACTCCCGGACAGTTTTCCCGGTGGTCAGCGGTCCCTCCCCGGCACCTTGGCGGGGGAAGAAGGCCGGCGGCGCCCACCGGCGTCAACAGTCAGGCTCCACCAGCCCCACGCCGTGCTCCTCAGGAGGGCTACTCTGCTGTTTCTCGAGGCTTCTGCAGAGGAGGCACAGGGTGGATTTCTGAGTTTCCATGGAGCCCTGCAGTCTGGCCTCACGCTGTGAGACACACAGAGAAAGCAGCTCCCAGGGGACATGACTGAGGGCCTCGCATCCTGGGGGTGGGGGGAGCGGGAGGAGGGCGACACCTGCTAGGGCCACAGTGCATCTCTGGGAGACGCTGTCAGTAAAATTGTGCCACCTGAATTATGTCCCCCGCCCCAAAAACATTATGTCGGAGTCCTCACCGTCAGCCCCTGGGGATGGGGCCTTACTTGGAAGCAGGATCTTTACTGGGGACCGAAGCAAAATAGAGTCACCAGGGCAGGCCCTCGTCCACTAGGACCCTGTCCTCACAAAAAGGGGCACTTGGACACAGAGGCAGACACACAGGAAGAAGACAAAGTGCGGAGACGGAGGGAGAGGAATCTGCGAGGAAAACCCACGTGGAGGCGGAGGACTGGAGCGAAGGGCCTGCAGGCCCAGGACCCGCGGAGACGGCCAGCGCCCACGGGACTCGGGGGACAAGACCCAGAGCAGCCGCTCCCTCGCAGCCCGCAGGCCCCGGGCCCTCGGCCCTCGGCTGCCAGAGCTGTGAGGCAACGCAGGTCTGTCGTGAGATCAGCGATCGTGGCACCTTGTTACATCAGCCCGGAGCACAGCAACACCTCCGCCAAGCCGAAGGTCTTAGTGCCTTTGCTATCGCCACCGAGCAAAGGACAGAAGTCCGAAGGGAGGAAAACGCAGCAGGGAGGGAAGTCTTGCTGCCAGGGGAGGGCTCGTTCGGCAGTGACGGGCGGTGAGGGCGAGGGCAACCGGACGCCTGAGAGCCACCCTAAGGGCACCGGCCCCTCCGGGAGCTGGGACGCAGCCTGAACTGCAGGCCAGGAGGGTGTTAGGGGTCAGCTCTCCCTGCGTCACAGGTCACGGGGGCTCGATGCCCAGGCTCCGCTGCATGGGCATCTGTGGTTAACTGTGGGTCTTCAAAGTCGACGCTAGCCGGTAGCACAGCCTGTCAGGTGATCTCCGCTCTCTCGGGCCACGACTTCGACCAGGAACAGCATCCTTGGCCACCTTTCCCGAGATCCTCTGCCCGCTCACTGCCCAGGCCACGGTGACCAGGGCTGCCGTGCCCCGCCATGACCCAGGGCCAGCAGCCAGGAGGATCTTTGCAGACAGAAGGTTTTGTCTGAACCCCAGGAGAAGCCTGGCTGAGAGGGGGGAGGGCAAGCTCCAGGCCCGCCCTGAGCAGACCTGCGGGGACGGGTGGGGCTTTGCTCCACCCCTTCTGGTTCCTCCTCTGTTTCCACCCGTCCTTCCCTTCCTCTTGCCACCCTCCTCCCCCACCAGCTCTGTTTGCCAAGCTCAGCCCCTTCAAGGATGTAGTCCCCACCCATCACGGCATGGTGGATCTGTCCCTAGAACATTCCAGAGTGCAGGAAGTAGGTGCCAACAGTGCACCGGGCAAATGAGAATCACGTTCAGCTGTAAGGAGCAGAAGAACAAGCAGTGAAACCAGATGGGCATTTCTGTGGCGAACCAACAGTGTCCGGAGCCGGGCTGCCAACCTCAGGGCGGCGCTTCACAGTGCCGGGGGCCTCGACTCCCTGTCGTTCAATTTCAAAGTCCCCAGAGCCAGCCTGTGTCCTGAGACGGCTGCCAGAGCCCCGGCCAGCACAGCCACACTCCCGCCACGAGGAAGGAGACCAGGGGAGGAGTCCCATTCTCTTCTAGGACAGCTCCCAGAAGGGGCCCCTCCTGTCCCTCTAGCCAGAACGGAGTCACATGGTCACGGCAGACTACAAGGCAGGCTGGGAAAGGCAGGCTGCAGTGTCGGCAGTCTGGGGACCCAAAAGTCAGGGACCCAAAAGTCAGGGACCCGAGTGCTACCGAATGGGCTGTTCCCCTGGGCAGGACGGCCGTGACCCACAGTCCCTCACACACACCAGACAAACAGAAATGTGTCCGGACAAGGACGGATGTCTGCTGGGGCCCCAGAGGACCGCTGACTTCAAGCTGCTGCTCCAGACGGAAGGCGACAGGCTGGGAACGGCCTGGACTGTGTTTCCGTTTCCGCTTCCCTCGCAATCACGCAGCAGCAGCAGCAGCAGCCGCGAGGGCAGGGCTCCGTCGTAACCGGTCCCTCCTTAAAGGCACAACAAAATGAAAGACTGTGCCCAACGTGTGTGTGCTCCCAGCCCCCGCTGGGGCGGGCGCTGCGCAGTGTCTCTTGGGCCGTAGCTGGAGCAGAAGGGAAACCTCCAAGGTGGGGAGGCCCAGGTGGTGCTGACAGTGAACTTGCAGCCTGTTGGGCTCTCAGCTGACTGGAGCAGGTGACCCTTTGCAGAAGTGCCAGCTCAGCAGAGATGCTCTTGAGTTGTCGGGGGGTGGGGTAGGGACCCGCAGCACGCAGAGGTGGCCCCAGGCTGGAGGCCGCCTGCCACCTGCCGTCCGCTGATCTAGAATCCAGGTCACTAGTTTTCACAACAGGGAGAACCTGTGACTTTAAAAGGGAGTTTAAACCCTCCAGGAACCAACAGTCACAGGATGGAGGCTCAGAAGTTAACTTTTTTTTTAGTCCTACCCCAGGACATGGTTTTATTGCTTGAGGGGTGGGTGGGGGGCAGAGAGATGGGAAGGGACGGGTGGGCCTGGGAGTGGAGAGAGAGGTGTGGAGGTTAGGACACACGGCCCCCGGGGGCTGGAGGTGGAGCAGGCGCTAGGGGTGGGCAGAAGGCAGGACTATTTGTCACCTTTCTCCTGCTCCCCAAGTTCTGCAAATGCCTCAGGCAATGTGTCCCTGGCGGTCCTGGCTGACCCAGCTCAGGTGGTGGCTGGCAGGTAGAGGGCACAGGGACAAGCACCAGGCTGGAAGGATGGCCACCTCCCCTGGGTGGGGGTGGGCAACCGGTGCCATATCACCACCTGCACCCTCCAACCTGCCGGGAGAGTCTCTCCTGAAATCCAGCCTCTCCTGTTCGTGTTTTGCCTCCCGCAGCCTGGTCCACAGCGGCCTCAGGCCCCAGCCCTCGTCTGGACTGCCGGTTTTCAGGACGCGCGGGCAGCCACCGCCTTGCCCACCGTGGAGCCAGCAGGCTCCTGCTGTGAGGCTGAGCCGCCCCGGGAAGGGAATGACCCAGGTCCAGGTCGGGGACGCAGCGTCTGCAGCCAAGCGCTTGCCTGTTCACTGGCCTCCTGTGGTCACTGTTGCTCCCACTGACCAGCTGCCTGCAGGCTCCAGGCAGAGACAGTGGGAACACAGGCGACATTCGGGGCAGACTACCACTGCAGTGGGCCACACCTCGGAACAATCGCTCCCCAGAAGAGGGACCGCATTGAAAGGCCGGCCGGGAGCCGTGCTGGTGGCAGCCGGAGGGAAGGAAACGGCTCTCGGTGTCCTCAGACCCAGCCCAGTCCTGCCACCGGCCTCCTTTCCCACCGCGGCCGGTCTGCCCGCGTCGCCCTGGTCCAGCACCGGCCTTCCCACCCGGGGCGTGGGCAGCGGGCTTCACGTCCCTGGGTCTGCGGCTGCAGGGTCACTGGCTGCGCGCTGGTGGCCGGACGCTGTTATCTGCACAACGGCCCCACCAGACAATTAGTTCCTATCATTCACCCGGTGCAATCAGCTGTTAAATCCTCGTTTAGGCTCATTTGAATACGAATGTGCTGTTCCATAACAGGTTAGATTGCCATGTTTACAAATACGCTCCAGGTGTTTAGAAAGTTGGGCGAGGAGAAACATACTGTGCCGGTCGTGCCGGTTTAAACGACTTAAGCCCATTTACCCGTCACTTCGCCGTCCTTTTCGCCTCCTCCGGTCCCCTTCCGTCCTCCCTTCCTCCGCCCAAACCTAAGTATGCTCCTTCTTGTTTGTTGGCTTTACCGCTCTGTTGAACTAGAATCTCCCAGATGCCACCTACAAAGCAGCCACCTCTGGGTGGGACTTTTGTCCCCATTCCTGCCTCTTTCGGAGGCAGATGAAACGGTCCACAGGGAGAAGGCAGACAGAAAAGATCTCTGCAGCTGCGGTGTTTGTGCTAAATACCGAGTCGCTGCCCGAGTCTCTGCCCTGCTGATGGGGCACGGAGGGGAGAGGACAGCGACTTTCCGCCCGTGGGGGACAACTGAGAGGGCAGAGAACCGGATCGTGGGGAGGAGAGCAGGGCGGACTGGGAGGGGGCTTCGCAGGCCTTGGGGCCCACCTGCATGGCCTGGGCTTCCCATGGAGCTGCTGGGTCCCAGAGGGAGGGCCCAGCTGAGCTGCACAGAGTCCAGTCGTGTCCCAGACACCTGGCTGGGCAGCAAGACTCCGGAACACACGCCACACACCCACCTCCAAAGGTGCCTGCACCCCAAGTTCACTGCAGCCTTGTTCACAGTGGCCGAGACACAAGGACGGGGGCAGGGCTGAGTCGGGCGGGGTTCCCCGGGCGACCTCAGAAGGGAAATGATTTTTCCAACGAGAAAGATAACAGAGTGTTTTGGTTTGTTCGCTCGCTTGCTTTACGCAAGGATTCTCCTTGGGCCATTTTTCATAGAAAACATTTAAAATGTCATTAGGTTCACAAAGTTTTGTTGAATTGTGCCTTTCGAAGGACCCTCGTCCCCCTGGGGACGAAACTCAGGTGTGGGGCTTCTCACTGCTGACACTGACCGCGCATTCGTGGGCAGGGAGCCCCGCTCAGTCTGTCCTCCCCACGGCCCTCGGGCTGTGGCCCTGGGTTTACAGCTGGAGACCCAGAGGCGCAGGGAACTTCATTCACTCGCCTGAGGCCACACAGCTGATAACGCACCAGGCTGGGACTCGAACCTGCACGGATGCTCCTACCGCTGAGCTGACAGGGGCTCAGAACACGGGGGGTAGGGTGGAGGGGAATGAAGGGGGGAGTAGAACAATAATGGCATAATCAATAAAAAATAAATAAAAAACAAACAAAAAAAAACCTACGGAAATCTCAAGACCCAAATCATGTTCACTCCTGCTCAGTGTCCTTCAGCGAGTCCCCACAGCTGTTCCAGACAGCCTCCAAAATGAGTGGCAGCCCGAGAGGGCCTCCGACATGGGTCCCCGACTCGGGTCCCCAGGCCACGGCCACCTGCAGCCCTCCGATCGCAGGCTCCGGCCTCCTTGCAGCGCCTCGGGCACCTTCCTCCGGCCTTTTCCACCTCAGCCCTCTCCCCCCTGCTGTTATACCGCCTGGGCGCCTGCCTCTCCCCCCACCCTCCGGACAGACAGACAGACACGCACACCCGATGACCTCCTACTGACTCCTCGGGTCTCACACACCCCCGAGAGGTCCTTGCTGACCCACCGGTGTGATGTCACCCCACTGTGACGTCCTCCCCTGCGCCGTCGGTCCCGGCCACTGCCAGGATCAATCACATCACTGGTCTGTGTGGTTTTCGGCTTTGTCTCTGTCCTCCCCAAAGAGAGGGTCGCTCCGCTTGTGTGGGATCACGTCCCCGTCATTGCTACTTCCTCCCCAGCAACGGCACATCCTAGGCAATATGGGGGAAGTAGCCAGAGAAAGGAGGGACAGAGGGAGCTGGGAGGGGAGGAAGGTGGAAGGAAGGGAGGGGCCCAGAGGCTCCCGAGAGCTGCCAAGAGTTTGACAGCGTCTGTCACGGCCAGCAGCGCTCTCAGATAAGCCAGGGCGCTGCCTCCGTGGGGGCTGCCTTCCCTCCTTCCCTCCTTCCTTCCCTCCTTCTCTCCTCCCCCCTCCTTTCTTCTGTCCTTCCTGCCCCCCTTTGTTTCCTCCTTCCTTCCTTCCTTCCTTCCTTCCTTCCTTCCTTCCTTCCTTCCTTCCTTCCTTCTTTTCTAGACCTACTATCCTATTTTCTTAAGAAACACAAATGATTCAATAAAAGCAGCATTTAAAATGAAATGATCCTTCAACTTCGAAGCGGAACCTCTGTGTCGGGCGCACAAGGCATTTTCAGGCTCCTTTGCGGGCTCCTCCTCCTCCTCCCTCCCGTCTCCTCGAGATGGTCGTGTGGGGGTGTCTGAACGATCTCTCCTCCGTTGCAGCGCAGGGTCGCCGACCAGGCCAAGGCGCCGGGACGAGGTGCCACTTTAAGAAAAGCAACTGAACAGATTGATGGGTTTGTCCTTTGTAGGGTTGAGTGGCTACAAAGAAGCACATCTGGGGGTCAAGAGGGTTACCGCTCAAACGTTTTCCTTCAGTGAATTAAGAAAGAACCAGTGCGAAAAATACAATAACACAGGAATATCCAAGCAAACAGAAACACTTAAAGGTGAGAACTGTTAAAATATAGGAGAACCTGGGAAAAGGGATAGGATTTCTAAGCGCTTTCAGCCACTTTGAGGCAGACAAAATGCACTCATGCCAGACCCTGTTTTGTTACTTGTGACGCGTGGCCAGACTCAATCTGTTGCGTGACGTTTACTGTTCTGCAGGCCATATTAACGCAGACGACTGAGGGGGGACTGTGCAGCGAAACCCGGGCCACACCACGCAAACGCCGTCTCCCGGGGCTGCAGCACAGAGGGCGAGCTGTTCCTTAGGTTCAGGACGCCCAGAGAACGCCTTATCTTCCCTGGTTCAGATTATTTCCCCGTGACTTTCGTTCAGAGCACACATCAGTTAGCGCCTGATGCAGCAATGAGACTGATGGAGAAAAGGGAGAGAAGCCGGGGGAGGGAGGGGACACCCTGGCGTCCATCCACATGGATGGTGTCATTCAACAGCATCTGATTCTTGAGGTCACTCGTAGATTCTTCAGGGCCTGCGTTCCCAAGTGCTTGGGCAAACTTTCCATTTCGAACTGTCTTCTCTGTCGCAGGTGGAAATTCTGTGTGTCAGGGGCCACCACACAGGCGCAGGCCTGGCAGGGCCTTTGGAGGTGGGGGGGGGGCAGGGACCGACGAGGAAAGCGAGCGTCGGGCAGTGTCAGCCACCAGGCCAGCCGCCGAGCTCCAGGAGGTTGAACAGTGTGAGAGAGACAGAAGAGGGATTTGCATCCCTGCTACAGTGAACGATTCAAAGTGTGGCCAGATGCCTGCGTTCATTCCTTCCACAAATATTTCTGCGGCTGCGGCAGGTGCTGCTAAGGATTCAGCAGTGAGCCCGCCAGGCAGAACCTACCCAGTGGAGGAGTTCTCATTGCAGGGATTGAAGATCATTAAATTCCTGACTCTCGTTCCATCCAGAGGCTGTTACTGTAACAATTCTCAGGAACCACCTAATTAGAACGAATCAAAGAGGTTGAACAAAGTCTCCACTGCCCTAACTTGGTGAGTGCAGGAATTACAAATAGGAGTCAACTCCTCTGATCACAGAGAGAAAGGGAAACAGCGGGTGTGTAATTTGTTTGGAGGAGCCAAAGGAAACCTCGTGAAGAAAACAATGTTCCAACAGGACGTCCAGATTCAGCGGCCACGTCTCCTAGAACAGAGAGCAAGATGCAGACATCTGAGAAAGCAAACCAAGCGCTTTTCTGGGCTCTGCACACGGGGCGGGGGGGGGGCGGGGGGGGGCGGGGAGCCCACACCGAGCTCTGAGCTCCGGGCCTGGCCGCTGGTACGGTGAACGTGCGGGAGGCAGGCAGGGCTCAGCCCGCAGCTGCTGGCGACCAAGAGCGTGAAACTGCGCAAAAGGAAGGACCCAGGCACACACATCCATGTCGCCAACCTACAGGGGACACCCCGGGTTGAAGTGGCCCTCCCTGGGGCTCAGGAGGGGCGGGGAGGGGAGGCCCTGGACCACGTGGAAGACCCACCAATCTGGATGCATAACCGCTGCGTGTGCCCTTCTGTGCTTTTGCGGGCGATGCTTCCAAAGGTTCGGAAAGCCGTTTTCATAGACACTGGGAGCCTGCCGCTGTTACGGGTGCGTCATCTTACTCCATGATGACGTCACGGCTGCGTGGGCAGCTTTTTTTAAAAAACCAAATCTTATTTCCTGCACCAGGAGAAACAGTTTGTTTCTTTTAAAGCCAAAAAGTAATCCTATTTCATGAAGAAACGACATTGTGGATTTTGAGGTCCCCGCGTTCCAGACGTTCCAGAAGTGACCACGTCCCCAACAGAGCGAACATGGCATGGCGGCGCAATGATGGAGGACGGCGCAAAGATGATGTTACGATTTTGAGAAGTGGTTCCATGTTTTCTTTTTCTGCTTTTCAGCTTTTATGGAATTGGCCCATGTTGGTTTTATGATGGTAATAAGTTTTTACTAGAAACAGAGTGACTATCTGCTGAGGCTGGGTGTGAGAGGCAGGTGCTGGGTTCGTCCTCTCGGATAAAACGGTAAAGGCAGGTGACAATGCCAAACTGGGCCGCGGAGGGATAACCCAGGGGCCCGCTCAGTCATGGAACGTGCAACGTGCAAGATTTAAAGTTTTCCTCTTCCCTCACTGGTGTACGTATTCAAATCGCTCAAGAGGCTTCTGCACGGGATAGGAAATTGCTCCCCGGATGCCACACGCTATTTTGGTAAGAAAAAGAAAACGAAGCCTGTGCAGCCACACGTCCCTCGCTCTGATGAGAACCCGGGGAGGACACGGGACCAGCCGGAGCCCCAGGCGGGAAGCCGTGCTGCGCGGGTGAGTGAACCTGCAATCCAGCCCCTGCCCGTGGGCGCCTTCCCTGCAGTCGGCTGGTGGGAGTCGGACCGTGGAATTCCCAGAGGACATCTGACTACATAGGAAAATGTCTGTCCTTGGACCCAATAATTCCGTTTTTAAGTGTTTAAGAACTACCGTATTTTGCCATGTATAATGTGCACTTTCTGTGCCCAAATTTTGAGGGAAAAATAAGGATGCTCATCATACGTGGATAGTACTAATTCTGTATCTATAGAAATGCTTTTAATTATTTTATTTACACTTATGCGTTAAAAGTGAAACTCTAGAAAGCAACAATGCTATCTGTATGCAAAATAATATCCTGGAACATGTTAGTTGGTTTTGTTTCTAAATATAAACAAATAATTGAATTTTAAAAATTAAAACGAAAGATTTTTTTCCTGAAAGTTTGGGCCAAAAACGTGGGTGTGCAGTATACACAAGAGTGCATTATACTTGGCAAAATACGGGATCTTGAGAAGTACGCTAAAATGTTTGTGCAAAGACGCTCGCGTCCGTGTTCTCTATGATAGGAAATGGACAGTCGTGCCCCAAACCACCACCGAAAGGGCTTGGAGGATCAAGGAGTGTGTATCCAGTGTGCTCTTAGGCCGCCTTTAAAAGCAGCATGCAGGCGCGGAGTCAGCGATCGGGAGAAAAGTCTCCAGGGTGCATTGTGGGGCAGAGGCAGGCCGTGCAGGAAATGGCGCGTACGGTTAATGAAAAGTGCCCTTTTTATTAGCGGGGTGGGGCTGGCCTCCGGTCTGTCTGCGGTGGGTGCCCACAGGTGGACAGCTCAGGAAAACTTGCGCTCGTTCCTCACTCTGTCCTGTCTGCTTGAACCTTCTGCCGGAGCAGGTGTGGACACTGCCCCGGGACTGGAAGCAGGTGTCCAGGAGGCCTCCGGGGCGGCGCTACAGAGCCGCTGGGAAGTCCTGGAACAGCCCAGCACCAGCGAGGATCCAGGGAGGCCCCGTGGACACATCTGGGGAGCAGAAAAGCTTCAGTGATGTGGAAGCGAAGTGGGGGCCAGACCAGTTTCTGGCAAGAGAAACGCCTGTGACGAAACCGAATTTCCGGGTAATTGGACTGAACCCTCCCCAAGGCTGCCCAGGACCATGTGGCCCATCGTCATTCACGGAATTTCTGCGGTCCAGTCCGCAGACCTCAGGGGCCATGTTCTCTGCCTGGCTCACCGGGGTGTTTTTGGTTGGCCCAAGGCCCAGGCCAGGAGCACAAAGACCACACTGACTTTCACAAGAAATACCAGCGTTTGGAGACCGGGAAGAAGTCAGCCCTTGGGTCGTGCCGATTCATCAAGGTCCACGGGGTGGCTGGAACTATCGTGATGGGAGGCTTCTTCAGGACACATAGGACACAGTGGGTTTTCCTTCCCTGAAAGGGGGGAAATAAGGTGTCTGCAACCGGAATCTAGCAATGAAGATCGAGTATCCCTGGAACTATGATGTTTCGCTTTGAAATCCTCACCAACCAGATGAAGAGTGTGAGCAGTTATCTACTAGGAAGTATGGTAGCTCTCCTGGTCCAAAACTTTCCAGGTGAGAGCATTTGGGGGCTGGTCACCAGTTTGATTAAATATTCTTTATAGAGTAGGTGGAGCTACAAATAAAAAAATTAAAAGTACTAACTTTTTAAAGAATGTCCAACATTTCAGTATTTTCTATTACCTAAATGCAAAAAAAAAAAAGGTATTCTAAAAATAGAGCCAAAACGCTCATTAAAAGGAAAATATCTTCAAAATTATTACACCAAGGAGTTCGCATTTAAAGGTCTGGGAAAGCGACACCCTCATTTTTCAGGGGGCTTTCTCTTGGATCCTTTTCAAACTTAGCTGCCAAAAGAAATGAAAAGTGAAACCGTGAAGCAAAACCAAACTGCAACAAAGAATCCGCGGACGTTCGGGCCTGCCGGGCCTACCGGCACGTTAGACCGTATGTCTCCGCGGAGACAGCATCACCTCCGTTCAGGCCCAGCCAGCGCGGGTCTGGTGCGACACCGCAGACTTGCTCTCCCGCCCTGAGCGACTCAACGCAGAGATGCGGCTCCAGGCCGTCAGCACCACCGGGGGTTCTTAACACGTGAGAAATGTAGCTGCCCATTTAGTTGATTTGAATTAACGGCAGTGTTCACAGAGGACATTATCAAGAGCAATTTATTCTAGGACCGTCGGCTGCTTGCAACTTTCTCATTCAGCAGAATCTATACATCGCCAATGCTAAAAGCGAGAGGGGTTTTTTTGGTGAAAAAAAAAAAAAAAGAAAAGGTATTTGGTTGTGTAATCCTCAAAGTGTTTAATTTGTATTAAAGCTAAATCCAGAGGCTCTGAGACCTTGGGGGCTCTCGAGGTGGATTTGTGTTCTGGTTCACACACCTTGAGACAAAGGCTCCTAGTCAAGATGGGGAGGAAAAAGACGTTTTTTTTGTGTGCGAGATGCGGGGCAGATTTATTCCGGAGGCGGCCTGAAACGGGCTTCAGAAAATGGAGAGAGGGTCTCTCCTGGAAGAAAGGCCGCTAAGTAAACTCGCTGCCATTCAAAAGATTGGCTCGACACTTCACAAGTGCTGAGGGAAGAAAGGGAAATCTGTTGTCAGGTTTGGGGTGTTTACCGGCCCCCCTCGAGACACTTGACCTAATGCCGTCGCCCCCTAATCCGCTGATCTGCATGCGGTGGCCTCCAGCCGCAGCCCCAGCCGCTGGCGGGATCGCCGGCTACGCTCGCCCCAGCCCCCTGATCCGCGGGACAATGTGCGCCGCGCACCTACGCCCCTCCCCCCGCCACCCCCTCCCGCGGCTCGGCCGAGATTGAATTCTGCTCACAAATTGTGAACTAAGTTGTTTGGGCTGGATTTGCGCGGAGAATTGTGCCTCTAATGGAACAGCCTGTTCATTATACAGCGTCAGGGCCGAGGCTGGGCGCTCCCAGACCCCGGCCCGCGCAGGTTGGCGGCGCAGCCTGACAGTTGACAAAGGCATGAATAGCTCTCCGCTGTCAAACCAGGCTTACAAACAGCTTGGCACACACACAGTGACCGCGCTGCCCGCGGATTTAGGGTCCCCGCCCGCTAATGCCCCAGATTTGTAAGTACAAATCGCTTAGTCTTCAGACTGTTTGCGAAAGGAATAAAATGACCAAAAATTAGTTTGTTTTAGCCCTCTCCCCCAACCCCGCCCCCGCCGGCCTCCCGCCAGTGAAACATTAATAAAAAAAAAAAGAAAAGGATAAAATAGTGTGCCGTGGTCTCACGGGATATGGCTGGGGGTTCGCGGGGGGCATCGAATTGGGCAAGAGCATTGTGCGGGAGACGTTCTGTCCTGCTGGGGCGCCCGCTTCGCTCAGAAAGCAGCCGAAAGTCTAACGGAATTCATTTCAGACGGGTGATTTTAGAAGATGGGGCGCCAACACTTTGATTTCTATTCATGTGAATACCTGTTGCTTAAGACTCATGACAACCCCTCCCCTCCCTTAAACTGCATCCGTCTTTTAAAATGGGGCAGTTAGATTTCTGAACATTTTCATAGGCGGTTATGTGCAAATTAGATAAAATATTTCAATTTTCTATGGTGGTTCCCATTGTTTCGTGAATAAATTAATGTAAAATCATTGAGCTGGAAAGCTTTATAGGAAATAAGATGAATATTTTCACTGTGACTTAGCACTAGTTTAGCAATATTTTTTTTAGTGTGGGTTGGGTTAAATAACCCTTTGGCTTATTATGACCACAGCAGAATAGTAAACAAAAGTTATATCCTATATCACTATCCCTTTATAGGAGAAACAAAAAAAAAAGTGGTCACAGGCTAAAATGTTTTCAAACTCAAGCTCGATCTAACATCTTTGCATTGGGGGGCTCTTTCCTTCTTGGTCAGGTGATCGGGGCTGCCAAGGTCCCTGTAGTGCAAGGAGTCATTGCTGCATTTCTGTGAGTTCATTGTCATGTTTCCATGTACGGGAAAGACGGTCTGCGAAAGTCGGACTTTGGGAAACTCTGCAAGCAGAGGTACGGTTCGATTCACACACTCGTCAAACCCCTTCCCCTGTCAGTGTGTGACCTTCCGCGGACAGGTCGCAGGTTTAAGGGTTCCAAACAGGAAGTATAGTGTTAACTCAAGGTCGGTGGCAGTCGGCTGCTGGGAACCTGACTGAAGCGAAAGGGTTAGACGCTGGGGCAGGGGCAGCCCGCCCCCCAGAGGTGGCTGAGTCATCTGCCTGAAGGTGTGCGAACCCACAGACCAGAGGACGGTGCCCTCACAGGCTGTCGTTGGTGGAGGGACAGGGGCGGGAGGGACAGTTAAGGACAACGCAGCGACCACACGCTCCCCCCATGGCTGCGCACAGAACGGGGCCCAGCGGCCCCGCCCACGCACTGCCCGCGCTCCCAGCACTTGGAGACATTTCCCTGAGACGCCCACCCCTTTTCTGTCAGACCTAAGATTTTTCCCTATGTGACCACGACATTTTAGGGCGTTTGAAAGGCAGAGGCCATGACTTTGGTAGAAATTTGGGCCAAGAACGTGTCTTTTTGAGCAAAATGTTTGTTCAGAGAAATGGCATTTCCTGTGAATGCCGGGGCGCGCTGACCACCTGGCGATGGCAAATGGTCAGAAAATGCAGGAAGGTCAGTCCTCGGTCAGCTGTTCTGGGTAGGCTTCTCCTCACAATCTGCCAAGATTCAAAAGACCCCGGGGGAGCATGGTCCAAAGCTGACCCAGGTTCCACGCAAAGATGGAAGAAAATGCATAAATATTTAGGGGTGCTCCTGATGAGAAACAAACGCTGCCGGCAGGAGTGGGGAACCGCGGATGCTGGGCCGGAAGACACAGCCTTGCAGCACCTAAGGAAGCAGCGTGGGCCGCAGGGAGGTACACACGCTGGGGTGGGTGTCTGCGGAGGAAGTGCGGTCGCCCTCCGCGTCCACCTTCCCCGGGCGGTGGAGTGGGCCTTCGAACAGCCCTCCCGCCCTGACTACGAAATGGGCAGTTGTGTCTCATGCTGTTGCGAAGCCGAATGATTGATGCGTAGCACAGTGCCAGGTCGCCTCGTCCAGCAGTCAAAATACACATTCCGAATCTAATGTATCCATATCTGTGCGTAATGTATCTACATTCGGCGTGAGGATGTGAGCGCCCCCAACCGACTGAAGTAGGAAAGCACTGCACTAGAGTCTGGGGAGGCGCCTGGAAGGGCCAATGGGAAGCAGAGGGCCGTGGCCGAAGCTTAATAAACAAACCTGATTGGCCAGCTTCACTCCGCCGGATGTTGCCAGGTGAGACGTAATTAATCAACTGACACATCAGGATGTCTCCCTCCCTCATTTCACAGATGGGGAAACTGAGGTTCAAATCTCCACGAGATTAAAACTCAGGCCTCCTGCCCCCCTCCCAGCAGCTGAATAATGTTCTCCGTCTTCAGCTCATTCATTCGCTGTAAATGTGATGACCCCGATTTTCTTCTTGACACATAATTCCAATTCCATGTGTGTAATATGGGGCATCTGGGTGAGTTCTGAAGCGGCAGAGACTTTTGGCCTTTTAGGTGTGTTTTTGGATGCATGGGAGCTGTTTTTATATGTTAATTACAGTGTCTACTTTTTTCCCAGTTACATGCTGACATGGCGGTTGATCTTTTGTAACTTGTGAAGTCCGGTAAACAAACAAAAACAAACCGATCTATTTTTCATATAAACAGTACTGATTTGAACAAAGCGTGCCGTAACCCATGGCCCAAGGGTAGAATGAACAAGAAGGCCCATGAGAAACAGGTGTGTGAGAAATGTACTTGCTTTGCCTACACAGCTCTTTGGGAGCCCCCGAACCCCAGAACCTCCAGCAGGTGTTTGTTCCCTCGTTTGCAGCCCCCGTGTGGGGAGGCCGCCCGACCAGCTTCACAAGGTGTCAACTCAGCAGGAAGGGACACGGGCCCAGGTGAGGCTGTGAGTGGCTTGTTGCATGGGCCACATGTTGTCTAGATTCAACACGCTCCAGAAATTCTAGTTAGATCAGATGGGCAGAGATCATCTTTCAGGGAAAGGGATGACGAAAGAGAAAGCTAAAACTCCCAACAGGAATTTCATAAGCTTGCCCAGCACCGGCCCACACATGGAAAATGGGGCCAGGGGAGTAGATCCTGTGTCAGAAGAAAAGAGTGTAAGGGCTCAAAACCAAAACACAAACAAAACCCCAAGTCAGCTGTACAGTCCGAGGGCTTGGCTTTGAACTTCAGTGGAGCTTCATATAAGTCGTGTGTCCTTGGTTAGTTAAGTCGGTCTGCCTGGATGTGCATTGGCTTCTCATCTGTAAGGTGAGGGAGGTAATGCTTTCTCCCTCACAGGGTTGAAAATAAGGAAGAAATAAATGAGCACACACAAAAAGTGCTTCTCAGGCAGAGTCTGTGGTGGCAACTGCTGGCTGTTATTGTTGGGTGTTCCCGACATCCTCCAGCACCTGCTCCTCCCAAAGTGGTCCTCGGGCCAGCCGTCCCCACCCGTGCACCGCAGGGCATGGGTGTCTCCTCCGGTCCCCAGGCCTGCTGAGTCAGAGCTGCGTGTGCTGAGTCATCGCACATTAAAGTTTGAGGTGCGCTGGCTTAGGACACGCCTGGGGCTGCGCCAACCTTCTCCCCGAGGCTTTGGCTGGATGGCACGCAAGCACCGGGCAATGCTGGAGGCTTGGCCAGAGTATGACCCAGAACGGAGGGCATCAGACCGGTTATTTAATAAGTTTTAGGATACAGTAAGTCTTCCAGACCTCACGGCACTTGGACCATTAAAGAAATAACTGTTTTTAAGGTAGCCCAAAACAAGCCAACCCAAGCGAAAAACGGGATTAGCGAGCTGAGACTGGAATCCAAGTAGTGGCGCGTGCGTCCCCCTCCATCAGCCACGGCTGCTGTCCTCGAGGCAGTTTATGGCACTTTGTTTTCCCAAATTAAACACCAAAGGGATGCCATAACGGCAGCCTGCGGTCCCCTTGCTGGCAGTGGTGTCACCGTGAGGCTCCCCTGAAACCAAAACAGCGACTCCTGAGAGCGGCCAGGACATGAGGTGTGAGGGGGGCGCCACCAGTAGGGGGCAGGATCAGCCGTGTGTCTCTCCCTGCGCCGCCCCCCCCAACCCAGTGGTGGCAGCGGAGATCACCAGACCACAGACACCTGTGCCACTCCTGGGGCCCTGGGGGTGCTGTGCTCTCCGAGATCTGCTCTTCATCCTCGCTTGCTTTTTAAAAGCTTTTGTTTGTTTATTTTATTCATTAGATTCCACATATAAGTGAAGTCATACGGCACTTGTCTTTCTCTGACTGGCTTATTTCACTTAGCATATTGCTCTCCAGGTCCCTCCACCCTGTCACAAAAAGTAAGATGACCACTTCCAAATCTAGATTACTTTAAACAAGGATGCAATGAACATAGGGGTGCATATATTCTTTCAAATCAGTGTTTTGGGTTTCTTTGAATACATTCCCAGAAGTGGAATTGCTGGGTCACGAGGCAGTTTTGTTTTTTATCTGTGGAGGACACTCCACACTGTTTTCCACGGCGGCTGCCCCGCCTGCGTTCCCACCCACAGTGCACCAGGGTCCCCTTTCCCCACGTCCTCACCAGCACTTGCTGTTTGTGGATTTATTGATGACGGCCATTCTGACAGGTGGGAGGTGATACCTCACTGTGGTTTCAGTTGGCATCTTTCTGATAATCAGTGATGCTGAGCAACTTTTCATGTGTCTTTGTCCCCTCTCTTAAGCAAAACGTAGGGGAGATGGGTTTTAGAATCAAGATGGGAGTGATTACATGTGGTTAAGCAGCTTGCTGAAAAGATTTTCTCTAACTACCAGGGGACAGGGAGGGGCCTTTGGGGGGCCCCAGCCAGCCCCAGGGCTGGAGGACCCGCAGAACCTTCCGGTTTGTAGAAGCGGTGGAGATGCCATGGAAGGCAGAGACCAGCCCAGGGCGGGACTTCCAGAGAAAAGCCATTAGGCAGGGTTAGGGGCCTTTATGTGGCCGGCCTTTCTTCCGAGGAGGGCGAGTGCCCCCCAAGGCATCGTTAGCTGACAGCAGTCTTCACCAAGCCCCCCGGGATTAGGGTGGGCCACCGCATTGAAGGCCGCCCGCCACCGTCCTCTCTTCCAACTGCGACTCCCTCTCCTACTGTCCCCCCCCCCGAGTTGCCCCCAGAATGGAAGGGCTTCACCAGTGCCGTGCGGAGGTTACATGAAATTGCCATGGGCCACTGCTTACCCTCTGGTCTGTGTGTGCCCTTTGCCACCTCTGTCTCCACAGCTGCCCCCACCCCTAGGGGGCAGCCCTGAGGCTGGGGCCCCTTCAGTTCTGCTCAGAAGCAAAGACAACCAAAGAGGTAGGGGATCTTGAATCATAGTCTGAAAAAGCATTCTCTCTCTCTCTCTCTCTGTGCCCCACTCTCTCCTTTTATTGGTATTATTGAAAAGCAAGATACAATTATTTTATAGTTTTTTTTTTCCAGAAAATTCTGGAGAGGGTAAAATAAAAAGTGAAAGCCTCTCTAGCTGCCCCCTCTGACCACCGCTCCGCCCCGCCCCAGGGGATGCGCTGTTGCTGGGGTGTCGGGTACCCCAAAGGAGTCTCACACACTGGCCCCATCAGCTCCCCAGTGCACACTGGCATCACTTCCATGGTGCTGAGAGTGAGGCACGATGCTCCTGTGACTCCCCCTGGTGAGGGCGTCTCACAAAAACATAGTGTTTTCCCTGGAAGTTAGGAGACTCTGGCTTTGTCCTGACTTCCTCACGTTTACCTCTGATGGGTGCATGCAGTGTGTTGGGGCTGCTGCCTTACCCTTCATTCCGCACGTGAACCTGCTAAAACTCACCAGCTTCCTGCCGGGGGGCAACAGCCTCCGATGCCTAAGGTCCCGGGACCATGAAATCCAGGGGGTGCCCCGGTTAGTGACCTCAGAACCCCAAGTTATTTTCCCGAGCCAAATTAAACATCTAAAGCTTCCAATGAGCAGAAGTTGCATTCACAATTGTCAAGGGCATTATCTGAAGAAACAGCTCACAAAGTAATGGGGAGACTTCATAAGCCACAGAGCTTGTCTCCGGCCTGAGTAAGAAAACGGGAGGTTTCACCATGGACGTGAAAGAGGCATCGCAGTCCCGCTGGGAGCACAGGCATCTCGGAGGGGAAAGTGGCCCCTCCATGAGAAGCTTCGAACCTAAGACCAACCTATGACCCCAACAAACAAGGGACAGGCAGGGGCCGGACCTGGTGACCCAGCGCCCCCTCCACAGAGGCTGGTGTGTGGGACCAGTGCCATCACTCGGCAGAAATCGTGGATCAGCCGAACCAATTTAAACGTCCTTAATGAACTCATCGCCCTGGTGTTGGGGCCGCCGTGGGACCTGCCGTAGCTGCGGGGAGCAAACAACCGGCCTGCCGGGGGAGGTGTGACTGCAAACACACCTATAACGAGCTGGTTTTTTTTTTTTGTATCAATTTAAAACCCAAACACTGATGCAATTTGGGCCTCTTTAGAGCGGGGCCTCATCAGCCACACTCCCCAGTAATTAGCGCCGCGGTAAGATGTTGCTAATAGCTACACATCTTGTAAACATGTTGAGTGGGCCATGCCCCCGAAGGCCGGCGCGGGTAAGTGATATCTCAGCTGCGGCTGGCAGAGCCCTGTCCCCACCGGGGACGCGCCCCAAGGTGTGCAGCCTCCGCCTAGAATCAAAACAGCTCCCTTCGCTGTCCCCACGCAGGCGACTGCCTTTTGGTTGTGACAATAATGACAATAGAAGGAAATAACAGTAAGGAGCAGGCCGAGATGCTGGCGTTCCCGCTCCCTCAGGACCGTCCCCGACAGGGCCAGGCCATGGGGTGGGGCAGACACAGCTGGCCTGGCAGAGACTCGAAGTCTGCGACGGTCCCCATGTCTGCTGGTGGCAGCTCCCAAACTGCAGCAGCAGGTGATTCAAAACAGGTTTGCGAAACTGCCTGCATTCGGAGTGAGCTCCCGCTTTGCCCCGACCCTCCGGGTCAGCCCCAGGCAGACCAGGCCGGCGGGCCGCTCCACCTGGAGTCCCGGAATGCACGGCTGAGAGACCCGAGGACCATCTGGTCCAACTCCCTCGTCTGTTTGTCTTACATATGGGGAAACTGAGGCCCAGAGGGGTCCATGAGGAGGCACAGCACTGGGCTCGGGTCTTCCTCCTGAATGGCGAGCATGGCTACTGTCCAGCCATGTGGAGGAATTGCCAGATCACTGCGGTGACATGGGTTCTAATCCTGGCTCTCCCATTAACCCGACCCTATGAGGGAGGATTGATGCAGCCCCTGGACCAGGGAAAGACGGAGACATGCGGGCTCCCGGGACATCGAGGCCAATGCTCTTCCCGGTGGGAGGCGGGCTGCGGGGATGTACCAGCCAGTCATAGCACCATTAGCGAATGCCCAGAGGGCCGATGGTCGGGGGGCGGGACCGGTCTGCTGCCCAGGAGGGCGCAGAGCAGCCACCCACAGGCGCCGACTCGAGCGCTCTTGTCTTTGTTTTCTTTATGAGAAAGTCAGCACCTGAGAGACTGGAGACGTTTCCTAAAAGTCACCAGTTCCCCGTCCCCAACACCATCTGAACGTGAGCTCCTCTCGGACGCCGCTCTGGTCGCAGGGAACTTCAGTTCACGTGTGTTGAATAAATGAATAGAAGAAACTCAAAATTTAACATAGGCATGGTAAGTACTTTTCGTATATGTACATTTTTTGTCCTGTGTTTCGAAGTTGATCACAAACCTGATGGAGGAGGCGGAGGTAGAAATTGGGGAATCAAAGATGTATCTGCCAGAAAGTTTTAATTGAAGACATTGAATGGACTCTCAAATAGGTGTACGTATTTTTAACTTTTCTAAATTGAACACTTTAAGCTGTACTAAAGGAGCTTGTCTTTGAAGGAACTTTTGTGGCTCCTGCAATGAAATGATCTTTCTGAAAAGACACTAATGACTCTAAGTTAATGCTCCTAAGAAATGTTGAGGTTTATGCAGGATTTGCCTTCCGTAAAGGGCTTTTTAGGGTTAAGTTAGGTCTCATTCCCTTGGAAGCACACACGGAACAGGGTTATATTCTATCATTATTTTTGCCTCTTACATGTTGATCAAGTGTCTCTTGTCAAAATCATATTAAATAATCAGGATTCTTCAAGCTGATTTTAAAAATAAATCTTTAGGGCTTCCCAAGATGATTAGAATTTTAAAACTGAACTTTTGTACAAACACAGGCGAGTGCCTCTGGTTTTTCCGTGGAGACGTAATCCACAGGCTCTTCTGACGCAGGGGCAGGGGCGAGGGCGGCGTTAGGGGCTGGGGATTTACGGGCCAGCTTGGCGCCCTTTGCCACCTTCCACGGTCCCTGGCTAGTGAGCACTCGAAAATGGTGACACATGTCTGAAAAATGCATATTTGACCGCAGGTAGTAAACAAGAATAACTCACAGAGCTTCCAGAATGTTGTTGAAAGCACCCCAGCCCCGAAAACACATATTAGAGGGAAAGCGAACTGCAGCTGGAGCTCACCCGGGAGAGCGACACAGATCACAGATGAAGTCAGGCTCGATGGAAGGAGACCAGCAAGCAAGCCATCCTTGGCATTTGGGGTGTTCGTGTAAATTTAAGGGCCTGAGAAATAGCTTCCTGTTGGGTTTGACTGCCACTCGATGTTACGCTATCCAGACAATGATGGACCATCTTCTTTCTTGTGGGCACGAGAGGTCTAGTGCCACAGAAAATGGATGAAACTCTGTGGCTGTTTCCAGGCAAACAGTGTGTGAAATGCCTGAACCTCAGGGAAGGGTGTCTGAGCTTGGGTAGCAGGTGCTTGAAGCCCCGTGAACTCTGCAGCGTTGGGTTTGGTCTTTATGTCCCCCTAGAATAGGACTGATCCCTTTATTAAGACGGCTTCAAAGAGCCAACGTGACTGCAGGGACATGGCACGCGTTTAACGGGCGAACAGAGTTCCTACCAGCAGGGAACCAGGAGCGACCAAAAGCTGTGTCTTGATGAAGGACCATGCAAGCCACCACTGTGGCTCGCCCTGCAGAAATGCTCGCTGCCCCAGCCCGCCGCCCAAGGCTGGCGGCAGGCTCGCCTCGCAGAGGTGGCCCGTTGCACCAGAAGTAATCGGTCTCCTCCCGAGACCAGAAACCTGTCAATGTTTGTGCAGCTGGCTCTGTGACCCAGCCTCTGTTCAGTTCCCTTGCTTTTCGATGAGTTTGTGTGAATTTTGGAGATATAAAATAATATCTTCTGCAAGTAATTCACTCCCCATATTTATATCTTTCTGGTTTTTCTTGTCTAATTGCATTGGCTAGCACTTCCATAATAATATTAAACAATAGCTCCCATAGTGGTCAGTATTGTCTTGTTCTGGGTAATGGAAAAAATGATTTAACCATTTTACCATTAAGCATTGTGACAGCCTTTCAATTAATATACGTATATTATTTATATGGAAATGTATTGTGTCCGGGGTCTATTCCTAATCAAAACTTTTAAAATAAAAAAGGCTATTAAATTTTGATAGAAAGCTCTTTTAGCTGCCAAAAATACAATTATGAGGTTTTCATCCTATGACCTAAATAATACCAGATATCAGATTTCGTAATATCAAGCTGTCCTTGCATCCCTACGATTTTTGCATTTTAATAAACTCCTGAATTTAATATGCCAGTATTTTCTTTCAGAAGTATACCTAAGGATGTGCAATACGAAGAAGTACTCAGAATTATCTCCCTCTATTCTAGTGTTCCTATTCTCTTTCACACTCTAGGGAGAGGGGTACGGTTAATATTACCTCTGGAATTTATTTGCTAAACTAAGTAACAATAATAATCGTAGCTCACTTGTGTAGCACATATTCTGACAGATGGTAACCTAACAGCTTTGCATATAGTAATGCTTTCGAGCCTCAGAACAGCCCTGTGAGAAAAGTACCATCATCATCATCATCGTCTCTGAGGAAATGAAGGTCACACAGGTAGTGAGTGGCAGCGTCCAGGCCATTTGGCATGAGAATTCATGCCTTGATTCCCTAAGTCACTCATTTATTCAACCTGCCACATGAATTTACTTAATGCCTCCTATTTTGAAAGCACTAAACAAAAATGCTCTCTTAAAACAGCAAATTAATGGAACAAAGAAAGGCACAGGAACATTCTGATGAACATTGATGCTTGGGTCATGGGTTTGCAAAGCCGAGCCCGGGCCACCTGCGCACCAGGCTCTGCCCCCGCCTCTCAGCAGTCCTGTCGGGGACCGGGTCATAGGGCCGAGGGACCCTTACAGTCACCCCAAGTCCTCGCTCAGTCTCATGGTGACCGAGGGGGTCCCACATGGATGCTCCCGAAAGGGAGAAATCAGCACCCACATCAGTTCCACGACGGGGCTGCCAACGATGCCGCCAGACACAACGGATCAGGGAAAGTAGAAAACTAGCCAGACTGAGCCATCCAGCAAGACCTGGTGAGCTCAGCCTCCAGCAGCGTAAGCTCCCCTGCCCATTCGTCCGTCAACACCAGAGAGGAGCTGGTGCCAGCCACAGGCGGGGTAAGAGCGGACCAGGGAGGTGGCCTTCGCGCTGTAGGTCTTTGCCCCCGGTCGTCCTTGTTCCCTCCTGTTACCTGGCTTCAATTAACCTCCTGATGTCCCTTTGTCTGGGTGGCCATGTCCACAGCGAGGGTGATGAATGGAAGGCACCCGCACAGACATGTTTCGGAAAGAGCCCTGTGAATGGGGCTGACGGGCAGGAGAGGGTGGACAGAATGTCCCCTCTCTAATCCGGCACTTAATCCCGGCCTGCGACAATGGCAGAGCCTCCAGCTCCCCAGCTCGAGTCCCCTGGGAGCCCGGCCCTCTGCTGTCGGCCTGGGAGGCACCCTCCCCATGCCTGCATAAGGCTCACTTCACAAGTGTCCTTGAGATGAGACAGCCAGGACATGGGGCTTTCGACTGCCACCAGCCCCTGCTACCAGCACCCGCCCCAGCAGCCTTTGTTCCTCTGTGGATACATAATTTAAAAAAAAGGCTTGTTTTGTTTTGGGTTTTTTTTTCCCTCAGGCACTTTGATATTAGAGTTTTCCCAGAGAGTACAGCCCATGGGACTGTTTCATACAGATTATTTTTCCTAAAACATTATGATTCCACTAAAGAGCGAAAAGATGCCACACAGCTCCTAGCAACGGGGAGTTCTAAACCCGGTGACACTAAAATAAAAGAAACGCCTGCAATGGCTTGACCTGTGTCCCTTTCCTGTCCAGCCCCGAACTGTTGGGACAGCAAAGTTCTCTGTGCTGATCACGGCAGAGGCGGGAGTTTTGGACTTTGCCGGCCGAGACGTTGTTAATATCGCTATATTGCTCACAATTACTTTCATGGCTGTGTATTTATTTCACCACAGAGTTCACCTGTCCCCTCCTGCCGGACCCTCAGCCAGTGGGCTCTGGAAGCCCCGCCGCGGTCTGCGTGGCTTCCACTACTCCAGGTGTGTGTCTCTCCACCCTGGGAGGGGCTGCGACGGCCCCTGCCTCCCGGAGAGGCTGGAACGCCAAAGGACGTGACCTATGTGGGTCCGAGCTGTCTTTGGACTATGGCACCCACGCAAGGGGCCGTTCCTGTTAGCTTGTTTCCAAATGTCCCAAAGTACAAATAACAATTGTTGCAAACACATTCCCACACAGCGCTTGGATCCTTTCGAATCCATTGTCGGAGCGACCTGCCCAGAAGTCTGATTCCTGGGCCACAACCACGAACAGTTCTGTGACGTGGCACCTGAGTTAGCACCTGATCTCCGGAGAAGTCGACCAGTGTACATCCCGACTGGCTGTCGACGCAGCCCTGTGCCAAAGCCTCACGGCCCGGCGAGGTTTTGTCTTAAGCTATGTTGTCAATTTACCACTGTTCGGGTTGTGGGGCCGCTGATGAAGTGTGAGTGTTTTCACACACTCGCTTATGGAAAATGAATCCCCTTGTGCGTGACTGCTTGCTTACCCAGTCGCTAGGTGAGCTCTCAGACAGGGTGAAGACCATTTTTAAAAGGATGCAAATTTGCCCAGGAGGGAGAAAGGGGCCATATCGTGCAGAGAGACTACTCTGAGCTCCGGGACATCACTTATGTCCGAGAGTGTTCGCAGGACTCTGCAGTCCACGGGCTCTCAGACCCACGAACCCAGGCTTCTTCCTCCTCCCTGAGATGCATCCGCCCACAAGGGCTCTGCCAGGTCCAGAGCCTGGCCCGAGGTCCTTCTCTGCAGTGTTGCTGTGGCCTCGTGGAGGAGACAGTGACAGACTCAGGGCCCCGAGTTCTGCCTGTGAGGCACTGAGCCCCCAGGGCTGCGCTTCAGCAGATGGATTAGTTTACAAAGCATTATTCAGTGTTCCCGAGCACTTCCTAAAACATGGTTGCTACTCTGAAGGGAATCAGTGAGCTCGAAGAGTCAAGAACGAGAAACCGTCCCGGAGTACTGGGTGCACTTGGGAGTCTGGAGGTGCTGCCCCTCCGCAGCCAGGGACACCAGCAAATGGGGTGAGCAGGGAAGTCCCGGAGAGACACCACGCACTGTCCTGCCTTGGGTCAGTGGTGGCAGCAGGCAGACGGGAGGAGCTGGTCCACCTGGGGCAGCTGGGGGCGGCCACTGTGCTCAGCGAGCCCCGTCCGTGAGGACCGTCAGTCCTGGTGGCAGGAGACGGATGTGCGCAGATGGAGGGTCGACCGCGACTAGGCGCTGATGAGGGTGTTACAAGTATAACGTGCGGGTATTCGTCGGACAGCACATTGCTTGAGTGTGGTGTTGCGACTGCAATATTTGAGTGTCGGTATTTGCATGCGGCGTTATAATCGTGACATGTGGCTGCTGGTGCCACAACATAGAGTACGTGAACCTGGTGTTAAAATGATGGCATTTGAATATCGGTGTCTGAGGACAATTGTAATCCCAATGTTGGGGCTGCACCCCAGCTCTGTGTCTTCACCTCAGTATCTTCATTTGTGCTCCCAGGGTGACGTAAGACGTGTGTGTTGGGGGAACGACTGTGGGGTGCCATACCACTACGAAGCACGTTCCTGGTCCCCATCCTGAGGGAGACGATGGGCTCATCTCGCAGACAGAAGTGCTGAGGTTTGGAGATGTCGTCAGGCGTCCCGGAGGTCACAGGAGCCAGGCTGAGCCCCTGGGAGCCCAGAGGGCTTCGCACTGTGGTGCTTTGTTCTGGGTCTACTGGGCGTCAGCCCTTTACTGGGGTTGCCTCGGGCAGCTCTCCAGCCTCTCCTGGGAGGTCAGTGTTCTGTAGCCCTGCTCTGCGCAGTGACACCGAGGTCCAGGAGCTGTGACCGCCCCGAAGCTGATGGCAGATGGGTCGAGCTCAGGTCTGAACCCAGCGCCAGCGCTCTTCCCACGACACAGCCAGCCTCCCAAGGGGCTGGAAGGGGGCTGGATGGTGGAGATGCTGAGGTGATGGGCCACACCTTGGGCGGGTGGCCCTGCCTGCAGGGCCTGCGGGACCCACCTGAGGGGGGCGTGGTAGCTCTCTGCAGGGACACCAGGTGGGCAGGGGAGCAGAGAGGCCAAGGGCGTCCAGCTGTGGCTGGTTCCAGCCACGGCGTAGTTGTGAGTGGGTGCCCCCGCTGTGCCACACCTACGAAAATCAGCCCAAACCCTGCTCCGCACACTTCACTTGGGGCAGGCGAGGAAGGTGAGTCGTGACCTAAAATTCTTTGCCATTTGAACTAATCAGTGAAAATAGATCGTTATCTGCTGCTTTTCCTAAACCTGGAAACACGCACCACACACGCTACGTTTACTAGCTAGCTGGTAACAAGGTTAAATGCGAGTTTCGGTCTGTTTGTTTACATTCTGACTATGGGGTACTTTGTGACACTCTCACAAGGCAAAGTAACAATTAACCAAGAAAAAAGATTTCAGGTGAAAATTAAAATGCTCTGACCGTATTTAAGTACAGAAATTTTATGCTTCAGGTTTAGGATTTTGCTTTTAAAAAATGGATAAAGACTTTTGCACTCACATAATTACACACGAATTTGTATTTCTTCCTCTCTCAGGCAATGCAATCACATTATAATTGTATCAATTATCTGAATTCAATCTAATATGCTTTGCTATTGACTTTCGTTTCATTCTTTAGCACCCAGTGTAATTTTAGGGTGGCTGTGCTTGAGTTACGATCATTGCAAATGACCCTAGGCAAATATTTAATGTTTAAAAAACTCAGTTTTTATGTTACCTTTTTTAACAAAAATTACAATTAAACCACTAGTCCTCCTATATTAAATAGATATGGTTAAAATGTAAATTTTAGTTACAAAAGGAAATAGAAGTTATTTCAAATTAATTTGAAATATATTGTTTCCCATTTTTATTCTTTGGTGTTTTCAAATTACGCTGTTTCTCCATGTCTTTCGTTACTTAAGTCTTATGCAAAAACAAACAAATAAAAACATGCCTGCTATAAGCAGAGATGATTTTAAAATGCTTGAAGCAGCAATTTATTTCACTAATTGCTCATTACTGGAGAAAGTTACGAAACGCGTTTGAACGTTGATCTGTGGGTGCTTAGCATCTGCTGTGGAGGGAGCAGCCATGGAAGTGAGTCTGTCTGGGGAGAGACGGACTTTCCTGCGTTTGCCGCCACCTGCTGGTGAGGGTGCGCAGGGACGGCGGGGTGTTTGCGGGCGGTGGGGTGCGCGAGGATGCGGGGTGCGCAGGGCCAACGGAGGCCGGGCTGGGGCCCTGGCGCTGCAGTCGGGCTGTTGTGAGCTCGGTGGGTACCCCAGCGAGTTCAATGGACGAGCACAGAAATACTGTAAATAACTGAAACAATGGATGTTGGGTTTCAGAAAATTTCCCTCATATTTCAACAGCCATCCAATCTCATGAAAAATCAGAACAATAAAAATATCCCGTAAGGATGCGTGGTTTTTGTCCGCACACATTTTCAACTTTTGCGGTGTTAATCGGTTGATCTCAGTGCACGGAGGGGGAGGGTGGCTGATGACCGAGGCTGGGAGGAAGCCGTGGAAGTAATTGCCCGTGAGCGTTTGCTGCCTGTGGCCATATGGGCAGCATTGGAGCTGGACTCCGGGGGCAAAAATGAAACAGCTTCCAGCTCTGCAGCCCTCGGGGGAGAAAGCAGAGCGGGGGAGGGGCAGCTGTGTGTGCCAGGCCGGGCTCTGGGGGCTCATGAGGGCTGCCCACGTGCGTGGGGGCTTGGCTTTGCCCACTGTTCCCAGGTCAGCTCCAGAGTCGGGACTAGAAGGGCGGAAAGACCACGTGCGACAGGCCCGCGAAGGTCCGCACCTCATGACCGCTGTGCGTTCTGGGGGAGGCCCGCCTGTCTCTCCCGAGCGCCTGTGACCTCCTCCTTTCTCGCCCTTTGCACCCCTCCTTTTTGGCAATGCACAGAGAAAAATATTGCCACCAAAGCATTAAGGCGATTACCTCTAGGGATGAATTTGGTGACATTACAATGTTTTCCCTCATATTTATATTTTTATAATAACCACAGGTTACCTCAATGGGAAAGGAAAATGACATGAGAAGGGATATTATGGGTTTAATTCAGAAAACTGCTATGTAAAACACTTTAATTGGAAGATGCACTCTGAATCCCAAAACTCTGAATGTCGCAGCACCTTGCTAGGCAGGTGGCTGGTTGTGCCATTTCTGACGCCCCCACCCAACCGAACGGCAGCACGAGAGTGCTTCTGAGTGCCAGCACAGTTTCTTTGAACATGGAGTTATCTCCCTAAATATCTATTGGTGAAAAGCAGCAATATTAAAAGAAATGGTTTGGAAAGAAACCTGTTAAATTGGGAGGCCAATGACGGAGCAAAGCAAGCACCTTGCCAGGTGACAGGACTCTCAGCTGAGTCACGTGGACACAGAAAGCCACCTTGCCTGGCCCTTGGCCCCAGTCCCCGTGATGGAGGCAGAGAGTCCGAACACGGACCCTCATAAGAAGGACAGAGCGCCGCTCTCCATCCTGATCCAGGCCCCGCGCTACCTGCTCTCTCTCCCTGGTCCCCGCCCTTCCCGGGCACAGACTGAGTCGCAGGCCGGGGGACGGTGCATTGGCTCCTCCCTGTGAGCAGGAGCCTGTCCGGCTTTCCAGGTGGCGCCAAAGTCCGAGAGGCTCCGCCCCCCGGGGGGTGTGGCTTTCAGGGAAGTGCGCCACCTGGTGCTGGAGGAGGCACGTTACCCCATGCCCAGGCCGTCCCAGCGCACGGAACAGCCACAGCGCCACATCCCTTTCAGGCCGGGTCACAAAGAAACTCCCCCGGGAGAAGTCTCATCTTGTCCTCAATGTCGTACTTCGGAGACTCGAAGAAAACGTAACTGAGCACCGCTTTCCTGCGGAAATGTCCTGGAACCTGAGCTAGAGAGGAACGGAGCGAGGAGGGAGCCAGGTGTAGCTCACGATCAGATCCCTTTGCCGCTCCCCTCATCACCGTGGCGCTTCCTTCTGCTGTGACACTACAGTCAGAAGCCTCACCATCGCCAGCCCCGGCCCGGCTTCCTTAGGCCTCGCATCCGCCAGCCTTCCTGGTGTGGGGCTCTGTCTGGGGCCGGGGGGGGGGGGGGGTCGGCTTGGAAATGGGCTGCCAGGAAGCCCCTGTCCAATGAGGACTCACCATCCAGAGAAAAGGCTTCCGATGTGTGACTGTCACATCGTGACACAGACAGCTGTGCCCACAGGCCCGGCAGAGCACACCCTGGGAAGCTGCGGATGAAAACAGAAGAGGTGACGGCGGTTATAAAGGTCCCTTGTGGAGCAAAACAATAAAAACAAATTTAGACACACTAATACTGACGTTAACATCTGTGTATCAAAGTCTCACATTAAAACAGATTGGTTAAAAACTTAGCCACACTATTGACAAAAGATAAATATGAAACACATGGGTAAGGAAATTCTCAAAGGAAAACGATGGATTAAAGATACACCAGAAAAATACATAAACCAAAAAATCTAGAATAGCCATATTAATTACAGACAAAACAACAATAAAGAGGATAAGTAGCATTCTGATGTAAAATCCAACTCACTAAGAAAACAGAGCAATCCTAAACTCGAAGGCATCACGCAAAAGCGCATCAAAATACAAAAAGCAACCACCGGGAAGCAGGACAGGCTAAAATCTCGAGAAAAATGAGCCAAGACCTGTCTGTGGAGACCTCCAAGGAGGGAGGATGGGGACACAGGGACAGTACGGTACCGATGCGGGAGTCCGAGCGATGACCCAACGCCACAGACAGTGACCAGGGAAGACGCCGGTGTGTCCACCGTCGTCCGGTTCGTGAAAAGCCGACACTGACCGAGTTGAATGGAAGAAAGCTCCCGCCGGCCCCCCACTGAGCGTGGAGACTGGTTCCAGATTGACAGTGGGTTAAATATGTTAAATACTAAACTCTCGTTTTGTAGTTTGAACACTGATAATTTCACATGAAGGAGCCCAGTGAAATAATAGAGCTTTTGGAATAAAACGTGGGAGAATGGTTCCACAATACTGAGGTAGGTAAAGATTTAGTTAAGCTGACACATAAACTGTGAAGATAGTAAAGGAAAAAATAAGTAAGCTAGAACCCCTGCTAATTAAGAAGTTTTGTTCATCAGGAGACACGGTTTAGAATGAGGAGAGAAGCCGTCCAGTGGGAGGATATTTGAAATACCTCCATCAGTGAAGGACTCATAGCTAGATTCTACAAAGATCTCCTTCAAAGTGATGTTTTAAAAAGCCAGACAACCCAACAGAAAAATGGGCAAAATGATGAGCAATTTGGCTATTTCACAGGGAAGGTATCCATCCAATAGTCATTTATCAAGAGAACGTCAGCTCAGACCCCAGCTCTGTACCGTCACACACCTGCCAGAATGACTAAAGCGAATGAGACCCGCCCAAGTGCGACAAGGATGGGGAAAATCCCCAAACTTCATTAACTCCTGGTGGGAGGGTAAAACCGTGTTAGGAAACTGTGCATCCAGATCCACTACAGATGAAGCAGGCAGGTCCTCTGCACTTCTGGGTGTGTACTCTATCTACAGAAGCGTGCTCATGTGTGTTCACCAAAGGACATTCACAACACTGTTCCTGGCCTCACGATTTGTAATGATCCAGAACTAAATATAGCCCGGGCCAGGGTGTTCAGTGGGTTGCAGCGCTGTCCTGTACATCGAAGCTTGTGGGTTTGACTCCCCAGTCAGGGCACATGCCCAGGTTGTGGGTCCAACCCCCAGTGGGGGCGTGTGTGGGAGAAAACTGGTCTCTCTCTGAAAAAAAAAACCAAAAAACGTATATATATCCCCTAGTGAGGATTAATTAAAAACAACTGGATAGACCCCAGATGCCCACCAAGAGCAGCATGGATAAATCAAAGGTGAAATAATATACAGCAGTTGGTGAGAATGTGTCATCTGTAACTATTTAAATGAATGGGTCTTGCCACTAGCTGGACTGTAAGAAGCAGAAAGAATTGAAAAAAAGTTTCCCTACCTGTGAAGTCCTCAAACTGGCAGAATTGACAAGGGTGTTAACTGGTGGGACGGTGACGGTCAGGGGGAGGGCACAGACCGCAGGGGACTCCGCGGCCGCGGGTCAGCTCCGGCCCTGACTGAGGGCCAGTCATGAAAGCACGCTCATCCTGGGAACTCAAGGAGCTCGCGCACACTCAAGGTGTGCAGACTCTGTTGCCAGGACACCTTCCTTCTATGAAACTTTGCTTAATCAGGCTACCAAAAGATGTGCAAGACTGTTACATAACATTTTCTCAACGTCTATTGAGAGACATTAAGGAATATTCAAGTAACAGAGGTATGTTCCATATTCACCGATAGAAAAAGTTGCTATTACAAGACACAAATGCTCTCCAAATTTTTCTGCAGAGTTATTGCAAACCATGATTTTAAAAAAGTCCTTACGGGGTTTCTGGGAGATGGGAAAAGCTGAATCTAAAATCTTCGGAGAAGAGCGCGGGTCTGGAGTAACTGGGACAAGGAACGAAGTCGGTGGGGGGGAGGCACTTACTGAGGTTCTGACCAGTGGAGGCGCTCTGGTCCCAGCACAGGGCGGACCCACTGCCAGGGGAATCTGACAGAGAGCAGAAATGACCTTACACGTACACAAGAATTTTATGTGCATATATCAATACATGGAACGTAGTTACATAGAATGGATACCTAAAGTATATCATGCTTAAAATTAACTACGGACTAAAAACTCCGATGTGAACCATCGAACTCTAAGTCATTCTGAAGAAAATATTTAAAAACGTCTCTATAACTTCAGATGGGGGCAGGGCTCTGGCCCAGGCCGACTGGGTTCCAGCCCCGGCTGCAGGGCTCCCCAGCTGCAGGAATGCAGACAAGTCACTCCCTGCTCTGCAGTTCCGACTTCTGAAAAGCAGGGGCAGGAGCAGCGTCTGCCTCCAGGGCCTGCTGAGAGGCTTGCAGGGGCAGTGACGGGCATGCAGTATTAGCTTGTTCTTGTTATCATCGTAAGTTGCACGAGGAAACAGCATTCTCGACTTGTCAGCTCTATGCCTAACACCATTCAGAAATTGGAGTCATGAAGGAAAAACCAGGATATTCAATATTGGACCGTAACAGAAGAAGAAAAACATTAGAAAAACAATAAGGACAGATTAAAAGTTCATGATCCACTAAAAAAACCCACAAAATATGTAAATGACTTAAATTACTCTAATAGTCATTTCACTAAATTATTTTGTTTGTGTACACCCCCCTTCCTGGCCCCTAAACAACCCCCATGAAGAATAACCTCCATGGGGAGTGTGTTATTTTCTCTGCTCTGTGTCCACACACTGAAGGGCGCGGTGCATCGTGGGTCCAGGGAAAATCCGTGGATCGGAGGAAGGGAATCGACAACTTCGACACCGATGTGGACAGGGCGACGCCCGTCTGCCTTTGGAGGCACATCTCCGGAAGTCACCGCGGCAGTGACGGACAGAGCAGAGGCCTCCCCATGAGGTCTTCCCTCTCACTCATCTGTCACAGCACGTGCTCATGATGTCTCCGTGTAAAAAGTTGTTCCTTAATCCCATAGTTTACTTGAGGTTTTTCAAACATTAAAAAATTAATGTGCAGGATCATGACTCACCTGACAAAACACAAGACATATGACTCAGCTGTTCCGTTTAGTGGTTTTGCCCCTAAGGGTGTAGTTTCTGTGCCGTAGCCTGTTGATTGTGCCACGCTTATCAGAAAATGGATTCCTTTTATCCTGGTGTCAGCAACCAATTGGACCCATTCACAGAATTTTCTGTCTCTGCAAAATGATATTTACAAAGCTGAGAAAGTGATTCTTTTAAAAAAACCCTGTGAATCCTGACCCTGAATTTCATTGCTAACTAACCAAACAGCCACATCACTTTGTCCCCTAGAGCTAGAAGGGTTCCATGACTTTGCAAAAACACTATTTTGGGCAAGTCACACATGTGGTGAGTAAGTGACCCAAGATGTCCAGGGGTTGGCTGTTCCCTCCCCTGTGGACTTGCAGGGTTTGTGAGAGAAAACCACGCTGCAGATTCGAAGGCCCCATGAGAGGAGGAGTCATCAGAGGAAGGACGTGTGGAACGGGGCTGCTACTGGCCTTTCTCATCAACCTCTTGACCAGTTCAGTCCCCCCACCTCGCCCCCACCAAACACAAGAAGCTGGTGTTTGTTTCTGGTTTCATGTATAGTCTGGCATATCCAAAAATTAATCTCTTATTGCTTCATGGAGAGTGCCATCAAGAGATATTAAATTCTGGTCAACAGTTTGCACTGTCCGCCATAACCGGTGGCAGCCAGGGTGGGCGTCCCTCTAACCCAACAGGGCCAACCTTTGAGACAGCAGGGTTTGGAGACCCATGCTGGCAGAGTCCAATGCCGCCAGCAGGGGGAGCCCGTGGTCAGAAATCCGCGGCCCGGAGCCGGTGCGGAGGAGGCTGCTGGCCCAGCTCCGCAGTTTGAAGCAGGATCCGAGCCGGTGCTCCTGGTGCTGACAGTCTGGCAAAGGTCAGGACGCGGATATATGCTAGATGCCACGTGAGATGAACTGGGAACGTGGGACACGGTGACGAGTGGCCCTGCTGTGTCCGCGAGGCCCTCCACGCTAGCTGTGTGGGTGCCCGGTTGGGTGGTGGAGCCCCAGTCCTCACTGCACTCCTCACGGTCCTCTGGGCCACGGCACTGCCCCTCCAGCTGCCTGGTGGCCGGGAACCCACCACAGCGGGGCCTCCAGCCCCCACGCGCAGCAGGCAGCCAGCTCAGGCCCGGTGGGGACCCAGGGGTCAGGTCCAGCTTGTCCCCTACCTAACCACTGGCTCCCCGCCTGGGGACACAAACACACCCCTTCCTCCCCACTGGTTGTTCAAAGACCTCAGCCAGTTTGTCCCCCAGCTCTCCTGAGCGTCCCCTCCCTCTGGGACGGGTGTCTTAGAAGAGAAGCTCTTCGCACTGAGTAAACAAGCTGCTAGCTGTGTTTTCCCTTCCTCCTCGGTGCCCCTGCCCCACATCGGCTGTGCCCCCAACACCACCAGCCAGGCGATCAAACGCCCACCACGGGTCCACATCGGTCTCCTGAGATGCGGGGCAGCAGGAGCCAGTTCCTCAGACATGACCAGGCCCAAGTGCGCTGAGAAAGCTGAGTCTCTGGTGCCTCAGGGGCACAGCAGACCCGAACCGCGATGGCTCTCAAAATAACCAGCCGCCCCTCCTGTGAGTCTCTGAAACGTGTCTCTGTGTCCACCGCAGGAAGGGCTTCACTGCACCGATGCTCCGCTTCTGAGCCCGCGCCGGTGGGAAGACGTGGCTCTGCCTGGGACGTGGGAGCCTCGCCGTTGGCCCTGACAAAGGTCTGGCAGCGTACGTGGGAGCTGCTCACGCCCGGTGGGTGGGTCTGTCGGGCCCTGGCCCCCTTGCCCGCAAAGCCAGGAGATTCTAGGCTAACCTGTGACATGAGCATACCCAGCAGTTTTCTATACTAGGAGCAGGTTTTAAGAGAATGAAGGCTGACAAAATAATTCTTGTGGACAAATTATGGAAAGTTTCGAGTTTTTCAAACTCTTCCAAAATCTTCCGTGGTGCAAGACAGTATGTGATGCCCAGGGTGATGGAGAGACCACGGCCCCTCGCAGCAGCCATCCAAGGCCCAGCTGCGTGGGGAGGGCGTCCGCTGGTGGCCGCTGCTCTGACCAGCCCAGACCCGCAGGGCGGCTGCTCGGAGGCCGGGTTAGACGTGCAGAACCACCAACCAGGCTGGGCAGAGAGAAAAGACCTTGGCGCAGGCAGCAGAAGAGATGAAGTGGCCAGTCAATGTACTGAAACCACGGACAGTGCCCCAACCAAGGGGCCCGGGAGGGGCCGGCGAAGCAGCAGCATCTGAGCTCTCCCCTCCAACGCGCATGCCTGACCATCAGGCCCTCCCCCCCTCCCCACCCCTCAGCCTGTAATCTTAGAGGGCTCGCTGCTTTCCTTCCACTAGAAAACAAAAACCCAGAACCTGCTACCGTGCTCTTTGCAGGAGTTCCCTTCCTTTCCCGGTAAGTCCGAGTCGGGACCCTCCTGCCTTGCAGCGCAGCGCGACCTCTAGTGGACGGGCTGATCTTGGGGCTGACCACGGGGGTGGGTAAGCAGAGATGTGGGGGCCCGCATGTCAGGCAATACTCCGCGGGGGGACTTCCTAGAGGAACGGGAAAGACCAGGGGAGGACCCACAGCAGAGCCGGTCACCGCACGCGTGACCCGCGTGAGAGGCCAGAGCGGCTGCAGGTGCCTGTGAGGTGCCTGACCTGAGAGGTTTGTCGGCTAAGGAGGTGTGTTTGCTGCTGTGAGCAGCCGGTAAGAAACCCGGCTCCTCCTGGGAAGCAGCAAGGCCCTCTCACGTGAAGGGGGACGCGGTGGGGAGAGTGCGTGCGCCGGAGCAGGAGAGGAGAGTGGGCAGAGGCGGCCAGCAAGGGTGGTGGGTCGTGGCTGGGGTCCTGGCCCGGGTGTTCGCCGGGGTCCTCATGAGCCGAGGACTAGGGACGATCAGCGTTCTGCATTTTCTCAAGTGCCTGCGCCTTGGGGTGGGCGCTGAGCAGGCAGACGGTGGGCTCACGTCCAGGACGGACGGAGGGAGCAGAGGCGTTTCTGCAGCAGGCAGGAGCCAGAGGAAGAGCAGGAAGGAAACATCGGCCGCTGGAGGTGGGCGGACCCGGTCGCTGTCCACACACTTCAGGGCACAGCGCTACCAGGGAGGCCGGGCTGTGCGGATCCTGCAGCTACCAAGGGACACGGTGTTGCTCTTGTCTCGGAAGGAGCTGGGAAGAAAAGGGGGCACCAAGGTGGTCCCTGAGTCGCTCAGGTTGAAGAGCTGGTGTCAGAGGCCCTGGTACGGATTTGGAGGCAGTGGGTCCTCGTAGAGTTCAGAGGATTGTACGTGGGGAAAGGCTGCTGCAAACGGTAGGGGTGGGGCCCTCCTTGTGAAAGAGTTTGGGAAGCCCGCCTGTCAATCACCAACCAAAGCAGCTGTAAAGTTTAGAGACGAGGCAAGAGCGCCCCCATGTGGCCGTGCATGAACATTACCTGTGCAGGCCGCGTTGGAGAGGTTAAGTGGAGATTTTTCACTGTTACCAAAACACTGGGTACTACTTGAATGAGCTATCAGGAGCCTCCGTGGCTCTTGCGATTAAAAAGAAGAAAGAAGACAAAGCTACTCCAGGAAAGCTGGAACTCGAGCCCACAGTGAACAAACACCAGTCCACGCCCCTGGAGCGGGAACCAAACGGAGACCAACGTGTGGTTCTGCGAGCCCGCCCACCTCCTTTTTCCTAAACCAATGGGACTACGGGAGCCAGTTAACACAGAGCGAACGGAAGTGCGGCCTGCAGGTCCGTGCACAGAGGGAGAGCTAAAACGGGGGGGTGCATATTTGACATGCCACATGCAGAGACTCGGCTGTTTGTGTGACCTTGAAGCTTCCAGAAGGGCATGTGCTGCCACACTCCCTGCCTTTGTCCCAGGGCCCCACGCAGCTGGACATCTGGTGAGGCACTGGCGTCATTAACCAAAATGGGGCAAAGAGTCATAATTACAGGAGCTACCATTATCACATGCCCCCTCCGTGCACAGGTGACCTTCTCTTGGTTATCTCTGTAGTTAACCAGCTGGGCGGGGGACGCCGTGTGGGCTTCCGCGGTGTCCTCGAGGCCCCAGGCTCCGACCCAGTCCTGCTCTGCTCCTCAGTGATGGGGACCCTCCTCCGGCCTGGGTCTGAGTTCAAGCCAGCTCCCCCTCCCCTTGACTGGGCCTGGATGAGTCACCGACCCGTCATTGAGGGTTACAGACCAGGAGTCCACTCCAGCTGGTTTAACAGCAAGGGGTTTTTGGGAGGTGCAGAGGGTTCACGGGTCATCGGGAGGGCCAGGCAGACTCCTGTGGGTCTCAGAAAGTCACCAGAGACTTGGGCCTTCAAGGGATCTGCGCCTCTTCCACAGTCAGGAAGCTGCTGCATAAGAGGCCACCTCCCCCTACAGTAAACTGGGGCGCCACCACCACCGTCATTATCTCTGCATCCTGGCACAGCTGCTACCCACCAGGGAGCAAGCCCGTGGGAAAGCCATTGCCACCGAGGTCTCGCCCAGACCTGGCCAACTCGGCAGAGGCCCAGGCTCTCTCTGCAGAGGTGCTGTCAGCGAGGACGCCTGGAGATTCAGACTCTGAGAGAGACCGGGGCACCAGCCCCGAGCTCCATGCGCCCGCACCTCCGCTCCTGTCTGTCACAGACGTCTCACAGAGGGCAGTGCCTCCGTCCCGGCCACGGACCCACTGGATGCATCGTCGTGGCCTAAAGCCCCTGGTTTTCTCAGACTCCACCTGACGCCTTCTCTCTGTTGCAGGATCCCAGCCAGCCTCTCCCCCCCCCCCCACGTCCACCGTGCCTCGTCCCAGGACGCCTTGAACACTCTGTCAAGAAAACAACAAGGGCCCTGGCTGGTGTAGCTCAGTGGATTGAGCACAGGCCTGCAAACCAAACAGTCACGGTTTGGGTCCCAGTCAGGGCACATGCCTGGGTTGCAGGCCAGTTCCCAGCGGGGATGCATGAGAGGCAACCATGCATTGATGTTTCTTTCCCTCTCTCCTTCCCTTCCCCTCTGAAGATAAATAAACAAAATCTTTAAAAATAGAAAAGAAAAAGAAAACAACAAGGTTCCAATTACCTTTGGTTGCAACATGTGTAACTAAAACCCATAAAAAATGTTTAATTCTTACTTTTCTAAAGGCTAATCATCAGAAGAGTTGAACACAGATGAAAGGACAAACCGTAACGCTCACATCTTGAGAAAATAGTTCAAGGTCCTTTTGGGGGCTGTACTAGTGGACAACTATAAGTAGTAACCTGAACCCCTTTCGTTGTTCTGGAAGCAAGTAATTGGGATAGTAAAGGCCAGCCAGCCTTCCCGTCTGCTTTGTTCACATCTCATCTCCCAGCAGAGGGACTTCTCTGACTCATTTTCTCTGGCACCCTCACACTCGGAACGCTGGCCCCGTAGTGAGCTGGTCTTGCAGGACCGCGCTCTTTGGCGTTGGGTGTGGGCAGGTCAGCACCCCCACCCCCCACCCCACCCCCCGAGAGAGCGATCTGGGCAGCGGCTTGTGATGCTCACACACGCCTGTGAGATCGGTGTGCACTAGCTCTGCTCACATGTCCCTCGGGGGGACCGGGGCAGGGACCGGGGCTCTCACTGGGGGCTCTCTGTCCGTCCCCATTCCAAGTGACTGTGTTTCATGTGTGCCCCACGAGTGTCCCAGGGGTGTCCCGAGTGAACGGCAGACCTAGACTAGGCTCACAGGTAGCATTCCAGGAGGCTGACGTGCCCCCAGGACTTTGTCTGGATGTCACCCAGGGGCTTCCATGGAGTCTCCCGGTCAAGGCACAGGATGCTGAGTGCAGTCTCCCCCCACCCCCATGCTCTCGCCCCCACATGGAACCTCACGGCACTTTCTCTGTCATGGGTGCACCATGCGCTGAGAGTCTTGCTGAAGAAGATGGTGAATTTTGCTTGCTCGACAGCACGATGAACTCCACAGTTCTGGGGGGGGCGGGATATGAGGATATGAAAGAGAGGTAAAGGGCCGGTAATGTGCATTTTTGCTTCGCTAAGGTGGGGATTCATTTGGACAATGGAAATATTTACGTGTGCCTCCATGGGACAGGCATAAGCTAGGGGCTGGGAAAACTGTGGCCCCGTCAGAAACCTGACTCGCGTGGCACCGCACCAGCACAGGGGCCAGCACCCAGTAAGCAAGTTAGGGGGTGGAGTCAACCCCCAGCTGAGGCCAATGCCTTCAGAACTCAGTATGTCTGCTGTTGAGTGGGTTCCCAGTCCACACGCGTCGGAGCTCTTTAGTCCATTTCTATTATTGATCTCAAAGCGGCGAAGCGATCCAATGGCGACTGTAAAAGGTGAAGAGACCGGGAAGCACACGTTGGTAGTTACAGAACAGTCCTGAGGACCTGCCGCATGCAGAATATAGTCAGTCACGTCGTGACGATGACGTCTGCCACCCGGTGGGTGCCAGACTTACCAGCTCTAAGTTCGGCACGTGCCGAAGCTCCTCTCCCTCAGAGGCTCCTCAAGGCCCCATTGCACCTGCCTCTCCAGCCTCCGCCCAGTGTCTCCGTGGGCACCATGCGCTCAGGGTGCAGGGCAGCCGCCACCTCCTCCTGGGCTGGGGCGGGACAGGGGGGGGGAGGTGACACACAACCATGGACAGGTGGCAGTGCCATTCCAGGCCCTTCCCACACCCTCCCGAGTTCCCTTTCGTCCTCGCCGTCCCTCTAACAGGGGACAGGGTGGAGGGAGGGCCTAAGGTGCAAATAGCGTTCAGGGAGAATGTGTTTCTTTCTATCTGTAGGATGGTTTAACCAAATGGTGTTAGAGCCCCTGATGAGAGCCGGTTTTTAGCCCCAGGCATCTAGAAATGGGGGGATGAGAAGGTGGCCACAGAATTAAGAGGAAATCTCAGCAAGGGGTCCTGTGGACCTCGGGATCGCGCCCAGGACTAGCCTCGTCAGCCGCGGGTTCTGCTGCCAGGGTCGCAGACCGGCCAGGTGGCCCGTGGCTCTGAGCGCAGGTCCCGCGCCCTTCAGGCTGTCGGCTGATTGGAGGCCCTCAGGAGAGGAGCCCCAAGAGCTGTGCTGGGGGGCTAGGCACGGGGCCACGGCCGCGTCCCAGGGTGGCCCACCTGGGGTCCCCTGCTCCCTCCACCACTGCCCCCTCCCGGGGCTCATCCAGCGGCACGTCCTCAGCCCCACCTGGGAAATCCTGCTCCCCGGGTCCTCTGCGCCCCTCAGGGTTTCCTGACACGGAAACAGATGCGTCTGGAAAGCCTGCAGTTACACCGTCCGCCAACAGAGGGCGCGAGGACGCACCGTCCTCCGGCGCCGCTGCTCCCCCGGGTGACCTTCCTGAAGCGCAGACCTGGGAGGTGGCCCTGCTGGCGCACCTGCCGCACCTGGTTTGACCCCTTTCGGGGACCCCGGGGGGGCGCGCTCACATCGGAGGGAGCGCGCAAGGCCAGCCAGGGGGTGGGGCTGGAAACTCTCAAATGTCCGGTTCCGTTTTTCACCTCAAACTTTAACATTCTACAGTTTTCTGCATTGTTTGCAGTGTAAATAATACATACGTGTGGTACATATTGTAACGCCATTATCAATGAAAAGGTACATCTGTTGAGAAGGGTTTTTACATTTCTATTTACTGATTTTTTTAGAGAAAGAAGCGTTGATTTGTTCTTCCGCTTGTTGATGAATTCATCGGTTAATTCTTTTTTTAACTTTACTTATTGATCTTTAGAGAGAGAAAGATAGGGAGAAAGTGAGGGAGAGAAACACCAGTGTGTGGTTGTCTCTCAGGGGCCCCCCAAGGGGACCTGGCCCACAACCCGGGCATGTGCCCTGACTCAGAATCGAACCAGCAACCCGTTGGTTCACATTGAGCCACTGAGCCACACCAGCCAGGGCTCATAGGTTGATTCTTGTATGTGCCCTGACCAGGGATTACACAGCCTGGGTGTATCAGGACAATGCTCTAACCAACTGAGCTACCCAGCCAGGACTTTTTAAAGTTTTCACTGATGGGGTGAAGATCAGAAGGGTTTGGAGAGCACACCCCTTAGCTTGGTGGGCAAGGCCCTGACAGACCCGGCCTGCCTGCGTTCCCCGGCCCAGGGGCTCACAAGACTCAGCAAGCACTCTGGTCTCTGAGATTTTGCTCAAGCGACCTCTGTCTGCAGCCTCACCTGTCCTCGCCTGTCCTCGCCCCAGCGTCTTTGCTGCCAAACCCAAACAGCACCCCTTCCTGCCTGCCCAGCACCCGGTCAGTGTCTGTCCCAAGCACCCTGTCCTATAATGGACTATAATGGACCAGTGGCCCAGTGGTCTGTGCCCAGGACCCGGGCCGAGCTCCGGAGGGCAGAGATACACACTTCCTTTTGGACTGCCCACTACTTAAGCCATTTCCAGGCAGCACGCAAGCGTTCCCTAAATGTTTCTCGTTTTCTTTTGAGAGGAGAGGATGTAACAATCATAAAATGCAAAAGATAGTAATGCCTGCTGAATCAGGCTGACTTCAGAACATCAGTGACTCAGAACGCTGAAGCTGAATTCCTCCCTCACGTTACAGTCTGATGTCATTAAGGTGGGGGGAGAGAGCGGGGAGGGGTATACTCTGCTCCTCACAGTGATTTAGGGGTCAGGCTTTTGTCTGGGGCCCTGGGGTCTGCCACAGGGCTTCCTGCCCACATTTCATAGGCCGGAACTCAGCCACATGGCACCTGCCACCTCACTGCAAGGAGCTTGGGAATGCAGTGCGGCCTGGGCCCCGGGGGAGAGGGGACGTGGCACTGGTGGGCCCCACTGGTGGGCACCGGGGGTCTCTGACACACCGAGGCTGTGAGACACCAGGAGTGGCTGTGCGCAGCCGGGCCGAGCTCGGGCGGTCTCGGTCCACTGAGTGTTTTCAGGCGCGGCACTGTTTGGAACTGCGCATGATTCTGAAATGTTGCAGCCTCTGGGTCCCCAGACGTGTTTCAAGGCCAGAGCTGCTACGGAGGACCAGTTTCGGAGTCACCTCCATGGTCACCAACTCCAGCAACTAGCTGCGTGGACGTGAAGACAGCCATGACTCCCCAACAAATCCACACAGGTTCCCACTCAGTCCGGAGGTGCACCCCACATTCGGGTGACGCTCCTGCTTGGCCCCAAAGGGGGTGCTTTGGGCCGAAGGAGCTCGGTTATAAGAGGGTGTGGCTGGGAGGGCAGCATGTGCCCCAAACAGACTTGAACCGGCGGGAATAGTGGTGATTTGAGTTCTATGGTCTTAACACCAAAGACAAGATTTCAGCTGGGGAACGAACGATACAGCGATATTCTCAGCATCCTTCCAGCAGTTGCAAATGAAAAGTGGTTTAGAATTGTAACTCAGGGGTGGGTTCAGTTTGAAGTCAGGAGAGCTTTTTATTTGAAAAGGGGGAAGGCTTAGAGGGAAAGACTCCGGGGAACTGACGCGATCTCCTGTGAGAACCAGGCGGTCCGAGACACCGGCGTGCACTGCGGGACCGGGGACAAAGGCGGGGGTGCTCCGGAGTCTGGGCGCCCCCCCCGACCCACTGGGAAGCCGAGGCCTCTGGGACTCGGGGAGCCAGCCAGGGCCGGATGTCTCTCACAGACGCAGTCCCCAAAGTGAGTCCCTGCCAAAGTCCTTGTGGGCTCGGAGGTGAGGAATTCCAGCGAAGGAGGCAAGTGGACCCAGGTGCACTCCCAAAGGGAGCCAGGTACTTGTGCTCGAAGAGGGTGCCCCGTGTGGGCTCACGCCACGCTGGCCCGTAGTCGGACAGTGGTCCAACGCCCACCTACCCTGCCTCTTCCAGGTGGTGTTCTGACGGCCCTCGCAGGCCACGGGGCCCCGAGAGGCGGGTCGGGGAGACCCACGCATTTCTGTCTGGCACTGTTGGGAAAGAGTTCGTTTTTCTCTGGGGCTTGCTCAGTGTGCAGAAGAGAAACCTGAAGCTCATTTGGTTCCTCGGAGGGGGGACTGCATCTGAGAATGAAGCCACCACAGAGGAAAGTGAAACCAGGAAGGGGACAGATGTCCCTAACAACCTGGGTCAACTCATACCTGACATCCTCTCTTGATTTTGTTTAAAGATTTTATTTATTATTTATTTCTAGAGAGAGGTGAGGGGAGGGAGAAAGAGAGGAAGGGAAACATCAATGTGTGGTTGCCTCTCATGCGCCCCCTACTGGGGAGCTGGCCTGCAATCCAGGCATGTGCCCTGACTGGGAATGGAACTGGCGACCCTTTGGTTTACAGGCCGGCACTCAGACCACTGAGCCACACCAGCCAGGGCCTTTCTTGATTTTTTAAAATATGTGAACCAGGTGTTGTTTGTGAGCTTTACTCAAGAGAGCCCGAATTCGATTTCTGTAACAAGCAGTTAAAAAGCATTACTATGCTGATATTTGATCCACTGTGATTTTTTTTTCCCATTCACTCAGTAAACATTTGCAGAGCCTTTGCTGTGTGCTGGGCACCACCACCACGCTGGGAGCGAGGACATCAGGCCAGTCAGAGCTCCTCCAGGGGTCACACCCCAGGGGAAGAGACGCTCGGAGCCATAGCCACGGCGCCGCATGACGGTCACTGTGATGCCAGTTTGTACGAGATGTGAAGTCTGTACCTGACGGCCCCTGAGAGTGGAAGGTGTGTATAAACTTCATGGAGGAGGCAGCGGCTGAGCAGGGGACTGTTTCCAGAGTGGGACAAAGAAACGGAAACTTACCTACGCAGTTGGCCGAGGGCGGCCAGGGTTTGGAAAATCCGAACGTGGACGGAGGTTGGCGGGCTGTGGCTCTGGGGGGAGGAGTTGAGGGCCCTGCGCGCCGGCGCCCGCTGACCCGCCTGGACGTGCTGTCTCCTCAGCAGGCCAGCTTTTGTGTGCTCCGTCATTGAGACCCACCTCCTCTGTCCCCTCCCTACACCAGGCAGGGACACAGCCAAGGGCGGGGGTGAAAGTGGGGTGTCCACGGTCTATGCTCAGCAAACCCACTGGCAGAAATCCATGGTGACACGGAAGGAATGTCCACCACTGTCCACAGTGGTCACCAGAACTGTCTGCCCCGCCCTGGACCCTCCATGAGGCTTCCCGCCTCTGACATCCAGCTCTGGCCTTGGGCTCCCCGATGTCCAGGATGCAGGGTGACCCAGCAGCCCAGCCAGGGACCTTGACTATTGGGAATTTGCTCACGAATTCCCTTTAGGGCCTTCCGGCTCCGCTCCCACCAGGAAATCAATGTCCGTGCCCCCTTCCCACCCCCTTGCTTCATCCACGCGTGCCCCCGAACGGTGTCAGCACCTGCGAGAACGGGGCTCTGGGTGGTAGACCGAGTCTTGTCTCTCCCTTCCCTTCAAGGCCAGTGGCGCCGACAGCAGCACCCAGCTCTGGATGACAGGGTTACTGGGACGTGCAGTCCTAGAAACCTGCAGAGGAATCGGGGACGGCCGATCATCTGACATCCTCTTGTAATTAATCCGCTGTGCACCGTGCCTCCCTAAGTGGGACAGTCGCCACCGGGTCGCGAAACCGTTTAACTCTGTGTAGCCTCACCTTCGGGGGGAATCCTGGCCCACACATTTCCCAAAGCCTCTCTCTTATCATAAAGTGAACAATGAATAAACCCTTTGAGAAAATCTTGTGCCAACTTCAAAATATGCACAAAACACAAGGGAGCTCCTTATCCCGTCTTCCAAACGGACTTGATGGGCTTCGCTGGGCTCCTATAACTGTAGGTAGGGCCTTTCTCAGTTTGTCTTCCTCCTTTGCACATGGGGCTCTGGGGGGCCGGGTTCAGGTGGTGTTCGCCTTTGCTCCTCCTGCTCGTCCTTGGTCGTGGCCCGTGCTGAGCCCCGCTGCCTGCCGCCTTTGCCTCCCTCCGCTGCGGCTGCCTGCCCTGCGCTCCGCGAGAGGAATGGGGTCCCTCAGAGCACCCTCCCTGTAGGCTCCTTGTCGCACTCCGGGCTGCATGCCGGGGGCCAGCAAGGTGCCAGCCAGCCAGTAAATGCCCAGCAAACGTTTGTTGAGTGACTGAATGATGTTACGATTGCTGTGAGCACCGGCCTCGCACCTTCTGTTCCGATTTTCTTGGCTGAGCTCATTTCTAACCCTCTGCACTGCAGCCTCTCTGTCCGTGGGACGGCATTCTTCCCTTGGCCCCCTCGGTTTCTTGTTGCCTTGCCACCTCCCGGGGTCATCTCGTGCCCTCAGTCTGGCCTGTCTGCCTGGCCCCCTTCCCCTGTCGCCGTCCTCGTGGACCCATGTTTAGCTCCCCAGACTCCCCTCCCAGGTCCGCCCCCCACCCTCCCTGCAGGGCCCAGTTGCTAGCTCTGGACTGTCCGGGTCAGAGGTTTCAGACCGAGTTCCCCGCGTGACTTTCCCACAAGCAGCGCCTCTCGAACAGCGGTGACAAAGCTGCACACTGTCTTCCAGGTGTGTCCCCATGAGCTGGCCAACATGGGAAACTTGGCCTGGCTGCCGGGACAGGAAAGGCTCCAGCTTCTGGGCACAGCCTCCTGCTGCTGCCCAGCACCCTGGGCATCCTTGCACTTGGCCGCTGGGCACGGCGCCAGTGGAACGGCACGCCAAGGAGAACAGCGTTTGGAAGCGCAGCTGCCCACAGACATCCAGGGCTGTGACTACAGCCTGGCCAGCCTGCCCTCGGCCGAGGTGCCCGCCAGCAACAGAGGCCGTCTGACCCTCTGGCTCACCAGGTCCCCCGCCCTGGGCCTCCAGCTGAACTTCACGCTGGTCCAGACCTGAGGCTGTCTCTGTGTAGCGCTAACATTTCCCCACGGACTACCTCGCAGTCTGTGGTCCGAAGAGACTTCGCGTCAGTGCGGAGGCTGGGCACCACGAAGGAGCAGAGCTCACTTCTCTGGGGCAAGCCCCAGGGAAGCCCACCGCACACGGGTGCACATTTGTAGCAGTCCTGGGCACGGCCCTTTTCAACAGGCCATTGTCCCTAAAGTCGTACAGCGTCCAGAGTATGGCCAGCATTGCTGACAACATCCCCTACTTTTCTGACTCTAAAACCTTCCCCATTCTGAGCAACAACAGCTACGTGGTCACATTCATTTACTGACCTTGTCACTGTGGCCGACCACCGGGAGCTTTGGCCCACAGGGGATGACTTGAAGACCAGACCTGGGAATGAGGTCATGGGTGCCCCTGCCCATAGTGTCCCCTCCCTGAAGAGCCGCACAGGCAAGTGACCAGCCCGCCCTGCCCCGCGCCCTGCCCAACCGTGGCAGCTGTTTTGGAAAACAAAATAAAAGGAAACCAAAACCGGGCTCAGCTCCATCCAGATACTCGTCTTGAGGGCCAGCTGGAGGCCAGGTCCTTGCTGCCCCTCCAGGCTGTGGAGTCACGAGGGGCAGAAACGGAGTGAGCTGTGCCCACCAGGGGCTCAGCGGAGCTTGGCGTGGGGGGGCGACCCCTGGGAAGGGTGTCTCCCTTCAGAACACAGTCTTCATCGTGTTCTGCTGCGTGTTGTCACAGGCCAGGAATGTTCTCCTAAGCAGAGAATGACAGATTTCAGAGGTCTCGGGACTGTGAGCTCCACAAAACTGTGAGGTTCTCTTAGTCTCGTATTTTCCAAATACCTTGCTAAGAGCAGATGCATTGAGAAAAGGGAGTTTTGTGAGCATATTTGAGGGGAGGCCCGGATAAGGTGGGAACTTAGGACCAAATGAAGGCACCAGAGTTCAAGGAGGGGAATGGAGTGAACACTGGGGATACAAGACCAATCGCACACGCCTCCAGATTTTCCTGGGCCCGGGGGCGGTCTCCTCCTCTTTCTTTCGCTTCTGCTTCTTGGCCTCCTCCTGCCATCGACCCGGTGGTCACTCTTCCCACTCCCCGCCTCCCCCTCCCCCTCCCCCTGCCCCAGAACCGGAACTTAGGTGAGCACCATTGGAGCCACGTTTAACCACACCGGGGGCAAGACATCACGGACGTCGCCACCCCTTGGCTGAAGTGTTCGTCTGACGGATAGACAATGGAAGGGCCTGGGGGACCCAGTCCACTCGGAGGTTCACGCGTGGGAAGGTAAGACATGCCCCATGACACAGTCAGCACAAAGTGGTTTTAGTTATGTGGGTACAAGGGACTGAGGCAACATTTAAAGACTACTTTATTTTTTATTTTAGAGAGAGAGGAAGGGAGGGAGAAAGAGAGGGTGAGAAATATCGACGTGAGAGAGATATATCAATGAGCTTGCTCTTGCACGTGCCCTGAACCAGGGACCAAACCGGCGACCCAGGCACGTGCCCTAAACAGGGATTGAACCGGCGACCTTTTGGTTCGTGGGACGACGCCCAACCCACGGAGCCACACCGGCCTGGGGCCGAGGCGATATTTTAAAAATGAAACTGACTCATCACTGTACAAAGAAATGCTTCCCTCACAGGGGCCCGACTGGCCATTAGAATGTACAGAACCCGTGGCAATTGTGGTAGAAAAGTCCAGACTCAGAGTGCAAGCAAATTAAACAGCGTCGCATCCAGGCAGCAAAATTAGAAGAAATTGTTTCATGAGGAAATAGGAGGGTGTCTTGGGGTGGATGCCTTTCGTTCACATCCGTCGTGGTGTGACTGGAAGATGCCGAAATGTCTACATCCGCTTCATCGGTGGGGGTTGGCCGTCTGGGCTAATTAGCACGAGTCCATAATGTCAGTGTTTAAATTAGGCCACAGCGAAGACCAGAGTGTGAATTTTAATAGAAAAACATAATGACCTCATTACTGACATTACCTCATTTCCGTGGCTTCTGGATTGAAGTCACAGAAAAAGACAAGGAGGGACTCGGCAAAGGGAGGCAAGAAGGACGTAACTTGAAAGATTCATGATAAATCTACTTACTGTCATTTGTTACTCAAAGTGTGAAACTTTGGATTTTGATGGACGTTTACTAAGGAAGTGTAAAATTAAATGATGTTAGACATTCTCAGCATCCGAATGTGGCTATCTTGCACTTGGTGGCTTTTCATAGTTTCAAAGTCCTGTCACCTGGGATTTAAGTGATTCTCGTGAGAAGTAATTGGGGGTCAGTGAGACTTCAGTCAATAAAAATGGGGAGCAGTGTGGTTAGAAATCGAGCTCAGGGTCACGGGCTCTCTGGGCTAAAGACGCAGTTCAGGTTGCCCTGACCAAGGGTGAATGAGGAGCGAGAAAACCCACACGTGGGGGGAGGGGTGGCGTTTGGTGCTCGGCTGCAGGCCTGAGGGACACCAGGGAGCGTGGGGGTGGCGGCAATCTGAAAGGGCCACAGGAGGACAGCTCCGGCCGGGTGTCTGCACGGGAGAGTACAATGGGGACAGATATGATCCTTAGAGAGAATCAGGAGTTCCGGGTTTTTACGTGGAATCTCACAATTAGTAAATGCGGGCACCCTATTCTGCCTTTTTGTTTGTTTCTTGCTCTAGGTGACACTGTGTAGGTCAAACCAACTACGTCAGAGGTCCCCATGAACCCCGGGCTGGCCTATGTTTGTCACCTCTGATTAGTGGTATGTTGGTAAAAGTTTAACCAGCAGCTCTCCAAAGAAAAGAAAGGCACACACACACGTTTATATAAATTTTACTGATATAAAAGATGCCTAGCATACCATTTACAAAGAATAAAATGTATAAGAGTCTTCATTATACACTGTACACACATAGTTAATTCTCAACAGAGCTTCAGCTGATGTTTGCCAAATTCTTGCGTCCCGAGCCAGCCTGGGGCGAAACCGATGAGCTCGTGCCATTCTGGCCGGAATGCTCGCTGGCCTTTTCATTTCCCCAGGAGTCAGAAGAAATCAAACAGCAGAGGCGCATGCGGGAACGCCACCTGTTAGTCAGTGACGTAGGCGACTTTGCTGCTGAGTCAAATACTAGTTTTCCTTGTCCTGCTCTTCCCAAGCCCCTGGCCCCTCGCCCAGCCCTGCACGCTTCAGGCTCTGCAACCGAACGGAACCGTAGAGAAATGATTGCAATGACTGTGTCTTCGGTTCGCCCACGATGCATCATACCTGGATGCATTTAGGCTAATTCCCGATGCACGAAAACACATGCAGTCCACCCTGTAGCTGCCCAAGGCTGTTCTCACAGGGGCCCCAGCCCCGGATGCAGTGACCCAGCCCCAGCTCGGGCGACTGCTCATGAGTCAGTCAGACTGGCTCCGCCCAGGCACCCGGCCGGCCTGCTGGGAGGGTTTCCCTGCGCTTGCTCATGGCTCCCGCGGCCAGGCCAGCTCACTGGGCAGCCCACTTCCAGGTGTGACCAGCACACCGTGACCTGTGTGTGAGCTGGACTTGAATTTTTTTTCCCTAATCCGTTGGTCCTAGGGAATTCGTCAGGGGCCGTAGGTGGGGTTCAAGGGGCAGGCAGAGGAAGCTGTGAGGAAGCACAGAGAGCCGGTGCTCTCGGACTCGCCAGTGGCCAATCCGCCTGTCCTGCTCCCACTCGCTTGTGGCGGGCTGTTTCGCACGCCCCAAGCTGTGTCTCAGTAGCTCAAATAACTTCAGTCCATTTGGGGTGGCCGGTCAGGCATTCAGTCTCTTTCAGGGCTTGGTGTGAGCCAGGGGCAATTTCTTCAAAGGAAACGACGTATTTGCCACTTGATTGAATTCAGTCTTCTACTTAATTGAATTCATCTTCAGATTGCTACCTGATCCCTACGGTCACAGACCTAAATCATTCTTCTGAGAGTCTTTAAGGCTCCGGGGATGCCTGTGGCTGACACCTAACACCCAACATTGAAAAGAGAGCCCACGGCAAAACAATGGGGCACTTGGACACACAGGGACCATTTAGAAGAGGCCCCGAAAAAGCTGACAAGGTCCGAAGGAGGGAGTGGCGGGACCCCGGGTGTTTGGGGGGCAGTGGTGCTCTGGTAAATAACCAGCTCTCCGGGAAAAAAGATCTGATGGAAGATGTGTGCCCATTTCCATGGTGTCAATACTCCTACCGTGGCCAACTGCAGGTTACAATGTGGCATCGCTGAACTTAAAGTTGAGAAGAAGCGGGTCATGAGCTGCAGGAGGCCGGAGTGAGCCAGTTTCTGCATACCAAGAGGGGGACAGTGTTTCAGGCTGGGTCGTAGTCAGAGAACTGGGACGGAGAAGTGTCCTCTGGGTTTGCAAGGGATAAGTCACGGTGACCTCAATAAAACGAGGGTCCATAGAGTGGCTGGAACAGAAGTGAGGTTTCAGGAGAGGCTTTAGGGAGAAATGGGGTGAACGCTGCGGGAGAAAGAGCTGACGGAGCGGGAGACGGCAGGGCCAAGAGAGGGAGGGCCTTGGGGGAGGAGGACACTGAGCACTAGCGGACGGATTCCTTGTTGGCAGGAAGGCTGCTGTTTTCATCTCACAAAGGGAGGCAAGAGACGTGCAGCTGCAGTCAGGCTGGTAGATGAGGTTCCTTCTGAGAGTTAATTACAGAGTTATTGGCTGAGTAGAGCGGGAACGGTTTTGAGAAGAGGTGAACGTGGAGAGCAGGACCGACAAAATGGCGCTGGTCTAGCCAAGACAGCATCAAGTGTACAAAACAAAGTGGAGTCGTTCTGTCAACCAACAGGGCCACCAGTTGGCCATGACGCTTTGGTTCAAGAGGGAAACCACCTAAGTCAGAGCAGACACGTCTGACAAGGGGACACACCCCAGATATCTGCCCACGTGGTCAGAACACCTGTGTCTGCAGAGTGGGACCCCCCCCCCCCGCAGACAGACTCCTGGGGAGAGTCCCCACTGGGCAGTAGGGGCACCTAGACATTTATCGGAAAGACCCGGAAGGGTGGAGTCCACCCCTTTCCAGGTACGACTGAGCTGAGCCCCGCACCCCAGGGGCTGCCCCACGCCACTCCAACTTCCCTTGGCATTGGCCACCGGGGCTCTGCCTGCCGGACGGAGGACATCGCCTGCCCTGCTGCCCACCTGGCTCCAGAGACCCTTCCTCACAAGACTCCGACGACTCCCTGCCCTCCATGCTGTCTCCCGGACCTGCAGACGAGACTCTGGGGCTCGGGGTCACTGTCCCCCACGGACTGCTCTGTGTGTGTGTGTGTGTGTGTGTGTGTGTGTGTGTAGGACAGTAAGTGTGCTGATGCTCGGCTCTGAGCGGACCTGCGTGCAGTCACAGCCGAGTGAACAGCGCGGTCACCGTGTGTGACTCCGGTCTGTTCCTCGGAGCTGGGCTGCTCCGTAGGCAGCGAGCCCAGCAGTTACCCGGCCAACCTACAGGGAAGACTGAGTCACGGACATACCCTCGTGACAGTGGTATAATAATCTCATGGTATGGGAAAGAAAACTTACCAAGGAAACATTAAAAACATGGGTAGATAAATTTGTTGAAGTTACTAAAGGAGACGTCTGGAGCTGTTCACCATCCTGCAGGAAAATGTTTTGCCTCGATCCCAGAAATCTTTACACATTTGCTAATGATAAAGATACTTAAATGGCCATTGCCAGATAGAAAAAAATAAATCATATTGTAATCTCTATCATTTTTACGTCTATACCTGTAGTTCTTAAGACATAGCATCCAATTGATTTCTTCCTAATAGTAACAGCAGTTTTTGTTTACTCACTTGTTTGTTTGGTCTCCAGCACCTGACCACAGATTTGGGAGAAAGATCCCCTGCCTTGTTCGCCGTTGCATTTCTGCTGCCTAGAATGCCCCAGAAGGCCAATAAACCTTGTTGAGCAAGTGGGTTACTGAACTGCCTACTCTGAATGGCAGGCGCATTCCAAAACCACTGAGTAAGCTCACTATTCCCATGCCAGGAAATAAGACATTGTTCACTTTTATCATTGCACTCAAAGTTCAGATGAAGCATAAATAAAAATTCCCTTTCTTTTTGTTGAAGAAACTGTCATTTCAGAAAATGAAGGAATGACCACTACAGGGGAACCGCCAGTGCACCCGTAAATGTTAACTGGCCCTCCACCGGGGCTACCAATGTAACAGACAAATTCACTTTGGAAAACCTGAATCTCTTAAACCTGGATTCCATCAATAGCAACGTTTTTATAGAAAAGATAATCTTCCTGGGTTAGACACAGTGGCTCAGTTCCAGTGGAGTTTGAAAATTTCTGACATGTTTAGGAGACTACTCACATGCTCTGGTTGAAGGTGTTATCTCTCATTACTCGAAATGACTACATAGTCGGGCAAAAGACCTTTCCTCACTCCCACCCACTGCTGAAATGCCAGCGAGCGTATCTGCACGGCTGCATTTAAAAAATAAAAGAAATGAAGAAAAGCTCCTCTCTCAGCAAAAGCTGTAGCTGAAGAGTTATTAAATGGTAAACTTAAAGAAAAACAATCATATAATTTATACAGACAAAATTAACATTATACTAAATTGCACTAACTCTTGGTTATTCTGTGAGAATTCTTTGGTCCTAGTGTTCTTTGGTTCTAACACACACACACTTCAAGTCCTCTGAGCGAAAAAAGCAGCAGCAACACGAGGAACAAACGGACCCCAAGGCACCTGGGGCCGCCCTGCACCGGTGAGGGAGGGGCGCTGCAGCCCTGTTGGCAGAAGACCTGTGAGCAAGAACAGGGGAGGCAGGAGGGGCCCAACTCTGTTTGTTCTCTCTGTTCTTTTCTGCTCCGTTCTCTCTCTCGCTACAACGCGTGCTAGTTTTCTCAGCTCTGGATGGAGTGGACGTGGTAATTCACGGTCTTCCTTCTGCTTTCCATCCATTGAAATTCTGGCCACCAGCAGGGACTCTGTTGACTCTATTTCCAGGGGAAACTCCTGGGAGACTGTGATCAGCCCACCGTGGGTCGGGAGCCCTTGCTCTGCTGAATCTGTGCACGTGGCCAGGCTCCCAGTCTCCTCCTCACTCCAGGGGGCAGTCCCCTGAGGTGGAGGGGATCTATTACCACGTGAAAACCGAATCTACCCAGTGATTTATAACAAATGTACTGTGATCCTGTTTGGGGAATAAGGGGATGTGAGCTGTAGGAAAATGTTAACTTGTATCAACATAGGATAAAACATCTATCGCCCATTGAACAAACATGCCGTTCAGCATCCTTCAGTCCACAAACATTCATTGCCTACCTCGGGCCAGGTTCTCCTGGAAGCGCAGGGAAAACGGCATTGAACACAGTGTGAAGTCTCCGCCCCACAAAGTGCATATTTTACCTTAAGTTAATCGGAACCGCCTTCAGCAAGGCAAGGCTTAATATTTTTAACTAAATGTATTCAGTTTTTTTTTCTCAGAATGGAATTGCATTGTAGTTGTAGAAAGAAAAGAAAAATTCCTAGATCAGGGATTCCTAGACTATCAGATTCCGCCTGCCAAATAAAAAATTTAGATAAAATAAAAAATTGGGGAAGACTCAATAGCTTTCACTACTTCCTAGTTTGCTAGGTAAGGGTGTAAAACAAACACACACACACGACCATCATTATTTCGTGCAAGGAGAGAGTTTTCGGTATCTTCACACGGGAGAGGACAATCTCAGAGCACGGGACTACTTCCTCCCCGAGTGAGGACACACCGTCCTGCCCTTGTCACTTGGCAGCTGGCTGGGGAGAAGTCCCCATGGGCTCACAGACCTGCATCAGGTAACCACCGTTCCAGACTGCGGAGTCCAGCACCAAATCAGCAAACAGACAAAACTGACTCACCTGTTTTGTGTGAATTTATGGGTCAATTATTCCATGTCAAGTCCCAATTTGGCGAAAAAAACGACTGAGTTACTGCTTAGAAAGGTGACTGTTAAACACTAACTATACTTACTGACTTCAACAAAATGAGCGATGTGCGGTTCTGTGCGGTGGTCCTTGTCTTCCCAGGGCACCGGAGACACTCTGATACCAAGTGGTGGTGACAGGCTGTATTCAGTGACCCAATCGGCCCGTTTGGCACTCACAGTGCAGAGGATTGTATAAAGTAACTAAATCCCGCTAATACACTGCTCACAGGCAGTGAAAGCAGCCACTCAGTCTCAGGGGTTCCATTCCCACAAGGTCTGTAACCTCCAGAAGGACCTCTGACCTGCCTGGGCCACAAAGTAACTTTTGAGTGTTTAACTTTACCCTTTAATTACTGAACAGGTAGACAGTCAAAATTACATTTGTTGTCTTTTCACCTCGCGGCTCACTTTAAAACGCAAGCGCGCTCCCGTCCAGCCATATTCCCCAGCGGATGATCTTTTTGAAGTTTTAGGACAGGATGGTAACATAGTTAACACACTGGGCTGTACCACTGTCGCCTCTGCGGCCATCATGCATCTGCTCCTCTGTGTCTTGGCTCAGGTGTCTGGAGGCTGACCGGGCACAATTTGAATCTTTTGTGATGGGAACTGGAGTTCAATTTCACTGACGAGACATCGTTGGAGTCAGAACTTAAACTGATGCTGAACAGCCAGAACATGAGAACTTAGAGAAATCAGAATGGAATGGAAGCCGATCGCTACTTTTCCTGTGAACTGAAAGAGAATGTTGGAGTGTGCTCATAGCCTCAAGCAGTGATTTTCCACCTTTTTCATCTCATGGCACACATAAACTAATTACTAAAATTCCTCGGCACACCAAAATATATGTCTGTGTGTGTATTTTTTTCCATTCTGACCAAAAAAAAAAAGTATCATTTTGATTCACTCACACCGGACAACTATTGTTATGTTTGGCTGTTGTCATTTTATTTGACGGTCTAAGGGGAGAACGGTCAGTGCCCTCGACTAGAGTCAGATAGTGCACTTTTAAAAAATTCTGTCATGGCTGGTGTAGCTCAGTGGATTGAGCACTGGCCTGCGAACCAACCAGTGGGTCACTGGTTCACTTCCCAGTTAGCGCACGTGCCTGGGTTTCAGGCCAGGTTCCTGGATGGAGGACTGTGAGAGGAAACCAACTCATGTTTCTTTCTCTCCCTCTTTTTCCCCTCTCCCTTCCCATCTTGCAAAAAACAAAACAAAACAAAACAAAACACCCCAAAACAAATGAAATCTTAAAAAATAAGATTCTTGTGGCACACCTACTGAAAACCGCTGGCCCACATCATCTTGCCAGTTTCCAAAAGTGAGTCCCGGTGGGCAGATCTCAAATTCAACCAAAGAAAACCAGTGAAAAGAGGCAGATGTGTATGATGTAGAAATTCTCAGTGGGCTTTGGATCGTCCGCTTCAACTTGGAGCTTAAATCTGCAGTTTTGACAGGGTGGCACAGGCAAACAGGCACTCTCACGCTTGCGGGCAGCAGCACAAACTGGCACGGCTTCTAATTGACACCCACTTGGATCTAGCAATTCCAATTCAAGTTCACCCTACAGATGGGACCATTTTTTGAAGCTTTTATTGCAGCATCGATTTATGATACCAAGATTGGAAATAAACTATCAATCATTATGGGACAGGTTACATAAATTATGGTACGCTTCCCCACTGGATCACTCTGTAGCTGGTAAGAGAGACAACTTTTTTTTTTTTTCCAGACTAAACGTGCACTGTGTATACACTGTGTGAAAAAGGCAACTCTAAAAATAGACACACCTGCTTTTAGGTTCGTAGAGTATCTGTAGGGGGTAATGAGACTCTTAACATTGCAATGAACCGGACGGCTTCTACAGCCCGGTGGGCTTTTTTTCAGTACATGGTTGCCCTCTGCAAAGGAAAAGGCCCCAAGTTTGGGGACACAACAGGGAAGCCTGGGAGGTCAACCTCAAGGGCCAGTCCCTGCTCCGGCCTCGCCAGTTAGGACTGTCACCTCTGTGAATCCACGCAAGTCTGAAAGGTGACATAACCACCCCCACTCAAGTCGATTTCCCTTCTGTTTGTTTCTGAAAGTGGCCGGTTCAAGAACTGCTGGCAAATCTGACGTTCTTGCGACAAGTAACACAATTTGCTTTCCTTGTAATGGAAAAAGGGGAGCTACGCTATCAAACCAGGGAGCATCTATCACAAGTGAAATTCAACGGTTGGGAACGCGCTCTGTCGGTCGCTATAGTTAGTGATGATGTATAGTCACTGACAATCATCATTTCACAGTCGCTGCACAGGTCCCCCCACGTGCCCTCGCCAAGCCTGGTTCCTCCTGGGGCTCCTCCCCGGGCCCGCCCCCTCATCCGGCTGCCCCAGAGCTCAACCGGAGGCCTCCTCGCGGGACTGCTCCGCAGGAGACGTAAGGACGCACTGCAGCACCGTGGACGGAGCGCACTCTGTCCTCCCGTCTCTATGATTCTCTTTGTGACCCGTCGAACAGCTGCAGTCCCAGAGTTCTGTGCCGATAGTCCTCCAGGCCGACAGAGGACGCTGCAGGAAGCCGACGTTCTCGCGAGAGGTGCGGAGTTCGTTCGCGAGGTGGGAGCGCGGGCGCATGCGCGCCAGGAGGTGCGCGGTACCGCGAGGGAGGACAGCTCCGGGCCGGGGCTGGGGGGCGCGCGCGTGCGCCGTCGCGAGCTCGGCAGTGCCGGGGCCGCCGTGGGGGAGCGAGGCTGAGACCGCCGTGCGGGCCGCGGGGATGTTCCGAAAGGCCCGGCGAGTGAACGTGCGCAAGCGGAACGACTCGGAGGAGGAGGAGCGGGAGCGCGATGAGGAGCAGGAGCCGCCGCCGTTGCTTCCGCCTCCCGGCGCTGGCGACGAGCCGGGCCCCGGCGGCGGCGGCGGAGGCGATCGGGCCCCCGCGGGGGAGGGGCTGCTGGGCCCGGGGCCGCCGCCGCCGTCCGCGCTGACCGCGGGCCCGGGAGCCGAGGCCGGCGGCTGCTTCCCGGGCGGCGCTGAGCCGGGCAACGGGCTGAAGCCGCGCAAGAAGCCGCGCGAGAACAAAGAGGTGCCTCGGGCCAGCCTGCTGAGCTTCCAGGACGAGGAGGAAGGTAACCGCCGGGCGGGGGTCCCGCACCCCGGCGTCGCCGCCCGCCCCGCCCTCTCCCGGGACGGAGCCCTTTCGGCGGGAAGGGGCCCTCTGCACGTCCTCCCCGCCTCGGGCCTTGTGCTGCGGCCGGGGACGCGTTCCCGCGCCGCCGCCGACCTGCCCTCTACAACGCCGCCTTGTGCGGCCGCCCGTGCGTTTTTCGCTCCGAGGGCCCGAGCTGGATCAGCGGAGCTTTTCCGGGGGAAACCCGGTGCCCCTGGCCTGCCTCTCCCCCGGCGGCGTGTTTCAGGGACAAATGGAGTGCGGTCCCTTGGCTGGTCGGCGCTCGAACCCCGAGCGCTCTGTGGTCACCACGCCTCTGGGCTGCTCCGTCCCGTCACCCTTAACTCGGGGGCCGGGGCTGCAGCAGCTGGAGTTCTGGGTCTGGGAACAGAAGCCCAGAGTAGACGCTCTGGTTCCAAGTGACCTTGGACCAGACCCTTGGAATCGCCGAGCCTTGGTTTCTCCAAGGCTGCCGTGCGTTTAGACGTCCGATCATAAATGAGACTTAAATAGTAATACTTTGTCTGTATATAGCCCTTTAAGTCAATGTTAAAAGAACTTACGATTTTTGGAAATTTCCCTTGCATCTTGACGCGAGGTGCTTCCGTGTTTTCCAGTGGGGCAGGCCGTTTCTCTTTAGCCTTTGTGTTTTCTTACTTTAAGAGGCGGACAGGTGGTTGTTTTTGCAAGCACTGTCTGGTGGTGTTTGTGATTGACTTTAAATGTTTCAAACCAGAAGTGAGAGACACATCATCAGACCTTTTGAAAAGTATTTTGTCCTCGGCTTAGTCTTGAAAGAACCTAATGTCATTTGGCCATGGACTTGGTGTTCCTCAGACTTGACAGCCCCGTTAAGCAGCACCTTTTGATTTGGGGTATTTTGTTTCAGATACTGTCATGGTTTGGGGATTAAGTGCTTTCTTGGCGATTATTTTTTTCCCTCCTGAAATGGGTGGTCCCAGGTAGACAATAGGACATTGGGAGATTTTCTGCACTTTGCTGTTTGATGCCTTTTTAAAAGTCTCAATTTTGTGTTACTTTGGATTAGTTTATGAAGTTGACTTCAGTTGTTGAGAGCCTATGACATTTGAAATAACTTAAAATTATATAATCACTTGGGGTGGATGAGTACATATTTGAAAGAATGTGAAAATCATGCAAAAGCTAGAAGGGAAGAGTGTCTGGAAGTGGTTGCTACAGACTTCATTTAATTTCTCTTTTAAGAAAATGAAGAAGTTTTCAAAGTGAAGAAATCAAGTTATAGCAAAAAAATAGTGAAATTACTTAAGAAAGAATATAAAGAAGATCTTGAAAAATCGAAAATTAAGACAGAAGTCAACTCATCGGCCGACAGTAAGTACCAAACTAAGACTTTTCTTTCAAAATGTCAAACAAGCTTCTTTCTTGTTCTAATTAGGTGGATTCGCTGTAGGTGTCAGGCCCTCCTGCAGTTGCCCCTGTCGTGGTCAGGGGTGGTCAGGGTCCGAACTGAGTGGCCATAGCCATGCGGCTCTGCTGTTTCTAACAATCTGAACGTAAACATGTTTAAGCAAACATGTTTTTTAAACAGACGAAATCCCGGCCCCCTGGAATGTTTCCACCGCAGTACTGACCCTCCCCGAGACTGCCGTTGAGCAGAAGGGTCCCACTTAGTCCTGAGACGCACGTTTATTCTTCTTGGAGGGAGGGAGTACCGTGCACATTTCTGAGTTTAAATTTTGTGGAGACGGGTTTCCTATTTCTTGATGGTATTTCCGCAGTGGGTTTAATTCTTAGAGAACTTTTAGGAGTGCCCTGAGTGTCCTTTGGCCCCCACCCGTGCCCCCCCACGCCCTTCACACATGACGACTCCTCAGCATGAGGCCCTGCCTGCCCTGCACACATGTCTCGTGTTCTCTCTCAGCTGCAGTTCAGCCTTTAAGCAGTTGTTTGTCTGTGGGAAAATGGATCTGTTGTTGGGGGGGGATATCAAAGATTGAAGTGACCGAGGACCTTTTGCAAAAGAGCAAGTACGGCCCACGGATGATTCATGGAGGGAGCCGTGGCTTAGGGTGGAAAGGCGTGCTGTTGACAGATTGTGCCAGGCGTCGAGTGTCCAGTACGGGGTTGCTGTGTTTGCCACTTTGCCAGGATGGGGATGTGACAAATGCCTTCAGAGCCTCCTCCTGGCACGAGCCTGCAGTGTGGGCCGGCGCCAGCAGAGAGGGGCGGCTGGGTCCCGTTAGGCTCCTGGGTCAGCTGTGACCCAGGACTGGCGGGTCCAGACGTCTTTTCCTGTCTCTGGGGAGCTGGGGGTGAGTTACAAACGTTTGCTGTGGGTGTAGGAGAAGAAGTGGAAAGAGAGGAGACTCTTTGAGAAACATTCCAGTGGAGAGCTGGTGGGCTTGATGTGTGCCGTAGCTGTTGGATTTGAAAGAAGCAGTCAGATTTGTGCTTTTGTGCCAGGGCGACCGAGAGGGTAGTTACGTAGTTCGCACAGAAAGAGAGAAGGCAGGTGGGAGGAGGAGTATTTTTAGGGGAATCGCTTGTCTTGGAGTCGAGGAAACTGCTTCCTTTCCCCAAATCTCCTGCGAATCCGCTGTACGATGAAATGATACAGGAAAGGTCAGGAGCAGTGAGACCTGGGAAGAGTGGGTTGTGCAGCTGTCGTGAGTGAGGTCTTCTGCCTCCCCACCGTCACAGAAGGCTCACCCGATGACTCAGTTCATGGCCTCCCCAGAGGCCGGCGCAGGCGAGGACTGTCCTCGCGTCTGCGGCACTGAGGGCTCTTCCCTTAGCTCGCCCTCCTGAGCCCTCCAGCCCCGCCCTTCTTCTGCAGGCAGAGATGCCGGGCCTTCAAAACAGAGGTGCTAGCAACTTGGAAGCCTCTTGTTGTGATATTTTTAACATAATGAGGTCACTTTCTTAAGATTTTATTTATTTGTCTTTGGATAGAGAGGAAGGGGGAAACACGGATGGGAGAGAGGGAGGGGGAACACGGACGGGAGAGAGGGAGTCAGTCGCCTCTCCTTCGTGCCCTCGGGACCGAACCTGCAACCTGGGCTTGTGCCCTCACCCGGAATTGAACTGGCAACCTTTTGCTCTGTGTGAGGACACTCAGCCAGCCGAGCCACACCCATCAGAACATGAGTTCACTTTTAAAACAAGTTTCGGTGCAACAGCTGGTGAACAGCTGGAGGTTCAGGTTCAGGTTCAGTGCTTACTGAGACGACGAGAAGGTTTGCAAAGCGACACGAAGGCTGGAGAAGAAAAGGCAGGATCATTTCTTGATGATGGTGGTCAGTTGTGGAGCTTAGTACCAGAAAGGTCAGGACAAGGAGGGGCCGAGGAAGGACTGTTGGCAGGGTGGCTGTGGTGGTTTTCTGGGAGGGGGGCACCTGGCAGGGGCGGTCCACCAGCCGCCGTCGGTGCCCGCTGGAGGAAGGGCTGCCGGGCTGCGTTTCTCCACAGTCCTGTGCAGAGTGGCGTGGCCGCAGCCAGTCGCTCGCCGGTAAACTGGGTCGGAAAGGGAGGGCGCAGCCCAGCCGATTGCCGGGGGGTGGGGCGCACAGTTGGTGAGGAAGGGGAGTGGGAGGCAGCGGGTCCCTCTGCTGCTCTGGGGAGTTCTGCAGAGGGCACGGTGGAGAATAGGGACCCGGATCAGAATGCTGTGCCCGTTTGCAGACCAAGGAAGACAGAGGAGAGCCCAATGGAGTCTGGGGCGGCAGGAGTGTGTGTGAGCAAGTCTCCTGAAGAGGCGCTGGCGGCGGGGGGAGTGCGGGGGAGCCACTGCTTAGTGTCGCTTTCTATGAGGGCGTGGTCTGGAGCGCAGTGCCCGACCCCTCCACAGATTCCGCTGTCACGGTGTTGGGTCAGTGCTTGCTCGGCCACACACGTCCCTGTGACCTTAACGAAACTTGAGTTCTGTAACGTCTGCAGAGAGCACTCTCCCTGCCTGTCTGGTCTGGATGGCCGTTCTTAATTCTGCTTCGTCTGTCGAAAGCCATTGATGTCGTGTGGGTTGAGAGCAGAAGGAAAGGGGAAATTTTTTTATTCCTAACCATATACCAGCACATCTAATAAAGTGAGTTTTAAAGTCTCATAACCTCAGAATGCACTTCAGAACGAAGTCTGTGGCCAGCGAGGCAGGATGGTAACTGGGAATTAAAATTAAAGAGCCTAAAACAGAATGATCTAACAGATCAGAATTTGGAAACTGGGAGCCCGGGCTGGTGTGGCTTGGTGGATTGAGTGCTGCTGGCCTGCGGACCAGAAGATCGCTGGTTCGATTCCCGGTCAGGGCACAAGCCTGGGCTGTGGGCGGGTCCCCAGTGGGGGTGTGTGGGGGGCACACAGTTGATGTTTCTCTCACACAATCATGTTTCTGTCCCTTTCTTTCTCCCTCCTTTTCCCCTCTCTAAAAATAAAATATTTAAAAACAAAAAACTTGAAAACGATGTCCAGCTGGAGAGGAATGACAGTAAATTAAGGTACATTTACACGAAGGGACATTACAAAGCTACTAAAATAACAATCCGACAGGTCACGAGTCTGGCTCTTCTCAGTGAGGTCAGGGGGCGGGGGGGGAGTACCATCCCCAGGACTCCTGTTTAGGGGAGAGAAGAATGCAGAACGTTGAAGCAATTTGGGGAGGGGACTGTGCTAGAGAAACAGCAGAGGGACCTGTCATATTTAGAGTAAACATTTGTTTTACTCTTTGTTTATATCCTTGAGCCCGTTGTGTGCATGGCCAGGTTCAAGTGCTTCAAGATGGAAAACATTTTGATTTTCTTGATTTTTGCCTTGGACAGAGGGTGTGATAGGACTGTTCACTTACAAGTGCTGTAAACCACTTGGTGCAAAGTGACAGAACCAGCGGCAGGAGAGCAGCCTTGAAACTGGCCTCAGGAGTGGCCTGCATGTCAGCAGTGAAAACAGACCTCTCTCCTCTCCTCTCCACGTAGCGGGGTGTGGCCACTCCCCAGCTCCCTTCCTGGGCCCACGCGCGGCTGGTCTTTGTCCCAGTTCTAGATTCCCAGGGAGCGAACCAGGTTGCCTCTGCTTCGGTCGAAAATTCACTCTTACACATCCAGGCGCGGCAGTGGGGTCAGGGCTGGGCAGCTCAGCTCACACATTGCTTTTGAGTCTTACCCCTTCAGCTAGTGGTGAAGACGGTTGTGAACCAAGATGATGGCCCAGTGCGATTCATCACAGAGGTTTGTCTGGACCCTAAATGAGTTCTTGAGAAAAGCTTTCTGGGCTGAGAGTTTCATGAAATGCCCACATATAGAATGAGACGCTTAGGAGAGGCACAGACCGCCACCTAGAGAGTCTGGAGGAAGAAACAGTTACTTTTGATAAGTTAGTAACATTTTGACAACTGAGCAGCCCTGCATCCCCTGTGTTACTTTTATCTCCCAGGTGTGTCCCTTGTTGTGATACTTTTTATACATTAGTGGTTTGAGATTTTTGTAAACAAAATAGTTCAAGCTTTAATGAAGCAAGTTTATAATCAGATAAAAAGCTTCTTTTTAGCCTTAGGGATTTTGTTTTAAAATCATTTTAATTTTTCAAAAATGCAGATGAGCCACCTTTGGACAAAGCAGGACATGCTAAGGACACCGGTCCAGAGGATGGGGTTATCCTCGGTGAGCGCGGCGAAGACGAGATGGACGTGGAAAGCGAGAAGGAGGAGGGGAAGCCCAAGGCTGGCGGGGCCTTCGCGGATGCTCTGTCGTCTTTGAATGTCCTCCGTCCAGGTGCGGACTCCCCCCGGCAGTGGGCGTCCGTGGAGACCGCTTAGAAGCTCAGAGTCAGCCCAGCGGTGTCCCGAGGATGTCCTTGTTGGGAGCCAGGGCGCTTCCTTTTGTGAGGAGGGAGGGGAATCAGAAACTTCCAGCTCTATACGCCCTTGTCAGACCTTGTCAGACAGTCCGTGTGCCATCTGGGCAGGAATGGGGCTTCCAGGGGACGGCAGAGGGCGCTGCAGCGGTCCCCCTGTTCTTTCTGTAGTCAGATGGAGATTTCTCTTAAAGCTGATTCTAAAAGCAGAACTAACTGCTGTTAGTTTTCTGTCCACACTTTCTTCATTTTTTACATTTCTCTATGAAATGGTCTGCAGATCCCTTCACTGGTTAATGAGCGTTTGAATAATTAATCACTTTAGCCAAATTTAAATTATGAAAAGGTATCATTTAACTCCTAACATTTATAAAATTTAAAAATGTTTACTCTGGCCTGCTAGAGTTGAGAAAAATTACATACACAGACTAGTAGCATCAGTCCTTAAGCTGTTTGGCAGTGATCTCAAATGTTCTTGACCCTGTAACTCTGTATTGAGATATGTATCGCAGGGAAACAATGTTTTCAGCACAGCATTATTTGCCCTGAGCAAAACTTGGAAACAGCGTCTGGCTGGAGAAGAGAGGAAAGGAGAGGAACGGCTTAGTGAGTTAAGAGGCATTTACATGCAAGGTGTCACATGGCTGTTAAAATAATGGTTTGACGAGTAGCAAGGCGCTCATTTTGACTGTAGGTAAAAAGTCAACTAACTGTGTAGTGGATGATGCTTTATGGGTCAAGAAGTTGTTAAGTCATTAAAATTATATTTATGCATACAACATAAAAGCTTATGTTTTAACAAGAAAAGCTAGGTATGGAATTGTGTAGTCAACATGCTTATAGGTGAACTGAAAACGCTTTGCAGGAGAAATATACTGGGCATCTAATGATGTTTTGGGGGTCATGAGGCGTGGGCACCATTTTAATTTTTATTGTTTTCTAGTTTAGTATACGATTTGATTACTTTCATTTTACTTAAAGGCGAAGAAAGTACAATTAAAGCTTTTGCTGGACCCCCCCCCCACCACAACACACACTCTCTCTCATGTCGCCGTTATGGGTCCATTTCAGTTTCACCGTGGCTGTCAGCCCCCCTTAAACTGAGTTCCAGAGAACGCAGTGGGTTGCAGGCCCAGTTTGGGGAGGGTGCCAGCATCACTGGCACTAGAACATGTGACAAGGGTGTCTCGGTGAGGTTATTTCTCCCGGCATATTTTCAAGAGAGTAGAGCGTGCATCCCTGACATGTCTCCCCCCGCCCTCGGTCCCCAGGAGAAATCCCAGACGCGGCTTTCATACACGCCGCCAGGAAGAAGCGCCAGATGGCCCGGGAGCTGGGAGACTTCACTCCGCACGAAAGCGAGCCGGGTAAAGGCCGCCTCGTTCGAGAAGATGAGAACGATGCCAGTGATGACGAAGACGATGACGAGAAGCGCCGGATAGTGTTTTCTGTGAAAGAAAAATCACAAAGACAAAAAATTGCCGAGGAAATAGGTAACTTGATTGAATGGGATAATAAGCCCATTTGTCACATTGCTATGAAAACCCACAGATACAAAATTGATTTGACATTTTCTTAAAACTATATTTCATGTTAGAGGACGGTTCTTGTTGGGTACGAGCGTCTTGCTGGAAGTTTTTGAAACTCAGCTTGAGTACCACTGACGCTTCCTCACTGGGGCGGTGGGGGCCTAAGCCCCGCGCATGTAGAAATACGCCTCCGGCCGGCAGTCTTAGCAGGCACTAGGTTGTGCTCCAGCTCACGGAGATGAGGAAACCCACCCGAGGTTTTAGTGGTTACGTTAGTGCTGCCTTTCGCTCCAGGGGACACTGTATCCTGAAGACAAGTGAAGTCGGGGGCGTGGAATGAGAGGCTGGGGCTGGTGGTGGGGTCACGGTAAGGTTGAGTCAGCACCGACAGTTCTGCCTAGTTTTTGTGACAGAGCAGGGGGCATCGCCCCCTTCCCTGCCCTCCCGGGGGTCCTCACTTGTCTTGGCTGCTCGTGGCTGCAGGTATTGAGGGGAGTGACGACGACGCTTTAGTGGCCGGAGAGCAGGATGAAGAGCTCAGCCGGTGGGAGCAGGAGCAGATCCGAAAAGGGATCAATATCCCCCAGGTGAGGCCCGCAGAGCTGAGCTGCAGAGGTTCCGGAGTACGTTTAAAAATGCAGACGTGAAACTTCTCTTGCCTGTTTTGTTAAAGCAGAAGTTAAAACGTGTTGCATAGTGAATTGAATCTTTGTCGTTGGCTCAAGTCCCATGATTAAGAAAATCGCATAAAGTTGTGTATCCAATAAGCTTTTATTTTTTAATATATTTTATTGATTATGCTATTACAGTTGTCCCACTTTTTTTCTCCCCTTTATTCTCCTCCTCCCTGCACCCCTCTCCCACCAGCATTTCCCTACCTTAGTTCCCCTTGGACATTCCCCCAGGTCCAAGGGTCGGACAAATAAGATCTTTTGCTTCTCCATTATCCATACTATTCTTAACTTCCCCCAGTCGATTTTGTACCTACCATTTTTGCTGCTTATTCCCTGTACCTTCTCCTCCCTCCCTTCCCCACTGATAACCCTCCGTGTGATCTCCATTTCTGTGAATCTGTTTCTGTGATTCTGTTCCAGTTGTTTGCTTAGTTTTTGTTTTTGGTTTTTTTAGGTTCAGTTGTTGATAGTTGTAAGTTTGTTGTCATTTTACTGTTCATATTTTTTATCATCTTTTTCTTATATAAGTCCCTTTAGCATTTCATATAGTAAGGGCTTGGTGATGATGAACTCCTTGAACTTGACCTTATCTGGGAAGCACTTTATCTGCCCTTCATTCTAAATGAAAGCTTTGGTGGATAGAGTCATCTTGGATGTAGGTCCTTACCTTTCACGACTTGAAATACTTCTTCCCAGCCCCTTCTTGCTTGCAAGGTTTCTTTTGAGAAATCAGCTGATAGTCTTGTGGGAATAGTCCTTTGTAGGTAACTGTCTCCTTTTCTCTTGCTGCTTTTAAAATTCTCTCCTTATCTTTCATCTTGGGTAATGTAATTATGATGTGCTTTGGTGTGTGCTTCCTTGGGCCCAACTTTTTTGGGACAGGTTTTTACAGTCTGAGATTTTGAGTCCTTATCTCCCCACACTGGAACCCTGGGCTGTGCAGTGTGTCTTGCTCCCCAGTTGTTACTCCCGGTTTATCCACATGCGAACGGGGACCGCCTGGTCTGCCAGCTGCCACCTAACCTGCGTCCTCTCTGCCCTGGCTGCCCATCTCTACCCCCCCTGCCGTCTGGATGAATGTTTCTTCTTTAACTCCTTGGTTGTTGAACTTCCACACAGTTCAATTTTTCTGGCACTTCTGGTTACTTTTTGTTTTTAAATTTGTTTCCTTATTTTGGTTGTACAAGGAGGTAAAGAGTATTTACCTACGCCTCCATTTTGGCCAGAAGTCCTCCAATAAACTTTTAGAAGAAACTATTATATTTCCTTCTTTATAGTCAAAGGATGGAAGAATTTCAAGTTTCCTTAGATCAGTGTGTCTCAAAGTGGTTCCTTAACCAGCAGCATCAAACATCCTCTGGGAGCTTGTGCGAAATGCAGGTTCTCACTTCCCTGGACCCAGACAATAGCGGGCCTGTCAGTGGGTCCGGCCTGTCTCAGGAGCCCTCAGGGTGGGTCCGCAGCCAAGTCCCAGAAATACTGTATCAGCAAAGGGTTTTTTCCCTGGCATGGCTTATGTTCTCTAACTTTAGAAGTTACTTTGTAGCAGATGAGTTTCTCTTCCTGTAAGTGAAAAACACCTTCCTAAATAGCCACAGCATTTGTTTTATGGAAGGGCACAGTAAGCGAAACCGGGCATACAGTATCACCCTCTTGTTACCGGCGGTGTGCAGTGGGGGAGCCTGGGGGCAGGTGTGAGGAGTCTGCTGTGCCCTCCCTGCTTCTCTTCAGGTTACCCTGTGGCCATGGCTTGCAATTTGTCATCTTCCAGTGATGAAGTGGTGGCCTGGGGTTATTTTTAATGTCCCTTCAACTCTTCTCTTTTTTTCAAATATTTTATTTGTTGTTGGAGAGGAGAGGGGAGGGAGGGAGAGAGGGAGAGAAACATCAGTGTGTGTTTGACTCTTGCATGCCCCCTACTGGGGACCTGGCCTGCAACCCAGGCATGAGCCCTGACTGGGAATCGAACTGGCAACCCTTTGTCGGCACTCAGTCCGCTGAGCCACACCAGCCGGGGCCCATCTCAACTTCTTTTCCTGAAAATTATTGGAAATGAATTCTGTGATCCCGTAAGAGAACAAGAACGTTTTATCTAGCACTCCTTGTACTTAATTTTGAAGAATTCTAACTATTTTTAATTGCATACTGTTTAGAAAATGGTTTAATTTTTGCCATTAGGTTTTTCTAACCTTAAAGGCACAAAGTTATTTTTGGCACGGTTTCAGCTACCAGCTTTCACACGTATCCCATTTCTTCTCTAGGTTCAAGCAAGTCAGCCCACCGAAGTGAATATGTATTACCAGAACACCTACCCGACCGTGCCTTACGGCTCCTCCTACGGCATTCCTTATAGCTACACAGCCTATGGATCAGCTGATGGCAAATCTCAAAAAACAGATAGTACAGCCCCTTTCAAAACTCCCAGTAATGAGATGACTCCCGTTACTATTGATCTGGTAAAGAAACAGCTTAAAGACAGGTAGGGCAGACCAGCTTCCTAAAGACCCGTCCTCCCGCTCTGTGTTCCTCAGGCGTCGTGTGGTCCGGGGCAGGCGCGGTGTGGCAGCCAAGGAGACGCCCGCCTGCCCCAGAGCCCAGCAGAGGGTGGCTTCGGTCTCTGCTCCGCCCCTCCTTGGATGACCTCTGTGGAAGCCGCACCCCCAACCTTGTTGATGGCAGCTCTGAGCTGGCGCTTCTCGGACTCCAACACAGTGTAGTCCGGCCGCGGGGGGCACAGCAGTGCATCCTGGGCAGGCCCCACGCGGTTTCACGGGGAGTCTGTAAACTGCTGCCTTTTTTTTTTTTGAGAGCAAAGCAATGCAGATGAAAAGATGCCACTCGGAGTGTGTGTGTTCTAATAGTGGAACTAAGTGCACTGTGATGTTGCAAGAGTCCTGCGCGCACAGACCCCGGGGAGTAAGCGTGTTCCGTCTGCCCTTCTGTGTTCCTCAGGTTGGACGCCATGAAAGAGGCGCACAAAGCCAACCAGCAGCAGCGTGAGAAGCACCTGCAAAGCCGCGTGGACTCCACCCGGGCGATTGAAAGACTGGAAGGGTCCTCGGGGGGTACTGGTGAACGGTATAAGTTTTTGCAAGAAATGCGAGGGTATGTCCAAGACTTGCTTGAGTGTTTCAGTGAAAAGGTAAGAATGCAAAGATACTATTCTCTTTGATAAGGCAAAACCAGGGAGGTCTAGGTGGCATTCTGTAGGTTGTTTCTGTAGCTCCCAGAGGGCCCACTGAGCCCGGCCTAAGAAGCGACAAGCAGTCGTGCTTCCTGTCCTTCACCTCCAGAGTGGCGTCGCGTCTGCGCAGACGTGTTGCCGTTGTGGAAGATGGGGGCTGACCCAGAGCATTTAAAGGGGACACTGGCCAGTCCCGCCTTAACAGAGTGGCAGGCGTGCGGCTGCCCTGGGTCAGTGGGCCGAGGGTTTTATCAATGGAAGTTCGTTTTTTATGGTTTGTGTCAAAACTTACTTTTGAACCATTCGTACAGCTAATTCCAAGTGTGCATAAAGATGCCCAGTTTTATTGGTTTTTAGTTTCTTCCCTAGATGAAACTGGTCCCCAGGGCTGCTAGTAGCTTTCACCTAAGTCAGCCTGCGCTGCTTCGGCTCCCTAAACCGTCTGCTGGCCTTCGTTTTTTCTAAGGTCTCGTTTTTTTCCACGTTCTTTTTTTAGTATGGTAGTTAGATTTTTAGTATGGAGTTTAACATTTTTAGTATGATTTATGCTATTAAATTAGCTGCATAGAGAAACTCCCTCTTCTCAAATGACCTCTGAATTGATTTTTCTTCTTTAGGATAAGTGTTACTGTCTGATGAATTGGTTTGTAAGCTTTCGTGGATTTTGCACCCTTACGTTAAGAAAGTTAAAGTGGTGGTGCTTTGCGTACCCTGTCTCTGAACTTGCAGGTGATGCAGGGTCAGAAGTCACATCTTCACTCACTTTTGGCTCTGGGTCGGTACAGAGTCTTCTGGCACACGAGTGTTCACAAGCGTGTTGTAACTTGTTACTGTCCCTGCTGATCCATTTAGTTCCCTAAAGCCACAGGCTGGAAGAGAGTCCTGCACACTGTGTCTTCCTCGTGGGCTTTCCTGGTTCCAGCCGCCGTGGTCGGGTCCAGGCAGCACCCAGGGCATCCTCTGCAGGGTTTACCACGTTCTTGTCTCTACCACCTGGTTTCTGGGGAAGCAGCTGCAGCTGAGCTGTGACGTGTCCCTTGTGGCAGACCCATGGCGGAGGGTCCACAGTGCAGGGTCGGGAGAGACGCAGGCCGGCCCTGTGTAGGCGGTGGAGGGTAGTGTCGCTGGCAGGTGTGTCTCTCCCACCTATACTGCCCTTGGGTCTCGGCGGGCAAGGCGGGAGCCAACCTTTTGTGGTTAGAGAAAGGATCTTTGTCTCAAACCGCACTTGTAAGTGACGTTTGTCCCTGGGAGCTGGCCCTAGGCCTTTGGCCTTTGCTTTGGAAGGCACGTCAGTAAAGTCAGTAAACTTGTCACGTGCTCCTGATTGCAAACTGAGCTCTTCAGAAACAGTGACAGCCACAGGGTCCATTAGGTTTGCAAATCTTGCGTTAAAGAGACAGTGAGGCCGTTTAGTTCATGTAGCTTCTAACGTTATACTCATTTCCCAATCAGCTTCATCAGCAATCGGCAGTGCGTTTGGTCTCTGCGTGGCTGCCCTGTCCCCGAGAGGTCTGCTTGGCCGGCACTGCTGATGTTTCGGTGGCTCAGGGCACCGGTTTGGGAGCAGATCTCAAACCTCAGATAACACACAGTGGCTGCATTTTAATTAAAAGAGGTGGATAAATCCGTGTCTCAGATGAGTATTTTACTGCATTTTGTTTTTGTCATATACGCTCATGCTCAATTTTAATAGGCCCTTGCTAAGTGAGTAATGCCATAAATTGTCATCCGGGACATAGGAATAATTGGATAGATTTGAATATTCATTCTAGTTCCATAAAAATGCTGTTTCAGGGTAAAACTATAAAAAGGTAAACATTTCTTTGATTTTCATCTTTTATTACAGAAGTGTTCAGTGGTTTTGAACTTAGATTCTTAACTGTTGCAGGTCGTTGTACGTCTCCATCGTCTTCTTCCCCTGTGGTCACCTTCTGTCTTGTGTTCCTCCTCTTGCATTTGGCCTTGAAGTAACGAGAGTCAGTAATCACAGTTTTGAGTTTGGAGAGGGTAAAGTGTCCTCTTGAGATAAGTCAGTATTGTTAAGAGACACAAGTGAGAGCTGAAAGTGCGTTTTAGGGCTTTTAACCTCAGTCAGATTTTCTCTGGGCTTCGTGAGGCATTCCAGTCACCCAGGCAGGCAAATCGCACCACGGAAGGTGTGACGAGATGGAGAGAGTGGATTCTGCCGCTGCGGCTCAGGGAGAGTGGTGTGCACACTCGCCGGGGCGGGCGGCGCTGCTTGTCTTCAGCCCTGCGTGGTGCAGAACGCAGGGCTCGGGGGAGTGGCAGCCACGCCGCGGATTGTCGTAAACTTCAGAGACCATCTCTGGGCTCAGCTGTCGGGGGTGATCAGTGCAGGCTTGGGGGTGCGCTGCCCGTGGGGCGGTACTTTGGGAATAAAGTGACCTCGGTGCGTGGACCTTCTGTGAACATGCGTGGAGGATCCTGCAGGTGCTGCGGTGGCCTTTGTTGCGGACTCCGTGATGGCTCGCCTGCCTGCCGTGTTTGCGCTCGCAGTCTGTTTGTTGGGGAAGGTGTTGCAGTGTGCCCCTGACTCTGAATAGCGGGCTCTCCGTTTGCACCGCCCACCAGGAAACCGGGCTTTCTGGCTTCCTCGGGGGTATGTGGTGGTCGCTGGTGTGCGTGCAAGTTCCCTAGGCATTTGGTTATAGCATAACGTTATAAACAGCGTCTCCTGCTTTTTTCTCTCAAGTTGGGCCTCGTTCTGTGAGCTCTGGTTTCCACGGGAGACACGTGGACGCGGAGTCACAGGCAGCGACCTGGAAAACTTGCTGGCTTCATAAAGTGGTCATTCACGTGAAGAATGATTTTCTCACAAAATAGGGAAACGTTTCAACATTTGATGAGAAGAGCTTTCTGAGGTTGATTCCAGAGGAGTTAGTGAAAGCAAAAAACTTTTATCTGCCTCATCAGTGTGGACGAACACAGTCTGCATTTAAATCGTGAGATGAAGCTGCCAGCACTGAGGGGGCGTGGCGGCGGCAGAGCCGGGTGCCATGGCTCCTGCTGGGTGTCGCAGTGCTGCTGGGTCGCTGCGAGCTGCGCAAATCGCGAGGCAGGTCGCACGGCTGGAAAACGGAGGGTGGACTTGAAGGGTCTGCCAAGTGCTTTACCCTAAAAGAAAAGCAGTGGCACTCTTGACGTTTCTTTACTGATATTGACGTGTTAGTTTTCTGAAGCTTTTGCTCCAGTAACTGGGTGCCGGGCATCATAGCTCCACGTGTGGGTTAAAAGAAGCCATGTTTCCTAAACATCTGAAAAGCGAATTGTTGTTTGTGTCCTGTTGGGAATTCACGGTTATCCTGTCCTTAGAGGGTACTTTTTCAGAAATCTGGAAATAGTACGGAACCCTCAGATGAGTGCGCAGCTGAGGGGTTGGGTGTTACGGAGTGTGTTGTATTTCCACAGGTGCCACTGATTAACGAACTTGAATCAGCAATTCATCAGCTGTACAAACAGCGAGCTTCCCGCCTTGTCCAAAGACGACAAGATGATATTAAAGATGAATCTTCGGAGTTTTCAAGCCATTCAAGTCAGTCCATCTTGAAGGTTTTTATTATTCATTAAACAACCTTGTTTACTTAGTGCAGCCAGACTGAAAATTAGAGATCTCAGAGCATCTTGTTTTTTTAAATAAAGGGATCCCCTTGCTCTTGTATTAAGTAGATCTAGAACTGAGAGCCTGGGTTGTGTTTAAGAACGCAGAGCTCCGGCGGGCTCAGAAACCTGTGCCCGTGCTGTCGGTCCGCCTCTGTGCACGCGTTTTTGTCTCCAGCATTAGAAAAGGCCGCACGGAGTTTTACCGTAGAACCGCTGTCCGTTTGGCTCTGACTAGTTTCTGTCCCCGCGCCCGTCCCGTTGGCCACGCAGACGCACACGCTGTAAGTGGCCATGGGGAGAGTCCAAGTTCAGGGCCCAGGGAGGTTCGGGGGGCAGAGCGGTTTTCTTCTACATGACAGATGAGCTTTGGGCTTTGCCTTTTAGATAAAAGCAAAATTACTTGCATTTTGCAGTTTGTCTTTTAAACGATACTAGGTTTTCTAGTAAGTCAGCTGATGCCTGCATTTCCTGAAACGTTAGTGTAAAAATTTAGAAATCAGATTTATATTCCTTTCACTGTGATGTGTGTTATGGAAAACCACAGTTAACTGGACCCTTCCTAGTATATAGTTCAGCTGAGCTCCTTTAACCAGGCGTCTTCAGTGTCTTCATTCTGTTCCTCCACTGCCTGCCGTGCTGCGGGCGCTTTAACAGCCACTCCCGGCACGGGGTGGTCGGAGCCCGTGGTCGGGGCCGCTGTCGCCGCCCGCTGCTGCCTGTACCGGCGGTTCTCAAATGTACGCGTGCAGCACAGTTACCTGTGGCGGTCATTTCCACCGCGGGTTCCTGGTCCTTTCCCCAGAGAGTCTTCCTCGGTCTCCGGTGGCGTCATCACTCACCTGCACACTGAACAGCTACCTCGGGTCGTCCGAGCGCTAGGCTAGGGCCTTGGACTTAGGCTTCCCGAAAACAGTGCTTTGTCAGATAGGGTCCTCCAGAAGGTGCCCTCCTGTGTGCCTGGTGGGTCAGGGCAGCACAGAGCAAGTCAGATTTGGGAGCCCTGTGGTGTCTTGGGCCTCAGTGCTGCCCCCCGAGTTTAGACGGGAGGGTTGCTGCGCTGGCTGGGCACCTGACAAGGCAGCGCGTCCCCCTGGGCTAACGTCTGGCCCAGAAGCAGGTCTCTGGGGCAGGCTGCGGGTGACTGTCACACCGACGAAGGGGCCACCGAGATGTGCCTTTCATCAGATGCCTCCTGCTACTTATAGTCCGTTCTTTATCATTTGGAGCTATTTACTTGCCTGGAATTGGAAGGAAGAGTTGAATGGCACGATATTTGTTAATGAGGCTGAGAGTTGGAAAGAAATCGAAAAGTAACAAGAGAGTGAAAAATACTGCCCTAGAGGACGTGTTCGTTAACTGCCAAGGACGTCAGGGAAACCACGTGGGCTGCGTTTCTGAAGTTTGTATGAAGAAGCACGAAGAAGCGAGGAAGGCAGGAAGTCATCTCTTTAGACTTGTAGGCACCAGTCACAGCCCCTACACAGTTCTCTCGAAGGGAGGGGCCGTCAGCATGCAGTCTCCCTCAGTATTGATTTTTAAAAATCAGTGAGCATGCCAGCACTTTAAGTATTTATTGTAGTAGTGCATATTCTTTAAAACATTTCTGTAATGAAGGATACCCCTTACAGGCAGGGATGGTTTCTGTAGTTCAGGGTTTTTTAACGAATTCATCATGGCGTGCCCTGAATGCACATTTGGGGTAAAGTGGGGTATCTTAGGTACGAATCTTTCCTTGTGATTTGTGGATGCTGGAACATCCTTCCTAGTTTCTGAGCTGTTGTGGTTCACCATGAAACACTCAGCGAGGAAGTCAGCTTTGAAACAACAGGGTCTGGGGCCGTTAGAGTCACAATGACGAGGGCCGCTGCTGGTTTTTTCCTGTTGCTGCCGGTGGCAGCGTATCCGGGGTAAATGCATTTGGAAGCTTTTCTTTGATCTTACGTGGGTTTCCCCTGCTGCCCCCACGTCATCAGCCTGCAGTGAAGTGGGTTTCCTCACGCCTCCCTCGTTCCACCTGCAGTCCCAGGGCCAGCGGGCAGGGTTGGTGAGGACCCAGTGTGTGGCAGAGTCATCTTCCTGATGTGGCACTGCCACAGGGAAGTGAGGGGAGGCTCGCGGAACGGAGGACAGACGTTCCTCACTCCTCCTCCTGGCCCTAGGCAAGAGGTGAGAAAGAGAGTGGAGAAAGAGAGTGGCTTCTGAGAGAAGACCCAGGGGCACAAACAGCCTTGGGGCCCCAAGCAAAGAGTTGACTGTTGACTCAGTGATCTGAGGGACAGGGCTCTGGGAGACAGCCCTCCGCTTTGTCCACAGCCCCCCAGCCCCATCTGCAGGCTGGCCAGGCCTTTGTACAGGAGGTAGCTGACTGTGGTCCAAGAGCCCAGCACAGGAGGCAGTGCAGGAGGCAGCTCAGACCAGTGGAGGGCGCTGTCGGGAAGGGACGTCCTCAGAACAGGAATCACCTCTTGGAAACTGACAATAGGGCGACCACATGTAAATTCAAATAGGCAGGTTGGAGGCTAAAGCCTAAAAATTGCCCTGGGAAGTTAAAAAAGAAAGATGAAAAATAGGTAAGAAAGAAATTGGGAACGGCGCTTTCAAAGAGCGGTGTCTGAGACCGCATGAGTTGGTGCCGTTCAGAGGCAGCGTTCAGCCTGCCCTGTCCCCAGCCCGGGGTGGGGAGCGCGTCCCTGCAGAGCAGTGGGAGTCAGAGGGCGGAGCATCTGGCTCCTGCAGCGAGGCTGCGCTCTCGTCCAGTCTGGATTTCTTTCCTGTCGTGTTGTTTCGTTCAACTGGTGGTGCTGAAGTGCCTTCTGAGAAGTAACCTGCTGTTTCCCTCTGCCCGGGGAATGTGGCTGTTTAACTTACTTGGCCCTCATGGGAGCATCACCTTCTTTCCTCCGACGTAAAAAGAGGGGTGCTGTCTGGGTGCATCTCTAGAGGGCTCTCACTGGCTTTCCTTCTCCTCTTGGGGGGCCCACGTGGCGATGCCGAGACTGGCTCTGAACTAGGCGGTCGGGCTGTCGACTGCGGCCGGGCCCTGCGCTGGGGGCAGGGCAGCGAGCAGCTGTGGTTGTGGCTTGTTCTGTGCAGACTCTTCCGCGAGACTGGTGGGGGGCTTTTAACTGGGGCCGGCATTGTCTTGCAGACAAAGCTCTGATGGCGCCAAACCTGGACTCCGTTGGGCGAGACCGAGCCCTGTGCCAGGAGCACGCCAAGCGCCGGATCGCGGAGCGGGAGGCCAGGAGGTGGGTCCTGGGGGGGGCCGCTGCTGGTGGGGCTGGGCGGCGGCAGCGCAGGGGCCGATTTGGGAGCTCAGTGTCCGTCTTCTAGGACTCGCCGGCGACAAGCCAGAGAGCAGACCGGTAAGATGGCTGATCACCTCGAAGGCCTTTCCAGTGACGATGAAGAAACATCCACAGACATCACCAACTTCAATCTGGAAAAAGGTGAGGCGTGCGTCTGGAAGCAGCATCGCTGTGCGCGGCCTCCGCTGGGCGGTGAGGTTTTACCAGAAATGCAGTGTGTGGCCGTGTGTGGGCCCATGTGAGCAACCACTGCCTCGTCCTGGAGACTCGTGCCGGCTCTCACTCCGAACAGCACGACGAGCTCTCAAAAAGAGCGTGGACCCCTTGCCACGGGGGGGTTAGTACTTGTATCATAGCAGACGCTGCTCTGCAGAGTCGTGGAGTCCTAAGTGACCGAAGTCTCTTGGGTCCCAGGGGCGGCCATCTGGCCTGGAAAGGCAGCTGGTGGGGACCGTGACCCAGGGAGGCTCCTGATTCGGGGTCCGAGTAACGTCAGCGGGAGGAGTGGGCAGTGGGCTCTGTGCTGGGCGTTTGCAGGAGAATCCCCGACAGGAAGCCTTCGTCCCCACCTTGGCTGCAGTTACTTAGAGTTACGTCGGCTGCAGCCTTTTGGAACTCAGTTGGAGGAACTTACTTTTCTTCCCCTTATTTATAGTGAACAATGCTAAACATACAGAAAACTTGAAAGAATAACATGGCGATCGCCCACATGCCTGTCACGCAGCCTTGGTTCGTGGCACCGTCTGGCCGAGGCAGCTTGAACTCTCGGTACATGGGCGTGTGTATGTTTTGCCGACCCTGTGAAAGTAGCTCACACGCGTCATGACAAGTCACCTCTGGAAACCTCTCTGTGTCTTCCAGAAACAAGGATCTCTTTTGGCCTAATCACACCACCATTGTTGCACCCAAGAAAATTAGCCAGAACTTTTAAAAAATTTATTTAAAAGTTAAAGAACACTTTTTTAATTCACTGATTTTAGAAAGAGAGATGAAGGAAGAAAGACATCAGTTTGTTGTTCCACTTACTGGTGTCTTCAGTGGTTGCTGCCTCTGTGTGCCCCGACCGGGGGTGGGACCCGCAACCTTGGTGCAAAGCTGTGGCGCTCTGACCACCTGGGCCGTGTGGCCAGGGCCCAACTGAAATTCCTTACGTCACATCTGCGTTCAGTGACGTCAGTGGCGGCCGCCCGAGAACACTTTGATGCCCTTTGTGTGGGTGGTTAGGTGTTTCTCAAACCAGGGTCCACATGAGGTTCTGCCCTGTGTTTGATGATTCTTACACCTTTTTGTAGAGAATTAACGTGTGTTCAGAAGCATGTAACACACACACCCCTGTTACGTAGTGTTTGTCTGAGATGCTGGCTTTTTGGGGAGACCAGGCCACTGGTGCAGGACGGCCTCCGTCTCAGGGTCGTCCATCCCTCTCGCTGGCAACTTTTTCTTCCTTGACCTGGAATTTAGGTCTGGAACCTCGATCAGACTGAGGTTGACTCTTTTTTGGCGAGAATACTTCATACAAGGTGCTGTTGATTCCTGCCTGGTACCCCGACAGACGTCAGCCCCGCTGTTAGCAGTGTGAAGGTTGATTCTGAGGTGTTGCCCCAACCAGGTCTCTCCGTGGTAAAGATCTCCCCTCCCCAGTCACCTGGGGCACCTCGTCCCCTTCCGCTTGCCGCAAATGCTGCTCGCTGACTCCTGCCTGTGGCAGTCACTGCAGTCAGCAGGGGACTAGGGAAGGAAAGACATTGGTCACGGTTGTGATGCACATGTGTTACTGACCCAGTGACCAGTGGGTGGAAGAGTCAGTGGCAGAGCTGGCACTTTGTGTCACTGCAGCGGACAGGCCGCGGCAACTGAAGTTTGAACCGAGCTGTTGGGGACGCTGTTCTTGAACTGAACCGTGCGACAGGAAGTGGTGCACACAGGGCCATTCAGAAGCAAGTGCTGCTCTTTGGGTTGGAACCTGCGTTTACCTGTTCATCGTCTTTTTTTTTAAATATTTATTTATTTATCTTTAGAGGGGAAGGAGAGGGGGAGAGAAACATCAATGTATGGTTGCCTCTAGTGTGTCCCCTGCTGGGAACTGGCCTGCAGAGAACTGGCTTGCAACCCAGGCATGTGCACTGACTGGGAATTGAACCGCGATCCTCTGGTTCGCAGACCTGCACTCAATCCACTGTTCATCATCTTTTAAACTGTAATTAGTGACTGTTACTTTGTTGGTGAGCTTGTCTCTTTGATGCTTAAGCTACAGAGGAAACGCTGAAAATATGAAGCTGTGTTTTCTCTAGTGTCTACTAAATTCCGGTTCTCTGGGGTTTTGTTGTTTTTAGATCGCATTTCGAAAGAGTCCAGCAAGGTTTTTGAAGATGTCCTGGAGAGTTTCTGTTCAATTGACTGTATCAAGTCCCAGTTCGAAGCGTGGCGTTCAAAGTACTACACGTCCTACAAGGACGCTTACATCGGCCTGTGTTTGCCGAAGCTGTTCAACCCCCTCATAAGGCTGCAGCTTCTCACCTGGACTCCTCTCGAGGTGGGTGGCTTCTGTCGCTGCGAGAAAGCCGTGCGATGTGGTCCCTCGGTGGCAGTCCTCTCCAGGCTGGGGCGGCGAGCTCAGCAAGGTGTGTTTCAGGAGTACAGGGCACAGGGCTGCAGTCTGGGGTCTGTGTTCTCACAGAGCTCGGGGGCCAGCTGTTGCTCTTCAGTTTATATACAGTGCTCTTCTCAGTCTCCAAACTGGACTGTGACCATGAAGGAGCAGGAAGAACTTGGTCGTTAGGTCCCAGAACCTAACCTAGAGTCATATGAAATAAGGGCCTGCGCTAGTGGCACAAAGGTGGGGGCAGTGGGAAGCGGGACTCTCCCTGCCCCGCCCTCCTGGTGTCGGCCACCTCACTCCCCTCCCTTCGTTCAAGGGTCACAGTCCTGTTCTGCCCGTGCTGTGTGGTCTGGAAACGGGGGTCATCCTGGGTTCCTTCCACTTCTGTCTTCTTTGTGGCCAAAGGTCAGGCCCAGGTCCGCTCTCGGAGTGGCCGGCAGCGGCGGTAGCTGCTGTCTGCATGTGTTGGGGTGGCCTTTGTCTTCTGTTGCAGGCCAAGTGCCGGGACTTTGAGAGCATGCTGTGGTTCGAGTCCCTGCTCTTCTACGGCTGTGAGGAGCGGGAGCAGGAGCGGGGGGACGTGGACACGGCGCTGCTGCCCACGGTCGTGGAGAAGGTGCTCCTCCCCAAGCTGGCAGGTGGGCTCCAAGCCACGCACTGGGGTCCCGGGGGCCGTGGCCACTGCCTGGGAACATTGGCACCAGGCCCAGAGGCAGCTTGCGGGCAGATACGTGTCTCTCCGCCCGGGCCTCACCGGGCGCCCTGGGGCGGGCCTGCGCGTCGGTGCTGACGCAGAGTGGACGTGGGGCCCTGCGCACGCGCTGTTCTGGAGAGGAGTTTCTCACAGGGTTAGAAATCACGGATACAGGAACCGATTAAAGGAGTAAAAATAGTTTTTGAGGTTCAGGTAGAGATTCTTGGTGTTGGGACAGTATTTGTTAGGATATTGAAAGTTTTCTCCTGTTTTTATTTTTACTGATCAGTAGAAAAGAGAGGAGTCTGTCTTCTCTCCACATTCGCCTGACCCTCAGCTTCCCCGCAGTTGGTGGGACAAAGGCTTGTAGTCTGGAGGGAAATCAGCATTTGTGCATGGAAGATGCTCGGCCTCAGACCTAGTCTGCTGCGATCTGACTGTGTCTCAGCACGTTCTGCCTTCTTCTCAACAGTGATAGCGGAGAACATGTGGGACCCCTTTTCTACAACACAGACTTCACGGATGGTTGGGATCACATTAAAACTAGTAGACGGATACCCTTCAGCAGTGAACGCAGAAAACAGAAACACACAGGTAACCCGGTTAGCGTCCGGGAACGGTCTTCGTTCTCCCTGTCCTTTTGGAAGTGAGCAGGGGCGGAGGGGGTGCGAGGTTGGGTCCCGAGTCAGCGGGAAGATCCGATTGGCCTGCTTGGGCCTCCCGGTGCTGTATGAAGCCGGAAATGCGCACAGTGTGGGGCGGCGGTGCCTCGTTTCACAGCGCGCTGGCGTGGGACGGCGCCTCCCGGTCTCCTGTTCTCGGCCTTCCTAACACCCCCTCCAACGCTCAGTCGGACTGGGCAAGTGGCTCTATATGAGTTGTGTGTTTTAGAAAAAGGAAAATGTAAAGCTACTAGAATGGGTAATTGTTGATGACTTAAATGCTAAAACATTTAAATAGCATGTAAAACCACGAGGCATCTTTTTATCACTAGTTTCCAAATTTCAAATTGCTGTCATCCCTCATTGGACATTCTTAAGAGCTGTTCAGACAGAAGAGTGCTCTTTGTCATTGCTACATTTTTGGTAGCATAATTTCGAACAGAACCAGGTTGTGTCTGATCGCAGACCTTTACAGAGTAGACGGCAGGGCGAGAGGTTTCTCAGTGGCTTCACGGCTTGGTGATTGTTGGGGACCCACGGGGCAGTGGGCATCAAAGACCTCGGGCTTTCAACGAGGGAAGTGAGGAACTCAATAAGACGCTCACTCCAAACCCAGCACTTAGCTTGTGATTCGGGATACGGCCTGTTGTTACTCGTTTTTTAATTTCTCGCCTGTCCCAGCCCTTACTGGAACGTGTGGTCTGTTTTTGTCTTCAGTTATACCTGAAAGCGCTCTTGCTGAGGATGAGGAGAACGTTAGATGACGATGTGTTCATGCCCCTGTATCCCAAAAAGTGAGTAAACCCGAGGACGGCTCCGGTGGTGGCCTCCTCCATCACTCCCCTGAGGAGGCTGGCTTTCTGGAAGAGTGATGGTCGCGTGAACCATGAACGTCACCTCTGTCGTACAGACCGAAGGCCCGAGGGGTCCGGGGCTGCGGGGACGCCCTGCTCGAGCAGAGGCGCGTGGGTGACGCCCGTGCTTCCTCCGTGGTGGCTCGGGGTCAGTTTCCACTTTTCACACTTCCTGTCTTCGGGATTATAGTCGTTTAAACTTTTTTTTTAATTGTCTCATTCTTCTGTTACCCGTTTTACTTGTAGAAACATTCTCCCCTAGGAAGGGTGCGGTATTTGCATCTAAAATATTTGAACGTGGTGTGTTTTTCTTTTAGCGTCTTAGAAAATAGAAACTCGGGGCCGTACTTGTTTTTTCAGCGGCAGTTTTGGTCTTCGGTTAAGGTATGTGTGAGGTGTCTAGAAGACTTCAGATTTGCCTGACATTATACATAATGTTTTGAAAAGCATCTTTGCATTTAATGCCATAGGCTTAGATATATGTGTACATAGAGAGTCTCCATTCTGCGAAATCATTATTCCCCGAAGTTTGATGTTTCCGCAGGGGAAAACGAACTCTGAGTCCCACAGTCAGGTCCAGGCTAGTCAGCAAAGTGCCGCCGTTTGTTCAAAGAGCAGTGTGCCCGGCACCTTCTGGGTCCCTCTGACGAAGCCCTGGGCAAGACGGGGCGGGGGCCCTGCGGCCTTTGCGACCCTGCCGAGGTGACAGACAGGGAGCCAGTGACCTCAGGGCAGGGAGAAATCCAAGGCAGTGGGGAGCAGTGGGCAAGGGGCACAGAGACCCTGACCAGTGAGCCACTGAAGGTCCCCTTTGTCCCTGAGGAGGTGACACTGGGGAGACCGAGGGAAAAGCAGGGCCGCTGGGATCGGGCAGGACGAGACAGGAGCCACGGGTCGAGGCCGCTCACCGTTCGTTTCTCTCCCAGCTGCTGGGGAATTTTCTTCAGTGGAGCGGCATCTTCTCGAACAAGACCCTTCAGGAGCTGGCCATCGACGGCCTGTTAAATAGATACATTCTCATGGCTTTTCAGAACTCGGAGTGTGGAGACGACAGCATCAGGAAAGCCCAAAGTGTGAGTTGAGTGGTACCTACTAGAGTTTTCAAGGCACGTGAGTTAAAGTGGGCTGTCTTGTTTGTTTGAAGGGGATTTTGAGACTTCACAGAAACCCCTTTGCTCATTGGGCTTCGTGTGAGGTTGGCGGTCACTGTGACCACCCAGGTGGGTCCAACCTGCGAGGCTTTCTTATCCTGTCATTTTTAGAGAGGGGAAGGGAGGGAGAAAGGGAGAGAAACATCCATGTGGGGTTGCCTCTCACGCACCCCCCACTGGGGACCTGGCCCGCAACCCAGGCATGTGCCCTGAGTGGGAATCGAACTAGTGACCCTTTGGTTCATAGGCTGGCACTCAGTCCGAATAAGTGCTTTTTTCCCCAGTGTTACCAAATAAATAGTTTCTTTTCTCATTTAAGAAATGATAAAAATTTTTTTCCTTTATTGATTCCAGACAGAGTGAGAAGGGAGGGAGAAAGAGGGAGAGAAACATCGATTGGCTGCCTCCTGCGCATGCCCCAGCCGGGGATTGAAACCCAGACCCAGGAATGTGCCCTGACAGGGAATTGAATCCACGACCTTTCGGTTTGTGGGAAAATGCCCAGCCCATTGAGCTATGCCGGCTGAGAAAAGAAATTATTTTTTTAATAGTGTTTTTTCTACTTCATATATGAGTTCCATAATTCGGTCTTTTTTTAAATATTTTTTGAAATGATCGTAAAATTGAGACAGATTTGCAAGTGCAGTGCAGTTTGTCCAGATGGCGTCAGGATGTCCCTGGCAGGGCATCTCCAGCCCTCCGACAGGAAGGCCCCGTGTTCACAGGACACAGGCAGCCCCGGCCTTGTCTGCGTCCTGTAAACACGGGCACCCCTCTCCCTGACTCCGACCCGGCCGGCGGCCCCCCCGGAGGTGGCTGAGCTCCATCGTGACTGTTGGTAATGACGCAGACGGCCGTGTCGGCTGGCAGCAGGCTCCCGGGTCATCACTCGCACCTAATTGTCTTGTCTCCTCCATCTCTCTGCTCCAGAAGAGTCAGGTCCTCAGTCTTTTCTTGACCTTCATAACCTTGGTATTTTAAAGAGGATAGACCTGTTATTTTGTAGAATGTCCCTCAGTTTAGGTGTGTCTGATAGTCTCAGTAGATTCAGATTCTGCATCTTTGGTAGATTTCATCAGTGGCAGTCCCTTCACACTGACCTCTGTGAGCTTGTGACACATCCTCTCATTTCTGGGGAGCACTGTCTTGCTTTCCGGCTCGCCACGCCCAGGCCCCCCGACCCCTGCTCAGCCCGTCCTGGATTCAGTCACTGCTCCAAGCCCCTGGGTGCTCTGCACACTGGACTGATGATGCCCTTTCGTGGGCTGCCCTCGCGTGTGGGGGGCCGGCCTCCCTACTCGTGGGTCTGTGCTGCCACCGGGCCCCATCACCTGCGTAGGCTCCTGCCCTCGCTGCCCCTCTGGGGTGAAGCTCTTCCCCGCGCTCTGGGCCCGCCCTGCCGCGTGGCCAGCACAGTGCCCGGGCCTGCGCACCAGCCCGGGGCGGCGTGGCCTGTGGCGGTTCAACTGCACGTGCTCTCAAGTCCAGTGCTGCTGACACAGGAGAATAGGTTCATTTAGGGCTTTCAGGAAGACCAAAGGATGAAGCAATTGGTTACAGTATTACGTCCCTAATACATTCGTAGATTGGACAAATTATTTGTCTTTTGCTTTGAGCACCTCTCTCGTATGTTCAAGTAAAAGTTCAGGTGTATGAAGGAAAACTGGGTAGGAAGTTCAGTAGTGAGTCCTCTGGTTAAACCAGGACCCCACGGTCTGGACACAGCTGGTGGGCACGGCTGCCTCCTGTGGTTCAGCCCCTTGTTCTGCACCTTCTCTGCAGGTCATCAATTGTTTCCCCAAGCAGTGGTTCGCGAACCTGAAAGGAGAGAGGACCATTTCTCAGTTAGAAAACTTCTGTCGGTACCTCGTACACTTAGCAGATACGATTTATAGAAACAGCATCGGATGCTCTGATGTGGAAAAAAGAAATGCAAGGTAATTATTGTGATTACTTAATGAAATGGTGACCTAGTCCTTAGTCGTTACAGTCAGTAGTAAGTATTATGAAAATGTTTAGAGACATGTTTGTATTTTAGTTGAAACTGTACATTGACTTAGTATTGGTAAACATACCCAAAATACACATTTTTGTGTATGTGTGTGTGGTTTTACCTAATCTTTTTCAATAGGATATTTTTGAAGGCATTAAGACAAGACAGCTGGCAAGGACCAGGCCTAAGGGGAATGAATGAGTCATAGTGTTCCGTCTCCTCATTTGAGGGGTTGGGGGCATGTCAGGCTCTGAGAATGCCCTGGGCCTTGGTCTTTGGAGACTCCTGCGGATGTGCGCCCTGGGAAAGCCCATCAGAGGGACCTGGGTGCCCTGAGTGTCCCCCACCGCCAGGAGAGTGCTCTGCGTGGAGGGTGCCGTCTCCACGTCAGAGACCATGGGTGTTTCTTTTTGTGGACATTGTTTTGGATGTTTGTTCATTTGGGATAAATCTCTAGCATATAAAAGTAAATAATAAACCAGTACAACTTGAAAGAATTTTCTTTCTGAACATTGCTTTCATACAGCCTTCCTAACAGTTTCATTTTTCATTTAAATCACAATGTTAATCTTACCCTCTTCCATGTAAAGGGACCTTCTTTTTTAAAGAGGAAATTTGTTGTCTTTTACGTTAAAAAAGTAAAAACAAAGTAGGTAGTAAAAACTTTAGTGGTAAAATTCTGTGGCAGGTAACTGCTTTATACTTTAATTTCATCTTTGGTGTCGGTTGTTAGGTTGTTGTCACTAACATTTCTTCTCAAGGTGCTGTCTTTTCTTAGATAAATTTTGCTTGCTTTTTAATACTGTTTTGGTTGGAATTAAATATGCACAAATGGCATCTGCTTGGGCACCTGCTGGTGCAATGCCCACAGAAGAGGCCCCGCCCCACAGGGTCTGCAGCCGTGCAGGTTGTAGCCTTTCCCTGACAGGTGCTCCCCTCAGTCTCCTGGGGAAGGGACAGGCGGCCGGGTCGCACTGTGCGCTGTTTGTCCCCAGCGGCCCTCTGGCTACCAGTGCGATTCTGGGCCAGCAGTGCCTGCACCGCCTGGGAGCTTGGCTGGAGGCGCTCCAGCCCGCCCCTCCCCCCCGAACCAGAACGCTGGGCTGGCCGGTGACCCGTGTCTGAGCAGGGCCCGCGTTCTGACCTTTGCCAGAATTGGAGGGTGTCTTAATGAGAGGAGAATGGCTTCCACCGGAAGGTGGAGCAAACAGGTGAGGCTCTGCCGAGAGCTCCGAAGAGCCGAAGTGACGCTGGGCCTCTCGGGTGTGTGGTGGGATTTGAGTGCCGCCAGGACTCGGGTTTGGGGGGCGACGGGAGAGCCCCGGGTGGTTTGGAGGAGATCGCTTTCTCCCCTTTTCTGGGTCTTCATGAAAATGGCTTCTCGGAGTGACATTGTGGGCATTTTCGGTTTTGAAAATGGGTCCTCTGTCTCTGGGCTGGTCAGGTACACAAACTGTTGTTTTATGTGGATATACGTACCTATATATATATATATATATACAGGAAGATTGCAAAACCTCAAAAATGGTCGTAAAGTTAATGACAAATTTTTCCTTTAGGGCTTTTGTACAAATTAATGAGATTCTGCTGCATTTTTTTCTCTTCTAGGGAAAACATAAAGCAGATAGTAAAACTCCTTGCAAGTGTCCGAGCCCTGGATCACGCTATGTCTGTTGCAAGTGACCATAATGTGAAAGAATTTAAGTCTTTGATTGAAGGAAAATAGATCTATGCGACTGAGAAGCCTGCTTGCTTTAATACCATTCCTAATGTATAAATTTTGTATATATGTAAAGTTTCTTAAACTGTAAAATGGTTGTTGTTTTAATACAAAGAACATTACTATTCAATTCTGTGTCCTTAACTGCGATTTCTCTGGAACGAAGGGTTCAGAGCATTTCTAGGAGGGTCGATGAGTGTTTTCCTTCCGGCCTGCCCGCCGCTGGTCGCGGAAGCATTTTCTGTGCCTGGTACCCACAGCCTCCCCGCTGGTTCTCTGCGCACTGTCCCAGCGGTGTCATGTATGCGTCTCTCTCTGCCGCCATGGAGGTCCTCTCGCACCGGAAATCGGGGGTTTTTCTACAGAGCAAGTCTTTTAACAGCAGAGGATTACTCCATAGCAAACGTCTTAGGAACATCGCTCCACTGCTGAACAAAGGGCTGGCCAGTGACCCGGCGTCCTCCCTCCCAGTTAGCAGTCGCTGTCGCCTGCTGCCTTAACCCTGCGAGCACACGGGCTGCGGCCCTGGGCGCATGGCGCGCCTCCTTCCCCGGGTCGGGTCGCAGCCCACTGGGGGTCTCCTGTGGACTCCACTGCTGTGCGCAGCACAGGTTTTTAAAAGCACGTGGAAGTTTTCGTTTTTGGAAATAATAGACCCATAGTCCAGCTGCAGGGTTTTGGGCTGACTGTCCCGTCTCGTTACGATTTCCCTCCCCGGCCAGCTTACAAGTGCATGCATTTGAAGTTGGTGGTCTGTGCACTTGAACCCCCACATGCGTGCGTCACATATGCAATAAAGAACATGCCTTGCTGGTCCACCACACACCCTGGCAATTCAATATCCAAGGTCTTCTACCATGTTTATGCCACGCTGTAAGTATTCGGAGAACTTGTTTTAAAGTTTACGCCTTCTGATCTGTGATTTTCAAAAGAGGAACTTTTTGGAAATTAGGACTTGTTTGATAATTATATGTAATTAAGCTTTAGCAAAGCATTAAATTAATTTTCAATTCGGTCCTTTGTTGTATTTGCTGGCGAGTAATCTTAGCGACAGCATCTCGGACGAGTCCAACACAGTGAGCATCAGCGTGGGCGGGCCCTCGGTCAGCGCATCCGGTGTGTGGGGCGGCGCCGGGTGCTCCGGCTGCTCTCTCAGCCTCCCGTCTGTGGTGGGGGCACGGCTTGCACCCACGTGTTCATCTGGGTGGGTGTTCTGTCCTGTGGCAGTAGCAGATTGAGAGAATTAAAATGAGGACACTTAACTTTCACCTGTACTGGAATAAAACAGAAACATGCACATAGGTGACATGCACGTCATTTCTACCTTAACTTTGTGTTTCAAAACGGAGAGACTGGCTACTTCTCTTTCTGTGTTAAGGATTCTTGCAGGAAACTTGGGGATTTCTTATCGTGTGAAATGCACCAGGGTCACTCAGTGTCAGGCCTGGGTTTGGACATGACACCAGGACCTCGTTGGGATGTGACTTTGGCGTAGAACACGTGGTTCTCACGTCCCAGCCAGAAGCTTCCGTTTCTGAAGTCGCCGGAGCATGTCCTTTCCTAGGAAGGGAAGTATCAAAAGATAAGTTCAGAGGGTGATGTTTGAACAAACCTGAAGCTCTGTCTTCAGTTTCTTTCTCGTGGAGCTTCTGGTTTACCTTCAAAATAGGTGATGGAGGTTTCTGGAAAGGGAAGCTCCTGATCCAACGTGAGGCACAGACTGGTCACTGCTGCTGTGTGAGGTGGCGGCGCCCACCCACGTCCCTGGCGAAGCCACGGCCTCCGGTGGTAAGCACCAGCAGCCCTCCCGAGGGTGTGGCTCGGCCAGTGTGCCTGGCTGGGGTGTCCGCCAGCGGAGGTCCTGGGGAGCAGCCCCAGCCAAAGCCAGGCAGGAGTGGAGGGGTAAACAGCCCAGTGTGTTTGTGCGGCCCTGGGTGGCAGTCTGAGGTGCTGTTAGGTGTACAAGAGGTTTATGGGGTTAAGTCCCATTGGGGAAAAGGAGAGGGAGGGGGCTGGGCTGGCCTGAGGTGTGGGGTAAGGAGTGACCTGTGTGAGGTAGAGGGAAGGAACCCAAGATGGTCTCAGACGTGGGTGCAGATGGGAGAGTTGTGGCAAGGCTGACGGGGCCCTCCACCCAAAGGCCTGCTTCCGAGGGGTCCCAGGTCTCCGGAGCACCCCTGCCTCGGCACGCCCACCAGCCAGTCACTGCTAGAGTGCAGCTCCCGGGGCGCGGGGTCCGGTGCCACCGAGGGCTCTCACCGGAGACCCGAGTGGCATGACTGTGTGACCGTACCACTCCCTGGTCTCGGAGGACAGGGACCCACAGGTCATCTCCCAACAGCGTCAGTCAACGTGAGCAGCATCCTGCAGGGACAGCCTCGTCACCCAGAGCTGGCCCAGATGGCATGAACTTGAGGAAGCCCCTTCCTCATGCCAGTGGACCAATCTGGGGCATTCCTGACTTTTAGAGCCAGGCTTATTGAAGTGTAGCTTACAAACAGTAACATTTAAGTTATGTGTAAGTTCAACGAGTTTTGACAAAGACCTAATTTTGTTTTAAATTCTAGTTTTCCTTGAAATCATGAAGCCCTCCTAAAAATAGTCAAATGTCGGAGAGCTGCAAACTACAGCATGAAAATGGAAGTTGCTTATGGTAGCGGTTCTTCACCGTTATGAGGACTCTGCCTGTGTAACCCGGGGTGACCCGGGCGTCCAGGGAGTGTGGCCATCCACTGGTGGGGACAAAGGCCATTGTGGCCTTGATGTAGGTTATGAAAAGGAGGAAGGTCAGAATTTCTACATGGAGGGAGAACAGTGAGGAATGTCTGAGTCGAGAGGCCTCAAGCATCAAAAGGCCATCAATTTTGGAGATCGTCCTCCAGGACTAGAACTACCTGTGGGGATAGGGTGCTCAGCTCCCGAGGACGGCCTCAACTGCCTGGCCAAAGCAGGCAGGCTAGAAATGACCCTGTGGGTTGGCACTGCAGGGCACCCCGTGGCACGCTCAGACGCCTGGGCCCGGCGGTTTGCCCTGGCCTCCCCCCCCCCACCCTGTCACTCCAACTCCAGCACGAGCTTGGAGGTCACTCGTCCATCACAGGGACAATGAGTAGCACCGTGTCTCTAGGGACATGTGCTGTGGTCCAGTTACAAAGAGCTGTAGGAAAATACACCTCTCATCCGGTACTTGAAGAGTAAAGCACATGGTAAACCATAAAATTTTGACAAACCCTGTAGAAGCCTTCGTAAGCTACCTTATGAGACACTGCAAACGCCTATGAGGCGCCTGCTGCTTGGGGACCCAGCACCGGCTTGAGGAGGGGACGTCCTGCAATGCTAGGGAGGAGCCGTCCCTTTCTGTGTACTCACTAATGGGTCCCTGCAGATGCCGATCTAACAGTTCCAGCCTGTGTGGCCTGAAAAAAGCTGGCCATGCTAATGGGATCAGACTTAGTCTCCAATTCACCAAACACGTTCTAGCATTTTACAATAGATAAGGAACACGGGCTGTGAGGAAAGGGCAGACATGACAAACATCTCAAAACCCAGCCCCGTGACATGGCACACTTTATGTCACTGGTTGGGACAGTCACTCATTTCTAAATTAGTAAATCCTCGCTGTAGTTTACTGGGGACATACTGTTAGAGTGGGGTACTTCAGGCCTGCAGAAATGGCAATTTCATGTTGTAACCTGATAGAATTTGCCTATAGGAGAGAGAAAGAATTTGGTTAAAAACCAACATGTATAGATGAGGGTGTTTGCTTTGAAGTCCTTGGAGCTACTGCAGCCGCCATCTGCCACCTGCAACACCCACCTGGGGCTGTGTCAAGAGCCAAAAGAGACGGCCCATCTCTGGGGGCCCTCAGAGCTCACACGGAAGCCTGTGTGCCACTTGGCCTGCACTGAAAACCTGTCCCTCTATTTTCAAGTGCAATGAACAAGGAAGTATAAATAAGAAATGGTAACAGCACCAAAAAAGTAACAGTATTTAAGTCAATAAAAGTGGCCCTAATGTTTTCAAATCGTAAAGCTTGTGCTTATTTCATGAGAAAATGATCAATTTTGAAAGGATTTGGAAAGGCTGTGGCCTTCTGACAACTCTAGGAATGGGTCCTGCTTACCCTCCACCCATTTCCGTTTAATTGGAAGAAATAAGAAAATTCCATTCTCGCCCACTCCCATGTACTTTTTTGTCCAGTGCAATCTCCAATGGAAATGGATTCTTCTAGAAAGAAAACTAAGCAGTCATGGACCAGAGGATTATCTTAATACGAGTTTAATACTGAGGCTGCTGTCAGTAACCACTACCAAGAGCAAACAGTTTTTCTTGGGAGATAGGGCTGAGTGAGAGAAACGCCCTTTGGTTCTCGGAACAGAACCCTCGATTCTGTATCCTGGAAGAGAAGTGGCCTCTCTTCTGATGGATAACGGCCTCTTTGGAATCCTGAGACCAGGGTGGGTCCAGCTTCTCTAAACTGGACGAGGAACCGTTAATCAAGACACATGACAGGGCCTGCAGAAGGAAATGATTTTGTGCACGACGCCAAATTTAAATTCTGCTTCTGCTGTTACCATAAGAGCACTAAGGGGAAGAAGAAAAATAGGAAATGGTTTCTCAGAGCGCTGGGTGCTTGAGGATTTCGATTCCTGTTGAGTTTGCTGCTTTTGACTTCATTTCCACGCTTAGAGCTACAACAGTGAGAAGTCCCGGGGACCGTGAGAAGTCCCGGGGACCGTGCTACCTCCAAGGAGATGCTGAGAAATGAGGACAAGATGAAGGGGCCGGGTGCCTTCAGTCACTGAACTCCACAGCTGGCACAAGCTGTGGCCCTTACGTGAAACGACAGCCGCCTGGCCCTCGGACAGGTCCAGGGTTGGTGACTTCCCAGTCACCACCCCGCGTCCAGGTGAGCACGCTTTTCTAGGGCGCTCCCGAGAGCCCCAGGACACCCCAGAAGAAGAGGCGACCACAGGGCTGTTCCAAAACAGGCACGCATTTTTCTCCCGGCCGCAGGCCCGGTCACTCAGAAGGACACCATGGACAGCTCTCCAGGCCCCGCCCCTCGCCTGACTGGCCGCCGGGGGCGCCACGGGTGGTCCTGACACCCCGCCCCCATCCCAGGGATCCTCGTCCTGCCCGCCAAGCTCTTCCCCAGAGTCCCTCCCTTAGTTCTGAGGGACCCACGCGCGTAGCCAGGGAGGACTCTCCTCCATCTCCAGCACCCCCAGCGGCGGGACCCGCAGCTGCGGCCTGGAGACAGATCGCCGGCGGCGCTCCAAGCGGCAGGCACCCCAACGGCTTCTGGCCCGCAGGGCGCTCCGTGGGGGCGAAGGCGTCTCCTCTGACGCCCCGCCCCTTCCCCGCGAGGGGCGGGCCTTCCGCCCCGGGCGGCGGTGCAATGCGGAAGAGATGGACCCGCTGAGCGGAAGTGACGCTTCCGACACCGGCGGCTGTGAGAGAGAGAGGAGGAGGAGGAGCCGGAGGTAAAGGTGAGCGAGCCGGCGGGGGGCGGGCGCGGCCGCGGCCAGACCTACCGGCAGCCGAGTGTGCGGGTGGCCGCTTCCAGAGGTAGTGTCCGCGGCCGCAGCCGGGCGGAGCGGGGAGGGCGCCGCGGGCCGCCTGGAGCGCGGGCGGGCGGGCGAGCTGAAGGAGACCGCGGGCTGCGCCGCACCGCCGGGCGGCGGCTGTGGTGACAGCGGCTGTCAGCCGCCCGCGGTCCCGGGCCCTAGGCGGTCCCGGCGTCGCGGACGCCCTGAGCTGCTGCTCGGTGCCTCCGTTCGTGCCCCTGGGGGGAGCCGCCTTCCCAGGAGCCGGGGTCAGGCCCGGGTCCCGGGTGCTGACGCGGGTCACGGCGGCGGGGTCCTCTCCCCCTCCCACCCCCGGCCTTCGCCCCCGAGGGCCGCCTTCGGGTTCCCGAACGGGCTCCCTCTCCGCGCAGCGGCGACCCGGGAGAGGGGGGCGGGTGGACGCCTCCCCGGGAAATGCGCTCGGAGGTTCCGTGTGTAGACACGCCGCGCCCGGAACGTGGAGCGATCGATAAAACCCCGTCCCGCTCGCCCGGGAGCCGGCAGCTCTGCCTCCCGCTCTCGGGGGAAACGAGGGCGCGACTGGCCTCCTGGAACGAGCCGTTCGGCCCGGGAGCGCGGCCTCCCGCTCCCTCGCAGCCGCGGGGAGGCCCCGGACGCCGCGCGGCCGGGCGGCGGCGGGGTTCCCGGGGCCGCAGCTGCTCTGCTCGTCCCCGCAGGGCCGCCCCCGCGCCAGGATGGCGTTCAGCAAGGGCTTCCGCGTCTACCACAAGCTGGATCCCCCGCCCTTCAGCGTCCTGGTGGAGACCCGGCACAAGGAGGAATGCCTGCTGTTCGAGTCCGGGGCCGTGGCCGTGCTCTGTGAGTCCCCGCGCCCCGGCCTGGCGGGCGGGAGGGCGCCCCCGAAACGCCCGGCCCGCCCCGCCCGGGGTCGCGCGTTTATTTCCCTTAGATCAAGCCTTGTTTTGTTTTCAACTTGCATCTTCTTTTCCTCCCGCTGTTGCGGGTTTTTGCTGGGGGTGGGGGCACGGTGGGGTGGTAGCGACCCGGGTTTGCTTTAATTAGTGGATTGTGCTGTTGCTTCTAAAAAAGTATTCTTTCAAAGAAATATTGCTGCGGTGTATATCACGTCCCATAGACCCATCAAATGGCCTGCTTCGCGTCTCTTCCTGTCGCGAACAGAATTTCGTGTAGGTCAGTCGCAGTAAGGAGCTGTAAGACTGTTTAATCCTTTCGGAGCGTCTTCTGGTGTGGATCTTGTGTTTTCTTTCAGAGGATTGTGAACCATTGTTAAACTCTCATGTGGAGCATGTGATTGGTTTCGTAGCATTTAAAACTTATTTTGATAGTCTGTTTTAAAGAAAAGCACACTGTACCACACACACACACACACACACACACACACACACACACAAATAGTAGGTTAGTAATGGTTTGGGTTACTTCGTGGGGAAATGCATGAACTTAAAAATGAAAAGATGAGTTGCCAGATTAAATTTCTTTCGTAATTATAAGATGTTATCAGAGAAGTCCAATTTGGGGTTATTTGAAATGTGATTGTGTTTTTAAAAGTGTTCTAGTGCTAACTGCTTTCTTTGCTCAGTGTTTGCCACTCTAGGCACACACAGCAGGGGGGCTATGCGTGTTCTAGGAAATGAGCGTTCATAAAGTGGGGGACGCTCTGTGCGGGCTTCCTCACTCACATCGCTTTCTGTACTTAAATAAACCAGAACATGACATGCTATCAGCCATTTGCATAGCATATTTTTTCCAAATGACAAGTGTAATTCTTACACTGATGAATTATTAATTTAAAATATTCAGGGAAAATGTTTGATTTAGCATGTGGAATATTTTTCAGCTGCTTGTGTTTTTGCTGACATTACCCGATTTTCTTATTTGTCTAAATTGTAAATGTTTCTTTAATTATGGTGACTTGTAATGACAGGAAACCAGGTTTTTAGCTACAAAGTATGCATTAGGTATAGTTCTTAGGGTTTTGCTATACTTTACTCCCTAAGGGTAATAATACTTCCAAACCTCCAGCAGATTTCTTTCATGCCAGAAACCAATTTTTTAAAAAATCCCTAAGTCATCCATTTTGGCATTAACATACATTTTAAGGGAAAAAGAATATGAGACATACTTTCTTAACTATTCATTAATCTTATTTATTTCATTAGATTTACACTATGTAATTAATTCTTTTGGAAAAAAAGTTTGAAATTCTCTCTCTCTCTAACGCTAGCATAAAAAGAGGTGTAATCTCTTGGGTGTGCTATTAGCTTTCCTGTTATAAACTTTACAGCAACACTTAAAATATTAATGTTTAGGAGCTAGGAGACCTTTTTAAAGGTCATTTGAGTTATAAAATTAATTGGCTGTTCCGTCTGGAAGCATGCCACGGCATGTGCTGTACTGCAGAGTGCTCGCGTTCACAGCCTTCATGAGTTGGAGGTGCCCGCCACGTCCAGGCACCATGCCTGGATGGCACCAAGCTGTCCTCCTGGTCTCCGGCAGTCTGGCCCCTGGAGTGTCCGTGCGGCTACCAGAAGGGACTCCTGACACGTTTTTGGTAGTAAACAGAAGTATCACCCCATTTCCCAGTAAGATTAAGTGCAAATCTCAACTCTTCATCAGGTTGTCTGTACTTCGGCCTTGCCCTGTTGGCCAGTGTTGACCCTCTCTAAGGCAACTGTGCTGTTTCCTCACTGCTTCCCCATTGCACTGTGCCTTTCCAGCCTTCACCATGCCGTTCCTTATTCCGTTCCTTGTGATGCCCTCTTTCTGCAGGACTGCTAGAATGCTTCCTTCAGGAGAACCTGCTCACCCCCCGCCCCGCTCACTCTTAGATCTTCCTGCCTTTCCTTTCTGTAGAACTTTGTCTGTATCCCTGGCCCAACACTCTACATACTGGTCTTGTTGGTGTCCACATGCTTGTGTGCAGGTGTTTTTCTTGAAAGTCGATGGTGAAAGTGACCCTACCAGGCCTCGGGCTCTAGCTGCCCCACTTTAACAAGTCAAAGTTTAAAAAATTAAACAATCCTATTGTTGAGGATTGGCAGTCACTGAATTATTCTGGCTTATGCCAGGAGTGCCATAAGATACCCAACATGAAGTCTTATCTTTTGTATTATTAGCACATACCAAAAAATGGGGTGTAAGGGAAAAATACAATGAAAATAATCTCCAGTCGTGGATCCTCTTAGGACTGAGTACCCACTCACGCAGCCTCAGGACCCTGTCTTTGGGCTGATGGGATTCTGAGCTTAAATCAGTCGTGATGCTGTGACTGAATCATTACAGTCACTGGGGAGGGTTTGTTTTGTTTTGTTTTGTTTTTACAAATACTGGGGCTGGGCTTCAGCCCCTGAGAGATTCCAATATAGTGAGGTTGGGATGATAACCTCTGAGCAAAGTTTATATAGGCCTTCCTATGGTAGTAATGGGGCAGCGTTAGCGCACAGACGTTATTGGAAATAACCATGTTTCTAGAGTTATAATGCTGCCAGTGTTGTTATGGGGCCCGTAGTGAGTTTTCTTGAATGCACAGCCTGAACCAGGTGTCGGCCCTCCCGCAGCCCTTGGTGTGGTGCTGCCACACGTGGTGCTTGGCGTGGTGCTGCCACACGTGGTCCTTGGCGTGGTGCTGCCACGCGCCGGGCCGCTCACAGGTGTCCGTCTGGACACGGGCCCCTGCAGAAGAGGCCCTGCCAGGTCCTCTTCGATCCCTTGTGCCACTGCGGTGTTTCACTCACACTTGTGGGAGAAGTGGATACGGAATAAGTGCACGGGGGAGAGACTAGCCTGCACTAGACAACGGAGTCGACAACAATGCACTGGCCTGTATCTGATTGGTTGCTTTTCGCAGGTACCCAGCTGAGGAACCTGGGTCGCAACCTGAGCACATGCCCTGCCCAGAATTCGAACTCGCAGCCTGTTGGTTCACAGGCAGCGGTCAGTCCACTGAGCCAACCAGCCAGGGCTGCACTGTCCTGTATTTGAAAGTAGATACCTTTTTCTATAAAATGTATTTTCTATCATTTAAAGAATTACTGTTTGAGCTGCTGATAGAAGGGACATATATATATTGTTTGTACTTGTTTGTGAAAATCCTAATGGAAATGGCTATAGCCACATCATGAAGGTCTTCCTGAAATGCTCATTAAAAGTGATGAGTGTTATTTATGTCTTGTATAAAAACTATTAACAATTTGTTCTAAAATTGTTAAGAACACTTAACAATTTCTACTTTTAAGTAGAAAATAATTTTATCATTGATTTCTGTTACTGCATTTAGTTATTTAAAAACCCTTCTGTTTTTACACCGTGCCCTTTTTTGGTGTTACTCCTTTAAAAAAATAATGAGTCCGTGTGGACCACAGACTCGATGCCTCTGCAGCAGGGTCAGAGCTGGGTCTGCGCCCAGGTCAGCGGCGGGTCGGCGAGTTTCACGCGGCCTGGAGAAGACACTCCCTGGGTTTCTGGGGGGCTCCGCGTTCTTATCCACATACAGTTGTAGACACGAAAAGGCCCGGTCACCAGTCAGACACAGGCATGCACTGAATTCACACGCTGTCTCACTTTTCAACCCATTTCCTGCTTTTTAAATGATTAAATAGTGAATAATTAAAGAGAAAGTCAAAACGCGGGAAATGGAAGACGATTTGGTCACCTATTTAAAGGACAAGGACGCAGGGCGTGTAAGTTCCTTTTAAAACTGGAGCTTTTGCTCTCGGGGGTCACATGATATGCGTTGCTTGCCTTTCTCTGGCAGGCAGTAAGATTATTTTCAGGCTTTCCAAGGACCGTGAGTTGAGTCAAATCCACATCCAAATTGTGCCCTTTAAGGCCATATCCCTTAACTCTAGCCCTGGGTTTTCTCTGGGTTGTCCATCTGAGTGTGTCTGCGCAGTTTTGTTTTTTTTTTATTCTGGAAATATGAGCTGTAAAACTATAGGGCAGGGTTCTGGAGATCTTTGTCACAGAATCATAAGTATCACCCTGCCTTTTCTGTGAAACTGCACACAGTAAAGGAGAAGTAATAGTGAAATCCTAGTGCCGTTTGCTGGCAGCCTTCCCTGCCAGTCACCACCTTAAGCTGGGTTCCTAACCTTCCTGGCCGCTCAGGGTCTCCGGGGTCCACCGAGGGTTCTCACAGCGGCCCAGGCTGCAGCTCTGTGCATTACATAGGTCCAAACAAGAGACATTTCTGTCCTAGCAATTTTAGTAGCTGCTGGGGAAATACGATGCAAATGCAGTAAGTTGAACATAATCTGTTTCCTTTGTAAATAACCACAGTTACTCACTAATAGAATATGTGTGCCTGTTGAGCACTGGACAGCTTTTCAGTCTTGGAATCTGATTGGACAGTGCCACCCTCATTTCCTGTTCCACGTCGATTTATCCCAGCAGCCACTGCAAACCCAGCCTCAGGAAGACCTTATGCCCACCAAGGGCTGCACTGCACTCTGATGTGGAGACCCGGAACACATCCGGCCCCTAGTTTGGGCCGTGTCTAACAGGTGCTGAGTGTCTCGTGGCTCCTCCTGTTAAAACACCCGCAGCTCTCCCGGGACTTCTTTGGCGCGTCCTGGAGCATCTCAGCACGCAGTGCAGGGGACGTGGCACTAGCCCTGCTTTACTTCATTTGATTTTGTGGTCACACGCGTGGCCGCTGAGGCTCGGAGAGATGAAGCAATGGCTCCAGTGGCACAGTCTTGCAGTTTGACTTTCTCTGCTGTCATTGCTGTTTGTGCTGTTGTGAGGGTGGCGGTTGCTGTTGGGGGTGTGGGGCACTGATGAACTGGAAGGGGTGCCAGTGGGAGACTGAAGGGAAGCGTGGAGTCGACAGCGTGTCCTGATGAGAGAGCTCCTAAACTTGCTGTGTTTTTGCCATGGCTCGGAATGTAGTGGAGGGAGCCACGGTTTGGTTTGGGCCGAGTTAAATGTCAGCTTCTAGAATTTGGGCTGACAAGTGTCGTGGGCGTGGTAACGAGCAGTGTGCATAGTTGTTCCTTTTTATTTAATTGCCAAGTGCTGCCCATCCTGCCGATCGCCTTTAGGTGAGTTGCAGTGTCCTCACTTTTTAACCAAAATTTTCAAGTTGTGACAGATGTGACTTTATATAGTTGGCTTTTTCTGCACAGAAAAGATGAAATTTAGACTTGTAATCACTTTATGTGAGTGTCGCAAAAATTCATTTTTGTTCTGTAAATAAATTTTGGAATGTTCATAATTAATAGAGATACCTTAAATGTCAACTTAAATGCCAACACTCAGAAAGTAACCCCCTCTCCCACTCTGGTCAGAGTGACAGGACTAGCCTAAGAGGGCGGGCCAACCAGTGGTTCCCTGGTGCTTTCGGTTTTGACCATGGAACTTGGCTAGAAGGAAATAAAGGTGAAGGTGAAATTTCTCCCACTGAACAGTGAAACTCCACTAAGAGACTTTTTGTTACATGATTTAAGATCTATCAGATCAGATGTTCTAAATTGTTCTATAAAATATTTTTTTTTAAATGCAGCGCAGGACCATAACAGGATGTTCACTTCTGACCATGATGGTGTAACTGAATTCACCTTCCCACCTTAGAAGACAACAAACAAAACATAGGAAAGTTTTCAGACATGAAACAGTAGGTGGCCCCGGGATGAACCCAAGCGAAGCCTGGCGGTCTCCCAGAGTTGGGGAGACAGAAGGGACCTGGGGAGCTCAGGCAGCTGGAATTCTCCAGGCACCAGAGAGGAGATGGCAGCACAGAGGGCTGCAGAGATGTGTAGTGGGTTTTTCTGGGGCCTTCAGCCATGTGCTGATCAGCCCACTGTGTGAGGAAGCTACCGGGGGCAGGGAAAGGACCGCCAAAAAAGGAGCCGGCAGCAAAATTCCTGGAGCTCACCAAGAGCAGGACATATTTCGTGTTCTGAACACTCAGGATGGATCGGTCCTGCAGCACTGGGGGACTGGGTTGACTTCTCAGAGGGACACACGGCTTCAGTGATGAGGCAGCACAGCCCTTGACCGGGCACTGCCCTCGCCCTGCCTGGCATCGTAGAGCAAGACCCAGCGGCTCAAACTGTCTCCAGGTAACTTCATCCCAGAGCGAAGTGTAAGGATGTAAGAATACTGAAAATATATGTGCACGCAAGGTCTGTCAAGAAGTGTTCAGCCATGTAATAGGAGAAACAGAGACATCTATTGAAGAAGATACAAGATACAAGAAACATTGTACACAGGACAGTGACGCCTCAGCCCCTCCAAAGTAGGCACCTGGGACCTCACACAGTCACCACCAGGTACCCTGTCATATTTTCCTGAATCTTATTGACAGTCTGAAATCTCTTCCCTTTCAAAGGTAATTTCAGTTTTCAGAAAAGCCAGAAGTCTCAGGGCACGAAATCTGGGCTGTAGTAGGGCTGAGTCACCTGGGTGATTTGATGTTTCACCAGAAAATCTCTACATGAAACACGATGCATGAGCAGGCATATTGTTATGAAGAAGCTGCCAACCCCAGTTGCCCACAGCTGTAGTCTTCTGAATCATCCAGATAGTTTCCGTGGATGAATGTTCAAGCTTAATGCAAAATTGGTTGCAGATTCATTGCTCTGCTTGCTCAGTCATTTTGAATGCAATGGCCACAGTTCACATGCTCACTCGGTGGCATCTACCACCCCCACTGACTAGTACCGTGAAGTCATCACTGTTCATGCATGTGCATTCCAGTCTGCCCTCCTTGGCTGCCAGGTTGCATTGATGTCGTGCGGACTGTTCTCCTTATATTAGCAGTGGCTGGACTCTTGCTGGACAGACCTCATGCGTATCCAGTATTCAACTCTGTTGAGTACTGAGATAGGATTTGTCATAGCTCCAATGAGGAACAGTCAGTATATCTGAGTCTTTCCTCTTCTCTGCACCGAATGGATTCAGAGTTACGGGTCTCTTTGCGATAAAGGGAAAGCCTCACGAGCTGCAGTTCGAGAAGAAGAACTGCATGGGCTGATGGGAGCCCGCGGAGCCACCGGCAGGCTGTGGGCAGAGCTGCTGCCGAGGCGCATCCTTCCCCTGTTGGTGCTGACAGTTGCAGGAACGCCGTGCGGCAGTGTCTTATGTGCTCTGACGGCCTGGACTGCAGTCAGTACGTTTGTCCCACCCGCCCAAAGTCACCGTGCACACAGAGAAGCAGAAAAACACCCGAATGAGGAGGAAAGTCAGTCTGTAGAAACATGCTAAAGTTGGTACAGAGACATTAACACAGCTAGTGTGAGTGTGCTCCATGTGTTCAAGTAGAGGGAAGAATACGCATGTTAGGGAGAAACGTGAAAAAGCTTGAAAGACCCAAATTAAACTTGTACAGATGATAAGAAAAATATCTGTAGTGCAAAAAACACACTGGTGGGGGTCAGTAGAATAGACACTGCAGAACACAGGATTGGTGACTTCAGAGACATACGGTAGAAATGCAAAAACTCTGAAGCAAACAGCATCTGTGGGTTGGGGACAAGTTCATGTGGCCCCATGTATACGAGTCATTGGGATACTTGAAGGAGGTGATGATGGCTCAGGAAAATATTAGAAGAAATAACAGCTATCAGTCTTCCAAATTTGATGAAAATTATGAACCCACAGATCCAAGAAGCTAAATGAGCCCAAGCAGAGGAAACATGAAGTAAACTACAAATACCCAAATACATAATCAAGTTGCTTCAAACCAGTGGTACAGAAAAAAACCTTTAAAAAGCGCAAGTAATAAAAGATATACGTAGAAAAGAAAGAACATACAAATGAGGTAGACTTTTCTTCAGAAACGGTCTAAGCCAGGGGACATGCAGCAACATCCTTAAATTCTGAAAGGAAGGAAAAAGAACTGTCCATGTAGGATTCTATACCCAGCCTCAAATGGAGACGCTGTAAAGACTTCATCAGATATTCAAAAACTGAAAAAATATGAGCCAATTATAATGGTTAGCAGTTTAAATAGTATTGCTTCTCTTTGTTTCTAGTGCCAACACTTTAAAAAATTCTGTGCTGGTAAATCTGAATAAGTGCAATTCTGTTCATTTGCGCAGAGTGGAACGGACTAGTGTGCTTGGGTTGGCTGTGCGATCGGAGTGCCAAAAGGAGGTAGAACGTTAAAAATCGTGTGTTACATTTTTGCTGGTGACAGCAAATGTAAATTTGCTTGAGTTTTTAAATAAGTATTTGCAGCTTATCCTTTCCTATTAAAATAGATTTTGCCAGTGTAAGCCGCTGTCTCTCCTCTGTAGCGTCATGTAACACAAGCACAGTGCTCACTGCAGAGGCGTTTCCCAGCTCCTGGGCCAGTCCGACGTCTGGGAGTGAGCTGGGCGGTTGGACAGTGGACTCTTCCTGGTCAGTCGGACACTTTAATTACTCCTTCAGTTCCGGTGGAAAGAATTTATGTGCCCTTTAAATTCCTGGATGATTTCGAGATAACAGAGTCAGATAAAAGAAGCAATAGAAAACAAAATTGTTCTTATTAAGTTATTGGCTTTAACATTAAATATTTTTATATATTTTATACTCATTAAAATAGCCTCTTCAATTTTTTATCATCTTCATAATACAACTTTTAATATATAAAGGGTATTTACTTATGTAAATTAGCTCTTAGCAGGAAATACTTATTATGGGTTGTGTTTCGTTCTTTTCACTGGTAGACCATAGGATTGCTGCAGTCTGTTGGACACCTTGCTGAGGTGCATTCAGATGCAGTCTGTTAATATGCTGTGGACCACATGCGAGTGCAGGCAGGACGCATCTCACAGTCATGTAAATTCTTGGATGGTTGTGCGTTAGTGCCCATTAATGGTCTGTCCTTGGTCAGCACCGGTCACGTCCTTGGCCTGTTGTTTAACAACTTCACCGTTTTCTTGGAGAACAGGGTAGAAAGTCTAGTTATCAGATTGGTGGTGGCTTTCGTAGGACTGATACAGAGCTGGGTAGAATACCTATTTATTTTAGATGGCACAATCGAAACCCAGCTGTTTTTCAAACAGATACGTACGGGGTGAGAACTCACCAAATGTACAATTTGATGAGCCGTTACAGTGAACATACCCACGCTCCTACTGCCAGGTCGAGACATAGAGCATTACCGTGAGCCGTCCTGCAGATTTTCTCTGGTCCTCTTCAGCTGTCTCTACTGTGACCCAACAAGACAATCACTGTTCTGACTACTTACTTCACAGATGGGTCCTATCTGGTTTTGAACTTGGCCGAGGTAGAGTCATTCAGTCTGTGTCCTGCTGTGTCCGGGTGCTTCCACTCAGTGTCTGTGTGGAAGCCGTCCGTGATGCGGCAGGTGGCAGTAGCTCACCCATTCTCATTGCTGCGTAGTGTTCCTTTGCAGGGCTATGCCAGGGTCTGCTCTGCTGACATTTGCTTTCTTTCCCGAGTTTCCTACTCTGAGCAACACTAGTGGGAACATGCTTGGAAACATCTGCCAGTGCACATGTGTACACATTCCTGTTGGATGTATTTGTAAGTCTGTTGCCTGGAACTTTCTTACCTCCGTTTTTCCTTTGGCTTAATTCCTGTTAATTCTTCAGGTTTTAGCTCACAGGTTGCTTCTGCAGAAAAATTTTAAAGGATTTTATTTATTTATTTTTAGACTGAGGGGAAGGGAGAAAGTGAGGGAGAAAAACACCAGTGTGTGGTTGCCTCTCGTGTGCCCCCTACTGGGGAACCTGGCCAGTGCCTGACTGGGAATCAAAACAAGTGGCCTTTCAGTTCACAGGTCTGTACTCAACCCACTGAGCATACTGGCCAGGGCAAGAAGTTTTAAATTAGGTTGTTGCAGTCTATGGGCATGCTGTCATAGTTCCTACCCCAATTCCTCATTTTGCATTAGTGTGATCGTAGAATTCCTGTCTTCCTAACAGAAGGTACTGGGGCACTGACTTTTCACTGTTGGATCCAGGTACACAGCAGGCATTCAGCAAATACTTGTTACATGAATGAGTGAAAGGATATTTTTGTTTTGACTTGTCACCAAGATTGAAACGTGTAGTTTAAATGGGACATTAATTTGGATAGCTTAATTTCCTTCAGCTGGAATTTTAATGACTTAATTATACAAAGAAAACCTTTTCCTTGTTAAATAATTCTTTCCTTTGTTTATGGTGAAATGGAAAACGGCTTTCCTGCCGGCTAGTTCTGCGATCTTGGGTGAATCACTCACCCTCCAGCTGTTCCTTCTGAGGACGAGTGGCTTGCACTGCTGGGTGGCTGGGCCCCCTCTGCCCGAGGCCGTCTGGGTGTGCACGGAGGGCTGCTGGCATGCAAACCCGCTGACCACAAACTGCGCGCGTGTAACCACAGGCAAATTGTGAGTCTAGGAAGATCTGGCCGTGAGTTGTTCCACATTCTCATTAACTTTCTCTTCTGCTTCAGCTGAAGAAAGACAGCCTGTTCCCCATCTGGAGGGTCTGAGTCACAGCAGACGGTGGACATTGGTTAGCAGGCTCTTCACTGCGTAGCTTATCATTTAGTTTGAATTGTAATACGTCAGAAGTTTGAGAAGTTTACATTTAAATTTCATAGTCAAAATACCATTTAAGTTAAAAACAAATGGCTTTTAAGTTATCTGATGGCCTTGGGTAGGCAGTTAATTTTGTTCCCGCCTGTTCAGCTGGGGTGCGCGGTGCAGGTGTGGCCACCACGCGCCAGTTACTGTGTGTTTCGGGAGCTTCCATGTTGGAGACAGCGTTCATGACAATCAGGAAGCAGTGTGACTCTGTTCTCGCCTGGATTTCTGTAGTCCGATCTTAGGCTTCTCTATTCTCCTTCCGTTCTCACGTGAGAAGGGTGGTGTAGTGCAACAGTGCTGAGTCACGCGGATTGTGTCACGTGACGGAGAGCTAGAGCAGTGGCCACTGCAGCAAACGAACGCAGCATCTGCCACTCCAGCAGGTGATGGTATAGGATGTTCAACCTCGATCGAGAGCAACCGATGTGTTAATCCTCTTGAGTGTTTTCTGTTGTCTGTGAATAGATCATCTCTGCAGCCTCTCTTTTCATTACTACCCTGTAGCTGAAATAGGAGACAGAGGCTGGGCCTGCCTTCAGTCATGAATTAGTTTAATTAGAATAACTTGGAAAGCATGCGCCGTGCTAGACTGATGGATGAGTTAAGTTACCAGAGGTAAACTATAGGATATCCTTACCTTATGGCTTTAGGTAGGTGTAAGTATTTCTTAATCCCCCCTGTGACGAGCAGAGGAGCTTATTTTTTTTCCAAGGATAGTTTCAGCGTAGTAGATATTAAAGCCAAGTAATTTAGGATGAATGTAGGGGAAAGGTTTATGGCAGTACAGCAGTATTGCCCCTTTCTGGGTCTCCACTCTGGAACTGCTGAGTCTTCCCCACTCCCGGTTTATTCTGTCTGCAGGATTCGATGACCACATGGTAGTCCAGAGCAGGGCAGGCCACGGGGCTGTGCCATCCTGAGGCTCCGCCCCGTGCTGACGCTGCTCGCTTTCCGATGTGGACGCACAAATGCTCATTGCGCTTTAGTTTGAGGTTTCACTTCACGACCCTGCTCGTATTCGCGAGGAGCAGGCGGAGGGCCTTCAGATGGCCTGCTCTGATGACGCGAGGACACAGCTAACTACATAGCTGTGCATGTCGGTTTGGTATGTGAGACGGCTCTGTGTTCTCAGGAACTGCGTGTTCACAGTACAGTGGAAATTAAGGGAAGGCTTAATTGAGGCCTGAGTGAAAGATGGTGTTGATGTGACATGGGAAGAAGACTTCTCCCCTAAAAATAAGCTGTGGGGGGACGCAGGTGCTGTTGGTCCCTGAGGTGTCCCTTCAGAAGCACGGTTGTGCCTTCCTTGGCAGACATGTTGAACCGGGCGAAGGTCCTGACCTCCTCGTCTCCACTGAGCAGCCAGCGGTCTTGATCGTCTCAGTTACTCCCGAGACTGTCTTCTCGTGCGTTCCTACCTGCTTGTCCTTAGCAGTCAGTGAGGAGTGAAAGAAAGGTTGCTTTTTCCTGGTGTCCTGTTTGTTTAACAACAGCACTGTGAACAGGTGGAAAAAAATACAGCCACCCTTACAAAAAGCACTCTGTTCCCGTCACTGGAAGCCAGCAGACACCTTGAGAGATGGCACTGGCAGGACTATGGTCTGAGCGTCCTGGCTGTCACCACATATCGGGCCTCTGTTTCTGCTCATCCTTTCACTGTGTCCCCCTGAGCTCGCCACACACCCTGCCACGGGGTTAGAAATCCCAGGGCCTGTTCACCGCACCACCACCCGCCTCCCCGTGAACATCACCATGAGGGCCCCTCAGTTCCTGCAACAAGTGCGTTCAGAGACTGCCCTGCTAGGCCGAATGCTTCTCTTCTTTGTGTTTTGTTTTAAAACAAACAAAATGGTTTTGCTGCACCTCTCAGTTTGGTTCTGTCAGATGAGTGCTGAGCAGCCGCACTGGGGCGCATTTCTGTGTGAGCCTGGTGCTGAGATGCGAAGGAATGAGACGTGGTCACTAGGGCTGTGAGTGCATCAGGCCTGCTGTGCAACTGGAGCGGGCAGAGAGAGGGACTTCAGCTGGAGTGACCAGGGACTGCAGGGAGGAAGTGGCATCCCAGTTGGGCGTTGAAGGACCCGTGGTTTGGGAAAGGCAGCTGACATGTGTTCCAGAGGCAGAGAACACGGCACGAAGGAGCCTCGGGAAGGAGTGTGGGTGGCCTGAGTGAACTCACAAACGCTGCGTTTTATCTAAAGGTTGTTGGTGAACTCAGTGACCTCTCACTCCTGTCCCCTCACACACCGAGTGGAAATAGTCTCCTGGCTCCTGCGGTTGCTGTGAACACTGAGTCCTGCGTGAAAAAGACCTAACCCCGTGTCGGTCGCTGTCATCATCACCCCAGAAAGGATGTGCGGGTCCTTCATCATTGATCACAGTAAAAATGACACACTGTTCTGAGCGGAAAGTTCCCGGCAGGGAAAATGGCATCTCATGTGTGCGAGGTTTGGCCCTCCCCCTTTCCTTGAGCATGCTGGGTCTAAGAGCACGCACTGTGCGTTGTGTGCTTCCCGTACGTGCCCTCCTGCTCCCGAGTGTCAGAGCTGACTCAGAGATGTAGATGGCCAGGCAGCGTGGCATTTGTTGGCATGTTTACTTCTGGGGACAGTCTGAAAGACAGGTCCTTGGGCCTGAGAGGCGTGACCTAGTCACACCTTTGGAGCGCGGTTAATGCAAAGGTATTCACTGTGCATTATTAGAAGAAAGAACATATTTTGTTGCATGGTAACGTAAGTTACAGAGTAACTCCTTTTGTTTTCTAAGGAAAGGTGGCAATTTAATATTAAAGATATATGTATATTTTTAACTCTTGTACTAGCTGCTGGCATTTGAACCCAGAGGTCGGTTGTGGCCAGCACTGACACAGCCGGTAGTGTCCGGAGTGACGTGTTGGTGATGCGTCTGCACATGCACTGCACACGCACCGCACACGCAGTCTGTCAGGCTCGAGGATGGCACTTGCTCTGCGAGGCTTGTTTTCTATCGTCAGAGCTGCAATGAGTCTCCTAACACGTTAGGGGTGGACAACCCTTTATAAAATATAATTGAAGTTTATGTTGTGATGTTTCATATTCTTGTGGCTTGTCATTGAACTTAGGAGTGACAGTTCTATAAACGTGTGGGATAATAATAATAAAAGAACTCTAGGGATGCAGAATGAAGTATGAGTCCCATAACCGGTGGCCCAGTTAAAAGTTCCCCACGCCCTAATCTCACACAGTGTGGCTTCACTAAGGTCAAGGCTTGCTCTTGGTGCCAAACAGACTGGGGAACTGAGCAGGTGTCAGCTAACAGAGTGACTAAGTGGGGTATTCCGTCTCGGCCTGGGCTACCAACCAGCAGAGCACAGCTCACTGGGATGCAGGAGGGAGGTGGCTGGGCAGGAGGTTTAAGGCTGGGTGGTCTGAAGGAGGTGAACCTGTAGACTGAGCAGAGTTTGGGGGCAAAGAAAACGTTCTCCAGTGCAGGGGACCCAGGAGTGGCAGGCAGAGCAGTAGGCCGAGAAGAGGCACTCCTGTGGGCGATCAAGGTGGGCAGGAAGTGGGCAGACCGCAAGGGAGTGCTCTGTGCTTGTGTCCTGTGGGTCGCAGCCAAACACACGCCTCTTCCGTGTGCAGACAAGTGAGGACTGGGAGGAGCGAGGTCAGCAGGAGGGCGTTTGGGGTGGAATGGGCAACATGGGCAGTGGAGGAGGAACGAACTGGGTTGGGGAAGGGCAGAGTGAGCAAGAGGACCGTACCTTCGTGGGTTAGTAGACTCTAGACGGTATCATTTGTAATTATCTGTTGAGATACTAGCTGTGGTGTATTTTCTTTGGTTCTTTGTCAAATTTTTAGTGAGTATATTTGCTAAGAACTAGGAAGATTTTTTTCCTTTAGAGTTTCAGAATTTGTGTTTTTAAAAATGTATTTTAGACTTCCGCCAAGATGGAGGTTTAGCTGGATGTGCCTGCCTCCTCACACAACCAAGTTTAGGGACAACTAAATATTAGCATCAGAAAACACAACCAGAACACGGAAAACTGAACTTTTCGGAAGTCCGCTAACAACAAATTCTTCAGCCCGACCGGTAAAAGGCAAAACCGGCGTCCGGTGAGGACTTACAAAGGAGGGCTCGGTCGGACCGGGCGCGGAATCCCGACCGCGCGAATCCAGTCGCGCGGGTTCCAAACCCAGGATTGGACCTAGTGAGCCACCGAGCAGCCCACCGGGGGAGCGACTACAGAGGACACAGTGGGGAGGCGGTGGCAGCGAGTTGACTGTGGTTGCCTGGGTGCGCGCAAGTGAGGGAGTGAGCGGTTGGACCGCCCGGTGGCGCGCCATTTCCCGCTCTGACCACGCCCCCACATACAGCGTCACAACCCAGCGACCTGGGACTCCAAGGCGCCGCTTGTCCCACTTTAAAGGGCCAGAACAGACCAAAAATGTCGCAGGCAGAACTCAAAGCCCCAGAGATAAATCTAAATGACGAAGAAATGGCAAAAACTCTCAGACGCACAGTTTAAAACACTGGTCATCACCTTCCTCACAGATCTGGTGGATCTACAGCCACAAATTAGAGAAACATATGGAGGCTAAATTAAGGGAAATGAATGGAATTCCACAGGAATCCCATAGAGATGAAAAGGAAACTGGGACTCAAATCAATGCAGTGGACCAGAAGAAAGCAAATAATGGACAAACAGAAAGAGTTAAAGGAGCAAGAATTCAAAGAAATGAGGAGAGTCTTAGGAACCTCCAGGACATCTTTAAACGCTCCAATATCCGAATTATAGGGGTACCAGAAGGGGGAAAGACACAACCACCAGTGGAAAAACTATTTGAACAAATAATAAAAGAAATTTCCCCAATCTGGCAAAGGAAATAGACTTCCAAGAAATCCAACAAGCCCAGAGAGAATACAAAAAGTTGGACTCAAGAAGAAACACACCAAGGCATATCATAATTACATTAGCCAAAATTAAAATGAAGGAAAGAATCCTGGAAGCAGCAAGAGCTAAGGGGACAATCACCTACAAAGGAGTCCCCATCAGGCTGTCAGCAGATTTCTCTAAAAGAGACCTTACAGGCAAGAAGGGGCTGGAAAGAAAATTCCAAGTCATGAAATCTAAAGACCTACAACCAAGATTGCTCTACCCAGCAAAACTTTCATTTAAAATGGAAGGACAGATAAGGTGCTTCTCAGATAAGACCAAATTCAAGGAGTTCATCATCACCAAGCCCTTATTATATGAAATGTTAAAGGGACTTATCTAAGAAAAAGAAGTTAAAGAAACATGAACAGTGAAAGGACAACAAACTCACAGTTATTAACAACCACACCTAAAACGAAAGCAAACTAAAGACAGCTAGAACAGAGTGGAAACATAGAAATGAAGATCTCAAGGAGGGTTAGCAACAGGGGGGTGGGAGGAGGAGATGGGGGGAGAAGGTACAGAAAAAACAAGTAGCATAGACAGTAGATAGAAAATAGATGGGGGGGCGAGAATAGTTTGGGAAATATAGAACCTAAAGGACTTGAGACACATGGACATAATCTAAAGGGGGGTAATGGTGGGTTGGGGGGGGAGGGTGGAGGGGAATGGAGGGGGGAATAGAACAACTGTAACAGCATAATCAATTCAAAAAAATAAATAAATTTAATTTAAAAAATGTATTTTATTGATTATGCTATTACAGTTGTCCCATTTCCCCCCCTTCATTCCCCTCAACCCTGCACACCCCCTCCCACCCACATTCCCCCCTTTAGTTCATGTCCATGTGTCTTGAGTTTTTTAGCATTTACATTTCCCCTACTATTCTTGCCCTCCCCCTATTTTCTACCTACCATCTGTGCTACTTATTCTCTGTACCTTTTTACCCCCCTCTCTCCTCCTCTCACTCCCCTGTTGCTAACCCTTCGTGTGATCCCCATTTCTGTGGTTCTGTTCATGTTCTAGTTGTTTGCTTAGTTGGTTTTTGTTTTTGTTTTAGATGTGGTTTTTAATAATTGGGAGTTTGCCGTCATTTTACTGTACATGTTTTTTATTTTCTTTTTCTTAGATAAGTCCCTTTAACATTTCATACAATAAGGGCTTGGTGATGATGGACTCCTTGAACTTGACCTTATCTGGGAAGCACTTTATCTGCCCTTCCATTCTAAATGAAAGCTTTGCTGGATAGATCAATCTTGGATGTAGGTCCTTGCCTTTCATGACTTGGAATACTTCTTTCTAGCCCTTCTTGCCTATAAGGTCTCTTGAGAAATCAGCTGACAGTCTGATGGGAACACTTTTGTAGGTGACTGTCTCCTTATCTCTTGCTCTTTCTAGGATCCTCTCCTTATCTTTAATCTTCACTAATGGAATTATGATGTGCCTTGGGGTGTTCCTCCTTGGGTCCAACTTCTTTGGGACTCTCTGAGCTTCCTGGACTTCCTGGAAGTCTATTTCCTTTGCCAGATTGGGGAAGTTCTCCTTTATTATTTATTCAAATAACTTTTCCACTTGTTGCTCTTCCCCTCCCCCTTCTGATACCCCTATAATTCAGATGTTGGAACGTTTAAAGATGTCCTGGAGGTTCCTAAGCCTCTCCTCATTTTTTTGAATTCTTGTTTCTTCCTTCTTTTCTGTTTTGTTGTTTCTTTCTTCCTTCTGGTCCACTCCATTGATTTGAGTCCCAGTTTCCTTCCCATCACTATTGGTTCCCTGTGCATTTTCCTTCCTTTAAGTTAGCGCAGCCTTCATTTCTTCATCTAATTTGCAACCAAATTTAACCAATTCTGTGAGCACTGTGATCACCAGTGCTTTGAACTGTACATCTGATAGGTTGGCTGTCTCTTGGTTGCTTAGTTGTATTATTTCTGGAGCTTTGATCTGTTCTTCTGTTTTGGCCATTTTTTTGTCTTGACGTGCCTGTTACGTATTAAGGGGTGGAACCTTAGGTGTTCACCTGGGCGGAGCCACCCAGTGGCTTGGTTGTGATGTTGTATGTGGGGGCGGGGTCAGAGAGGGAACAATGGCGCTTGCTCTGCTCTGTCTGATTTCAGTCCCTTCTGCAGCTTCCCACAAGCAAACTGGGTCCTTCTGCTGCTGGTTCCCAGGTGGGTGGGCTTGTGTACATTCTAGGGCCCTGTGGGTCTCTCCAACAAACTCTCCTGTGAGGCTGGGAGTCTCTCCCTGCACGTCAGTCCCCCACAGGTGTTTTCAATGGGTGTTTTGAGGCTTTTTTTCCCCGGTGCTGGGACCCTGGGTTTCATGGCCTGTCTTGCTCCCCAGTTATACACATGTGAATGTGTGGGACCGCCGCCTGATCAGCCAGCCACCTTGTGCGCAGGGCCTCGCTTCACACTCGCCCCCTCGCTGGGTTGGCCTGTTGCCACCCCACGCCCAGGGTCTTCTAACCGCTGCCTGGGCACCCAGGGTCTGCACGCTTCTGTCTTGTGTGCCCAGCGTGCCTTTCATGCCTGGTGTCACTGGTTCTTGTGCTATGACCCCTTTCCGCTTGGCCGCCTGACTCTGTCCCACCTACTGGTCTGAGTGAATGTGTCTATTTCAGCTGCTTGGCTGTCTGACTTCTATACAGTTCAATTTTCTGTCAGTTCTGGTTGTTATTTTGTTTCTAAATTTTTGTTGTCCTTATTTTGGTTGTGCAAGGAGGCACAGTGTGTCTTCCTATGCCTCCCTCTTGGCTGGAAGTTTGTGTTTTTTATTTCTTAATAAAACAACCGCAACAGGGTACCCTAGGGAAATTACTCCGTGGGTTATATGTATTAGAAAGATAAACATTAATTTTACTGCAGAAGAAATAAGTCAATACTTCCAATTCCTGCACTAACCTGTGTAGTCATTAGCTTTTACTGTTTAAACATCTGGTTGGTCTTCTGTGTGTCAGGCCCTAGCTCAGTGTTGGGAACGCAAGGGTGTCTGCCTTCCAGGGGCAGGCTGGCTGATGGGAAAGGCAGGGACAAGACATAGAAACATTTCGCTAATGCGAAGAGGGAGCTCTGTGAAAGAACGGCACTGGGGAAGTGAAGGAAGCCTTCTAGAAAGCAACCTTCTGTCTGTGCGTCTGTCAGGCGAACAGAACTGTGTCGGGGCAGTGGTGGGCAGCGCCTCGCAGGCAGAAGGTTTCTGTGCAGGGTGCAGAGACACACAGCGCGTGTCCGGGCAACAGTGGGTTTTCTGTGACTGCAGTCCAGGATGCAAGGAGTTGTGGGGGGGGGGGTGAAACACGAAACAGGAAGAGTATGCTGAGGCCAGCTTCTGGAAGATTCCTTGTTAAGTAAGGCGTTGGTGTCAGCCTGTGAGGGATATCATAGCAGTGGGCCTGGTAGTGAGAACAGTTAAACAGGTCAGTGGTAGAGGACGCAACTTCCAAAACAACAGGCAGTGAAAGGTGCAGTGCCCCAGACCAGCGGGAGAGGCTGGATTAGTAGGCAGTGGTGGAACATTGGTTCACTCTTCGGGAAGAACAGTTAAGTGACTAGTTTGAGAAAACATGCATTACATGTGTTCATAATATCAGATTTAGATTTAGGAATTTTTGGTTAAAACTCTGGCTTACAGATAAAAAGAATTTGACTTTTCAGGTCATATGTCTTACCCTAAAACTGTTTTTGTAGCTGCTGCAGAGAAAGAGGCGATCAAGGGCAGCTACTCCAAAGTGCTGGACGCATATGGACTCCTAGGTGTCCTGCGGTTGAACCTTGGTGAGTTTATCGCACAACATTATTTACTTGTTTTTATTTCTGTGTTGTACGGATTTGAAAGAGACTATAAATAATGTCACACTCCATGTGTGAGCTGGAAGTGTGATGACATCTTTAAGCCCCGAGTAAGCTAACCTTGGGACAATTTCCCTGGACGGAAAAGGCGTGCCGCATGCTCCGGCTCTTCAGGTCGTGAGCTCCCGAGACTGCGGCCGTGGGAACTCTCTCAGCTCAGTGCCGAGCCGACAGGGCGGCACAGGGCACCCGCCTGCCCGTTGCCTCAGTGCGTTTGGGAAACGACATCTGAGGAAGCATGTGATCTTCCTGGTTTGTATTTGGAAGGGAGCAGTTTGAGTCTGTCTCTGCCACTCAGTGTCACCGTGGGCGGCAGAGGGACCTCTGGATTACCAGTTGGGTTGCTGGAGTGTGGCCCAAGGCCCGGAGCCGCCCCGTGAACGGCTCTGTTACTGGCCTGTGAGGAGGGGGAGCTCACACTGCCGTGCCAGCTGGCACGCGGCTTCCTTCGCCAATAAAGTCGTGCTGCAGGGAGGTCGGCGACACTGAACGGTGACTGTAGTGAGGTGGTGGTTTCCGTTCTGGAACAGTCACCTTTCCTCGTCGTGAGCCCTGACAGCCTGGGGACCCTCCTCAGCGGAGCACAGGTCCACGACGGGGGATTTGCCACTTGCTGAGAATCTGCTGCGTGCCTAGGTGCTGGCCTAATGTCGTCGTAGGCGGTCCTCCTGGCCCAGGGACCCCTGCCCGTGCTCCACGGCACAGGAGCGTGTCTCTTGGTGGTTGTGTCAGCACACGTTGTCGTGGGGCCACGCCTCGGCCACACCTGACACCGGCAAAGCCTGTGTTCACACACACCTCTGCCACCTTCCACCTTGTGGTGATTTCATGGGATCTTGTAGAAAATCTCTGTGACAGTTTCTGTAAATGAAGTTGCTTTATAAATTGTTACCAGGGACTCTTTGCCCATATATCAGCAGCAGCAGCTCACATTTTATAGTATTTTTCAACTTGACCGGTGACTGAGAACTCCCACATTCGTGATCGTATCTGAACTTCCAAACGATCGTAGAGGTAAGGCAGGGAAGGGAGTGCATGTCTTTATTGGATAATTTCGTATGCCCTCAAATTAAGTAGGGGAACAATTTCAAAAATACGAGATCATTCTGTTAATGCTTAAACGCTTCATTACTCTAAATGCATTTAAACAAGGGCTGCTTCTGCTTTTGCCAAAATCTAGTTGTGAACATAAACACGTCCGTGGTAAGCATAAAATAACCACAAGGTCATATTTAAAAAGCTGGAGACGAGAAGACAGCTGGAAGAAACTTTGAATAGCTTGAGAAATGCTGGAGCGTTTCATCCATTTGGATAAATCTTTGATTTTTGCAGGTGATACTATGTTGCATTATCTGGTCCTGGTCACTGGGTGTATGTCTGTTGGAAAAATTCAAGAGTCTGAAGTTTTCCGAGTTACTTCCACTGAATTTTTATCACTACGAATTGACTCTTCAGATGAGGATCGCATTTCCGAAGTGCGGAAAGTTTTGAATTCAGGCAACTTTTATTTTGCGTGGTCTGCGTCTGGAGTCAGTTTGGACCTGAGTCTCTGTGCGCACCGCAGCATGCAGGAGCACGCGACTGACAACAGGTTTTTCTGGTGAGTCTGAGCAGCGCCTTCCCTTGGCGTCACAGTGCGTCCGGCAGTTATTTCCGGAGAGGGCGGGCATGGCGAGTGAGCAGACCGACGCTCTTCCTGCCCCGGGCCTCAGCGGAGCGGAGCGGGCATCCGCCGGTCACTTTATGGAGTCATCGTGTGACATGAAACCCATTTGTTCTGTTTGACCTCAACTGACCTTCTGTTTCATAAATATATTTAAAATCTTTATTTTAAAATTAGCAGTGTGTTAGTTGTAACAGAATTGTGTTACTGCTGTGTCCTCTTCTTAGCCGTTAGATCTTGTCTCTGACAATATTGCCTTCCTAAGCCAACTTTCCCTGATTATTTTTAACTTTAGTTCTAAGCAGATGATCTTGGGTCAGCAGACTGCGAGGAGTGGTGTGCTGGGCTGAAGATTAGCACTGTCAGAAATGAGACTTAGGCCCTGGCTGGTGTAGCTCAGTGGATTGAGCACGGGCCTGTGAAGTAAGGGGTTGCCGGTTCAGTTCCCAGTCGGGGCACATGCCTGGGTTGCGGGCCAGGTCCCTGGGGACACATGAGAGGCAACCACACAGTGGTGTTTCTCTCCCACTTTTTCTCCTTCCCTTCCCCTCTCTCTAAAAATAAATAAAATATTAAAGAAAGAAAGAAACGAGACTTGGTTGGTAGCACTGCGCTGTAGCCCCTGATTACACACAGCGGGCTGGGTAGGTATCGGCGCCCGTGCACACGGCAGGCAGGGCACACCTGGCCCGCGCGGCCGGGTAAGGCCGGCCTCCCTGGAGCAGGCCCGCTCTGCGGTGCAGCGTTTCCTCCCCTGCAGGCGGCACCAGTGCCGTCGTCTTCCTCCCAGCAGCACGCACGAGGCCTTCGCCTCTGGCTCCGAGCGTTGTCCGGCCGACGTCCAGGACTCTGCGCTGGGCTTCCCTCCTGCCAGGGCCGTCCCCTGCACTTCCACCGCTGCCTGGCGGGTCCTCGGTGACCCGGGTCGAACCCTTTTGCCCTGGGTGTCAGGCTCAGAGTCAGCCACCACCCGGGAGAGAAACTAACTTCAGGGCAGCAGCTGGGCCCCTTGTGGCCCACGTGGAAGCTGCTTGGCACAGAGCAGGGCCATGGGGGGTGGAGGAGGCAGAGTGGAGGCATGGGGGAGGGGCGGGGAAGGGGACAGAGTCCTGGGGCTCTGGTCAGCCCTGCGTTTCTCCCACGGACTTGACCTTGAAGCCCCAAAGGGGGTGGAGAAAGGAGTTGCAGCTGGGCTGGCACTCACCCTCCCCGGCCTCCTCAGAGGGAGACGGCAGACTTTTTCACCCTCAGCCAAGGTCATGCTCACTGATGTTAGAGGGGAAGGGGGAGAAACACCGATACGAGAGAGACACCTGTCGGTTGCCTCTTGTACCCCCCCAACCAGGGACTGAATCTGCAACCTAGTCCTGTGCTGTGACCGGGGTGGAACCCGAGACATTTTGCTACGTGGAACGATGCCCAACCCACTGGGCCACACAGGCCAGAGCTGAGACAGAAAACTTCCTTCCATAACTACAAGTGCACGCAGGTGCGGGTGCATTGGTCAGCAATCAAGCACATTTGTTAGGTTTAATCAGTAGGAATAATTCACTTCCCTTTTCACTCAGTGAAGGGTAACTTGGAGCAGAGTGAGGGGGCTCACCCCCCAGGAGACCGGGCAAACAAAGGGAAGCTTAAACACCAGGGTGAGTTTGCTCACTTTACACTTCCTACGGTTTTTCTGAGGTTGGCATTCTCAAGCTTCACTTGGCGTAGAAAGACGAAAGCCTTAGGAGTTCATGTGTGTCACCCAGACCCTCGCAGCTCAGTAGCAGTGTTTTCCAGGATGGACCAGGGCCGTTTTGTAGCCAGAGAGCGGTACCTCCCTGTCGTAAAAGCCAGGCCGTGTCACTGTGCTGGGGAGCGAAGCTGCTGCTTTCTCCATTGTTTCCAAGTCTAAATAGTTCACTGCAGAGAGAACCGAAAACTGGCCTCGGAGGGAGAGACTCCACCTGAGGGGATGCGGAGGACCCCACACTCTGCCCCAGTGGGCACGGCAGGTCTCCTCTTCCCCTGCTGTGACGCGGGCCTCCCTGGGCTGTCTGGGTACACGGAGTCCCAATGACCCTACGCTTTGCCTTGGCCAGTGTAGGTGACAGTAAAGCAGGAACTTTGCATCACATTCTAAAAATAAGTAATGGTCATCAGAGGTGCAATTTATTCTAGTGGGTTCCACACTAACTCACACCCAGGGCGCACTCACGAGGTGGCGAGGGGGGCAGTGTGGCAGGGGCACCAGAGCTGCACACGGCCAGCGCCTGCATGGTTGCCCTGCAGCACGAGTCCCGGGGAGGGAGAGCTGGGCCCTGGGGCTCTGGCGGTACTGCTGGGTGTTCTTGACAGTGATGACCCTGGGCTTCAGGAGATGCCCTTGCTTTTTTATATACTTTGAAAACAGCAGACCATTCAGGAGAGACTTCCATATAATACAATAGAAGGGTTTTAAACCACAGAGCCAAGCTTCGATAGTAGAGAAAATCCACTTTCGCGAGTGCGGCCCCTTGTTTTCTGATAACACCAGAGAGGAAGTTTGCCTGCACAGCAGTCTGTTTCCTCGGTGGGTTTGCGATGTCCACGGGCTCCTTGGAGAGACCCCGCAGAGGGGTGAGCAGGATAAGAAGGTGGCCAGCACGGCAGGGCCCCAGCCCCGGTCCTGCTTCCGCCACAGGGACTCTGCTCTCATCGGTCCCCTACCCATGGCGTCAGCGTGTTTGGGTGAATGAAACTTCCTGCTCTGAACAAGCTTGGAAACCAGGCCCTATCTTTTCCCTCGAATCTGGAAAATAGGCATGCCTTAAAACAGCAGGCACGCCCTGGCCAATGTGGCTCAGTTGGCTGGAGCATTGTCCTATAACCAAAGGGTTGCAGGTTCGATTCCTGGTCAGGGCACAAACCTACATTGCAGGTTTCATCCCTGGTTCCGGTGTGTAAGATCCCAGGTCTGGACACATACAGGAGGGACCAATTGATGTTTCTCTCCCCCTCTCTCTCTAAAAGCAATGGGGGAAAGACAGTGTGCTCAGGTGGGGATAAAAAAGCAACAACAGCAGCAAAAACGGCAGTCTCTAGCCCGCCTGGCTGTTTAAATTTAAATGAATTAAAATAGAGCCTTACTTTTAAAAAAAATAGAGCCTTATAAAAGTCAGGCCTTGGAAGGCAGAGCTCTGTAAAGTGGGGTGGGTTTGTACGCAGGAATCCCTTTTTGGAGAAGCTAGGTTATGCACACATTGTCTGAAAGGGCGCGAGCGACGGGGCACGGATGCTGACGGCACGAAAACACTGCTTCTCTGTGGCCTGCGGGTCCCACGCGCGGGGGTCTTGGCTCACCGCCGGATCTCTGATGCCTCCCACAGCACAGCTCGCACCCACGAATCGACTGCGTGCCGGTGCCTTCTAACATAACGGCATGAACCTACTGTTCTCGCAGCACCATTTCGGAGCTTGCACGATGCTGCCTGGGACTCAGTGAGCTAACGGGGACTCAGTGAGCTAACGCAGCCCCTTCTTTTGCTGTTAGGAATCAGTCTTTGCACTTGCACCTGAAGCACTACGGCGTGAGCTGCGAGGACTGGCTGCTGCGCCTCATGTGTGGGGGGGTGGAGATCCGGACCATCTACGCTGCCCACAAGCAGGCCAAGGCCTGCCTCATCTCCAGGCTGAGCTGCGAGCGGGCTGGGACCAGGTTCAACGTCCGCGGGACCAACGATGATGGTCATGTCGCCAACTTTGTAGAGACAGAGCAGGTGCGTAGTGTTTTGTGTTGCTGAATTCAAGCATGGGATGCGAGGTGCAGAAAGTAATGGAATGATAGGCTTTTTAATTGATTCTGAGCTCATTTTTGACAGGCGTATGGTCATTTTCTGGTTATTCCCAGCTACATATTCACGTTCAGAAGGGCTGCCATAAAACAAACTTATTAGGTCTGGCTCTTCCGGTAAGAAAGGGGATTTTCACTCATCAGCATGGCATGGGAGTGCCTACATTTCAGTATGGAGTTAAAAACCCTCGTTTATAGGGTAGACAACTTAGGAAAAGTTGTTTTCTGTGAAATGAAGTCAATCCTAACTCTTAGGTGTAGCTATATGCACCACCTAAAAATAAAAGTTGTAGTATTTTTGGCTATGAAATTATATAACTGTAAATGTAATCTATGCCTCCAGCCCAACTCCATTTTTCAAATTAATTTTAAAAATATAAAAAGCTTAATAAGAATTATGTGAACATTGGAAGGTACGTGTATAAAATTTTGAAATTTAAAAGGAACTCTTAAACATTGTGATTCTTGTGTTATTTTTTAATGTTTTTCTGGTTAATACAGGGTGAGGCAAAAGCAGGTTCATAGTTGTGAGATGCAAGACTTCATTCTTGTATTATTATTTACTGTTTATTGTGTTATTTTTCACATAGGTTTCCATGTAAACCTGCGTTTGCCACACCTTGTACATGTAGAAAGTTATCACTGATTGAAAGAATCAGACTCAGTCAGTAGCCTGTTTTGGACACTTTGTGAGGACGGTGTGTGTGCGAGAGCTGGGTCCTAAGATGTGACGGGAGCGCACCGCATGTCAGTGGGTCTGTCCTCCGGTGCAGAGCGAGCGGTGCGGCTGTGGAACTACTCTCTGCACCCTTGTCCCCACAGGTCGTGTACCTAGACGACTCCGTCTCTTCCTTCATACAGATCCGGGGCTCCGTCCCCTTATTCTGGGAGCAGCCAGGGCTGCAGGTAGGTGTCTGATGCTGTCTTTGTTTCCTCCTGAAAATGTCCACTTTCTCTAAGTTTTCAGGATGGTTACTAGTTCGCCGGATAGTTCTATTATTCAGTGCAATAGTATTAGCCAGATTCATAAATGAGTAGCTAAGTATAGAATTCCTAGAATTTATCTTAGATATTTTTTCCTGCAACTTTCCTGTTCTTTTAAATATCTATAGAAATTCAGCTGCTGTGTTTAGTATTAAAATTTTGATGTTTTCATAGTACATTGCTTTTCAGAGTGCTTCCATATTCACTATCTCTGTATCTAACCGCTTTGTTTCTGTAGACAGAAAAACATAGTGGTTACAACAAAGCTTTTGAAATCAGACTTCTCAGTTTGGGTTCTCACTCCGTTACTGCTGCTGTGTGGTCACTGAGCCGGCCTGTGGCCGGGGGTCAGGGGTCCCCCGTTACTCGGCCCAGCAGTTTCGAAAGTCAGCCCTTCTTTGAGCAGGAGCAGCTTAGTTTCCTGAGGACCTTCTCTCACTTCCCCACTACTCTGAAAGAATAGGTAAGACAGGGGTGAAGTACATAATCGATTTTAAAACCCAAAAGGCAGATATTCCTCTTTAAAAATGAAAATACACAGGTTCAAAAGTTAATTCTCTCCTAGAAGACAGACAAGGACTTGTGACCAAGAGTGGCTGTGAACGGTACCTCGGTGTCCTGTGTGTTCTCAGGACCAGAACCAGATGTTTCCGGGGGGCTCTTCAGGTCAGGGTTACCCCGTCAGCAGCCCTGTGTAGCCCCTGGGGCGGCCTCTTGCCTCGCCTCTCCCCCGCCCCACCACCCCGTCATTGAGTCATCTGCGGTTTTTAATGAAAAGGTGATAAAGGGATCCTCTTACATGATTTTTTTAAAGAGAGGGCGAGAAACACGATAGGCGAGAGAAACACAGTATGCAAGAGAAACAGCAGTCGGTTGCCTCTCGCACGCCCCCTACTGGGAACCTGGCCCACAGCCCAGGCATGTGTGTGCCCTGACTGGGAATTGAACCAGTAACTTTTGGTCCTCAGCCGGTCCTCCATCCATGAGCCACACCAGCCAGGCCTCATCTTACATGATTTTAAAATGCTGATTTATGGCCTCAATTTCCCATCAACTGAAATAGAATCTCTTAGAATGGGGCCAGGAGTCTGCATTTCGACCACGTTCTCTTCCAGTCAAATTGAGAACTTCTGTTGTACGGGCTCCTGCTCCAATGGCCTGGAAGCAGCTGGGCCTGAGCAGGCGAAGGCCGCCCAGGACGCCCGGCCCAGGCTCCCCGGGCCTGCTCCCATTCTTTCTCCCTGCTGAGCGCCCGGTGGAGGCCGTCCTAGTGTCTGCTTGCCCCAAAGACTCTCCCAGGTTTTGTCCCAGCTCCGCAGTTCTTTTCCGTTTCCTTTTCCCCCCACTTCCGATACGCTGTGCCCGTCTGGTCCGGGCAGCCATTGTGTCCTCACAAGGCTTCCTCTGCCAGTCCTGCCCCACGCCCCTCCAGCAGGAGCCCTCTGCTCCCCAAGTTCAGGTCTGCTGTCCCTCGGAAGCTCCTCGGGAGCCCCCTCCGGTCACGTTGAGTGGGCTCCAGTCCCACCCATGCTGAGCTCATCATTAAATGTGGAGTCCCTCCAGTGTGTACTCTTCTGCACGAGGGGTGTGGCCTTGTGCCACGAGAAGCTCCCAGACTGGCAGTGCTCCTGGAAAGGCTGGCAGCCCGACTGGGTGGTCCGGCCCCCGCATGGAGCAGGCAGATGCCGATGCGCGCCTGTGTGAGGCGCCGCGAGACCCCTCGTGGGAGTAGCAGTGCCCTCGTTCCGCTCGCTCTGAAGCTGCGCAGTGTAGTGTTGCTGTGATGCATGGTGACCTCACACTGCAGCTCGTGTCATCGTGAGAGAGGGTCAGTCACGCGCTCTGTGCCTAGTGTGGTATCGCACACTGAGTTTGCCGTCAAACTTCAGAGATACGTGAGCGTGAAACTGTCATAGTGGAAAATGACGTTTCACGGCACCCAGTTAAGTGGTGTCCTAAAATATGGTCGGTGCACCTTCGTTTTAATTGGGTAAATCTATGGTTATTTAAGGCCTTACAGCTTTCTGCTTTTATCACAATGGACAAAACAGTTTTTTATTGCAAAATTGGTTTCTTTAACATTGAGTAACGAAACACCATCTAGCCCAACCAATATATGGTTGTAAGAGTGATGTAACTTGTCGTGTGTGGGGTGGGCAGAGTGGTGGGAACGCCCACAGCTGTCACCCGAAGAATGGGGAGCCCGTATTTTGTCACCCGACAGGTAGGAGGACTGTGCAAGATAATATTAATGAGCAAAATGCCCGATCTTGCACTTTCATTGAATTATAGGCAATTGCCTGAGATCACCCCAAAGAAAAAGTATTGACTTCTGCTGAGCTGCGCTGAGTGCTTCATGTCCCAGGGCACACCCTCCTCAAAGTGGGAGGTTTTGTATGGACTGTTAGGCAGTGTATGACGACATTGACTGTGGATGTGACAGGAGTCCAGTCGGTTTCTACTGAAAAGCACTGAAGAGAAGCCGCTGCTTATGAGGCAGAGTCGTTAGAATGTCCTGTGCCGCACAGAGGAGGTGTGGGATGGGGGCGGTGTGGTTGCCTGAGGGCGTGCTTGGGGCGCAGAGGGCCCATTTCTGGGTCCACTGTGCAGCTGCACAGTGGGTATGGCTGCTCCCCTTTCCAGCCCCTCCAAAGTCACTTAGCTCACAGGTTAGCAAGAGTAAGTGGGGGTGGGGGTGGGGGGCAGAGTCTCAGAGGGAAATGTTGCAAGATGAAGTTCAGGGAAATAATCCGATCTCGCTTCTCTGTTTCTTTTTGGCATCCGCCACAGCGTTCTCAGTTCTGTCTCTGCCACTCTGACCGTAAACAGGAACACAGCGCAGTGGTTAGATTTTTCCATCTGGTTTCACTGTCGTAACCCGAATTTCTGATTCTGCAGAATATGCTGTTATTCTAGTTGGTGCGACTGTGAGACTGACTTTGGAAAGTCTCTTTTCCCTGGAATGGCATTTTTAATTTGTGGGGTCTTTGGGTCAGGGAGGAGGGAGCAGAGTGTTGGGTGTAACAGAGAGAAAACACGTAGACATTGCGCTCGCAGATGGCTGGGAAGAGGAGGGTTAGGGGGCTGTTTGGAATTAGCGGTGATGACCCACGGGGACCAGTGACCTCACTTGGCTGCATTTGGTTTTTTACCTCCCAAATGGCAGTACTGTCTGTTGACTTACACAGGATGTAGTTTGAGTGTAAAACAAGGAAATGTATATGAAAGCACTCTTAAAAATATCTTCACAAATAAAATTTTCTTTTAGTTTACAAGTATTTCATAATGGTCTAAGTTCTAGCTCTTTTTTTATGAGATTGTATTTTAAAAAGTAAAAGGGAGGAGAAACTTCTAGAACTTGTCTGTTAAGGGAATGTTGTGAACGACAGTTACCTGACTTACTACTGCACATTCAGCTCAGCAGATGGGTTATTGCAGATCGTAAACAATGGTTTACCTTAGCCTCCCGGCGGGGTTTCGGTGTGACCAAACACACTCTTGTTCTAGGTGGGGTCTCATCGTGTCCGTATGTCAAGGGGATTTGAAGCCAATGCACCCGCTTTTGACAGGTAAGGCTATCGTTTCTACACGGTGCCCCAAGTGTTGACGTTGCCAAGCAGTGAGTCTAGTCATGATTATATCTGCCGATTCTTCTCACCTTTCGGCTCTAAGTGGCATTTCCAAGACCTAGTCTGAGTGGAACCCAGGGACACCTACCTAGTGCCACGACTTCCAGTGGCAGCAGCCCTGGGCGTGTGGGCCTCGGTCTCAGCCTCACACCCCTCCCGGGGGCGTCCAGCTCAGCAGCTGAGTGCTGGAAACTGCCTGGCCCAACACGGGCTGTGCCCTAAGGGGTGAAATGCAGAGTCTACAATGTCACATGGCATGCTTGAGTGCGATGCTGTGACGTTACAGAATGACATGCTGATGATTTTGTCATAAAAGAGGGGCAATATTGGTGCCAGACCCTGGATACATTGGCTTTCAAACAGTATAAAAAAAAGAAAGTTAATATTGCCTTATTAATATTTCTTTCCTATGTTGAGTGACATTGCAGCTGTACTGGGTTAAATGCTTACAGGGATGTGATGTCCACACGTGTGAGCTGCGGCCCTCGGCCCGCAGCCCTGGCTGCCCGCCCAGCCGGGTGGCTGGCGCTCTGTGCCCCTGGAGGGGAGAGGGAGTTGGCAGACCCCACAGTCCCGGCACGGGGAGCTCAGCGCCGATGGGCAGAGAGGCACTTGCATTCACTGACCTTGCATCAGTTCAGAGTTTCGAGACCGTGCAGAAAGAGTTGTGTTCAGTTTTGCCAGTTCTGTGAGTTTGCAGTCCTGTCATGCGGGTTCCGATCAGTCATGGATCCCTGCTTATTGAAAACAAAGTTTAGCTTATCACTTGATGTGTGCTTATTTTCTTTCTTCCTTTAATAGGCATTTTAGAACACTTAAGAATTTGTATGGCAAACAAATCATAATAAATTTGCTTGGATCTAAGGAAGGTGAACATATGCTAAGTAAGGCCTTTCAGGTAAGAATGGTGTTTAAAAAACAATATGATAGAATAACCAAATTCTTCCAGGGGGTAAATGACTTCCTAGAAGAGGGTCAGAAACAGTGCAGGGTGATGTCGCTGCACTAAGAGCTTTCAAGGTGATTGCCACTATCACGTTCTAAAATGAGCTTATGTGTGTTGTGGAGAACCGGAAGACCCCCCCCCCCAAAAAAAAAAAAGTTCTCTATCACTGGCAGGGAGATTGCAGGCAGCTTCCTCCCTCACTACATCTTGCCTTGCCCGCTGCCCGGAAACCAGTTCTCGGTTCAAACCCGTGGAAGAGCGAGAACCACTGGGACACAGGCAGGGGCGCACCTTGTCAACATGAGGGACGGGTTCGAGAGTTTCGAGTAAAACACCCCGAACAGAGGCCTGCCTGCTAAAGAAAAATATTTTTCATAAACCATTACTGCATCAATAATCGATATAAATTATAGCGTTGCATAGAATTATAAGCGTGGACAAAATGGTGAGAAAATGTTTTCTTAAATTCAGTCTAATGAACTTAAGAATTAATTATTTGGCTATTTTGTTGTAACCTTGTGAAATAAATGTTTGTAATGCATACATTATACTTTAGAGAGTGACTTTTTATGGTAAACTTCTAAAACATTTATATATATTGAACTAAGATATAAAAATGAATTTATATCTTTTATAGGTTTTGTCTTAAAAATAAGTTATTTTGAGACTCTGTGGTAGATATAAACAGTTACTAAATTTGGGTTGTAACAAATGAGTGCTAGTGGTGGTGAGCACTTTTTCATCTTCTGAGCCAGATGAGAATGTTACCGAGGTTCTCTGGCAGTCCACCACCAAACCTCTCGGGGAGGGGACAGGTGGTTTTAGGGACGTTGTGCCCTTAGCTGTCACACGCGGGGACTTTTCCTTTCACTGCTAGTGTTGACAGGAGCGCGTGAGGTCACCGAGGGGCCCGGGCTGAGGCCGCCGTCTGGAATGTCGGGGTCCGTTGCAGCCCATGACGGTGGGGCCGTGTTCGGTCGGCATTGTGTCGAGCATTTGCCTTTTGACTTCCAGGGGCACCTGAAAGCGTCCGAGCACGCCGCCGATGTCCAGATGGTGAATTTCGACTATCACCAAATGGTGAAAGGAGGGAAAGCAGAAAAGTTGCATAGTATTCTTAAACCTCAAGTCCAGAAGTTCCTAGACTATGGATTTTTTTATTTCGATGGAAGCGAAGTTCAAAGGTTTGACTGCTCTGTTTCTCATTTCTTTAAATTGGAACTTTGCTATTATTTTAAAGTTATTCTTAACATGGAACTCTAAAATTTTCTTTTTTAAAGTCAAAAGTATCTTCACTTAGTGTACTCAGTCTTAGGCTTTTTTCCTTTCTGTGGAATTTGGCAAGTCATAGTCATAGCTTACGTCGCTGGCTGTACACCGTGGGCCAGGCAGTGTCCTCGGTTCCTCCAGGTGTCAGCGACTGCACTTGCGGGCCGGCTCTGCTCTCCCCTCACCCCGCCCCCCAGGCCAGCGACTGGGACGTGCTGGGGCTGGGCGCTGGGGCTGGGTTCCTCCCCTGCCGGGGCCCAGGGGGCTGCCCCGCCTCCCCCGTAACACAGTGACTCTCCTGTTTCCTGACCTCCGAGCACCACTAAGTGTACATGGAAGCGAGAGACATGGCTTACTGTCTGCTTTCATATAACTTAAACCTTCAGTTTTTGCATATGAAATAGAGGAGAAAAGTGTTGAAATTAAGAATCTAGGTGGAGGTAAAACTTTAGCACACAGCACTCAAATTTTTTGTTTTTCTGTGTACAATGTCTAGTATCAAGGCTGTAGAAACTTCCTGGGACAGTCAGTAGAGATAGCAGGTTTTGGGGGCTTTAAAATTCATTCCTTAAGTATTTGGTATCTTTTAAGTGCAAAGAACTGTGGGTTTGAGTCTGAATGCGTGTTTAGCTCCTCATTGCTGGCCCGATTTTAAACAGAGGGCGCACGTGATCGAGAATGTGTCACAGAATGTTAGCAGTGGCAGGCTCTGGGGCGCGCGTGGGAGTTCACTGTAAGATTCTTTCACCTTTTCTCGTATGTATGAAAGTCATAAGGATAAAACGTTGGGGGCAGAAGTGGATGCCAGCTCTCGACCTCCTCAGTTCTCCCGCAGCTGTCCCCCCTCCGCCGCGCGAGCCGCCTGACCGGGCGCGTCTGTGTGTTGCAGGGGCCAGGGCGGCACCGTGCGCACCAACTGCTTGGACTGCCTGGACAGGACCAACAGCGTGCAGGCCTTCCTGGGCCTGGAGGTAACGCGGCGTCCGCCCCCCCCCCCCCCCCATGCTGCCTGTGACTGTGCAGAGCCAGCCAGGCTTCCGGAAAGGCGTTCTCCTCCTCCGGTCTTTTTTTGGCCCAAATCCTTGTCATTTAAACATCTCCTCTGTCTGTTCTAAATGCTCTCCTGTGTAGCTATCTGTTTCCCTCTGTTAGTTCTTAACGTTCCTTTGAAAGAACCCCTGTTCTTTGTACTATTCCAATAATTGCCTCTTTTGCTTGTCTTTTAGAAGAAGTGTGGGGTGGCCAAAAAGTTCATTCGCTTTCCCTCATGTGCTGACTCTAGTAGTGCTTCATTGTCTCTAACTTCATTTGAAACGATTTTGTTAGGTTGCATTATGACAGCCGTCACATCAGCGTGCATTTTAAAATGCTCATCAAAATTGGCGGATTTTTGTGTAGTCATTTAATATTGAAGATGGAAGAAAATATGCAACATTTTCAGCATTTTATGCTTTCTTATTTCAAGAAAGGTAAAAATGCAACCGAAACACACAAAAAAATGTGTGCAGTGCATGGAGAAGGTGCTGTGACTGACTGGACGTGTCAGAAGTGGTTTGCGAAGTTTCCTGCTGGAGATTTCAGCTGGATGCTGCTCCAGGGCCCGGTAGACAGACCAGCTGAAGTTGACATTGATCACATCGAGACAGTAATTGAGGATGATCAGCGTTACACCCCGCAGTAGATAGCTGACTTACTCAAAATATCCAAATTAATACAGCTATTGGAGACAGTGAGAAACGTGTCTCTTATTTTATAGAGAAAACTAAATGGGCATTTTGGCCAACCCAACAGCATGTTATTCTTTCCTCTAGTTAATGATGCTCTTACATCTGACCAGAATATTGCTTAATTAGTTCTGTAGTTGGGGATTTTCTGTCTCCAAAATGAAGCTGCAGTGTGTAGAATTCTCCACTACGGACAGGTCTTTTTCAAGTAACTAAGTATGTTTTATTGTTTCGCCTTGATTGAAATCTGTCCTGCATCTGTTATTATAACTTATTTAGAACACATTTCCCCAGGTTCGAGAGTGAGCTGACTGAGGTGCTGAGTCCTCACTGAGAGTGAACAGACAGGCTTTAGTTTTCAGAGCCCGGCTTAGCTGGCCGTCCACTGCTGGGAGCTGGGGCTGCGAACACTCCCTGTGTAGACGCTGGTTAGACGGTCACCACATTTAACGGTTAGAGTAGGCAAAACCACGCAGGCAGTGGCAGCAAGTTTCGCCCCACTTCTCGGAGACAGGGGTGCGTTTGTGGTGAAGGGGTCCTAGGGCCTGTTTGTTTTGCTCTCAGTGCCAGCAGACGGCCGCTCTGGTGCCGGGCCCGTGCAGCGTTTGCGTCTGACCTCAGTGTCTGATCCCACAGGAATGCTGGGTAATCCCCATGGTACAGGTGCGGTCAGAGGGCCCCCTAGTAGGGAGGAGTTCATGAAACCCAGGCATGTGGTGCGACTGCATTCCCAGTAGGAGAGTAGGCTGGTGGAGAAAGGCTCGTCCGTTGCTTCAGCTCTGCCCAGTTTCAAGGCTAAAATTCATTCTGAATCAAGAGCAGTAACTTTTCTAGACGCTTTTCTTGTTATCTGTGATGTTACTGTGGGGGCCCGGCCAGCTGTGCCCCGCATAGTTGTCTTTGACACACGTCACCAGTGGTGATTTCTATCGGTGACAATTCAAGAGCAGCTCTGTTTACTGCATAACCTTGACCTCATCACCCAAACTGAGAGCCACATACAAAAGCTGCAGAAACGTAGCCATTCTACACGTGCACATGTATATTTAAATAAACTAGGTAAATATTTTTCTTCTCTGCCGCGTGCTGTTGAATAATAGTTCTTTTAGGTCAATAAAGGTAATGGAGTAAGATTTATAGATATAGATGTAGATATTTATTTTTTAAAGAGAGGAAGAGAAACATCACTGTATGGGTGTCTCTCATGTGCCCCACTGGGGACCTGGCCCACAACCCAGGCATGTGCCCGGACTGGGAACCAAACCGGTGACCCTTTTCATTCACAGGCCAGCACTCAATCCACTGAGCCACACCATCCAGGACTATAGGGATATTTTAATAAGATTAATTTTATTGTGTAACCAGAAAGATGTTTTTGTTATAACATGGGAATATCAAGTTGCTTGTAAGTCTCACTGATGCGGTCTTTACTTTAAATGTAGAAATGGTGGGAAACAACACAGTTAGCCTGGTAAACTGTTATATCAGAATCCAGCCCCATGTAGTCCTGTAAGTACAGATTTTTGGTTTACTTCTGGTGGTCCTCAAAAGTCACACCACACACGGACAACAGTGCAGTGATTGTAGCGGGGGCAGGGTGGAGGAGAAAGAGGGTACAGGGGATTCTAATGGCGATGAAAAAAACACAAAAATAAAAAAGAGTCACATCACACTGAAGGTGTTCATGTAGCTGTAAGAGTTTCTCTCTTGTTGTTTTAGATGCTAGCTAAACAGTTGGAAGCTCTCGGCTTAGCCGAGAAGCCTCAGTTGGTGACCCGCTTTCAAGAAGTGTTCCGGTCCATGTGGTCCGTGAACGGAGACTCAATCAGTAAGATCTACGCCGGCACGGGAGCTCTGGAAGGGAAGGCCAAGGTGGGTTCCGGTCCCGCCTGCCCGCCTGGGGGAACTGGGAGAGGGTCTCTCTGTACTTCTAGGGTCTGTCTCACGTGCTTTGGTTCCTCCGTAACTCTCCCCCTGCCGCGGTGCCTGAGCGGATGCAAGGTGGGCGCTCCCTGGGGCGGGGCAGCGGGGTGTGACGTGGTCAGTCATCCCATCAGCGTCCAGGAGGCCTGGGTCTGCACTGCTTCCACTTTTTCATGGCTTCCCCTCGTATCTTTGTTTGACTTTTTATGTTACATATTTGATTATAAATAAGGTTTTTTAAAACCACAGTCTTCCTGATAAAGGGTCCTGTTCTGTCTGGCTGGGTCCCAGCACTTAACCCGGTGCCCACTGTGGAACAGCCAGGTGGCCGTGCTGGGTGGACGGCACGTCAGCAGGCAGTCCATGCGACACCCTCTGTGAGCCCGGCCGGGTCAGGGCTTCGTGGTTCCGTGTTGCTGTTTTCCCGATCTCCCCTTGAGAAGGAGACTCTCAGGGCGTCAGATGCGCACTCAGTTGAAGTTCTCTGCCTCAGCAGTGCCTTTGCACTGGTGCTGTTGTCGGGACACTGTCTGCCACACCACTATTTGGCCCCTTACCGAGGGGCTTTGGAAGCCTGCTCGAGGTTATTTTTTATTATTTTATACACAGCATTGACTTTTTAAGGCTCCTAGCCTCAGCTGCCTCGGCGGTCCCCAGGTTACTTCAGAATAGACAGGAGGGCGTGCGCCTCCTTCACGGCCCTCGCTCAGCCTCTTCGGGGGGACGGGCGAGCTCCTCGAAGCCCACGCATCACCCGAAGGCCCCGCCTTCCCAGGTCTGCCTCCTCTCCCGGGTCTCGCTCAGGGCCGTGCTGCTTCCAGCACTGCTGCCTTTACTTGCCAGAGTTCCTTTTGTTTGAGTTACAGAAATGATGCGTATTAACATCTACAGTGTTTTCTCTTCAGTGATCCCCATTTTTAAAAACCTCAGTCGTTAAGCTTTCACTTATTTATTTTACATAAAGAACATAATTTTTGCTATTATAACCTGATTCTCTACAACTATTGCCTAAGATCTTATGTTTTCTTACCTTTTTGTTTCTGCAGCGACTAAGACAATAGAGAGGTTACCTGTGTTGTGAGTCTTTTACCTCTAACCTGATAGCTCTGAACTTTTATATGTGAACATAGTGGTCCGTGCTGAGCTGAAACCTAACATCTGAACTGTTCTTTCTTTCCTTTTCTCTGGGTTCCTTTTGACTAATTGCCTGATAATGTGGACGGTGAGTGTCTTTTCAAGTAATGTCCTCTGTTTATGGAATCATGTGGAAGAGAATAACATTTTAAGCCTCAAAACTGTTATCTCTTTATAAGAAATAAAAATTATGTACTGAAAACTATTTTCCTAAAAGGTAAAAGTTGGGTTTTTTATAAAACAACTATCAAAGTCCATAAGAACAAAATAAATCCTTACGGTAACTAATGTACCTGAGTAAAGTATGTGTTCATTAGAAGTTATGTAAACTCCGTTACTATAAGAATTAGCATAAGTTCATTGTTTTTATTATTTATATGTACATAGGCAATAAAATATACAGACTAAAATATGCAGACTGTAGTTTAAGTGTAAACTATATTTATGTAATACTACATAACATTACCTATTATGTATATATTACAGGTTATATGTATTTATGAACTGTAATTATGAATTTCATTTTAGACTAGACCTTCATCCCTATGTTCAGTTGTAACTGTGACTAGTGAAGCTATTTGGGAACAACTTCAGTTTCATTTTCTATTATTAAAGCCCTTTGCAGTGTGGGAGTGCAGTGTGGCCGCCTCCATCTCCCCCGCCTCCCTCCCCGCCCGCCCCGAACCTGAACGTTAGGGGCAGGGGGTGGTCTCCTCGTTTCCCGTGCAGTCAGTTCACTTTCCACGGAGCCCGAGCTCTGCACGGCGTGGGTGGGCACAGGGGGGCACTGCGCTTCCTCCTCGTCCCCACGGAGTGGTCGTCCAGACGAGGAGAGGCGCAGTGGCACCTGGGCCCATTTTACTGAGATGGTTTGACACGCAGAGTAGAATGATTAGGCTCTTTATCACAGTGAGGGGATGTAAAGCTTAAAGTTTCAAAATGCCTCCCGAGGAAAAAGAACAGAACTTAGAATGAAAGTCGGTGCTCCTTTCTCCCCAACAGGCCGGAAAGTTAAAAGATGGTGCTCGTTCTGTTACTAGAACGATTCAAAATAACTTCTTTGACAGCTCCAAGCAAGAGGCCATTGATGTTTTGCTCCTGGGAAATACTCTAAATAGTGATTTAGCTGACAAAGCTCGAGCACTTTTAACTACTGGAAGTTTGCGTGGTATGCGTACTTTTATTTTACTTTATGCTATTTGTATATTTCTTCTAAAAGCCCAAGAAGTAAATGTAAACTTATTAATATAAATAACTTTTAGGTTCAGTTGATTAAAATAGATTTGGAAGGATACTGAATTCTACCAATATGATTTTTAAAAATTGCATTCTCCAAAGAAAGTTTCTCCCTTACAGAATGTGCATATCGTCCGTGGTGCTAGTGAGCGGTGAGCTGAGGGGTGAGTGGAGGGCGGGTGTCGCACACACGCAGCTCACGGAGCACCCGCCCGGTAGCTTAGTTACATGGGAAACAGACGCGTCGTTGCGCAAGCCGATGCCTAGTTTGGTGGGTTTGCTAATCATCACCCCAGAAGTTTCTACAACTTGTTCTTACCTTTTCACTGCTATTGCTTGAATACATGTTGTCATTCTAATCATTTAAAATATTGCTTATTATTGGATACTACTATTCCCAATTTTAACATCGGACATAGCTAAGTGAGTTTCAGGGTAGCTTTTGTCTTCTGTGTCTTTTATTAAAATCAAAAGAATTTGCGCTCATATCAGTGAACATATATTAAGTAGAATAGTGGGAAAACTTAACATTCATGGTAAAACTTAATAAATTAGACTTCCTTTCTCCATACTTTTTCTATTTCAACCTTTCATCACTCTTAACATTTTTATTTCTTCAGTTATCTCCAAGCCACACCTTTGAGTTTTTTCCGTCTGAGTAGGAGAAATTGCTCCTCTCCAAGCCCTGCGCTCTCAGACGGCTCCTTGGTCAGACGGGTGCGCAGGGGTCTCTCCGAACAGCCCGCAGGACTACAGGCAGCAGTCCAGCTCCTGGGGGTTTGAAGCTCTGGGAACAGAACCTGCCTGGTGGCAGGCGGTGTTCACTGCAGGCTCTGGCCTCCCGGCCTCCCAGCCCTGACCTGCCTCTGTCACCTCCTTGCACTTGTCCCTCCCTGACAGAGAGGCATTACTCAGAGTCATTTGAAGTAAGCAACTGCAGGAAAGAAGAGTCAACCATCCCCAAACCTGTCAGTTTCGTAGTTTGCCGCATCTTTCCCTATACGTAAAATATGCCCTAGAAAAGTACAGCCAGTTCTGCCCTAACCCTCACTCTAAGAGTGGGAGTTGTTCCGGCAGGGATGGTGCGTCAGGGGACACTCTGGGCACAGTGCCGCTCCTGTCTTAGCTCCTGTATGGTTCTGCGGGCGGTGACAGCAGTGGGCACAGACAGCTGCCCTGCAGAACGGAGGTGAGTGGGAGTGCACAGCATGTGTGCACACTTGTGCACAAACCTCAGGTGTGCCCCTGCTCCGGCCCCCACGCGGTGCTGTGCGCCATGCCCAGCCACTCTGGGGCAGCCGTTTCCCGTGCACAGTCAGATGCCGTTCCCCCGGCCCGATGCTGCAGGCACACCCGGGGAGCAGTGACACTCCTCACCAGTTACCACGCGTGAAGCTGGGCTGGCATCTCTAGTGAGCTCCTGTCTTTTTTTTGGTGTGTCACTGCCAAAGTGGCCATTTTGCCCTAACCCACATTTCCCATGAGCCCTGAGGCCATGTGACAGACGTGGCAGCGCCTTCCCAGCACGGTGATGTTTTTGGCACGCATGTGGTTTGTGGTAACCGCACTGGTGGCGCTCGCCCATCCGTGAGTCCCAGGAAGAATTCCGAAAGGCCAGTGCCTTCCGCGTGTCCAGTGTCCTCCAGCCTCTTAGGTTCTGCGCATCATCTCCACACGCATGTGCACGTGTGCACACACTGACACCCATGCACGGGAGCGGCCTGGGAAGCAGGCCCAGGACCTGCTGACGTCCCCGAGTCCCCACAGGGTTTTCGAAGATGCAGAGGCTCACGTCAGCTATTGCCATTTATGTTTAATTTTTGGTGTCCTGTCGCCATCAGAAAAAATAAAGCCATCAAATGGACTTCAAAGAAATGAAGCCACCCTAGAATGCTGTCGTTAAGCCCGGATTCTAACCGCCACTTGCTGTTTTACTAATGACTCTTTGTTTTCTTCTTCATGCATCCGTAGTTTCTGAGCAGACTTTACAGTCAGGTACAGTACAGAAAATCAGTCTGTGTAAAAGCAACATTTTCTCTATTTCTCTAAGGTTGATACTGTAAACAAACAAAGCCATATAAATGTCAACTTCCTCTTTACTTTTCCCTCAGACCCTAGCAGCACGAATGGATACCTTGTTTCAACCTGAGGAGGAAAAGTTTGGGTTTGAGAAAGCTACTTAGACGGAAATATGCAAAGCTCTCTGTCATCCTGTAGCAAATGTTTAATTCCAATTAGAGAGCCCGCCAGTTGTAATTTCACTTTTATAATTTATTGGGCAGACCTGCGTTTGCCCAATGTGCGTGTGGAAGAGCTCAGGCGTGAGTGTTGGGGGTGACCGTAGAGCACACCCGTGATCCGTGCGCCCCAGCAGCGGCTCACACGCAGCCTTCGCAGGGCGGCGCCTGGCTGTCTCACCACGTGGGCGAGGCGCTCTGTAAGGGCTCTGAGACCAGCGCTGAAACCTTTAGTGTCAGGGCTGCCGGCCAAGTTGGGAGAGTTAAGCGTGGAAGACTGAAAGGTGGTTCTTTTCTGCCCCTCCTGTTCACAGGAATGTCGTGCCTTTACTTTCTGAACAAAGTCTGTGATCTCAAAACATGAATCTGTGGCAAAGGGAACAAAAGTTAAACTCTTGCCAGAAATTGAGTGAAAAAAGACATCTTTGTTTCCCTTCACGTCAGACGCGTTTTGCTTAGTTGTTGCTCCGCTGTTTTGAGAAACTGGTTAGTTTTTGGAGGCGGCGAGGAACACAGCAGTTCCTCTGCCTGAGAGTCACGCAGCAAGACTCGTGCTCTGAAAGGGCAGCGTGGAGTTGGGCACGTGCCTCCCTCTGCGTGTCATGGTGCCAGCGAGTGGAGGAAAAGACAGGACATTTAAAACTCTGTTCCACGCATGCACTGACTTCATCAGTGCACTCCGCTCGTTACTTGTCTTGCTGATTAGTTTAAGCTGTTGGATCATTCTAGAACTTGTGTCTGGATTGAGAAAGGACTGCAGAAGCTGGTCTCATAGTAGTGACAATGATAGTGACTTCAGTGACAAAGACCAGTGGTGATGTAGGGACAGCCAGCTCCTAGTTAGCCGTGTGAGTGCCAGAGCAGAGCTCCTGCCCTCCCCGAGCCTTCAGTCTTGTGAAGGGCGACAGGTCGTCACAGGAGAAATAGTCAGGTACACAAGTTTGTAAATGGTGGTAAAGCGTATGGAGAAAAATTAAGCAGGAGACCTGGGAGGTCGGGGACAGAAGGCAGGTTTTAATGAGCTGCTCAGGGAAAGCATCCCCTGCAGGCAGCGAGGGGGGAGCACTGCGGCCCCCAGCACAGCCAGTGCAAGGGCCCCGTGGTGGAGCAGCCCTGGCATCCTTTTGAAAGGACTGGGAGTCCCGTGGCTGGGCGGGGAGCAGGGGTGCAGAACAGCCAGCCAGCACACTCAGGGTGTCCCGGACCCCATAGTTTCGGGCTCTGCTTCTGCTCTGAGTGAGGTGGGCAGCAAGTGCCGGTGGCTTTGCTCTGCAGCATCGCGTGTTTCCGTCAGGGAGCTGTAGCTCACCCAACCGGCTGTCCTCAGCAAGAATCCTAAATGTGAATGTTCTCAAATGCTTTTGTTCGGGGAGAAATAAAATTTATATTCTTACCAGCCTTTGAGTGAAAGTTACATGAAAGTTGATTGCTTTATATCTAAAACTGCACTGTCCCTAATTTTGTACCTTATAAAACAATGTAGCATTTCACTGAAACAGTACTGTTTGTTCTGTGTGTTTCATGTTGCTACAATAATTTCATAATAGCTTTTCTTTAGTTATTGTATATATGTGGTTGGTATTTTTTAAATTGTGTTTAGTTAATTGCATTGTGTTGGGCTCTGTGTCCGAGGCCGACCCCCTCCCCGCCTCTGCAATAGCTTGCAATTGTTTGTACTCACTGTGATCACTGTGCCTTCCAGACTTCGTTTCTCAGTTGCGAAAATCGATTTTAACAGCTGTTGTAATGCAGTTAAAATTCTATTGTGTTTTGTTTCTGTCAGCCTCCTCTAAAGTACTGAAGAGCATGTGCGAGAATTTCTACAAGTATTCCAAGCCCAGGAAAATCCGGGTGTGTGTGGGGACCTGGAACGTGAACGGCGGGAAGCAGTTCCGCAGCATCGCATTTCGGAACCAGACGCTCACCGACTGGCTCCTGGATGCGCCCAAGTTGGCTGGCATCCAGGAGTTTCAAGGTTGGCTTTTTTTTTTTTTTTAAAGATTTTATTTATCTTTATTTTCAGAGAGGGGAAGGGAGGGAGAAAGAGAGGGAGAAAAATCAATGTGTGGTTGTCTCTCACATGGCCCCCACTGGGGACCTGGCCCGCAACCCAGGCGTGTGCCCTGACTGGGACTCGAACCAGCGATCCTTTGGTTTGCAGTCCTCGCTCAAGGCACTGAGCTGCACCAGCCAGGGCTCAAGGTTGGCTTTTTACTGTACGGATGTAATTAGTAAATCCTGACCGGCTTACTATAGTCTAAAAACAGCGTGGCACTTCACAACCAGCATTACTTCATCAGAGAAGCTTGGAGTTTCATTTGAAGGCCAGCATTTTTGTAGATCAGATCTATTGGAAGCTCACATCCTTTTTATTCTTATATATTTTTTTCTACTTCATAAAAAAAAGAATGATAAAATAAAATACCTTTTCTTTGGTAATTTGATCTCTTAGGAAATAGGATCCCTACATAAATAAGTCCCTTTAAAGGAAACCACAAATTTTTATCTCTTCTAGTCGTCTTTCATCGTCACATCTTGAACCCTGGGGTTTTCCCCACATTTTTATTAAAATGCCCCTTTTCACGTTTGACCTTGAACCTAACTCGCAGTAGCAGTAATAATTGTAATAGAAACGAAATGACAGCTAACACTACAATTCTTAGTACTTCACACCTGTTCACTGAACCCTCTAGCGGTAGGCACCGTCAGTGCGGTCTGGTTTCACAGCCGAGGGAGGCGACCTGGCCACGGGCACGCGGCTGGTGGCGGCTGGTGGCGGCCGAGCCGCCTGGAGCTCTGGCAGCCTGGGTCCGGAGTCACTGTGTGGCACCGCGTCTTGGGCGGGACCTCGGGCCAGTGCCTTCTGCTCCAGAGCCTCCGTTTTCTGTCTGTAAATAAAAGGCAAGAATGATCTCACTCTGTAGTATCTGTGTGATAATTAGATGCAATGACGTATGTATGAGCCTTTCATATAATAGGAGTCAATAAATATTTTTATTTTTTGTTTCTCAGCATTAGTTCGCAGTATTTGTAGGCTCTTCCCAGCCACTGTTTATGCTCATTTCTGAACTAGTACTTGGGCTGCCCAAGTAACCCCGGGCTGTTTGTGGGGGCAGCCCCTGTTCTTCTTCAGTTCTGGTCAACCCCGAGAGAGCTGCTGGCCAGACCCGAGGGCGGTGTCCCTGCTGTGGCGTGTCTCCTGGTTTACTGGGCTGCATTCGCCCGTGAGATAGCAAACAGAGCCACGCCTGTGGTTCCCGAATGCCACTGGGAAGCCCCTCCCAACGGCTCGCTCTCTTTGTAGCTGGCTTCCGAGCCCTGTTCTCGTATGAGCCTTTTATGAACGTCCACTCGTCTGTCCACTCATCTGAGTGGATGTTTCCGAGCGCCCACTCTCCCTCCCCAGCGCAGATCAGCATCAGTCCTGGAGAAGTGGCTCGTTTCTGGCCGCCCATGGTGCAGATTCTTCAGCAGGAATCTTTCAAAATGGTTTCTGAAAGGACTTAAGGGTCTTCCAGAACAGCAGTCTTAAAGCAGCAATTTCAGGACGCCTGAATAGAAAGCCAATTTAAAGTAATTTTGCCCCACTCATGGGTTTTTGCCATCAGCTTCAGCTCGGTCAAACTCACGACAGAAAATGGGTTTTTATGAGAGCTGGTGCTGGTCTCAGTTGGGCTGCACGGGCTGCAGGCAGGGGCGCCATTTGACCGTGGCTGCATTTTAAAGTCTGTCTTGGATGCCTAATTGTAGATAAAAGAAGTAAGCCGACTGACATATTTGCGATTGGCTTCGAAGAGATGGTCGAGCTAAATGCCGGGAACATCGTGAATGCGAGGTGAGCCAGCGAGGCGGTGCACAGAGGCCCTCCGGGGACGGGGCCACAGGCGGTCCTCGTGAGACTGCAGACACCGGGGTGGTGCACGGCAAGGCCCCCTGCGGATGCAGAGTAGCGGTTCCCAAACTCCGGTACCAGGGTCTTTGCTGCTCTCTTAACACTGTGGAAAATTCTAAAGAACTTTGGTTTATATGGCTGTATTTCTTGATATTTATCACATTAGAAATTAAAGGTGAAAAATTTAAAACATTTAATTCATTATGAAATCATAATAGACCCATTACGTGTTTCCTAAGCAAAAATGTCCTGGGAAGGAGGGCAGTGTACGTAGTTTCCAGGTCTCCAACATCTAGCCGGAGACAGCTGGCTTCTCACCGCTGCTTCACCGGGCAGGTGTGATACGCTGTCCCGGCTGCGGCGTGTGTAGTCGGAGGCGGAACTACTACAGGAGGCTTTCAGACAGTCTCTTCCCTGAGACCACAGTGGAGCTCAACTCGTGGGGGGCTTCTTAAGCCCTGTTGCAGTGTGGACTCTCAGCCCGCAGCAGGGAGCTGTTCGTGCAGACCCCGCTTTCCGTTGCTCCACCGTCCCGGCGGTGGCACGTCTCATTACACCACACCATGGCGGCAACTGGTCGCTGTCATCGCTGATCGTATCAGCAGGTTCTAAGTATTTGGAAGCTGTCATGATCATAGCATATGCTAGCTTTCCAAAATTCTTGCTTTTGCTTAAAAACTCAAATTTTTTACCGTTGGAAATAAATACTATCATGTGTTTCCCTTGAAAAGATAGGATTAGTCAAAAAAAAGTGTTTGCTGAGTAACCTAAGTTTGAATACTAATTCACTCTGCGATTTGTCCTTACAAGTAAACGTCGTTTTCTGTGAAGAAAGTGGAAGTTCATCTCTCCACTCAAACAGTCAAGCGCTTTTCCAGGAGACAGGCGCCACATTTGAGGGTGCAGCAGAGGGCTTTGTGGGGTTCCCATTCATCACACAGTGTTAGAGGTGACTCAGGGTTGGACTCTGGCAGAGTCGCCGTTTGCTGCTCCACTGGGGCTGTCCCTGGATGAGGTGGCGTGTTTCAGGGGTGGGTGTGTGGCAGGGAGGACTGTGGTGAGCCCCAGGACAGTGGCACCTCCTCCTCTTCACTTTCACGCTGCAACAGGCTTCAGTCCACGTGGCGAGACGGACTGACGCTGTCTCACCACGGCCGTGGAGATGGCTTTGGGCTCCCGGGCATCGGGGACCCCCGGTCTCCCAGAGCAGCTCGAAGAGCTGCGGTGTGAAGCCCTGTGTCCAGCACCAGTGGCTTGCGTGGAACCCACAGCCTCAGCACTTCACCTTGACCAGGTTGCCTTCTTTCAAAGTCAAGCAGCTGCCCTCCTTTTATGGCATTTTAAAGATTTTCAGAATAAAATCATGAGCTGAAATAGTGTGGTATTGACCTTGCAAATGCCATTTTCTCTCTTTACCAGAGTAAGTAGCAGCAGCTTGTACCAGGAAGTAGAAAAGAAGTCCAACTTCGTTTTGCTGTTTGCAAAAATATGTTGACCACACAGTGGACGTTTAAGTGCGCTTTGCAGGTCCCCGGCTTTGGCGCTGAGCCGGAGTGCTGGCTCTTCCTCCGCACGGGAAGGACTATGTGCCCTTGAAATGTGCACAGAAGTTCGCTTGGGATAAAGGAAAACAAAGAGTGACGTCCTAGGGCATCCTTTTAGGTCCCTGCTACAAAATGGCTTAATTGCTTTCTAAATACAGTTTAATCAAATTGTTCTTTAGTAAAGTGATTTTTTATTCATTTAACCCAGGGGTCTCCAACCCCCAAGTCGCAGACTGTACCAGTCCGTGGCCCGTTAGGAACTAGGTCGTGGAAAAATTGTCTTCCATGAAACTGATCCCCAGTACCAAAAAAGTCGGGGACTACTGATTTAACCAGTATCTGTTGAGTACCTACTTGAGGTGCTAAAGATACATCAGTAAATAAAACCAACAAAAATCCCACCCTTCATGGACCTTTGGTTCTCGTGGGAAGAAACAAACAGACAGTAACTGCAGTAAGTGAACTCTGCGGCGTGTCAGGGGACAGGAAGTGCCATTCGGGGCAATCAGACATGTGGAGGGAAGGTCAGGCCTGTGGAGGAAGGGGTGCGGTTCTGAGTGGGTTGAGGGGAGGGCTCATTGACGGGAGGGCTTGAGGAGGGGCGGACGAAGGCGATGGAGGCCACCGTTCTGTGGGACTGTGGTGGGACAGAGGTCTCTAAGAGCCTCTGTCTTCTGGGTTTGTGTTTGGGGAGTGGGTACGGCCTAGCGTCAGGTAGATTCGACAGGTGGAAGTGAGCCATCAATGGGATTCGCTAATTCTGTGACCGGAACAAGGAGGAAAGCCGTTTTCCTTTCCTCCCCGTTAATGGGAGGTTCTCGTGCACAAACTTACCGCTCTGAGAGTCTATAGAGACCGAAGCATTTGTCCTGCCTTCTCTGTGTGAGCCGTGTTTCCTGGTGACTGTAAAGTTAAGAGTTCTTTATAGAATAATCCCAACTTACTACAAATGCCTGCGAAGTGCTGAAACTACAAAACCAACATTTCGCAGCCCCTAATGAAATAATAATCTGGGCAGTGGTCATCAGCAGATGCTAAAACCTTAGGAGGGAGAAGGATTAAAGGGGGAACTTTCTGTTATAGGGAGTTTGGATTGTCACCGCCCGAGCAGCCCATCAGGGGTGACGTCACAAATTGTGTACTTCCTGCTGTGAGGCAGGGTGACTGTCCCACCCACGAGGTGGTTTTACCAAAACAAATAAATAAAAACGCATGTTTCCTGAGCTCCAACACTGACCAGATTAAATCCAGTGTGAGGTGCAGAGGGACAGGTCAGGGTCCCCGAGGACATGTCAGCCAGCCCCCGGCTGTTCGGTATTTTACGGACTAGTGACCCAGCATCTTGAAATTACACAGGGGTGAGGAGGGTTGAAAGACAAAGATGAAGGGAGAGTCAAGAAACATGATGAGCAAATGCAATATGTGGGCTTTTTGTTTGGACCCTGTTCTAAAGAAACCAACCATGAGAAGACATGTTTTGGAAAAGAGGGAAATTAAATACGAGCTGAGCTCACATGAAGGCATTGTCAGTGATGTGTGTGTGACAGCGGCGTTGGGACTGTGAAGACGAACACATCCTCCTGCATTAGATGCGTCCTGAAGTACTTGCAGGCTGGTGGCATGTGTCTCAGGTCCGCTTTAGAACATTCCGGGTGTGCCCCCACCCAGAAGAAAAGACCGGCAAATGCTGATCGTTGTTGAAGCCGGGTGATAGGTGTGAATGGTGGTTTAGTTTATGATGGTCTCTTCTGTGTATATCTAAATTTCTCTGTAATCAGTTTTTTAAAGTATTATAATCCAGAAAAATAGGGAAAGGGCAGCAATGTGTCTGGGAGCATGTACTTCTCTGTTATCCTGGTGAACCCCTAAGGAAAAGGTAGGGTGTACAAGCGTGATTACTCATGGTGAACTCTCGTTTAAAAATAAGTAAGCTTAAAGTTCTTTGTGCAGAATTAGTAGGTGAGTTTCCGAAAAGTGTGTTCTTTGGGCTAAATTTTGGGTTTTCCTTCTTAAAGGAAACAAGAAACCAGCCTGCACAAAGATTTCCCTGTTGGTGTAGATTTCACAGCTGTTGGCAGGCTTATACTAAATTTGAGTGTGTGACCGTACCGGTGACACTTGTCCCACAAAATAGGCCCTCTCGTCACTGTCTTTTCCGTGCGCCCTGGCAGCACGACGAACCAGAAGCTCTGGGCGGTGGAGCTGCAGAAGACCATCTCCAGGGACAACAAGTACGTGCTGCTGGCCTCGGAGCAGCTGGTGGGCGTCTGCCTGTTCGTGTTCATCCGGCCGCAGCACGCGCCTTTCATCAGGTCAGTGTCCCCGAGGGCACGCGGCCACCTCCTGCCACCACACACCGGCAGGGCCCAGAGGGTCTGCTGCTTCGGAGACGCTCTTGTCCGCGGTTCTTGTTTTTCGGTGTGTTTTGATTAAAGAGTCACTAATGGACATTGTGAAAATAGCACAGTTTCACAGCTTGCCCTCCAGTGGCCACGTTATACATAGTTCTGAAACCTCGTAACATGCATTCCTAGTGTCTGGTACACAGGGAGCGGCCTACTGAAATCTCAGGTCTTTGTGTTAAAGGGACGTGGCGGTCGACACTGTGAAGACGGGCATGGGAGGCGCGACCGGAAACAAGGGCGCGGTGGCCATCCGCATGCTGTTCCACACGACCAGCCTGTGCTTCGTCTGCAGCCACTTCGCCGCGGGGCAGTCCCAGGTCAAGGAGAGGAACGAGGACTTTGCAGAGATAGTTCGGAAATTGAGTTTTCCTATGGTGAGCCGCTGCTGCACGCTTTCTGGGCTGAAGCTCCGAAACTGTCGTAATGTCCCCCAAATTCGCTGTCACTGCTTGAAGATCTGAGGTAGTTGTTCCTAGCGACGTCCACGGTGCTCCCCTAAATCGGTACTGCGTGCGTTTTCACTTGCAGGGCTGAGTAGACAGCCTGCTGGGGGAGGAGAGCACATCCGAGACCCAGAAATGGTTGTGACGTTTTTACAGTGCACTGATGGGGACTTAAAACCCCGCGTCCTTGCTTCCAGGGCAGGATGCTGTTTTCCCATGATTACGTGTTTTGGTGTGGGGACTTCAACTACCGGATCGATCTCCCGAACGAGGAAGTCAAAGAGCTGATTCGACAGCAGGACTGGGACTCTCTCACAGCGGGGGACCAGCTGACCAACCAGAAAAACGCTGGGCAGGTAGGTGGCGCTGGCCATGCAACGTGCTTTTTAAAACCACAGCGTTGCTTTCACCCTGGCTGGTGTGTCTCAGTGGCTTGAGCACCACTGGCCTGCGAACCAGTGGGTCACTGGTTCAATTCCCAGTCAGGGCACATGCCTGGGTTGCAGGCCAGGTTCCCTGTAGGGGGGCACGTGACAGGCCACCACACTCTGCTGTTTCTCTCTTGCTCTTTTTCTCTGCTTTCCCATCTCTCTATAAAAAAATAAATAAATAAAATCTTTTTTAAAAATCACGGTGTTGCTTTTTTCCCATCTTTTGGGGGTCTCTTCATGCTCAATAAATACTATCTGTAGCTTAACAGATGTAGAGTTACTGTGCCTTTAAAAAAAGGGAAAGGAAATTAAAACCCACATTAATTCCCAGGAGGAAAAATATATTATGTCCTCATAAGATTAACATTCAAGTAGAAGAAGAAACTTTTTCCCCAGTAATAGTGACTTTAGTCTCTGTCTTCATGTCTGCTGATTTTTGACCTGAAGACCCTGCGTAATATGCTTTATTTTTTCTTCTCATTTCTCACATCATCTGCCTTTTTGAAATGTTTGACCACAAAATTTTGGAAGAATCCGTGTAAGTTTTTCAGAGTAGAGGTGACTGTGGCTGCTCAGTACAGCGGCTTCTGGGCCCAGCCTCACTCCAGCCGCAGGCACCGCGGGCCTCTGTCGGCCCGGGGCCCCTGTGAGGCGTCAGTGCAGGGTCTTCCGGAGCCCCCTGGGTCTGTCTCTCCCAGCGCCACGGCCGGGTGTCCTCCGAGTGGCTCAGGGAGGGCCCCGTGTCCGGTTAGTGTCCTTGGGCTCTGCCCACTCGGCCTGGAGTGTCGGTCAGATGCGCATGCTCCGTGGGAGCGCCTCCCGCACGTCGTGGGTGTTGCAGGGTGGCTGCCTGGATGGAGACAGCTTTTTGCTTTTTGGGTGACGTATGCAAATCGTGTCCTCTGTGTGTGTTTATTGTAGATTTTTAGAGGATTTTTAGAAGGAAAAGTAACCTTTGCTCCGACATACAAATACGACCTGTTTTCTGAAGACTACGACACCAGCGAGAAGTGCCGCACGCCTGCGTGGACAGACCGGGTCCTGTGGCGGAGGAGGAAGTGGCCTTTCGACAGATCAGGTGTGGGGGGGCTTCCTCATTTCAGGGGGTCAGTGCGCGCTCAGGGAGGAGCAGAGGGATGCGGATGCCCAGTGGGGAGGACTTCCTGTTGATTCATGTTTACAGTTCTAATTCTGTTGTGCTCGTTGTGTTCAAGTAAGTTTATTGGGGTGACAGTGGCTGATAAGATCATGTAGAGTAGATCGCACCAGCCAGCGGCTCGGTTGGTTGGAGTGTCGTCCCATGAGGTGGCGAGTTCCGTCCCCGGTCAGGCCCTGCGGGAGGCAGCCGATCCATGTCTCTCACATCTGTATTTCTCTCTTGCTCTCTGCCTTCCTCTCTCTCTGAGGTCACTAGCAAGCAAAACAGAGACGGACTCGTAGGTAGAGAGCAGGCGGACAGCTCGTGTGGGCTGAGGGGCGGAGGCAGGGCAGGGACAGCAGTGCTGACTATGGGGGCGGCTACCAGGAATGAACGGTAATGCAAAAACACAAGAAAAACAAGCTATTGAAAAATGAAAATGCAAATGTACGGGATAATGAAATCAATGAAAAACACACCTCAGGTTAGGATTTTTGAAAAGACCATGCGGGTTCGCCTGCACAGTTCTACAACACATCATCTGTACAGCTGTGTGCCCGCCACCCAGAGTCAAGTCTTCCTTTGCCATGTGTGTGCCCCCTTTACCCTTTACTGTCTTTCAACAAAGGTTATCTAAGAATAAATTTAAATATAAAACAGATTTTCAAAAATATTCTCCAACTTGCTGTTTTTAAAAGATTTTATTGATTTATTTTTAGACAGAGGTGAGGAAGAAACATCTATGTGTGATTGCCTCTTGAGCGCCCTCTACAGGGGACCTGATGTATGCAAATCATGTCCTCTGTGTGTATTGTAGATTTTTAGAGGATTTTTAGAAGGAAAAGTAACCTGACCCTCAACCCAGGCTTGTGTCCTGACTGGGAATTGAACCAGTGACCCTTTGGTTCACGGGCTGGTACTCAATCCACTGAGCCACATCAGCCAGGGCCAACTTGCTGTTCTCTGTTGAATTATTTACCAAATACGATTTGGTCACAGGCTCTTAAGTGTTTTCAGAAGTAAAGCCTCCTTCATTTTTATTAAGTAAAGCATGAAGCAATAACCTCCCCAAGAAAGCCCCCCGTAAAGGCAGGCAGCCCTCCCGCCTGTCAACAGGCGCACGTGGCAGCCCGGCCTCCGATGATGGATGCGGGGGGGGGCGCGGCCTGTGCTCCCAGCCCCGTCCTGCTCACTTCCCTCCTCGCACGCTCTCTTCCTGCCACTGCAGCTGAAGATTTGGATCTTCTCAACGCGAGTTTCCAGGACGGAAGCAAGATCCTGTACACGTGGACTCCTGGCACGCTGCTGCACTACGGGAGGGCCGAGCTGAAGACCTCCGACCACAGGTCTGGAGCCCAGTGTCCTGCCCGTGCTTGACGCGTGTTTCCCAGCGCCTCTCCGCTGAAGCGCGCTAACGAGCCTCGCTTCCTTTTCACCCAAAGGCCCGTGGTCGCGCTGCTCGACGTAGACATATTCGAGGTCGACGCAGAGGAGAGGCAGAGCGTTTACAAAGACGTGGTCGCCACCCAGGGCCCGCCAGATGGCACCGTGCTGGTCTCCGTGAGCAGCTCTGCGCCCGAGCTCGGTTTTTTCGACGACGCTCTGATTGATGAGCTTCTGCAGCAGTTTACAAATTTTGGTGAAGTGATTCTCATAAGGTAAGTAAATATTTATTATTCGAGAGCAGCTCATGATTCATGAATCATTTTCTATACTAGAAATTACCTTATGCAGTGTTTGAGCAGTATATGAAGGTTTTTATTTCCAAACTTTGGGAAAATCATACTATAGAAATGTTATTCAGAGAGCTCATAGGTTTAAACTGAGTCCTCTGCCTAGAAAACTTAAAGGTGAGGAGCAAAACTTTACACGGACAGCTGGCGACCGGAACGTGCATGTTCAGATGCGCTCCCTCAAGTTGGCTGTGTGATGTAAGGTATGAGCCGTGACAAATCGCAGGTGTAATTGCGATGGTATTTTTTAAAGGAAAGTAAGAGTAAAGTGGAGTGATTTTTTCCCCCTTCCTCAGTTTAAGGAAGGCTACGTTTTGAGTAATTTTAACTCATAAGCCAACTAACGTCACAGGCCAACGAACACTCCATTCGAGCCTTGGTCTCCACCGCTGCCTTAACCACCTGCCTTCTGCAGAACCAGGTGCCTTTTCCGTTGTTCGGAAAAGGGTTCTCGTCCAAGAGGACAGCAGTTCTGAGACACGGAAGAGTGTGTACGGGTGTGAGCTCTGCAGCGAGGAGGTGCCACCAGGCTCCTCTCTGGTCTGTGTATCTGCTGGTCTGGGTTTGCTCCACAGCCGTTTGGGTCGGTGCTGGAAGAGCGGCAGCACAGTGGGAAGCTCGACTCCTGGCTGACCTGACCTGACCTGTTGGGGAAGGTGGGCGTGTGTGTGGCGGGGCCCTGCCTGGACCCGCGCATGCTGCTCCCAGGGCAGGGGGCTCTGGCAGAGTGGGGGGCAGGCCTGAGGAAGCCGGAGCCTTTCAGAGAGTGAGTGAGAAAATGCAAGGACACTGTGTTTAGACTTCCCTCTGGTCTTTTGACAAGGTCTTACCCTAAAGCCTTACAATGAAACAAAAAATCTCTAAAAATCTTAAGGCTTTAGGAAGTACACAGTGAAACCTCCCAGTTGGCAGATGACAGTAGCTTTGCCAAGTAGAGAAATGCCAGCCACCAGGGGCGTCACGCGCCTGCGTGCGTGGGCAGGAAAGCACAGAGAAGTGTCCTTATGAGCCAGTGTAACATGTTGCACTGAGCTAGGAGAGCACAGAGTGTACAGGGGGAGGGGAGGCTGGTGTGGGAAAAGGACCGGTCTGTCCCCAAAGACCGTGGTGATGACTTGGAGCCAGAAGCTTTCCCCTCAGTGCTTGTCATCCTTGGAAAAAGTATTGATGACCAAACGAGGCATCACCCCAACATAAAGCTGTGGGGTGCCCCCCACCAGGGATATGCTGGGTGTCACTCCTGTAGACAGCGAGTTGGGGGAGAAAAGGCAGACCGTGGAAGTGCACAAGGAGAGGACTCAGGGCACTGTGAGACTAACCCAGCCATCACCTTTCAGTGTGGAGCAGGACAGCCCCCAAGGGGTGGCTGAAGTGGACACTCCCTGCGGTAAGGGAGAAGCTCCCCGGAGATGTCAGTGGGATGACGTTGGATGCATGGAGGTGCTTGTCTCAATGCCAGGAGGCGGGGGGGTCTGGAAGCGTCTGCCCTAAGGAGTGAAAGGGGGAAGCAAGTACAGCTTCTGGAAGGACCTACAGAGAGCCATGGATGATGACGCCGGAACTGATGATGGACGAGTCGTCAGCCCCGCCCTGTGGCCACAGAGGATGCAGAGTACTGGGCGGCCGTGCAGCCTCGCACTCAGAGAGAGAACCCTCTGCCATCTGCAGGCGGGGGCCGGAACAGGCCCCCTTCGGGGTGGTGTCTGGGCGGGGATGACGTCTGTCTGCCTCTGAAACGACAGCGCCCTGCAGCGTCCTAGCCTGGCACCGGAGACACCGGCCATTTTCCAGTGGTCGCAGAAGTCGGTCCCAGGCCTCGGCTCACACTGGAGGAAGCGTTTGTGCGCGCTTTAGTTTCTGGCCTTTCCTCTTAAAATCCGTAGCTTGTACTTTTGAAGCCTCGGTTAAGAGTCGATGTGTGTTTGTACTCCTATACTTGTGAGTGTTTTCTCTCCTTTTTGAAAAATCTGCAGATTTCTGCCCTCGATTTACACAGTTGGGAGTATTTCGACCAATGAAATGGTTTCTATAGACAAGACTGCTAATGTTGTTTTAGTCGTTCGTGTGGTGACATCACTGCACATCAGTGACCATCATCTTCAGAGTTTATCCTGATGTCCTTGTTATTTTCTGTGCCTGGGATTTCTTCTTCCAAAACTGCAGACTCAGAATCCTAGCAAAGACCACTGCAGTCCCAAGGCAGGGAACGGCTGTCTGTGAACCAGGACTCGGACCCTGACCCAGGGCCTCCGGGGGGGGGGCGGGGGAGGTCTGGATTGGTGGGCTCAAATGAGCCCCTTTCTTCTTTCTTGGTCAGAGGAAGTGGCCTCAGGGGTGTGGCCGCAACAGCAGAAGTGCAGGGCGCTGGGCAGGGGGTTCGGGAGACGTGGGGCCCAGGCCTGTAACTCCTTTGCCTTGTAAGGTCACTTCGAACAAGCCATTTAAACTCTGGCCTTTTTTTGCCCCTTGTCAGTGACATGTAGGGCTGGACGTGCAGGGATCATAAACGGAGACCCACCCGCAGGCCCTGTCTGCTGGGTTAGCATGGTGCTTATTGGAAGGACATGGAGTCGGAAGCTTTGGGGAAGGGCGCCCTCTCTAGGCCAGCCCCTGCTCTGCTGCTCTCTCTTGAGTTTTTCTCTTCTGGCCTCCATGGGCCCTTGTTAATCAAAATCACTGGACTCGTCCCTGGGCTGCGGAAGTCTAAGGTGTAAACTATGTTCTGTGACTGTTTGTGTTTCTCTCTCCTGAAGGTTTGTAGAAGATAAAATGTGGGTCACATTTTTGGAGGGAAGCTCCGCCTTGAATGCTCTAAGCCTGAATGGTAAAGAGGTGGGTAGCTTTTGTTGACTCTCAATTCTCCTGTAATTGTCTGAGGGCTCCGTTTTCATAAACACGCAGCCAGACTGTCTGCAGGTACTTCCAGTTCCAGAGGATGGAGACTTGTGGAGAACTGTAGTGTCCGTCATTTAGGTTTCCGACCAGCTCAGGGTTATTTTGGGGCCCTTCCTAGAGATATTAACCGTTGATACAGGTTAAGAAGAAAGCTTGTTTACCACCTCATTTGACTTTATTCATCTTTATGTAAGAAGTTTAAGTTCACAACTGGGGTAGATATTCTGGCCCATCTATGTAGTAGATGAGTTGTATCAAATGAAGAAATGCTTTGTGGTCCAAGATACTGTAGTGGCTACATGTGCTGTCCAGTGGGTGCTGGACGCACCTGGGGTGTGTGCGTGTCTGATCCCTGCGTGGTGCACCTGGAACCACCATAACAGAATATTGAATGACAGCTGTCATTGAAATTAGAGATTAAAGTGGGTAATTCCCATAGATAATAAAGCCATTCCATTGAAGCACTTTAGAAATCATTGGTTAGTAGAGCTCTTCCTGACCTGTGATTTGAAATGTCATTGGTGGGGGACATTTGTGTCCATTGGACTGTATACGTCTGTGAAGTGCTGTCTCAGTTTCCTGTGCGTGCTTCCAGACAGACTGTAACGTCCGAGCACACGGCCACTGGACAGGGCGGGCGAGGACCCGGCCCGATGCCTCCGGTGGCGCCAGCTCGGCAAGGCTCCCCTCCGCTTCCTATCGGCCACATTGCTTCCGCTTCCTTGGAGGACGAGTTTCCACACGTAGTTTGCTTTTGAAATAGGTTTTGTAGTGTCTCGTTTGTTTTTCCCCGAATGTAATGATACTCGTGCAACAATAACTCGAGAAATACAGGAAAAGGTAAGGAAGGAAACCATGAGGACCACTGTGAGCTCACCATTTCAAATGGTTCTTCTCAGCCTTCACATGTACACTTTGTATGTCCATTAGAAAAAGCAGTATTCCATATACACATATCGACACAAATGAAACACGTGCACACATACACACACGCCCAAATGCACGTGGGCTCATGTTGCGTATGCCGTTTCTCATGGTCTCTTTTACTTGAGACTATCATGGACATCTTTCTAGATGAACAAATATGCCATCATTAGTGACTGCTTTAGTTTTGTTATGTGGGTAAATATATAACTTTATTTAACCCAACTCCTACTAATAGTTTCCAACTTTTTTTTTAGATTTTATTTATAGACTTTAGACAGAAGAGAAGGGAGGGAGAAAGAGAGGGAGAGACACATCAGTGTATGGTTGCCTCCTGCACGCCCCCTACTGGGGACCTGGTCTGCAGCCCAGGCATGTGCCCTGACTGGGAACCGAACCGGCAACCCTTTGGTTCGCAGGCCATCAGTCGACCACTTAGTCACACCAGCAGAGCAGAATGTCTCCAGCTTTTAATTATGAGAGCCAGCATGCTAGGGAAGCCGCGTGTGCACTGGAAGCTGGGTCCCTGTCCCGTTGTCCTCGGGATGACGTCCTCGGTGCAGACGTGCCGTGTCAGAGGGCACAGTGAGCGGCGGGCCCGTTGTTGGGTTGCTCTTCAGAGAGAATGTGTCTGCTTGCACGGTGCCTCGGACCACCTGCGACCCAGCATCCCCCTCGGTCCCGTTGGACGCTTCTGTGTGAAGGGTGCGCGTGCCGGCTTCGCTCTTGAATCTCTGGCACCGCACCTCTCTGATGAGCTGCTGGTGTCTTCAGCCACCGTCCCACTGGGGCTCACCCTTAGAGGCCCATCTGGTGTGAAAGGCGCCCCGCCTTCTCCGTGTGTGCTGCAGAGACCCATCCCAGCGTGCCTGCCGTGTGACTGTCGTGTCGTCACTGTGTGGAAATGCCCGGTTCGTCGGCGTCACTCCAGCTTTTGCCTCCTACGAGGCCCTTCCTCGTCCCCTGTGAGGGTGCAGAGCGGCTCCTGGGGCGGCATGTCCAGCCAGCTTTGATCCCCTTTCTAGGTTTCTGTTTGTCTTTCCTGGTAATTTGATTTCCCCTCGTTTCACACTGTTTTCACTGTATTTTCTCCGTCACCAGGTATCCCCAGGGCCCTCTCCCACCTCCCCCTGCCCCCCGCAGTCACAACTGTGTCACACCCATAGTTCTTTTCTCCCCTTTTTTCTTGATCCCTCCACCCCCCACCAAATCCTCCACCCCTCCCCTGCCAAGCTGTCAGTCTGCTAATTCTCCTTGTCTTGTTCTTCCTTCTGTTTGCGGTGCTGTCCCTCGCTCTCAGGTCTTGTCCCCGTCACAATCAGAAGTGTCTGCACAGGCCCTTTCAGGGGGTTTCGGCGTGTGTAACGCTGTGTTTCTGGGGATCGTGCAGAGCGTGCTCTGCCCTTTCGAAGCAGTTGTGTTGAGTGGAGTCTGGCTAAACAAAGCCCATGTGCCCAAGGCGGTCAGTTTGTTCCCAGATAGTTAATTTCCATACTGATGTGTACATCCTCTATCTCTTTTATTCATCCAGTTACTGGGCCGGGCTGTGAGTATCACTTTAAAAAGTCCCGACTGGATCAAAACTCTGGAAGAAGAAATGAGTTTGGAGAAAACCAGCGTCCCGCTGCCGTCGTCCACCAGCTCCACCCTGCTGGGCGAGGACGCGGAGGTCGCGGCTGACTTCGACATGGAAGGTGTGCCGCCAGACTTGCTTGCTCGTGTCCTTCCCTCAGTCTCCAGGGTCACCCTGGTCTTTGCCTGTCACATGCGTAGCAGCATTAGATTTGGGTTTGCGTTGTACCTAGACTTCACATGTACTAGCCACTCTGCCGTTCGAAGGTTAAGATCCTTGCCAGTGTTAGTTTATGTCGGTAGGCGAGGAGAGAACAGGGCGCAACTGTCCTTTGAATTAAATAGCATGAAGGAGGCGGCTGGTGACATTCACAAGAACCACTGATCACAGCAAGGAGCCAGATGGTGGTGGACTGAGGTGTGGATGGAGGTGCAGAAGCAGGGTGAGTCTGTGGACAACTTTAAAGAAGTTTGTCTCAGAAGCAGGTGGCACAGAACCCATTTGTCCCACCCACAGGAAAAGGAATGCCAGCCACAAGGTTGGACGGCAGCCGGGGGCAGGCTGTGGCAGGGGTGCCACGCCTGAAGACTGGTCTCTCCTCTGGGAGGGGTGCGAGCCAGGGCATCTGCAGGAATGAGCCAGCCCATGGTCTCCGAGGGGTTGAGAGGTTCGAGAGACCACTCAGGGTAGGGGCGGCCCGGTGCTCTTGGAGCCCTGCTACAGCTGGGAACCACAGGTGGCATGGGACCACCGTCAGTGGGTCATGTGGTTTCTCTAGCATCGCCTCCCCAAAGCCCGCAAGCAGTTGGGAGAACGAGGTGGTGGCCTTGATGCAAAGTGACGCAGGGGGACGGGCGAGGAGTGCAGCACAGGCATGGTGGAAGGGCAGGACCCGGACTCCGAGGATCGGTGCAGAGAGGCAGACTGGACGGGGCAAGCGTTCAGGAGTCACAGGCGGGTCCCAGTGAAGTCACCAGGAGAGAGAGCCTGGGAGGCAGCAGCTGGCAGGAAGGGAGGGTGGGCGTTTGTCATCTCAGAGGGGGTGTGGGGCAGGGTGGAGCTGCAGGTGCTCCCGCTGTTGGAGAGCGCGCCTGTGGCTCTGGTGTCGCCCGGAGAGACGCCACTCACTGTCTTGCTCTCTGGCTTGTCCTCGGTGGGTGGGCTCGGTTTGGAGTGAGGATGTGTTGGAGAATACGGCAGCAGGGGGACATGGTGGGTGTTCAGTGAGTTCTTGTGGCACAGCCCCAAAGCAACAGGCCTTTTGTCCGTGAAGGTTCGTGTTCTGGAATTCAAATTAGGTTCCGAGGGGACAGGCACCCTGGCCCCACCTTCCAGTCCTGAGGTCCAAGGTCCAGAGACGTGAGGAGACCTCAGGGAGAGCCAGCGCTCAGAGCAGAGACGGCCGTGGTGGGTGGGGCGGGGCCCAGGGAGGGGAGCCGGGAGGCTTCGGGAGGGTGTGTGGGCACAGTGCCCCAGAGTGACAGGAAGCAGCCCCGGTGGAGTGCAGAGCGCCCTGTGTCCCCTGGGTGGGCTGTCACCGAGGCCTCCTGCTGCCCTGGGGGTGGGGAGAGGGTCCTCGGTCACATTTCCTCAGGAGCAGGGCTCTGACCCAAGGTCTCTGCACACGTGTCTGTCTGTGCCACCTGCTCAGCCTGGGCGTGTTTTCAGAGCCATGGCAGGACCGTCTGTGTTTCGTGTGTAAGCCCTTCGAACTGGATTGGTGGGAAACCCTCCGAGAAAGGGACAAAGGCGGTCACCCATGTCACCTTGCGTCTCCTCAGGCGACGTCGACGACTACAGCACCGAAGTGGAAGAGCTTCTGCCCCAGCACCTGCAGCCAACCTCGGGGCCTGGCCTTGGCACGTCGCCCAGCTCTTCGCCCCGCACCAGCCCCTGCCAGTCGCCCACCATAGCAGAGGGCCCTGTCCCCTCGCTTCCCATACGACCCAGTCGGGCAGCGTCCAGAGCTCCCGGGCAGCCGCCTTCCCAGGGTGCGTATGGTATTGGAGGTGTGCGGCTTCCCTTTGTGTGATGTCCAGTGGTCAGGCCTCTGCGCCTTCAGAGGACCGTGAAGGGCCGCCTCGGGCCATGTTCCCACGTGCCAGAGTGGGCTGCAGGCTTGTGCGTGCGGAACAGGGAGCTTTGCAGGGGATGAGCCCTCTGTGGAAACGAGCTCACCCCACTTTCCTGCCTCAGCCTTTCCCTTCGCCCTTTCCAGTGTGGTCGGGTGCGTCCCTTCGAGTCACCACTGATTTCGTACTGCCACAGTGGGGAGCCACGCCATTGGGCTCAGCTTTAATCCGGGCATCACCTCTGTTATCGTAGGAAGCAAGGAGAGACCAAACGAATTTTTTAATTGGAATTCTAAGTCATTACTCCCCCGCATTGGAAGCTTTGTCATCAGAAGCTGTGTCCGTCACATGAATAAGTCACTGTTCCATGCTAACCAACATCTTCAGAAATACCTTTGTTTCGTAACTGTCTCAGGCTCACCCATACTACTCTTAGAGGGTGGCTGCATTGCATGAGCCCGGGATAAGCAGAGGCATAGAGATAAGTAGATCCCTTCCTCTCTTTTCTCTTTGTGGGTCAGCAAACTGCATGCAAAGAACATAATGCCTTGTGCCCTCTTCACAGGACCCCTCAGTGAGTCCCCTTTGGCCCCTGGGGCCTAGGGGCCCGGTCCACACTCAGCCAGCACTGTTGCCTGCAGGGACCAAAGGGCCATGTATTGGCAGAACTGTTTATGTCACTGACACTAAAAGTGCGTGTCAGTTTGCTGCAGTACAAATTGAGAAAATTAGCAGAACAGAGGCTTGATCGTACACGTGTAGAAAGCACTGTCCCTCTGCGCTCTCACCCACCTGGAGACTGCTCTTCTCACCCCAAGTACTTTTCTAGGTTCTCCAGTTGAGGCTCAGCCAGCCTCACAGTCGCAGCAGAAGGACGCTCCGCAGGTCTTGGAGCCCAAGCGGCCGCCTCCGCCCCGCCCCACGGCACCTCCTGCACGGCCCGCACCCCCCCAGAGGCCGCCTCCACCTTCAGGTAGGTAGCAGGCCATTCTGTCCACCTCCTCTCCCAAGAGCCCTCCTCCACACGGCATCAAGTGCTTTGCATGCTCCGCATCTCCAGCTTCTAGATGTTACTGTCTTTCTATCATTGCCACTTCCTCAGCTTTTCTCTGCAGAACAAGGTAGGCTCAGCCGCAGGTAAGGAATGTTTTCTGCTGGCTTTCCATGCTCTCTTCCCAGTGCTGCCTCCGTACACATGTGCTTGAAGTGTTGTGTCGCTGCTGCTGATTCGGTGTCGTCATCCTGACTTCTGTTAAATGTATACTGAGGCCTAGACAACATACATGTACTTACTGTAAAACATGTTTGTTTAAATGGTCTCTAAATGAGCATGTGTTGTTACTTCAGTTATTAGAAGCATGCAACTGTTGCTTCCATAGTGGATTTGATGGTAGCTTTCTTGTAATAACACCAGGAGACTCCTGCGGAGTCCCTGCCTGGGAGCTGACATCTGTGATGACTGCTGGGGTGACTCTGTGGCATTTCATTCTCTCTTGTCACTTCCTTTCTGCTGCAAATGTTCTTGTGGACTGTCAGGTGCTAGGAGTCCCGCACCTGCTAGAAAAGAATTTGGAGGTAACCGTTCACATTTGTTACAACACGCGCATCCTTGTTCCTTGATGTTGTGCGGTTTGGTCCCTACAATTGAAAGACGTTTTAGGTTTATTTGAAGTCACAGTGAATGGCATGTATGTTTTTAATAGCTCCAACCTTCCTCAGTAAAAGCTTAGAGTTTGGTTTTACTGGCGAATGGAACCAGCAAAGACCCCCGTTTCCCTGGCAGACTTGGTTGGGTTACACGTCCAGACCGGATACATTTTTTGTACTAAATGGAGTCAGCTTGGCTGCAAAGACTTAACCCCCCAAAGCATATTGATTTGGAAGGGGCTGTGGCCCAGTGACTGTCCCAAGTACTTGCTGGGTGGTGCTCAGTCCAGGAGCGCAACGCGTGGGGGGGGGCAGGCTTTCCTGGGGTGCCGCTCACAGTGGCAGTGACGGTCGGCCGAAATGGCATCTGGTCACAGAGCCTCATTTTCCTAAATATGAGAGCAATTGTGCGGCTTTAATGCGGAAATATTTTCATTAACAAATGAATCCCTTGTTGAAAGTGTGGTGTATCTGATTCCTACGAAATCCCAGAAGGCTCCGTGGACGTGTAGATTCGATGGCTCCATCGTCCCCCCATTGCAGCCCTGGCAAACATCGCTAGACGGAGCCTGGCCCTGGCCTTACAGGGACGTCACTGTTTTCTGTTTCAGACCCTGCTTTTGTTTCGTGTTCTTGGTAATTCTCTTTCTCTTGTCCTTTAAGTAGGCAAACAACTACTAGAAAATAAATTTTTAATGAATTTGTGAAAAGGTGTATCACATTAGTAACTCTGCGACTTACTTAGAAATCTGATTTAATCTTTAAAAATTGCCTGACTTCATAACTCTTTTCTAGGTAGTATCTGAAGCGTGTTTGTTTTTTTACCCTGTGAACCAATAACTCCTTTAAGGCAGTAAGCTTTGAGAAACTCATTATAGTGCTTTTTGAGTTTTTTTTTTTAAAGAATGCAGCAAAACTAACTTCTGAGAGACTAATACATATAGTCTCATAGAAATTTAAAATGAAATCCAAACTACTATTATTTTCCTCTTGGCTGTCAAGCGTCGGAGCTCTTACTAGAGATGTAACTCTGAACATAAGGAGTGCCCAGCCCCCAAAGGCGAGGCTGTCACCAGACTGGTCCCTGCTCTCGCTCTCCTCTTCGTGGTAGAAGGGCAGGGCCACCTGTTCCTGCCCCTCTCTTGGGAGGGGGGGGTGGACTAGTGGCTGAAGTCACATTGGCTTGTACTGATACATTGGAAGAAACTTAAAGTAGACTAAGAACCTCTTGGCAGAAGCGAGTTTCATGTGGAAATGGTCGCGGTGCCTGCCTGGCAGTCCGAGCTGCGGGCCCTGAACACCGTGCAGCTTCTGTTCTTTCTCCAAAAGGTGCTGGAGCCCCTCCCAGCCCCAGGGCGGCTAGGCGGGAGATGGAAGGTAACAGCCCTGTGTGTCGTCACCGCCCTGGTGTTCAAGGTCCAGCCGTACACCGCCCTCCCCCGCGTGCACCTGTAACCTTGTCTCTTCCCCCCTTTCAGTCTGCGTTGTGGGTGTCCGTTCAATTTCCCTGCAAGTCTTACGTCGTTTTATGCTGTTCTGTATATATTTCATGTATACTTAGCATGTGAAATGACTGTACAATGTTATTTTAAGGAAAATACCTTCAAAACTCTCTTCAGAATAAGTCAAATATTTAGAAATGTACTGTACTAACTCTGAAGCTGTACTAATTACAAATAAGCCCTGTTAACTCAGATCGCAGAATTATCAATGAGCGATCTCAGAGACCGTGAACATCTCTGTACGTGGTAACGCTGAACTGAGTTTGCTGTAAGGACCATTAAGCCTCGAAGCCACGCACTGAGGTGGTAGTCGTTAAAGGCTGGTGTGTTCCACATGGCAATTGCACTGAATTCCTTTCAAGAAGAGGAAGTCTGAGAAGCTGCATTTACTGGTCCCCCATTCCTTCCTTTTGTGCTTCACCCCCTCTCTAAGGCGTGTGGCCCACACGTTAACGCTGTCTTGCTTCAAGCAGGTGTTCAGCGATCAGCCATGCCTCCCTTCTGCCGTGGCCTGGGACTTTGTGACGGGAGTCCCAAAGAGCTCATCCCAGGGTCCCTTCCTCCCCTGAGGTGGGCACAGCTGTAGTCCCAGAGCCGTGTGGTCGGGATCCTCTGCTTGACCTGGAAAACGCCACTGCGGGTTCAGGGGCAGCTAGTCGGTCGAGCTCTCGAAGAGCAGGTGGGCCCCACCTGTGGGCATCCCCAGGAGCTGACCATTTGTTTTCAGGGCTCACAGGGGAGAGCTCTTGTTGGGAAAGTCAGCTTAAGAACGACCTGTGAGAGATGCATCAGGCTGAGGGCCAGCTTGTCTGCCACCAGTGTCCCTCTCAAGTGTCCAGAGTGTCCTCTCTCTGGGGATGTCTCACTCAGGACTGAGACTCCCCTCAACCATCACCCACAGCAAAGTCCTTTGCTACCATCTCGGGCTCCATTCGTGCTGCTAAAGAGACAGAAGAGCCACCCGATATTGTACAATGTCGCTGTGTTGTTCACTTGTGACCAGTTATTTTTCCTTCCTGCTTCAAAGCTCCCAAAAGCCCGGGAATGACACGGAGAGATAACATAGGTAAAAACACTTGACTCGAGCCTCTCACCTTGGCCCTGGCCCGTGACTAGCTACACACTTGGGGCGGGAGCATGGCCTCCTCTTTGCGCTCCCTGACCGCCTGCTTTGCGTCTCTCTTCCAGGACACAGCCAGCCTTCGCCTCCCACAGGACTCGCAGGCCCGGCGCCTGCTGGACCCAGCACCAGCAGACCGGTAGGCAGCCCCGGCCTGGGCTCCGGGGCCCAGCTCACTGCCAGGCAAATGTGTTACCCTGGAGAAAGCAAGGGACCTTCAGGGCCTCCACGTCTGTGAGGGGGGAAGGACTCGGGCAGCTTTTCATCCTGTTTTCTCAGTAGCTGATGAGGACCTGAAGTCCTCCTTCAGTAAGAAGAATTCTAAAATGAGACTTCCGGAGGAAGATGTATGAGAGAGTGGTTCCTGAACCTGGTCTCACGGGGTCGGAGGTCGGAGCACAGAGGGGCGCAGGGGTGTCCCTGTGTGTTCATCCTATGCTGTCTCACACGCACTGAGCAGTACTCCCGGGTGGAAGTGGTCCCTGGGGTGTGAGTCGTTTAGAAAAAACACAGGGGGGGGGGGCCTGGGATCCAGTCGTCAGTGATTCCGGCTAGTCTGGTGGCCCTGCGAACCCCAGAGGCCTCAGCTGAAGGGCAGGCCCTGTGACCGTCGTAGAAGTGAGCAAACTGCGTCTCCCAGAACCACTTCCAAAGTCTAGTGAGTCGTTCTCATGAAACTTCCAGGGTAGAAATGCTTGTCTTCTGTCTCGTAGCTCCATTTAATGTCACCCAAAGGGCCTTTTCCGTGCGCAGCATCACGGTAGTGCCCGCGGGGCGGTCCCGAAGCTGCCTGTCCCCACTCCAGCTCTCAGGACAGACATTGCCGTTCACTGGCTCCACCTCACCGCCCAGGGCGCCTTTCTAGACGCCACCACTCTGGGACCAGGGAAGGGAAGGCAGGGCCTGCGTGACGGCACTCGTCACGTGTGTGTGACCCGAGGGCTGCCGGGGCTTCAGAGCCCTCAGCAGACGTGTGAAAGCGGACGGTGTGGTTTTCCGCAGCACGCCTTCCAGTGTCTGCAGTTCACCAGGCCAGGTTAGTCATTTGAGAGTCCTTACCTCTGTGTCAGTAACACAGTCCACGTGTGGATTTTGTGACCCTCTTAGCTGCTCAGTGTCCACGTCTCTGGGTCTCTGCGTCTGCGGTGAATGTGGCCACCTGGCCTGAGGTGGCAGGAGGGCCCTGTGGCCCGTCACGCCTGTGTTTGGGCCCAAGCTGTACAGCCTGGAGAGGCCGTGCCCGTGCCTCGGTCTCACTGCAGATGGAGACAATAAAATCACAGCGGCCTCAGAGGGACGGTTTGGAGATGAAACGCCTGCACAGCAGGCTGACGGACACAGTGCCTGGCACACAGTCCCCAGTGAAGAGTAGGATGGAAGGCTCTAGAACTTCCGGAGAGCCAGGTGGAGAAAGCAGTCGGCACGACAAGAGGGGAAAACACCAGAGCGAGGTGGACCGAGATGCAGGGGTGGGCTTTGTCACAGGCCCTCCTTGCCGAGCGTGAGTGGCCGTCTGAGACATGTGCTTCCTTCCCACGCAGGTGATCCCACCCCGTGCCGGAGTGATCAGCGCCCCGCAGAGCCACGCCCGGGCCACCGCCGGGAGGCCGGCTCCCGAGAGTCAGAGCAGACCCTCGGAGGGCCCGAGAGGTAGGCTCCGAGCTGGAAATGTTGGCGTGAGACCCCCGAGCCTCCTGGCAGCCCTCAAAAGGGGGGGTCCAAACACGGTTTCCCAGAAAAACCTGACACCTGAAAATGGCTTTCCAGGTCCAGCCCTTCCTGAGCCACTGAGGCCCCAGGCCACCCCGCCTGCGCAGCCCTCCCTGCCCACGCCTGTTCCAAAGATGCAGGAGCCCCTCGTCCCCACGGCCGCGCCCCTGCCACAGGCTGCACCCCAGCCCGGCTTGGAGACCCCTCCGCAGCCGCCGCCCCGGAGCAGGTCCTCCCACGGCTTGCCCTCGGACCCCCCGGCCCAGCTACAGGCGAGTCCTTTGAAATCGTCAGCTTTCACAAGACAGGAATTTCTTTTGTGTTTGCTTTTTGGTAGTAATAGCATCATAAGATATGACTTCAGTGGTTGCGCGTCATTCGACGTGACATGTCAGACTAGGCACGTGACAAACACAGGTTTGAGGGTTTGGCTTTCTTCTTTAACCTGCTGCTCAGAGCAGGGATTCTCCGAGAGGGAGCCCACAGGAGGGTCCTTCGGGGCGTTTGCAAGCGGCTCGCTGGCTCGAAGTCTCCGTGTGGGCTGTGAGTGCGTTGGGGTGGACCACGGTGGTTGTTCCTCCTCCTGCTTCTGCTCACAGCTGAGAACTGGGTTCAGGCTTTCACTGCCGGAGAGAGGCAGTCCGATCACTCCTGACCCTTAGCCATGTGGCCTGTTTCCGGAAGAGCAGGTAACCCTGTCACCCCTCCCGATGGGAGCTCAGTGCTTCCCTGTGGTGGCGGGGAGGCTCCGGGCTCCCCAGGGGTCTCAGAGGACCCGTCACTGCGGGGGGCTTGGGCGTGTGACTGCAGGCGTAGTCCGAGCAGCACAGACCATCCAGGTGCTGCCACTGTTTGGCGTCACACAGAAAACTGCGCCAGTGCTGGGTCGGGGGTGGGGGGGCATGAGGTTGCAGGGACCGCTGTCCTGCCGGAGCGCTCTCCCGTGGGGGAGACCCCGAAGGGGGTGCGGGACTATTTCCACACAGAAGTGACCATGTGAGCCAAAGTGTTTTAACTTTTCTTACGTCCTTTACGGCAAAGTTATAAAAACACACTCTTTATTAAGTACATTTTTTGTCATCTGGTCTTACATTTTATTTTATCCTAAAGTTTTAACTTGGAACTGCCATCAAGGCCAAAGAAGAGTGTAAAGTTTTACAAGTGCCTTTAAACGGTGGGAAGACCTGAAGTGCAGGAGTATGACATGTTGGCGATGCCCCCGAGACACACCTGTGAGTCGCGCTCAGCACTGGCTGCGCAGGTGCCAGAGTGTGTCTGGCTCGCTGGCAGGAGTTAAGGTTGTGCTTCTGCACAGTGAAAAAATGTCAGACGTGACTCTTAACACGGTGTGAATGTGGTTAGCAGTTAGCGTTTACTCAGACTGTTGGCCACATTTGTAAAAGCTGAAGAAGGATATATAATCAAGAAAAAAATAATACGTTCTCTTAAGCTAATTAATACCAAAAAGTATTCTACGTTTTTCAGAAAGTTGAGGATCCTAAAGATACGTAATTGTCTACTCTTCTTTGCTCACTGAGACTTTCAGTGAGTCATGAATTTTTTTCTCTCTTTTCCTTCTAAGGTTTACAGTTTTATTTTTAAATGTAATGGGAGGGCAGAAACCTCTCCAACTAGCCTTCGCGGAGCGTTCTGTGGTTGTGTCGGGGCGGAGGGCGAGCACTCGTTTCAGAAGGAAACGGGGCCCAGCCCCTAGAGCCCCATCGCAGCTGCGTGCTCCGGATGCGTTCTCCGAGACCAGTGCGGCAGTGGGCGGAGCAGACTGGGCGGAGCAGACGCAGGTCCCAGAGCGGCGTGCGCTCGTTCTGGTGTTGACAGGTCGTTGTGGCCACTGCTCCTGGTGGGGCCCATGTGCCTCTGGTGAGAGGGACTCCGCTTCGCAGCCCCTCCCCACGGTGGCTGGTGAGGGCCCCTGTGGAGTGTAGGCTGCAGCTAGTGGTAGAGACTCACCTTGTGACCTACAACCGCGACAGGATGAGGAGGAGCGTTGTAGTGACGGCCGTTTTCCTGGGTCCTTTCTGTTGTTTTGATTTCCAAATTCCAGTGGGACCGGCGTGGTGACCTGGTGGTGGGCAGCACAGGCCACGTGTGTGGCCTGGTGGGTCGGGCTGTGATCTTGTAGTCAGTTCGTTAAGGGTAGCAAAGACGTTTGCTCAAATTCTCGATATTCTTTCTGCCTTGGCCTTGGATAACAAATTCCTCTGAACGTTATATCTAGACGCACTCTTCTTTTGGGGGGTAGGGTCTTGTCATGCACAGACCGAAGGCTGCAAAGAGGCTCCAGGCTCTTCCTGGGCGGGCGTGGTGCTGGCAGGCTGGAGGGCGGCAGTCTTCTTCCTTTTCTTGCCCTTGAACTTGAACCGTGAGAGTCATGCCTACCCAACAAAACAATAATAAACATTTAAAATTTTATAAACCTTCTGCGGTGGCACTAAGTTTAAAAGGATAAAATTTTAAAGTATGACATGTTTGATATTTTGGTAATAACATGAAATAGTCTTAGAAGGGAACATTTAGTAATTTTGACATGTCTTTCCTAATTCTGCCCAGAATCTGAAAGGTATTTGAAACAAAAAAAACACACATGACCCAGCTTTCCTTTTTATTACTATTTAAGTGTTTTTGACTCTGTAGTTCTAAACAGAAAAGACTTTCAATTCAAATGATCATATAACATGCTTTGTGTCCTGGATGAACCGCAAACATGCCCACATGTCTGCCTGACGCAGTCAGCATCGGTCATCTGATGTCACCCAAGAGCCGGAGTCAGGGCTGCTGAGTCAGGGCTGCTGAGTCAGGGCTGCTGACGCGTCAGCTGCCGCGGGTGACGCCAGCATGCTGTATCTGGGCGGCGCGGCCTCTTCGTTGTAGCGTGACTCGTTCCCCCACGTGTGGGCGCCACGCGGAGACGCGGGCCCTGAGGGCCTCCAGAGGGCGCCCGCCGGCTGACGCCCAGGAGTCTGTGTGCAGGGGCAGGGAAGTCTCGTAGCTCCTAATTAGAACGGTGTCTCTCCGAGTTGTCAGAACGAGTTTCGGCATTTTAAGGTAAGGTAAGTGTCAGACATTGGGGAAGATTTGCTCAAAACCATTTCTTGAAAATACTGTGTTGAAAGTACTGCTTTATTATAGAGAGACTATGGTGTCACTTGTTAAAACGGCGAACATAGGGTCCAGGTTTCCACCATATTGTCCCTCCTTCCCGCTGACCTTCTAGGAGGTGAGTTAGGACATAGCGCCCTTCAGAAAACCCGGGCGCCGTGGAGGCAGCAGTAGTGAGGCGGAGACGGACCGTCAGCCAGGCCGCCAGACGGTCTCACTGGGCTCACTGTTCTCACTCTGCGCCTTCTCCCCAGGGGCGCGGAGCCCACAGGCTCTGCCCAGGCCGTGTCCTCCTCTCCTCGGCTTGGAGAGGAAGTTTGTGTTTTCGCTGTTCAGGGCTGCAAGGCCAAGATCGGGAGGGGGTGCCGGGGGTGGGCTCTGACCGCTGTCCCCCTGCCTGGTGGGCGGGGGGCCTCCTACTGTGGCCTGTCCTTGGTGCCTGGAGAGGCAGCAGGCCCTCGGGGTGGATTCTCCCAGGGCGGAGGCCCCTGGTAAGGGGCCCACCCTTGTGACCCCGGTCAACCCCAGCCCCTCCCAAAGGCTCCGCCCCCGAAGCCACACCCCCCTGTGCGGGTTAGGGCTTCAGTGTGGGAACTGGGGAGGGACACAAACCCTCCGTCCATACCGGGCGCTTTGTGTGTCCTAGAGCCTCGGGCACCCATCTAGATTCCCGTCTTGGGAATGACAGCACTGTGAAGCCGCTGGTCAGTAATCAGCCTCAGGCAGGGTTCACCTCTGAGCCCCTGTTCCGTGACACACTCGCCGTCCAATGGCGAAAGACCCTGGAATCATGGCTTGAACTGGGGCTGGGACCTGCGGGCCTTGGGGCTCTCAGATTGTGTGTGGTCGGGGCTGCGAGTGGCGGGGCTGTGGCGTCGGGGTTACTGGCTGGTCTCGGCCGCCTTCTAACGCTGTCCTTTGATGTCTGTGTCCCTTTCTCCGAGCAGGAGCCGCCGCCCGGTCACAGGTACTGGACTGTCTCACAGTCTTCTCCATGCTTCTTGTCTGTCTCAGCACGTGGGATGTATGGTATCTCACATCATACATCCCAGCCCCGCCCATTCTCCCGACCGCCTGTCCGAGTTCATGAATTCCGTTATCATGCCATAAACCTGCTTTTCTGTTTTCTTAGTATTCTGGATTTTTAGGAACCATTTTAGTTGGTCTTGCTAATACTTTACCATATTTTGCTTCGTTTTATTTTTTCATGAAAATTAACAAAACTAAAAGTTATAACTTCATTAAGGTAAGCTTTATGTATGTGAAAGTGTTTTGCAAAACTGATTCTTAGAATAATTAATTTTTTTCTTAGGTTTCTTTTAGAAAAATTTTTTTCAAACAATTTTAGTTGCAAGGTCCTTCTGGTAAGGGAAAACTGATGACTCAGAAAGATAATAGTTAATATTATAACAGGAATATTTAAAGGCTCTTCCAACACCTTTCTCTGTGAAAGCCCCACCGCTGTTAGTGCCGCCCCAGGTCCTTCTTAGGTTACAAGTGAGTCCAGCACAGGAGGTGGCCGCGTGGCTGTCACAGTTCCAATCCGATTGGGCACCATGATTCTGCTCCTACCAGACTATCTAATTTACTTTGAAAACATTTTTATTATGTGAAAAGAAAGGTATTTAAATAGCTAGCACTGGTTTGGCAAAGGGCCCACCACTGTGAGCTGTGCAAAGCATGACCTCCCTCTTTCCCGGAGCGTCTGTGTCATGGCCTCTTCTCTCGGCCAGGCCAGAGCGACCAGGGCAGGGTGACCAGGGCAGGGGGAGCTTCCAGACCTGCCGGCGCTTCTGCCGCGCCAGCCCTGGGTCATCCAGACACCCGTGGTTCTCCAGAGCAGTGGTGACTGCGCAGTGTCTCTGATAAACTTGTCTCGGAGGAGGGTTCCCACTGTTAGGTCTGCTGCCTTTGATCCACTCCAGATAAGTTTGGAGGCCGGAACCTATGTACTCTTTGATTTCGAACAAATTTATTGTCCCATAAAGCGGGTTTGAAGAACGACGTACTCCTTTATTCAGCTGTGACGTATGTTGCAGGACGATTCAGTAAACACTCGTCTACGTGGAAGCGACACCCCCAGGCTGTCCTTCCCCCGTGTCCTCCTGTAGACGCTGGGCCCCGCCCCCCTGCCTGAGCCACTGCCCCCCGGGACCTGCTGCACGTGGTGGGGCTGCTGCCCTTCGTTCCCGTGTGCTTCCCACGCGTGGTTATTTTGCTTTGACAACTAAACCCATTCGAGGCTCCACTGTGTCACCTCGAGAGTCTTGAGCTAGAATTCTCCCTCTCCTGTTCTTTGCAGCCCAGAGGTGTGCTTTTTAATCTTTAAATTTGGCATTAATAGTAAAGTCACCCGCCCAGTTTTCATAGTTAAAGTGCTGCGCCTGTGAGCTAATTGGCTCCCACGGCCAGGACCACAGTTGGTGTCCCCTGAGAAAGGGTGGCGGCGCTTCACTCCAGCTGGTGTCCCTGTGACCGCAGCACAGCCGCCACTGTCTGAGGCTGCAGACTTGGTCACTGGCCCCACCCCCTGGCGGCGGCCACAGGCGCCTCGGCCTTGGCACTGGGCGCAGCTGCATTTGCTTTTGGAATGAATACACCAAATAGAAAGTGGGATTTGTTAAATAACGGGTTTTAAATAACCACCGATTCCGGCCACAAATGAGCACAGCTAGATGATTTGGGACATTTTGCAAGATGAGGCGGGTCAGTTAAGAAACATCGTCCCATTGTCCACAGACTTTATTCTACAAAGGAGAACTTACTTTAAAAGGCAAAGAATGCTTTGAACATTCATTTCTCCAAGTAGAAAAGGAAAAGATGCATCGTCCTCAGCTTACAAATGTACTAATAGAATTAATTTTCATCCATAAAGTTGGATTTCCATAGTGACATTGACCGTAAATGACAATGTATTTAAAAAAGAATGACTAAACCATCGCGATCACAGACGGGTGTTGGGACTTCACACGGGTGCAGCGGAGCTTCTGAGTGCAGGCTTCTCCGGCGCGCTAGCACCTGGCGGGGCCGGGCGTGCAGGAGGGCACCGCCGCGTCTGTGCACACCCGGCCCCCAGAGCCGTGCTCGCGTGAGCCGAGTGAGCTCTGTTTACTGAGTGGATTTACAGGTGGGGACTTTGTCCAGCGTGAGACTCAGCTCACTTCCCTGACTTGGTGCACCAGAGCGAGAGGCCCCCTTTACTTTCTGAGTCCGTGTGCTCGCCCCCAAGTCAGGAATCACTGAGACCGAAAGCAGGCCCAGGGAGTATGACAAGTGTAATACATACATTACTTCAGAAGTGTTTTCTAGATTATTCAGTGCTCTCTTCGTTTTCCAGGTAAAAACCAATGGTGTCTCCACAGTCAGAACGGACTTGGCATTCAAGAGTGACCCGTTTGAAGACCTGTCCTTGAGTCTGCTCGCAGTCCCAAAGGCTCAGTCCCCCGTGCACACATCCCCCGTCCCCGGCCCAGGCACCCAGGGCTGGGCTCCGCTGCCTCCTGCAACACAGAGCGGCCCCAGTTCCTGGAGCTCCGTGGGCCTCACGCCCACGCTGCCCCCTGTTCCAGCCCGGAGTCAGCCCCAGGAAAACGCACGGCACTCTCCCAACCCATTCACCGCGAGCATGGCCAGCGCCAACCCTTTCACCGACAGGACCGCGGCCCCCGGGAACCCGTTCAGGGCCCAGTCTCAACAGGCAGGCACGAGTCCGTGGTTCTCCCAGGAGGAGCCTGCCGCCGGCCGACCCTTCCCTCCTCCGAAGCCTTCGTCTTCACCCGTTGGCTTCGAGGACGGTTCTGATGTGCAGGCCCAGTCTGCAGGAAAGACGAGCCACCCAAAAGGATGGGTGACCTTCGAGGAAGAGGACTTTGCTGTGAAAGCAAAGTCAAGGTCGCCTTGCCCGGACCTCCGGGGCAGTCAGCCGGGTTCCTCCCCCGGCTCCAGTGCGACCTTTGACGATGACTGGAGTAAAGGCACAAGTGTGTCCTCCTGTGCGGTGCCGTCCCGGAGGCCGCCCCCACCTCCTGTCCCCGTGCCCCCAGCGGGCCCCACCCCTCCAGAGCCCCCCCCAACAGCTCGGGCCCCTCAGGCAGCACCCACACTGGATTTCACGGAGAGATGAGCCTCTCCGTGGAGAGCGGCCATGCTGGCCTTGGTGGGCGAGCCGGCGGCAGGCGTTCATCACCCGTCGTGTGCACCGAGGTCGTTGGGAAACACCACCGTTCAGCGTGGGCAGAGTGGGGATGTGTGTGGGGTGGGGGGGCACGAGGGAAAGGTCCTCCTCCTTCACTAGCATTTCGTGCATTGCTGTTTGGATAGCTAGGGGAGAGGAGTGGCCGTAACAAGTGCTCAAAACCACTTTAGAAAACAGTCCTTCTTCAGAAACGCTGTGTTAATCTTTGTGAGAGAACCTCAAAAAACCCAGGCAGCTTCCCGCTGGCCCTGCTTGCCTGCGCTGCCCGCCCCCCCCGCCCCCCAGTCCTCGTTCACAACTGGCGTTTCTAAGGGTTTACCAAAGAGCTTGTCACAGTGACACTGAAACAAGTTTCAAAGGCAGAGCTTAAAAAAAAAGTGTATAGACACACACACATTCCCCGCACACATATACATGTGAAACTCTTCGTTTAAATTCTCGGATATAACTCAGATTTTTACCTAAAAGTTCTAGCAGAGTTCTCTCTTCACATCATTGTCAAAAGGATGGGTGTGAATGAAACTTGGACATTTCTTCACTTTTCTGTCCAAAACTATAATAATCCTCACTCCAGACCCAGAATCTTCTCCCCTTACCCTCACACGTGTGCACACACGCACACACAGACACATCCTTGTCACTCTCCACTCCAGCAGCCCATGTGCTTCCCTCCAGGAGTCGCCACTGCCCTGTGGGCGGACACACCTGCCCTTTCAAAAGAGCACGGTGGCCTTTTGTGCTCGGTGAGAAACACTAGCGCTGAGCGTGCCCCTCTGTCCTCTGCCGCCCACCCCTCCCACACCCGTCAGTCTGCTCCGGCCCCTCACTTCCTGAACAGGGACAGGGAAGGCAGCAGCCCCAGGTGTGCTCTGCACGGGGTCTACTCAGCGGATGCTGTGTCCCCTGAAGAGTTCGCAGAGCGCACCTGCGACGCTGCTCCAGGTTCTTCGAGGCCGCCCGCCAGGTACCCGTCCGCTCTGTCCCCTGCACTGCCGACAGACAGCCTGTCCCACTCTTGTTAGGGTCATGAGGAAGTACAGAGCTTCTACAGAAGGCTGCATTTCGACCTGGGTGGCCCTGACCCGGGGACTCCTTGAGCAGTTGTTTCGCTGTGAGTTTAAGCTGCAGCCATCTTTGGCCATTGAGTCTGCACTGAGGTTCCTTTTCAGTAGCGCTGTGTCTGCCCACCGGAATTCAGTGTCTGCATTTGACCTTCAGAGGGGCGCACTGGGGGGACAGCTGAAACCAGAGGTTCATGGGTGAGACTATGTCCAATGGAAAAAGCACAGTGAACTGCATTGCACTTAACCACATAAAGCAAGTCTGTTAGCAAGACATACTTTTCTAAATGCTTAAATATTACCAAAATACTCTATTTATAGAAGTAGTCCTCTCTCTGTTAACAGCCAGGATTTGCTGTTAGAAGTAACTCTTGTGAGTTTTATATTGTGCTTTCTGGGTTTCTAATCATTTCAGCAGTGGTACACTTTGAACAGCAGTATTACTGTCAGCGCTGTGCTTCAAAATGTGAATTAACTGGTTGGAACTGTGGCTTTAACATCGCTGTGGTTGGTGTGTCTGGTGTCTGCTCTCCATTGGCAAAATAATTCACTCCAAACGTCACTAGTGCAATTGCAGTTCTGTGAGCACTGTTTGCTGCTGCAGACAAACTACTGTCTAAATACACACGCCAGGCAGCAGCTCCGCCTTTACCGGGAACACGGTATCTGGCAAGTTGCCCAGTGTGCACAAAGCTATGAAAGATAAAGGTGCGCTGCCAATAACTAGCCATCGTTCTGTATCATTGAGATATTTACCAGTTCTATTAAAAGCAGAGCAAAAATTAGACACTAAGGATCTCTTTGTGAATTATTTGTTCTCTACAGTAGATTGCTGTTTTTATGTAAGAACTTTATTGCTTATGTGGCATACAGTATTTATAACTACATACTTTATAGAAGTGTATATTAAAGTCACAGTATACAAACACTCTGTACATACCCTGTGAAATGTGCTGTCATATGAAATAAATAGTTCTGGCTTTACCATACTGACTGTTTTGCTCAAAAGGGAAGAATCTCAGCCACCTTCCTTGAACTTTACATATACAAGTTAGTGACATTTGGAGATTAACTCATTGTTGAATTAGGTATTTTAACTCAAGATCTTATTTTCACTCATTTTACTTCACCACATAATAATACTCTAAAAGAAAAAAGTATTAAAATTAGTGATCATTAAGAGGCCCTCATTCAAAGTGTGGCTTGGCTTGAAAATCACACACAAAGAGTCATTTTCTAGTGACATCAGAGAGACACGGATGGGGTGGCACAGAGGGGAGCAGGCACACAGACGACCAGACGAAAGAAAAGGCTGGCAGAAAGGACCCAAGGTCAGAGGCCACGGCCAGTGGTTTCTATGAGGTCTGACTTTTTTCCAGCCTTATGTGATAACAACCTTGGTTCATAAATTGAATTATATTCTTTAACCTCTGATGGAGAAGCTACAGGTACAGAATAGTAGGCTTTAATATATGAAATTTTAAGGTAATTATAGATTTATGTGCAGTTCTAAGAAATCAATAGCATGTGCCCTTTACCCAATTGCCCCTCGGGGTTGCAGTTTGCAGAACGAATGCAGTGCCACAACCAGGGTGTCAACATGATGCAGAACATTGCCACCCTGCAAGGTCCTCCCTCTGTTCCCTTTTCCCACCACCCTGTCATCCGATCCCCCTTTTCACTTCTCCTTAACTTCTGGTGACCATTGGCCTATGCTCCATTTCTATGATTTTGCCATTTTAACAAAGTTACAGAAATGGAACCATATGGTATATAACCTTTTGGAGATGGCTTTGTTTTTTATAGCATATTCAAATACTCAGACTGTGCATCCAGTTCGTTTCTTTTTCTTGCTAAGTAGTATTCGTGGTATGGATGTACCACTGCTGGTTTAACTGGCACCCTGTCACTCCGCCCCCCCCCTCCGTCAGTGGACAGCTGGGCTTTTCCCAGTTTCAAGGGAAACATGTGCTAATGTGAACAGCAGCAGCACGTTCCTGCCTCCAAGTAACCCTGCCCTGGCCTTCCTGGAGGGCTTGGACTGGCCTGGGGCACTCCTGGGCTTATGGTCACCCCACCCCACTCAGCCCCGGGAACCAACCCCAGGAATAAGAACACAGCGTAGCTGTTGCCTGTAATATTCAAATCAGTTCAGGGGCGAAGGCCTTTTGAAGGAGATAACCGGAGTGGAGCCTCAGTGTCAAGGACTCTGCAAACGTCACCAACCCTTAAGGTGTCCCTTAATGGCCCAGTCTAAAAAGCCAGCTCCCTGTTTTCTTTGCACCTCTTATTTGAATTCACTTTGTCCATTTATTTTTGTGTTGTCTTTGTCATTTATGGGACAAGCTCCATGACAGCAGTGACCCAGGATCTGCCTGGGGTCTGAGACAATCGCTGTTCAGACTTTGTTGGCTGGTGGCCGACTGGACAGTTTGGGGAGGGGCGCTCGGCAGCAGCCGCATGAGCTCCCGAGACGTGCGGTGCAGACACGTCCCCTGTCCCAGCTGCGGAAAACCAGCGCGGCCCGACTCGGGACTACGGCGACCAGAGCGGGCCTCGGGCCTTGGTCCTCGGAAAGGTCCACACCGGAAGCCGGGGTTTCCAGAGGTAGGGTTTGTTGTTGGAGGAAAGTCCTGGAGACCGAGGGGCGGGGCCCGCTCCCCGGCGTGCTCAGCGCCCCGCCCACTCCCGGCCTGCCCTTGCTTCGGGAGCCTGTTTTCCAGGTGGAGGTCCAGCCCTGGCGTGGGGATTGGACGGTCCGCACTGCCCCCTGGTGGCCTGGTAGGTTGGGAGGGTTGCTAGGACAACAGCTACTTCCGGGGGCGGGGCGAACCTCCGGCAAGTGTGCGGGTCGTGGCGGGCACCTGTTCCGGAGTGGATTGCCGACTCTCCGCGCTCGCAGCTTAACCACCCCAGGATTTGGACCTTGAGTAGGTGGCTCCCAGACTCCGTTTTCTCTGTTGCTCCTGGCAACAGCCACTTCCGGGGCAGGCCACCGGGTGCCTGTCGGACCAGCAGCGCCTTTAGAGTGTGCGGGCCGTTGCTGGGCGGCGACTGCTCCGGGAGTGGATTGCCGGCTCTCCGCGCTCGCAGCTTTCCCACCCCAGGATTTGGACCTTGAGCGGGTGGCCGTGCCCCCGGACTGTTGTCTTTGTGTTGCTCCTGGCAACAGCTACTTCCGGGGGCGCGTGCCGTACCCCCCACACCGGAACCCGGGAGTCTTGGGTTCCGGCTTGGAGAGGCGGTTAGTTGGTGGGTCCCGCTGTGCCCTCGAGCCACCTGGGGCCGCGCACCTGGACCTCCTCGCCGCCTCGGCGAGGCCGGCGGAGCCGCTATGGTTCTGCTGCACGTGAAGCGGGGCGACGAGAGCCAGTTCCTGCTGCAGGCCTCGGGGAGCACGGAGCTGGAGGAGCTCACGGTGCAGGTGACCCGGGTCTACAACGGGAGGCTCAAGGTGCAGCGCATCTGCTCAGGTGGGTCGGCGGCGCGGAAGTCTGTGGGCAGGCGGCGGGTCCGGGGCCGTCGGGACGGAAGAGGTTGCGCGGACCCACACGTCTGTTTCGGGCAGGCTGCGGGCGAGGGTCCGCGGCTTGAAACGGAACACGAAAGACCACCAGCGATGCCCAGCGAGTCAGGGGGCTGCATGGAGGCACGCCGTGTGTCTCGGAGCCAGGGTTGGGGCTCTGGGAGGACGCACTGGAGCGGACGGGTGGAGAGGGCAGAGCCCCAGGAGGGACCCCAGAGACCGGGCTGAGTGAGGAGCAGGTGTGAGACTGGAAACAGCGGTGGGCGCTTGAAAAGGGTGAATTCAGGGTTTTGAGACCCCCCCTGAACTGGAGCAGTTTCCGGTGTGAACTCTCCTCCAGGGTGAGAAGTCAGGGCGAGCCCTACTGTATCTGTCCCCTTCTCAAGACACGGTTTGCCCCCCTCCCCACCATGGAGTCGCCCCTGCTCCACACTCAGCACTGCCTGAGGCAGTCCCAGCAGGTGTCCACCAGCCACAGTGGCCGCCCAGCCCTGGACATGCAGCTAGTGCAACCCAGGAGCGGGTTTAATTTCTTATTTCTTCTAACTGCATCTAAATAGTCAAGCGCACCTAGTAGCTACCTCCGTAGACGGCACAGAGCTTGATGTGATGCTACTCCAGGTGTGGCCCAGCATGCCGAGTGTTTTCATAACCAGAGGGTGCGATTTCGGGCCACAGAGAATTTGGCAGGAGTCCTGTGGCTTCTGCCCTTACAATTGTATGTAGATTTTATTTATAAAGTGTCCTGATTCCAAAACAAGCTCAGTGGTCAGCGTTACTTTAAAATGAAATGGGAGATGAAGGAGGAAAGGGACTCAGCTTATATTTATAAAACTATCCATCGAAAATGGGGTGCTGAATGTTAACTCATGTTAGTGCACTTGGAACCCCCACATTTATTCTACAGCCCCCATTGTCTGCTGGGACTCAGGCCCCGAGGCTGTGCTGGAGAAAACCAGTGTGAGGGAGGCCACCGCTGGGCCCCAGGGGCTCAGAGTCTGGTGGGGTGAGATGGTGAACACCCCTTTTGGGGCCCCGCTTGTTCTCCAGTATGGTGCTCAGAGACCACGCGCACTCTTCCCAGTGTTACGGGAGACCCCGTTCCCTGTCAGCCTTTCCAGTGAGGAGGACAGGGAGGGAGGAAGGAAACAAACTGTAAGGCTGAAATGTGGACGGATTTGGGGGTGGGCAATATGATGCAGGAAAAGACAGAGCTGTCCTTTGAGTGGTGAACATGAGTTCGGAAAACCAAGGCCTTGCCCTGTCTCTACCTTTGCTGAGGGATGTGAGCTGCCATAGGCCCTTCCCACAGGTTGGCTTGTCGTGGAGTTGTTCACGAAGTACTTACCTGAAGTTTTGTGTCAGGTGGTCCTGACCTGAGCCTGCTTCAGGTGCCACAGCTGTAGGTAGGGAAGATGGGTGTGTGGACAGTCCTGCCGGCCTCAGGAGGTCGAATGGACTGAGATGACCTCTGTGTCCACCCTTGGGAAGCCGGCAGTGCTCTGGGGAGGTGCGTGCAGACCGTGGATGAGTTTTAATCCGCCTCCAAATGCCAGAAGGCGTAGCAAGAGTGAGCAAGAGAGCTCAGGGTCTGCAGCCTGGCGCTGGTGGCCGTGGGTGAGCTCCTGGGGTCTCTGTGCTTCCATCATCCTGGGGCAGAGGAGGCGCAGGGTGGTCTGGCACACATCTGGGGGAACTGAGAGTTTGTACAATAAGATCCTGAGCGGCGGGCACGCCCCTGACCTCTGAGGAGTGCGCCTTCTAGCAGGGTATGACGCAGTGACTGGTGCATGCTGTCTGTCTCTTATTTTTAAGAAATGGAAGAATTAGCAGAGCATGGCGTGTTTCTCCCTCCTAACATGCAAGGGCTGACGGATGACCAGATCGAAGAGCTGAAGTTGAGGGACGAGTGGGGTGAAAAGTGCGTGCCCAGTGGCGGAGCCGTGTTTAAGAAGGACGACATCGGACGCAGGAATGGGCACGGTAATCCACGTCCCGCCGACCAGCCTGCGGGGTCCCGCTGCCCGAGGGCCTGGGGACCCTTCTGTGGGTTGAACACTAACCTCAGTTCTTCCAGGCAGAGGCGGGGCGCTGCGCCCAGCTGCTCCTTGTGATAAAATGCCCATCCAGGGCGAAGTCAGAGGATGAGGAGAGTCTGTCTCTTCGCTCCCGGTGGCAGCCAGACCTAAATATTTCAGAAGAGCCACATGAGACTGCCATTTTTGTGGGCCACAAATGTTGAAAATTGGCAACATCATGTGGTGCGACCTAATAGTTTTGCGGGGATAATCCCTGAAAGTGTACTGAAGGCTGTGTCGTGTTAGGGTGTGCAGGGACGGGGGTTACAGACTCTGTGTGACAGGAGGAAGTGGGTGTTGGCCCAGGGTGTCCACCGGAGCAGAGGACGCGCCCCTCTTTGGTGCAGAGCCCCCCCGTGCACGTCAGCACTGGGACACAACCTGCCCCTTAGGGTCTGATTGGTCCATGACTCTGAAGGGGACAAGGGTGGTGGATCGTTGGGATGGCCGTCCCGTTCAACCTGCATAGAAAGCTCCGTCTCAGGGACTGTGATCGATCATTCAGCAAACACCTAAGGACCTACTGTGTGCCTCCAAAACACTGTCAGGAGCAAGAGAGACGCAGCAGCCCCCCTGCATGGCCCTGGTGTGTGGCCGTGTGAGTGTTTCTGGCTCCGCTGACTTGGTGCCCAGGAAGTGCCGGGCGCTGCTCCTGCTCGTTCTCAGTTTGGAGAGAGCCCACGTTTTAGAAGGAATTGCACCAATGAAAAGAAACTCTTATAAGTTAGGGTTTTATATTTCTAGTAGTTTCACTGTCTGATTAATACTGTTCTTAAGAATGTTAGGTTTGCACTCACCCCATCTCCCTAGATCTGGTCCCTTCCACACTTTCAAGTTCTGATTTTTTTCCTTGCTGGGGTAAGGGCACCCCTGGGCCATGGGACCAGTCCCGCCGGCACCTGTTTTGTGAATCAAGTTGTATCGGAGTGCGGCCACCCCGTCCATTCAGGCATTGTCGGTGGCTTTCCTGCCGCTGTGACGCTGAGCAGCTGCAGGGGACCCTGTGTCACCCGCCCGGCCTGGAACGCTCAGCCCCCAGCCCTTCCCAGGAGACGTGTGCCCCTCCCCCACCCCGCCATGTGCAGAGCCTTTCATCCTGTTCTCTGGACTTTGCCACTTCGCAGAAAGCGCACAACAGGCCTCTGCTCTCCAGGACCCTTTCACCCAGGCCCCTGGCGTCCCCACTGAGTTCCACACTGGGGTACACTGCACACGTCCCCGACGCAGACCGAAGGGCGTGGGGTGTTTGAGGGGAGCTTTATAGACGGCTCTGTCGCTCCCTCTTTCCTTTTTTGTTTCTATAGCTCCAAATGAAAAAATGAAGCAAGTTTTAAAGAAGACTATAGAAGAAGCCAAAGCAATAATATCTAAGGTTAGCTTTATAAATGATGCTCTACAGCGTGTCTTTGGAACTATGAACTCCAGCGCCAGCTTCCAGGGTTGCCTGCCGGCCACCCTCTCCTGGCGTCTGGTGCCGCCGTGCAGAGTTCAGTGAGCGGGCCGTTGGGTGGGCCTGGCTTTTCCTTTCATCATCGTGCCCTTCGTCCCACATCAGCTCAGCCCCACAGGCCGGGTGGACGGTGCTGGTGGCCTGGTGGAGGTGGCCCCCATGTCCCGACGGGGCCCAGGCCCTGAGCACTTGGGATTCTGTTTCCTGGGCCTTGGGGACCTTTTTGGAGAACTTAAGAAAGCGAAAGGCCCCAAGGCAGACTGTAGGCACTGGGGTGCGGGAGCTCGGTCCAGAGCTGTTGACCAGATGGGCTGCCGCGTGGGTAACCATGCGTGTGCACCGCAGAAACACGTGGAGGCCGGCGTCTGCGTCACCATGGAGATGGTGAAGGACGCCCTGGACCAGCTGCGCGGGGCAACCATGATTGTGTACCCCATGGGCCTGCCACCCTACGACCCCGTCCGGATGGAGCTGGAAGACAAAGAGGACCTGGCGGGCACTCAGGTCCGTGGCTCGTGGCTGCCTGTGAGGTGGGCTCGACTCCCCAAAGAGGAGAGGCCCCCCACATTGAGCCCCCCTCCTCTTCTGGGCGCAGATTTTGCTTCAGACACCACTTTCCTCTTCCCTGTGCTGAGCTTCAGATCTGAGCGGGGGAAGTGCGGGGGGGCCGAAACAGCAGGGAACCCACATGAGCCCGAGAGAAGGGGTGGAGGCTGCCCGTCAGAAGGAGCCGACAGACTGCCAACGGGGGGCCACCGGAAAGCCGGGGACCTGGTTTGAGCCTGTTTCTGCCCAGACGGACTGGCCCCCTTGCACGGAGCCTTGTGCTTCGTGTTGTCGGCTGCTGCCTGGGTGCCTGTCCTGTCCCATGGCACCTGTATCTTCGCTCTGTCTGCCCCAGACCCAGGGGCCTCCAGTGTCTCCCCAGCTGTGCCCTCACCTGCACCTCATGGGGGCCTTCTGCTGCGGGTGGGGGTCAGCGGGATCGGGCGCCCCACGTCCCAGGGCAGGCAGTTCCTAACGGGGAGGGGGGCTGGGATGAGTGAGGGTGCGGGGGAGGGTTGCAGGGCAGGGAGGGTGAGCGAGGTCCCACCGCCCTGGCTCCACCCTGGTGGGACCACACCCGTGTCCTGGGACCCGCAGGCAGCGCTGAGCGTCATCCCTGAATCGGAAGCGCAGCTGTGGTGGGCGGCCAAGGAGCTGCGGAGGACGAAGAAGCTGTCGGACTACGTGGGCAGAAACGAGAAAACCAAGATCATTGTCAAGATCCAGCAAGTGAGTGCTTCACCGTCCCCTTCACATGGGCGAACGTTTCGGTGAACCTGAGGTTTACACCCCCGTCCAAACGCTTGACTCTCACTGGTCTGGACTCGGAGTAAACCTCCCGCCCTGCGCCAGCCCAGACTGGAAGGAACAGGAGCAGTGACGACACGGGGGTCCGATGGGGGGGGGTGCCGTGTTTCTTTTCATAAAGAATAGACGTGTCTCACGGTGAAAACTCCAGTCCACGCTGCTGAGTTCAGGCCCCCCCAGGCTGCTAGTTGGTGGGCCGGCGGCTGCGGGGCCTGATGGGAGCCAAGTTTGCTCGGGTTGTGCGCTCTCCCAAACTGTCCCCTCTTATGCGGGGAGAAGGGTCCCCACAATGACCTTGCCCCTTCCCTGTTTGTGGGGGGCAGCCTCTGGTTTCTGGCCACCAGGAAGGAGGGCCAGAGCAGGGGCTGCCGAGGACCGGGGCCCCCGGTGGCCCACTCGGTCGTCAGAAGTGGGCAATCTGTTACCCACAGCAGTTGGCAAGGGTGGTGCTGTAACACCGTCACTGCCGCTCGCGCAGCTGTCGCAAGAAGAATGCGGGTCCACAGTGTGCCCTCCCTGTCTTTACAGAGGGGACAGGGGGCGCCGGCCCGGGAGCCCGTTATCAGCAGCGAGGAGCAGAAGCAGCTGATGCTGTATTACCACAGGCGGCAGGAGGAGCTCAAGGTACTGGGGCCACGCACTGTCCATGGAGCCGGCGCCCGGCATTCACCCCACGCCTCACCCCAGGGTCCCCAGGGCGGTGCTGTGGGATCGGGGGGCCTTCTAGGGCATCAGAGCCCGGGAGGCTCCTGGTTCTGGGGGGCCGGGGGTCACGGGCTCCTTCTTCAGCCCCTGTATGTCGCACAGCAGTTCCCCGAAACGCCTTCCTGAGTAAAATGTGTCCTTGCAGAGGCTGGAGGAAGACGATGACGACGCCTGTTTGAACTCCCCGTGGGCGGACAGCAGCGCACTGAAGAGACACTTCCACGGCGTGAAGGACATCAAGTGGAGGCCGCGGTGAGCGTGCAGCGCGCCGGCGGGCACGGCTGCCAACCAAGGATGCGGGCCCGGCGCTCTGGGCGAGGAGCGGCAGCAATGGCGACCGGAGCGAGAAGGGCCCACACAGCCCTCCGTGAACGATGGTGGCATCCTCAGTTTTCCTGCTGTTGAGTTTGAACTTTTACAATAAAGTTACATAGGGTGCAAGAAATACTTGTTCAAAAAGATCCACCTACGTTTTTATTTCAGGACCGTGTGTATCGGAGGCCCTTCTTCCACCAAACGCTAAGGATGTTCTTACTTTCGAGTTCATTGTCCTTCCTGCTCCCTGCCCTGCCCTCTCGTGGCTGCTGGGGAAACTGGAGGCGTTTCCAGTGTCCGGCACCTGGTGTGAAACCGCCAGTGGCCACTGGAGGTCGCCTGCCCTTTGCCCTGGGTTCCCGGCTGCAGGGGCGAAGCTCACCTGCCAGCTGGTGCCTGGCTGGCCCTGTCCTCCAGTAGAGGCTCCACCTGCGTGCAGGTCTCCCCTGGACCCGTCAAGTTCATGGGGGGGGGGTCTGGGCTTCCCCCAGAAGCCCCGGGGGCGCAGCCTGAGCGCTCGGGGCCAGACTCCCACGGAGGCTGGTGCCCATCCACCAGGGCCTGCTTTCCCGTGCCACCTGTGGATTTAAATCCCCAGCCACCCTCCCCCACACCCAGCAGCTCCAGTCCGGCCCTGACTGCAGCCAGCAGTGGCCTGTGGGCCGTGGTCCCCGTTGGAGAGAACAGCGCAACTCTGAGAGGTGTAGTGGCGGGACTGTCCCCATGCTGGCCTGCACCCCCACTCCTGTCCCCAAGCCTTTCCAACAGTCACGGACATGCTGCTGTGTGGCCCGTGGTGGCCATGTGGGTGCGTTTTCACCTGCTGACTGGTGGCCTTTCCCTGGGGGGCGGGGGCAGGACTACTGCTGGGACCCCATCAGAGCCAAAAGAAGGAGAAGCTGGTGCTGTCGGGCAGCGGGGAGGGGAGGCCCCTCGGTGCCCCTGCTCGCCCAGAGTCCGTCCTTTGCTCTGTGGGAGCTTCCGCCCGCCCCTAACCTGGTGGCCACTCACCCACTCCTGCTAGTGGACCGAGTGACATCAGGGAGCTCACACCTGTCGGGCCCACCCAAGAACACCCACAGTGCGTGGGGGCAGCTGCTGACAACGAGCATCTTGGGGCCCACAGAGCTAGACTGGGGCCCATAGCTGCTTTGGTCCACCAGCGCCTGTGAGGGGCGAGGACATGGAGCCCGCCCTTGGGCTGCCTTAACAAGTGGACACTTGGCTCAACCCTGGGAGCCAATGTCCCGAGTGATGAAAGAGAGTCTGGGGGCATGTCCTGGCCATAGGGGAGGCCCACCAGCACACGCAGGCCGCAGGTAGGATTGCAGTACGTGGACAGACCATTGCCTGCAGCTAAGCCCCGGTCTCTCGTTACTTGGCACGGATTCCGTCCTACACCATAGACCAAACCGGCAGTGGCCTTGGCTGTGGCTCCGTTGTAGCAATGAGGCTGTGTGAGCCAGCCGCCACCAAGGCGCTGACTGCGGAGCCCCAACCCTCCTCCTCCTCCGGTCCCCTGGTCCCACAGCAGTGGCCACAGGCCTGCAGCTGGTCGCTGCCGCCTTGACTGTCCCAAGTGCACCTGGCATGTCCACCCACGTCCTGCCCACGTTTCCTGGTTGTTTCTTGGTGCTGCGAGAGAGGCCACTGTGCCCTGGGTCCGCCGGGCCAGGCCAGGCCTGCAGATGCCTGGGCGGCCCGAGCCCTCATTTGGCCCCTTCATAGTCAGCGTGTGGAACAAGACGGGGGCCTGAGTGTGTGGCGTGACCATGGTGTGGTAACATCCACGGCCCCTCTTTCCCCCTCCCCACCCTGGACAGGTAGGCAGACATAGCAGCAGCATTATCCGGGGACCCCTGTCCAGCCTCGTCACTAAGCAGACTCAGAGCCACTGTGTCTCACTCGGTAGGTGAGCAAAGCACACAGCGCACCTGGCGCTCCTGCTGCTGGGTTTCTGCCTTAGCACAAGGTCACCTATGGTTGTGACAGAGCAGAGACAGAAACAAGGGCACCAGTGGCAAATCACAGCCCATAAACTGAGCTGCTCTGGGTTTAACTCAGAGACCTGCTCTCTGCTCACCCGCGCTCAGCTCACCTGCCCTCAGCTCACCTGCACTCAGCTCACTGCCCTCAGCTCACCTGCACTCAGCTCACCTGCCCTCAGCTCACTGCCCTCAGCTCACCTGCACTCAGCTCACCTGCCCTCAGCTCACTGCCCTCAGCTCACCTGCCCTCAGCTCACCTGCACTCAGCTCACCTGCCCTCAGCTCACCTGCACTCAGCTCACCTGCCCTCAGCTCACTGCCCTCAGCTCACTGCCCTCAGCTCACCTGCACTCAGCTCACCTGCCCTCAGCTCACCTGCACTCAGCTCACCTGCCCTCAGCTCACTGCACTCAGCTCACCTGCCCTCAGCTCACCTGCCCTCAGCTCACCTGCACTCAGCTCACTGCCCTCAGCTCACCTGCACTCATCTCACCTGCCCTCAGTTCACTGCACTCAGCTCACTGCCCTCAGCTCACTGCCCTCAGCTCACCAGGACAGATGTCCACCTTTTCAGCCAGTTGTTTCCAGGCCTGGAAGCTCCTGGCACTTTGAGGGAATTTACAGGGAACTGGTAAGTTTCCTATGGCATCGCTCTTGACTTTTCCTCCGGCAGCGAATGTGATCGAAGCCACTGAGATACACAATCTCGTCGTTCCTGCCGCGGGGCCGCACACACCGTTGGTGAGCGTGTGTAGGAATGGACGTCACAGGAGTACCTCTAGTGAGCGTGCTTCCGTCCGCAGTCTGAGCGATGCGGCCTCTCAGACACCAAAGGAAGGTGTGCCCTGCGAGCGGCCTCGGGTGGGGCACCCGTCTGCCCGTACGCTCGGAGGGGACGCCTCTGCCCTGGAGACAGACACACAGGGGCACCTGGACCCGCTCCCCGCAGAGCCGCCACCCCATCCAGTTGCGCTGGCCCGAGGCTGGGGTGCGCTGACCGGTGACCAGCAGACTCGCCTCTGGGCCGTGGGTCAGAGCCCATATTTGGGGAACTGAGAGATTCTAAGTTTAGAATCGAGAACGGCCCCCAGCCTGGGAACCCAGAGGCGTTCTGGGCTGTGTCGGGGACAGGAAGTCTGCACAAAGCTGTGGGAAACGGAGCGCTTCCTTGGGTGCAGCGCAGCCGGTCACACATCAGTCACTGGATCTCGTCATCGTGAGAAAGTGCCTGTAGCTGGAGAGGAGGAAGAAGGGGCAATGGGGGGCAGGGGGCGGTGAGGGCAGCAGCAGGCTGGGACAGGGCTCTTGTTCCCGGGCCGGTTCCCTCCCACGCCCGCCCTCGGAACCTTGCCCTGGGCCCTTTGAAGCCCCCTGGGGTCCTCGTGCCATTTTTTTGATGCCCCTTCACTGTCCCCAATGTTGGGACCCCCTTAGAGACCTCAGGCACCAGGAAGCCACCCCGTGAGCCTGCCACCCCCTCTTCATTAGGAGATCCACCTGGCAGAGCCCCGGCCAGCATGGCAGAGAGAACCCCACCCACCATGGTGGTCACGGGGAGGGAACCCCGAAACCCCCAGTCTCTGGACCCCCGTCCACACCACCCTGGGGGCCTGCCCTCTCCAGCTCCCCATCCCCTGCTGCTCCCGAACGCACTGGGGGGACCGAAGCCCCATCACGGAGACAGTCCCCATCCTCCTCACTCACCGCCCCCACCCCCAGCGTCTGTCCCCATTTTAGCGGACAAGCATCCAGACTCCAGCAAAGGCCACCTCGGGTCTCGTTCCTGCGGTTCTGTCCTCTACAAAGACACGGTTCTGGGGGTTCTCCCTCCCTCATCACTTTCCTACAGCGTCACCCCAATAATCTGCAGACACGCGGTGAGGATAGCTGCCTCGCGACGAATTCTCTCTGCTCACGTGGCGAACCTGGTTGTCAGAGGGTGTCTTCCATGTCTGTGCTGCGATCGAGTTTTAAAGTAACAGGTCGTGTTTAAAGAATTCCCCGGTCAGGCAGTCACGGGGGTTGGACGGGACATGGAGCAAAGGGGACCCCCATTCATTGTGGGGGGGATGCAGACTGGCACCGCTGCTGCAGGAAACAGAGTGGGGCGTCCTCCGAAAAGGCAGATGGGGGCTGCCACATGGCCCAGCACCCCTTCTTCTGGGTGTCTGCCTGAAATTTCAAACACATGTATTTGCAAAGATACATGAGGGGGAACCCGAACACCCCAGAATTATTTTCTGGAGGGTGGGCCCCTTGTAGAGCAGGCTTCCCCCACTGGTGAGTGTTCTAGGAACCTACCTGTATCCGTGCACCAACTGGCGTTGTTGTGAGAGGCTGAGTTCGGCTTCAGGGAGTTTTTTTCTAAGACTCTTTCAATAGGTTTGCCCATTTCATGATGGGTGACTTATGAGCACACCTGCCCACACAACACTGAGTGTTCAGCAGTTTTTGACCAAAAACAGCATGATTCCCATGCCCCATCCTCTCTATTCACCCGATCTTTCCCCAAGAGAGTTTTTTTATGTTCGCTCCCTACGCCCCTGTCCCCTGCATCTCCACAGACACTTGCAACTGCACCCAGACCTTCTCACTCAGGGGTCCTGGTGTGACCACGTCTCCCCTTATAAAGTGACACTTCCCGGCTCCAGGAATCAGGACCCGATACCTTCGGGGCCACCATTCAGTCTGCGACACTGTGGTAGCACACGGTCGGAAACCTCTGGACCGCCCGTGAGGAAGGGCCGCAGGAACGCGTCACTGCACGGACGCACTGTGGCCCCAGGGGGGCCGAGACCACGCAGCCACTTGTTCAGAGAGAGAAATAGAGACACGTGGGCACGTACGTGCCAGGGCCTGGGAGCAGGGACCACGTGGATGGACGGGCAGGGTGCAGCCCCCTGCGCCCTCTGCACCATGTGAGATTCCCAGGGGCCCTGACACCTGGCCCGGGCGAGCGCTGAGCACCACTGGCCGCGGTGAGTGTTGGCAGTGGCCCCCCGCCATGGCGCGGCTGTGGCCGCGTTCTCCAGAGGAGAAAATATAAGGCAAGGTGCCAAAGGAGCCACTCCAGGCCAGGCAGCCACCAAAGGACAGGATTCAAACCCAGGTCAGCTGAAGCCAGCACCCGCTTGCAGACGTCCTGCTGGGGCCTCTGCTCAAATGTCCACAACCACCTGGACATGAGGACACTGCCACATGCGATGGCCATATCACAATGGGTTTTCAGGACTGGGGGATACATATGCACACACGTGTACAGCTGCCAGCCCATGCTTGCACACACGTGCAAACACATACACCCACACAGCCATTCACATACACATGCAGATGTACATACAACACACAAATACATGTACATGCACACACGCACAGCCACAAGACCATGTGTGCACATATGTGCACACAAGCACACACAGAGGTACACGTGCACAGACATGTGTCCTGCTGGACCTTCCACAGCTGACAATGTGTCGGGGGAGGAGATGAACACACGGCAAGTGAGAGCGGAGCGCCCCCGCCCATGGCTCCAGCTCAGGGCTGTCTGGGGAGGGAGGACTCGGACGGTGTCGAATGTGGCTGGAATTTGGAGGCGCTGATGGATCCCCCCTGCCCCCAAAGGCACCTTGTGTGAGAGCCAGACACACCCTCCCGCCCCAGGCAGGGCACACGGGACCACTGTGCTCTGAAGGAGAACGTGAACAGGGCCCCCTTCCCCCACCAGAGGGAAGGGCCACAGGGAACGAGATGGGACCACACGGGGGCGGGGCCAACCACGGAACCCTCTCGGCTCCGCCCAGGTGCCCCTGCACCCCGCACCCAGGCGAGCTCTCTTTCCTCCCATGGTCACATTCCAGGGGGCACGGAGGTGTCGCCTGATGTGCCCCGGCTCTGCCACCCAAGGGCGTGAGTTGAGGCTGGAGAGGTGTGTTTTCTGTTCCCACACTTGACTCTCGGGACCCCAGGTGAACTCCGCTGAAACCAATATTCCCTTCTGGGTTTGGGCCAAGTCTGTGAAGTGTCCGTCCAGGCGCCCTCTGTCTCTTTTTTTTAAAGAATATTAGAAGTGACTGAAAAGAGGGATTTAGAGATGAATGGCTGTTTTTCAGTCTGTCTTACACAAGGAAAAGGAGCAGATGCTATAGTATTTCCAGAGACGCGGCTTTAAGGAAGATGAGAGGGAGGCCTGGTTACTGGGACCCCATCCCCCTCCCGGCGCCTCGGGTGCAGCCAGGGAGGCAAAGGTCAGGGCGACCTCCGGTCCCGCTGCCCGGGACCACGTGCCGGTTTGGGCACTGAGGGTCCTGCGTGCCCAGTAAACAAGGATGGATGGCAGCCCACCCCAGCTGAGATCACTGTGGAGGCGATAAGTGCCCCCAAATCCCCATTCAACCAGCCCAGGTGACCCGATGTCCTGTCAATTCAGCTGCAGAGAGTGTCACACCAAAAGTCCCACCTGGCATCCCGGGTGGGGCTCTAGAGAGATGGAGAAATGGCAAAATGGCACCTGACCGTCCAGCCTGGCTCTCCACCGCTGGGAGCCACCTGTAGCCTCCAGCACTGACAAAGTGGAGAATGGAGGCCGGGGCTGCGGCTCCTGGCCCTAGAGGTTAGAGAAACCCGAGTGAGCCATGGGCAGCCACAGGCAGCCATGGACAAGCGTGGGCTGCATGCGGCACTGGAAACGTCTGGAGGACGAGGACAGGGCTGTTTTCGTGTTCACGTTCCCGGTGCCGGCCAGTGTCCTGGCACAGGGGGCCTCTGTGCCCGAGAGAACTGTCATGGGTGTGCATGTGTGTGCAAGGGCGTGTCCACGTGTGAGTGTGCACATGCATCACAGGGACATGTGAGCAGGCGAAGCCAGGACTCAGCGTAAGTCACCTGCACCGTGCCCACCCCCACCCGGCCCATCTGCAGGAGCTCCGGGTGCCTCTGTGGGACGCGTCCCCAGCGCTGAGCTCCAGCAGGTGAATGCTGACTGCCACCAGCTGTCACCCCTTGGCTGGCCTTCAGTGTCCTCCCCCCAGGCCCTCTCCCAAGTGTAAGCCCCTGCTCCCATGCCAGTTCCGGGGACACGCACATCAGCAGGTGGCCTGAGAGGCCACAGACCAGGTAGATGTGGCCGGGAGGAGCTGACACCACCTGAAGGGGGCTCCCCTTCATGCCCCCCAAAACCTCAGACCCCATGGCCCATCCCAAAGCTCACGCTTTACTCCGGCCCCTTTCTCTTCTCCACTCTCTCAGGCCATGGTGAGGGGCTCGGTGAGTGTGGGCAGAGGCTGCAGAGGACAGAAAGGGCCCACCTGAGACCCCGCTCCAAGTGGCAGTGAGCAGCGGTGTTGAGGGGTCACTAGGACCCTGCCCGTCTCTGTCCCCAGCCAGCCTCCCTTCACTGCCCAGGACTGACCAGGCTTGCCCTGGACAGCCTTCCACACCCCCTATAATTCACCACCCCGCCTGCAGTGTAAATGAAATGTTTTCACTGCAGAAATACAAAGGGCGGGGTGGGAATGAAGTCACACCGTAGGAAGGAAGATGGCAGCTTAGACCCATAAGAAGGAATAAAGAGACCCAAGAGGAGGATCAATATTTAAAGACGAGATGAATATATTTGGGCTGCTTCTGTGGGCTTCTGTCAAAGACACGACAGCATATGAAGCCGTGACCCCCGCAGCGGGCAGTGGGTTTGTAGTTCATTACACGTGCAACCGCAGACCACGGCTCCGCGGAGGAAGCGGGGTGGGAAGCGGGCCCTGATCCGTGAAGGCTGGGCTGCAGGGGAAACAGTCGCACCGGCAGAGCAACACGCTCAGAAAAGACGGCTCCGTTTGTTAAAGCCGTGGAAGCCGCACCCCGGACAGGAGGAGGCAGAGAAGAAAAGGGAAACGGACCAGTCATCGCGAGTGGTCTGGGGCCGGAAGGCGCAGGAGTGAGACTGAGGACGGAACGGCTCCGCCAAAGGCAGAGGCGGACCGGCCGGCCCGGAACCCGAGGACCTGGCCGGGCGCGGTGAACGGGGACACGCTTTGCCCTCAACGGCACAGGAAGGTGGAAAGTGAAAGGTGAAGAGACAAACTGAGACAACCACGGCCGGGGCCGTGGGGCCGCCACCGTGCCGATGTCCGACAGAGTCACCTTCAGCACGAAACTGCTCCTGGAGAGAAAGGGGGACAGTTTATGGTAATAGAAGGAGCGGTCAGGCAGGAAGGTAGAACAATGACCCCATATACGCCACCAACGCAGGGTCTCAAAGGACAGGGAGCAGAATGACACAGAGCTGAGGGGGGAGACGGACACCAACGTTCAAATGCAACGATGACGGTCAGGCACAGCCACACCCCCCTCTCACCTGTGCAGACCATGACCAGGCAAAACCCACGTGTATCCGGACGGCGTGGAAAACACAGCGGACCAACCAGACTCAACACTCGCCCGTCGCACACATCGCCCCACACAGCAGAACACACATTCTCTCAAGTGTACGTGGCACGTTGTCCGTAACAGACCACACGGAGGCACGGACCACACGGACACGGGAAACAAGTCTCAACAGGTTTCCAAGGATAGAAACCACGCAAAGCCTCTGAATACAGTGAGTTCAGTGAGAAACCAACAACAGAAGAATTTGGGGAAATGCACAAATATGCGGAAATTGAACGCTAATTCTTAAATAACCAGTGGGTCAAAGAAGAAAGCAGGAGGGAAATGAGGAAACACTCTGAGGTGAATGACAGAACCCACACACCCTGTGAGAAGCTGCTAAGGTCGTGTGCAGGGGCAAGTTCATGGTTACCAATGCCCATGTTTTGAAGTCTGATCTCGATTAAATAACCTAACCTTCCACCGTAGGAATCTAGGACAAGAAGAGCAAAGTAAACCCAGAGCGACAGAAAAAGAGAAATGATCATGGGAATAAACAAAACAATAGAGAAACAAGTAAAATCGACAGTTGGTTCTTGGAAAAGATCAACAAAATGGACGAACTTGCAGCTGGATAAGAGAGAGAGGGAGGGAGGGAGAGAGAGAGGGAGGGACGTCGGACTCAATTTCCTGGAGCCAGAGTAAAAGGGGACATTACTGCTCGTTGTAAGGGAATTTTAGAAATTGTAAGAGAAGACCACGGACAATTACATGCTAATGAATTAGGTCACTTAGATGCAATGAACAAATTCCTCAAAGACACACACTACTGAACCCGGTGAAAAAATACGAAGGACCCGTAACAAGTAAAACACGGAAGGAGCAGCCACACGCCCCACACAGAAAGGCCCCGGCCCCGACGGCTTCCTTGGTGAGCAGCACCCCCAGGGGCGCCAAGCCGGTGTCCCGCGAGGACTGAGTTGTGACAAAGGCCACCCACCCGGACGGCACTTTGCCACCACAGGCTTCCCAAACTCTCCCGTTGCTGTGCCTGCCACCCCGGCTTGTGTGAACCCCCGAGGGCAGGGGCAGGGGTATTCTTTGACTCCCGTTCCCCACGCGGGGCCCGACCATCACCTTGGGGGAGGCGGAGAGAAGACAGCGTCAGCACCCAAAGGGGAATCTGGAAAGGTCAGGGAGAAGCGGTGACCCTCCAGGGCCTCTGGGGCTGCGGGGAACGTGTGTGTGCAGTGGAGGAGGGGACGTCCCGGCTCCCAGGGACAGGACACCCAGGACGACTTCAAGAAAGGAGTCTTTCCAATGTCTCAGCCCTGAAACCCCTCTGCGCCCCTTCTGTGGGCAAGAAGGCTCCCGTGGAAAACCTTCCCCTCAATTCTCGCCTCCTCTCGTCTCCGGCCCACTTTCCTCTGTCTCCCCGAGACCCCGCCTGCGACCCCGAGAGCTGTCTGCCGTCACTGCCTCCATCCTGCAGACGGGAGACTGCGGGCAGAGGGTAGCGGCCCAGGTCCGCAGGCAGCCAGTGAGGGAGGAGGAAGCTGGGCATTTTGGGGAGCAGCCGGGAGTGTCTGCTGGAGGCCCAGCCCCAGCTCTGCCCATGTACCCCCATCTTCGGAGAAAGTATGAGTGATGGGCTCATGAGGACGGACATTTAAAAACATCCTGACACCGGCCAGGAAGGCAATCACTCGGCTGTCCAGCGCACGACCAAGACCCGGGCCCACCCGGCCACCTCCCGGTGTCTGTCCCTGAGGCTGGCAGGCACGTCTCTGGCCCCACACTGTGTTGAAGGAGTAGGAGCTGTCTAGGGGTTGGGGGGCGGGCACGGGCACTTGGCGTCCCCCGCACACATGCAGAAGCTAGGCCCCTCACACAGAGGGACAGAGGCGGGCGGGAAGCGAAAGGTGGGCCTGAGCCAGGGGCTGAGGCTGCTCTCTCCACGCGGCCACATCCTGGCCCGGGACCCTGCAGAGCCTGAGGATTTTAAGTTTGAACCTGGTCTTCAAGGTCATTATCCAGGCACATTGGTTAAGGTAGGAAAGAACATACTTGATGTTTGTATGTGTCTGGATGCATAACCTGCCCAGGTTTGGCCGCGTGGTCTCTGAGACCCCACTGCGCAGGCCTGTGCGTGTCGGGGGCACATGTCCGAGCCGCTGAAACGCTGCTTTAGGTGGAGCCGCCCTCTGCTGCGTGAGCGGCGCCATCGCCCACGTACCAGTCTGCCGTGGCCGCGTCCTACCGAACAGCAGACTGCAGGGGTTTTTCTACCACCTTTAAAAACACCACACAGACGTCTTTACTGCTATTCTTCCAGGACAGCTGGGGGTTCTCCCCAGACGTCCTCAAGGAGAAAAGTCGTTCTCGTGCATGAGCGGAGTGATGTGGGCTCGACCCGCTCAACAGAAACCCCTGCTTGGTGGCCCGCGGGTCCCCATCTGCAGACCGCCCACGCTGCACTGTCCCCGGGCCCCGCTGTCCCGTGGCTTTGCAGGCCAAGGTCAGGGTCTCAGGAAGGAAGTCCAGCAGCTCCAAGCTGGGAGGCAACTCCCTGGGTTGGCAAATTCTTTGTAGGTTAGTAACACGCACTCCTGCTGGCTCTTTGTAACAAGCAGGGACCATTGTCCTTTCTCTCCATTCAGGGAGACCACGTCATGCTTTGACACTGGCCTCTGGGTCCACCCCTCCCTTCCTCGGACATGGAGCGGGCGTTTTCCAGGTCAGCCTGGCGTCCAGTCACCGGGAGTCACTCCCTCCTGCCCCAGTCTGTGCCGGACTGGACTTGGCCTTGGCAACGAGAGGAAATGACAAGACCTATTTTTCTTCTCTCAAAAGGAGTACCTCCGTGGAGTCACGCATTGGAACGGAGAAAGTGCCAGGAGTTAAAACGTGTCCCCATCGGAAGTGACCAGCTTTCCTCTCTTTGTCTGCGAACCCCGCCGCCCAAACTCACGATCCCGTGGGCAGCCAGCCGCAGCAGGAAGGCACATTTCCACCTTGAGGTGAACTCCCAGCGGGTTTCCTGCTGGCTCCATCCAAAAAAAAAAATGCAGTCGGGCTGACTAATCATCAAGCGAAGATCCGGAACCTTCCCAAGAAGCGCTCTGCTAGGAAGAAATGGTAGGGCCCTGACAGGCATCTGCTCTGCCCACGTTAATCGCATCTTGAAGCATCCACGGGAGTCGTGCACTGTGGGAGCATGACTTCCACTTCTCCAACAGAACGTACCTGTAATTTGGTTATTTCCAAGATACTAAGACTCGCTGACATCTATTGCAGGAGTCAGAGGCAGAGGCGTGAGGCCAGGCCCCGAGTAGGACGGGCAGGGACGGGCTGAGCCCCCGAGTTCCCTCTCGAAGGGGAGGCTTCCGCTCTGGGGCACGTGCACCCACACACTCCAGGAGGACCGACCTCGAGCCTTGGAGACTGGGGACACGTGGGGCCACCACCAGGAGGACCATCGGGCTGGGAGAGCTGTCCGACCAGGCACAGGATGAGACCCAACGCTGTCGTTCTACCCTCTGAGCCCCCAGCTGTAGGACTGCTGTCCAGTGCGGGGTGGAGGGGCGCGGCTCTCCCACCGGGAGCCTCTGGCTCATCACCTCAACTCCTTTGCTCCCGCTATTCTCTCCTGCTCCCACCTCCCTCCATGGGGCAGGACCCCATTTCTGCGATGACTGGAGTGTAACTCCCCCTACACAGAACTGCTCCGGAACCCGGCCAACAACCCCCTTTTCCTCTGGAAGCCCCGCAGTTTTAACCTCCAAAGGAGGAGCTGGCAGGCTTTTTCTGTAAAGGGCAGGACAGTAAGTAGTTGAGGCTGAAAGAGGAATAACACGCGAGTGTGAAAATGAATTCAGACGTCAATGTGTATAAATAAAGTTTTATTGGAACACAGTCAGTTCCCTTCATTCCTGATGTGCTGGGGCTGCCTTTGAGCTCCAGGCAGAGCAGAGTGGCCACGGCCCACGCAGAACCCTGACATCCGTGTCTCCTCTCCACCCAAGAAGCCTCTGGCCTCTGACGGAGCAGCGTGGGGAGGACGGCCCGCCGGGTGGCCCTGCACCCCAGGCAGCTGCGGTTTCAATGGGCGGACCTGGGGACGCCCTGCCTGCGCCTCGGTGGAGTGGGAGGCAGGCACTGTCTGCGGAGGCTGTGCGGGGAGGAACTCATGCTGCGAGCCGTCGGCAGCGCCCGGGGGCGCAAACTCAGAGTGTGTGGGTGTGCAGACACCAGCGGGAGTGGGCGCAGCCGAAAGCAACACCCTCCCGAGGGGTTTGTTTGGAAATGTGCTGTAAACAGTTTGAAAGGCCCCTTTCTGGCTTCGCCAGGTGTCGATGACGACAAAGGCTCCTTCACAGAAGGTACAGGTGAGGCAGAACCAGGGGCGCCGGGCGCTCCCGCGCTCAGAGGGGCAAGGCCACCAGGCACGTCCGGTGCTCAGCAGAAGGCCCCCACGTTCCTTGGCAGCGAAGCGTCCAAACCACTGTTCATCCAGATTTCCTGCAGGATCTGCTCCCGACGCTCAATCCTCTCCGCCAGCTCCGCGGCCTCCGCGGACGAGTATGCGGGGTGCGGAGTCCTGCCAAACCCCGGCAGCTCCCTGGGGAAATCCGAGCCGGAAGAGTCCTCCTCCGGGTCGGCGTCCTCGCTGTCCTCTGCGGCCCCGTCGCCGCCCGGCACCAGGCGCTCCCGCGCCAGCTGCAGCTCCCGCCAGTCCTTGGCGCAGGGCACCCTGAGGACCAAGGCACACAGCGCAAGGGCCAGGCCGATGCAGATGCTGGACACGAACAGCAGGGCAGCTCTCTCGGGGTGGGCTGCGGGCGAAAGGACCGGTCAGTCAGCGGCCCCGGACCACCCCCACCACGCCCACCCGCCCCCACTGGTGAGAACAGCCGTGCAGCGTGTGTGGCCAGTACGTGGGTGTGTCCACGGCAGGACACGGAGCGGAGGGACGTGGAGGGCGGGCCCCTGAGTTCAGACTCAGGTCTGCCAGTCCTCGCTGTGCGACTCCCAGCGTGTCGCAGGAGCTCCCCGCGACCCAGTCTCCCCCTCCGTGACATGGGGCTAAGGGCTCCCTCCTCTCACGGGGGCGTCAGGACGCAAGGCGTTCCTTCCCGAAAAGCTCCCATGACACCCAGTGATGCAAGGAAACACCCAGCAAACTGTCAGCTATTCCTAGTAAACCACAGAAAGTCAATATAAATGTAAACTTTAAATGTGATGTGAGCACCAATGTCAAGTAGACGCAAGCAGAGCTTCGTTTCTTCTGGGCCACACAGTAAATATAAACAAAAGTTCTGGTGTTCCTCTTCCACCCAAACGCGTGCGCAGCAAATAGAAATAACGCTGATTTTGGCCGCGCACCCCAGTCTGAATCCTCTCGAGGCCCGAGCCTCCCGTTGCCCTCGTGCAGAGAGGACTGTGCTCTCCCTGCTTCTCAGCTGCGCTCCCCCCTGTGGCGTCAGCACCCCCACCTTGGGAACAGTGACGCGGCGAACCCCCAACACCGGTCAGGAGCCAGCCCAGGCTCCCTGGGAGGGCATCGGGAGCGGGTCGGCTCTGGGGCCCTGCACTTTGCCCTGCAGCGGACACAGGTGCCCTGCATTCTGATCGCACGTCAGGACCCGTGGGCCGTGGGCGTGGCTGGCTGGCCCAGATGCACAGGCCGTGCTACAGCCCAGGAGGGAGGCCGCCTGGAGGTTGGCGGCCTCAGGGGGAGCCAGGCCGGGAGCTGCGAGCTGCCGGTGGCCCTGCGTCTGGGACCCTGACGTTTGCTCGGCACGGCACAGCTGCGTGGACCCGTTCCACACCCCGTGGATGGCGAAGGCCCCTGCGCCTGAGATCCAGGCCGCAGTCTGAGTGCCCGAGGGCCACTGGCTTTTGTGCCCAGTCCAAGGCCCAGTGGCTGCGGCCTGACACGGACCCGAGTGAGACACGGAATCTTCCTGCAACTCCGAACCTCCCCACTCAGCTTCCTCACTCGTGGTTCAAGTCGCCACGCCGGCCCCCACAGTCTGCTCGCCCTCCTCAGGACGCCGGGGCCTTGGCCCACACGTGGTGCCCGCTGTGCCGTTCGCCACGGCAGATTCTCCCCTCGTGTTGGGGCCGTCTGGAGATTCGGTCGCAGGGAGCCACGAGTCCTCAGTGAAAGAAGGGGGGCCTTTCATCTCTGGGAGCGGAGGCGGCGTGAGGACTGGCACCTGGGGCACCGGAGCGAGGGCCTGACCACACCTGCGTCCGGCCTGGGCCTCTCCTCCCCCCCCCAGCGGGGTGCCCCCACCAAGGTAACAACCCCCCAAATCCATCCATGGTCATTACCGCCCTGCCTGCCTTTGAATCTAGTTCATTGCATCGCTGTGTGTCTGAACCCTTGCCGGTGGTGACGGTTGGTTTTCACCTGATGTGGCACTGCCGTGTTCTCCTTCATCGTCTTGGCCAGGGGCCCCCAACCCCTGAGGCCACACACCGGTACCCGTCCGTGGCCGGCTAGGACCCAGATGCAAAAGGTTGGGGGCCGCTCATCTTGGCTGCAGTGTGGTCGATTCCCTCGCCCCTGCCGGGGCGTCTGGGCTGGTGCCCGGTTTTCCATCTCGTGGGCTCTGCAGCCGCCACATGTGTCCTTTCTTGCAAAGTGCCCCTGGTCGGCCTGAGCAAGCATTTCTCTTGGGAACTGGCTGGGGGGCGGAGGGGGCACTCAGATGAAGTTATCAGGTGGTGAATTCTAGGAAACACGTCCCCAGCGGCTTCCAACGTGGCTGGTACATGTGAGGGGCTATGACGGCTCACCTTCCCCAGCACCCGGCTCGGGCGGACCTGACCTTCCTTTCGAGTCACAGGACAGGACGGTATCTTACTACGGTCTTGACCTGCGGCGTCTCCCTGATCCCAAGTCCCCGCACCCCCACTCCTCTCTTCAGATGGCCGTCCTCCCTCTTCCCAAAACACCGCTCAGGCCGCGGGTGCCCACTCTCTCCTCTGCAGGGCGAGGTGCCTGTTCTCGCACCAGTGGAGACAGTTACGTTCTGTGCCCCTGACAACGACGGCCTGCGAGCCCACCTGCTGTGTCTGCCTGTCTGTGTGTGTGGGCGGTGGTGGCTGTCAGGGGGCAGCTGCTGACTCGGGAGTTTTTCTGAAAAGCTGGTGCAGTGCCACCTATCCTCCACGCCCCCAGCACTGCGCCCCCACCCTCCTTCCACCTCCCTCCCCTGGGCTCTTTGAAAGCGCAGCCAGCTCCCCTCACTGTCCTGCAGCCTGGCCCCGTCCCTCCCCAGGGTCCACCCGCCGGACCCCCTGCTCTCCCTCCCTCCGCACAGGCCTCTCCCCACTCTTCACAGGGGCCAGTTTGCGCCCTGGGGCTTCCGCAGGGGCTGGTGTCTGCCTGGACGTTCTCTCCTCCCCGTCGTCCAGCCGTCTGTGCCGCTCCATCCCAGCCTGGGCCGGGCCTCCTCGTCTTGTAGCGTCTTAGACACTGAATTGGGGATGAATCTCGGAGCATGTCCGTCCTTTCTGGCCATAGGATGCCAGTGTCAAGAGAGAGGGGCCGACAGGTCCCTAGGGCCCATGAGGCGCCCTGGAGCGTGTGAAGGGGGGCCAGGGGCTCAGTCACTCAGGGTGGGGGTGCCCTGTGGGTAGCACCCTGTAATGTGAGTTGCCTGCCATCCTCTCTCTCTCTTCCCCTGGGAGGTAAGTGTCTGGATTCTCCTGGGAGGACAGCAGCTCACTCAGGGTCTCCCAGGTGCCTCTTGGCTCAGGTTCAGCCTTGGCCGAGCAGTCACCCTCCGGCACATCCACGCTGAGCCTGCTGAGATCCAGTGACCCAGGGCCCAAGGGGGACCCTGGGCCAGCCCTTTGGAACGAGGCTTTCTAGGCACCTGCAGCAATGTGCCTGCCGTCACAGAGTCACCAGATAGCAGAGGGGAACACGCAGGTGGGCAGGCCCAGCGCCTCCCGTGGTCCTAAGCCAGCCCGTGGCCGGGGCTGGAGCTCAGGCCCTGGTTCCCACCACAGCACCAGTCTTTACACCAACAGCACGTTTTTAGAAGCCGCTGGACCACTCCCGGCTGTTGTGACCCCTTTTCCGAGTCACATCCGGGAATAACACAGGTGTTCGTCTCCTGTGGTTAAACGACCTCACCTGGTCTGTTGCTGGCCAAGTTTCCAGCCAGCCTCGCCCATCAGCCTCGGGAATCTCACAACAGTGGCCATGGCCTTGAAGGCCCCTTGACCCTTGGACCCCTGGTCTGGAGCCAACAGAAACTCCAGATCAAGTTTATTTGCGTCTAAATAAGCCTCTGAGAGGCCAGAGTGAGGGCCTCTCCCCGCCGTGAGGGTCCAGAGCCCAGCTGGACAGTGCTGCTGACGTGACAGCAACTGCCCACCCCGGACCCAAGATCAGGGACCGTGGGAACACGCTGGAGTCCACACCTTGGTGGCAGGGCGGCGCTGATTCCCATCACCTCCCCGACAGGGGATCTTGGGACTGACTTTGGAAGCTGTCATTGCACTTGGGTTTCAGCGTGGGTCTGCCTGACGCCCTGGGGCTCCTGTCCAACAAAACAATGGTGCCCCGACCCCAGGCTTTCCCGCTGTGGCCACAGGGACCCCGAGGTCACAGCAGCTCTGTCAGGGGCTGAGACGCCCGTGGACCCAAGCCGTGGGGCAGCAAGGGGACTCTTAAGGCCACAAGAAAGGCGTGTTGTGTGAGGTAAACACACAACATGTGTCTGGAAAGTTCTAGTCGGAGGTGACAGGAGACACTGAGTCATGGACGAGACCCTCCAGACGAGTCTGCAGGGCATGGCACACGGGGCCGCAGGGAGCCAGGTCGCAGGCTGCCTGCCGAGAACCTACACGCACCGAGACTCACGGACAGAGAGACACAGAGAGAGACACACGCACAGAGACACACCTTCCCATTCCTGTGTTTTCAGATTTTTTCCCTCCGCCCTTTCGGTCCTGTGATCTCAATCCCGAAGGAATGCGGGTGGTGGGGGTCTGCACGGAGGGAGGGCGAGTCCACCCGCCCGAGAAGATGCTGCCCAGATCGAGAAATGGCCAAGAGAGGAAGAGTTCCTGGGGGCCCTGGACATCCTGCTGTCTGTTCCACCAGCCTCTGGGTTGCAGCATCTCGGGATGAGTCCCCAGTGTTGGTGGCTCGTCTGCTGTCACCGGATGCGTCAGAGCCACCTGCAGCCCGACCTGGGGCAGGGTCCTCTCAGATTCACTCAATCTACCTACTGTTGGGCCGGTTTCGCGAGAACCTTCCGGGCTCACTGCAGCCCAGCCGCTTCTGAAGTCAGGCCCCGCCCCTCGGGGTCCCCAGGGGCCATCCCCTCGAAGGCCGGCTGGCGGTGCATCTGAGAGTGGCCCGGAGCCCCCCTCTCCAGTGGCGACGAGGGGGCTTCGAGTTGCGTGACACTGGCTGTTGGAACTAGATGTCCTGTGCTTCCTGCCCAGGAAGAGGCCGGAGCCCCACCTGGAGGGACCGCCCAGAGAGCGACATGCCTGGGGAGCCCACAGGCCCTGGACTCTGGCCGATGTGCGTCCTGTGGTGACCGCCACTGACCGCTGACACAGACGGCCAGTGCCTCTCAGATGGAAGGTTTTGGCTCGGTCATGGCTGCTGCAAGGGACGGGCCCACGGACCCCTTGGTAAAGCTGGATAACCCCCCACCGGGTCCGTAGAGCTCTGTAAAGTTAAGTCCCCACGAGTAACCAGCACAAGTGCCAACGAGCCCGACAGCTCACGACACCAGGGAGGATCCACCCCCATCCAGCGTCTGAGAACTGCTGGCCAAGCACCTGCAGGGCCGGCACTGTCCTAGACGCTGGGATGTGACGATGACCACGGTGACCAAAGCTGCCCTTGGAACCCTGGACGTCTGGCGGGGGATGAGCACAGGGCCCAGCCCTGCGACTCTGGGAGCGAGAGGGAGTATTGGAGTGGAGATGGGCGGAGGGAGCCGGGGCCTAGAGCTCCAGGTGGCGAGGTCCCCGTCCGTCCTGGCTCCGAAGGGACGGGTTCCTGCCCGGAGAAGCCAGAGCACTGGCCGGCCGCCTGCCGAGTTCCTGTCCTGGCCCCACCACTGCCCACGCTGCGGCCCCAGGCAAACGGCTCAGCTCCTCCGGCCCTTGGCTTCCCTTATGGGAAGAACGGGCACTAGAGTCCCCTCTCGGGGTCATCGCTATGGACAAATTGTGTCCCCAGTGCATGTGGTGAAGCCGTCACCCCCAGAGTGACTGTATATGGAGGTAGAAGCTCTGGGTGCGGCGGGTGAATAAGGTTAAAGGAGGCGGCGAGGGAGGCCCAGGTCCAACGACACTTGTGTCCTTCTGAGGAGAGGCACGGAGAACTCTCTCTGTCTCTCCCCGGGAGGACACAGCAAGAAGGCGGCTGTCCAGAAGCCGGGAAGTGACCCTCACCCATCACCAGCGTGGCTGGCACCCTGACCTTGGACTTGCAGCCTCCAGAACTGTGAGAGCACAAATCTCTGCTGTTCAAGGGCCCACGTGAGGTTTCTGGTCACAGGGGCCAGCGGGGACCCGGCTGGTGCGGGGAGGTCCCGAGAGGCCCCTGGAGCCGTCACTCCCTGTTTGACGGGTTCTCATGGTGACTCTGCTCTGAGGACTTTGAAAAAATGGGGTTGCTTCTGACAATAAAAATCCCGACATCCCTTAACTTGGGCAGTTACTGGGCAATGTCCAAGAGGTGGGCGTGGGCGAGTGCCCAGGGAGGAGAAGTGTCTCAGAGGAAACCAGACGGCAGGCAGCAACCTCGGGAGGGGCAGGCGGATGGCGAGGCTGCGGCGTCTGTGTCCAGACGTCTCTGCACACCTTCGTCTACCCCAGACGGTGTCCTGAGATGGCCTCGCTCTGGGACGCTGGGACGCTGACACTGCAGTGCACCCCGTCAGCGTGGGCTTTGCAAAGGCCCCCGGGGGTCCGGCTCCCGGGGCAGAGTCGGGTGGGCTCTGTCCCAACCCCCACAGTCACAGCCAGGCCCCGGCCTGCACTCAAGGGCACTCGGGTGGGTGGGGCGTTCCACGCCAGAGTGCGCGCCTGCCCCTGCGGGTTACACGGGGCTGCGTCCGTGGGCTCCAGGGGGAAACCAGGGGCAGCCTCGGGGGCCAGGAGAAGCGGCAGCGTGACTCAGAGAGGGACTCTGTCTTCACAGGGCGCGGCCTGTTTTGTTTGCTCAGTGATCTTTTGGCTCAATTTTCCTCCAGCCCCGGGTGGAATTCGCTGGCCCTGGGCCCTTCCCACGTGTTTGCGCTGGGAGCACATCCCTCCAGTTCCTACCTCTCAGAGCAGAAAAGGCCCGTGGCGCCGCCCCTCCCCACTGTGACTCTCCCCGACTGCTCCCCACCCCCCAGGGAGGCTCCCTCCCCCTGCAACCGGCCGGAAGGTGCAGCGCCCCGGCCCCTGTCTTCAGAGTTCAGGACACCAGCCGCCCTGTCCAACTCACAGTCGCTTTCCCTGAGCCGTCGGAGCGCAGTGACCAGTGTCCCCTGACGCCGATCCCCCACCTACCTCTGATGTAAGCGAACGCTGCCAGAGAGCTGCTGACGATGGCCCCGTCGTTCCTCGGAACCCTGGACTCGCTGGGGTCAGCCTTCACACCTGCGGCGGGAACAGAGGCCAGGCCGTGGGGCAGGCGGTTCCCACGGCGCCACCACCACACACACAGGGCTGCACACATGGCCACGGCGGCCAGACAAGACCGAGCAGGGGGAGCGCTCAGAGAGTGGTCCCCGCGTGCGGAGCGGTGACAGGGACTGAGACCTTCTCCAACGAGCCAGCTGCAGCTCAGGTGCCGCTCACCCGCCCCCCTGCTGGGCTTCGCAAGGGCCAGCCTCGAGTCACCGAGGCGGCTGTGCTGGGTGACTGTTTTTGGAAATGACAGCGACGTGCAGGGTGGCTCCGTGTCGGGTGCCTGGTTAGACTCGGTGACGGTGTGGGAGCTGCCGACGGGGCAGCCGTGGGGCTCGGGGGACCATGGGGGCGTCAGGCCGAAGCCTCCAAGGAAGCACAGTGCAGGGCTGCGGCCGCTGCGGCGGGGCCCAGTTGTCCGTGGTATCAGAGCGGCATGGCAGCGTGGGGGGACGCTGGGCTCGGGGACGAAGCCCTGGGACACCAAGGGTAGTGACCTCTAAGCGCTGAGTGAGTCCAGGCAAGATTTCCGTTTCCTGGTGCCTCCCCGCGTCCCCCACGCCAGGCACACATTTCATATTTAGGTGCGACAGACGCCACGTCTGCGACAAAAGTAACACAAACAAAACTTCCACCACCCGAAGCCCAAATTCTTAACAGGTGCTCGGCGGTTCCTCTGAGGGGCCCCGAGGGCCAGGACTCCATTCTGGCTTTAACCAGAGACCCAAATCCCACCCCCTGTGGCCAAGCCCAGGAGCCCCTGAGGGAGAAGGTGGCACCCGGGTGCCCCATGGTCACCCTCCCAATGAGCCCACCATGGAGCCCCCACAGTCATTGGATCTTTCTTTCAGGAACTGAGAGGGGAATGGAGGGAGGACTTATTCCACATACAGTTTAAGAATCAAGATGCCATGTCAGCCATTAAATACAGCCGTTCGCCACAGTGAACCCCTGGTTCGATCCCCAGCGCACCGGCCACGTGCACTGTCCCCTGACGTAGGGAGGGGCGTTGGCTGCGAGCCTTACCGTGGTCACCGTCTTCCTGCTTCACAGAGGGTTTCGGATCGGCCACGGCTGGATCGATCGCTGTGAGTATGTGCTTGGGAACTAGAAACCAAAAAGAAACGTTTTAAAGACGTTGCTCATTTAGTCCACACTTCAAATGCAACGTGTGTAGAGAAGATCAGAAACTCAGTTGGCACATGGGCACGTCAACCAGAGCGGTTGCCAGTCCGAGGCGCTCATGACAGCAGGGGCACCAGCGTGACCCTCAGGTCCCCAGACGGGGGGGCCGGGCCCGCCTTGCAGTATTTAGAATAACGGGAAAATGAATGAACCAAACGTGGACCGTCCACCCCCAGAACGCAGCTGCACTGCAACCCGGACGGACTAGCCTGGGAAACTCGACCCAGAGACCCTGCGACTCCGAGCCCGTTAACATGAAACCGTCAGAAACGGTCATGCTGTGGAGGCAGGAAGCTCGTTCGCGGTTCCCCGGGACGGGGGGTGGGGTGGGGGGTGGGGGCATGGGCACAAGGGGCTTTTGGGGGTCACGGAGATGTTTTAAAATTGCATTGTGGTGAGAGCCACACAGCTCTGGGCGTGGGTCAGAAATCAGTAAATTTTTTTGCTTTAAGTGGGTGGATTTAAGGTATGTAAACTGTGCATCAGTGACGTGTTAGCTCTGCACCTGCACGTCCCTGAGACGCAGTGACGCAGGACGGCTGTGACAGTGCAGAGCCCCCCCCAGCTGACCTCCCCAGGCCCCTTCCATCTTCAGCCCCGGCTCTCGAAGCCCCTGCCCGTCATCGGCCTGGCAGGACTCCTGAGGCCCCACCGGGAGCGGCCCTCCGAGGGCGATGACGGGAGCACGGGGAAAGATTCGGCCACAGAGACCCTGAGGACAGACCTCACGGGTCTCAGGCCCTGGTCCTGGATGTCGGGGGCCACCCCTGCGGTCTTCCCCCTCGCCAGCACCTCTGCTCAGTCCCCTCCACGGCCCACAGCTGCCTGTTCTGGGCCCACCCTCCCCATGATGCCGCAAGCCCGGCTCACAGGGGGGCCGCCCGCACCGGCCACAGGCTGACACAGGGCCCCGGGGGGGGCCTGACGTCCCCTGCAGGGCCGTGGACCCCGAGAGGCAGCCACAGACTCACCGGGTGGTTTCTCTACCCCACCCGATAACTCCGTGACTCGAGGTCCGTGCCTTCCATAAACTACTGCGTCCTTAGCTCCCGCAGAGCACGTGCTGACTGAATGAACACAGACGTTCACACGGACCCCCGGGCACCCAAACCCACCTTCTCTTCACTCAGACGCATGGCAGCCCCTGGAACCTGCCGGAACCTGGTCTGCGGCTCGTGCCCTGCCTCTCCCCTATGCTGGGCCGGAGGGGCCAGAAGCACTAGAACTTGGGGTAGCCCCTGGGGCTGCCTGGGGAGCCTGGGCCAGGACTGCCATCATGCTGCCGCCCACGGAAGGGCCCAGGACAGACGGGTGGACGGTGCCGTGACTTGGAAATACATTGGTGTGCTCACTTCGCTGCAACTAACATTACAGCTTGGACGTTGCCAAGGACAACGGCGTTAGCTTGGGATGGAAAAGGCTGGGGAAAGTCACCAGGTCCTAAAAAGGAATGAAGTTCTGGCACATGCCCAGTGGGGGCGCCAGTTGCAAAGAACCGCATATGTCGTGACTCCCTGAAAACTGATAACCTTCAAAGATCCGCAGGGACAGAACTAGGTTGGGGGCGCCTGGGGTGGAGGTGGGTGGACCAGGAGGGGCTCAAGGGGGCGGGGCTTCCTTCCGCGACCCCGAACCCAACACTCAGTGTACTTCGCGGCTGGTGAGTGGCACCACCTGCGAGTTACACCTCAATAAAACCGGGCGCAAAGTCTGGGAAGTCCGGCAGCGGAAGGGGTTTCCGTGGGCCCAGGTGTCAGGTCCTTCCTTCGTCACGGTGCCGTTTGTCACCCTTCCCTTTCATGTTCGTTACCAAGCAGAACAGAACAAGGAGTGCCCGTCTGGATTACAAACCGGGAACCCACCTCGAACAACAGTGAGCTGCTGGGCTCCGTGCAGGTAGTTTTATCAAACTGGAATCGTGTGGACCGGGCATTTCACTGTCTTATTTCAAAGCACCAAAAACGGTGTCAAGTAATGTGTCACTGGTTATGGCCAGCACTGGCCCACCTGGCCCAGCGCCACGGCGACACGGGGCAGGGGCTGCAGCCACACAGAGAGCTCACTCAGGGCCCCAGCAGGGCTGCAGGGACAACTGTGCCTCTGTGACCTCCCGAGACGCACCCACGAATTCCAGAGCCTCCGAGGGTGCAGACGAGAGTCCCTTCGCACAGGGACACCCAGTGACCCTCTGTTGCTGGGTTCCCACCCTCCCCGTCTGCCGCCCCCCTGATGCTAGAAGGGCTGGGAAACCCCTCTGGACTGAAGGCCATAACCCACAGGGAAGGACAGGAAAGGGGGCGCTGGACTGGGGGGCGTGGCCGCTGCCGGAGTCCCGGTGCTGGGCGGGCCACCACGGTCTCGGCCTCTGGGCAGCAGCTCTGGCCACGGCGCGTGCTTACCGCAGGCGTAGGTGACGGCGAGGCGCTGCCTCACTCCCGGCAGACAGGGGCTCCCAAAGTGCTGGTTGTTGACGAGGATCTTGCACCGCTGCCGTCCGTAGCACCTCTGGGACAGCACGTGCACCGCCGAGTAGGACAGGCAGTCTGAAAGGACACGGCGACCGGGCTTCAGGGCGCACCCGCCTCTGCCTGCACTCTGCAGGCGCCACTTCGGACAGGACACGCCGAGCGCCGTTCCGGAGGCCAGTGCCACGGCAGCACGGGGTCTGCCCCCGCCCCCAACCCACACCGCGTGCCCGAGGCAGCAGGCCGTCTCTGTGAAGAGTGAAAGCAGGACGGGGAGCAGTGGGCGCCGTCAGGGGCCCAGGAGCCACCCGGGCTCACAGGGGACGGTGGCATGAGGGCTCCAGAGAGACGGTTCATGAGGGTGTGTGTGGGTGTGCAACAAACACCCCAGAGGAGGAACAGGACCCCAGGGCTGACGAGGGGTGTGCCCCACCCCAGGCCTGAAGGGTCAAGGGCAGTGGCCTCCGGGCCCCAGAGGGGGCTCTCCCGGGGGCTGCGATTCTACAGGGTGCCCCACCCCCACGGTGTGCTGCGTTCTGTCGGTGTGCACCGCCTGCTGGACCGCACAGGCCTGGAGGACAAGGGCCCCGCACCCTTCCCTGTCGTAGTCCCGGGTCTGGGGCAGCGCCCTTCCCTGTCCCTCTGGGGGGCTCCCGCCTGGCACAGCAGAAGTCGGCTGTTCCTGTTGTTCACTCCCAGCCCGAGTGGGAGTCTTGTGGTTGAGCTTCTGGAAGACACTCTGCCTGTGGCCAAGGTTGTGACCTTGGGCCCTCTTGCTAAGCCTGTGCCCTCACATCCAGGAGCTGACTTGTGGGCTGGTGTGACTATTACACAAAGCGCTGTGTTTAGTGTGTCCCACGCCGGCACCCGATGTCCCCTCATCGGCACCGGGCCACCTCAGGTCAGATGGCGGGGCGGTCTGCAGGACTTGGGCAGCTTGCGGCCTAAATTCAATGCCATCCTTGGGCCTGGCACGATCAGAACTAAGAGTTAAAGCCCTGGACCTGGACCTGGGGGAGAAGGATTGAAAGGAGAATGCCCGGACCGTAGCGAGGGCCGTTGGCGCTGACGGGAAGAGGCTTTTCCCCGATCGGATCTAAGACGCCGTCCCAGTTCTGTTAGTTTGCATTGCTTTGATACAAAGGAGCACAAAATGGACCTTTTTAAAAACATGAAATAAAACCCACATCTGTATAGAAGACGGTTTTTGAATATGAGGGTCTCCAAGACAGTTTTTCAGAAATGTAAAATTTTACAAATGTAATAATGAACAATTCTTTTGTATAACTCGATTTGCCCCAAGAGCCAGGAGAGGTTTAACTGGGGATTAAGATACATTCCCTGAACTCTCCTCCAGTTGATTTTTATGTTGTGCTGTGGGTGGTGGGCACTTTTGCCGTCTTTGGGCGCCTCGTTGTTAACTGGGGTCTTAGCTGCACACAGTCATCAGTTGAAAAGCCCGTTAAATCTCAAGAGAACTTATAATGGGAGGTCTGATTTCTGTGTGAACTACCTGCACTGGGAAGAAGGAACAGTCTGAATTATAGAATTATTCGTAAAAGCCCGACGCTTTAAAATGTTACTGTGATTGTTCTTTGTGTTACACAATAAGTACGTGTCTGTAGTCGAAAACCAGAAAAGCACAGAAAAGCCAAAACTAGGAAAAGAAAACTCCTGGGAAATCCCACCATCAGGAAGAAACTGTCAACCTTCAAAAAAGCATCCTTCCAGCCACGCGTGCGCCCTTCCCTCTCAGTGGGGCCCACACGTATGACTCCGTGTGCTGCTTTTCTCTGTTTATCAGCACATTGGTGACCACGTTAACATAAACCTTATTTTAAAGGGACCAGCTCTGTGTAGGAGACTTGGCTTGTTAGACGTCCGAGTGACTTCCGTGTGTGCACTGTTACACACAGCTCCGTGTAGAACATCCTGAGAGCTGAGTGTTTGCACACACGTGATGCTTTCCACAAGAGTTCCCGGCCATCAATCATTTTGTCAAAGGGCAAAATATGGAGGCTCTGGGGCCACCGTGCTGAGCCGCCACCCAGAAAAGTCCTGCCCACCCCCCTTCCTGCCAGAACCGCATCGGTGCCCCCGACACCGTCTCTGTCCTGAGGGCGTGCGCCCGGCCACGTTGCTCCCTAAGGCTGACAGGGGAGGAGAAAGGAAACCGGTCAGACCCCAGGCCCTGCCGCCCAGCGGGCTGTGGCCAGCGCGACCCTCCGGAGCATGCAGGGCACTCTCGTGACCCTGGGCGTGAATGACTTAGTCCAGGTGACAGGGCATTTCCAGGAAGAGGCCGAGGTCACTGACCATTTGCAGGGCTTCTGTACAGTGTCCGGCACAAGTGACGCCCCTGTTTTTGTGACAAAATCACAAGTATGTCATTCTGTAACAGACAGCATCACACTCAAGCACGCCCTAGGGCATTTTAGGTGAAATGTGCGAACTAAAACTATAAATCCTCACACCCGTGGGGTGACCCTGCCGACCAGGCTCACACGGGCAGCGCTCCTGCCGGACCCTGCACGCGCGAAAGCGGCCATTCCCCTCCGGCCTGACTTCGTTCACACTCTGTCTTCCCGGCCAACTGCCTTCCGCCCCGGCGCGTGTGATAACAAGATGTTCAAGCACTTGATTTTCGGTTTTTTGGCTACCGTTTAGTACAGGAACTGAAGCTGATGGCTCCTCAGAACCTGTGTTTACTTAGATAATTAGGCTGGCTGTGCTTCAGCAGTGGGAGGCCCTGGCACCTTGATCTTCGACTGGAAAGTCCAGGCCTGCCCACACTTGGCCTTGGGGCGGCCTTAGCTCTGCCTTGGAGGCCCAGGGGGCGGCTTTCTCATCCTCTCATTAAGGAGACGGCAGAACCCCAGGAGTCCGGCCAGGAAACGACGGCAGCAGGAAAGGGTGGGGCACAATGGGCGTCCGGGCAGGGGCCCCTTTTCTGAAACCCTGCTTCCCTTTCCGGGGGTCACGCCAGGTCTGCGGGAAGGTTCGCGCCCTCCGGGGTCGGACGCTGCTTCACCGGCCTCCACTCGGGACAGACCGTGACCAGTCACTCTCATGCCTTCCTCTGAGTTTCTCTTCCACCAGCGGGGGCCTCGATTCTCAGGGATCTGACTTGCTGGCTCTTCCAGAAATGTCTCTGGGCCGGCCCCCTCACAATAAGACACAAGGCCCAGCTTTGCCTGGACCTGCACACTGTACGAGGTCACCTTTTGGAGACAGGATCCGGCTGGCTGGATCACGGGTCTCATGTGTCTTCCCTGTCCTGTCATGGCTGTGGGGTCCGCTGTTGAGTGTGTCCGCTGGGCACCATGGACGTTCACGTCCCCTCTGTTCTGCGGCAAATCCAAGGGGTCCGCAGCTTGGCCTCAAGCCTGGGTCTGCCTGTACCCTCACACGGTCTGCATCTGTGTGTGGCTTTGTCATCATGTCCTCGTCTAACAAGGACCTCGGTTCCCCTGGGTCAGTGCCCACAGGACGTCGGTCTGAGCCTCCTCTTTAAAGGCTTGTCTCTTCCAATACAGTCTCCTTCTGAGGCCTGGGGGTGAGGATTTGGCCACGTGACTTTCAGAGGGATACGGTCCAGCCCACAACAGCCAACAAGTTGGCCACAAGTGGTCTTACCTCCTGAATCCGCATGGGGTCACCTCCTCCTGCTGCGAGTCGGGGCTGGTCTGTGACCTGCACACTGTGGCAGAGGTGACGGTGAGTGGCTTCCACTTGTTCTTTGGCATCACTTATTTTGGGAGGAGCCAGTGGCCAGGTGCTGAGGGACCCTCAGGAGACCCCTGTGGGGAGAACCAAGTCCTGGCCAGCAGCCTCCTGCCCACCACACGAGTGGGCCACCTGCCTTCAGCTGACCCCGACCCGGCCAACATCATAACAGTCACGGAAATCACCATCTTTTATGGACGACTGGAACCGCTTGTGCTCAGTTTAGGAGCTACTCGGCTGTGCTTTCTCAGCCCTGAGGCCCAGCCGCCTCCGCCCCCTGCACCCCCAGGAGCCACCTGGGCTCTGAGACCCACGGGCTGCACCAGTCCTCAGCATCCACACAGGAGAAGCACCCGTGACCTTTGTGCAGCCCGGGTGACTCCTGACCACTAGGCCCTTGAGCAATCCTGCAAGGTCATGCTTTTGGGCCAGGACCCCACGGCCCTTCCCCTTCCTCCTGGCCAGGGCCGAGCTGCAGCTGTCACGGAACCCAGAGCAGAGATCGCAGACGGCAGCCTGGGGCCCGGATGTGGACCACAGGCGTGTTTGGTTTGGCTTGCCCGTGTTTACAAAGTTGGGAACATCTCACACTGAAAGACAGCAAAAGTGGATTCCCAGAACCTCCTGACCGGCCGGGCGCTGCAAGGACTCCGGACCCACATTCCAGGCAACAACCACCCGCCGCGGAGCCCAGGTGGCGCCTTGGGAGGGGCCGATCCACTCACGCTTCCCCACGCTCACTCCCAAGCTGCCGGGAGGTCAAAGGTCAGAGACAGACACCGTCACCGCAGGGCTCACTGTTGCCTGGGAGCTGAGCCACCTGCACAGAGGTGACACCGTCCACGTTGTGAAGGCGATCAAACAGGGGACGGCTGGAGGGGCCATGGGCTGGAGGTGCCGTGCCAGCAGGGGGACCTGGGAAACCTCCCTGAGACCACATCTGGGTTGGCGCCCCAGTGAAGAGACGGAGGGACAGAGCCAGCCATGCACAGACGTGCGGAGAGAACATTCTAGGCCAGAGGGAGAGCTCGTGCAAAGGCCCTGGGGTGTGCATGAGGGCGGACTGCTCTGGGGAGTGAGGAAGGGGAGGAGGGCCAGGCCACAGCTGGGAGAGTGGGTTGATTTTCATTACAGAGGGCACAGTGGAGAACTTTAGGCAGGGGTTAACGTGATCAGATTTAATGTAAATAAAATCTCCCTGGCTGGTAGGCGAAACAATCACTAAGGGAGGGGAGGAAACCGGGGAGAGGGAAGATCCGAGAGAGGCCAGGAGGTGGCCTGGGTGGCCCCAGCGAGAGAGGCCCGAGTCCCGAGTGGGCTGGGAGCAAGGGGGCAGAGCCCAGTGGACTTGCAGAGGTGAGGATGGGCAGCCGGCGGGAGACGGGGGTCCAAAGAGGATGCTTTCTGAGGTGGAAGATACTAAACTGTGTTCACACAGGAAGAACGAGCTGATGGCTCTGTGGGGCCGGCCGGCTGGCCGCAGTGCACAGTCTTCATGCACCGTCATCTGGGCCGAGGAGTGAACAGTTTCGGATTCAGTTACACCGGGAAAACGTACCAGGACGGGCAGCCAATAGTTTGCGTTTTTGTACACGCACCGTTTGGCCCTTTCGCTCACCTGCAGGTGAGACCAGAGGGGTGGCTTCCACGTCAAGTAAACTGGGGGTGAGGTGACGGCACCCTCAAGCCCGGCCACGCCCCCTTTGAGCCTCTCTGCCAAGCAGCCCAGGCCTGGCCTGGGGCAGTGGACCGCCGAGAACAGCTCATCCCAAACCTCACCGCACTCCAGCCTGACAGACAGGAGCACTGGACTGTGAAGGGCGGGGGCGGGGCCTGGTGGGGAGGGAAGGAGGAGAGCAGGTGTTTTTTCCCTGGAGGCTCTGCCAGGGCTCAGGCTGCACAAGCCGAGCAGCTAAGTCTGTCAGCCATGGCGTCTGCTAGCACAGTCTCTAGCTGGCTGCTCCTCCTTCCAAACCCAATCCTTCCGGGCCCCAGCAGGTGACCGAATCCCTCCACTCAGAGGAAGAGCCCAAATGCACCTTTCTGGTTGCCGCCGGCCTATGTTAGCACCAGCGGGCCTGGGAACCGGTGCCTCATTTCAATGTTAAGGAACCGAACTCGTTTTTGCAGGAAGAGGTCAGATCACCAAGGGCACTCGATCCAGCTGGGGAGACCAGATGATTGGGTGGGTGGGTGGGGTCCCTGCAGGATGTCCAGGAGGGCCGTGAGCACATGTGCCTCCGGCCACCCTGGGGACAAAGGCACGCCTGGGAGCAGGGAGGCTCCCGTGATGGCAAGGTCATTATCCCCCAGCCTAACGCAGCAGCGGGAACAAGGGAGGGGACTGCAGACGTTCTGAACACGTGTGTTATAGGGAGAAGGGACTTCAGGACTCGCATGGCACTTGCTGGGGCCTGGGTGGTGCCGCTGACCAACACGAGCTTCTGTGCCCCGCCTGGCCGCTGAGACTGCGGACACGGAGCCCTGTCCCCGATCTGAGCAGAGTGGCTGCAGGCCCACTTGGGCCTGCCTTTGTGTGTGGTCTGCCTCCAAAAGACCCTTCGTGACCGTGACGGAAGGCCTTCCCTCCCAGAACACAGGCTGAGGGTCACACACGCGCGCCTTCTGACCTGCTTTTCTGTTCTCTCCTGCATCTCTGTCTGAGTGGGGAGGTCATTCTGTGTTCTTTTTTTCAGACCCAAGATGTTAATTCCACGTGAATTTCTTTTAAAAATTGTTTCATATCACTTGTGGTCCATGAGTAAACTGTAGCAATTTACTACTGAAGAAGCTCATTTGAGACTTTGGGGGACGAAGTGCCGGCCTTGGGCTGCTTCCCCGCAGGGCCTCTTCTCTCCGTGAGAGGCAGGGAGCGGTCAGCTGTTTCGGCGCCGTGGAGGGTGTGTGACGGTTCACTCCGTGTGTCGATTCACTGAGGCTGTCACGCCCGGTCGCCTGCTCAAACACCATCCCCAGTGTGGCTGCAAGGGTATTTTTCAGACACGAAAACATTGAAACAGTAGGACTTTGAGTGGAGCGGATTCCTCTCTGTCGCATGGCGGGCCTCGGCCAATCAGTTGAAGGCCTTCATTACGAAGACGGAGGTTTTCCAAAAAAAGGGATTTTCTCCAGGCTGCACACGGAAATTCTGCCTGAGGCTTCCAGCCTGCTGCGCCGCCGAGTTCGGGCTCAAACTGAACACCAGCTCCTACCTGGGTCCCCAGCCTGCCAGCCCACCCCGAAGATTTCGGACCGGCAGCCCTACCATCACCTGAGCCGGTTCTGTACGGCCAATCTCTCTGTCCACATCTCCTGTGGGTGGTCTCTCCTGAGACTTTAACTAATAACAACGCTTGGGGCGTCTGTGGTGGGCGGAGTTTTCGCCTCTTAGCTCCAAGCTCCCGATGGCTAAGCAGGAGGACTCACAGAGTTCTCCCCCACACCGAACCCAGCCTCGGGGCCCTCCGGGGCATTGCCCTCTGCCTGGACACCTGCCCCAGGTGTCTGTCTGCAGGTTCTCCCCGGCTTGTCCACCACCACTCTGTGAACCTGCGCCGCTCTGCAGCCCGTCCCCCCGACTCCCTTCCCCATGTTATATTCCCCTGAGGGCTTATGTGCCCCTGAAATATGACACATTAGCCCACGTAACATCTGTTCTCTCACTGCCTCCTCAAATGCTGCTGGGAGGTCAGCTCCTCGTGGACTCTGTGGTCACTGAGTACGCCCCGTGCCCAGACGGGGCCTTGCGTTCAGCGGGCATTCAATAGCTGCTCGGTGTGGAATGGACTGGACGAGGGACAGGTGCAGGAGTGTGGGGCGGCAGGCAGCCCTTAGGGGAGCCGGGTCCTCCTTCCCCATGGCTTTCCCTTAACTCAGTACAGGCCACAGTGAGGGTCCCTTCCGGGGAGCCGGCCCCCGCAGACAACTACGTGAAGACACCTACCGAAGGGGGGCAGCCGCTGAGCCCCTGAGGCACACACGTCCCAGTCCCGGGCCCTGCGGCCGTAGGTGGCAGAGTAGATGTTGAGGAACTTGGACTCGTGGCAGTGAAGCTTCAGCTCCTGGTCCTCACACACGGTCTTGTTTTTCAGCTCATCTGGAACAGAGACAAAATCGGGGGCACCATCAGCTTCCCTCGGATGGGACGGGCGAGTGCCACCCAGGCCGCTGCGGGCGCTCCGGGGGCCCTGACACACCTCAGAGCAAGGCTGCAGGAGTCTCGCCCAAGGCCCATGAACTGGCCGTGAAACCAACTCAGCGTGTTGGGACCAGCGATTTCCAACCACAAAGAAGAGCTCAGAGGGCGTTGACATGCATCACGGGAGGTAAGGATAAGCACTGTTTTAACAATGTAATCGTTTTTGGTTTTTTTTTTCAGTTGTGTGAGTATTTTATTGGGCCAAAATGCAGAATGTTTCCTTTACGCTGGGTTGCAAGCAAACCAATTTGAAAGCCACCCCCCCACACCCACCCCAGAGGCCAACAGTGGGACCTTCGTGTCCTGGAATTGATGAAGCTTAAGCCCCTCACTGAAAACATGAAAGCCAATAGTCTCCATACATCAATTTCACCTTTCTATAACTTGTGAATTTCCTTGCCTTTCTCCCCAAAACAGGGAGCAGTGAGGCCAAACTTCTGGGTAACTGTGGGGCTCAGGGGTTAGTTACCATCAGCTCTGGGGCCTGGCCTTGCTCTCTAATGCGGGACCATGGGGAACCTCAGACCGATCGGGTTGGGGGACAGAAAGCAGGCTGCCCACACTCAGGGCCCCTCCTCACTGGCCTTTGCCGGGACCCCAGGAGCCAGCGGAGGTCACTGAGCCAATGCCAAGAATGCCCCTTACCCCGGGACTGGGATCGTAAAGGAACAGGTTAAACTTAGAGCCATGAAAAGTTTTGTTTTCTTTTTCTAAATAAGAAGAATGCTGAGCCTGACCCTGCCCGGGAGGGCTGAGCTGGGTGAGTCACGTCCGCCCCGGTAGGAGCTCTGCAGTGCTTTCTTTGAGAAGCGCGCAATCCCGGCAACCACGAAAGGAGGGCTGACCTCAACGGCCAGGGCAGAACGGCGGCCCCGCTGCGGAGCACCGGGCCTGGGCCTGGGCAGACCGGGTGGACGGGCAACAGAGCGCTTGCCTGCCCCGCTAGGCAACCCGTTTTGGGTTGCCTAAGAAAAATGTTAAGAATGCCTCGGGGCAGAGCCGGCAAGGACGAGGCCAGGAGGCGGCAGGAAACTTTTTCACAGGGCTGCTGGCTTGCTTTCTTTTTCTTCCTTTCTTCCTCCATCCTCTTTCAGAAGTTTTTAAATTACAAGAGTTTATTTCTTCTAAGGCCTGTTGTGAAAGACACTGACCAGCCACCATCTCCGTGCTGCCTTAAAAAGCCGGTTCACTAAAGGTGGCTGGATGCCAGCCACGCCCACACGCGGAAGTCTCCTGTGATTGGCCCCCAGGTTACCGTCAGCCCTCTGCTGGAACCTAGGAGCTGCGAGTGTCACATTACGGGCTCAGGGTTACTGTCGCGTGTTCCGCATGTTCCGTGGAGTCACTTGGTTCCTTGGGAATGTGCAATTCACTGTCGCCTGACAGTGACATTTCTGGGGTCTGAAATGACCAGACCCCGAAAGACTTGATGCTTTTCTTAGAGAACTGGAACTTGTTTCACAGACGGGTTGGAGCGCTCAGTGGTCCCTGATTAGGAAAGGGGCGGGCAGCCTTCAGATGTGGGGCGCCGAGAGCCACGTGGGTTTAGATGGGGAAGTAACCCGGGCCTGCAGGAGGCGGAGCCACAACTCTGCTGAAAGGACAACCGCAACCAATCCCCCCCACCCTGATTCCACCAATCAGAGGGCAGGGTCGTGATCCATCATGCAATAACGCACAGGAGCACGCGTGACCTGCCGTGGGGTGTTCGTTATCGCGGGCCTCATTCACAACCGCGTGTGTGGGGCAACATTAACGCGCAGACAGATGATCAGTCACTTTTTAGCATTTTTAAATTCTTTCCAGATAGTGCACCCTGCTCCTGCCTGCACCCAGGGCAGACCATTCCCCAACCTCCCAACCATCGGTGTGTCGCTGCCTTTCAGTCATTCACATTTTAGCAAGAGTTACTTTAATCTGCTTGTCGGAATAGTAGCTACCAATGACTGAGGCCCACTTCATGACGGGCCCCGTGCTAAGCCTATTCCACCCAGCACTATGTTTTCAGTCTTGACAGCAGCCCTAAGGCAGAAGGGGCACAACTGTCAGCTAACACTTGAGTTGTGGAGCCCAAGGAAGTTTCCCTCCACTGTCCAAGTCACACAGCTGCCACCCAGCAGACAGGGCTGTGAACCCAGGGCCTCGCTGCGCCCAAAGTTCTCTGAAGGGGTGAGATTTGGGGGGAGGTGAAGCATGGGGCGCGCTCATGGGAAAGAAGGTTCTGGTGAGGATTGCTGGTAAAAGAGCTCTCCACAAAACAAGCACACGCACAAGCCCCGGGCGCAGCCTTTGCCAGTTCTCCAGGTGCGGCCGTCCCAGCCCAGGGGGGGATGCCCAGCACTGGCCCTCGGGACAAGAGCCGCCTCCACGCACCCTGGGGAGGCACCGGAGAGCTTTGGATAGTCAGAGTGTCACACAGGCTGGACCTGGGACAATGGGAAGGAAAAGGGGCCGGAAAGTGTGGGGACAAGCTTCATAGAAGCAGTCAGTGCCCCGGGTGGACGATGTCCAGGCACACAGGGGTGCTTGTGTCCCCCTGAAGTTCACATGTTGAGATCTCAATGCCCAAGGTGACAGGGTCAGGAGGTGGATCTCTGGGGCGGGGTCTCCTGACAGGCATCCGCCCTGTGGTGTCAGAGCAAAACCACAGCCCTCCCTGAGGAACTGAGTCCACAGGAGACACTGGACCTGTGGTACCTTGACCCTGAACTTAGCCTCCAGATCTGAGAGAATAAGTGACCGTTGATCCTAAGCCACCCAAGTGACAGCGTTTTCTCACAGCAGTGGGAACGGACTGGGCCACTGGCTCTGCCTCTAATCTGTTACTCATGGGGCAGCTGGTACAGGGTGGGATGGGGAGCCAGGTGCATCTGAGCGCCGTCCCTGGGGATATGCACTCAGGGCCTGCTCGCCCCCGGGTCCCGCCCCGGCTGGCTCCCTCCAGCCCCTGCTCCCTGGCCACCGGCTTCTGTGAAGGCTGATCTCTCTGCGCCACACCGACCTCAGCCCTGCAGGTCTTGGCTCCATCATCGCCTGCCAGGACAGCTGTCCCCAAAGCCCTCCTCTGAGCTGCCTGCACAGCGCCAGGGGAGTGCCCCAGAACCCTGCCCTACTGGGCATCCTGCACAGAACTGCATGATCCCACTGTGAATGCTGGGCCCCACTAGATGGCAAGATGTAGCCACTGAGGATGGGCTCGCCTGCATTCCCCCGCGCCAGGCGGCCCCCAGCCCCATAGGTGGACTCTGCTCTGTCAATATGGCTGGTGCACAGGTGCAGGGGTCCTGACAGGTGCATGTGCACACAGGTGTGTGAGCCATACAGGAGTAACAGAGAAACCAGGTGAACCCGCATGGTGGTGACTCTGCTTGAACAAAATTAAGGAGGCTGCAGGCTGCGGTGGAGAGAGGGCAGGGCCAGGGGTCTTCTGTAGATTCGTTTTGGAGTGGAGACCATCTATCTAGAGGAAGGTGATGCATGGCCTGGAACCTGAACAAAGAGGACGAGCTGGCTAACGGAGATCTCGGCTAACACTGGCTGGTTGTGGGGACCCTGGAAACCGCTCAGGAAGCCTCTACAAGTCAGGAGCCCTCTTCATATCCACCTGGGCCAGCGCCCCGCCCCCGCACACAACAGGTGCAGAGCCAGGGCTTGCAGACCGAAACCGCAGGCAGCAAGGACCTCACACCCCTGCAGCAGGGCCCTGGCCCCCAGCACACACTGGCCCTGCGCGCTGCCATTTCACTGGGGCCTATTTGTCTCCGCTGGAGGCGGGAGCCTGCCACCATTGATCATGAATAGTTTCCCACGTACAGAACCTGCGAGACAGTGTCACTGCCAATGGTCACACTCCCACCCCCAGATCCTTCGGCCCCTAACGTGTGGAGCAGGGGTGGCTTCTGGTAGGACCCTTTTGAACCATGCGAGGAGAGCGAGCAAGAGAAGGGGAATCTACGGCAGCACAGTGCTATCGTGGGCGTGGCCATGGGCGTGACTGGGTGTGGCCGGGGCGTGGCTAGAGCGTGATCTGTTTTGAGAATTTGCTGTAGAGGAAGGTGCTGGAGAAAAGGAAGGGTTAGAAGGGATTTCGCTTTGTCTCCTCAGCAGGTGGGGGCAGAGCAGATGAGACCCCCTGAGAGGGTGAGGCCGCGTGCAAAGTCCCAGGCTGCTGGGGAGTGTTTGTGACCCTGCGTATTCGAAAACGTGTATGTGTGGTACTCACAATGGGATGTATGGGTGCGAGTGTCTACATGTGTGCACCAAGTGTGTCATCTGTCCGTACAAACGCGTGAGTGTGTGTTTGAACGCACACTGTGGAGACAGAGCCACGGGAGCCTCGGGACCCTCCAGAGGTGTCCCAGCCCGGCAGGGAGCGGGTCTGGCTCGGAGCCTGGACACTGGCCCAGAGGAGGCCGGGCTGCCTCTGCGGACGTGCACTGGAGCGCTGGGGGCGGTGCCGCACGCAGCTGCCCAGCGCCCGCCCCCACCCAGGCCGCTGTGTCCTGGGAGACGCTGATCTCCGGAGGCGGAAAGCAGCAGAGAACAAAAGGCAGAAAGCAAAATGACCGTGTGGGCGGCAGTACAGTGCAGGGCCGCGGGCAATCACTCCTCACATTCTGGTTAGACCCGCCGCTACCTGGGGCCTCTCCCAGGCCGGCCCTCCCGGGAGGAGGGACCTACTCGCTGAAGAGCAGTTCCAGGAGCTGCCCCCAGAACTGACGTGTTTCAGAAATGGCAACAGGAAATGGGGGAAAGTGCAGGAATCAGAGAAGGTGTGTAGCCACATCTCCCCGTAGGGACAGACCCCCCCCCCAGGGACAGACCCGTCAGCAGCCCTGCTGCGTGTGTTGGGGGGAAGCGCCAGGCCCCCGAGTCTGGAACCCAGGTCTGGGCGGGGCTGTGTCTCTGGGCTGGCTCCCCCGCAAGGCTTCCTCACCAGGGCAGTGGCCCCGAATTCTGCCCCCAGTACCATTGGCCTCCAGATGGCTGAGGTTGACATAGAAGAGGGTTTGTGCAACTCAGGCACCTGTATGAATGTACATGGATGCATGTGTGTGTAAACACACACACACACACAGCAATCCACACAAACTGAGCAGCCGGGGAGGGTGGGGCCCCGCATTCCTGTGCACAAGTGTTTCAAAGTTGGACCCACGCCGACCGGCAGAGAGTTTCCCCCAGGGGTGTGCACAACAGCGCAGCCTGCACCCCAGACACACCGTCCCCTTGGCGGTTACTTACTAGGTTGGCATTTAAAGGAGACCAGGAGGTATTTACTGCTTCCTGGACAAAGGTCAGGTCCAAAAACTCGGCTGTTCACCAGGAGGTGGCAGGCCCTCTGGTTCTGGCACTCGTCCAGCACCTTCTAGAAGGAAAGGGACAGAAAAGGACAGGCTGGTGAAGCCCACCAGTGGCTGCGGGACCCCACCTCTGGGCTGCGGTGGGCTCAGAGGGGACAGTAACCAGACAGGGAGCCCGACGCGGCCATGCACGGCCGTCGCATCCCCGGGGCCACGGCTCGCAGTCCCAGCCAACGTGCCAAACTTTGGAGGCTCTCGGGGAGGTGAGCGAGACCAGAGCTCAACCTGAAGGGACTGGGAGGCCCGCCCCGGGAGCGGTCCCTGCAAGAGCCCTGGGGAACCAGGAATCCCAGTCACAGTTCCTCATCCTTAGAGACAAGGACAGAGAGATTGATGTTGAGGGGCCTGAGACACAACCCCAAACCCAGGCCAACAGCTAAGAAAGCGATCCCCCACCGGCCAGCCTCGAGGGCCCGGAGCCTGGGGGACTCGGGGACTCTGCCCAACGCGTGGCTGAGCCCTTTCTTCGGACTCTCTCTCCCGGTTTCTCCGGGCAACTCCCTCCTGTGAGGGGCCCGCTGGCTGGACCCTGAGCCAGACCCCGAAATGCCTAGCTTCTCGCTGCCTGTCTCCCCCTTCCCGGCCCAGGCCCTGCCCACGACAAAAGGGCCCCCCAAGACCATTCCTGACTCTCCACCTGCTGCTGTTGGGCTGCATGGGGCGCAGGTTCACGAGCACCGTGTTCTAACGGCAGCTCCGTGAAGGAGGCGGCCCCGCAGGTGTGTGTGGAACCAGGAGAAACGCCCAGCAAGTCTCCCCACAGCCGGGAGCGCACGTCACGTCATCGTGGCCGAGGGCCACCGGGACACAGCTCCGCACTCAGCACAGGGCCCAAGGCAGGGCCCTTTCCCAGCTGCGTCACAGCTGGAAGAAGCAGAGAGACTTCCTGTGGGCGCCGAGTCCCGGCTGGGTCAGCTCGGGGCTCCGGCACGGATGTTGGCCTGGTCCCTCCCCGTGCAAGGCCAGCTCCCTCTGAGGGCGCAGCATGCCTTGGCTCCCACGTGCGGTTTGGGGAGCAAGGTTGAGGGTCTCTGGATGAAGGGGCGGAGCATGGGGGTGTGTCCGGCAGACACACTCCTAACGACACCAAGTGTGTGTGCACATGCTCACCTGGCCTGCTTCAGAGTGTCCATGTCGCCCTTGGGCTAGGGGCGGGGGGTGGTGCCTCGGAGCTCAGGGAGCTGGGGGTCCTACTTTGACAAACCAGGCTTGCTGCCTGCCCTGTTACACGGGCCACGGTCCTTTGTTTGTACCTGGGACGGCTGCAGATAGCCAGGGTGGCAGGGCCTTGGGGCAGGATTTCAGGGCAAGGAATGGGGCCAGCCGAAAGGGGGGACTGAGATAGGTGGGGCATTCGGGGGAGGGACCGCTCTCCTGAGGAAGCGACATGAAAACCACGTCCAGCTGAGTCATGCAAACACGTCTTTTGGCGGCTCGGTGGTTGTGTTTAGCCATCACGTGGCTACACCCACACCATGGTGCTCAGAATAGGAGCAGTGCAGGGAGAGAGGAACAGGGAAGTCCTCACGGTACCGGGTGTGTGAGCCCCTCCCCCTGGGCCTGGGGTGGAGCTACCTCCACTCCGTTGCCGCTTGGTCCTGCTGGAAAAGGCGTCCCTGCCCCGATTCCTGTCACTGGTGACATCAAACTGACGTCTGATCGCCAGCTACTCTACCACCCTGACCACACCAGCTGCCCATGGGACTCCGGGGGCGTGGGCACCCTCCAAGGCCGTGGTGGCCTGCGGTGTGGCCAATGAGCCACACGGGCACAGGGGCCCGCACAGCAGGCCTTCCTCGGAGGGTTGAAAGTCATGAGAAGTCTAAAACCACCTCTGAAGTTTTAGTTCGACCTCTTCCTGCACCAAACCTTTCCCTAATGCCATGAAAAGGACGGCTCAGCCCGGCCCGCCCCACCGCCCCCAAATTCCCGGAGAAGGACGGACCCACAGAGGCTGCCCAAAGTCCCCGCTCCGAACGAGAACGACACGATTACCTCCGACCATAAAACACAAGAGATGCTCACAGCATCTCCCTTCCCCGGGAGCCTCACAGAGGTCCCCTGGTGTCCCCTGGAGCACACAGACTTCCCTGTCCCTGGCGCACTGAGGGGCACGTGGGCCTGGAGGCTGAGGCCCAGCGGGAGTGTCCTGCGGGAGAGGCCTGCCCGGGCTTCGGACACCATCGCAGCGCGAGTGTGTCAAGGGCGCTCTCCAGGGACGAGGAACCCTCCTCAGACTTTTCAGTAAAGAATCCTTCTGAGGGCTCACCCACACCGTCGAGGATTTACGCGGACCGGGAGCTCTGGGTCCGCAAAGTCTGGGTGGCTTCGCGTGAACTGCATCATCACCACAAGTGAGTCTCCAGAGAGACAGAGAGCGAGAGACCCCCATCCCGGCGTCCTCAGGTGTCTGCGAGCACAGTACCTGCAAGGTGGTGGGGGCCACGCAGGCCGAGTGGTCCGCCCCCTGGGCGGTGGGCTGCTGGGCGCTGCACGCTCGGTAGTCGTGCCCATAAAACGCCGACTGCACGCTGATGGTGGAGTGCCGCGGGCACTGCAGGTCCAGGCGGTCCCCGTCGCAGGCGTAGGCCGTGTGGTTCTGCAGGAGTTTGGTTAGGTAACCTGGAAAACAGTCAGCCGGGTGACCAGAGGCCCGGGGACCCCCGCTCCCTCCCGGCTAAGAGCAGGCGGACATCGACACCCCAGGAGGGGCTGTCAGTCAGGGAGACGTGGCCGAGGACACGAGACACCAGATCGGGCCTGGAGCAGGGCTCCACGAGCCGGTGCCCCTGGTCCTGTCTGGGTCGAACACCTGGTCTGTGATGGCCCATTGGCAGGTTTAAAGGCCCAAAGCCAAGACGTCCGGAAGCACCTCTGGGAGCAGGGTGAGCTCCAAGCAGGTACCCTGTGAACAGGCAGCCGCCTGTCTGGAGGAGACTCAGGTGCTCCTGTGCACTGGCTGGGCCAGGCCCCCCTGCAGTGAGGGGGTGCTGGTGTATCTTAGGGACCCATCCTGGGCCTGCCCGAGCCCTGGAGAGGGAGCAGGCAGGGCCCCAGCCCGAGGTGAGGGCCTGCTCCGAATGCAGGGCGCAGGAAAGATGGGGGCTCTGTTGTGCATCAGAGAGTGTCCCCTGAAACCCATGATCACCAGTGACCTCAGAACGTGCCCTCATTTGGCAATGGGACCACTGCAGGTGCAGTTAGCTGAGTGACGTCACTGTGGGGTAGGGTGGGCCCGAGACGCAACATGACCGACAAGCTTCTAAGAAGAGAAGAGACACAGAAGCGGCACAGTGTGTGAGGACCGAGCGACGCGGCTACGAGCCGGGGGACGCCAGGCTGGCATGCAGCCCCGAGAGCTGGACGACGCCTGCAAGGACCCTTCCTGGAACCCCCAGAGCCCCCACGGCCCTGCTGGCACCTTTATTCCAGGCTGCAAGCCCAGCACCTTCCCCACGAGTGGGGGGCCAGGTGGGGGGGCAGTGGGCAGGCGGGGGTTGGCGGGGGCTGGCGGGGGCGGCCAGGCTCTTTCTCAGAAGGAAGGAAGGAAGGTCCAGCGGAACGTGGATTCCTTTCCTCCTCCTCACACCTCAGGAGGTCGGCGCCCGGGCAGCCTGGAGGGCAGCCAGGGACTTTCTGCTGAGGTGAGTGTGGGAGGGAGCTGGCAGCCCGGGCCCGAAGGGGCAGGCGAGGTGTGGCAACAGCCTCGGAACTGCCCGCTCCCCACGCAGACGGCTGCGCGTGCGTGGCTTGGCCGGGTCTCAGGCCCTCTCAGCACCGCAGGTCTCGGCAAAGGTGCCCAGTCTGGCCACCATCTGGCTTTCCCTGGAGGTCGGGGTCAAAGCGCCCGAGCCCGTCTGGTGTTGGGCCGTCCCACGGGCAGCCCAGAGCACCCTGAAGGTGCAGCGGGGCACGCTCACTGGCCACACACACGAGGGCCATTGTCAGGCAGCCAAGAAACCAGCACCTGCCTGCATTAGGGACACAGAGAAGCAAAGTCCCCTTAAATGATGCCAGGCAGCAGGCATGGGAGTCCGGGTCCTGCTTGAAGGGACAGCATCCTCACACTCTGGGTTCCCTGCTTGGCCCCAGGTGGCACCAGGCAGATGGTCATTGCTGTCCAGCAGGGGACACAGGCAGGTCCTGGTAGAGCTGTGACCTGGGAGAGCTCTAGCCTCCTTTGTGGGACCCCAGGACCACGTCCCAGCCATACCAGGAGCACGGGGTCTCTCTGAGGCTGCCCCCAGGCCAGCACCCCCAGGCTGGTACTCCCCCACTTGAATCACTTCCAACTCGCAGTCCAAACAGTCTTGCCCATCACCCACCCCCACCAGCACACGCTGGCAGGCTGGCAGGCCGAACAGTAAACTCATCCTAGGAGAGTGACGTCAGCGTCCTGTCTGTGGTGTGGCTGTGCACTCCGGCCAGATGGACGCAAGGACAAGGCCACAGGGCTGTGGAGCCATGGGCGGGTCGGAGCGAGAAGGCACTTCCGCCAAGTGGGGCCTCCACCTTCCTTCTCTCTGTCTCCAGGGGTCAGGGCTTGGCTTCCACGGGGCCATTTATTCCAGGCGGGGGGCAAGATCATATTTTGACAGACACCCAGGAGGCAGAAGCTCAAGGCTAGTATGCAGCAACCTGAGACGGGGATCCCCCTTTTTGCACTTTGCGGGGGCAGGGGAGCCCCATCTCAGGCGCTGCTCCTCACACGAGGCAGATTTTCCGGCAGTAAAATGCGTTCATGGCTCAGTCCACGTCTCTTCACAAACCCACACTGTGTCTGCACAACAAAACACATTCAGCACGACAGAGGGGGGCTCTGAAGTCACCAAAGACACAAACGAACCTTCGGTGCCCGTGACTAAGTGGGAGACACCAGTATGACGAGGCTGCACACAGCGCAATTCCAGCCGTAGGAACCTTCTAGAAAAGACAAAGCTGTGGAGACATGGAAAGGGCAGTGGCTGCCGGGGTCTGGTGGGATGCGGGGGCGCAGCTGGCACCCCGGGGGTTGGAGGGCAGAGCAGGTGCGCAGTGGGCACTGCCATCATCCATTCGTCCAAACCCACAGGACTCGTGGCACCAAGAGCGGGCCCCACGTCAGCCACAGACTCCAGGTGACAATGACGATGAATGGGTGCAGGTCCATCGATCATAACGAATGAGCCACCCTGGGGACAGCAGGAGGCTGTGCGCTGGGGCAGGGAGGGGGGTATATGAGAAACCTCCGATCTTTCTGCTCAGTTTGGTTGTGAACCTACAACTGCTCTTAAAAAGCAAGTCCATTTAAAAGGACAAAAGTTGAAAAGACGACTCGGCCGCCCCAGGCCAGCAGGACCTCTGGGAGGAGAGGGCCCACGCGCTCCAGCTGCAGGGGGAGGCGGTGCCTCGGGCGAGGCACCTTGCAGATGATGGACGTGTGCCAGGGGTGGCCAGGGCAGAGCGGGTGAGGGGCGGGGGTAGGGGGCTTACTGGAAATATGCCCGGGCCGAGAAGAAAGACAACCTCTGCATCGGGCGTCTCCCGGGATGAAGGTACAGCCGGCCGCCCAGCTTGACCTTGAACAAGGGGCCGACGACAGCCGCCGCTCCCAGGCTGACGCTGTCTGGCCTCCCCTCGAGCACCTGTGCTCTTTCCAACGTGCGGGCACCGTGGCCGCATTCCCTGGTGTCTGTGACTGTTTGGGCTGCGGTCACAGAAGACCGCAGACCCAATGAACAACCGAGATTCAGTCCTCACAGTTCCAGAGACCAGAAGTCCAAGGTCGAGGCACCAGCAAGGTCAGGTACAGGTCGGGTCCCCTGGTTTGGAGCTGGCAGCTTCCTGCTGGGTCCTCACCCAGTGGAGGAGCCAGGGCTCGCCGGGCGGGGAGAGGTGTCTCTCTCAGGACACTGATGTGATGTGATTAGTGCACCTCATTCATGGGGGCTCCACCCCCAGGGCCTCAGCACACCCCAAAGGCCCCACTGGCTAACATCACCCTCCGGGGTTACGACTTCACAACCCGAATTTGGGCGGCGGGCACACACATTCGGACCCCAGTCCTCAGCTTCCCAGCGCCTAGGGTTCCTGGCCAGTTCACACGAGACCCTTCGTAAAGACCGACTCCAAATGCGACGTCTGGTTGGCGGTGTCTGTGGGCCAAGCGTCCCACCAGGCTGGGTTAGTGAAAGCGCCTTTTTTCTCCACGCTCTGGGCCAGAGTTCTCACACGCGCTGGGTGTGTGCGGGCAAATATTTGCTGCCCTGGGAGAATCTGAGGTGCACTCAGTTAAGAGACCGGCCCTTGAACGTGGGCGGGGTGGCCGGGACATGCGCTGTGACCCGTGTTACATTCCGGGGGTGGGGGAAGGCGTAGACCCGTCCTCGGCCCACGGCCCAGGGCCTGGATAGGGCCTGCATTTACCTCCAAGATACCCTCTTTCCTGGCTAATCCCCCCACACACGTTGGCAGGAGCTTCCACGGCTTGAACTTTCCTCAGAGGGCTGTTCCGGAGAGTGCGGGCTGGGGAAACCGCGAGCAGTCTGAACGCCGGCGTTCAGGGTGTCCTTCGTTTAAAGGTGAGGGGCACTTCTCGGGAAATGCCGCCCGAGGAAATGCTGTCCTCGGAAAGACACGGGAAGCCGGTCTGGGGGTCGCCGGCCCCGTCTCAGTCACAGGAAAACCCATCTGTGCAGAAAGAACCTGGAGCCTGGCCAGGATGTAAGTGACTGACTGTGGAAGAATCGTGGGTGGGTCCCCAAGTGCTCTACAGGAGGACAGGTGTCACACGGGGGAGACAGGAGGTTTGGGGACAAACGAAGCTGCGACGCACAGAGAACACCAGGCAAACTCGGCTCTTTCCCTGCAGGTCTGGTCAGAGCCACGGACAGGCAGCTCAGCCTGGGCGACCGGGAGCGGGCGCAGGGCGGGGGGGCCTCTTGCACCTGCCCAACACCGCTGTGCACACGAAGCATCGTGGGTGGTGTGGAGGAGGCGAGGGGTCCCCAAGGGAGGCTGCACTGAGCCCCCTCAGACGGGGTCGGTGCGGGGCGCGGCAGAGACCCACAAGGGTAGAATGCTGTGTGGATGCAGGACCCGCCCTCGGGGCAGGTGATTGGCGGGAGCAGGAGTGGAGACCAGCGTTCACACCGGGATTCACCTGCGGCACCGTGGCCCTGTGACCCTCACCTCCCTGAGCTGTGTCCCCATGCTTCACTGTGAGGGTGAAGTGACCTCACGGGCCGGGTGTGTCCCACCAGCCACTGCACAACTCGGGGTCTGGGGCTGGTAAATCTTGAAGACATGACCTCACCCAGATCCACCACCAGTGCCGAGAGCGAGTGCCTGCCCCGCCAGCCCGCTCTGCCCTGTGCATCCAGCTTCGCTGGCTTGTGAGACGGTCAGCGCAGGGACAAGCGCCAGGACCACAGCCGCCCCTCGGCCCAGAAAGGTCCCTGCTGGGACTGCAGACAAAGGGACTCTCTTCCCCCTTCCTCCCTCCCTCCCTCCCTTCCTCACCCCTCTCACTCTTTTGTTCAATTAAGGTTTAAGAAGTTACTAATATTCAGAAGAGGTGGAACAGGCTGAAATTCTCCCTCTCTTCCTTTCCTGAGGCCAAAGCCCCCCCTGCCCGCCTGCCACGCGGGTGTCCCCGGTTTCCGAGCTGCCGCCCGCCGCCTGAGTCACTCCGAATACAGGATGCCGTGCATCGGTCCCCTTGTCACCAGGGGCTGGTTTCACAACCCTGCTTCTGGGAAGAGAATGGAATTCAATTCTATTGTCCTTGCCTCCCCCCCTTTAAAAAAATAAAGTGCCCCCCCATTAATACGCAGATAAGAGACTGCACCCTTCTGTTCACAAATACTCAAAGGTGTTGCTACATGTTTAAGGTTCTTTTCCAGAAAAGGGTGGGTTTTTTTTTTTTGTTTTGTTTGCCCAGTGTGTTGAGAGGATTGGCCAGGGCCGAGGGCGAGAGCGGTGAGTCAGCGTGGCTGGCTCAGGGCAGGCCCCCGAGCAGATGGGGGGCTCATGGGGGCCACCCCACACCCAGGAGCATAAGCTCAGAAAGAGAGCTTGGGCCATGGTTGCAGCCCTTTCTCTAGTCCCGGGTTCGGCCCGAAAATGTGAACCGGGAGGCTGACTATGAAGAGAGCGATGGCCACTGGCCCGTTTCCGAGGTTCCCTCGGTGAGTCCCTGTGGAAGGGGTGACCGGGGGTCACTATTACCAGTCCTACGCCATGAGCTCAGATCCTGGTCCCAAAACCACCTTGAGGAGGACAGAGGTGACCCGAGCGTCTACCCCAGGGCAGGGACAACACAGGGTCCTCCGGAGCCCAAGGGAGGAAGGGGCACACTCTTCAGTCCCCGGCAACGCCGCGGCCCGTGGAAGGAGAGCAGGGTGACATCAGCCGCCAGCAGGTCTCCCGTTCTCGCCCCGAGTGATGTCCCACTCCCTCTCTCTCTCTGTTGCCGCATGTGGAAGACATGAGGGACCAGGACAGACTCTGGGGACACAGAGGGTGGCAGAGGTGCGTGAGGGAAGGAACCGCACGGAACACAGACCCCTGCCTTCCAGTGAGGTCGGGCCGAGGCCTGAGCAGGAGGCCGCCCTCTGTCCTGTTCTGCCACCGAAACTCGGGTGCGGCCGGTGTCAGCCGCAGGCGACCCGGCCACCACGGTGGAGTGAGTGAGAAGTTAGGTGACAGGGAGCCCCAGCTTTGGAAAAACGGGCCCCAAAGGAGGCAGGGACAAGGAGCCCCCGAATCCCCGCTGCCCGCCCCACCTGGTTTGGCCTCAGGACAAAGACCCCCGGGGAGACCACAGGTGAAGTTCACATTTGCATCATGGTTTGCCCAGGTCGGCGGGTGCCGGGGCCGCGCTTTCACAGATGTGCTCGGGGCGCCCCCGGGAGGCCTCCCCTGGGCCACTCGGAGAGCGGCTCCCAGACCCCACAAAGAGGACTCGCTCCTTCGCTCACCGCATACATGCAAATACACAGGCCCAGAGAGAGAGGCCGGTCCACGGGGCGGAAACGCTCTGGCCCCAGTGGGTGGGGCCTCCTCCTGCAAACCGAGAGGTCCCAGGCTCGATTCCCAGGCGGGGCGCGGCCTGGGGTGCAGGCCAGGTCCCCACCCGGGGTGCATAGGAGAGGCCACCGGTCAGGGTCTCTCACATCGATGTCTCTCTCCCTCTCTTTCTCCCTCCCTTCCCCCTGTGACTCTAAAAATAAATAAATAGACACTGGAAACACTTCTCGGCACATGGCACACGATGCGTTGGAGCGAATCACCATCCTGTGAGCACAGTCGCTGTTTCACTTTGGACACGCCTCTCTGGCGGGAGCACCTTCAATCGAAGGTTTCAGATCTCATCCCCGCGCACCCAGGCCGCGGTCGGTAGCCGGGTGTCAAGCCCAAAAACCTACTCCGTGCGCCCTGTCTGGATGAGGTCCATTTAAAAGTAACTGGATCACCCCCACTCGCCCTGAGCGCCCCCCCATGATCACTGTTTCTTTACTTTGGGATGCAGAGTGACCCCCCCAAACCCCAGGGCCACCTGGAGAGGGAGGTATGCGTGCAGTGCATTTGATAACTTAATGCAACTTTTTACTGGCACTTAAAATGCAGATATGAAATCTACACTCGATCTTTCCTGCTTGGCATTGGCCGGGCTGGTGGCTCCATCCCCGTCCCAACAAAAGACTCTCAGAAGCACCTGCGGGGGCTGACCAACCAGAGGGCCCGGCCCGCAGGTGTGGGGGCGGGCAGGTGCCTTTCGGCTCCGGGCTGCTGGGTGCCCTTCTGCCCACTTCTGAGATGTGTGGGCCGATCAAGGGCCGAGAGACACGTTCCTGGCAGGAAGGAAGACTTCAGGGCATGCATTTGGGGCTTTAGTCAGTTAATTGGAAAATTACGCAGGGTTTCACCGCTCACGGCAATGAAACTGTTTCTGACTCCAGGGTCGGAGTTGCAAGAGCAGCAGGCGGGAAACTTCAGAGAGCTTAGCGTGGTCATGTGTAGCGTGGTCGCGATGGCTGGACTCGGGGCCAGCGGGCTCTGCTCCCCTGAGCAGTTATCAGAACCTTGAAACAGGTGTGAACAGGCTGTGCTTGGGAATGGCTGTACCCATTGCCCCTCCACGGGGGTTCAGGGGAGCATTCTGGACAGGTCCGTGCACGAACTCCTTCTTTGGTTTTGCCTTAAGTTAAGGAAGCTGGCAGCATTTTCCTTCCCTGTACTTCACAGGAGAGGGGAGGCTGGGTGGGTGTGAAATCACGGCAGGGCTGGTCTAACCCCAAGTTCACGCTCATCCAAACCAGAGGCCCAGCACACTGCACACCGGCCCAGGGCTGGCCAACCCGCCCAGCAGGCTCAGCGGGCAAGTGGCCCCTGGGGCCCACGCCCCTCATTCCCCGGGGCCCTCATTTACCCTCCCAGCTCCCTGCCCCCTCTGCCCGGGGCACCTTGGTCTGCCCTCACCTCACCCTGTGGGTCTCACCCACTGTCCTATCTCAGAGACTCCACCACAGCGACGTTTGAGCAGTTACACCTGTCACCACGAGCCCGTGATGCCTGCTTTGTTCACTGCCTTCCAGGGTCTTTTCTCTCGCTCTGGGCCTCTCGGGCCTCTTTGGGGTGGCACAGTTGGGGAAAACCTGACTCGGGTGCGTCGTGAGTGGGCAGAGGCGAACCCCATGATTCCCAGATTCCGTACTTGCAAATTCTCTAACACATATTTGCAAGCCCCTAAACCAGTGCGTGCAGGGCCCTCCTGGCCCCCCTGCGCACACCCAGCCCTGGTTTTGTCAGGTGAAGGAAGGTTCTGGGCTGGGGTCTTTCTAGGCCCTCCGTCTCCTCCTCTTGGGAGCTGATCCCAGGGTAGCACAGGGACTTGAACCAGGAGCGCGGTTCTGGGCCTGATCTTTGTGCCATCACTAGTAAGCTGGGGACATGCTGGCCAGCCCCTCCCTGTGCCCGGCCTGAGCTCTCCATGTGGAGAGCCGCCTCCGAGGCAGCAGGAGCCACTGGAGGCAGACGCGTGGCTCAGCGACTGGGCCCCACAGCGGGTCTGCACAGGTTGAACCCACAGTCCTCATGACGCCCTGGTGGCAGGTTCTGTCCCAGTTGGGGTGACCCCCCCGCAGTCCCCTCCAGTCACAAGGACTAAAGTTGGGGAGGGTTCTCGGCACAGGGGCTGGAGGGAATGGGAGGACCCAGTCCAAGCGGCAGGGAGGCAAGTTGGGGAGGCCACGCTCCCGAGGGGCAACGGAGGCGCCCACTGCTGGTCCCTCCCAGGGCAGGCCTGGCCGTTGCCAAGAGGTGGGACCTGAGGCTCTGCCCACCCTGGCCCTTGACCTTGGCCTCTGCCCAGCTGTAGACTTCTGGACCCCCATCAGCCTCCTGAAACCGCTGCTCGGCCCGGAGGCCCGGCCCCGCGTGGCCACTGGGCACCGAGCTGCTCCGTGCAGGCCACACCCGCACTGGACTCCCAGTCTCTGTGAGCCAGAAAGAGCACCCGCCTCCTCACGCGACTATTGTCACAGGTGTTCGTCGACGTCGATGGTGACGCTTTGGGTGCATTGGGTTGGACGCAACGTACGGTGGGGACGCATTTCACCTCTTCTCTCGCTGAGGCAGCCACCAGAACATTGAACACCCCCTGTGTGGGTCACAGCCTATTTCTGTCCTAGAGTCCACGCACGGTCCCTGTGCCTGGTTTCCCCAGTGATGCTGTGCGGCAGTCCAGTCGAGGAAGGTTCCAGGCGCCGGCCACCAGAGCCGCTTGACCGGCTCCCGGGGCCCCGGCTTCTGCGATGCCAGTGAACGGCTCCCCTGCAGCCCGCAGAAGCGCAGGTGCTCCCAGGAAACGCCGCGCCTCTCGGCCGACCTGAGTGCCGGCGGTTACATCCATCTCCACCCTCGCTCCCAGCACCGCCCTCTTGACCCGACCTGTGAGCCGAACCACCCACATTCGCCGTTCTAAGTGAGGTTCTCGGTCAACACCCCCAGACGCCACATATGCCACCTAGTTATTCCCCTTCCCCAGGAAAGAGGACGCGGGGGATGGAGACGGATGGGGCACAGCGGACGCTCACTGCGGGCCTCACAGCAGAGGGTAACGGGTGGCCCGTTCCAGAACGTTCTCCACTTGGCCACGGAAGTCTGCACTCCGGGCTTGGTCTGCACGCCTCTGTCCGACTGCCCTCTGAGGGCCAGAGGCCCCTTGGTGTGTGTGCGCGTGTGTGCATATATGTACACGTGTGTGTGTGCTACACCCGGCAGAGCTATCAATGAGCTAAGGTGTCCCCTTCGGCAGGCCTTCCTCGCGGTGACAACCTGGGTCCATGGGGGGGCACCCGTGCTCCATTTCCAGAGACGGACCCTCTTAAGAGTTCACGGTCCGACTTCACCTTGGACCCAGGCCGGTATGACCCGTGTTGCATGTGGGGGGGGTCTCCATGCTGCGTTACCCGCCATGAAGAAAACCCTTAACTTCAGGGACTGTCCAGGCCTTTAAGAGAATGTTCTGGAAAGCAGGAAGGAAGTAAAGGTCGTTTTGCGGAGGACCGGTGGCACTGAGCGTAGGACCTAGACGACTGGTTCGGCTAAAAGCCAAGCCCTCAACGTGGACTGGCGCTGGGCAGCGGGTAAGGCAAGGAACCTCCCGGCCCAGAGCAGCTGGCCGTTCACGGGCCGGTGGAGTCCGGGGCTGGCTACGGTTCTGTGGTTTTTAAAGATCTTTAACAAGCAGTGCAACCTGTGTTGACGAGAGCAGGAGGAAGCACAGAGGGAAAGCCAGTTAAACGAGCACGTGATGAGAAAAGCCCGTGTTCGCCGCCCGGAAAGGAACCTCCTAGGAGGGACTGTCTCACTGAAGGGCTTTCCCACTTGGTCATCAAGGCGTCTGCTCCCGGGAGGAAAGGCGCTCGGGACCGTCACTGCTGTCCCGCAGTGTCACAACTGTGCTGACAAAAAGAGAAGCTCTTGCCCTGGCTGGTGTGGCTCAGTGGATGGAGTGCCGGCCTGAGAACCAAAGGGTCGCTGGTTCGATTCCCAGTCAGGGCACAGGCCTGGGTTGCAAGCCAGGTCCCCAGTAGGGGGAGCGCGAGGGGCAACCACACACTGATGTTTCTCTCCCTCTCTTTCTCCCTTCCTTTCCCTCTCTCTAAAAATAAAAAGAGAAGCTCTTATAAGAGGACACCCTCATTACATGTGTGCGCTACACAGAAAGAGATGGATGGACAGTCACAGCTGTGCGTGTTCTGTGTGTTTCTGTATAAGGAAGGTGCATTGTCAGGACAGTCTCGTTCTAAGGCTTGAAGCCACGTCCATGTTAAAGACATACCGGCCTTGGCTTAGGAACACGGAGCCTTATGGGAAGGGCGCGAAGGGACGGCGCTGTGATTTGCGGACGTGAGCAGAGTCGCAGACCCACGTTCTGCCGGCCGCCGAGGGAGGGTGTGAGGAGGGGAGCAGCGCCCCCCGAGGGACGGCACGCTTGCGGCGCCCACTTCAGTGTTAAATCTGAAACGGTTCTGACTGCTGTGGGTTTCGTGGGCGCCAAGAGCCACACGGCAGAGGTGTGTTTTTTTGGACAAAACTGTTAAAGTGCCCAGATTCAGATGGACTGAGTCACGAGCCTGTGCAAGTGCCGCACACCCATTCCTGCTGGTGCCGCTCACCGTTCTGGAAACAACGCTACATCTCCTCTGTTTGGCAGAGTAAAAATATTTTAATTAGAATAGTGGCCTGTGTGCAAGAGGGGGTGCTGGGGACAGCAGGCTCTGGCAGTGGGGGGCTGGCCGCCTCTGAGCAGGGGGACAGGGGCACTTCACAGGGACCTTCCAGCGGCGCTCAGCCCGCCCTGATTGGTGGGTGGCGTCCGGCACGGAGGGGTGGACGACGGCCACAGGGAGGCGTCTCGGGCAGACTCACTGCACAGCGAGCGAGCGCTCTGAGGGACCCTTGAACCTGTCTCTGAGTTGAGCCTCCCATGCGGCACAGAGGCGAGTACAACCCTTCACACAAATGTCAGCATGTGTGGGCGTGTGCCCGTGTGAGTGTGCGTGTTTGCCTGTGCGGTGTGTGCATGCGTGTGCATGTATGCGCAGATGTGTGCACTGGACGCTGTCTGCACATGGGTGTGCAGAGCTGGGTGGGGTTGCAGAGAGGGGTGCAGGCCGGGTGAGCGCAGGGACAGAGGGGAGGAGAGTGGGGTGAATCCTGGGGGGCCCCGACTCCCCTGCTCTCCCTTTCACAGTTCAAGTCGGTCTCCCCCACCCGCGATTGTCCCGTGAGGCTGAAATAACGGAGGCGCCAGGCAAACGGCCCCTCGAACTGCAGGTGAGCAGCCGACATCAGGTCCGAACGCCTCTCCGGAGGGTGTTCTGGTTTGGCATTACCGACGGCGAATATCTGAGCTTGAAAGGAGGAGGGCAAAGGGCCGAGGACATAGGCAGGTTCCACTCGGCTGGGGGGGGGGGGGGGGTTGGCCGGGGGAGACAGTGTGCAGGCGTCCGGTGAGGCTGGAAGAGTGAGGCTGGCTTTCCCCTGCCTGCTGATGTGCCTGCGTGTGCGTGAGTCGGGGCGGCTGCTCAAGGCCAGCTGGCCTGAAGGGGCACCGTGGGGACATCTCCAGGTTTGCCAAACTCGACTCTGGTGTTTAAAAAAGCTGCCCCCTTCCTCAGGCTCCAAACGTGTAGAAAGCAAAATGAGGCAAGCTGGCTGGCCTGGCCGAGCCCCACCCCCCGGCCCCAGCTCCAGGGCCAGCTCGCTGTGTGGGGCCTGTCCTGCGCCCGGCAGCCCGTTCCCCAGCATTGCTGCGCTCCATCCCCTGGGGCAGGCACCCCTGTCTGTGACAGATAAAACTGCCTGCAGACACTGCCGAACATCCTCGGGGGGGAGGGGCGCAAAATCTCCCTGGACCGAAAGCCAGTGCTTCGGACTACACGTTGGGTGAGCTAACTTTTCCCAGGGCGGAGAGCTGCACTCTCGGAACCACCTGGCACTACTGGGGAAGGTCGGCCCCCTTCCCCTGCCTGGAACACCTGGAAAGAAACACAGACGTCTGAGACAGACAAGCAGGCCTTCTGCTTCAGAGTGTGGGTTTATGGCTTTCAGGAGCCATAAAACAATATATTGTAAAATTACCCTGGAAAAAATCCTGGGGTACCTAGCTCCAAAGAAAGAAAGGTAAATCAGAAAAGAGAGGCCTTCACACTTGAACTTGGGGTGTAAAGAGGCGAACAGACCACAAGGTCTGCTCTGCAACACCGGGCCCAGTACGCTGTGACCCACCCAGGCAGAGTGTCCTGCAGCCTCAGGCCCTGCTCACGCCCAGGCCGTGGGGCCCGCCGACCTGCCCTCACCTCGTTGGCCTCATTGGCGCTGGCAGCTGTGTTCAAGCCTTCCAGCCTCAGAGCACAGAGGTGTTTAAAAATGTCCCTTAACGCCACTGCCACACTGGCAAAAGGAGGTGTGTCGGCCTGAACTCGGATCCCAGCGCACCTATTTTTCATAGAAGAGGGTCCATAGAACCGTGCGTACTCCTTAAGCATAGGCCCCCGGAGCTGTAGAAACTGGCCTCCAGGTTCAAGGCTGCCCTGCCGTTTTCCACCCTGCCGTTTTCCACCCTGCGTCTCCCGAAGGACGGGCAGAGGGGGGAGGGCTGGTGGCCGCGTCCGCTTGTGCCAAACGATGCGGTGCACTGAGTTGTGATTCCTGAGTCTGAGAACTTCGGGAGCCGCTTCCCATGAAGAGTGAAAAACTTCCTAAACCGAGAGAAAGAAAGACAGGCAGGGGCAGCCTGCTCTTCTCAGACCCCGACCCCTGCCCGCAGGCCGTGGGGGGCAGGCCCGGTGCAGGCCCCGCAGACAGAAAGGGCCATGTCACCGCGACCCCGCCCCCACGTGGCAGGGGGAGAGGCTCGTCTGTAACCACCAAAGGCAGCTGACAGACAGGAAGCGGGCTACGTTCTGTTACACCCGTCCGAATTAAAGACCTGTTCCCGAGATTTCCTTCGTTCTCTTCCTCCCTGCCCCTCCAGCTCCAAATGAGGCGATTTGTATTCACGGGACACCTCGGGCAGACATGAAATCAGACAGTTTGCAAACACACATTTCAGATCCAGGGGCCTGCGTTGGGCATTTGAACGTTGCCTGGCTCTGGGCGTGGGGACAGCTCCGCCCACGGCTTGAGGCGCATCCACTGCCCTGCTGGGCACGCTCAGGGTTCGCTTCCCGAGCGAGCCTGGGACACGGCTGTGCAGACACGCAGGAGGCCACGCACGGGCAGGGCTGCCCGGGGAAGCCTGCGACGCACTCCCAAGCCCTCGCTTCCGAGCTCTGTGGTTTGGAGCCAGGTGGACAATGCGACCTGCCACGCCGATTAGTCGTCCTCCAGCTCTGGTGATGTGCAGCCGGGAACCCACCGAGATGGGCGTTTTCCCAGATCCGAGTAGCCATACGTAGCACAGCCTCTGGCACCAAAGAGACTGGACACTTCCTGTTCTTTCACACGGAACCAACCACTGGGCAGTCTCCTGGGAGGGGCATTGAGTACCCCCTGCTGGCACTGAGCCAACCCAGGGCGTCACAGAGACGCCTCTCCCAGGGCAAAGGGGGACGGCCCGCTCTCCGGAGGGAGACAGCAGGGTGTGGGTGAGATGCAGGAGAAGCTGCTCCGCACCTGTGCTCACCGCCTCCCTCCTTCATATCTCGGTCTTTCCTCCTCGACTCGGTGTCCTTCTCCACGAAGCGCGTGCTTCAGTAGCTCTCTCAGCAAGGGTTCAGTGCGGTGAACACGGCTACCGGCTCTCAGAGATAGTTTAGCGAGGCATACATTTCTGCGTTGATAGCTGCTTTTCTCCCCCCTCAGAACCTGAAAAATATTTCTCTGGCTTCCAGCTGTCACTGTTGTTGCAAACTTTATACATCATGTTTTTCTCTCTTTGATTATTTTAATACTATCACATTGCTTTTAGTATTTTATGGTCTCAGTAAAATAGGCGTAAATTTGTTTTTATTTCACTTGCTTGGAATGTTGAATCTAAATTTTTCACTAATTCTTGAAAATCGACTCCAAGATGGTGTCGCTTTGAGGGCTGCCTCTGCTTCCTTTTCCTAACCTCTCTAGAACGCTGATAAATGCTGGACCTTCCTTCTCTCCTCCGTGACACGTAAACCTTTTTCTCTGTATATATTTTTTCAGTCTTTACCTCTTTTGCTGCATTCTGGATCATTTCTCCAGCTTTACTTTTCAGTTCACTGTTTCTCTCTTCAGATTAGTCTACTACTTCATCCATTCAGCTCTTAATTTCAATGAATGTAGTTTCCATCACTACGGTAGTGGTAGCGCAGTTCGTGGACATACTTGCTTCTTTGTCAAAAATGCCCACTCAGTCTTTACAGCCTTTCATTCCTCCTTTGTGTTTTAGATTCCCTCTTTTATTTATCTATGTTTGTTTTACATCCCCTCCACTGTTTTGACTGCCCTTTTTACTGCTGACCGCGGCTCATACGCAGTAGTGCTGGATCCAGCGTTCCTGGCAGCAGCAGTTCGCCTCTGAGAACCTTGCAGGGTTTGTGTTGGTGATGATGTCTCTATGCAGAGAGTATTTGTGTGTCTGGTTTTGCCCAGGGCCCTGGGGCACACCCAACCTGGGACAACCTGGCCAGCTTCTCAGCTTGGATTTCCTGGTGCAGGTAATGCCAATTCAAAACCGAGGCTGCTGAAAAGGCAGACCTGCAGTGACATTCTCGGGGGGGAGGGGGTTGTTTTTTTCTGCAACCCCGAGCCCAGGCTGAGACAAGTTTTCTTGTCGTCTTTCTGGGCAAGAAGGCCGATCCGTCTCCCTGCCTCCCACAGTTTTATGACTGTTTGGTCCTGCCCAGGTCCTGGCTTTATATGGGAATCCTCATTCCAAGGCCCCCCTGCACGCCACTCTGACGCCTTGTCTCTCACCCTCGTGGGCCTGTTAAATCCCGGTTGTAAAGGCCATTGAAAGGCCCCTGTGTAACCACAGGGTCAGTGCCCGCTGACCTCTCCGGGGCTTGGAGTCCACTTCATTTTTGTTCCTCAGCCAGGCCTTGGATTCGGTTGCTCCTTCCTGTGTGTAGAGAGTGTCTGTGGCATGTCCCTCAGCAGCCGTTGGTGCTCTGCTGGAGACGTGACTTCAGAACGCCCGTTTCACCGAGTGTCCAGACGGACTGCAGGTTCTACCCTGTGGTCAGTCCCTGGGGCCGCCCGGTGCTGCCTTGGACAGGGTGTGGGGCGGACGACACCTGCAGGTCAGGGCGGAGGGGGGGGGCTGGTGGATGAAACGATCAGCGTCGCAGAGTGGGGGGCATCGCTCTAAATTACTCATAACTCACTCGTTGTCGTACAAGACAATCTGCCTGGGTTCAAAGCCTCCGAAATTACTCAGCCTCTCTCTGCCTCCATTTCTCCAACTCCTTGTAATAATGTCTCCTTCGTAGGGTGGTGAGGCTTTGAGTGAGTCAATAAACATGAAGTTTGCAGACCTGTGCCTGGTGCAGAATGTTCTATGTGCTTGATGCACTGAGAGTGTTTTTAACTCACCAGCTTCTCTTACTTGTGCGGAGGGGAGCTGAGTAAAGCAGTCACCGTCTACGCCGGGCCGGATTTTAACTGAGGTGGTGCGGAGAGAGGCGCTGGCGAAGGGCTGGCAGAACTGGGGGCGCCCCCCCCCCCGGGGGGAAGGAGAAGCTCGGAGAGAAGGGACTAGTCCCGTGGCCGGCCACCCGTCCCACCTGAGGTTCTCCTTCCAGGACTAAATCTCGGTGCGTCTCAGTGTGCATTATCAAGGGCAGCTATTTCCTTCCAGAAAACTACAAACACACCAGCATCATTAAAATAGTGACCTGGTATCACACGATTTCAGAGTCTGTTTGCCCCTACCTCCCGGGGCCATTACTTAGCTTGAACGATAAGGGTACAGATTTGTGAATCCAGGCGGGTGCTGGGTTTGAGTCCTGCCTCTAAATTCCCGTAGCAGTTGTGGGAGGGGAGTCGGGGCAAGGTAGGGGGCAGGCAGTTACCGGAGGGTAGAAGTTGCCCCCCCATGCGTCACCCCAAAGGGGCACCTTTTTGACAACTTTGAAGGTGTTGACCAGGTGACTGGAGGAGCCCACGGGCCTCTAAATCTTTAAAATCACGAAACATCAGTGAGAACATTCTGAGAACACATCTCCAACACATGTACATTTACTTATGAATTATGTACTGTTCTACTGTCAATCAATATGTTATTAATAAGAAAAACAACTCCTTGTAGGATGGAAAAGAGAAAAGAACAGAAGTCGAAGCCCATCCCTCCTGCACCGCGGGGTGGCCCTGGGCAGGCCTCCTCTCTGCAGGGAGAGAGACAAAGATGCTGAAGGGGGAACCGGAAAAGGTCAAGGTCGGCCTGCTCCGTGCGCAGCTGAAACGTGCCGGACACCCCGGGAGCTCACAGACGGCGCCCACACGTGCACCCACGCAGCCCGGCTCCCCAGGGGGGCACCTCGGGAGGTCGGGTCACCGCTCCGAGGCCGGGACTCACGCTAACCTGTGCCTCACGCTCACCACCACCCCCGGTTCCTGCGAGGGGCACCCTGCCATGCGGTGCTCAGCCGACTTTCCCCCTCGCCAGCCTGCCCTTCCCAGGAGCCATCACTGATGGGACCGCCCGCCTGCCCGACTGCCCTCTGCCACAGGTCACTGTCCCAACACGGGTCCTTCCCACAGGAGCAGCCTGGCAGGGACAGGCGCGTGGTCTTCCCCTGTCCTCTGTGGCGGCTGGACAGCACCTCCCAACGTTTGATTTGTTCGTCTCTGGTTCAAGCTGGCTTTTCACACCATAAAAGTTTTGAAAGTGAAGACAGTCCCTGAATGAAGGGACGAGGTGACATGAGTGTGCCCTTACATGTGTGTGCACATGTGTGCTGGGGTTCGGTGACAAATGCACAGCCAGGATGATGCCACCCTGGACACTGTGGCTGTGAGCCCACGAGAGAAGTGAAGGGACACCGGTCACACCCACATTCCTGTGGATGAGCTGATGCTTCTAGAGCGGGGTTCCCCACTCTGCCGGCACCCGCACGGCCCGGGGGCTTTAAAATGGAGGCCAGGGCCTGCATCTCCCCAGACCAGGGAGACCCCAGGCCCGGGGAGGGTCACTGCCCCTTCGGTGGGCAATTCTGACCCCCCCCACAGGGACCTAGCCCCCACCCCTCGCCCCGAACCAACCGAAATGCCATCTTCCCACATTCTGAAGTTCTAGGTCAACGCCTGAGGGGCTTTATTTGCCGCAGGGACGAGGGCAGCTGCCACCTCGCAGTCACCTTGGCTTGTGGTCCGGGGACATTTGGGGCAGAGGAGGTTGGACGGCCACCTGCTCTCCTTGGTCCTCATCCCCTTGCCTCAGTTTCCCACATGTAAACACACGCTGCCACTTCCACGGAGGAATCCGAGTGGGAACCGGAACCGTTTCCCACCCTCTCCTCCCCCACCCCCACCCATCACTCTCGTCTGTGGGACGAGAGAAAAGGAACAGGAGAGAGAATAAGAAGCAGGGAGAGAAGACCCTGCCTGCCCTCACCAGAGAGAAAACAGAGATTAAAGCCACCAAAAAACCACCAAAAACCCGAACAACAACAGAGGGATGGCAAGCTCGGTGTAGGGACCCAGCAGAGCATTGCTCTCGGGGGCCGGGCCAAAGGTGGAGAGAGGGCCCCTGCCCGTGACGGCCAGAACCACACGGAACCCCTTCCTCCTCTCAGCCCGAGCCCCTGCCTTGTGTCTGGGCAAAGGCAATGCTGATGCTATAGTTCTTTTTCTTCTTCTTTTTTTCAATCTGTGATCAGTTTTGACCTCTCAAGCCAAATCCCCAATGTGGGGATGCAGTGTAAAGCAGAGAGCCCCACACCAAGGAGGAAAGTGGACGGGCGCCCAGGGCCCGGGAGAGCGGAATCGGGGACCAGAGGCCCTGACTGCGCGGGCTGCCGCGGCCTCCCTGGGATGCGCTTTGAATGCAGTGATGACGGGTGTTTTTCCAGCAGCCCTGCGGCACCTCGGGATCTTCAGGGAGGAGGGAGGAGGGGTGTGTGTGGGGGGGCTGTCCCCCAGCAAGCTTGGAGGCCATCAGCACAGGTCACGAGCGCATCGGGGCAGGGGCACCCTGCACCCTTTGGCTTATGAAGAGGGAGATGCGAAGCTGGAATCCCCAGGGCAAAAAAAAAAAATCAGTGACCCAGGAGAAGGCCCTAGCAGAGCCGAAAAGACTGAAGTGACTCCCCAGACTCTGCTCTGTGACGCTCTGGACGAGCCCTGTCCCCCGCAGACAGCCCGGGTCCCCAACGCCCCAGCTCTCTCTCTCTCTCTGGTGGACACGCCGTCCTTCCTCCGCCCCCTCCTCGCAGGGTGGAAGGGGTCCCAAGCTCGCCCAGCCTCCCTCGCTGTCGGTGTCTGATGTCCCCTCGTCTGTAAGAACAGATGTCGGCGTTGCCCGCTGTTCTCCCGCGTGGATTTACAGCTGTAAGTCTCCCTGGGGGGAGAGGCCACAGTCACACTCACATGTCCAAGTTCACAGGAAGGAGCAGAGCAGCCTGTCCCCGGGGGAGCCGGCACCAGGCTTGGAGGGCCCTGGAGGGGGTGGGGGTGGGGTGGAGTCAGGTGACCCAGACTCACTGCCTGAGCTAAGTGACTCGACTGGACACTCAGCCTGTGGTCTCTGGAGCTTAGGGGTTTTGCTCAAGGCTGCGCTTCACGTGGTGAGGAGGCCCCTAAAGGTTCGTTAAGTTTCGGGTCAAATTAATCAGCTTTGAGAGGCTGCATTTTCCCCCCAAGCCTTTTCTAGCGTTTCGAGATGCCACACAACATAGGATTTAGACTTCGACTTGAGTGTGTCTGTGGTTCGAGAGGACGTTGGTTTTTTTTTTCCTACCCCCTGCCCCAGGCCCCCTGACCCTTCCTCCGTAGCCTGCAGGTCTCTGGAGAGCGAGGCTGTTGGATGAGTCCAGCAGTACCACCCCCTACCACCGGCCCGGAGCTTTAAACCCTGCGCTGGGGGTTCCCACCGAGAGCTGAAGGAAATTCCTTTTCCCACGTATGTCATTTAGAAAACAGGCATCAAAGCGTGCATTTCCCTGGGGCACGGCCTGCCCATTCCATAGCTCAGTTCACCGTCTGTAACAGTTGCTACATGTGGACACTTCAAGGCTTGGGTGGTAACCCCAGACGCCACAAGTGCCTGTAATCTGTGCAAACAATCCAACAGTTACAGCCCGCAGTTCACCTAAAGCAATATTTGTTCAGTTGCAACAGTGTAGCCGAAAGGGCCTGACCACTTTCAATTCTCCCCTCACAGCGTGCAGAGCCCGAGGGGGCTGGATTCAGAACTGCTCTCTGAGGCTCGGATCAGCAAATAGAGAACTTTTCTAGCAGCCAAGAAAGTTCTATTACAAAAAAAAAAAGTCAATAGCACTGGAAAAGCATTTCCCTAGCACATTTACCCCGGTGCTCTGACCCTGTGGTGTTCAATTCTAAAGGCGACGGTTTGCTTGCCAAATAGGCATATCTTGGCTTCCTTTGCTCAGTAGAAACTCTGCCTTGATATTAAATATTCAGAGAAAGGAACCTCTGACCTAAGAACTCTCGGCTAACAATGACATTCTCTGTGAGTGAACTAGAAACCCAACTCAGCCTCTGGTTTGCCAGTGCTCTCTGCCACATACTGGTCAGTCTACTGCACAGGACTGGGGGCTGGCTCCCGTCCCCACAATTTCAATGCCAAAGACCCCGCAGGCGGGGCCCCCCAGGAACGTGCAAAGCCTGGACTCACAGACGATGCTGGAACTCGGGAGATGGGGCTCAGCGCGGCTTCCTGAGCTGGCAAAGGGTGAAGGCTCGCCAGAGGGAGACCACGGTGGTCACAGCTGCGAGGATGTTCGGTTCACTAGGCAAGGGCAGCGGGGGACGGGGAAGGCGGCTCCGGTAGCTGTCATCTGCCCAGAAAGTGCTCTTGCCACCTGAGTCTCCACTCTGTTCTGCAAGCTGCTGCTCACCTCTCCACCCGACCTTCTGTCCCTGGGGCTTTCCTCAGACCAGGTGGCACAGACTTCGGGTCAGGTGAGCCCTGGGCTTGTCTCCCTGTGTGGGTGTCTGGAGACTGGCTGGGGCGCAGGGGACTGTGTGGGTGGCACCCCCGGTGCCCCCTTCCGACCACAGCACGTGTACCTCCCAGTGCTGGGCGGCTGGAGGCTCAGCTCAGGGAGCCTCCAGCCTGCAGGCAGGCATCCATCGGAGTCGAGCGGCTGATGCTAGGAGGTTGAGGTCAACCGCGCGGGGACAAACTCCAAATACATGACCCACCCTTCCATCTGGGGGTGGATGATGTACCTCCGCAGGCAGGTAGGGCCCCCGGGAGCTCCCCTGCCACCACCCCACACACAGCCACCTATATGCTAAGGGCTCAAAACAGGCAAGAAAACTGGCTATGAGCGCACCCCAACTTCAATCCAACTCTGGCGAGCCCCGTCGGGCGACTGCCCCTGGCGGGGGGGGCTCACCTGGGCGCGCCAAGGCGCACCGTGACGGCGGACGCTTCTTACCGGAGAAGTCCGAGAGCGCCGTGATCTCTCTGGAGCAGACCAGGACGGTGCAGCAGAAGAGGCGCAGGAGCCGCCCGTGTGGCTCTACCTGCCTGCGGAGGCCGGGATGCTGCGCCGGCTGGGGCGCGGGCGGTGGGCGCGCGGGTCCCGGCAAGAGCATGGTGCGCGGCGCGGCGGGGCGCGGCAGCGGGCCCAGGACGCGCCGGGGTTTGCTGGGTTGAGAGTTGCGTCACATGGCCGGGCGAGTTGGTGGCCAGTGGCTCCGCGGCCCCCCGCCACCTCCCCGGCTCTGCCCGCACCCGCTCCCCAGCAAAGGGGAGGGGGCGGAGAACTGGGGCGGGGCGAGGAGCCCCGGGAAGGATCCGCGTAGTTTCCCCGAGAGGAAATCTCCGCCACGGCCGCGGCGCGGGAGGAAACGAGGGGGGCCGAAGGGAAAGTGCAGCCCCGCGCGCCCCGCGGCTGCGGGGGCTGGTCCCTGGCACGATGCCCGCCGCGGAGGGTGCCCCCAACAGCGCGCCGAGGACTGCGCAACTAGAGCGCCTTTCACTCCCGGTCCCCGCCCCTGAGCCGGCCTGGCACCCCTGGCCCGGCCCGCGCTGGCTGGGTGCCAGCCTCGCCCTGGCCGCGGGAGCAGCGCGGCCGGTGCCCGTGACGCACTTTGGAGCCAGCGCCGCGCGGTGAGCTTGGGCGCCCCGGGGCGGGGCCGAGGCCCGGGCGGGGGCTGCCGGAAGGTGGGGTCCTAGAGGTGAGACACGGACATCGCTGCGACCCTTGCAGAATCACCAAGCACGTAGTCACCCCCATTTCACGGAGGAGGAGACTGAGACCCCGATCGTTGGCCAGTTTACGCAGTAGGACGGGAATGAGTCGGGACGGGGGCGGGGGTGGGGGGGCGGCGGCGTGAGGATGGGCGTGTCAAAGCGTGTCGGGCGGCTCCGGAGCCGGTCTCCCAGGGCCCCGGCTGACTTCCTCCGGCACTGGCTGTGCGCAGCTCTTAGAGGATCTGACACCGGACCGACATCAACGGCCGCCGTGGGGCTAATAATTGGGCTTTGTTTTAAAATAGGCCACAGCATCTTCCTGAACTTCTTGATTACGCGAAATGTGCCCCCCCCCCCGAGTGGACATCCAGTCTGTGGGCGAGGAGCGCACTGAGCGACCCGGGCTGGGCGGGGAGGGGGACCGAGGACAGGGCGCGGAGGCTTCGTGGCCAAGCGGGCTGCGGCTACCTGGGCCGCAGCTCCCCAAACCCCGCGGAGGGCGCGGGGTGTCCCGGGCCCGGCCGCGCCGGCGGGAGGAAGGAGGGCCCGGCCCCGGGCTGTCGGCACAAAGTGTCCCCGAACACCGCGAGGAGGCCTGCCAAGTTCGCGGCGGGCCTGACGCGGAAACTAGCTAATGAGACCCAAGGGTGGGACCAGGCGCGCTGCCCCAGCCGCCGGCTGCGAAGGCTCTGAGAAGGCTGCGCAGTGGGGCAGGGAGCCCCCCGGGAGAAGACAGGGCGCGCCCCGCCACCCGTGGGACCCTCTTAGAGGCGGCGGCAGGGGTCCCAGAGAGTTGGGTGACCCTGGGTCCCGCGCGGTGCTCCAGCAGAGGCCGTCGGGCGGAACTGGGCTCCGGGTCCAACCGCACTTACTGAGTAGCACCTCGTCTGCGAGGCCCCATGATTTTTAAAGTCCTTAGCCTTCTCAGTAACCCGGAGACGTTATGGTGTGTGCTTTCCGGGCGGGGGACACTGAGGCGGGGGCGGGGTGGGGGTGAGACTGCCTAGCACCCGGGAGCCACTCAGTGAGGAACGCTGGCCTGCACTCAGACCCCCTGGGGCTTGCATCCGCCCCATCCGCCCCCATCCAGCTTCGATACCACCCATCCCCTGTGGGGCGGAGCCCTGCGAGGGGCGAGGATGTGGCACAGGGCAGGCCTGATCCCTCGGGCCTGGGTTCTGCCACCGCTGCCCCCTCGGTGTGTGCCGGAGGCACTGTGACCAGCAGCCGACACCCCCAGGCTCCCTTATCTGAAGTCCCCAGGCTGTCTGTCTGTCTGTCTGTCTGTGAGGCTCCATGTGGGTGATGCAGATAGGGCCACCCGGAACCAGTATGTGCTCAGTCCACTGGTCATGGCGGACCACAGGGCCCCACAGAGGCAAAGAGGGCAGGAAGTGGGGGCCCTTTTAGGGCAAAAGGGGTGGGAAAGATGGGGAGAGTGGGCGGGTCAAAAGCCAGGTGTTTGGAAGGGCAGCCACGTGAGGAAAAGCGTCCGGCATGTGTGAAATCCGAGAGAAGCACAGCTCCCTAGAAGCACAAGACAAGTCTGGGGGGGCTGGGGTGGAGAGCAAAGGGGAGGCCCAGGGGGTGGGACAGGGGCACCAGCCCCAGCTCGGGGACCCGTCGTTACCTCACGCAGCAAAGAAGTGTGAGCAGACGAGGGACACATCAGGTGTGTGTCCGTGAGAGGCCCTGGCTGCCCGGTGCACCGGGACCCAAGGGGCTCAGAGGCCCCACACCCCAAAGAACCGAAAGCAGGGGCTGCGGCAGGTGCTGCTCGCGTCCGCCCATGCCCAGGCCGCCCTGGCCACACCCGCCAAAAGGCGGGAGCAACCCGGGGCTCATCGATCCACGGACGATGGGCAAACACGTCGTGGAAGAGTGTTCAGCCACAGGAAAGAACGAACCTCGGTACATGCTACCACATGGGTGAACCCGGAACGCGCTGTGCTGGGCACCATGAGCCAGACGCGCAAAGTGATCCGTGTTGTATGATCCCATTTACGAGAAACCTGTACACTCAGCAAATTCAGAGAGAAAGTAGATTAGACACCAAGAGCTGGCAGAAAGGGGCAGAGTTTGGGGGGATGAAAAAGCTCTGCACACAGGGGTGACAGTGGCACCGCAGTGTAAATTCACCCACACACTGCAGGGCACGCCCGCGCTGGCTGGCGCTGCAGGTACTTGCCACGACCTGGGTGTGAGTGACATGGCAGGCCAAACCCCGCCCACCTGTGGACTCGAAAGGGGCGAGTTGTGCAGTGTGTGAATTATGTCTCCACAAAGACATAATTTTTAAAAAATCAAGCAACAACAATGACACAGAGGTCCCGGGGGGTGACTCTGAGGCTGTGTGTGGGTGGCGCCGGCCGAGTGGGCGCAGAGAGGAGGGAAGGTGGGCATGTGAGAGAGGCCTTTGGGGGGGTGGGCCTCGCAGTGGGGCCAGGATGCTGTGGCGCTCGGAGGCTCCCCCCACTTCGCCCCTCAGCTGCTCCATCAGATTTTAGTTTCCGTCTGATCTCTTTAGGAATTTTGAAATCATGCAGGAAAACGAAGTAGCTCCATTCGTCTTCTTCTCTGGAGCCCTCTGTGTCCCGACCACCTGGACACCTGCCCATTTCTCTGCCTCCAATTATTATACAATCAAATACCCACCCTTGGGGCACCATAAAAACCTGTAGGACAGGAACCCGGGGCAGGTGAGCGGCCCTTCAAAGGAGGGGAAAGCCTCGTAAAAGCCACCTGGGGCAGAAAGGGCAGACACCTTCCCCACCAAGGTGCTTCCCCTTTCCCCATGGGGCCGAAAACAGCAGAAGCGGGCGCAGCCCCTAGCTGTTCAGCAGTTACGGGGGCTGGAATCGAAGTCTGGTGGAGGGTGGGCCGAATACTGACATGCTCCCAAAATGCTCATACTCACAGCAACGCTTAGACGCAGGCTGGCCAGGACCAGCCCCGCAACTCTCCGCAAAAGAAACACGTGGAGCCCAGAGTTTGAGAACGACCCAGGACTTCAGGACGGTGATGGGAGCATCGTTACCTCCTGCAGGGGCTCCCTGAGCATGGATGGCATCTTGAGCCCCGCACAGGCCACAGGCCCAGGGTGCTGGTTCCGACGTGAAACCCACCGAGACTGCAGAAACGCTGGCACTGGGGAGGGACGCCCAGAGACAGTCACATGAGAGGTTCCTCGGCTGGGCGAGGCCACCACTGGGTGGTCAGGCTCCTTCCTGCTGACGGGCCCATTCTATGGGGGAGAGGCGTCCTTGCCCGGCATCTGAAGGACACTCGTAACCCTCAGGTGGACTTGGGCTCTCCGCGGTTCCCGTTAACCGCGATTGGCCGCAGTCTGAAAATATGACATGGAAAATTCTGGAAACATTCACAAGCTTTACCGTGTGTGCCATTCCGAGCAGTGTTGCGATGAAATCTCACACCGTCTGCGCCCTCCCCTGGCGGGGAGTGAATCGTCACGTGGCCCGACGTCTCCATGCAGTGTGGAGACACGAGAGAGAGACCACATTCACATGCCCTTTGTCACAGCAGTGTCACAGGTCTTCTAACTCATTACCAGTTTTTGTTGTCACTCTTGCTGTGCATAATTGACAGGTGGAAAGTCACCGCCGGTGTGCGCTAGTGAGAGGAAGGGTCTGCAAAGCGTCGGGGGGGGGGGGGCTGCGGTTTCAGGCCCCCACTGGGGGTCCGAGGATGAGTCCCCTCAGATAAGGGGGGTGACTGTAGGTGTCGTATTTTCATGTCTTCATTCCCACCTTTTTTTCTTTCGAAGCAACCCTGTCCCACCTTCCCAGCTCTCAGCCCCCCCGCCCCCCTCCCAGGCCTACTCGGGAAGATGCCCCTGTGCCGGTGTCTGAACCCCAGCCCTGCGCCTCTCCTCTACCGGCGCCGTCCAGGTAAGAAGACTTCAGGCGGTCAACAAAGGAGGGCAGAAGCCCTTCTGGGAAGATATAAACCACCATTTGTCAGCCGCAAAGAAACCAACCTTTCAGCTCAGGAGCAAGGCCAACTGCGGTCCAGAGCTAAAAAGGCTTATTTTAGAGCCCAACAAACAGCAGTTTGTCTGTCGGGCTGGCCCCAAAGAGCCGCCGCCACAGCAGGGAGCCTGCTCACTGGAGTGCGAGACTCCGGGCGACTAGAAAGGCTGATTTCAAAAGCCCACACGAGGGGGCCTTTAAGAATACTGAGCACAGCTGGTGTCTGTCTGCAGTGCAGTCCATCCAAGGTCAAAGGCAGCGAGTGCAGGAGTCTGTACTCTGCCACCAATGGCCACCCACCTGGAGGCATTCAGCCTCCCTGCCTCCCAGAACTTCACTTCTGCAAAATGAAAAGGTCGACTGGAAAGGTCATTTGTGCTCTAAAAGCCTATAGCCTATTTAGATTAGATGTAGGTTTTGGAAAATCAGTTAAATCTGTCCTGGCTGGCGTAGCTCAGTGGATTGGGTGCCGGGCTGAGAATTATAAGGGTCACAGGTTCAATTCCCAGTCAGGGCACATGCCTGGGCTGCAGTGCAGGTCCTCAGTAGGGGGCACTCAAGAGGCAACCACACACTGATGTTTCTCTCTTTCTCCGTCCCTTCCTCTCTCTCTAAAAACAAAGGAATAAACTATCTTAAAAAAGAAAGAAAATTGATTAAAACTGTGCTCATTCCTTGCCACTCCTTGAGCTTTCCTTAAATACATCTTTTCCATTTTTTGTATGTGCTATTGGTTTTTCTATGATATTCATATTTTTTCTTTGCAGAAGAAGAATGCAGCACGCACAAATTTGGGGGGTTCATGGAGCACTGTGGGTGATTCAGCCCTGGTCCCCGGAAGCGTTCAAGTGCGAGTGTGCCCCGCGACCCCTCTCCAGCTCGCCCCCCGCCCTCACTGAAGCGGAAGCTGCGGAAGCTGCGGGCCTCGGTGCCGGCTTCCCTCCCTCAGCCCCGAGCCCTCCAGGGTCTGGACTCTCCTCCTTTTGAAGGGCGAGTGATTCGGGCCCTGCCGGTCCCCGAAGTGCTGGTCTCACCCAGAATCAGGGAAGGGGAGGGGGTCATGTCTGTGTCCGGCTGGTTTCTGCTTGTTCGACACAGGTAAACAGCCCTCGGCGGGAGCCTCTGAAGCGGGTGGGCGGTGGGAGGCCCGGACGCTGCACGGCGCCGCCGGGGGGAGCGGGAGCCTGCGCTTGGGGAGGACTCGGGGCGCACAGCCGGCCAGGGCGTGCCCCGGCAGCCACCAACGGCGCCCCCTGTGGGTGAGAATCCTAGTTTGTGTCTCCCAAAGGCACAGGGCCCACAAAATGCCCTGACCCCTCAATTTTTAACGTGGTAGAATATCCATAACATGAAATTTACCATCTTAGTCACTTCAAGTGTCCAGTTTGGGGCATTAAGTGCACTCAGGACGTTGTGTAACTGTCGTCACTGTCCCTCCACAGGACTTCTCCTTGGGGGGGGAGACTCTGCACCCAGCAAACCCTCGCTTCCAGTTCCCCCTCCCCCAGCCCCTGGGTCCCCCCAGCCCCTGGGGGCACTATTTTCTGTCTTCCTAGCCTTGGCCGCTCTGTGGGCCTCATATAAGTGGAGTCATGCAGGGTTGGTCCTCTCGTGACGGGCTCTGTCACTCACTACGATGTCCTCCAGGCTCACTCACACCGTAGCAGGTGTCAGGGTTTCCTTGCCCGTTAAGGCTGAACACACTCCACGGTGTGTATAGACGCTGTTTACCCGTTCACCTGCCGACGGACACTTGGGTTGCTGCCATCTCTTGGCGAGTGTGAGCAACAATCCAGCCAAGCTGCTGCTATGAGCGTGGGTGTACAAAAACACTGTGAATTTTTTAATGATAATTTCCAAGGGAAAGCTTATCAGAAAGAAAAGAAAACAAATCAAAGTCCACCGAAGGAATTCAGAATCCACAGAAGTGAGTTTGATTGAGGGCACAGAGCAGGGATCCCTGAACCGTCTCGGTTCCCGGCGTCCTTGGTGTCTCGGGGATTTTCCTAGGCAACAAGGCAGCACCACACGCTCTCACTCACGTGTGGGACCCGACACACAAAGGACACCGTGAACAAAATAGGGACAGGTGTGGGCACACGGGAAGACTGGCAGCTGTCAGAGGGCGGGGCCGCTGGATGAAAGACGGTAGAGGGAGCCGCCAAGGAACACATGGGCATAAACCATGGCCACAGACCTCAGCGCGGTGATGGCCAGAGGGAAGTGGGCAAAGGTGGGGGCAGAATGGGGACACCTGTAATAGAGCCGACAATAAAAGTGAAGTAAAAAAAGAGACAATAAAACAAAACAACAGAACCCCAAACTGTTACATTCATTAAGTAGTTAGATCCAAATGACTTAATAAGTATTTATGTTCCAACAATAGCTATTTGAGATAAAATACACATAAATAGAGAGAAAACATATTTTTATTTTATTCTTAAATCACCTAAACCATTCACTAATGGGGTGTGTGCAGCCATGGTGCACGTTGCCATCTCTCCACCCTGAAACCAAATGACACCAGCACCTCCATTTCTGCAGGAAGCTACCGACCGCACCATTAGTTTCCTGCTGAGTTTTGGTGCCACTCTGTTTTCTCCCTTCTCAAACTTTGTTTTAATTGTTCTCAAAATTCTGCAACATATTTTTGGTCAAAGTGTTTCCATTAAAAGTTTCTTGTTTTAAAAACAAATAACTTGAAACTCTCTCTCTCTCTCTCTCTCTCACACACACACACACACACACACGAATGGTCCACAAAGGTCTCCCTTCCTTCCGCAAGTCTTAAATGCATTATTGCCATTAGCCAGTTCCTACTACTCAGCTTAAATGCCCATGTGGGACATGCAGTTCTGAGACCGTTCCCCACCTGCTGATTAGCACTTCACTCTGTGTTCCATCCCAAGTCCTTCACAGTCCTTTCCCTGATGCTTTCCAAAGATTACTTAGCTCTCCCCAACACCCTCCCCCACCCAACGCTTACTGGATTTTAAAAAGCCCATCCTCTTACTATCAAGGACTGATTTTATCGCTTGCTGACTGGAGGACATGGTCGGTATGCTGTTGATTTTTTTGGGGGGGGAATTTATTGGGATCTCCTTTGTGGCCTAGAACATAGTCTATTTTTTAAAGTTTTTAAAAATTTATTTCCCTTTAGAGGGGAAGGGAAGGAGAGAGGGAGAGAAATATCAATGTATGGTTGCCTCTCGTGCATCCCCTCCTGGGAACTGGCCTGCAACCCAGGCATGTGCCCTGACTGCGAATTAACTGGGATCCTTTGGTTCACAGGCCTGAGCTCAATCCACTGAGCCACACCAGCCAGGGCGAACACAGTCAACTTTTATCGCTGTTCCGTGTTATTTAAAAAGTACATGTATCCTGTCTCTGGGCGTAACGTTCTCTCATTATTGATTGATAGAATACAGTGTTACTCAAATTCTCTATATTTTCTTATATTTCTAATGATGAAGACGTTAGTCCAGTCTTTGCAATAGCTCTGGAATTTGTCATTGGTGTCGTGACGTCTACTACGTTGAGTGCACTTTTGCCCTGTCTTGCTGTTTAAGGAATAAGACCATCCTGGTCTGAGACGACTCGTTTTGAGTCTGTTACGGTGGGCGGGACGGCGGGACACGCATGGAAACACTGCGCTCTGTGGACTTGGCCCTGCAGGGTCCACTCCTCTTTTCCAGCCTGTGGACACTGTGTCCTTCAGTGCAGTCCATGTGACTGTCTCCGAAAGTACACTTCGTCCTCCTCACTGCTGAACAAGCAGAAAATGGAACTGTTTTGACTTTGGTAAACATTTGCTACACAGAAACTTTCACCTCTAGAGACATTAAAAGTGGCCCAGAACAGGGAAGGGAACTGCACACCTCTCCCCCGCAGCGTGACCGCATCAGCACGCACAGAGAACGTGGCGAGAACCCCGAAGAGAGCCCCGTCTTGTGTGACGCAATGCCTACCTCCCACGTTTTCAGGGTCCACGATGGGTGACGTGCCTTAGCAGGAACTCGATATGGGCTCTGATTGAGTTTCTCCTTTTATCTGTCCAGAACTTGCATTTGAACTTAGAAGACCGAGGTGGGAATAAGTCAACACTGACATGTAACACGTGTGATGAGGAGATGAACCGGGCGTCTATCAGAAGGTGCGCACCACCCTTGGCTTGTTTACTCCAGTCCAGGGCCCAGTTCACAAGCTCATAGACACAAACACCTGCATCCCGAGGCTTCCTGACAGCATTGCAAAGGTCAGCTTACCTTTTTGGATAGACCGACATTAACTGAGCTCAAGACCCAGGTCTGTGTGGTCATTTCTTTCATTCAGCCAATACTCACAGAGCCCCTGACGGGCAGCCCTGTTCTAGGTGGTGAGAACGGAGCACTGAACAGTGTTGTGCCATCTCAGGTGCACGTTCAGTACAAGAGTTTGACAGACAAACGGCTGCCATCGCCAGCTGGTGAGAACAGCAATACGGGGAAGTAGACACGGGTAAGAAGATTCAGAATGTGAGCCCAGGAAGAAGAGCCCACGTGAAGTGACTGGGAGCCCCCTGAGGTCCGGGCAGAGTTTCAGAGGGGACAGCACGGGGACCGGCCCTCAGGTGGGTGCCTACTTAGACTGTCCTGGCAGCGATGATGTCTACCTTCAGTAGGCCAGAACGCTCTGGGTCCCCTGTGCCCAGGCAGGTCTTTCCTGTAGACAGGCCTGTCCCTGTGCACACGGTTGGTGAGCCTGCATCAGAACAAGGGGGTGGGCGAGCTGCAGCAAGCCAACTCAGCCCGAGCACCCTGGGCACTTGTGAGCCACGCCCCGTTGGCTCCGTCACTCGCTCAGGCCGGGAAGGGCACTGACAACCTGCCTCTACATCGTAGGGTCCCCTGGGTGAGCACCTCCAGCACACAGCAGCTGCGTCGCACTGGCGAGCTCCCTCACCCTCTGGAAGGCTTGGTAAGGAGGGTAATTTGCCCAAAGTCACACAGGCGGGACCTGGATGCAGGGCTTTGGAGTGCTTCCTTCCTCCTGCCATGGCCTCTTGGGTCAGGTCCACCCTGGATGAGAACTGGGTGGTGGGCAGTTAACCACAGAAGAGAACCAGAATGAAGTCTCTCTCTTTACCTCTGAGAGCACTGTCCTCTGCAGCCCAGATTTTGAGCCTGTCCCTGTCTGTCTCTTAACTCTGCTACATGCCATCAGCTCATGCCTACAGGGCAAGTCCCTCTGACCCGCCTACGACACAGGCATCTCCATGGGTACGACAGTCAGGCCAGGCCAGAGGCTCAGGGTCCACACCATAAGCTTCTTCTACAAGATTCTGAAATCCCAAGAGGCCCCACAAGGCCATGTGCTCGGATGCTCATTACACACCCGTGTGCAGAGCACAAGAAGGAGTGTCCTGAAAGTGGAGGAGAGCCTGAGAGAGGACTGCAGGAACTACCAGACTCCTCATCTAAGGAGCTGGCTCATGGTCTACTGGAGCACAGAACCAAGCATTGATGAAGCCATTAAAAAAACGCACAGGCCCAGTTTCTTTATTCATGTATACCTCCATGTTATTTCAGAGCATTTAATGCGGCTCTCAAGTCAACAAGGTCTTGCAAAAACACCCAATACTTTCCCCCGCACTGTCAAAGCCGTTTTTCACACATTGCATGGCGTTCTCAGCTCAGGGCTCCCCCGCGGTTAGGTAGGGCTGGCTTTGCGGTCCCCGTTTGAAGGACGGGACCTTGAACGTGGAGGCCGCCGCACTGTCCAACAGGAGCCGCGGCAGACATCAGGTCGCTTGTTCCGTGCCTCCCACCATGCACACTGAACGGGGTCACTCACGTCCTCCCATCAGTTTGGGGGCGGAGGTCAGTCTGGTTCTGGGTGTGAGAGGCGCTGCAGATCACGGTTAGGGGTGTGTGCACGACCCTAGGCCCCGGTTAGCCGGTGCAAGAACCTCCCGCATCAGCCCGCCCGGCACTTAGCGGGGCTCTGACACCTCCTGGCCAACTCGTAGTGCCCCCAAGGGGCCAGGCATCCCACCACGGGCCACGCAAGTTCTCCTAGGGATACCGCTAACTGAGCCGGCGCTGCTGCTCCGGCGCGCCCGGCCTCGTGCCCTGCGGGAGCAAACGATCCGGGTTCTTTCCGCCAGGGACTCGAGAGAGCCGCTGAGGCCGTAGGTTTAGTGCAGAATCCGCTGGTCTCGAGCTGCTAGCGAGCCCGCGGGTGCATTCCACAGGCCCCGCCCACAGCCCCGCCCACCGCAGACCCCGCCCCTTCCGCCGGGCCCCGACCTAGACCCGCCCCTTCCGCCTGCCATTCTTCCGGGGCCCCCGCAACTTCCGCCAGGCTCCGCCCCTTCCTGCGCACGTGTCGGCTGCGGTCCTCACCTGCGGCCAGTGAGTCCTCGCACCAGGTCTGCAGGTGTGGAACCCGGCGCGGCCTCGCCCGCTGGCCATGGGTGTCCCCAAGAGGAAGGCCCCGGACGGCCCAGACGGCGTGGCGTCCGCCGCGGGCGCAGCCAAGCGGACCCGCACCGAAGAGCTCACGGGCGTGCGCTTCAAGACTCAGCTGAAGGACCCGCAAGCCGCGGGGCCGGGTGAGTGCGGGCGGGCCGCCGCCGGGGAGCACCTGCGTGCGAAGCGGCCCTCTGGCCGGGGTGTCCGCGGCGTGGGACCGGTCGTCGTGTCCCAGGCGCAGCTCCTGCTTTCTGCAGCTCTAGGGTTAGCCGCGGGCCAGGGCCTCCCCTCCTGATTTTGCAGACGAGAAACCGAGGCCCCGGCGGTCAGGCGTTCAGGGGTCCAGGCCCTCTCGGGGACGGTGCGCGGCGCTTCCTTGCCTCGTGCGGTCCGCGACCCTGGAAGGCCGACTGGTGTGCTTGTGACAGCTCCAAGCGGCCACACGTCTCCCTTGCCGGGGCAGCACAGCACCCCTTGGCGAACTCTAAAGCCGTTTCCCTGCAGTTGTTAGGAAAGGAAACAAGTGTAGCGGTTCACAACAACTATGTATCGTGTCCCGACGGTGACGCCGGCGGCTCACTGCCGCGGTCGGCACAGTTTGCAGTAGCGTTGGCCCCCCAACCTCACCCAAACTGGGGCCTCCACCGGGACTTGTCAGCTGGCTGAAACTGGGCCCGTGACCGACAGGGAGCAGACGCTATGACTTCACTTTTGGGAAAGGGCGATGCCCTTCACAGGGCCATTAGAAAGGCAGGTCGTACGGGGAAACAGTTGCACTGCCACTGTGTGGAACGCTGGTGCTGTGTCAAAATCACTGGGTTTCTCCCTGGGTAAAGACGTTGTTAAAGCAATGGCCAGAATAGGCTCGATGGATTTCCCGTTTGTGCAGAACGGATTTTTTCTGTAAATGTTCACTGCCTGCCACTGCTAAGCAGTGCTGGGTCGATGAGGCCTGCTTTAGCGGAGACGTACACGTTTTCATTCACTCGTTCATGTGTTCGTTATGTTTTAGGGGAGAGAGAAAATGGTGAGTAAAAAATCAGACAGGGCCATGGCCATTGTGAGTTCACACGAAGTCCAATGGGGACAGCAGATGAATGCAGAAAGTCACCTGGGAACCGTCCTGGTGTCCAGGGGCCTGTGTCTCATCTGGGAGATGCAAGAAGGCTCCCTGAGGACATGGCTTTTCAGCACAGTTGCAGGAAGGGGCAGGGTGACAGGGACAGGAACCCAATGCCAGAGGAAAGCCACATACGTGTGGTTGTGCTCCGAGAGTCTCCTGACACTCAGGTGCACATCTGTACAGATTTCCGTGGACACCGGCTGTGCAGTGCAGGTGAGAGGCTGGGGGTGTGACGGTGTTCATCTCCGGGGGGGCTGGGTGGGCTTGTGTGTGAGTCTGGTCTCCAGCGTGCATCCTCCTCCATTTTGGTTACTGCTGTCACTTCCTGTGGTGTGGCATGGCCTCCCCTGGAAGTGGACTTGGTAGATGTCAGGGGACTTTGTCTCCATCCAGGCATTAGGGACGTGTTGTTTCTAGGTGCATTAAAATATTAGTGACACGCGTGTGAGTTTAAGGTACATGACGCAATGATCTGATGCATGTGTATGTTGTGATCACAGGAAGGTTAGTTGACAAGGCCGCTCCCTCACATAATCACCTTTTTTGCGGGGCGAACATTTCAGACTTACTCTCTTAACACTGGCAAGTACATAATGCAGTACGGTTAACTAGAGTCTCCACACTGAACGCCAGACCCCCAGAACGTACTCACCTCACAGCTAGAGGTTTGCACCCTATGACCTGCATCCCCCCATTTTCCCTCCACCACCCCGTCCCTGCCCTGGCAGCCTCCTCTCCCCTCTGTGTCTGTGGGGCAGCTTTTTTCAGCTGTCTGTCTGACTTATTTCACTAATGCCGTCACGGTCTGTACATGTTGCAAAAGGCGGGATTTCCTTTTTTAAGGCTGAATGTATGTGCAGATGCACAGGTAGAGGGAGGTACAGCACCTTTTCTGTGTTCGCTCTCTGATCGCGCCCCCGGGTGTGGGGGTGGGGAGCAGAGTGCTGCGGGCCAGGCGGGTGCAGACCCGGTCTCTGGGGAGACCGTCCTTGCGAACACGTGGACGCTGCTGTTTCAGCCCTGGAAGCGTTCGTCTCTGTGGCCAAGACGCTGCCCCGGGAGGACGTGCACGACGTCGTGGAGGGCTACATCAAGATTTCTGTCGAGTGTGCGGAGGTGTTCCAGCTCCTGAGTGGGGAGAAGCGGCCGGAAAGTGAGGTACGTTCCCCTGTCCTGCCCGACGGAGAGGAGGAGGAGCTCGTGTCGCCGCGGCGGTGTCGCGCTTGCGGAGGAGAGGTGCGCTGCGCCGCAGCACTGTGCGGTGTGCTCCACGTGGTGTGCGCACCATGCACGGGGTTGTCAAGTCCCTGGCGTGGAGCCATACGTGGCCTAGTGCGCACATTTTCCAGTCACCGCCAGCGTTCTCTGCAGGAGGCGGTGCCTCGGCCGCGTGCTGTGTGGCAGTGTCGCTCGCCACGGGACCTTCGAAAGCGTTGCAGTGGGAAGCACTTCTTAGTAGTGAATGTGCCGTCAGCTGGGGTCACGGGTTCCTAATCCAAAGGCCCTGGCTTTCGACGTCATTCCTTTTAAGAGCAGGGCAAAAACTGTGTGTCGCGGATGCAGACACACACTGAGTTGACTTGTGGCCTGGTCCCAGAGAAGGTCAAAGCTGGGGCTGTTCAGGGCCTGCTGACGGACGTCTCAGGGTCGCTGTGGGAGGCTGCAGAGCTGAGGATCGCCAAAGCAGGGAGGCCCAGGCGCAGACAGAGGTTTCTCTGGTCACTCGTTTGCTGTGGTCGTAAGCAAGCAATTCTCTGTGTAGCATGACTGTGGGAACCAGCGGAATTCCAGCTGCCCTCCCTGCCTTTGGCTCAGGATCTAGGGGTCCCATCCTGCAAGGTGGGGGGTTTCAACCTGCACGTGGCTGGCGAACGCAGGAGCAGGTCTGTGGGGGGGAGAGAAGTGAGAAGATTCACGGGCATTTCAACGGTCTCTGCAGATGCTGTTAATACTTCAAGCTTTCGAGGCCATATTGTTGCGGACGGCCAGCGACCTGTCTCACTTGCACACTGTGGGCACCAACATTGTGAAGAAGCTACTGAACAGCCACATGAAGCTCATCTGTGCGTCCCTGTACGCCTCGGGCTACAGGTAGGTCACGCCTGTGCCCGGCAGCGCGGGCGTCAGGCTGGCTTCGGGCAGTTCCCCACGGTGTGTCTGCGCTTTGCCCTCCCGGGGCATGGAGCTGAGCCCTGTCTGGGACTGGGGCTGCCCGCTCTCGTGGACTCCTCCACCACGGTCGCTGTCCCTCCTGTCTGGCTGCCCTCCTTGCTGTGCTGGGGTCGCTCTGGGCATTCTTGACATCGCTTGTGCTGCCCAGTGGCCCAGACAGTCCTTCCGGGACCTTCACGACTCCCTTCCTTTCTGCCCTCAGGGAGGCCTTGGAGCCTCCTCCGTCCATGGTTGCTCTCTGACTCTTTAGCCTGCATAGGAAGACATGCATTTGTACGTGTTTGCACCGCTCTGGTTCAAGGTCACAGCCACGTCAGCCTGCCGACTGTCTTCCTCCCTCCGCTGGGACACAGGGTGCCGGTCAGGGCCTCGACCACCTTCCCGGCACCTGACACAGTGCCCAGTGTGAGGGGGTGCTGGGCCGACCTTGGGGTCGGGGCCTGCAGAGGGAACAACTGCCTGGACGGAGAGTGGCCGTCTTTCTAGCTCACGTCCTGTATTCTTGGGTCCTCCTCAGACTCAGGGTTTTTTCCTTATTTGAAGTTTTTGTTAGGGCTTTTTTTTTTTAAGTATGCTTGCTTATCTCCTTCCCTCCCTCTTCTGATTTGGGGACAGCAGACCGCAGGTGGCTCAGCGCACCAGCTCGCCCCAGCCAGCCTCATTTCCTCCTTGTCCCCTGCAGGATGGCTCGGGCCTGCCTGAACCTCATGGCCGCCATGGTGACCCAGGGCCCCGAGGCCGCCAGGGACGTCTGCAGCCATTTCGATCTGAATAACAAGACCTTGCACAGCCTGGTGACCAGGAGGGGTTTGAAGGTGAGCCCCCAGCGGCTCGGACTACCCGCCTGTTTCCTTTCCCCGCCGGGCCCACAGGCTCTTCTCGCTCTGGTCTTGGTCTCCACGTGCCGGGGACAGAGGCCTGTGTGGAGAGTCGTGGTGGCCCCTGTGGCCTTAGGGGCGGGAGGGCCTCACTCCCTGCTCACCTGGCTGAGCCCAGATGATGGGGGGACATCTGAGGCCCGCTGCTCGGGGCTCAGTGACACGGGGCCTCCCTGGCTTCTCGGTGAGTAACAGGCCTCAGCTCCGTGGCCTCGCAGCGTGGAGCCCGGTGGCCGGCCTCAGGCACCTGTTAGCACTCTGTCCACTCTGGAGAAACCCCTTTGATGTCGAAGCTGGGACGTCATCAGAGGGGACGTGTCTGGCTCCGTGACGGCTCCTGTGCCTCCCAGGTGCGTCTTGTATGACGGGGCCCGGGTCATCCACAGGGTTGGATGTGCGAGTGTTGGCGTCGGCCCTTAGAAACCGTCCCCGGAGGCTCCGGCTGGGGAGGACGTCCCGCCGAGGCGCGGGCCAGGGGCCGGTTGTCAGGCTCGTCCTGCCTTCCGAGGGACAGCCGCTCCCTGCAGACAGCCTGGGCCCTGGGCGGCGGGAGCCGGTCACCGCCCCGCCCGCCCAGGTGGGGACGCGTTCGCGTGGTTGGCGTCCGCCCCCAGGTGTGCTCTTGTTCTCTGACTTCCTGGGACCGGAGTTCCTGCAGCGCCGGTGACACAGCCCAGAGGGTCATCACAGGAGCTCCCGGTGACTTCCGGGAATCTGGGGGGTTGGCGCGGTGACCAGGGCTCTCCCGGAATTGCGAGTAGGTGTTCTCGGAGGATGGTGGCCCGCTGGTGCTGTGCTCTGTTCGTGGGTCACGGGCTCTGTTCAGTGAGCGGGGCCCCGTCATTTCAGTGTTTCCAGGAAAAGGGCGTGTGCTCCACGCACAGCACGACAGGACAGCCGTCACGCCCGGGCCCACGTGCTGTCAGCAGGCCGTTGTCATCTCAGGGCTCCGCCCCTTTCCCCGCCTGGCTCTCTTGACCCCCAAGTGCAGCGCAGGCCAGTCTCCGGGCCGCCACGCGCCCCCCCCCCCGTGCTTCACTTTGTGCCCTGTTCTCCACCAAGTTTCTTTGGTGCCTGGTGTGTCATTAGGATGGTCTCCCGACGTCATTGGAGTCTGCTTTGTGTGAGGAGTGTCCGGGACGTTCAGAGGGAGGTGGCCGCACAGCGAGCCCCCAGTACCTGTCCCCAGTGTCAGACACTGTCCCCCCACTTCCTGTCTGTCCTGGGCACCTGTCACAGCTAGTCCCTCACGGGCGTCCGGTCTCACCCTAAATGCCACACTGCTTCCCTCACAGAAGATGACCCCGGGACAGACCAAACCCTGTGTCCTGCCCCCCACACCAAGCACAGTTCCTCAGTGTCATCCGGGGCCTGGCTGTGCCCTTGTCTGTCCCCACCCATCTCAGGCGCCACGCCCTGCATGGCTAAGATCAGGGTCCAGACTGGGCCACGCGTCCTCTGCATCTTTTGGGTTTTCTGTGCCTCCCCTCCCCCTGGTTTGTGGAATTACTGAGGTCCCATAAAGAGACTGGTTGTGGGTATTTTCCACGCAGCCAAAGAAGGCTCTGCTGAAAGCCCCGTTCCAAAGGGCCGTTTGACCAGATACATTCCGGCCTACTTAAGACAGCGTCCTGGAACAAGCTGTCTAGTTCGGAAGCCTTCTTCCTGGGATAATAGCCTGTGAAGTCACAGGGCAGGAGCGAGGGGGGGGGGGGCTTGCATTTGGTGGAGTTGCTGGGAGGAGGGCTGGTGAGTGGGGGGCGGGGCCGCAGCAGGAGGCGGGGCAGGTGCTGCCCCGGGAGGGCTGGCTCCTCCCCGGTGGCGGGGAGTCCAGAGTCTGGGTTCCATCGTAGTTCAGAACTCCCTGCCGGAGGGCTCTCCAGAGGGTCTGTGCCTGCTGTGCTGTGTCCAGACAGGATAGAAGACTCTGGAAGGGCAGGCAGCCGGGACCAGCATGCCAGGGCCCCAACTCCCAATACTTAAGTGGACAAAAGGTAGAAATAAAAACCCCCAAACTAGGGGAACCTTCCCAAGTAGCTGGGGAAGGACAGGCCCGCACCGCCCTGTCTGCCCAGGTGGGGACGCGTTGGAGTGGTTGGCGTCTGCCCGAGACGTGCCCTCGTTCTCTGACTTCCTGGAACCCAAGTTCCTATGGCACCGGCGACACAGCCCAGAGGGTCATGTAGGAAGCCTGGCGACTTCGGGCTCTGGGAGGTTGGCGCAGGGTCGGCCTCCCTGAGGTTCACCAGGCAGGATTAGCCTGTCACGGGCCTGCTTCTGGGAGGGGCCTGCGGCACCAGGGGGCACGCGCTGCTGGGCTGAGCCCGTGTTTCTTAGGAAAGGAGGCACCAGGAGGGCTGGGGACGGGGGGGGGGGGGGGGGGGTCTCGGCCCCTCTGTGCCTCCCTCCGCCCGAGGTCACGGCGCCTCGAACGTGGCTGCCGTCAGGTCGGTACCGGTGCTGGCGTGCAGCTGCCGCTCCAAGCAGATGCAGCGCATTTTCACATCTTCGTTGTCATTGTCCCGCCTCCGGGTTGTGAAGAGGCCCCAGCGGTTCCCCGGAGTGGAGAGGAGAGCACAGAGCTTCGTGGGTTTGCAGTGAGCCGGCTCAGGTCGGAGCAGGCCTTGCTTTGGTGGGGACGGGTGGGGACGGGTGGGGACGGCCGAGGACGGCTGAAGACTGTGTCACCGCAGCGCCGGACACCGCCCCTGTGCCCCTGTCCCCCCTGCTCTGGAAGCAGCGTGCGCCCCCAGAACGAGGCAGGGTCGTCTCCCTGCTCACAGAGGCCTCAGGGAGCCTTGACCTTTGAACAGGGAAGGGGGATGTCATGGAGGCCCCAAGAAGAAAGACTCTGTGCGGGCAAACGCGGGTTGAGCATGAAGCCCATCCTCTCAGCCTGGAGTGACGTTTCCACACCAGGTGGGAGAGGTGGCCTCTGCCTCCGGTGGTGTGAGTGGCAGTGCAGTGACAGCCGCACTGGGCACACTGTCCGGCACGTGGCGAGTGCTCAGGGAACGGCGCTGGTTGTCACCGTCCCCGTCACCATCCGCGCCTCCACCCTCTCCCCTGCGGCCGCCACTCAGGGCCCGTCAGGTGCCCAGGGCAGACCTCTCCAGGACTGGCGATTCCCCGCAGCTAACGCCGTGCCTTTGGGGTAGCTGCGGGGAGGACAGACAGGCTCCTGGTGTCAGCGGCGGGGGCAGCTGCCGGGCACCCTGTGACCACCTGCCAGGTCCTTTGGGTGCAGAGGTGTTGATGAGACATGGGTTTGTCTCAATGGTCCTGGCAGGGCGTGCTGGTCGGCTGGCCCTGGTGTCTGCCCTGAGGCGTGTGCTGCGGGCCCTCACTGTCCCCGGGCAGGGCTGCCATCCTGGGAGGCGGCGCCGGGTTGTGGTGGGACAGGCCCTGTGCTTTGGTGTCGGCCGTCAGTTTGTAAACCTGCAAACCAGGCACTGCAGCAGCCGCAGCCCCGTTCTCTCCACTTTCCGGGCTTTTGAAAACTAGGCCATGTTGCTCAGTGGCCACTGAGAGCAGATGGTGCTGGCCGCAGAGAGTCTTCTGCTGGAGACCCCAGTGGTCTGAGGACTTGCAGCGTGGGCGTGGGTGCCATGGGGACCTGCCACTTTGTCCATCCTTCTGGTTCAGGAAGAGCTTAGAGGGGGAGGGTGAGAGGGGGAGTGGGCGATGGAGCAGGGAGCACAGAGGACACCCTTTGTGCCGACAGCCGTGCAGGGTGGCCCAGCCCAGGAGGCCTCTGGGCCTTTGGGACAGGAGGGGCTTGTGAGGCTGCTCATGTGACCCTGGTCTCCCTGTCCCCAGGGCATGCACGACGTCCGCTTGGCCTACATCCAGTTTGCCCTGGCCTTCCTGGTCGCTGGGGACGACAGCACCCTGCTGCAGGTGCTGGAGCTGAAAGGTGGGTGAGCTGCGGTGATGGGGGTGGGGTTGGCCTGGGTGCCTGGGAGAGTCCCTGCACAGCGGTTCTGCAGGTGGAGGCAGTCTGCGGGTGCTGCATGGGCGATAGCAGAGGGGCAGGGCTCCTGTCGTGGCGTGCACGCCCCAAGGTGCCGGCGGAGTCCCCACAGAGGATGGGTGCAGGCACAGAGACCCCGCAGGCCGCCCTGGCTCCGGCTCTCCTCGGGGCTGGTGTGTGAGAAGGGGGTGTGGCCAGGCCCCCACTGTCCACCTCCCTCGAGGCTGGCGAGTGTCGTCAGCTGGTGCCTGCTCGCGTTTCATGGGGCCGCTCGGTGCTGTGTCTGGGGACAGCACCTGGGCCCTGCACAGCACGGGCTGCCGTCCAGCATGGTCCCCTGGGCTCAGGCCCCACGTGTAGGGGCCTCTCCTTTCCTTAAGGGCTCCATGGGGCCTTGTCCACAGGGCACCGGGGTTGGTGTCAGGTCCTGGGGGCGGTGGTCATGCGCTCTCGCCAGTCCTTGTGGAGTCCTTCCTCCGAAGGAGAGTCAAGGATGCGGGTAGAGGTTTTGCTGAGGAGCCTCTTCTCCTGATGGCTGGGAACGACCTCACGGCCGGGGGCGGGGTGCAGCTGCCAGAAACGAGGCGCAGGTGTGCTCACGGGCAGCCTCACACGCAGCTGCAGCTGGACAGCTGTCCCGTGGGAGCCGACTTCACCAGAAGTGAAACAGAGCACAGTGTGGCCACGCCCGAGGCCAGCAGTCAGCCCGTGACCCAGCGGCCAGCAGTGTGGACCCTCCCCTGTGGGCTGTGGCGTTTGGTCCCTTGGGTGTGTCGGGTATCTCCCGGTTTTTCTTCCTGTGAGTGTCACGGGCCTGCAAAAAGCATGTGCCCATCGGCACGTGTGGAGTGAGACCGGACATGCCCTCGTGCCCCCGCCGCCGGTGTTCCCGGTCCGAGAGTGACGGTGCTGGTGCCCGCAGGGACCCCGGGCTCGCCCAGCGGTCAGGGAAATGGCCACCGTCACGGAGCAGGGCAGGCGAAGATGGGTTTTGGAAAACTGTGACCGTAGCACGTACTGTCGTAGCACAACAGTCGGCCTTTGGCTATTTTTACTGACAGCGACGTGAGAAGTGGAAAGAAAACAGAACCAAAGGACCAGGAACTGAAGGCTCCCTGCTTGTCTCGCTGGGCGGCGGTGGCTTTCCCGGGCCCCGGACGCGTGCACTGCCCTGTGTGGCCGAGGGGGCGGGGTTTCAGACAAAGGCAGAGGCCCCGTTGGCAGCCGAGTGAGGGGTTGTGCCCTGTCCTGTTCTCACCCCGAGTCTAACGCTCCGCCTTCCCTTTCAGAGTTCATCCCTTGCATTTTCAGCTCGGGCGTCAAGGAGGACAGGATCTCTACCGTCAACATGCTGTTGTCCACGCTGAAAACAAAGGTGCGTGTTTGCTCACCAGCCTGTCCGCCTGCTGTCCCTCCCGTGTCTCACGGGACCGACAGCCGCACCGTGGCTCACGCAGGCCGTCGCACGGGTGGGGCGGAAAGCTGTTTCTAAAGCAGAAGCGCCGTGCTGCCGACGGGCCACCTTGGAGGTCAGCGGGGTGCAGGCGCCCTGGCCAAGGTGGCCGGGAGGCATCCCGGCCTCTGACCTGTGAATGGCCGGCTGAGAACACCCAGCCCGCGTTCTCTTGTGTGGTCTTGAGTTTTCTTTTACAGGTATGTGATGGAGCCCCTAAACCCTGCTGCAAGGATCCCTGGCCTTTTCTCATTTAAAGATTTTACTTATTTATTTTTAGAGAGGGGAAGGGAAGGGAGAAAGGAGAGAAACATCAGTGTGTGGTTGCCTCTCACGCGCCCCCTACTGGGGACCTGGCCTGCAGCCCAGGCAGGTGCCCTGACTAGGGATTAGCCCGCGACCCTTTGGTTCTCAGGCCGGTGATCCGTCCACTGAGCCGTAGCAGCCGGGGCAGGACCCCTGTCTTCACTGATTAGAGTAGCGCTCTAGCCCTCCTGGCGCAGCTGTGCTGGGGGGCAGGGGGTACCCTGGACTGGCGGTCCACGGGGAAAGAAATGCTCACCAGCAGTGGTACCCCACAGCGGGGCGACTGTGCCCCTTACCCCGCGGGGCATCTGGCAGTGTGTGGGGACTTCCTGGTTGCCAGAACTGGGGAGGGCACCTGGCGTCTGGCAGGAGAGACCAGGGATACTGCCCGACATCCCATAGTCACGTGCACAGGACGGCCCCGCAGCTGCCACCAGGCCCCGGCTTCCGCACTGCTGAGGCTCGGAGCCTGGTTTAGAGTGACACAGGTTATGGTCCCTGACCTGTGTGGCTCAGTGGGCCAGCCGTCGGTCTGCAGACCAAAAAGGTCGTGGGTTCGATTCCCGGTCAGTGCACCTGGCTGGGCTGCAGGTTTGGTCCCCGGTCAGGCCGTGTGGAGGAGGTAGCTGATAGGTGCTTCTCTCCCTCTCTTTGTCCCTCCCTTCCCCTCTTTGAAATCAATAAAAGAAAAAAATTTAAATAAAGTGGGAGTGATGAGACATAGGTTCTTTCACCTCCCAATTAGCACCGACATGTTTTAGCAAAGATGCTCGGAGTGGGGCCTTCCTGGAGGCAGTGTCCAGCCCTCAGGAGCATGGGGGTCTGGCAGCGTGTGTCCGAGGTCTCCAGGTCGTGTGCAGGCCTGGGGCTGGGGTGGCGGGTGCGGCAGAGCCGCCCGGGAAACTTGCCGGGAGAACAGAAACCCCCAGAGGCTCAGGGGGTTGCTGGGGGTGGACCGAGAGCGTGTGCCGTGCGCTGGGTGAGGCCGCCCGTCACAGCGGAGGAGGGCCCGGCCTGACCGCGCCCGCCGGGGCCTCCAGGAGGACGGGGTGACGCTCGGCCCAAACGGGTCGGTCCCTGAGGGTTGTTTCGGCCGTGGGGAGAGCTCGTGCTGCCTGCACAGAAGCAGGGGCACGGCTGTCGGGCGGACCCTCAGAGGCGCAGACACCCTACCCCTCCCGGTGCACGCACACGCGTGTCGTGTGTGGGGGGCAAAGGGACGTGTCCCAAAGTCCTAGGAGGGTGGGACTCTCTGTGACTTCCGAGTTGTCCTCACATAGTTCCCTTTTCTTGGCCAAATATTTTGTCAAGCCTACGTTACTTTTATAATGGAAAAAGTCAGTGGACGCCTTTTAAAGTGGAATTCCCTGAACTTGGTTTGTTTCGCTGTTTTCAGGTGGTTCACAACAAAAACATCACCAAAACCCAGAAGGTGCGCTTCTTCACGGGGCAGCTGCTCACCCACATCGCGTCGCTCTACGGCTGGAAGGGGGTTGTGGACGTGGACCTAGAAAACGCCGAGGTAGCGCCGCCCGCCCTCTGCCGCCCGCCGGCCCCGGGGCAGCGTGTGAGCCTTTAGAGAGGGGAAGAGAGGGAGACAGAGAGGGAGAGAAACCTTAGTGTGCAGTTGCCCCTCGCACGCTGCCTACTGAGGGCCTGGCCTGAAACCCAGGCGTGTGTCCTGACTGGGAATCGAACCGGTGACCCTTCCGTTCGCAGGCCCGTGCTCAATCCACTGAGCCACACCGGCCAGGGTGCACCTCCCTTTAAACCTTTGCCTACCCTTAGCCTGTGGCCTCCTGTTTTGAGTATGTTTTGTGCATCTGTTACCAGAAAGCCTTGGGAGCTCAGTAAAACTGCTCCCCGGTGTGGGGTTTTATGGAAAAGAACAAGAGGAATCCAGTTATTCTTAAGCTCACTTAAATACACAGGTTTAAACTCGCCCCTTTTCGGAGTATTTTTAAATCTCGATTGGTGTTTCTGGGTGTTTTGTGTATTTTTTTGAAACGGTTCCGAGAGCCGTGTTTTCCGCGCTGTCTCTGGTCTCCCTCCGGGAGCTGTTCCTGAGGTTTGCCGCCTCGGGACCCTCACCGCGGTCTTGAACCCCACAGGCTTCTGCCGGGGATGCGGGGAAGGCCGTGGTGAGGGAGCTGGTGCACGGCTTCCTGCTGGACCTGTGCTGCTCGCTCAAGCACGGCATCAACTTCTACGACGCCTCCCTGGGCACCTCCGGCAGGTAAAGCTCGACGCCCCCGCGTGGGAGGGGCGTGTCCTTAGAAGTCGCAACTGTGCAGTGAGGCCGAAAGGGTGGGTCTGGGGGCAAGAACCAGTGATGGAGATGCTCCCTGATTTCGGGGAGGTGGTTGGATACCAAGGACTTCTGATCACGTGTGCCCGCGGGGAAAAGGTCTCAGGTGGCAGTTGGGCACCTGGCGCACTGGCAGGACACGGGCCCAGGGAGGTGCGTGTGCACTCACTCGGAGGCCGGGCCCGAGACCGAGTCTGCCTTCGCCGTCCCACAGCGGCAGCCCTGACGGCCTCAGCGCCATCCCGGGGCTGGGGGGGCGGTTGGTCATCGTTGCTCCAGGTTTGCAGGGAGCCCGGGCCCCCCACGCTGCGAGGGGCAGGCTTGGAGTGGAGTCCGGGGCCCTGGTCCCACAGTCCCCCTCCAGGCAGTGGGCGGCCCTCCTCAGGGGCGGCTGCGGACCGGCGAGCATTTAAAGCTTTGCTTGTCCAGTGGTCCCCTATCTCGTAACCGTGGCGGCGAGACCGCGTTCGGCGTGGGGAGCACACCTGCGGGCTGTCACTCTGACGGCCACGGCAGCCGTCAGACACGATGCTCACCAGCCGCGCTGTCCTGCCTGACCATGAACGCGTGGGCACGTGGTGGTTGTGAGGGGCTGAGTTTCACCCTGCGACATCTTGCTGTAAGGATGTGGGTTGTTTGAGGTCGTTTTCACCGGTCAGGAAACGGGATATCGCAGTGGGGGTTCTCTGTGCTCGTCTCGTGACTTTGGCCGTGTTTCGACTGAGGCTGTTGTGATTGCACTTGCCACACCACTTCTTTTTCTCGTCGTTGAGAACACGGTGGCTTCTGCGCTCCGACGTAATAGATGCCGCACTTACACCACACAGTTCCCCCCACGTAGGTCCGTGAACTCGCTCGTCGTCCAACGAGCACACCCAGTCAGCCCGTGGCTGTGGGTCTGTTCACACAGGCTGGGGTTACCCACAGCTCTGAGGCCCTGGGCATAGAAACATTGCAAAGCATGTTTCTATGAACTTTTCAAAACAAGGGTTTGTGTCTCTGGGAGAGGAAGGGAGTTTGCGTGTGGTGACACTCATGGAAAGCTTGAGAAAGTTGAAACGTGTGTCCCCAGCAGTCCAAAGCCTCACTCCCGCATTGCAGCAGGTCTCTGTGCTGATGTCCCACCTCAGGGAGGCCTTCACTGGTGGCCCCTGCCGAACAGCTAGCCTGCTTCCCCTGTCCTATTGCCTGGCTCTGCTTCTGGCTGTGACTGCCACGTGTCGTGTGCTTATTTATTTGCTCGTCTGTTACCTGGTGGGTGAAGATGGGAACAGAGGCTGGTCTGCAGAGGCTGGGACACCATAGGTGGTCAATGAAAGCAAGGCACCACAGTGCAGGCAAGGATCAGCGGGCTGGTTCTCTGAAGGGCCCCGTGGTCAGTGTTTGAGGCTTGGTAGGCCTGACGGTCTCTTTGGGGACTGCTCAGCTGTGCCATTGTAGCACGTTCACAGTGTGGACATAAACTGTGGTGTGACTGTGTGCTGCGAAGCCTGGTTTACAGAGGTGGACGGTGGGCCAGACTGTGATGGGCCTACTGTGGTTGGGAGTGCCAGCCGGGTGCCTCTCGCCTCTGCCCCTCATCTCTAAAGTGGAATTGAAGTCCTCTGGCCTCTGCCTAGAGGAGGCTGGAGCAGGGAGGGCCCTGTGCTCTGGAAAAGAAAGTGTTCTGTGTTGTTACATTGTTGCTGAGTGAAGTGCTCAGCATTGTTACATTGTTGCCCAGGGAAGTGCGTTTGCATAGTTACATTGTTGCTGAGTGAAATGCATCTGCATAGTTACGTTGTTGCTGAGCAAAGTGCACTACATTGTTTCATTGTTGCTGGGTGAAGTGTTCCCCATCATTAGGTTGTTAATGAAGTGTCCTATGTTGTTACATTATTGCTGACTAAAGTAGCCACAGTATTTCTAGCACCCATAAATTTAATGTTCCATTCATTTGACAGCACATTGCAAAGCATGTTTTTCCTATGAACTTTTCATAGTAAGAATTTGAAGCTCGTAAGAAGATGGCTTTCTGATCCACATTTTACTAATTTAATTTTTGAAAAATTTTTACTATATGTGAAGCTTGTCATGTACCATTTTAGATTTACTCCATTCATAAGGGGATACAAAATGGTGAGGTCCCAGAGGCCAGCAGCATGCCATGCGTGTGGGGCACCTTCACAGGGTTTTCTGGAGGTCAGGGCTTTGCAGGGTCAAGCAGACATGAAAAGGCTTCTTTTCTTAAACGGGGTCTGGAGTTCAGCCCAGGGCCTTGCGGTTCCGGCTCCTGTGGGTTTTAATATCCGTGGGGTTTCTGGCTTCTTCTTTTTTGTAACCTTCTTATACTTTTGAAAGCCGCCCCACATAGGGACAAATGTTGAAGATTTTCCTTCCTGGGTTAGCTTCTTTCAGCTGCTAAGTGGAGACGTGGGATGAGAAGTGTGAGCTGGCAACAGCAGGCAGAAGCTCTCTCAGAAGGAACGTCGTGGGCGCTCGGACTGGGGCCGAGCTGGAGCACTTTATGTAAACAAAACGAGAGTTTCAGGAGACAGATGCATTTTCTCTTTTGCATGCTTGTGCACACGCCCACTTTTTCGTGGGTGAGCAAAGGAGATGGGCCAGTGTGGTTGGGAGCCTCCGATCTCGGTCTGGCCCTTTCTTCACACTAGCCTGACTTCAGGCAGACAGGGAAGACCCGGGTGGATGGACGCAGAGTCTCCCTCTCTCTATGCAAGTCCGATGGCAGGGGTGGTGGTGGGGACAGAGTGGAGGGGTGAAATTCAAGCCCTGCAGTGGGGGCCCCCCACAGGCCGTGAGAACACCCTTCTTTACGCCATGAGAGAAACTGACCAGAAATGGAATTGCCCGAGGCTGGGTGCTTATCCTGAGCTCTGTGGCTGAGCCCTCTTCCCCCCCGCCCAGAGGAGGGAACCTGACGCTGCTGCACTTCCTGTTGGGTTTGAAGACGGCAGCTGACGACGAGCTGGTGGCTGAGCTGGTGGTGAGCATCCTCAGGGTGTGCCCGGACCTGCTGAACAGATACTTCAAGGAGGTCACGTTCTCCTTCCTCCCGAGAGCGAAGTCCACCTGGTCCAACAACATGAAGCTCCTGAGCAAGGTGAGACCCCGGGCAGGCGGAGCGGGGTGGCCTGGTGACGCACTCGGCTGGGCTTCTTCGGGGCGGGGGGGTGGCACCGCAGCCGCGTGACTCTGTGCCGTCTGCCCGTCCGTCCTGCTGTTCACCGGACTCGGCTGTGAGGGGTAGACCGACTCAGAGTCGGCCGAGGCAGTTTCATCTTTCTCACCCAGACTCGGCAGACAGTGAGGTCACCGCGAGTCTCCGCAGAGCGAGGCTGGCATTAGTGGGACGTCCTCATTGTAGGGTCGGTTGCGAGGGTTGCTGTGGCGAGCAGTCAGCACAGCGGCCTGCTGCGGCGAGTGGGTGCGAGGTCACTGCCTCCTGACCAGCGGTGCAGGCGTCCCCCTGCCTACCAGTGAGGTCCCTGTCTGTCTGTCTCCCGCACACTCACTCGTTTCGGCCTGCCCGCTGCTGCGATGCCTGGGACTGTTTTCTGCCTCCGCGCCCCGGGCAGGGCCCTGCGGTGGCCACCCCGGGACGGGGGCGGGTGCGCGGCCTCTGCAGGCCCGGGCATCGGTCCTCGAGTCTGCTCACTAGCCGAGTGACCCGGGGGGAATTCTGTAACCTCCTGGGAGCCTGATTTTGCTGTCTATGAACACGTTCTACTTTCCCAAGTTCCGGAAAGAGAGCCTCGTCTGCCAGGTGCCCGTCAAGTGCTGCACCTGCGAGCGGTGCCGTGTGAGCTCTGGCAGCGACTTGCCACCAGAGGCTCTAAGAGGCCCCTGGGCCACGGGCCGAGCTCTGCTCTGAAGGTCACTGCCCAGAACGACTGGCTTGGTGACCCGCTTCTTTGGCCTGTGGCTCTGCGGGCTGCTCTTCCAGGCCTGGGACTCCTGCCCGGGTGCAACGGTGCCCGGGTGTGGCACGCGGCCTCCGGCACCAGCTCACCCGCGTTCTCCTGCTTGCAGATCTACGAGGCCCAGCCGGACGTCTCCCGGGCGTTTCAGACCAGAGAGTTCGTCCCCCTGCCCCGCCTCCTGGCCATGGTGATGGTGACCACGGTGCCCCCGGTGTGCAACAAGATCATGTTCACCCAGGCACTGAACGTAAGTGCTGGCTGCGTCTAGAATTGTCTTCTGCTCACTGCTGGCTGCGAGGCGGGCGTTTCTGAGGGCAGCAGCCTGGTGTGCTGGGTGGCGACTTGCCCCTGAGCCTCTGGGGCTTCCCCTGCACCGCCGACCAGGGACAGGGCGCTCCTGCCCGGGATGAGGTGGCAGCGGTCCTGCCCAGCCCGGCAGCAGTCTGGTGTCTCTCCATGAGGCAGGGCCTGAGGCCGGGTGTCATGCGTCAGTCTCACAAGTCTGGGACCCCTGAAGAGCGTGGGACGGACATCACCTGACACCCCTTCCTTTTGTGGTTTAAGTGAGTGGCGTTAAAACCTCTGGGAAACTCTTCCTTTGAGGACCAGCTGTGTCAGGCGTTCTTTGGAGGGCGTGCTCGAGGAAGGAATGATGAGTGGATTTCACGTCATCGTTCATTGCAGAAGGCCCCCAGGTCCCACCAGGAGCCACATTCTGAGGGTCTCGTGCGTCCACCACACTGTGGCCTTAGGTGGACGCCTTGGAGTTGTTGGCCCCTGTGGGCCCAGGCCCTCCTGCTCCTCCTGGACCCAGGTGGCCGCCACCTGAGGGGGTGCAGTGCCCGGGGGTCTGGGACAGGCGGGTGGCCCCGCAGGGCAGGCTGGCTGGTCACATGAGCACAGGGGGGCCAGTGTCTGCTGTGGGTATCACACAACCTGAGTGTGGTGGCCTGATGCTGGGGGGCAGAGGCTCCCCAGACCGTGTGGGGGGCTAGGCGTGCGTTGGTAGCTGGGCCCCCCCACTCCAAGGGTTTGTGCCGAGAGTGGGCAGTGGGGTGAGGGGCAGAGAGAAGACGTGCGGGACTGGGAGAAAGCCTGCGTTGTGGATGCCAAATCATAGCAAAACAGGTGCCCCGGTGCCCGCCTGCCTCCTGGGAGACAGTGTCTCCCCTCACTGGGCTTGCAGGCAGTGCCACCTCCAGGTCCGGGGCGTGTCTGTCCTGCGAGCCCACGAGGGCAGCTGGGGCGCGCGGGCCTGCTGCTCCCTCCCCTGGCGCCTGGTGTTGCTGTTGTGGGGGGGGGGCAGCCCCGATCCCGGCGGTGGGACGAGGGGGGGCCACCACCTCGCCTGGGCTTCCGGGCCTTCCCGAGCCGCGAGTGGGTGAGTCCCGAGTGAGACAGTGCTGCGCGGGGCTCGAGACTGTTTTACGTTTTTCTTTTCTTGACAGTATCATTTGACCATTTTTAGTAGTATGTGTTTTAGGATCAGGAAGAGTTAGCTTATTTTAGAAACAGGAAATGAGGTGTCGGAGGCGGGGTCTTGGGCTGCTCTGAGCTTCGTGCCACGGGCCAGCCGTCGGGTGTACCTGTGAACACCTGTCCGGGCCCCGCCTGTGCTGCTGGTGATTGGGGTGGGGCCGCTGCTGGTCGGGGTGCTTCCTGGAGAGCGACTTGAGGGTGTGGGGTGTGAGTAGCACCATCCCCTGCTCGTCAGGCTGCTGGGGGTGGGCCATCCCGGTCACTAAATTGGGAGTCTGTCAGAAAACCTTCCCGTTGCTACCTGGCGGAGTCCCCGGGTTCCGCACCGGTGCCCACGCACTCGGCTGTTCTCCGGCATCGGCCAGCGGTGGAGCTGGCTGGGCTGGGCCCCGCGTGGCGTGTGTTTCCCGGTGCCCAGGAAGTGCTGGGCACCCTTCGACCAGCCTCCGCCTGCCCTTTTGTGTTTGGCCATAAGTAGCACAGGTTCTGGGAAGTTCTTCAGCTTCTGCAGTGAGTGCGGACTGTGATGGTTCTCCTGCTGTTCCGAATGCAGCAGAGAGTCAGGGTGTCGGCAGCCTGGTACCTGGGCTTCACGTCCCCCAGCAAAGCACCGGCTCTTCCTGCCACCCCAGCCTGTCATCTCTGTGGCTGCCGTGAATGCTTGCGCAGGGGCTGGCGGCCATCTGGTGCCATGTTGGCTGTTGGTGACGTGGGCCATCGCGTGAGTGGAGAGGTTATCAGGGCACACACACCACAGACGACGAGACAGAAATAGAAAACCATGCTCTGCTCCTCTATTCGTGACCACCTCTCCTCTCCACGTCTCGTGTGGTTTCCCTGGGGGCCCGAGTCCAGGGCACGGAGGTGCGCCTGCAGTGTGGCCTGCAGGCACACGTGGGTTTCACGTGTCTCCCCAGCTGGACAGCAAGTCGGTGAAGCACACGGCCTTGTGCTTTCTCTCCGCCGTCCTGAGGAGGGCGCTGAAGACCATCGAGCACTGCCTGAGCGGAGAGGCCTGGCTGGAGCCCGGCGTGTACACGGCCCCGATGATGGAGGACTTCGTGCGGCTCTTCAGAGAAGCCCTGAGCAAGGTGGGCGCGGCAGCCGGGCCTGGGCTTCCCGCAGGAGCATCCGGGGGCTTTCCGGAGTGCCGGCCACAGAGGGCACAGAGGCGAAGGGAAGGGGTCCGTCGGGGTGGTCCTGGGGCCCGAGTCCCATCAGGAGCTGGCGTACCCCACCCTCCCCCATGCTGCACGCAGGCTGGTGGGAGGGGCTGCTGGGAAGCCCCTCTTGCTCCTCCTCCCCACAGATTATTCTGGTAAGTCAGGAAGGCCAGTCGTCTGCACACTAGCCAGCTGCCCTGAAAGAGCCAAGGTCACGCCGGGCAGGCCCCCCAGAGAGTCATAAGGGCGTGCCCCTTTGTTCCCAAGGCCTTGCTCAGGTGAATGGGTCTGAAGGGACATGTTTTAATTACCGGACTTGTTTTCGCCAAAGCCTCACTGTGCCCAGTTCCAGGAATTGGACCTGAGAGCAGCCGGCGAGGCAGGGGGCTTGGTCCCGCCGAGCCGACCCCACCCACACCCATGCCCCCCACTTTGGTGTTTCCTCTTGTGGGGGGGGTTCTCCTTACCGGTTTCTCTTCCTCGTTTGTGTGACTCGTTCGTCTCTTTTCCCATTTAGGTTTTACCAGACCTGAACACCATCGTGTGGGTCTGGCAATCCCTTGGCAAACAGGACGCAAAACCCAATGATGAGAAAGGAAAGACGCAGGGCAGCCGGGCTCCTGCGGCCTGTGCGGAGCCCTCCGAGGCGCCCTCCTGTGGTGAGGGCTTGCGCGGCAGCCTGCAGGGCGGGCTGGGAAGGGGCGGGTGCTGAATGCTGACGTGTCACAGACGGGCCTTTCTGGGTGGGGTGGGCGGGGGCCCCTCTTGGGCTGTGCAGGTGGAGGTGGCTGCATGGTCCCTGGTAATCAGACTCGGTGACAGACCTTGTTATTAGCTGAGTGGCGGGCTTTGTATCTTATGTCTGTATCCTGCCCACCACCCCTGCCTCAGTGGCCCGGTGCGGTCGGCACTGCCGGGGTCCCACTGCTCAGGGGACACCGGAGCACAGAGACACGGTGGCCTTGACCTGCCTGAAGTCGCACCACTGAAGTGGGGACGTGGACCAGCTGTCTGCCCAGCCTTAACCTTGACTGTGTGGACTCAGGAATGGGGGAGGGGTTTGTCCACAGCCTCCGTGGTTGGCGCGCTGGGTCATGGGTGCCCGACCCTGTGCCGCTGGCTGACGGGGACAGTGCGCTTCCTGACTGGAGCTGTTCCCCTCCTGCTCAGGCGACGCAGAGACCGTGCTTCTGCGAGCCGCCCTGCTCCAGGCCATCTGCCTGTACCAGAAGGTGGTCCCGCACGTGGTCACGCAGTACAGCTTCGACTTCAGCAAGCTCCTGAGAGGTGCGGTTCCCAGCGGGAACGGTCTGTGCAGCCCGTCTCCCTGCGCAAACAGCAGGGGGTGCCCAGCCACAGTGAGAGCGGGGACCAGAAGGCAGCCCGAGCTGTGGCCACGGGCGCCCAGCAAACCAGACCGGGGACGTTCCCCTTGAAGCCCCTTCCCAAGGGACGGGGAGGCCAGAGGAGGCAGTCCCTTCTCCAACGGGCGCCCCGACGCAGCCGTGCGTTTTACCCGGTGCATCCGGTGCACAGCCTGCCCGGTTGCGTTTCCTCCGTGGGAGCGTTCGTCTGGCAGAGCCAGCTTTGTGGCGGGGCCTCGGCGGAAGCCTCACAGCCCCCGGTGTGTCTGAGCTGTGGGGCGGCCCAGCCAGAGCTGCACTTGGCTGTTTAGGTGGCGGGAGGGAGGCTACTCTTCTCTGGGAAACAGGAAGTTTACTCGAATGGGCCATTTGTATGTAGCAGCCGTGTCCTTCCCAGGCAAAAAGAAACGTAGAAATCCGGCCAGAGGGCAGGGACTGTCTCAGGTGGCTGCCATCTGCCCACAGTGTGGGGGGGCCAGGCCTGTGCCCCCACACTGAGGGTGATGTGAGCGGGAGATGGCAGGGTGGGCAGAGAGCAGCCCCAGACGGCGCAGGGCGGGAGGGGGGCGGCATCAGGCTGTAGGGAGAGGTCTGCCGGCCGAGTGACAGGTGGGGTTCGGCTCCTTGTCGCGAGGGCTGGGCCTCCGGGGAGGGCGTTGGGCAGAGGGTGACCCCAGGGCTGGGGGGCGGAACCTGCGCCGGCGCCTTTCTGGGTGTGGCGCCCGCCTGCCCTTGACCTGACTCCTTTCCCGCCACAGGCGCCGTCTCCGAGCAGGGCCTTCGCGAGCAGGTGCCCCCGATCCTGCAGCACCACATCCTGAAGGTGGCCCTGGAGCTCCCCGCCAGCAAGTTCGCGTGGCTAAAGGCACAGGTGGGGCGCCGGCCCTCGGCCCTCTGTCCTCGGCACACCTGCGTGCTTGCTAGGGGTGGCCCCCTGGGTCAGGACGGACCCTGGCAGGTTGGGGGCACCAGGGGCAGTGGTGAGGGTCCGTGTTTTACGGGGACGTGCCCAGAGCAGGGGCAGGTCCTGGTTTTGTGAACCTGGAGTTCTGCGACTGCTTTTCCCAGACAAGGTGCATAACTGAAAACACAGCCTTGCTGCCGGGTTTTGTGCTTTTTGTCTCAACTGTTTCACTTTTTTTTTCCATTTCAAAGTCTTTTGGGCTCTGGCCGTGTGGCTCAGTCGTTTGGAGCACTGTCCTGTAAACCAGAAGGTCGTGGGTTCGGTCCCTGTTCAGGGCGTTTGCAGAGGCGGCGATCGATGTTTCTCACATCGATGTTTCACTCCCTTTCTTTCTCCCTGAAATCAGTGGGCACGTCCTTGGGTGAATATTTGAAAGAAAAAGTTTTTAGAAGTCTCTTTTTAAACCTTTAGGGAGATAGAGTAAAACGTGTTTCCCCCCTTTGTCCTCGTCCTGGAAGAACTCGACGCAGAGACAGGACTGGACCCCAAACTGCGGGGGGTGAGGCTGGGGGACAGTCAGCGGACGCGGGCGCCCTTCTGGGTCTTCAGTGGCATCTTCCGGGCTTTCTGCAGAGCACGGTGCTGACCCGTGGGGGGAACGCCGATGCACTGGGTAGAGGTGGGTCTGCCTGGTGGTGACCAGGCGGGAGGAGCACCCCCTGCCTTTTCCCTTAGAGCCTCAGGTCTTGTTTAAGGTCTCGGGACCCGGTGGCGTGGAAGGGCACCCGACCCCTGCATGTGTGGTGTTTCCAGAAAGGTGCAGCGATGCCGCGGCCCTGGGTGCTGTGTGTCCCCCCGTCCTCTCTCTGGGCGCCGCCTGCATCCTGGCGGACAGCGTGCTGCCTGCCGGGCTCCACACGTGTGCTCTGCGGCAGCTTGCTGGCCACAGCTGACTGACGGGGCACAGAGTCCCAGCCAGGGCAGGGGGCCAGGGCTGGAGCCGGGCAGCTGCCAGAGCCCAGCTCTCACTTCACTCCCTGCTGGGGGGTCACAGCCAAGGACCCACAGAGAAGCCAGGGCGGCAGTGGTAGTTATTACCCCAGCTGCACAGGCTGTGGGGTGCCAGGGGTTCAGTTAGAAAGTGAGCAGAGGCCTTAGGCCTTGAAAGAGCTGGGATTAAAGTATCAACTTGTACCCTGGGGGCCCCCCTCCTGTTTATGAGGGGCCTGGCTGGGCTGCAGGGGCCCCAGAGCCTCCTGGGTGCAGGGTCACCCTCATTCTAGGGCCGCAGCCTCACTCCAGCGACACTGATGCTGTGGGGTTCGGGCTGGGAAGCTGGGGCTCCGCACTCCCTTGGGACACACATTCCAAGCCCGAAATCTTCTATTAGGGGCTTGCGACCCACACGGAGTCGCTGCAGGGAGCCCCGCCTCCTGCAGCAGCCAGCACAGACCACGATGGGCCAGCTGGTCCTGGGCCGCCCCCTCCAACACCCACAGGCCCCCGGCAGGACCCCAGCTTGGCCCCTGAACAGCGGTCACCCCCCGTGCCTCAGTGTGCATGTAAGCGGTGGGGGTTGCAGCTGCCCCACCTCGGGGTGGCCTGGAGGGCACTCTAAGGCAGTGCGTGTGAAGGGCCCAGGATGGCACCCGCCCAAGGTGTCCCCCCCTTCACTACCTTTGTCACCACCGCCTGGCCGTGTGGGGGTGCGGGGGCAGCTCACTGGCTCCCGAGGGTCGCTGTACACATGGCCCCTGTGGTCGTCCCGAGCTGCAGCTGGCTGAGATGGAGCCACACCCTGGAGGCCCCCGGCCTGGCATATGTGTGCCCCGCACAGTGGCCTCCGTCACGAGGCTGCCATTCTGTTCACACCGCAGGAGGGCCCGGAGGCAGATGTCGTCGGAGGGGAGCGGTCCGTGTTCTACCTGCTGATGAAGATGTTTGTGACCAGCACCCACCTGCAGCTGAAATCGTCCACCAAACACCTCATCGTCAAGGTGCGTCCCTGCCCCCCCCCCACACTCACACCCCGAGGAGTGCGGCCGGCCCTGGTGGGTGGGGCCCACGCCACGTGGCTGAATTATGGCTGCTACAGCCCGGAAACACAGGTTCCAGGGCAGCCGGTCGGTGGTGTCTCGTCACGGTGCCCGGGGGCGCGGCGCTGCGGTGTGGGGAAGCGAGAGCTGGAGCCCTGGCCCTGCGCGTCTGTGCCAGTCACAGTCTCCCTGGGAGTGTTTCTCCCCCGGGTGGGCCTGGGGAAAGGTGCCGTGTGAGGACGCCGTGGCTGTGCCGCGCCTTTCTGGGCTCAGGATACAGGCGGCAGGCCTCCGGGGGCCCGGTTGATCCTCACCCTGACCTCGCGGTCCCGTCCGCCACACGGCACCGTGCGCTCCGAGGGGCACAGGGAGGCTGACTCCGGCCCCGACCTGTGGGCCTGGCCAGTGTCCCCAGGCTCCACCGGGTCTGGCTGTGGCCGGAGGTCGCCTCCTGTCTGGTTCTCACTCTGCAGCGAGCACTGGGGACGTGCGGGGTCGTTTGGGGCGCGGAGGTTTCCCTCCCTTTGAACGGCGTTCCCCGCACTGCCCTTTAACCAACCGCCTTAACTGCACCTGAGCTGCCTGAAGGACGTGCGTGTCCAGGCCTTGATCTTTGTGCATTTCACTTCCCTTTAGCTCGAGCAGGTGTGAACTTGACCCTGGCCGGGTGTCACGGTCACTGACTGATGGCAAGCGCGTGGGTCTGGTGTGGTCAGACTCACCATCAGTGAGCTGAGCCGCAGGGCGACTGAGACCCCGAGTCTCTGTCATCAGGCCCTTCGGGGGTGTCATTGACTAACCCCCACAGGTTCCAGTTCTTTTCATCATCAGTCCCACTCTCTCAGAAACTCGGGGTGCTCCTCACCCCAGGTCTGAGTCTCGAGGTGCCACACCAAGAGGCTGAGACTCACTGCTGGTTCACTGCCCTAGGGATTCCCAGTCAGGCTGAGGGTTGAGGTGTGCAGATGTGCCTGGGACTCCCCGAAAGTCCGGGGAGAAGTGGGACTCCTGCACGGCAGCTGGACTGTGTCCCCGTTCATTACCGGGGGTGGAAGGAGAGCAGTGGGATGCGGGCCGGGCCCCTCCGCCAGAGCAGACGCCCTTCCGTGTGCCCCACGGCGGCGGCGGCAGTGGCCGGAGGGAGAGCCCGTGGGGTGACACCGGGACCGTCAGCTCCCGCGGGGGCGGGTTCCGGCTGACCCGGGCTCCCTCTGCCGGGCAGACCCTGCGGGACACAGGCGTGTTCGAGCACACCTGGAAGGAGCTGGGGCTGTGGCTGGAGCACCTGGAGGGCACGGCGGACGACGGGCAGGAGGCTGTGATTCGGTTTCTGGAACGAGTGAGCGCACAGCCCCCCTGGAGGGGGCGCTGTGGGAGGGTTCCGCCCTGGGTCCCCTGGGCGAGTCAGGGCCGGTCCTGCCGTTCCTGCCGGTTCCTGCTGACAGCCGAGCCTGTAAGAGGGGAGCGTGCTGCTGTGTGCCCTCAGTTCCGCAGTGGGGACTGCGTGCGCAGAGCGGGGTCTGCTAAGTGACGCGGACACTCAAAGAGGACAGCTCTTCAACGAAGGGCTTTTAAACCCCGAGGAGCAGTGATGCTCTTCCTGCCGAGAGCTGTCGCATCCCAGTCCGTCCCTTTGTTCCTCCTGCCGCGTCTGGGGCGCTTTTTCCTGCCTCGTGTGTGACCGCCCGTTGCCCACCCGGCCCCCGCATGCCCAGGTCCTGCTGACACTGGTGGCAAACCCCTACGTGTACACAGACAGAGCCTCGGACTCCGTCCAGGAAGCCAGCGCGCTGCAGGCCACTGCCGCCGGGCAGGACGCCGACGACGCCAGCATCCCTGTCTCCCACATCGACGGTAGGCACTGCTCGCTCCCGGTCCCGGCCCCCAGGGCTCCGAGGGTCAGCTGCAGGGGCAGGTTAGAGACGGGTCACGCAGAGGGCTGACGTCCCCTCCCTGGGTTTCAAAGGCCAGCCTGCGGTGGAAATGAAAGCCGGCCGGTCCGTTCCCGAGACGGCAGCGTGCGCCGAGCTTGTGCACGGCGTGCTCTGTCCCTCTGTGCGCCGTTCACTTGGTGCCGGTGCTGACCCAGCACTGCTGGGGCTGTGGGTGTGTCCCCTCCTCACCAGCCCTCTGCGGGCACTGTTACTGTCGTCACTGTGTGTGGACAAGGCCCTCTCGTCAGCCTCACCCGGCCGGCACTTGGCAAGGTCAGGGTCCGGGCCCCTCTGCTGCGCCTCCCACTCTCGGCTCCTCGGCTTGGGCCGTCTGCCCTCGCGTGCGGGCAGGCCTCTCGGGGCTTCGCTGCCGCCCGAGCCGGCACGCCTGGCAGGGAGCCGGCGATCCTGAGGACGCATCCTCCCTGTTTGGACTCACGCTGTGTCAGGCGTTGTCCCCGAGAGCGGCTCAGTGCTCACCTTTCCGCCCATGTTTTCTCGTCCTTCCTCCCTCCATGTGGGGCTCTGCCCGGGCCAAACCCTGGCTCAGACGTGCTGGACATGGTGGACGTGCTGGCAGAGGGCAGCGAGGGCCTGGACGAGGAGGTCGGGTTCCAGCTGAGCGAAGACATGGCCCTGCTCACGTTCCCATTCAGCGCCGTGGTCCCCGCAGCCCTGGAGGCCAGGAATAAGCTGCTCGGGACAGAAGGCGAAGCAGGTACTCGCTGTGGGCCGGACAGTGTGGCTGCGTCGGCCATCTGGGGGATCCCTGGGGGAGCGCGGCGGGCAGGGACACGGCGTGGAAGGTGAGTCTGAGATGGCGTGTCTGCTGCAGACACCGCCAGTCCTTTCAGTGTTTGTCTGACACCCTGATGCCAAGGTGTGACTTCTCAGCGTTTGCTGGGCACCCAGGCATCTCAGGCCTGAGGAAGTGCCCCTGAGCACAGTGTGTGATTGGTCAGGGTGCTCAGGGTGCTGTGGTCGCAATGAGTCCCCAGCACTTCAGCAGTTTAGGGAGTGAGGGTCTCTTTCTCCACCTTGTGACAGCTCAGGTCACATCCGGTGCTCTGGGCAGCTGCCCTCCAGCAGGGGGAGTGGGGTGCTGGGGCCTTGCTACAGAGGAAGAGGGGGTGCAGTCAGCAGGGCTGCTGTGGCTCAGCCTGGGAGGGACCGGCGGTGTGGTCTCAGCTGAACTGCCAGGGGGTGGCCTGGTGGCCTTGCCCCGCCTCTTCCACACCTGGGCCTGCACTTGGGGCCGAAGGACCTGGAGGCTCTGCAGTCGAGCGGAGCCTCATGAGGCCTGCGGTGGTGGCACGGCCCGCTAGTGGCTGTGGGACCCCTGGGGGCGGCGGTGTGCATCGCTCTGGACTCAGACACGTGAGCCAGTGTGTTGATGGGTCAGGGAAGGCAGGTCCCGCGGGCTCTGCCCATGGACCTGGCCCTTTGCAGGAGACAGCGTCGTGGCGTATCTGACAGCTGTGCTCACTGACATCCTGCACAGCCAGCGGGACCCTCTGGCCCTGTGCCTCCTGCTTCAGGCGTACGACAGGTTCGAGCCTCCGGCCCCGCCCTGCTGCCCCTGGCTGTCCTGCTTCCACGGGTACTACAGTCTCTGGATCCCTGAGCCCGCCCGAGAGGCCTCGGTGAGTACAGCTGCAGGGCCACAGGGGCGTCATTGGTGGGGCGCCGTTCCCTGGCCTCGGTTCCCTGGTCAGGAAGCAGGGTGGTGTCGGGCTGCTTGGCTGGTGGGGCGAGACCCCGAGCTGCCGTGCCGCTGCCTGCCAACGTCTGGCTGTGGGGCGGAGGTGCTTTTCCTTTTTCCCCACCGTGCTCAGCTCACCACACGGGCCCATTTTCTGTTGCCCCTGGCAGGCCCCTGGGCTCCTGGTGCTCAGCTGTCAGACCGGCCTTGCCGGCACCCCTCCCCGCAGCCTGTTCTGCTGACCCCGGGGGAGAAGGGAGGAGGCCCCCTTCCGCCCCCAGTGCGCAGCCCACACTCCTCCCCGGTGCACCCCTGCCTGCCTGCGAACTGGCGGAGCAGCAGTTCCTGTGGAGGGTGCGGTGTGGGCGGCACTCGAGGCTGGTGCTCGGGTACGAGAGCCCACCCCCAGCGGGGGTCACGGTGCTGCTCACCCCTCCGGGCCCCACGCAGCCTCCGCCCAGCAAGCCCCCTGGCTGCGCACTTGCCGTGCCTGTGGTGACTTGTCCTTCCTCCTCCCCAAGCCGCTGCAGATGCCGGGCAGCCCGGCCCCCCAGGGCCCCTCGGCCAGCTCCTTCGGCGCTCTGCTGCAGACGGCCTTCCAGAGCGAGGGCGGGCTGTTGGACGAGGGGGCTCAGGCAGAACTGCGGGCTGCCATCTGCCGCCTCCCCATGCACCACGTCTTGCGCTCGGTGACCCACGTGCTGCTGTACCTGCGGAGCACCGTGGAGCGCTTCGGGCAGGTGAGCTGCCCTCCTACTGGGCCACACCCACCAACCGTACCGATCAGTCCTGGGGCCGTGCACCGCCTGGTCCACATGACCACGGGCCGAGCCGCCACTTGAGGCCAGGGCAGCTGGTTTAGCACCTGTGCCCAGCTGCCCGCTCTGCCTGGAGCAGACCTGCAGGCCAGGTCACGCACCCTTCTCTCCAGGCCTCACTTTGCAAAACCAGCGGACCCCTCAGCAGCTGCTGGTGGGAGCCACCTGCAGCTGCCGGTCAGGAGGGGCCCCTCTCATCTCATTCTCACTGGGCAGCTCCCCAGTGAGCTTCCCGCACCAGGTGTACCTCGCAGAGGCTCAGGGCAGGGTGCAGGCTGGGTTGGCACAGGCCCTGTGCTCGGTCTGGATACAGGGCTACCCTCACTGCCAAACAGTGTGAGCAGCTGCCGTTCTCTCCGGGTCCTTGTCAGTGGTGCCGTCACACCTCCTGGTTGGGGACCCGGCACGGACTGCTCTGGTCTGAGGGGGTGTGTGGCTCTCGTCCCCGCAGCTGGGCCGGAGTGCGGGCCCCGCCGTCCTGCAGCTGCTGCTGGACCTGCTCCGGCGCCTGGTCCTTCACTGTGCACAGCTGGATGCCCAGAACCGGCAGAAGTGCGAGGCTGTGCAGGCCGAGTCCGAGCTGTTCCTGGACATGGAGTCTGTGGCCTCCCTGGAGCTGGCTGGGGACCAGGTACCGTGCTCTCCTGCCTGCTGGCCTTTCCCTGGAAGTCTCAGGCCCCTGCTGTTCCCCACTCCCGATCGGAAGTGAGGCCGTGGCCGTTGTGGGAAACTTGGGAGACAGTAGAGCTGCCCCACCGTCCGCCCGGAGAAGAGCATGGTTTACTCAGGCGTCCCTTCCCAGTCACCTCTGTGCTTGGCTGCCACCCCCCCACCCCCGCAGTTTCCAGATAGTGTGCGATGTGGGCGCCCCGAGAAACCCAGCTCCTCCTGCAGCGTGAGGACAGGACAGGCGGCCGCAGGCCTCTGCCAGGCAGCCCCTGCAGGCGTCCTGCCGGAGGGGCCCGGGGTCAGGCACAGTGCATCGTTCGGCCTGTTTACTGGGGTCCTTACTTCAGAGTCTGACGTAGGTGCCTCAGTTGCCCCCTGAGCAGGCGTTTGGGGTGGGTCTGTGGGCGCAGGACCTCCTGCACCCTGTCGGGCAGACCAGCCTGAACGTGGGCCCACACTGTGCTCTTCTCCACTGGAACTGTGGGGGCCTCCCCTCCCCTCCCTCCCCCCTCTCCCTCCCCTCCCCCCCTCTCCCTCCCCTCCCCCTCCCCTCCCCCTCCCCTCCCCTTCCCCTCCCCTCCCTCCCCTCCCCTCCCCTCCCTCCTCCAAGCACGTGAGGAGAAGAAAGTTGTCCCTGTCCCAGGGAACCAGTGCAGCTTTTGTGGACTGGGCGTCGTGCTTGGCAGGGCTGCAGCCCAGCACACTCAGCTGCTTCCTGCTCACTGGCTGCAGCTCAGGGTCAGGGTAATGGGAGGCCCAGCCTTGTCAGGGAGCAGAGACAGGGTCACCTCCATTCTGGGGCGGGGACCTCTTGGCACCATAACCTGTGTGCCCTCCCTACCCTCGAGACCTCTCTGAGCAGTGCTCACCCGCCCAGCCCTCGCCCTGGTTTCTCGGGAGTCCCGGGTGCTAGTGAGGCATCAGTGAGCGGCCGCTGTCACTTGCAGTGTGGCTGCATGGCCGTCCGTGCAGCAAGGACTGCAGAGCAGTTGTGCCGTGCAGGCAGCTCCTCCGGCCCGAAGTCGTCAGATCCGTGCAGTCTGTGCGGGACCCTCATGGTCAGGCCAGGGTCACAGCTTTGCCTGGGTTCCTGAGAGGGGCGTCGGAACTCAGCTCTAGGACAGGGGGCCCCTCCTGCTCAGCACAGTGGGGCTCGCACTGCGGCTGCTGCTGGCCCTGCTGGCCCTGGGGCGCCTGCGAGGCCAGTGCCTGGTCCCTGTCTTCCAGACGCTGGAGGAGGTGCTCATGGCTGTCCTCAGACACCCCACGTTGGAGGGCTGGTTCCTGGCCCTGGAGCGGCAGGCCCTGCCCCCACACGCCCTCAGCCCCGTCCTGGTGAAGCTCCTGGCAGCGGGCCTCAGCGCGGGTGTCCTGCAGCTGCTGGTGGCGAGCGCCCCCATCCTGCAGAGCCGTGGTCGTCTGGACCTCCTGGCCCGGTACTTGGAGGCCGTGACCCAGACCGTGCTGAAGGAGCTGCGCAGCAGGAAGGCGGGCCCAACTGCATCGCTGCCCAAGACCCTCCCGCAGCTGGAGGCCCTGCAGGGGCTGCATGTGTACATGGAGGGCGCCCAGCTCCGCGAGGTCACCCTCGCCCTGCTGCGCCTGCCCGAGGCCCACCTGGTGGCCCACCCACCCACAGAGTCCCCTGGGAAGGAGAGACGCTTGAGTACCCTCGGCAGGACTCTGGTCCAGCTGTTGACCAGCAGCCCGCAGGGTCAGCTGCCGAACAGCGAGCTCCTCTGGACCTCTGCGTACGTGCGAGGCTTGGGGGCTCTGCTCCCCACGTTGGCCGTGGGTGAGCTGGACGCCGTGTTCCTACGGACTCTGCAGGGGGCGCCTGAACTGGCCTCCACGGTCAGGGCCGACCTGCTCGACTACTGCCTGGCCCGGCGGACACAGGTGACCCTGGGCATCGCCACCCTGCTCGTGCCGCGGAGCTGGGCCCACCTGTTGCGCTTCGAGCTGTGGTGCAGGCGGCCGGGGGCAGAGCTCCGCCTGCGGGAGGGCCTCGAGGACTTCCTCCCCCTCGTGCTCGCGTACCTCCAGTGCCGGACCCGGGGATGCTGTGCACGCCCAGCAGGAGGTAGGGGGAAGCGGGGCTCCGGGCAGCAGGGGTTTGAAGTCAGGCAGCTGGTCTCTTTGCCAGCCCTGGGGCTCCGTGTCCTGGGGGTGGTGCAGCTTCCTTTCTCCTCAGCACCCGCCCCCCCTCTGGAGCTGCAGAAAGGTGAAAGGGCCTCCCTCAACACCCGCCCGCCCCCAACAATCTCGACCTTCTGGCTCGAGGTGCTGCCCTACGTCAGCTCCGTGTCACCACGTGAAGCCGGGGGAAGGGTGGGCAGTAGCCGGGACTGCCGAGGGGGACCACACAGGAGCGGAGTCTCACTAGGCTGCGGGGGCGTTCAGGGTGATCGTCCCTGTCCCCTCGCCTGTCCCCTCCATCAGGATAGAGGCGGCAGCACTGGGCCGGGGCAGTCTGGGCCCAGCTCTCCTTTCCCTGCCTGCTGGGCGTCAGATGAGGCACTTTTTGACCCCTCAGATTTAGTCCCTTCTGGTCGCACAGGTGCAGCTCCACCCGCTGCTTTGCCTGGTTTGAGCAGCCTCGCACCAGTGACGGCAGGTGTCTGTGAAGACACGGGGACCTGTCTGGTCAGCAGCCCTCCTGCCCATCCTGGGGGCCAGGCACTGGTGTGCACAGTCTGCTCGCAGGCGTGGAGCTGGGGGCCCGGGGCCGCCGGGCTGGAGATGGAGAGCCCTGTCAGGGGCGGCCGGCGCCCACGCACGGCGGCCAGGCAGCAGCTGCAGTCCCTGCGGTCACCACTCCTGCCGAGGCCAGCCTTGGGCCACGTGTGACATCGCCCAGGGACCAGATTGCGGGGGTGGAACTGTGGGCCCCTAGGAGCTGGTCTGCACCAGCTCGGCATCTCCTTGCGTGTGACGACCTCTCCCTCTGTGTCCGCCACAGTGCCCCCCGCCGTTGCCCCCGTCCTGAGGAAGGCCCTGTGGAGGCCCCTGCAGGCCAGGCTCCTCAGCGCCCATGGGCCCCAGGGGTCAGGGCTGCACCCCGAGGTCCTGGCCCAGCTGGTCCCATTCGCGAGAGCCAAGGACCTCCGCGTCCTGGCAGACCGCCTGCCCAGCTCACTTCGGACCCCTGGCAGCCACGCGAGGTACGGAGGCTCACGGCATCGCTGTCCCGTGCGGTGTTTACGCGCAGGCGAGAGGTCACTGCGCTGCTCCTGGTGCTGGTCTCCGTGCCGACTGGGGGGAGGCCGGCTCCTGACGACGAGTTCTCTCGGCCAGGGGACTTGGGCCCCGGCAGTGTCTGACCCTTTCTGTGACAGCACGGGTGGGGTGTTGCTGCTGGCACCTGGGGCGCGAGCCCGGGGTGCTGCCGGACCCCCTCAATTACAGGGAGGCCCCGCTCACCCTGCTAGTCTCCCAACAAAAAAGAAGTGGGGCGACGTGACCTTTTCCTGGCCTGCCCACACTGCTCCCCCAGTGGTAAAAACTGCGGTCCCTCTTCTACGTGTGAGCGAGTGAGGGGCCAGCACAGCCTGGGATTCCTGTGCTGGGGTGGCAGGGGACCGGGACTCGGGGCACAGGGCCCACTGTCACACTGGGCTCGAATCAGCACTGGGAGGGGCTTGGGCGTCTCTGACGCGGAGACCGTGCCCTCTGCTGCAGCTGGACCGTGGCCGACTCTGTCTCGGCCGCCCTGGAGGGCTCCGCAGAGCAGCTGGGAGCCTGGAGCGAGGCTCTGCTGCCGTCCTGCCTGAGGTGGCTGCTCGGGACCTTCGGCGGCCCCGCGCGGGACGGAGACGGCGCCCCCGAGGGAGAGAAGCAGATGCTGCTGAGGCTGAACCAGCTGCTGGTGGGTGTCACCCCTTTCCCCTGGGCCCCGGCTGAGTGTCTAAGGGGCGGAGACGGACCAGGGTTTACAGGTCCGCTCTTAGCCGGCGACGTGCAGGCGGCTGGTGAAGAGCAAGGGTGGTGCCTGGGACGCCAAGGGGCAGGTGGGCGGCCCCTGGAGTGAGGACCGTCGGGAGTGGCACCTGCCTGCTGAGAGGGCAGCTTGTTTCTCCCCTTCGCTTAGTGGGTCAGCACAGGGACTTGCACTAGTCGGTGCTGCGATCCTGGGGGAAGCCTGCGTGGCCGTGCGCGGCTCCTGTTTCTCAGTGAGGTCGGGTCCACGTGCTGGGGTTTCGTTAAGGGCTTTCCCGTGGGTGCGTAGGAGGCGTGGTCTCCGCTGCGATTTCTGGCAGCGTGTTTGGTTGTAGGACTGGCAACACTCTGCTGTCAGTGGGTTGGAAAGAGATCGGGCATAAAGCGCTGGGTTTTCTGCCCCCTTCCAGCACGTGACAGGTGTCGCTGTGTTGTCCCCGGCAGGCGTCGTCTCTGGTGAGGCGTCTGCCGCTCTTGTCTGCCTTCCTCCGCACATCACGCCCTTTCGCGTCCCGCTGTCCGGGTTCATTTCACACGGGTGAGCGCGGGTTGATCAGGACGAGCCCGGTCAGGTTCCCTGTGCTTTGGGCCGGCGAGCTCCTCGTCTCCGAGAGTCGAGAGTTTCCATGAAATTTGAGGATTTTCAGCTATATTTGGCCATGACACCCTTCTACTGAAGTCTTTTTTCTTTAACAGTTATGTTTCTGCATGTAAATAATTAGCGTTCTGGAAGCTAACATATACGAGATATTTCTCAGTGCACGGTGTAAAATCTGTTACAAGTTGTAGAGTCGGTGGCTGGTGTTTGAACTCTGGAACCCGAGACATGAACAGTGGCCTCAGGAAGACAGCCCAGGTGGCAGTCGCGTGGTGACTGTGTCCGCAGGTTGCAGGGCAGGCCGTGGGTCTCTGCGCTGAGAGGCCTGTGTTTCAGCCTTGCTCCGTTGCTGCTGGTTTCTGAGAGCGCAGCAGGCCCTCAGGCACCCCACCGGGCAAACCCCGGGGAGCAGGGGCGTGTCCCCAAGTCTGGAGAGCCCTGAGCTGCAGAGGGGGGGCGGGTTGCTGCCACTGTCACTGTGAACACCCCCACCAGCTGGCCTGCTGACCGGCTGTGCTGTTGTAGGGACTTGTATCCCCACTGTGCGCCTCCCTCCCTGCCCCCTTAGTCTCTCTTTGTCCCGTTTCTGTAGACCTCCTCCCCCTCCCCCACCCGGAGCAGATGTAGGTTCCCAGCAGAACTGAGGCGGGGACAGAGGTCCCATGGACCCTCTGTGGCCCTCCCACACACACAGCCTTTCCCACCATCAACGCCCACGCTGCCCCTTCTCTCATAACTGAAGTTCAGGATCTGTCCAGAGAGTGTTCACATAATGTGAAAAATACAGACATTTATCAAAGAAGATACAAGAAACACTGTACATAGGACAGTGACACTTGAGTCCCCTCCAAAGTAGGCACCTGGGACCCCGCACAGTTCTAATCACCATCAGCTGCCCCATCATATTCTCCTGAATCTCGTCAATGGTCTTAAGTCTCTTCCCTTTCAAAGGTGGTTTTAGTTTTGGGAAAAGCCAGGAGTCGCAGGGGGTCAAATCCGGGCTGTAGGGGGGCTGCATCACCTGGGTGATTTGATGTTTTACTAAGAAAGTCTGCACAACACGTGATGCGTGAGTGGGCGTGTGGTCGTGACGAAGCTGCCGGTCACCAGCTGCCCACAGCTGTGGCCTCTGATTCATCAAAATATTTTCCACGGGAGAACGTTCAAGGTTAACACAAAATCGGATGCAGATTCACTGCTCCACTCGCGCAGTCGTTTGGAACACGACGGCCACACAGTGCACACTGCGCACTCAACAGCATCCCCCGCCGCCCCCGCTGACCAGTGCAGTGACGTGGTCACCGTTCACGCAGGCGCACTCCTGGGCTGCCTCATCAGCGCCGCACAAACCGTTCCATTGTAGTAACAAGGCTTCCTCCTCACCGCGTGTGTTTTCATGTTGTGCAGTGGGAGCTCTCGAGTGCGTGGTTCGGTGCTGACGGGTGCACACGCCCTGGTGACCACGCTCCCACCAGAGCAGCCTCCCTTCCGCCTTAGCACCATCACGTGCCTGGGGTGGTCTCCCCGTCGGTGACTGACCCGCGTGGGCTTCTTCTCGCGCAGCCTGCTGAGGAAGGGGGTGACACTAACGGGTCTTTGAGTGTTAAGGCAGCCCGGCCCTCCTGGGTCCCGCCTGGTGGTCTTCCCCCGGGTCGATGTCGTCAGACACGCAGACTCCCCGAGTGGGCTGTGAGGCGGTGCGTGCTGGCCGTGGTGGCAGCCGTGGGGGGGCAGTGACCGCTGCGGGAAGGCTGGGGAAGCTGCCTCCGCTCGTTGGGGGAGAGGCGCCCGTGAATGGTGGCTTAGGTACAAACCGAGGACGAAGCAGGCGTGTGTTCCTGTGGCCTGTGTGGGTGGCTGGTCCTCGCTTACGGAGCAGCTGGGTCTCAGCGCCAGGTCCCGCTCGCCGACTGCCCTGGCTTCACGCGTGTCTCCCCCGCTCCACCCGCAGAGCTCCCTTCAGGAAGTGGACCCCGACGACTGGCAGAGGTTCGTGAAGACCGGACTCAAGTAAGTCGACCGACCCCCACCCCCTTGGCCCGGCTGCTCTGCGCCCGTCACTGACAGTGCGGTGACCTGCACGTGGCCGAGCCTGTGCCGGTCCTGCCTGGGGACACGGTGCGTGGCGCGGGAGGGCACAGGCCTGCCACTGCCGCTGGGGTGCTGGCGGTGCTCAGAGGCTGCCTCGGAGACTCGAGACACTTTGTGACCCCGTGGCCTCGGCCGAGACCCACACTCAGGTGCCTCGCTCACAGTGCTGCCTGTTTTCCGCATCCGCCCCCCCGCCGCTCGCTCCCTCCCTCGCCCGTCGGGGCCGCTCCACTGACGGCAGCAGTGGTGGTGTTGGCTGAGGTCAGGAGGCGGGAGGCCCCGCAGCTGTGGCCCAGGCGCTCGGCCACCTGGCGTCTGGCCCAGGCCGGGCGTCTGCTGGGCGTTTGCACTGCCGAGCGAGCAGGTCGCACACCCTCTTTCTTCCAGGGCTCCCTGTGGGGGGGCCAGCGGTGCCCGGGAGCGGGAGACGTGGGTGCCGGGCGGGAGACGTGCACCCTGAGCTTCCCCACAGTCTGTGCTGAAATTCGTTGCATTATTTTCTTTATAAAACTTGTGCGTTTATATATGTCGTGTACATTAAGTCCTTCACTGTGTCACATGACTTGTCACATAATCCATTTCAATGCAGTAAATTTTGTTGTTGTAGAACAAATTGTCCCTAACTTACAAAAACATGGGCAGAAGATTTTTCTAATAAAATGCCAAGAAAAAGTGTCTTCACAGTTCCCCGGCACACGGGATTGCCCTTCACGAAGCTCTTTGCCCCGCCGACTCTCCCCCCAGGTTCCGGTACCAGGACCCCGAGTTTCTGGAGGCCCTCCACGCCGCCGTGCAGCTCCTGTACCGTCCCGAGAGCCCCGTGTGCGCGGGGCTCCTCCCGCTGCCGGCGGTCCACGCGCTGCTCACCCAGCACTCCCTGTTCCTGCCCACCCTGCTGGAGGCCGAGGAGGGCGACCCCGACCGCCGAGTGAAAGGTGCCCGCCCCCATGCAGGTGGCGGCTCCTGGTGTCTGGGCTCACTGGGCACCGAAGCCCAGCGCCCGCGTGTTTGCGGAGCGAGGCAGCATTCCCGGAGGATGTGGGTGCGGACCCGGGCCCCAGCGAGCCGTCTGTGGCGAGGGGCCCGGCGCCAAGGCCCCGGCCCACCGCAGTCGCCTTACAGTCTCACGGCCGCGTCCTGGGCGTGCATTCGAGTCTGGGAGTTAGAGGGCAGTCTCCATGGGAAAATTGAAACTTGTGTCAAGGGCAGAGGGTCGAACATTTCTGTGGACAGGTCCCTGCCAGGGGACTCTGAGAGCCCAGGCCCCAGCTCCAAACCGCTCAGGACACGCCTACACCGGTGCCCGGGCGCCCCAGCTCGGCACGGGCTGCTGCTGCGAAGGCAGGACGGAGGCTCTAGAGTGCGGGCCCTCGCCTGCCCGGCCACGCTCTTCTTAGGGACAGCTGTCCCCGCCCCGAGGGGTCTGCCCCCAGGGTCTGCACCAGGCTGGGGCGTGGTGAGCAGCTGGACAGAGACAGCCCGGCTCACTCCTGGGGGGCGGAGGTGTGGCCGAGCCACTGCCTCCTGCTCAGGCGGCAGAATGGTGTCAGACTTTGGTGAGACAGCCTTGGAACGAGAGTCAGGCTTTAAAGTCTTCATGGCGTGAAGGTTGGGAGGGGTGGCGGGACCCAGCTCTGCTGAGTCGGCACCGAGCTGCTTACGGAGGAGGCAGGAAAGGAGTGGGGGCGGGGACCGGGCCGAGCCCTAAACCCAGGCCTGCTCAGAGCTGAAGTGCCAAGCAGCCCCCGAAACGTGTACCCCTTTCTCCCCCACACGCACCCCCGTGCTCACCGCCGTTCTCTCCCAGAGGCGCTGGTGGACCTGGTGCTGGGCGTGGTGAGGCTGTGCCCAGCCGTCTGCGACGGCAGCCACTTCGCCGTGCTCCTCGGGGCCTACGGCGCCTCTCTCAGCGTCCTGGGTGAGGACCGGGGCACGGGGATGGGCGTTGTGACGGGGCGGGCGTGTCCACGGTCTGCCCTCTGACCTGACCTGCAACCGACTTGCAGACCAGAAGATTCTGCTCCTCCTGCGGGCCTACGAGCAGAGCGGCCTCAGCCTCACCAGCTTCAGGTGAGTGTGGGCTGGGCCCCGGCCGGGTGTGGGCGTGGCGGGCCCTGGGGGCGCCCACGGAGCAGACTCTGCACCCAGATTCCCTTCCTTCCGGCTGGTCCTCGCGTGCGGGGTGGACGCCGCTCCCTTGGCTCTCAGGTTTCGGTCAGTGGCTCCGGGGCCACCTGCGGGCTGACGTGGCTTGTCGTTCGGACTGGGCCCTGGCCCCCAGCCCCCACTCCCAACTGCGGGGTCGGGCGCAGTCGTGCTCCTGAACACCATGCACGGGAGGTGGGACCGCGTGTGGCATGGGGGCTGGGGGCGGAGTGAGGGCACCCACTGGTGGCAACCCCTCTTGGGACTGCGTCCGTGTCTCTTTCTGGTCCATCTGTCTGTCTCTGTCTCTCCTGGGTGTCAGGGGCCGCATGGCCAGCACCTGCTGGGCCTGCCCCTGGGGCCTGCCCGCCTCCGTGAGGGACTAGGCGGGGACTCGGCGATGCGCTTCTCACAGGGGGGGGGGTGATGTCCCTCCTCCCTGCGCCCTGGCGCCCGCCCAGGACCCACGCGCTGAGGAGGTCCGCGTGTGGCGACAGGCAGCGAGCCCCCTGCGCCAAGGAGAGCAGCGCCGCGCAGCTCTGCAGGGAGAGGAGGAGGGATTGACAGTGTGGGGCGCCGTCTTTAACGTGATCACAGCTCTCAGTCTTCCCAAAAAGGGGGGGGGCCTTCTTCTCTCTGAGAACGCCAGGTCCAGAAGTACCGTTCTCTGGGGCAGGGCTGAGTTAGGGGGCGACACAGGGACTCCGGGCACATCTGGGGGCAACTGCCACACTGGCGAGGGTGCCATCCGAGTGGCGTGTCCGGTGGGCCACCCTCCCAAAGCGGAGCCTTCACTCTATGACTCGGGGGGCAGGCCCCTCTGGAAGCTCTGCTGCCCACCCACTCCAGTCGAGCGCCCACTGTGCCCGCGGCCCCTGCCCAGCACTCTGGGTGAGACAGTCATGACCGTGCCTCCTTTCATTCAGACTGGCTTCTGGTCCACACTCTGTGGGGGACCCCGTTGTTCTGGACTCTCGGGGTGTCAGGGCTGCTGCAGGATGGCAGGGAGGGTGTGGCGAACACGCAGGTGGCAGAGGAGCCAGGACATCTTGGGGCAGAGGAGCGGCCCTGTGTGGAGCTGGGCCTTCAGGGTGCACCCCGCACACCTCACGGGGGGGGGGAGCTTGGGGGTGGGGGGCCTGTGTCTTTTCCCCGGGGCAGGCCACTGCCATGGGCTGGGGGGCGGCCGAGAGCAGTGCCGGAGCCTGTCTGGGAGAGGCTTCGGTCTGCAGGGCAGCGGCACAGCCAAGACCCCTCGCCTGGTCAGCCAGGCTCCGCAGCCAGACGCCCGCATCTGAGTCCTGGCTCTGTGGCGCCCAGCTGGCGGCTCTCCTCTCTGCCCGCCTCCTGTGTCGGCCAGGAGGGGCCTGGCTTGTTGCATGGATCCCTAAGGGGCTGGAGCAGTGCCTGGCGGGTCGTGAGCTCTGTCTCGGTGCCGTCCTGCGTCGTCATCCCTGACAGTGTCCCCTACCTCCTCACGTCACCGTCACCACCCTCCCGCCTTCCCCCAGGCTAAGACAGGGAGGGAGGGACAGACAGCAGGGCGTTGCCTGGCGTGTGCCAGCAGCTGACACAGCCCTCCCACTGTCATCCCTACCGGTTCTGGCCCCGCGGAGCCCGTGACCGGTCTGCTCCCCGCTTGGCCCTAGGGTGCTGCTGTGGGGCCCGGCGGCCGTGGAGCACCACAAGACGTGCCGGAGCCTGGGCAAGTCGCTGTGGCAGCAGCCGAGCGTCGGGGACGTCCTCCGCCTCCTGGATCGGGACCGCATGATGAGGACCATCCTCCACTTCCCCCAGAACCGGAGACTGCTGCCCCCCGAGGTATGGGGGCCCCGGGTCCCTTCCCCGGGACAGGCTCCACTGTCAGCTTGTCGGTGAGGCTCATGTCAGCCCTGCCGGGAGGGGCAGAGGCAGGACCCCGCAGGCCCAGCCCTTGCTCCATATAGAGCCCGCCCCCCCAGGTCCCGTCATCTCATGTCCTGTGGCTCACAGGACCATTTTCAATGCTCTCAAACACCCAGAGCAGCTTGAGGTCTGGGCACCAGGGTGAGTGCTCCCCAGGGTCCCTGGGGGTTGAGCAGCAGGCACGTGCCTGCCCGGGCTCTCACAGGATGCGCAGGACCCGCTGTTCGCAGACAGCAGCGCCGTGGAGCTCGATGGCCTCTATGACCCCTGCTTCCTCCTACACCTCTTCAGCGAGCTGACCAGGCCAGGTACTCGCAGCCCTGGGGCGGGGCGGGGCGGGGGCCCTCGGAGCCGGGGGACCTGCGCCGGTCAGCCGCGCGGGACTGTCCGTGACCCCAGTGAGCTCGCGCTGCCTTCCCGCCGCTCACTCCGTGATCTCCGACCAAGTAACCCTTCGTGCTTGCGACACACGGTGGCCTCCTCAAGATGCTGACGACATCCCTCTGCCCTCCACGTTTGCCTGATTCTTGCCTTTTCTGGGTCTTCAGCAGGCGGGGTCAAACGCCAGCCCGCTTCATCCTCGGGAGCAGGGGGGCCGCTGCCGTCCCCCCTCTGGCTTTGAGGGTGTTTCTGTCCTGCGGCCTGCGGGTGGGCAGAGAGAGAGACGGGACGGAAGCGTGTGTGTGCCCTGCTCCCGGGCGGGGCCGGAGGGGCACTGAGCGGTCACACGTGTGCAGGTGTGTCGGCCTGTGCCGAAAGCATTCGAGCCAGCCGAGGACCCTCGTCACGAGTGTGACGTTAGGGGTCTGGGCCGTTCTCCCCCGGCGGCCCCCCCGTCCCCGTGTTTGTTGGGTGGGTGTTCAGGTGCGTCTTCAGCACGCCCGCCTCTCCGCCCGGCTCTCGTGCCGTTTCGCTCATGTGTGTCCCTTCTGTCTGCGTGAAGCCCACACACGTGTGTTTGCTTCAGGCAGCCGCTTACACTTCAAAGAGGTTTAAATCTTTTGTATGTACTGTCTGGTCACCCAGTTTTTCTCCTCATTTTTTTGGTGTGGTTCCAGATTTTCATCCTCCATCATTTTCCTTACACCTAAAATTCTTCCTTTAAAAATTCTTGCAGTTCAGGGTTGCTGGTAATACATTTGCTCAGCATTTTTTAATGGAAAAAGGTTTAACTTTTGAAAGATTCTCATGGAGTATAAAATTCTAGGTTGGCAGGGTTTTCTTACTGTACCTCAAAGACCCTCCACCCCGACGCTGAACTGAGTCATTTCCAACAGGGAAGCTGCCGTCATTCTTCTCTTGGGCCCTTCTGTGCACTGTGTGGCTGCTCGGTCTGAGCAGGACCTCATGCCTGGTGACCCTGCTCGGTCACTTTGCCACGGCGGCCTAGGTCCACTCTGAGCTGTTTCTTGACAGCATTTGTTTTGTGAGGAGGCCTGGGTTTCACTAAAGAGGGCTTGAAGCATCCTGAACTTAATTTGTGTGTTAACCAGGCCCTTTAAGATGTGGTTGGGTGTGTCCCCTGCGTACCTGGCCTCCTCTCTGGCTCTCATCCTCTCTTGGAGGGGCCACGAGTCTCCGGGGCCTCAGGTGGCAGTACAGGCCCCTCAGACTGCGGCTGTCACTCAGGCCCGGGAAGCTGCCCTGTGCTGACGGGAGGAGCGGGGCCTTGGTGGGAGGGAGAGTCGTCTTCAGGAGCAGGTGGCCCGGGTGGGTGGTCTGCCCCAGCTGAGAGGCTCCTGGCCAGCTGCCTGTGGACGGTGCTTTCTCGGCTGACCCCTGGGGGCATTGCCCTGGCCCCCGGGCTGCCAGGGGGAGTCAGCAGCTCATGCTTTGGTCTGAACGTTGCCTCCGCCCTTTTCCCAGGAGTCCCGATGACCCTGGTTGGGGTTTACAGGCGTCTTGGAGGCTGAAGGCCGGGCAACCGGAGGCCGTGGCGGGCACATTAGTCCTGTGTCCGGCTTCAGCAGGAGCTGGGAGCTGGGGGGAGACCTGCATCTTCCATCTAGCACATGCGGTGGTTGGTGGAGAAGCGCAGAAGGAAATTTAATTCATCGTGTCACACAAGCATCGTGGAATCGTGCGCGCGCGCGCATAATGTTCTTTCATTTCCCGTAGAATTTGTGGTGGACTGTCGAAAATTCCTGGACTCGAACGCTCTGGGCCTGACCTTCGCGGCCCTCAGCAGCTACGACCCCCAGATGCGAGCCGCGGCCTACTCCGTCCTGGCGGCCTACTACGGGCATGTGGAGGGGGCCCGGTTCCGGGAGCAGCCCCAGGTGGGTGGGGCCCCAGAGCCTGGCTGGCTGTCCCGTCCGCCGGGGTCTCTGAGTTGCCTGGCGAGCCCTCTTCCCTCCAGCTGGTGACACTGCCTGTGGTCCCCAGCCCCGGGGGGCAGATGAGAGAGGCCTCCCCCGCCGCACACTCTGGTGCTGTGTGTGGGTGGAGCTGTTTCATTTCTGCTGGCTGTCTCTGGTTTACACTCAATGGTTAAGGCAGCTGTTACCCAGAACACCCAGGCTTGGTGCCACGGGATGTGGGGACAGGAGAGGCTGAGCTGTCAGGTGGACCCAGGACGCTCTCTGCCCTTGGCCACATGCCTGGCTCACGGAGGACGACCAGGGGCGCTGGCCGCTGTGGGGTGGAGTCCCTGGCCTCGCACGGTGAGGCCGTGGCCCCAGTTCTGAAGTTGCTCTCCACGCATCCTGGCCGCAGGTGCTGTACCTGCTGGACGTGGTCCGGGGTGGGGTCCGCACCCCAAACATGAGGCTCACCTTCACGCTGGCCCTCTTCGCCGCCAAGGCAGCCCTGCAGGTGCTGAAACCAGGTACTGCCAGTGGGGCGTGGCCGGGTGGGGGCTGAGCCCGGGTGCGGGGACCGCGCTGGGGTGCCGGCACACATGCGAGTGAGGGTAGGCCGGGGCCATCCAGGGCTGCAGGGGCACTTGGTGCACCCTGTGGGCCAGACTCCAGGAAACACTGAGAAGCCCAGGTGCAGAGCAGAGGGGACAGTGACCCCACCTGAGCGCTCGGGGGCTCCTGACCAAATGCCCTCAGTGTGGGAGGAGGGGAGAGGGCCCTGCACCAGAGGTGGTCAGCCTGGGTATCTGCATACCGGGCTCACCAAGGCCCCGTGGGACGGTGGCCCGGCTGCTGCGGTAGGAGTCAGCCTGCTGTGAAGCCACGTTTATTACCGAAAGTCAGGATGTTGGGGCCTTTGGGGACCGCGGGGTGTTTGAGTGTCACGTAGTCGTGCTCAGATGAGGGGGCAGCCCCCGAAGCTGTAGGCCCTGGGTTAGAGCTCCTCCAAGGCCCCACCATGAGTTCCCCAGTCATGTGGCTGGCGGAGCTGGGGTCCAAAGTCCATCCGCTCCCATGCCACTTTCTCTGTGTGGCTCCGTGTTCGCCGTGGGAAGAGCCACGTGCAGGCTGTGAGGGCAAGCGTGTTTTGAGGTGCTACCCTGGCGGAGGCCCCGGAGCAGTGACCTTTGCCTCCCGCTGGTCTGGGCACACTCTGCCCATGTCAGACGGCGGCCGTGTGGTCCTGGGTCGGCTGCAGGTGGCCTAGACCAACCCGAGGCCACATGCCGAGGGTTGGAAGCAGCAGCGAGGAGACGTTCGCCCCCATCGGCCCCACCACACCCCGGAGCCGAGGGGCCCGCCGTGGCCCAGCCGCCTTTGCCGAGCACCCCCCAGAGCCGGGCCGGGGGTGTGGGTGTCAGCCCTGCAGCGGTCCCTGAGCCCCAAGCAGGGCGGACCGGCCTCACTGCGTCCCACTCTGGGGGATGGTGACCTGCACTCACAGGCAGGTGCCCCACGGGGGCGGGGTCCACGGTGGGTCCCCAGACCCACGCTGCTCGGCTGCCGCAGATAGGGCCGTCCTGGCCTGCTGTGCATGCTGACCTTCTGCCCATGACCCTCTGTCCGTGTGCTCAGAGGACCACATGTACCTGAAGATCAACAAGTTCCTGCTGTCGCATGAGCACTTGAACATGAACAAAGTCCCTGGCTTCTACCAGTTCTTCTACAGCTCCGATTTCCAGGTGAGCCCCCAGCCGCAGGCCCCAGAGGCTTCCCGCACCGGCTTCCCAGCCACCACCGCTCAGGCTCTGCCCCTCGGCACTGGGCCGGCTGTGGCACACAGACCCAGCGGCGTGGCGGCGAGGGGTCGGGAGCACGGCTTCGGCGGGCTGGGTGCGGGGAGGAGCCATGGGCAGCTTCGCAGCCCTGAGCGCCCTCCCGTGTGGCTCTGTGGTGTGCACGTCGCCGTGGGTCTCCTTCGCCGGCCGCCGGGTAGAGGCCGACTGTGCGTGGCAGCACCTGCCGAGCCCAGTTCAGTGTTGACGCAGCCCACGGAGCCGTGCTCAGTGTCACCCCGACCTGGCCCTCCGTCCCTGACTAGAAGCCCATGGAGGGCAGCAGCGGGCATGCTCAGTGCCAAGCAGGAGGGGGTCGGTCGGGGCGGCCCTGCAGCGGGCGGCGGTGTCCCCACAGGGTGAGAACAACAGTGTGCGTTTGTCTGGGTTGCAGCACAGCACCGAGCGGAAGTGGCTGCTCGGGCTTCTGCGGCAGGGGATCCGCGACAGGCACTGCTTCCTGCTCTGCGCCCGGCGCGGCGTGTTCCACGTCCTCCTGTCCTTCTTCCACAGCCCACTGTGCGATCAGGCGGCGCAGGTAGGCACGGCCCGCAGGTCCGTGTGGGGCGGGAAGGTCTAGGCTCTTCCTTGAGGTTCTGCTTGGAAGTCGAGTTCGCGTGAATTCTCACCCAGACCGGGCACGGCCGACGTCGGCCTGACTCCCAAGTGCACGTGTGCCGTGGGCCACATGCAGGGCGGGCACGGCATCAACCTTCACGCCAGTCAGAGCTGTGAGCCTTGGAGCTGGTTGACCCTGGAGACACAGCTGCCCACAAACAACCGGGGTGCTCGGCCAAGACCACCGGTCTTGCGCTGCAGGACCGGATTCCATGCGCTGCCCAGAGCTGCGGGCCCTCAGAACCCGCTGGGAAATGGCAGTCGGAGGTGCGGCTGCCGGAGCGATGCAGCAGGGCTGGCGGGCTCCGCTCGGCCACGGTCCCCGACCAGGAGCTCCAGTGGGCGGCTGGAAGGAGGGACGAGGTGGACCCTCTGGGGTTCGGGTCACTGTGGCCTGGTCAGCGTGGTCGGTTTCTGTCGGATGCCCCCAGGTCGTGGGGACGGAAGGGGCCACCGCCGTCTGTGGCTGGGCAGGAAGCGGGTGCAGACTTTCACACCCAGCTCGGCTGCACCTTTGCTCACGGGGGTCCCTTGTGGGTCAGCAGGAGTGGTGCCCGCAGTGTGCGGGCAGGGGGCGTGTGCCCTAGCTGTGGCCCGCGGGGAGGGGTGCGTTCCGTGGGGCCATCGCTCCTGCAGACGGAGCCTGTGATGTGCCCGCGTTTTCAGGTGGCTCCTGGGGGACCGCGTCAGGGCTTCCCTCTGAGGAGTGACTGTGTTCTGGGTTTTCAGAACTGGGTTCTGGAAATTCTCCAGAGTGCCGCCCGCGACGCCAGGTCTGCCTACGAACTGCTGCGAGACTACAGCCTCCTCACCTGGGCCCTGCACACCCTGGAGAGCAGCCGGTGAGCCGGGGGCCTGCCCGCGCGGGCAGCAGGGGTGCGCGGCCATCTTCTCGCCGCTGAAGTGCCCCGCAGAGCACACGCACCGAGGCAGCGTCCTCTCGCGCTGACGTCAGCCGGGTGCCGGCTTGGGGCGCCGACGCGGCGTCCGCTCACTTCGGATCCCTGTGTGTCTGTCAAGTGGGGTGACGGGCAGTTTGCGTTTGGTGGTCACCCCTCTGGCTGTCCCTCGAGTGACAGTGGCTAGCGGCCACTGCCTCCCCTACCCGGGGTCAGGGTGCGTGAGCGGGTGTGTGTCTGAGTGCCCAGGCCCGTGACGGCTTGCCACACACTGGGGGGCTCTCGCCACAGGGGTTCAACCCTCACAGTTCTGGGGCTGGAGCAAGGTTGGGGCCCCCCATGGGTGGGTTCTGGTGAGACCTCCGTCCTGGGCTTATAGGCCCTCCTTCTCGCTGTGTCCTCAGGCTGGGGACAGAAGGAGGGGGAACGCTTGCGTTGCCCCCTCTTCTCACCAGAGTGCTAATCTGCACCCACAGGGCCCCTGACCCCCTACAGCACGTTGGGCGTCAGGACTGCCACATACGAATGGCGGCAGGCTCAGCCCATACTGTGACCTGTTCTGGGTCCTAGCAGTCCCCCCCCCAGACCTGAGACTCTGGAGGATGCAGGCTCCTGCTGCGGATACCACCTGCTGGGAGGGAGCTTCCTCCCAGACCTCTAACTGCTGAGACAAGCAGGGCAGCCGGGCCCGTAACAGGAAGTGTCCCAAATCTAGAATCATCCCTGGCCACGGGCTTCCAGGCTGTGTCCGACTTGTGCAAGCACCACTGGCTGTGGGCTGCACGTTTTGGGAGCCCAGTCGCTCCCACAAAGCGATGTTGGGGCTCCGGCCGCCTGTCCGGCTGGAAAGGAGAGTCGAGCCGCGCTGGGGGGGATCGGGCCTGCGGCAGCCCCCATGCACCCCCACTTGGGGCTGCCGCCTGCCCAGCCCCCCCAGCCCATGGATCCCGTCAGCCCCCCTGACAGGCAGGGGAGGAGGGGACGTGACGGAGCAATTCTGCGTTTGGTCACAGGTTCCTGGAGACCCAGCTGCTCTCCAACATCATCAGCCTGCTGCACACCCTGTGGGTGACCAACCTGGGGGACAAAGGGACAGAGCCGGGCAGCCAGCCACCGGGCCCACCCACGTCCCAGGAGCCCCCGAAGCTGCTGGCCCTGCACCTGGTCAACGAGTTCCTCTACGTCCTCACCGCACTCATGAAGCACTTGAGGTAGGCCCCTCCCCAGTGGACCCGGGCGCGGTCTGGGGGTCGTCGCCTCCCACCGGTCCCCCCGGTCGGGTCTGGTCCCTGCAGGTGGGCTCTGGGCCGCAGCTGCAGCCAGCTGTGGGTGGCATCGGGAAGCCCCGTTCTAGCTGCTTTCTCTCTTTCCCACGTCCCCTTCCTCGGGCTCCGGTCCAGGCCTGAAGACCCAAACCGGGTTGTGCCGGCCCTCACTGGTGTTCTGCTTTCCACACGTCCCCGCCTGCTCAGGCTCCTTGTCCGTGAATTTTCCTGAGAACCTGAGCATTGTCCCCCGAGCCCTTGGGATGCTCTCGGTGTCCCCAGGCGGGCCCCGTTCCCCTCGGGCTCCTCTGTGTCCCTCCCACTTCTGATCTGCTGGCCGGACCCAGGGGACTGGCCAAAGGCAGACGGCATCTCTGAGTGGGTGTGGCCCCAGTGAAAGCCGGCGGGGTCTTGCCTCTGAAGTTGTCGGTGGGTGCTGTGGGGGCTGACAGGGGCACGTGGTCTCCAAGGACCAGCTGCTGCTCTGACGGTGGTCACAGGTTTCAGGGAGCAGATGGAGCTGAGTCCTCGCACGTCGCAGGGATGGTGCCCCCAGTGGCTGGCGTCAGGCCCAGCTGTGGGCCCTGCCATCCCAGGCTCCCCGGAGCCTCCCACTCAGTCCGAGGGGGTGAGACGGGTGGGCTCAGGCGCGTCTGTTTGGTGGCTGGCACCCAGCCCTCAGGCTCTCTGCCCCAACCGTCCGTCTGTCCTGCAGAGTGGAGTCAAACCCGATCCCCTCCAGGTCTCCCGAGCATTGCCACCTGCTGTCCCAGGTGCCGGGCCCACGCTCGTGTCTGCAGTGCAGGGCCAGCCCGTGGGTGGCCTGTGCTCGCCCCCGCTCCGGGGCGCTCACTCCCACCCCCGCCGTCCCCGTGGGGGGCTGCAGGGCCAGGTGCAGCGCTGCTCAGCCGGTGCCTTTCTCCCAACAGGCCCGGCCTGGCCCCCACCCAGCTGGCCAGCTTCTTCCGGGCGCTGGACTCCGTGCTGAGGTACCGGGCCACCGTCATGCAGGCTTTCAAGGACATGGGCCGCTTCACCGTGAACGAGGCGGTGCTGTCCACCAAGGACGCCCTCGTCCTCCTGCACAAGTGGAGCCTCCTCGGGAGGGACGTTGCGCTCCAGGAGGCCCTGAGAGCCGCCGCGGAGAAATCCCACGCCAGGGAGCTGCTGAGTGCGTGCAGGGCCCGAGCTCCGGTCTCGTGTCCCCATTCCGCCCGTCCCCCAGAGCATCCCGCGCTCTTCCCTCTCTGGACAGCACTCCCATAGCAGATGAGGCTGAGAGGTGGCCTGTCCCGGCAGTGACGCCACCCCAGCCTGACACCACACACCCGCTGTGCACCGGGCGGGGCAGTGTGTCCTGCAGGGCAGAGCCGACCCCCTCAGCACCTGTGGGTGCCCCTTCGTCCCCCCACCACACGCCCACCACCCGTCTGAGGGGCCCCAGCCTCACCCTGTCTTCTCTCTGTAACAGAGATGCTCAAGGACAAGAACAAGCCTGCCGTGCCAGCCCGAGCCAGAGGCCCTCGGGGCTGGAAGAGGAGGCCTGGGGAGGCGGAGGAGCCGGTGGAGGCAGCCGCCCCCGAGCTGCAGGCGTCCAGCCTGGAGACGTGCCGGGGTTTCCTGAGGTCCATTCTGACCCACTGGGGGCCAGTGTTCCCCAGTCCTGGTGCCACTCAGGACCCCGGGGACCAGACCTCCCCGCAGAGCCATGCCCCGGGCCCTGCGTACGCCATCGCCTCCCTGGTGGTCAGCTGGGTGCTGCGGTCCGCGGCTGAGCACCCGCTCAGCAGGGCCGAGGCTGCCGGGCTCTTCCGCTGGCTTCAGAGCTACGTTGTGCCGCAGCCGCCGCTCGTGGCCGACCTGCTCAAGGACAGTGCGGTCAAGAGCAGCATATTCCAGCTGTACAGCCGGCTCTGGGGCGCGGATGGGCTGGGCGACCCCGAGCAGAGTGTGGCCTGCCAGCTCAACACGGTCATGCTGCAGCTGGTGGCGGCCCTGAGCCCCGAGGGGACACCCCTGCCCCCGGAGGTCGAGACCCTCCGCCTGTCTTCTCTGGACAGCGAGGAGGAAGCCACACGAGGTAACCTGCCGGCAGGCCCGACGGGCGGGGGTGGGGTGGCCCTCGACACAGCCCCGGGGAGTGAGGACAGTCGCCACCGGGCCCTGAGGGTGAGGGGCAGCGCCAGGCCTTTGCAGCGGGCGCGGCCTTCAGTGACGGCATCTCACAGCTGAGGAGGACCGGAGCCTCGTGTCCCGCGGGGACCGTCCCTCCCCGCAGGCCAGGGCTCTCCCCAGTGTCTACCGTTTCTGTTGCACAGACACACAGGTATACAGGCATGCACGCGTGTGCACACGGCGCAGATGCACTCTGGGTGCTCGGCGGTCAGCAGGGGCCTGACCCGGGCTTGGGTGCGGGCACACACGAGCAGCAAAGGCTTGGCAGCCTGAACAAGGGCCCGGGGGACGCTGTGGCCACCTGCCGGGGGCTTCCTCCCTCTGGGGGCCGGTCCCTCTCCCGGGGACGCAGGCAGCAGGGGAGAGCGGTGGGCGGCTGGTAGCCGAGTGACTGCCTCTCTGCAGGCAGCAGGCAGGGAGGGGAGTCTCCGCCTGGAGGGTGCCCTCTCCGCGCCGAGCCCCGCAGCAGGGGTGGCTGGGGGCTCCGAGACACTCTCCTTGAGCCTCCGTGTGGCTCCCGGCACGGGTGGGCAGGCCGAGAGGAGACGTGCCTCGTAGCGTCTTTGTCTACGTCCATCAGGTAAAAAGATACATTGTTTCAGTGGACAGATGATTCGCCCAAAAGTTGAGCAGTGGCGAAACCAATCTCTTTACCTGCTTGCTCACCTCGGTGGCCCCACGTGTGCACATGGTTCATGGGGTGCTTAGCAACACGTGTCCCCCACACAATGTGTGAGGCAGGTGACTGCTCGCCAGCCGAATGCGTCTGCCCCAGACGACCCCGCTGTCCTCTTTCCTCAGCCTCTGCGGCTTTCCTGCTGTCGCTGTACATCAAGGACGTCTGGCTGGGGGCCCCGCAGCCGGGCACCCTCGCCGCCCATGCCCTGATGGTCTGTGATGCCACGGGGGACACGCCAAGCGGTGACCAGGAGGCCGTTGTCAGGCTCTGCAAGGACATCACCACCTTGACGCCAACGCAGAACGCCCTGCCGGCCGGGTTCTAGAAGTTCAGGTCGTTTTCCATGGAAGGCACGCCAGTGACAAGCTTGTACATTGACTCAGTTTCCTGACAGAAGTCAGCTTTATTTATTCCACCAGTGAGTGCACTCAAGGGACCGTGTGTGTGGTCAGCCTCCCGGTGGCCAGGGGCCTTTGGGGATCAGTGGGGCCTCCTCTTGGCGGCTGGTTATTCCTCAGAGGAAATGGCCGCAGTGAACTGGGCGGGGCCCCAGCCCTGACATCGCCTCGATGACGTCCACACACGTCCGAGGGGAGTGTGGCTGGGGTCGCTCCGGCGCGTTGGTCCATCAGGAGCCGTGATGAAGCTTTGTGTGAGTCTTAAACAGACCACTGCCGAGGTTCCCAGCCGTCTCCTTAGGTGACAGGCTGCTCTGTCACGCCCTTGGGGGTGGCACTGACTCGACCTCTGCTTGGGGCAGCCAGGCTGCCTCCTCTAAGGTTGGGTCCCAAAGGGGATTTTAAAACCTGATAATAAATGTCTATTTTTGTCAAGTTTTCGTGTTTTGCTTAATTGGTGCTCACGGGCCATTCCACAGAGACCTGCATTCTAGTGGCCAGGACTCCACGCCCACGGTCGCTAGGTGACAAGTGGCCCGGCTGACGAATGTGGGATGTGACATGCTGCATGTTCCACGGGCAGAAGTGCAGCCCATTGCTGTGGGGGGGTGCACCCACATCGCGCCCCAACGCACGTGCCACGGGGCTCCCGGGCCCGCAGCCACAGCTGCGTCCCCGCCTGGCCCCGGGAGCGGCTGTCTGCTCCCGGACGGGCTCGCCGCTGAGAGCGGCCTGGTTGTGGCCCCAGCTCGTCAGACCCAGCGCTCACCCTGTCTCGAGATTTCCAGCCACACCTGGAGCGCTGCTTGTCCGCAGCTGGTCCCCTTGGCCACAAGTAGGGCTCACTGCCCGTCAGCAGGCAGCGGTCACCTCCCCCGTCCTGTCCCCCAAACACCCACCACAGTTGCCCTGAGAATGTTGCGAAGCCGGGGTCCTGCGTGTAGGTTCTGGTCAGAAAGGGTGCGTGTCCCTCTCTCGCGCCCTTTCTGCTCGCAGGAGCTCCGTGTCCCCTCGGCGTCCCTTCTGACCCCCGCCCCCAGGCTGGCCAGGCCCCCCTCGGCCCGGGCCTCCTACGAACGGCACATCGGCCGGCGGAGCCCAGGCCAGCACCCTGTCGCAGCGATGAGTGTGGGCGGACACACGCTGGTGAAGACCAGTGGGGTTGCTTGAATCTTTATTTACGAGTATCGCTTCTCTCCCCTCCCCCACATGACCCCAGGCAGCGAGTGGGCGGGGAGCACACCGAAAGTCCCACCGCTGGGTGGGCTGCGCCGGCCTCGGCCATGCGGCTCCCGTGTGCGTGCCCCCGTCCGGCTGCTCTCACTCGTCGCCCTTCCCGTGACCTGCGGTGGCTTTGGGTGGTACACGTGCCTGGGTTGGTTCGTGTCATGGGCCACTCAGCAGTGGCCGTGGTTGCTGGCGTCTGTTCCATCTCCAGGGGGTGGCCAGCTGGGCTTGTGGCCGACGTCAGCTGATGCCATGGGGTCCCCACCGAGGGCCCGTTCCCACAGGAGAGCAGCGTGGGCCTGGGGGGCAATGGGGATGGAGGGGGCGGGGCCCTCCCGCCTGGACTGCTGTGGCTCCTTGATGGATCTGGGCGGTGCCGGCGGGGTCCCCTGGGGGGCCCTGTGGAGCAGCAGGTGCCTCAGGACGCGGAGGGGGAGGTCCAGGCGGAGACCCCAGGGGCAGGTGGGCTGGTGCCGGGCGTGGTTCCTGGGGACAGAGGACAGAGACGGGGCAGGTGTCAAGGTTGGCCGGAGCACTTCCCACTGGGGGCCTTGCGCCCCACCTTCCTGCCTGTAGGAGCCCACAGGGAGGGCTCCTCGCAGCAAAAGCACCTGGCACTGGTGGCCAACAGACCCCGTGAGTGCCAGCCCAGCTCATGGAGGCCTCTGTGTGTAGACAGGGAGAAAAGAGGAAGTGCTGGGTGGGACCGAAAAGGCCAGGAGAGACCTAAGGGCAGGGCTGTTCTTTCCGAGGACACTGGCATGGAAGGAGCAGCTGGTCAGAGCACGTGGGGTTCCGCCCCCTGAACCTTACGTGGGACCCACGGAGCTGCCTGAGACCCTCCCACCTGCGGCATGAGGCCTGGACAGCAGACAGCACTGCCCCTGGCGAGCCCAGCCCGTCGGGGTGAGCAGGGGCCGGAGAGGCGCAGCCACCCTGCAGCTGCGGCTGCCGGCATGTCCCTGGACAGAGAGCCTCCCTCTGGAGGGCCTGGCCGTCCTTCCAGACTGTCCTGGCCCGGGACTCGCTGCAGGTGATTCCATTGGTTGGTTGACCCCCCGCCCCCACCAGTATCTCTTGGCTGTAAGAACCTGCTTGAAGCCAACAACGTGAGTTCTAAAACTGAAGGAAGGGTGGACTTTTCCATTGCTCAGCCTCGGGCCCCTGCCTCCCACGTGTGACCAGTCCCAGGGCAGGAGAAGCAACCCGGTGAGGGGCTGTGCGCAGGGCAGGCAGCGGGCAGGCAGGTCTGCACATGCTCAGATCCCAGGTCCTCGTGGAACTGGCCCTGTGACCCATGCGGGGCTGCCCTCTGGATCCTAGAGGGGCTTCGGGGCTCCCCACACTGCCCCCTGTTGGCACAGCTCTGCCCTTCTTCCTGTGCTGGCCCGTTGCACCCACTGCCTGAGACGCCCTGGGCCCTGTGGCATCCATCGGCCAGCTTCCTTCAGGTCCCCCCACACCGCCTGGCCCCAGCTCTCCCCCAGCCCATGGGATCCAGCCCTGGTCCCACCTGCCGCGCAGGGACTGGAAGGGGACGCCAGAGTCGGGGTCCCTGGGCCAGCACAGGAGGATTCCGGAAGAGCCAGGCCCGTTACTCCCAGGAGCTCCTAGAATGACCTGCAGGGTAAGCCCTGAGGCCTGCAGTGGGCACTGGTGGCCAGTCGCAGGCACCCCTTTGGGACCCCTTCTGGGGGGCGGCCCAGTGTCCCCCACCCCGGGCATACAGGTCATCTGGGCTCTGTCGTGGTGCACAGCGTAGGTGGGCGTGGTTCCCAGGCAGTGAATTCACCCCTTCGCAGGCAAAGCAGTGCGTCCAGCGCGTCCAGAGCTCTGCGGCCGACCCTGCTGCCCATTTTAGGATGCTTTCCTCATTCCACCAGGGCGACCCCATTAGCAGCAGCCGGCCCCTCCCCCTGCCTGCAGGCGCACCTGCCCAGGCCGTTCACCTCAGCGGCATCCCAGGCCTCGTGCGTCTGGCCCCCTCCCTGGGCACCGGGTCCTTAGGCCCGTCCCTGTCGGTGCACGTCCCTCTTCACAGCCCAGGGACACACCGCGGCGGGTCTGGACCTTGCCCCCCCAGCTGCCCACCCAACCGCCCACCCCGCCTTGCTCACCGCGCCGGCTGGGAGCCTGACCAGGACACGCACAGCAGGGTGAGGAGCAGGAGCAGCAGGAAGGCCGCCAGGCCCACCCAGAAGGCGATGGCGATGGCATCTGCGGGGGGGGGGGGGGCATTAGTGAGTAATGCAGGACTGCACCCCCGGCCCCCCGCCCCCTCATGAAGGGGGAGGGCCCGCACTGCGGGGTGTCCGGGACTCCCAGCATCCCGCCCTCCTGCCCGCTGCTGGCCCTGGCTGCTGGGACATAGGGGCCGGGGAAGGGGCTTTGTCTGGGGTGGCCATCTGTTGAGAGGAAGCAGTAAACAACTCAGGGGTGCCCCTGAGTGAAGACAGTTTCCCCTCCTTTTTCCTTGGCGGGGAGAAGAAGGGGCCAGGGGCAGCTCCCAGGCAGGGCAACCCCTGCCCCCTCCCCTGACAGGGCCTCAGGGGCCTCGGGCGAGCAGCAGGACGGGCAGAGGGCCCGCCCCCTGGTGGAGCAGAGCTGGTCCCTCAGGGCGCAGCAGCAGGGAGACGCACAGCTGCGGTGGCCACTACGGCTGTTTCTGTGGCGGAGGCTGACCGGGCGGGGAGGCCCAGGAAGCACCCGGCATCTTCTGGGCCCGGGGAGGAACCCGGCAGGTTTTCTCCGGGCTCCATACAGGATTGCCCATGAGTTGCTAGGGGACTGTTGCAGTTGGCAGGTTCCTTGGTGGGTGACAGTGGCCATGGGCTCAGAGCACCAAGGTCGCCAGTAGTGTCTGCATGTGTCTCAACCCAGACATGCTCACGAGCCCAGGACAAGATGTGCCCACTGGGGTACGCGGGGCCTCAACAAATGTGACCGAGGGTGGCCCCCGACAGGTGTTCATTAGGCACCTACCACACCAGGCCATGCCAGCGGCCCTTTGGGGTCAGAGAGGCTGACCCAGCCCCCTTGAGCTCCCGGAAGCCCCCTCCCCTGCCAGCGTCTCCCTGTGAGCCCCGCGTGCCGCCAGCTGGTGCTGGCTCTGCCCGGCCTCACATCTGTGCTGCTCAAAGAGGCTCGTGAAGTGTGAGCAGGTGAAGGCGCCGAGGGCCGCACGCGTGGGAGGTTGGAGATTTGTGAGTCCCTGTGGGGCAAACCGTGGCGACTGAGTAAAGAGTGTCTGTCACGGGTGCGCTCCGTGACCCAGGACAGGTGAAGGGACTCACTGAGGACGTGTAAGAGTCGACCTCAGACCCTAACGGTTAGTGTCCAACGCAGGGTCCCAGGGAAGGAGGGAAGACCACCCCACTGCCTCCCGATGCACCAGCGGCCTGGCGGCCGGGGCCGGCAGCACCCGGGCTGGCTGTCACATCCACTCCACTCTGTCCCCAGGCTGAGGAGCTCACAGCGGCACCAAGAACACACAGCTGTTCAAGGGGACCTCCTGGCTCTGGGGAATGCGAACGCGGGTGGCGAAGTCTGTCCTGAGTTCAAGGCTTTTCAAAGACGTCGCTGGCTTTCTTTCCTGTGAGTCTGTCTGGGCCCGACCGACAGCACCGTGTGCTGGGAGCAAGTTCTGGGACGTCCCTCTCGCTGACCTTCCCGGCCGGGCCGCCGTTCCCTGCGCCCCCCTCTCCAGGCTGGCACTCACTCCTCCCAGCATCACGGTGCATGTGCAGCCCCCAGGGTGAGCCTCCAGGAAATGGGGGAGCACGGCCACATTCTGTAGGGCCGGGCCGGGTTTCGGGGGACACTGGTGCTCCTCCTGTCTTCGTCATCAAGACGAGGCAGGGTTTCAGGCCTCAGCGCCTAGACAAGTTCTGCCGGGACTGCTGAAGAAACAGCTTCAAAACCTGGGAGGTCCAGGACTCCCCCTTGGTCTCCCTCCCCCCCCTCCAGCTCACACTCGCCTGCGCCTGCCCTGGGTCACTGTCCCCACACACCAGGCAGGACCAGAGACAGCACCTGTCACAGAGCACAGTCCAAGGCCCGAGTGAAATTCGAATTTTGTCAGAGGGAAAGGGCGATCGGGAGCTGTTTTCTGTACTCAGTTCTCTTCTATCATGTTCTGATGGAAAATGCAGCCAAGAAAGAGGGCCCCTGTCCTCCCCTGCAGAGGGTCAGCCTCAGGGCCCGCAGGGAACATTTTGTCCGAGGCCGCCCTTCCCAGCGCTGGGAGGGTCAGACCTCCGGGCTGGCTTCCAGGAGGACCAGGCTGGCTGACAGCGAGGCTGGTCCAGCCGGGACGCACCCTTTCTCCTGCTCCCCTCCCCCTCTCGGGCTCCCTCCCTTCCCTCCTTCCTACCTGAGCCCTGCTGGGGGATTCGGGGAAGGAGGCCAGCACAGTGGATTGGCAAGAGAAGGTTCTGGATGGCATGGTTGGGTTGCGAGTCCCAATGGGGAATTTCCTCTCCAAACTTGGAGTTAGCAAGTTAATTCAATTAAAATACTTCCTATTCAGTAGGCACCTCAGTTTTGTTCAGCGAAAAGTGCTAAGGCTCCATTTTGACGTTCCTCCAAATGCTACTCACATTTGAACCCCAGGCCCTAGTGGAAACTTAAGTCCAAGATTTCCCCTCCCTGGGAACTAACTTGGGGTTAAGGCCTGAGGCTCCAGTGGCGGGTGGTTTTGAGTTTGAATTCTGACTCCACCATTTCCTGTTTCCTCATCTGTTAAATGGGGATGATAGCATGTGTTATACAGACTGTTACACAGTTAAATAAGATATGTATATATAACACACATGGCCTAGTTCCTTGTTTGATGGTTGTGAAGTGGTCTATAAATAGAATGATATTTCTGCTAAGAGGGTTTATCACGGTGTCCTTCAGTCTCACTAAAACTGTTAAGTACAGTAATTGTGCCATAGATTGCTAGCTGTCAATCCCAAGGTCTGCTGTCAAGCACTTGTCTGGTAACAGAGCCTCTGCCTGTGGCCGGGCACATGGCTGCCCGGGGCAAAGACCGCCATTTCCCTCCTCCCTTGCAGCTAGATATGGCCATGTGACCAGGTCCTGGCCAATGAGATGTGAGTGGAACTGTTACTGGACAGTTTTTTGGAGTCTTCCTGCAGAGATTGCTAGACTTGTACTACCTGTGTCCCTTCTTATTCTCTCACCACATTTTCTGCCCAGAACGTGGATGTGGTGCTAGAACGTGGCTTGGAACGTGAGGAGAGGGACACGTCTGAGGGATGGCAGAGCAGTGAGCCAAGTGAGGCTTGCTCCTGAGTGTGCCGTGGAGCCAGCCCGTACCTGCCCTGCAGACGAGAGAAACCGACTCTGTTTCCTTGGGGTCTCTGTTCATTGTGGCCAGCTCTCCTCACTGAATCAGCAAGAAGAAGCCGACTTTCTAAATGAATGTGCCAAATCCTACAAATCCAGATGGACACTGACCTTCAGAATAATCATCCTCTCTCTACCATAGGATCATATCAATGCTCCTAAAATACATATATTGATCAAACACTCATGAACATTTATAATTCTTCTGTCGAAATGGCCTTCAAGGACACACGCCAACATTGCTACTTTATGAGGTCATAGTTTGTTTCTGACACCCGATGAATATTGGGTGACAAATTTCATTCACCCAGTTGGTTTCTTCATGATTCTTAACTATTTCCCTAAAGCGAATTGACCCTCAAAAGAGCCACGTAATACACAAAAGAAACATCACCACGAACGTTTCATAGTATGTGCTGTGGCCGGCAACATCGGTTCCGAGAGAAGAATCCCAGGTTTTTGAGCATCCGAGTGGAACACCTCCGTGGGGGCCTCCTGGGTGGGAAGTTTGTTCCAGGTAAACGTCCTCATGCAGCTTAAAGTCACCTTCCCCGCTCTGGCCCGAGGGCCCCACCCATGCCGAAGAGTGGAGGTCATGGGGAAGGGCGTGACCTGAACGGGTCACTCTGAGCCAGGAAGGCAGGTCAGCAGGCCCTCTGCTCCATCTTTCCACCAACGTCCCTGCGCCATGCTCACAAATGATCACCCAGGAGTATGTTTGCGTACTTCCTCCAGCAGCTCTTGGAGCGGCAGACAGACAGACTGCCTTCCTACTGAAGCTGCCACAGCAGGGCGCCCGTGGAGGCCGGTATGGGCCACAACCAGTTCTTCAGGACCCACAGCTCATGGAAGAACCAAGCGAGGCTCCATGACGAGGCCGGCTGGGGCCAACCTGTGCACGGGGACGAGACGTGTGCGGCACACTCTCCCTCTCCGCCTCAGTGAGGTGACGCCAGACAGGACCCGCCCAACCGCACACCATTTGCCCGGGAACGTAGAAATTAAACCGCGGAGGCCTGGAGGCTGGGGCACCCGGGACAGAAAGAGGAGCGAAGGAGCCGGGGGGCACCCGTGTCCGCCTGCGGGTCTGGCTGTGCAGTGGGAGCCCCCGCCCTCGGCCATTGATCTGAAATGATCTTCCGAAGACACTGAGGCGCTTTTGGAACCGGCGGCTGTTTTACGGTGGATTTCTCGGCAGCACTTCCTTCACTTGTCTGGGGTTGCGTTACGACAGGGGAGCGCCTTCACGTGACAGATTCTGTGCTTCTGGTTGTCTGGATGCAGGCGGGGAAGAGAGGCATTTCCTCCAGCCCTTGAAACGTGTGACTTGGACCATCTCTGTTAAAATACCACGAATGTCTACTCTTCATGGGGGGACGAAGGCCGGCCGCTTCCCGTGGGTGTCAAAAGCCCCCAACATCTAGGATTTTGGGGGTGGGGGTGGCTGGCCTCTCTGGCAAGCGTCCTCGCTGATGTGGTCTCCTTGGGTTTGGGAGAATGGGGAGTGGTGTCTTATCTGATGACCTCATTCCTGTGGTCACCAGGCTGTAAACCCCTAACTCTGGCTCAATGCGCAAGTCTTCGCAAACCAACCCTGGCGGAGAGAACACCAGCCACTTTTCCCGGAAATGGAAGTTGTTTGTGGGTCGGGGGTGGGGGGGCCAAAGGTCGAGAGCACGGGTTTCTAAGACCCGACCCAAAGCAGTGGGACAAGCTTTGGGGCCGGGAGAGGGGTGGGGGCGGAGCTGGATGTCGGGTGCAGGGGCAGGCGTGAGTGTGTGGAGCAGACGCAGAACTGCACGCGTGTTAACTGGACAGAGGCTGCCCTGCACGCAGGTCGGAGTCTCGCCTGCGTCGGTGTGCGTCCTGGGGCCCCGAACTTGGACAGCAGACACACGTAGGCACCTGTTTCTGCCACTCTCTTCCTTACAGTTCACCTCCCTAATCACAGGCCGCCTGTTCAAAACCTGCGGCTCAGGTCTCTGATTATTTACCCCTCGAATCTGAAAATGCACCCCAACCTGCTGAACTTCCCAAAAGCTCTGGGAGGTGCTGGGGCGCAGCAAGTCCTCAGCGGACGGGCCGCGCGCCTGCGTGTGACCTCTGGAGGTTACGAGTGGCACGGGGACAGCAACGCTTCCCACGGACAGCCTGGATGACCCCACGGGTCCTCCCTGGGGGCTCTGCTGCCCTCGTCAACCAGGGGCGTCCGTCCAAATGGCACCAGACCGCCTTTCCTGCCGCGGGGAAAGCCTCCTGCTCCTTCGGCGACTGCATTCGCCTTCGACAGAAACACCCAGGGGCCCCGCGACCCGGGGAGGGCGGGGCCTGGCCCCAGTGCCCAGGCTTTTTGTCCTGTTTCTCAAGCTCATTAGTTTCCTCACGATGTCACGTCAGCTACCTTGACTGAGCAGCTGCAATAGTCAGAGAAGACTGTTGACAAAGGACCGAGTTACCCAAGAGAGGGAGCCTGGCAGGCAGATGAGCAAAAGGCGTCAGCTCGCGCTGGCCGTCCTCCCCGGGGCCAGGAAGGTCATGAACCCCGGTGGGGATTTTAATAGAAATTACGAAGTCACCCGTGTTGGGGACGGAGAAAATAACGCCCTCCCCAATCCGCGCCGCCGACGACAGAAAAGCCGGGATCTCCCTGGGGAGACATCCGCCTCACTCCCTGGAGCGCCAGACGAAGACAGTTCTGTCCAGACGGCTGTCTGCCCGAAAGGCACGTGCTACTCCCAGAGGCTCCCGTGTGCTCGGGCGGTGAGCCCAGACGTCCTACAGCAGATGACAGAGGTCTCTACCGTCCCCCCTGCCCCGGCCAGGCCTTACTTGCATCTCTGAGAGCAGGGTCAGGCTCCGCTGGCCCACAACACGGCTGAGCGAACAAGGGGACAGGGAGGGTGGGGGGAGTCCCTTGCGCCTGACAGCCACTGCCTGGCTGACCGGCCGGCTGGTTGGGACTCACGTTTGTGGGCTCCCAGCTTCCTCTCGTCCACGGGGTCAGGGTCCAGGTAGCCCAGGTAGTACTCGTAGCTGTAGTTCGGGGCCGAGGTGTTGGTGCCGTCGACCATGTCGGTGGCCCCGGGAGGCCGTGCGGCCGGAGCTACTGGGTGTCCCTGGGGGAGGCTGGCCCCTGATTTCTGTGAAGTCACCCAAGCCTGTCTGCTCGTCCCCAGGCCTGGAGCTGCCCACAGAGCAGAGCCATTGGCTGGAGAATGGCCAGGGGGCTGTGCCTGACCCGCTCGTCTGCCCCTTCTTGACCCAACTCCAACACAAACAGTGCTTCAAGGCCAGAGCTGGGGCTGGAAAGACAGGACAGCAGACACCAGGCCCCTCAGAAGCCAGGTGCAGAATAAGGCTAGAAAGGACAATGGCTAGAAAGGAAAATCGCTATTTTTTTCTTTCGCCTTAAATATGTAAAAAGTTAATAATACCAACACAGAAGCCTGCGGCACCCTGGGCTCACGTGCAGACAGTGTTTGGTGCTGCCAGGAGAGCAGCCAATCCTGGGCTCAGGTTCAGTGTCTGGTGCAGAAGCGGAGGGACGCTGGCCCTGAGCTGCAGCCTTTCCCTGCACACGCACAGCCAGGAAATGAAACCAAGGGAGCCCCTCGACTCAGTGTCCCCCCAGCGCAGTGTTTGTCCAGGCCCAAGAGCCTGCCAGCCAGCCGCACGGGCACAAATGGCCGAGGCTGTCTGTCCGGCTGTCTGTCCGGCCGAGGTCCCCGGGGCCAGACAGATGGAGCTGCTGGGAAATGGGCCCGCGGTGGAGCCAGCCCTGGGCTGAGGCGGCGTAAGGAGGGCTCCCAGGTTCCCCCAGGGCCTGCCTCCAAGTCACACACTGGCTTCTCTGGGGGCCAAGACACTGGCAAGAGGAATCGCCCAGAGGAGCCCTAGAATTTAGCCTTTGGGAGCTCAGAAGTTCAAATACAGTGAATTCTGGGACCTCTGCCTCCGGTGCACCAACGTTCTGCCTGTCTTGATTCAGGTCTACGCCGCCCCGGTAGAGCGAGGCGCTGGCAGGGTAGACGGCCCGCCCACACCCCCTGGCCTCTCCTGGCTGCAGCCCTGCGGGCCGGAGGCACACCCGTCCCCGACCACCAGGCGGCGCCGCTGATCAGAGAGGAGGCAGGGAACTCCCGGGAGGTGAGGAGGGCCGGCTCCTCGAACTGCGGGCTGCGTCCAGGCAGCAGAGGGCCGTGTCCAGGCAGCAGAGGGCCGTCGCCGAGCCTCGCTCCTCGATTCAAACGCTCATCTCTGCCGGACCCGGTCCCAGACACACCCAGAGGCGGTGCCCAGGCCGAGGCTGGTGCCCGAGATCCAGCCCGGTAGACACCTGGAGTTAACCTCCTCCCTCCCTCCTTCCCTCCCTCCCTTCCCTCCCTCCTTCCCTCCCTCCCTTCCTCCATTCCTTCCTTCCTTCCTTCCTTCCTTCCTTCCTTCCTTCCTTCCTTCCTTCCTTCCTTCCTTCCTTCCTTCCTCCCTCCCTCCCTCCCTCCCTCCCTCCCTCCCTTCCTTCCTTCCTTCCCTCCTTCCTTCCCTCCTACCTTCCTGCTTTCCTTTCTTGTTACATTTTCCAACTGAACATAATTTAATTCCCTTTGTTCAGAATTTTCACTTCTTCCTGACAAAATACTAATTGTTGAAATGAATTTATTGGTTCGATGATAATCTTGACCTTAAAATACCCATGAATGTGCCCTGGTAGAAAAGGATTTTTAAAAAATCCTCCTTTGACATCAGTCAGAGCTGACGGTGCAGTGAAGGCCAGCTCGAGAAATAACAATGACGCATTCCAGTGAGCAGACACGTCCACGACCTTGACCGCGGGCACTGCTTTTCCTCCCGCTGTTGTGGGAGCACACTTTCTAGGGTCTGTTCTTTTCTCTTTTCGGATTTTATCTATTAATTTTAGAGAGGGGGAGGGAGGGAGAAAGAGAGGGAGAGAAACGTCAGTGTGTGGTGGCCTCTCGTGTGCCCCCTACTGGGGACCTGGCCTGCATCCCAGGCATGTGCCCGGACTGGGAATTGAACCGGCAACCTTTTGGTTCACAGGCAGGCACTCAATCAATTGAGCCACACCGGCCAGGTTTCTCTTGGGTATTTTCCACACAGGGCTGTGCCTGGTGGTGGAGACTGTGACTGTGGGCAGGGGAGGGTGGAGGGACGGGACCTAGGTAGGGCAGAGAGCACGCACGTCATGAACGGGAGGGAGCCAGCCAGGCAGCCCCCTGCCTCCTGTGGTAGCGGCCTCGTGACACGCGGCCTCGGGCGTGGGTGGCCCTGTTTCTGGGCGAACTGCTGGGCACGGGCAGGAGGGGCAGCGTCCACGCTCTGCTTTGTGTCTCGGCTCCACAAATGGGGTGTGCGCATGTCCAGCGGCCGCCAGGACATGTTCTCACAGTTGCGGCAGCTGAAAGCGACACCAGTTGGTGATCTGTGTCCCAGAAGTCAGGAGCTGAAATGGGACTAATTTTGGGGTGCTGCGCCCTGAGGGCGGGGCGCTGCCTGGCCTGTTCCAGCTTCAGGAGGCCACTCTCCCCTTGGCCCCGGTCCAGTGTCCCATCATCCCCTGTCCTGGTCCCCCCCATTCAGTTGTCCCGTGACCTTCTGCAGTCAGATCCGTCTCCCTGCCTCTTAGAAAGATCCCCTTCCCCTGACTGCGCGGGCCCATCCAGGGAACCCCGGGCTCCCCCCGCACCCCAACACTCGGTCCCATTTGCAGAGTCCCTGCGGGCATCGGCACTAACAGTCACAGGGCCCTGCGGTTAGGATGTGGGTATTTGGGGGGTGGTAGGTAGTTCAGCCCACCGCCTGGGACAGTGACATGCAGTGGGTGTACAGATGCTTAAACACAGCACCTCTCTCTGGAGTGTCCATTTTTGTCAAGGATTTTTTGAAAAATGTTACATTTTAATATTGAGACAAGTGTAGGTATATAAGAGTAAATGCAGCCCTGGCTGGTGTGGCTCAGTGGATTGAGCACCCGCCTGAAACCCAAAGGATCTCTGGTTCGATTCCCAATCAGGGCACAAGCCTGGGATGAGTTGGGGGTGCCAGAGAGGCAACCACACACTGATATTTCTGTCCCTCTCTTTCTTCCTCCTCTTCTCTCTAAAAGTAATAAAATATTTTTTTAATAAAAAGAGTAAATGTAGAATGCACATATGACTTTTTAAAACAATGGTTTGGTTTGGTTTTTATCATAGACAATGTCAAACATTTGCAAAAGCAGCGTAAGGAAACTCCGTGTAGCCACCGCTCAAGTTCAATGACGGTCAAGGTGTGGCTGATTCGGCTTCATCTGTACCCCCCTCCCCCAAAACCAGAGACTGTGACGCAAATCCCAGGTACGTCACTTTACCTGTGAATATTTCAGTATGTATCTCTGAAGCGGGATTAAAAAATAATAATAATACTTTTATCCCACCTCAAACTTAATACTAATGATTTAATTGCACCCAACCAGCCAATAACCAGCCAGTGTCTGAATTTCTCATTTCTCTCATAATTTCTTTTGTAATTAAGTTGCTCCAATAAGGTGCTTGTGTTACAGTGGGTTGTCAGGACTCTGAACTTGTGTTAAATGCGTGGTCTCCTCTGCCTCCCCCCCCCTTTATTTTTGGAACCTGTGACTTAGTTGTTGAGGAAATGGGTTGTTTGTCCCGAGCAGCCGGCCAGCCCCGGGCTGTGAGCCGTGCGCCCTGCCTGCGTGTCCTGGAGAGCAAGGTTGGCTCTGGAGGCGGAATCCAACTCAGGGTCGGCGTTTTTGGCCAGAATGCCTCGGGGTCCCGCGGAGTCCTTCCCGGAAGAGGCACGAGATGACGGTTTTCCCGGTGTTTCACGTGTTTCCCACGTGAGCAGCCGGTGTGGTCAGTGCAGATGCCCCCGAGGCATGGAGCTGGTGAAAACGGTGACGTTTCGTTCCATCTTTCCTTCTTCATTTATTACCTACTGTCCTTCTAGAGGGAAAGAGAAGAACTTCCTTCGTAAACAATTTGGTTACCTGAGAAATCCATGTTTGATTTATTTTGTTTGCCAGTTTTCAAAACAATGACCGGGTTTTCTAGCCTCTCCAATGGGAAACAAGGAGTGTTGTTTTTAATCATTATGAGCATGTGCATTTAAGCCGATTTGGCGGTTCCGGTCCGTGACAGCCGTCCACCTTCCGGCAGTGCAGGTCACCTTTCATTTGCAAGGTGACAGCCTCTTCGGGTGGGTGTCATTTGTAGCTTTCTGATTTCTATTTTATTTTTACTTCACCACTTTCCTGCTCTCTGCAATGACAGGTGGCCCCAGGCTCCTTGTCTACCTGTTGTGCCCCGGACCCTGAACTCGGCCAGGTCTCCGAGACCGCCGGGTCCTTTCCGTGGGGAAGGGCGTCCAGCCCCCTAACCTGGGCACCCAGGGGCAGCTGCTGCTGTGCTGGCCACCACGTTCAGGCCTGTCTGCGGTGGAGAGCTAGGAAGTACTTATTTTCTAAGATGAAAAACATCACATGTTCAAAGTGATGACTCCCGACTCTAAATGATGACCGTGGAGCAGCTGGTTCCCTGCCCTGACCTTTCCTAACTGCGCCTTCCAACTTAGAACCTACCACCAGTGATCACTCGATATACGATGTACAGAGTCTCGGAATCACAGTGTCAACATCAAAAGGAATAGCAGGCCACTGAAAACGATCTAAGTATTTTGTGATGAGGCTGTTGTTTTATGGGTGCATTTATTTTGGTGTTTGTTTTTGTCCTTAGGGTGTACGCTACAAGATATGTGGAGTCAGACTTGTGTTTTAAAGTCGGTTGAAATAGTTCTCCCCTATGGAGTTACGCTACCCACTCAATGTCCTGTTTCAATATTTAAATTTTTTTAATCTATTTTATAGTTATGTATGATATTTACATGACTCTAAAGTCAAAGACCTAAAATAAAGTTTAGGTGTAGATCTCTAGATTCTATTCTTCTCCTCTCTTCTTGTGACTTCGCCTAAGTCAGCACTTTTAAAAAATAGTTTTGGTTTATCTTTCAATTTTTTGAATATTTTATTTATTTTTTAGAGAGAGAGGAAGAGAGGGAGGAAAGAGAGGGAGAGAAACATTGATGTGAGAGAGAAACATCAATAGGTTGCCTCCCCGCACGCTGCAGCCGGGGACTGGACTATAACCCAGGCGTGTGTCGTGATGGGGAACCGAACCAGCAACCTTTCGGTTCACAGGCCCACGCTCAACCCGCTGAGCCCCACCAGCCAGGGCTGTCTTTCAATTTCACAAGTATAACTGAGTATGAATGTCTTTACAAGCTTTCCCTTATCACCTTTTCCGATGTGCAGTAGCAAAGCACATTTCTCTTTTAAACCACGCTGTTTTCACTTAGCAGTATGGGATTGGCCGAAAAGTTTGCATGGTTTTATTCTGTAAAAGAAAAGACACACTCTTCACTTACACCAATAGGCTTGTGGATTTGGGTATTTTGGGTACGTCGGCTGTCTCCTGCTGGTATAACCTTGACTGTTCTCAGTTAATATCTGTTTGATCGCTGACTTCAACTGGTCCACCCGACCGTGGAGCTTCGTCCGGTGAGAAATCTGCGGCACGAAACTTCGCAAACCACTTCTGACACGTTCGATCCACCACAGCACCTTCTCCACAGGTCTTTGTTTGTGTTTCAGTTGCATTTTTACCATCTCTTCAAATAATAAAGCATAATATGCCGAAATGTTGCATATTTTCGTCCATCATCAATAGTAAAATAGCTGCACAAAAATTCACCAATTTTGATAAGTTGTTTAAAAAATACACGCTGATACGTAGCAGACCCTGTCCAGCAGAGTCCGCCTGTTGTGGCTGACGACGAGAATCAATGCACAGGCAACAACAACCCTGTGTGGAAAAAGGGAACAGGCACGACTACTCTCTCAAGGGGAGAGTGCCTATGGTGCCTCGGCCACTCCCTCAAGAGGGGAGTGCCCCGACCCTTGCCTAGACAGGCTTTTATTGTTTTCCTGGGCTCTTACATCAAAGAAAGATTTATTATCTATCACATAGAATATTATTGTCTACATTCTAGGTACAATCAAGGAAATAAAAATAACATGCAAAGGGGGATGACGATGAGCTTATTAGCTCTGTCCTTGGGAGAACTCATACAGGCTTTGGAAGTTACCTTGAAGACAGACAATACACATTTGTTGCTTTAGACCAGGGTGATGGAGTCTTAGCAAGAGCAAGCCATACAGTCTGTATGCATTTTCTAGGCTGATTCCCACGGGAAAATTCGGTTTGAAGGTCTGGCTCCTGCCCACCACTTCGCTTCTGTGGGTTTTCCATACAGAGCTGAGCCACATTTGCCAGGCCAAGACAAACCGGTCCCCTACAATATGACAGCTGTCACGATACAATCTAACACCATTGTTTCGAATGAAGTTGAAGACAACTAGGCCCTACTACAGCCCCCACACGGAAGGCAAACAGCCGGAGGTTTTGGCGAGTGCGGTGTTGTTCTGGATGTCTCTCCACGGCGCCCGGACACGGTCTCCGTGTCCGCAGAGGCGCGGTGCCGTCCTTGGGGGCCGCGCTCTTCACCCAGGTCCAGGCGCTGGGGTCTGGGTGGTCCGCAGCCTCCGCTGCTGCAAGTAGGGCTGCAAGGCCTTGTGCTCCCGGTTTCATCTCCTTGTGGGAACCGAGTCCTGAAGGTGAGTCGGTTCTGTGGCCGAAGGACACGCACGCATGTGACTGTGCAGGTGCTGAGGGTCCCCGCACCTTCCCCGGGCGCAAGGGGTCCGCGGCCCATCGCAGCAGGGACGTGTCCTGCCGGCCCAGACTCTGGGTTTCATCCGCAGGCAGGTGAGAGCCAGTGTCCGGCACAGTTTAAAAGGGAGTGTGATAGAGGACCTTTTTATGTCGTAAGCAGCTGCTTTTCCTTTACCGTTTTACTGCGACCTTGCAGCCCACACTCTGTGGAGGCACATTCTGAGTGAGAAAGGATGTGTTAAAGACACGTCTTCAACGTTCGGGCGCGTCTGGAAATGTCAGCTGTGCATGGATCCTGATTTGATGAGTGTGTGATTCTCGTCTGGAAATTATCTGCCTTCCGAATTCTGAACTTTCCGGCCCCATGAACTGCTGCCGAGGAGCCTAGTGCCACCCTGATTCTTGCACCTTTTCCCTCTGCGTTGACACTTTCAAGGTTAGTTCTGCTATTTCACATGCCGAGTCTCGGTGTGAGGTTAGTTCATCCCCTTCCATCTCAACAGTCACAACTTTTAGCTCTGGGACATTGTCTTTATTTGGTGATTTCTTCTCCTTTATCATTTCCTGTCTGTTGGAACCACTGTTTGAAGTCAGATGTTGAACTTCCTGGACTGATTGCTTATGCCTCTTACCTTTTCCCCCCACTTTTTACATTTCTTAGTTCTTTTATTATTTCCTGTGAATTTTCTTTCTTTAATTTTTAAAATTTATTGACTGATTTTTAGAGAGAGAAGCATCAATTTGTTGTTCCACTTATTTGTGAGCATTGGTTGATTCTTGTATGTGCCCTGACCGGGGATCGAACCAGCAACCTTAAGCGTATGGGGACGATGCTCTAACTGACTGAGCTACTGGGTCAAGTCTGTGAATTTTCTTGAACTTTGTTTTCTAATCCTTCTATTATGGAAACTACATTTCCTCAAATCTCCCTAAAGACATATAATCTGTACCTTTGGAACTTCAGACCTCACTCCCATTATTGGAGGCTGAGAGGTCACAGCCCTGGCTTTGCGGTTGGTCAGTCTGTGCTGAGTTTGGAGAACTTCTTCTTAATTAAAAGGAAGGTTTATGGGTGTTTGGAGCGGGTGTTAAGAATTAGCATTCCCTCGCCGAGACCTTCCTGTGCTCGTACCCAGGAAAATGGGAGGAACGCGGGGGGAACCACAGCAGCGCGTGGAAGGAGAGAGGGTGAGCGTGCGTCTCACACCGGAAACGCGTTCTTCCCTTACGTGACAGTATGGTCACCGCAGTGCGCCTCCTCAAAGGACTGCACTTTGAGGAACACAAGGCGCTGTCACTTACAGGCAGTTATATTTCAACGCTCTGGAGCCGCGGTGTGACCGCCCACGGACGGCCCAGAGGCCACAGGTCCGGACTCATACCTGAGCGTCACCTGTGTTGGACTCTCAGGAGGGAGTGGCAGGAAGCGGTCCTGGCGGGGTTCAGGGCACAGGCTGCGAGGTGCTCACAAAGGGGGCCTGGGGGCTGCTCCTCCTCTGTCTCCACATCACACCTTACTTCTCTCCCACGGTCGGTGTCCATGGGTGTCACGCCCGCCACTCCCCCTGGCTGGGGGCAGCTCTGGGCTCGTGATTCAAGCAGATCCTGCCTCCAAGCTTTAGCATGGAAGGCTCCAGGGATGGACTTGGCCTGGCCCTGGTTCTGACACCTGCTCCTAGAACCTAGAGAGGCGGCCAGGAAGGGGGTGGCTAAGACTGGTCAGAGCCAGGGCAGAGCCTGCCTCTGGCGGGGGCGTGGGTTAAGGCCTTCGGGATGGGAGGCTCCACCCACAGCGACTGCTGGAGTGGGGAGGGGTGGGGCCCTTTCCCAAGAAGAGGGGAAGGGGGCTGGGGACAGAGGAGCCCAGGTGTGCACCTGTCTCTGCTGCTAACCAGCCGTGCGACTCAGAACCACATCGGGTCTCAGCTTTTCTGTTTGCAGAGTGAGACCTGTGGTTTGAGCATTGCTACGACTCCTCATCTGAAATGGATTGTGATATTTCTGAAAATTACATGTTCTTCTTAACTTGTCGGAGAATTAACTGACTCTATGAAAGACCGGAGAGTCGTGATTCCACACATCACCTAGGAGGGGGGCAGACTATTTAAAGAACATCCTGTGCTGAGGATTTTTAAAAGTGTGAAGCCCACCCCTGGAGTGCTTGTTTCACCCCTGGAGCCCAGGTGTAAATGCCCAACCACGCACTCCCCACAGCGCACTGGCCGCCCCTCACCAGGGCTCTGACCGTGCTGGAAGATCCCAGGGTCTCAAGGCGCAGGCGGCATCCTCTGGGTGCCAACTGGTGGTGGGGAGGCAGCTCGGGGCCCTCTGGCTCCCAGATGGAGCTCGGCCAGTGGGACCGAATGGCTCTCACACACAGCCGCAGGCAGCTCCGTACATGCTGGGGGGTCAGAGGACTGAGTCCCAGCGACCTGCCGTCACGCCCCCTCGTCATTTGTAACTGTGAGGAAGTGCGTGCAATTAAAATCGAGTCCATGTAACCAGAGCCAGGAATTGCCGCTGTTCTCCAATCGCCAGAGCACCTTTAAAGAGCCGTGAATTCTTCCAGCAACACTACCGAGACCTCCTTCGCTGCCTCTCCCCCTTCCAGTGGCTGGTTCTGCTCGCTTTCTCGTCTGCCTTACTCCCGGCTATTTCCATTCCCAGGCTAAGACAGGGGACAAAGGGGTTGGGACTGAGTTTGTTTGAATTGGTTCCATTGTGAGCTGGGTTTGCACGCCCTGGACTGCCGTGGTTAGAACCAACTCTGTGCCCTGGCCTCTTGGAAGCTCCCTGCACTTGCCCCCTCCCTCCTCAACACAGCCGCACACCCAAACCCCGAAGCCGCCCCTTGGGCGGGCTGCTGCCCTCCGCCCCGGGTCTCCACAGCCCCCTTCCCATTTGGACGCTCACCCTGGAGCACCCTCATCTTCCCAGGTTAGCTCCTAGGGCAGAACTTAGGATGCCAGGTGACCAACCTGCCAGAAAAGTTCACGTTTGGTTGACAACCTGCCTGGCTCCCCCTTGTCATGGCACCAAAACGGCACAGCAGCCCGCCTCTCCGGTGGCCCTGGGTCCTCAGACGCCTGGGGACCCACAGGCTCAGTGCTGGTGCCCCCAGGCCTCTGCTCCGCCGGAGTGAGGCCACCTGCCCTTCTCCAGGTCCTTGCTGTCACGCCATCTCAGTCACCACTGCCTCCCGTCTTTAAAGTCCGAACACGTGGGGACGGCCTGGTGCCGCAATGCACTGTGACACGCCACCCTGATCTGGTCTTGGAGTCTCAGTCACAATCTCACCGCAACAGACCGTGAGCGAGCGTTTTTCATGGCTGCTGAGAACAGCACAAGGGAGCCTGCGGGCTTGAGCAGCTGAGAAGGTCCGGATGGAGGGCGGGCGCGTGTGTCTGTGCTTCTCCCCGTTCTGTCCTGATTCTCCAAGGAGCCTCCGGGGCAGTGCCTCCTTGTTCCTGTGGAGGGAGCGAAGAGCCACTGGGCCAGAGTCTTGAGATTCACTCTGACTGGACAGCATTGGACAGCGGAAGCCAATTGTCATCCCAAGCCGACCCCAAAGCCAGGGAAAGAAGCACCACGTGCCCTTGGCCTAGGGCTGGGGTGACTGTGGAAGAGAAGGGGGCTGTCCTGATTGGGTTAAACCTCTGGGGACCCTTCCGAGAATCGGTGGTGATGGTGGTGGCAGTGGTGGGGGTTAGACTCGGCCTTACCCGGATGGGGGTCTGGGAGGCAGCTGCAGCCACGCAGCCCAAAGTCATCTTACTGAGCATCTCATTTTGTCCCCACGCGAAATATGATGTTATGGGCATCCAAGTAATTTGTATTCATAATACTTGAGACTATGGGGAAATTCATTTTGCAGTGAGGCTAAGTTCTCCATTAGGCACCTTGGGCCCATGATATATTTTTAGGACCCCATGACAATGTTTTATTTTCCAATCAGAAGGAAAAGAAACTTTTAGATCAAAGAAAAATTTTAAACATTTTATTTATTTATTTTTAAATAAAGGGGAAGGGAGGGAGAAAGAGAGGGAGAGAAACATCAATGTGTGGTTGCCTCTCGAATGCCTGGATACTGGGGTCCTGACCTGCAACACCCAAGTATGTGCCTTGACTGGGAATTGAACCCGTTTGCAGGCTGGTGCTCAATCCACTGAGCCACACCAGCCAGGGCAGAAAAATGTTTCTATATATAACATTTATACATTAGTCTATAACAATACAGTTGTAAAATATAATTTGTATTATCATTACTATTTATGAAGGAATGGGCCCACCAAGGTCAAGTGCACAGGTAAGAAAGTGATCGGTGCCCGCTTTGCATTTTTTCTTTACTGGGAAACCCAACCCTGGAATCTAAGTGTTGCCGGTAGCAACCCAAAGTCCGAGGCAAAAAGGTCATCCCTTGAATTCCAAGATCACTACCCACTCGCTTGAGGACGTGCATGGGTTTTATGCGCCTTGACCCAGAGACGTGGGCTGGGCGGCGGCAGCTGGGGAGCTCGGCCTCGCCACCCCCACAAGGGCAGGGAAGGCGGTGCTGTGGCTGGAACAGGACCCGGATCTATTCGAAATGTTCCACGGGTCGGAAGCTCACGGACGCGGGCACTAAGCGCACATCGTGTCATTTAACCTCTGGAACCACCCACTTGACCCACTGAAGCAGATTCTGGGCGGGCGAGGGGCGTTCCCGGTTTCCGGCCCGGGTCCTGCCTTGCAGGAGGGCAGCTCGGCTCAAGGCTGCTGACCCCGAAGCTTTTGTTTTTTGCCAGAGACCACCGGCACTTAAAGTGGCCGTAAACTCTTGTAACGAGTCTAGCTGATCAAGCAAAGAGGGCAGCGACGTGGGACACGCCCCGGGGGTCGCAGGAGCAGATCCCGGGCCCCACGGAGCCTTTCTCTCTAGGGAGGCGGCCAGGCCGTCCGCGACGCGGCAGGCCGATCCCCGGCAGGCTCTCCCGCCCGGCTAGGTGGTGCTGGAGAGCCAGAGGCGGGCTTTCGGGGACAGCTGAGGTGGTCTGTCCTCGTGCCCGCGGAGGGGGGCGACCTCGGCGACGGCGGCGCAGGCCGCGCCGCGCCCCCCGTCACCAGGCCATCGCACACGCGTGCGGGTCCAGCTGCTCCCTCTCGGGGTCAGTGTCCGGAGGGCCGAGGGCCCGGCGGCCCCCGAGCACCCGGCTCTGTCCCTCGCCGAGGTTGTGCAGACAGACCCGGGCACGGCGTCCGTGCTGGCATCGCCTGGCGCTGGCGAGCAAGGCCGAGTCCGGGGCCACCGGCCCCCTGAACCGCACCCGGGGCGGTGGGCTTAGCGGCCTGGGCATTAACCATCTCGCAGGTGACTCGGGCACCTCGCGCAGGGGCCAGCCACGGAAGGCAGGTGCGCCCCCACTGCTCCCCGCTGGGCGCGGCGTGGGCGGCGCATTCGTTTGCGAACGGCCGTGACTGCCTGGCTGAAGGATTCGGGCGCGTAACTTTGTGGAAGACACCGCCCCTCTGTGTCACGAGCTGCAGTCCCCGGGGACGTAAGGCCATCCCACCTCCAGCAGCCTCCATTTGGAAGGGCTGAAAACCTCACGCACGCGCAGAAACCACCCCGCCAGGCACCTCCAGGCTGAGCGGCGTCTTGGCTGGAGCACGCGCACTAGCAAGCTGTTCGCCGCTCTAGGTCCATGAGGCCCCGCCCCTAACACCGCCTTCCCTTGCCGCGCCCCGCGGTTTCGTCCCGCCCTGCGCGTGCGCCGACGCGGTATTTTTCCCGTGGTGCTCCGCGGCCTCCCGATTCGTAACTATGGCGGGTATTGAGCCGCTGGAGAGTTGCAAAGGATGCTCCTCCGCCAGCTGCGCGTGTGGAGAGAAGGGAACGTGGAGCGACTCCTCGCGGTTTAGCCAGCGACCCTCGGAAGGCTCCAGCCGCCACCAGCTGCTGCAGCAGTGGACGAGCACGTGGGACTCCCTAAGCGGGGCCACGTCGGTGGCGGAGAGGACGCGGCGCGAGGAGGCTGCGGTGCCCTCCGAGGCCGAGGACCAGCCGCTGGTGTTCCTGTGCGCCGGTTGCCGGCGGCCGCTGGGCGACTCCCTGAACTGGGTGACCTGCCGCGAGGACAACAATTGCATCCTGCTGCGCTGTCAGTACCCGGACTGGGTGCAGGGCCGCCCTCCCGAGATGCGCCGCACCCGGGCGGCCGGGGGCAGGCAGGGGCCGCGGGGCGGGCGCTTAGGCGCTACCCAGACTCTGTAAGAGCAGAAAATAAGAGAGGGTGATCGGCCCCGGGGAGAGATGGGGCCCCCGAGTGACAACTTGTCTGGGGTTCCCCAGCCATTCATCAGTAGCGGTTGAACCAGCATTGTTGTGAGCATCAGTCAGTAAAAACAGACCGACCGAACTGTAAGCATGTGGGGGTGTAGGCACGCTGTAGCGTACCCCACAGACATCTGCGGGCTGTGACTTTGGTAAATAATGTCGCACATGGTTTATTTAGCAAATTCAGCCCTTCCGCTACCTGCTTCCTGCAGGGGGACGTCAGGATTCATTTGCAGCCTCTTAGCACTTTTATCAGCAGAGGCCTTTTCTCCCACGTTACCTCTACAGAGCGGACAGAACACAATGTTTACCAACAATTTTAAAAGAGAGATTGCAATGAAAGCACCAGTAATCCCAGGAAAACTGGAGAGGTGGGCGGGTCTAGTACAAGATTTAGGAAGGCCGGGGTTCTAGCTTTTAATCCTGGGGCCTCCCGTTACCTGCGGGTTTCCCGCATCCCTTCCTTTTGTTGCACGTGTAGTAGTCACACTTATTTAGGGGAGTGGGTCACCTGTGTTTATTCTTAATCAGTGTAGATAATGGCTATTTTCGGGCTTGTGAGTTTCAAGTTCAAGTGTATGCTCCGTTTAATTGTATACCTATTTTGATGGCAGAAATTCAACAGTTCATTGCTGTCCATGGACTGGTTTCCTTCCTGGGGTAAAATGATGGGAGAAAAGGAGGGCACCCATGTCCGCTGTTACCTGGAACTCTCATACCTGCAGTTTCCCATAAGGACAGGTCACTTTAACAGTGATTACTGAGCCAGCATATTTAAACATGTCAACTTTTAAAAACCATACTTGAGGTTGTATTATTTATACATTAAGCATTCTTTTTTATTACTCCACACGTGTGTTCTGAGTATTTCTCCCTGTGAGTGTGTGCAGACAGACTTCCTGATGGGAGCAGATGCTGGCGGCTCCTTGCTCACTGGTGGCGACACAGCCTGGAGCTGGCCCCTCTCCTGTTTGAGTCCAAAGCCTGGATGCCTCTCTGCCTTGTTTTCTCCTCTGTAAAATGGGGGTTTTACAAATTTAATGCCCTGCACCGATGAAAGATAAAAAAATGAACTCTTGGATTAATTTTCATTCCCTCCTGCCCCAATTTGAGTTAGTTGAATTAGTTTTACTTTGTTGAATTTCATAACATTTACATACTATTCTGTAGCCATAGCCTGGTAATTTAGCTTTAATATAATGTTTATATGAACTCCTCTCTCAAGTCCAGAACTCTTACTATTTTTTAAGATTTTATTCATTTATCTTTAGAGGGGAAGGGAAGGAAAGAGGGAGAGAAATATCAATGTATGGTTGCCTTTAGTGGGTCCCCCACTGGGAACTGGCCTGCAACCCAGGCATATGCCCTGCCTGGGAATCGAACTGCCATCCCTTAGGAGTTCGCAGGCCGGCACTCAATCCACTGAACTATACCAGCCAGGGCTCAGAACTCTTATTAACATAAGGCTTAGCCCTGGCTGGTGTGGCTCAGTGGATTGAGCACCGGGCTGTGAACCAAAGGGTTACATGCCTGGGTTGTGGACTGAGTCCCCAGTAGGGGGCGTGTGAGAGGCAACTGCACATGGCTGTTCCCTCCTTTCACCTCTCTAAAAATAAGTACAATGTTAAAAAAAAAATCATAAGGCTCATTTATAGCTTAAAAAATAAACCTCAGTTATTTATTTGATAAATTGTCATCGGTAGTCTCCCCATCCTCAAGAAAACTCTGAGTGTGAGTGCTCGGAAATGTCTTTCTGTTGTCTTTAGACATGAGGGCAGCTTGGCTGCGTGTCCAGTTCTGGGGTCACACTCTGCGCTTTTGGCAGGCCTGGGAGCAGCTGGTGCCCAGGCCACGAGTAGAATAAAGGTGAGGCTTGAGGAGGCAGGAAGGGGCCCCCAAACCCAGGGCCTTGTGGGTTGTAGGGAATCAGAATCTATTCTAGTGAATGAGGTGTGTAAGGGGCCACACGTGACCCAGACTTGCTTTGGAGGAAGCGTGGAGGTCAGGCAGGAGCTTGTGCAGCCGTCTAGGCAGTAGGCGGTGGGGTGTGGCGGCTGGAGGGCAGGTGTGAGGTAGGATTGAGTGGGTGGTGGGGAAGCAGGGTGACACCCCGGTTTCTGGTTCGAGCAACAGGATGGAAGGAGGTGGGACTTAGACTGTAGAGGAGGCGAAGCCAAGGGCGCGTTTGCCCCGCTTTAGGTCAGTGCCCAGTGCCCGTTGTCTCCCCTCCCCCCCCCACCTTCTGTCCTACGGCCCTGGACCCTCTAGCCATGTCTCTTGCTTCTGGGGTTCAGCTGAAACCCCGGTCCAAATCACAGCCTCAGAGATTTTTGGCTGCTTCTCGAGGACCCTTAGTTACTTAGAGAAGTCAGCTCTGCGTTCGACACCTGCAGGTGTGGGCATTGGCTAGTAGCGTCTTCTCGGCTCTGGCCCCAGTTTTACTGTGTCTGGCAGCCGCTCACAGCAGTTGTTGGGTTGAGGTTCTAATTGTTCCAGGTTTCGCTGTCGATTGAATTTTTCCCTCTAACTTCATTCATTTTGTTAATTTCAATTGAATTTGGTTTTCTGGGGAGGCAAGGAAATAACTCTTATTCTGCTACCCTTTTGCAGAAACCCTTGCACACTTAGTTTTAAACCACCATGCCTGTGTAAGAGTGTGTGTGTGTGTGTGTGTGTGACACACTTTGGGCTCTTACTTTTCCTGGCCCTCCTGGTTCTAAAATAAAAGTTGAATTACAAGTTCTCTAAATATGTGTGTGCGTTATAACCAACCACATTAATAAATAATTGGGGTTTTTTTCTAGGTGTTTCCAGTAATGTTTCTGTGGACAAGGAGGAGATACTATCCAAACGTGAAAATGAAAGTGGTTGGTGAGTGAGGCTGTATGCATGTGAATATGTACGCTACAGAAAAGGTTTGTTTTTCAAACAGAAGTCTTTAAAGAGATTATTACCAGTAAAGATTACTTGGGATAAACCTTTATTCCATGGTAATCGGTAGAAAGTTAGTCATTGTTAATTTATCATCTCTTGGGTGATGGTGGTCTCTTGTAGATATTGAGATGGAAAAGTTTTTGTTTTTTAAATGCTCTCTTAGGAGTCCATTTTTTAAAACAGATTTTCTTTATCTTAAAGAGAGGCAAAGGGAGGGAGAAAGAGAGGGAGAGAAAGCTGTGTGCAGTTGTCTGTCGAGCGCCCCCTACTGGGGGCCTGGCTCTTTGTTCCGGGTAGAACCGCCCCGGTGCCCACGGGAGAGGTCTGCGGTCTGCAGCCAGTTGGATTCTGGGCTGGCTCCGCTTCGTGATGGGAGGGGCGGCTCGGGACTCATTTCAGGGGCTCGCGGGCCGGTGTGAGCCGAGAATGCTTTTGAATGGAGCTACCTTCCGTGCCGAGTGTGACACTGTCACGGCCATTGCCAAATTGAAGCCCCCGGTCAGCAGCCGGCTGTGCGTGGGACTGTTTTTTACGTGGACATGTGCGGAACGGTAGATTTGGGTGGGTCAGTTCGACAGGCACGTGGGGGCTCGGAGTTTGAAAGGAGATGCGAACAGGCATTGGGGCGGGTGGGAGGAGCCCGGTTTGGAAAGTAACGGGAACAGAGGGGCCACTTTGTGGGGCGCGGCTGTGAATCACTGAGTGAGGTATTTGCAGGTCACCTGTGTGGAACGTGTCCGGGGTTGATAGGAGAGTGTTAATGCAAAATGTAAATTTTTAAAAAGTCAGGAAATACATGCGGAGCACTTGTCAGAGGTTTGCGCAGCTCCTAGCGGAGCCGGCGTAGGGGAAGCGCCCTCTGTCGGCCGGAGGCCGCCAGTGTCCCCTCGGAACAGGGACAGCAGCCCCGGGCTGGCGCTCCTGATAGAGAGCTGCGCTGTCCCGGGGTTGTCCCGGACGGCAAGTGCCCGTCACCGCCACTGCTCCTTCTGGAAGTCCTCTGAGTGTGCAGAGCCCGGGCTCTGGTCCCTAGTGAGCGAGCGGACAGTGGCCCCTCCGTGTGCCCGCTGCAGCCCGTGGGCCGGCACCCGCTGTGCAGGCTCCGCTTTACCGGACGCAGGCGGAGCTTGTGCTGTGGCGGTGGGGTCCGTGGTCGCAGCAGATGCCGTATGGCCCAAGGGCCCGAAATATGTGTCTCTTCCCCCACCTCAGAGTGCTGGTACCCTTGTCTGGCTCGTGGGACAAGGCAACACTAAAAGGGCATGCAGAACCTTTTTGTCCTATTTCCAAGTTTTAGATACTTTTTTAAATTACTAGGTTGAGACGTTTACTTCTCCCCAAACACCCCCTTAGTCTTCTGTGTTGTCACCCCCATACGCGCCCCTTGTCGCTAGGTGCTTAAAGCAGTGTGGCCTGGAAGTGACTGCGTCCCTCGTGTAAATGTCTTACTGTCATTCTTTCCCTGCCTTGCACACGGGGCTCAGCAGGGTCAGGACGACGTGCTCAGCGACTGGAGAGTTTAGCGCTTGTGGGTTGTGACGGCGGGGCGGGGCGGGGCGGGGCAGGGGCAGCGGCAGGGCTGCCCCGCTTGCTGAGCTGCGGCCTCTCCCCCCAGCACCCTGCAGACACTGCGGTGCGCAGGCTGCGAGCTGCAGCTCGGCCACTTCTACTGGTGCACGCCCGGCCACCTCGACTACAAGAGGGACTTGTTCTGCTTGGACGTGGGCGCCGTTGAGAGGTAACTGGCGGACGGACGCCTCGCCCGAGTGCCCGAAGGTGTTCGGTGGGGCGGTTGGTCTGGAAGTGTCAGAACTGATCAGCCCTTGGGTTCCTTTATATTTTCAAGCAATAATTTCTGATAATACAGCCAGTGATTCTTTTTGACTTATTTGGTATTGGGAAAGTCAGACATTCAAAATTATAGGGGGAAACGTGTGAGAACATTTTTACCAGTAAAAATAATGTTGAATAGTTCTTAAAAATAAAATTTAATTTAATAGGAATTTTTTTAAAAAACCACTGGTGGATTAATATTTTCAGTTTTTACTTTTCCCCTCAGTTTTTAGCCTCCTAGAATATCCTGCAGAAATAGGAATTTCAAAACTGGTTAGTAAAGAAGCCCCCTTGGTGTTCTGGAAAAGCAGAAGTACGGGGTCCGACCATTTCTATTCCCTTGAGTCTAGTCTAGACCTGTCCTTGAGCTGTAACAGCGTCATCGATGCAATGCATAAAAAAGAATCGTCTTCTCTCCTCTGAGAGGGACGAGGGCTGCCTCCACTCTCAGAGTTCAGGAAGAAGGCGGGTTAGGGTCTGACGACAACTTCAGGTGTCTTGGCCTTTCTTACAGGAAACACGAAATTCAGTAAATTAATCGGCCCTGCTGTGTTTTCATGGGCCCTGGAGAGGCCGTGACCCGCACTCTCGGGGGACAGTGGGAAGGAAAGGCGGTGCCTGCGCCTTGTTCACTGGAGGCGGTTTGTCACTCCTGTTGAGTCTCTGATGTTTTCTCTTTAAAAAAATTTAAAACCCAATTTTTATTGTAATTTCTAACGACTCTGTAATAAGCGTAGTTTCACCACCTTCTTTGAAACTGGAAAGGTTCCAATGAGAACTTTCAAATCTGCAAACTTTACAGGTTTCACCAAAGAGCAGGCCAGGGCCGCTCCTGAATGGGGGCGCGTGGACCCGTCCCGGCTCTCCCATGGGAGTGGGGGCCCTGTGGGCCAGGCCGGGACAGGCGCTGCGGGGCCTCTGAGAGCCTGACCGGTGCGGGAGGAAGGAGTGAGGAGGAGCACCTAGGAAGGGTGTGGGGTCTCGGCCCAGCGCGGGGTGCAGGCCTGCGCAGGAAGGCCGCTGCCCCGGGGCTCCCAGTGGGGAAGCTCCTGTTTCCTGAGCAGTGGAGTTTACGGCCAGGTTACCCCTGGGGGCGGAATCTCCATGCCGAGGAACCTGGTTTGTTTCAGAAGTGGATGCACTCTGTAATGGTCATCCACCGTCTTATAAATCACTCGATGCCATTTAATTTTTCTACCTCACCCTATTTTTCGGTGCCATGTTTTACATACGTAGTCAGCAGGGTTTTCAAGACACGACTGTTCTCATTTCATACCAGAAGTGACATGGTGGAGTCGCTACAAGTGGTAACGATGCGGCTCATCAGGGCAGCAGGGCCCCTTTGGCCTCTGAGCGGCGCTCACCCCACACCCCAGGTGTAGCCAGCTGCGGGGCTCCCTGCCCCCGGATGGTCTGCGCCGCTGGGTGCAGCGGAGCGAGGTTTGGGGCGGACTGCGGGGGGGCTGCCCCGATTCGGGTGGGCAGGAGTCAGCTCCACACGTTGTTGTTCGCTCAGCGGCGCAGGTTTGAAAATGCAGGCGCCGGAAATGCTGTTTGAAGAAACTTCAAAGTGGAAGTTTGGGCCGTGAGCGTTCACGTTTGGCCACCCTTCCTGTCCCGGAGCAGAGGGCTTAGAGTAGCCGGAGGCGCGAGGGCTCGGGCAGGGCCAGCAGGCGCCGAGCCAGGTGGTGCACGGCGGAGCCGTCTGCGCAGGCGCGGACACCAAAAGGCGCCGTGGTGGGCGCTCGCTGGTTCTGGTGCAGGGAGTAATAATGGACTTAGAAGTTTGATATTGTTAACGAACACAAGTTTAACATGTGCCCGCTTTTGTATTTTCACTTTGTACTGTGCAGTTATGTTTTAGGGTCCTCAGTCAAGCAGATCGTGTCCGAAGATAAAGAGGTTTTTGGTCTTGAAAGCAGGATTGTGATAGAAAACTCCCTGAAGCAGGTAACTGACTCTCCTGCAGGCCGGGTCCTCCGTGTGCGGGCGCCCCTCACCGCGTCCACGGGCGGAGCTCCTCCACGCTGCGCGGCGCTTGTTTACCAGTGTTCGCACAGTTGGTGTGTTGGGGCAAACTGCAAATTAAGCTAAAGCTCTATCAAAAAAAAAAAAGGCAGCAATTTCGTGCCAAAGTCAGAGTACTGTATAATCTAAAACTATTAAACTAGTACAAAGACATCTCTGTGTCAAACCGGCATCTCACTTGACTCAGCTCTGGTGGCACAAGCGGCCCGCCCCTGGCGGCGTCTGCTCGCGGCAGCACGGCGACAAGTGAGTAAAAGGGCCTTCGATGCGGCGTTGGAAAGTGCTGGTGATGGGTTTGGGTCCATTTCCGTGAAATTCGGTTCAAGTTATCTCACTGAACATCCATGTGCGGTGTATAATGTTCAGCAGTTGCGTTCATGGCATGTGTTCTAACCGTCTAACCGTGTGTGTTTTGATCACGAGTGTGTCTGTGTTCTCATATTTCCTGACGCACCAGATGGAAGACGTTTTGAAAGTGCTGCAGACGAAGCTGTGGGACGTGGAGACCAAGCTGGCCTCTTCCGGAGCCGAGGGCTGAGACCCGCTGCTGGGCTCCCACTGCGGACTTCGCTGCCGAGGGCTGGCCGTCCCGCGTGTAGCGGTTCTTGTACCAGTCACTTCGCTGAGAACCGGGGGCTCTGACTGGCCGTGCACCTCGTTGTTTCTCGTATTGATCAGTGAGAACAATCGTAAAAATCGAAATTTTAAACCTGTTTTGTGATACTTGTTGGAAATAGGATTTAAGATCTTTTATTCTGATAAGAAACTGGAAACTGCCATGATTTCCGAACCGTTTTCTCCTTTGTATCCAATTCATTATTCTTCATTTTGTACTTTCTTTTATCTTTAATATTTGAATAATACTCAGTACTGTGTGGTAAGAAGAACCTTATCAGCCGTCCTACCCACTGTGTGAGTGGGTCTCTAAAAACACGGGCACAGCTCTCTGGGGAAATCGGCCAGTTGAATTATTTGTCTGGATTATTTGAAAACTTGCACCTGAACAGAGCATCATGAACTCTAATAAGAAAATCGCCCTTGTTCCTGTTTATTCACTACTATATGCCTCTAAAATCTGTAAAAATAGTCACCAAAGAGAAGCAGTCACCACTGTGGGCGGGGTTCCGGGAAGTTTTCAGTTTCCCGGTTTCTATAATGTAAGATTTATTGTAAGCACATGTTATTTTTATAATCAGGAAGAGAATAAAGATTAAAACGGTGCTTTCCGATGAGTTTTTATGAGACTGTGAGGATGTGTTATGAAATCCGCCCTTTTAGTGGCGTAACAAGTGAGTTTCTTGCCCAGCGGTGAGGTGTGGAAGGACTCTCCCTCCGCCACCTCCCTCCGCCGCCTCCCTAGTGCCGGGCGTGCGGGGCTGGGGGCCAAGTGCTGCACTTTCAGGTCCCTACGTAAAACTGGCGGTGGCTTCTGTTTGGCCACTCTTAGGAGTATTTACACCAGAGAAATCAGCCAGTGCTAGGAAAGGAAGGTATTTTTCCCCCCAGAGAGCTGGTTTCCTAGCACATTAATTTTTTTAAACATTTATAGATTGATTTTTAAAGAGTGAGAGGAAGGGAGAGAGAAACATTGAAGAGTTCATTGTCTGATTCTTATATGTGTCCTGACTGGGGATCGAACCCACAGCCTTGGTGTATCAGGATGATACTCTAACCAACTGAGCTACCCAGCCAGGGCCTCGATACATTACTTTACGTTTTGAATCTCCATCCACACTTTTAAAAAAGATTTACTTGTTTATTTTTTAAAGATTTCATTTATTTTTTAGAGAGAGGAAGGGAAGGAGAAAGAATGGGAGAGAAACATCAATCTGTGGTTGCCTCTCCTGCGCCCCCTACTGGGGACCTGGCCTGCAACCCAGGCACATTCCCTGATGGGGAATCCAACCAGCGACCTTTTAGTTCACAGGCTGGCGCTCAGTCCTCTGAGCCATACCAGCCAGGGCCTCTCCACACTTTTTTATTTAAAGCTTGAGAGAGAAAAGAAAATGACTTCTTAACAACCAATAAGACCAAGTCCTAACATATTATGTATTAAATCTAAAAGGAAAAGCTGTTTCTTAACACTTGAGTGACTACGACCATATTCTGTTTCTTTTCCGGAGAAAGGCAAACCACAGTTCACTCACCCCTGGGGCCCTGCGGGGGTCGGTTGCAGGGCCTGCCTGGACACTGGAGCCCTTGGGTGCTCGGTCCCTGATGTGAAAGGGCGCAGCACACGCCCTCCTGTCTACTGGACACCCCCAACACGACCCCCCGCAGGGGAGATGCCAGGTAGGTCATCGTGAAACTGCATTTGAGAGGGGCAACAGGAGAAAGGTCCGTGTGCGATCGGTACAGACACACCCGTCACAGGCCCAACCACATACCTGATGGAAGCGACTGCAGCAATTCTTCCCAAGTATTTAAAAAAATACTTTATTGAGTGTGCTGTTACAGGTGTCCCAACTTGCCCCCTCCGCCCCCTCCACCCAGCACCCCCACCATTGTTCACCTCCATGGCTTGTGCAGACACATTCTTCGGCTGCTCCGTTTCCTGTTGCTGTGGCTGTTCTGTAACTACCTGTTTGTACTCCTGCACCCCTCACCTCTCACCCTTTCCCCCACAACAGCCCCGTCCTGTCTGGTGACCATCAAAACTCTGTAGCCACGACTCCGTCTCTGTTCTTGTTTGCATAGTTTTTCTTTTCTTTTTTTAGATTCAGTTGTTTGATAGATTTCTATTTTTTTGCCATTTTATTCATAATTTTTATTTTCTTAAATAAGCCCCTTTAACATTTCATATAATAATGGTTATATAATAATGGTTTGGTGATGGTGAACTCCTTTAGTTTTTTTCTTGTCTGGGAAGTACTTTATCTGCCCTTTGATTCTAAATGGTAGCTTTGCTGGATAGAGCAGTCTTGGCTGTAGGTCCCTGCTTTTCATGACTTGGAATATTTCTTGCCAGACCCTCTGGCCTACAAAATTTCTTTTGAGAAATCAGCTAACAGTATTATGGGAACTTCCCTGTAGGTAACTAACTGCTCTTTGCTTGCTGCCTTTAAGATTCTTTATCTTTAACCTTTGGCATTTTAATTATGATGTGTCTTGGAGTGGGCCTCTTTGCATCCATCTTGTTTGGTACTCTCTGTGCTTCCTAGACTTGCATATTTATTTCCTTCACCAAATTAGGGACTTTTATTTCATTATTTTTTCAAATAGATTTCCAATTTCTTGCTCTTTCTCTTCTCCTGGTATTCCTATGCTGCAAATGTTGGATCTCTTGAAGTTGTCCTTACACTATCCTCATTTATTTTTTGGATTCTTTTTTCTTCTTGTTCTGATTGATTGTTTTTTGCTTTCTTTTTTTTTTTTTTTAAGATTTTATTTATTTATCTTTAGAGGGGAAGGGACAGAGAGAGGGAGAGAAACATCAATGTACGGTTGCCTTTCATGCATCCCCTGCTGGGAACTGGCCTGCAGGGAACCAGCCTGTAACCCAGGCATGTGCCCTGACTGGGAATCGAACCACGACTGTCTGGTTCGCAGGCCCGCGCTCAATCCACTGAGCCACACCAGCCAGGGCTGTTTTTTGCTTTCTTATGTTCCAAATCATTGATTTCATTGTCGGCTTCATCCACTCTACTGTTGTTTCCCTGTAAGTTGTTCTTTATTTCAGTCAGTGTGTCCTGCATTGCTGATTGGGTCTTCTTTATGCTGCTGCTCAGCATCCTTATATCTAGTGTTTTGAATTCTGCATCCGACAGATTTATCCATTTTGTCTAGCTCTTTCTTCTGGAGTTTTGATCCAGAAACATTTGGGCCATGTTTCTTTGTGTCCTCATTTTGGCAGCCTCCCTGTGTTTGTTTCTATGTATCAGGTAGAGCTGCTTTTACTCCGTGTTTTGATAGTGCGGCCTAATGTAGTCGGCGTCCTGTGGGGTCCAGTGGCACAGCCTCCCCTGTCACCCAAGCTGGGTACCAGAGTTGCACCCTCTGTGTGGGCTGAGCACTCCCTCCTCTTGCGGTTGAGCCTTCTTGGTTGTTGTTGGCAGGTCATTGCGTGGGATTTACCCAGGCCAGTCAGCTGCGAGAACCGTCTGTGACCACTGACCACCAACCTCTGTCCTCTGTGGAGGATCAGCTGTGCAGGGCAGGGTGGTCTGTAGCTGTCCACTGGCTGCACAGGCTCTGGAGTTACCTGGGTGGTGCAGGCCAAGGTCGGCCCCCACCTGTGTTCTGCCCGGGGCCACCCTGGCCGAGCCGGAAAGCAGTCCGAGACGCTGCTGCTTGTGCTGGGCTTGGGGATTCCCAGGCAAAGCGCAGCCGGAGTCCAGGCCTGCAGCTGCTGGCTGCCTGGGGCTCATTCAACTTGATTTCGGACAGTTCTGAAGGATGGTTGTTCTACGTTCGGGTTGTCATTTTGATGTGGTTGTGCAAAGAGGTGAGCCATGTCTGCCTACGCCGCCATCTTGATGGAAGTCCTTCCCGAATGCTGTCAGTCAGTGGCCGGCTGAACCCGAGGATGTGGAACTGGTGGAGGGAGGGCTGACTGTACCCGAGAGCAAATGATTTAAGATTTTATATAGATAGATAATGTTATAGAAATCTTTTGTTCTTCCTGATTAACCTAAATAGCTGCATTGTTCCATGCCTGTGAACAAGTGAAGGAAGTCCAACTGCAGTCAGTTTTCAACTGAATGGACATATAAAAATAAAAAGACACTACCCTGAATGCGGTGGTTAGAATTGGATGTTAACCATGTTATGGGAATGCAAGGGGAAGTCACCAAGCTGAACTCATTTGCATGGGTAATTACCCACCTGTGATCACTCTGGGTCTTACCTATTCCATCCTCCTCCCACATAAAGTTTAAAATGCTTTGTATCAAACATTCGTTCCTAACCAAATACAATGAATTCTTGGGATGGCGGGGGTGGGGGGTGGGGGGGTGTGTGTGCTGTAAATGTGACTCTGCCACTTGAAACAAGATGCGAAATCAGTGTGCTGGGGGGCGGGGGGGGGGGGGGCGCCTGAGGTCCGGAAATCAGTGCGGGTGGAGACAGCCCGCTGGTTTGGGTGGTCAGCAGGAGGCCCTGAAGAAGACGCTGTTATCAGTGTGGAATCCACAAGACGCCCGGGAGCCATCTGAACAGCTGCCTTCGGTGACCCTGATAGGTCAGGAAGGTGGAGACCTGACGGAGCAGCCTGGCCACCCACCCGAGGGGCCTTCCTTCCGGCCCCTGATGACCCACAGGGCAGGCACCGGCTGAGAACTGTTTGGGAATACAGACCCCCAGGCCCGGCCCTGCTGCCTGTGAGCACTGCCCAAGCTGAGCGGCGCCCTCGGGGTCCCCTCGTGTCCAGGCTGGAGGTGGGCTGGGGTGGAAGACAGTGGCCCAGCGCCCCAGCACCCCGTCCCTGTGCCCTCCCGCTCTGTCCCATCACTAACCCTCTCAACACCCCGGCACTTTTCCAGGCTGGAGCGGGTGAAGCTGGCCCCTCCAGCGCGGAGCTGGGCTTGTTTTTCCCTGAAGGACCACAAGGGGCCGCGTTTCTCCACCCCGTGCAGCCTGTGGGTGCCCGCCACCCAGGTCACCACGCTCCTTAATTAAACTGACGGCCAAGGCCGCCCCCACGCCCCACTCGGACTGCCGGCTGCTTGGGTGGTTCAGGGCCCTGAAGTGGCCCCTCTGCCCCCCCACCAGCTCTGCCCAGAGAGACGGCCTTTCTCCCTGGGACTCGACGTTCCCCCTTCCGGGTGTTCCACTGGGTTTGGTGCTGCGTCCCCTCCCCCAGGTGTTGCCAGCTGCGGTGGCCACCGCCAAGGGCGAGGTGTCAGGTTTCCCAGGGCAGCGCTGGGACCCCCGGCACCCCTCCCCCCAATGCTCCTGGGCCTTGCGAGTCCGTTAGGCTGAGGGCCCCAGTTGTCTCCATGAACTGTCGCGTGAAACGCGTTTCCTTCCACGTGGAGTGTTTCCTGGAGCCTCATGGTGCCGTAGCCCCCCCTCGCCACCCGGGACACCCTCTAGGGCCGTGGATGCCTGAGACGGCGGGCGGCGGTGAAGCCCAGGTACAGAGGCGGGCAGGAGGAGGACCACCGTTGCTCGTAGGGAAAGACAGGAATGAGTGCGCAGCGCGAACTGATCGGTGCGCTCACAGCCGTGAGCCGACGTTTGCCCACCCGGCCTGCTGCGTTTCACACACACGGGCCTTCCCGCTGGGCGGGCGCCGTTTCCGGCCTCTCTCCGGTGTGTCCGCACCGTGGGCCGCAGGCCGTCCACCCAAAAGCTGGGCCCGCAGGGTGAGCAGCGTGGGGACACTGGACGAGGGAGGGCTCACGCCCCGGGCGGTTCAGAGCCGGACGCTGCGCGGTTTCCCCACCCTGCTCGGGTCTGCGCGCAGCTCCAAACGGCATCGGTCGTTCCTGGAGTTTCCCACGAGATGGTTTTGGACTGCGAGTGGCCGTGGGTGACCAAAACCAGGGACAGCAAACCCCATGGGAGGAACCGTGTGTTCTGACAATGACACTGTCAGCCAGACTCTTTCACGAAAACGAGGTTAAAAAAGACGAAACAAAACATCCTTGTGCACTAAGTAGCTTTACATCACACAGCGGGGCGAGGCAAAGAGGTGACTGTGCGGTTGCGTCGGGGTGGGGAGCTTGGTCCCCCCGGGCCCCCAGCCCTCTGTCCTGGCCCACAGGACGACCTGTCCGAGTCTCCCTTTGATGATTCTCTCTGAGCAATCAGCAGCGTTCCATCGTTTTAATTAAGCACTGACTGGAAGAGCAGAGTTGGAGCAACAGGGCTTGGAGGGTCATACAGAGCGCCCCTCACCAGACGACAGTGACAGTGTCCTGCCCTTGGACAACCAAGACCTCAAAAGAGGCTTCCAGCTGACGTGCCAACCCCCTGCGCTGCTTTGGCTGCGCAACTGACGGTGGGTGGCTGGCAGGTGGTATGTCCTGAAGATGCTCTTGAAGCAGTTCTTGGAATTCTGAATAGAATTAGCACAGGGGCACGTGAACATGTCTTTCACAGCATCTCTGGCCACCAGGGTGTGACAAGGAATATCAGTTTTCAAAGGGTGTCAGGGGTTCTTCCCGTCCCTGCTCAAGTTGCTTTCAGGGAAAGGGGGCGCGGGTCCTCTGGGGTCACTGCCCTCTCTCCCGTTTTGTCCCGATCACCGTGCGCCCCTTTGGGAAGCCGTGACCAAGCACAGCCTGGATCCGCCGGGATTCGGTGTCAGCCGTCGAACAGGCGGGCCCACCCTGTGACCCCAGCGCCTGGCAGTTTCCACGGCAACCGCTGCTGTCCTACTTGAAGGGCCACCTGGGAGGATCTTCTGGCACGGCTCTGGTGAGCGTTGGCACGGGGCGGGGGGGCTGAGGGGTCGGGGGCGTCTGTGCATGGGGGTGCGTGGTTCCAGGCCCCCATTGGTTCTTTCCCCGGTGCTGAACGAGGCTTTGAATTGAGCTATTTTGTGGTGGGCAGTTAATAGCGTCTTTAAAATATGCCCAGCCCACCGGTCGGAGACTCACTGTGAGATCTTCCAGCAATTAAGAAGTAAAGAGCCAGGATTCCCACAGAAAAAAGAATCTTTTTGTCACTGAATGGGGGGAGGGTGGATGGGCCGGTGCCAGGATGTGGAAGGAAGGGCACAGGACTGTCCCCACCCAGGACAGCCCTCGGTGTCCCTGTCTCCTCCTCGTCCGTAGTTCTGTACAAACTCTCATCTGCACTGGGGCGCAGGGGAGCGCGCACGGGGCACACTGAGCGCCTGAGCCGCGACGACACACCCACACCCCAGGCGGGCGGCCACCCTGCCTCCTGTGCCTCCCAGCCAGCCGTCCCAGGGACACGGGTCTCGGCTAATGGAGCCCGAACCCCTCCCTCGGGCTTGAGTGGGAGAGAGGCCAGGACACGGACGAGAGTCAGGCAGACAGGAGCCCGTGAGGGACAGAGACATGGGGGTGGGGGTTGAACTGCAGTGCAGGGAGACCCCCGGGAACCAAACAGGAGAGGAGAGGACTCGGGTGCAGCGATTCTGGGGAGCGCAGGTCGGGGTGGCCGCCCTCAGTGGCTTGGAGATTTTGTGCAGTGAAGATGAGCACCCGGGTCGTAAGTTTGAGCAGTGACACGTGATGTTCCGGGGAAGGACATCCTGGCACAGCAAACGGAAACAGCATTTGTGGCTTGTGATTCACTCTGTGTCGCAAACACAAGTCACTAAAAGCGGCCACCGTGAGCTTATGAAACAGGCTTGGTGCTGCCCCACAGACGTGGTCAGCTGAGCTCAGCACACATAGCGAGTTAGTCACAAGAGGAAACAGACAAGAAGGGCAGTTGTCTTATGACATTAAATCCACTTCTGGCGTAAACACACGTTCGCTCTTCAACCTGGTGAGGTTTCCTGAGTCTCAGTCCAGGCGGCTGTAACAAAGTGTCAGACTGGGCGGCTCCTCCTCCTCATCGGCGGGGGCTCACTCCCCATGGTTGTGGGGGCTGGAAGTTCACGGCCAGGGTGCCCGTGGGTGCCGGTTCCGGGAGGACCTCCTGGGTTGCAGACGTTTTCTTACTGTTCCCGGAGGGTGGACCCGGGACGAGAGTGTTCTCTGGGCTCCCTGTTATAAGGGCACCAACGTCATTTCTGAGGACTCCGCCCTCATGACCTAGGCACCCCAAAGGCCTCACCCCCGAAGACTGTCAAGTTGGGGGGTGAGTGTTTCAGCATAGGAATTTGGGGGTGGGTACAACAGTCCATTGCAAAGTACACAAAAATACACTTTTACTGTAGGAAAGTGAGAGAAAGCAGAGAACTGAAAGGAAGACAGTAAAATTGTGTTTCTAGCAGCCATAAACAACTACTATTTTAGTATAGATCCTTCCACACTGTGTCCTGAGTATTTTATTTTTTATTTTTAAAGAAAGGAAGAGAAAAATCAATGTGTGGTTGCCTCTGGTACAGCCCCTACTGGGCACCTGGCCCACAACCCGGGCATGTGCCCTGACTGGGAATCAAACTGGCGAACCTGTGGTTCGAAGCCTGTGCTCAGTCCACTGAGCCACCCGAGAGAGGGCCGTCTCTGTCTTCTCAATCGACTTTTAATTCCAGAAGAGTTTCTGATCTACTCGCAAGACTACGGCAGAGGGTCCCCACACCCAGTTCCCACGTTGCTACCGCTGCTCTGGTGCGTTCGTCACCACGAATGAAACCGGGCGGACTCCCCTGGTCTCTTCCGATTTCCTTAGTGTTTGCCCCTCGTCCGTTCTGTCCCCGGTCCCTGGGCCCCACCCAGCTCGGCCTTGCGTTTCACAGCAGCGTCTCCTTCGGCCGCTCTAGACCGAGTTTTTCGGACGTTCCTTGTCGTTGATGTTCTCAACAGGCTCCAGGGACCAGGTGTTCTGTGGGACATCCTTCCCTTTGCAATTCTGGTACCTTTTACCCAGTGTGAGTCCCTCCTCGGATCCAGCGGCCGCAGCCGGAGTCCAGGGGAGGCAGAGCAGGCCACCTCCTGGGGGGCGGGGTGCAGAGGGGGTCTCCGCAGGTCCAGCCAGTGAGCCTCCGTGTTCAGAGAAGGCGGACCTCCGAGGGCCCATGTGTCACCATCGCGAGAGTAAACAAACGCTGGCAAAGTGTCCCTAAAAGGCTCCGACATATGCTGGGCGCTCTGCGTGAGCGGCTCCCACCGTCTCCGGGAACGCGTCCAGCTGAACACGCTTTGATGCTGTTTTTCCAGCGTTGTTACTATCCAGGGGCTTCCATTAGAGACAAGCAGCCCTCGAAGCCGCACCGCAGCGAGTGAGCCTCCTTCGCACGGCTGCCAAGTACCATGGCACCTCCTGGGGGGAGGGCCAGCAGGAACTTGGCCTCCGAGCGCCTGTCTCTTTGCCTCAGCAGAGACAGACTAGCAGCTGGGCCGTTGGCCATCGGTACTGATGAGGGCAGTGTCCCCCAGCCTGGCACTGTCTCCTCCACTGGCCCGGGGCCAGTGGTGGGAACACAAGCCCTTGGCTGGTCCTGGAGCAAAGACAGGACGGTGTTAACCACTGACGTCTGTCCTCCGAGCACAAAGCTTAGAGGGGACTTAGAATGAAACGCACATTTAGGCTGAGCTGTAGCGAAGAACTGCACTGAAGTTCATGTAAAATGCAGGTTCTTAGATGCTTGGGGCTGCAGAACCTAGGGAACCTGGCGGAGGCTAAGAACTCTAGAAAAACGCACGTGCACAGGAGAGTTCGCATTCATGTGCAGTTTCAGGAGCCACCAGATTGGGAATCTCCCAGCGACAGAGAGGGGTTGAGACAGCGGGAGCGAGAGAAGTACTTGGGAGCCTGGACAAGTGTGGCTTCTTTGAGAAGGCCTCAAGTCTGGTCCTCAAGTTCTCAGGCACAGGGGCCTGGCTGTGGGGCGGGCATAGCCCAGTGCCGACGGGAATCGGGGCCCTCGCTCCAGACAGGGCGTGGAGAGCAGGTCCCCTGGTCTGGCCTTGCCTGGGAAGCGGGCCCCGGGCACACGAGCCCCAGAGGTCCGGTGGGCAGTCCTGGTCTGTTTTGAAAAGTATAGTCACGTAAAATATGATATCCTGCTCTGGGAAGTGTTTGGTGAACTTGGCATCACAGTTTGCTTTATTTTATTTTTAAATGAATTTATTCATTGGGGTGACGTTGGCTGATAAAGTTATACAGGTTCCCTGTGCACAGTTCTGTGCTATGTCACCGCCTAAAGTCCGGGCTCCGCCCACCACCGTTTGTCCCCCATTTACCGTCTCCCCCGCACCCCCACCCTCTGGTCTTCTCCGCACCGTGCTCGGGGTCCAGGAGGTGCTTTTTCATTGCTTAGCCCCTTCCCTTTCCACCCATCCCCCAACACACTTCTCCTCCGACAGCCGTCAGTCTGTTCTCCGTGTCTGTGAGTCTTTCTATTTTGTTTGTTAGTTTATTCTGTTCATTAGATTCATATGTGAATCTATTAGATTCTATTAGATTCACATATGAATCTTATGACGGTACTATGAAAGGACGGTACTTGTCTTTCTCTAACTGGCTTATTTCACTCGGCATAATGCTCTCCAGGTCTGTCCACCCCGTCACAAAGGGCAGGAGCTCCTTCGTCACCACAGCCACACAGTGTTCCACTGTGTGATGTCCCATAGTTGTCTCACTCACTTGTCTGTAAAGGATACCTGGGCTGCTTCCAGATCTGGGTGATATAAATAATGCCGCAGTGAACACTGGGGTCAATGTGTTCTTTTGAATCAGTGTTTTGAGTTTCTTAGGTATATTCCCAGGAATTGGAATTGCTGGCTCATAGGCAGTTCCATTTTTAATATTTCCAGGAAACTCCGTACTGCTTCCCACAGTGGCTGTGCCAGTCTGCATTCCCACCCACAGTGCACCAGGGTCCCCCTTTCTCCACGTCCTCACCAGCACTTGTCGTTTGTTGATTTATTGGTAATGGCTGTTCTGACAGGTGGGAGGTGGCATCTCACTGTGGTTTCAGTTTGCATCTCTCTGATGATCAGTGACATTGAGCATCTTTTCATACGTCTGTTGGCATCTGTGTGTCCTCTTTGGAGATGTGTCTGTGCCTCTGCCCATTTTTTAATCGGACTGTTTGGGTTTCTTGGTGTGGAGTCGTACGAGCCTCCACAAGTTGTGGGTGTCAGCCCCTCACGAGACGTGTGGTTGCGAACATTTCTCCCACTCAGTGGACGGTCTCTCCCTGTTGTCAAGGGTCCCTCTGCTGTGCGGAACCTGTTAGTCCGAGGTGGTCCCGCTTGTTGATTTTTTCTTTTGTTTCTCTTGCCCGAGGAGGCAGATCAGAAAAAAACACTTCTGTGAGAAACGTCAAGAGTTTACTGCCTCTGTCTCCTTCCAGGAGTTTTATGGTTTTAAGTCTAACATTTAGCCTTCGATCTACTTTGTGAAAGGATTAAAGAAGGTGGCCTCCTTTCATTTTTTTGCAGGTATCTGTTCAACTTTCCCAACAGCACTTACTGAGTACACCGCCTTTACCCCATGTTAGGTTCTTGCCTCCTCTGTCAAATATTAATTGACCATGAAGGCGTGGGTTTGTTTCTGGGCTCTCTGTGCCGTTCGCTGATCTGTGTGTCTGTTTTATGCCAGTACCATGGTGTTGTGGCCACGACGGCCGCGTACTATAGCCTTTACCTACAGTCGGTACGGGTTTCAGGTGGGGCGATACCTGCAGCTTTGTTCTTTCTCAGTGTTGCGGTGGCTGCTCCAGGTCTTTCGTGGCTGCATGGACATTATTTGTTCCAGTCCCGTGACATGTGCCATCAGTATCTCGATGGGAATTGTGCTGAGTGTGTACGTTGCTTTGAGTGGTTTGGACACTTAGCGATGTTGATTCTTCCTCTCTGTCAACATGGTCTGAGCTTTCCCTCATTCGCGTCTGTGCCGTATTATTTTCCAAGTGCAGGTTTGTGAGATCGTTGGTGGAACTGATTCCTGGGCACTTTTTTTTTTTTTTTTTGATGCAACTGAAAACGGGATTGTTTTCTTAGTTTTCCTTTCTGGTAGTTCACTTATTATCAGTGTATCAAAATACAACTGGTTTCTGGATATTTGTGTTGCATCCTGCTACTTGACTGAATTCATTCAGCAGCTGTAAGAAGTTTTCGGTGGAATCTCCGGGACTCTCCATACACAGCATCGTGTCGTCTGCTCATAATTGTCTTTTGAACCTCACCACAATCTTCATATTTCTGGTGGATCAGCCGAAAAAAATCCAACAAAAGCCGACGAGCTCCCCGACCCATGATCATGTTGAACTGTCAGCAGGAGGCGGAGCAGCTGGGCTCTCCCCAGAGGGCGGCGCCGCGTCGCTTGGTGGCCTGTGACTGTCCCCGCGGGGCTCTGCCGGGCCAGCTGCACGGGGGTCTGGGCTACGTCACCCCCAAAGCTGATGCTTGTTCTTATCAGTGTGCGTGTCACACACACACACACACACACACACGGTGTGAAGGAGGCTCACACTCCCCAGGACTCACGTGCAGAAGCAGATGCTTGTTACGCTGCGCCCCTCGACCTCACGCCCCCCTCCCAGGACGTCCAACACCTGAGCTGGCTCTGGGGGCGCTTGCTGTCACCTTCCTCGATGAGACACTCGCTGCGGCCTGTGAGAGTGTCAGGTTTCCGAAGGTGGACACCCCCTTCCTGCGGCCTCTGAGCAGCTTCTGAAGCCCCCTCCGCACTGGTCGTCTCCTGGTTTCCCAGGAGAGAAGCCCGAGAGCCCGTTCTCAGCCTTCCTTCCTCACGGCTGGGCGTGGGAGCCCCGCATAGCGGCCGCGTGTCAGATGCACCCCTGCGAGCACGTGAGGAAAGGGACACGCGTGGTGCCCGGGGGCCGTGGGTCCGGTTTCTGTGAGGCTGACTGGCACAGGGTCCGATGCCTGGTGCTGGGCGTCAGTGGTGTTGTGAGTGGCTGTGCAGGAGGCCGGGCCCCGAGACGCGGGGCACCCACGGGGCAGCCCCCGGCATCTCAGGTGTGGGTCCCGGAGATTCGGGGCGCTGCCGGCTTGGGCCGCCTCATTTCCTGCTTTTCCAGGCCGGGGTGGGGGCTGTGGTTGGCAAGCAGCAGCCTCGACACGTGCGCTCCCTCTTCCTGTCACGGTCCAGGGTCACGCTGCTCCCATCAGCCGTCAGTGTTTGCGCGGTGACGCCCACGCTGTCCCCTGCAGGGCTGGCACATCTCCTCCCTGTCTCGCAGTCCCGTCTTCTCGTTCTGCTTTCAGAGTTTCCACCTCCATTTGGAGGCTGCTTTTACAACTTTCTATTACATAAAAACATTTCCCCAGAAAACAATAAAGGGCCTCAAAAAATTAAAAATAGAATTATACCGTGATGCAGAAATTCAGCCTCTAGCTAATCCCCCCGAAGACCGGAAAGCAGGGCCTGAAATCAGCCTCTGCACACCCACGTCCACGGCAGCCCAGGGGGGCACACGGCTCAGCAGACGCCGGGCGGTGGGACAGTTGCAGGAGCCGCGGTCCCCTGCGGGGGGACACACAGCAGAGTGTCACTCAGCCATGTAGAGGAGGGACAGTCTGCCCCACGCCCCAGCCCGGGTGAGCCTCCGCATCGTGCTCGGTGAGGTTGGACTGTCACAGAAAGACAACTCTGAGTGACTCCACCTCTGTGAGGGGCCCGGAGGGGTCAGACGTGGGGACACAGGAAGCAGAACATGCCCCCCCTCCCCCCGCCGGTGGGGAGCGGGGCCAGGGCGGGGCAGGGCGAGGAGCTGCTGGTCCGTGTAAGGACAGTCCCAGTTTGGGGGAAGGAGAAGGCCCTGGGGACGGGTGGACGGCATGTTTGCACAGGGGCGTGAGCCTGCTCACTGCCGCCGTGCCGCACACTCAGAGAAGGTGAAGGTGGGAGATTTTAGGAGTATTTTCCACAGTGAAAAACATTTCCAAGATCTCCTTTCCATTCTCTAATCGCGTCCCAAAACGCCCCGTGCTTATGTAAGGAACGAAAGATCTCACTTTTTGAGAAACGCTTTGTTCCTGTTGAAGGTTTTCGCACCCTCTGTTCCCAGCTGTGTCTCCAGGACTTGGGGTCTCTCTGCAGTTTGTTTGGGGGTGTGGGACTGTCTCTAATGCTGAGGCCGTCCCTGGGGTATCAGGCTAGCACGCGGCTTTCTATTCGTATCAGAGTGAGGCTGGGCCAGGCTGAGTGGACGATCTCTGTCGGGGGCGAGGGGGTGGGGAGCCACGTTTGACAGGCAGGTCTCCCTAGAGAGTCGGGGCGCAGTGAGGCCACCTGTGCAGCCAGGGATCCGACCATGGCTTTCCTCTGGGGCCCTTCAGCACCTCGGGGGAGAAGTCTGTAAAGTCAACTTTCACTTGGTCCCCGTATTTTCAGCCTTGTTCTCCATTCCCGCCCCGCCTGCTCGGCCCCCGGAGTCGGGGTCCTTCTGAGGCAGGCTTCGCGCCGGCTCCAGGCCCCTCAGGGCTCCGGGGGAGCAACACGCCCTGCTGGTCTCCAACAGCAGCTGTTGGGGAACCGGGGGTCCTTGGCTCTCTCGGCTTCTGGTCTCACTTCCCCACACCCCTGTCAGGGCTCTCCGGGGTCAAACAGACTAAGCCAGAGTAAACTGGAACCTCTGCCTCCGGGTCGGCTTCTGGGGAAACGCAAACCCAGACCATGGACTTTAACGAGGGCGGCTGTGCGGTCAGGAGAACGGAAGCGGCCCAGAGGGACCCGTGCGCTGCTGGCCACCCCCTTCCAGCTCCTTCCTTCTCTCACACACACCTTTCCTGAATACAGGTCTGCAGGGGAGACGCCGGAGCCCTAACCACCGCCGGTCCCTGTCCAGTCTGCCACTGGGGGTGCTTGGCCCCTGTGCCTGGGCCAGCCTGTCCCTACCTCTTCTCTTGCACTTTCTTGGACGAGTGTCTATGGAGAGAGGTTCCTGAGAGCTTTTGCAGGGACGTTCCAGAGAGGGCCCCAGTTGTCGGGGTTCAGGTCAGGTACTTCCCCAAAGAGCTCACCAGGCCTGCGGGGCGGGGCGTTGCTGAAATGGCCGCCCAGTCTTTCTGTCCCTTTCTTTTTTCCCTTCCCTTCCCTCCCCTCCCCTCCCCTCTTCTCCCCTCTCTTGCCCTTCCCTTCCCCCCGACTCCCGGCTCTCTCCCCCTCCCTCACTCTCCCTCCTGCCTGTCATCTGTCATCCATCATGGCAAGAACCAATTGCCTGAACATTGGTAAAGTGGGCCGGGGCCGTTCCCCGGTGGGAAGGGGAGTCTGCACATGTTGCCGGTGTCCCACACTATCTGTGGGGCTGCCATGCCCACGGGTGCAGGGCTGTGCACTGAGCCCCCGTGGGTGTGGAGGGCAGACTGTAGGCCCACCCCCACCCCCTCACTGTGCCCACGGCCCCGGTGGAGACTCTGGGGCAGATATGTCCTGGAGACCTTTCAGCTCGTGTTAAAGTAAAACCCAAAATAAAAACCCGAGACAGCTTCTGGGCACAGAACCTCCACCATCTCCTCATTTCTCTTCAAAGCCAGGGCTCGCCCTCTGGTTCCCTCACACGCCCGCAGGCGGCCTTGGTGTTGATTTAATGTGATGTAACCAGGCGGACAAGAGCCAGGGTGGGGGTCGCCGGGAAGCGCAGACAGTTGTCTGCCCCGCAGCTCCTTGGAGCCCTGGAAGCCGGGGCTGGTGGTGACCTCCGGCTGCCCAGGCGGGCTGACAGGTGACAACCCGCCCCCGTTCCACGGGGTTGCCCCTGCCGGTGACCGTCTCTCTGCTGATGCCCCCGTGCCCCGAGCCACGTGGCCCTGTGCATGTGGCCCGTGTGTCCATGTCTCCCTCCACACACTGTGAGGCCACAGCCGAGGGGCCCTGTCCAGGAAGTGCCACCTGGGTTGCGCGTTAGGGGTCGTGGGGACAGCCCCACTGGGGAGAAAGGCGACCCTGAGGATGCGGACACATCCTGTCTTCAAATGCATCTGGGGTGTCAGAAAGCCCCCTGACGGGGGTCCCTGCTGGACGCCAGTGCCCGGGAGCGTCCCCGTGAGCAGACCCACGTCCACCTTCGTCCGGGGGCCTCTCCCGAGGGTGCCTCTGAGGTGCCTCAGCAGGCGGGGGGGTGTCTCCGCTGGGGGCGGGGCGGCGGCTCGCTGCCCACCGCAGAGGCCCTGTGCTCGGGGTCCTGTCTCTGCCCGCACAGGCCACCTGGCCATCTCCGTGTCGCTCTGTGGGACCTACGCTGACACTCCTGCTGCCACTGTTTCCGGGAGAAGCAGGTCTCTCGTCGCTGGCCCAGGAGCCCCGTGGCTGCTGGCAGCACCCTTCCCACCACGAGTGGGACGGTAGTCAGGTCAGGCCCCTGTGGCGGAGCAGGTGGGGCGGCCTAACCAACGGACGTTTATTCCCCACAGTGCCGGCGGCTGGACGCCCAAGGTCAGGGAGCCGGCAGGGTCAGCTCTGGTGAGACCCGCCCTCCTGTCTGCTTGCTGGGACCCCGCTCCCTTGGGCATGAGTGGGGTGGGGGGGGCGAGGAGCCGCACAGTCTTCTTCTAAGGGCACCGGTCACACAGTGGAGGCCCCACCTCCGACCTCGTCCAACCCGGTCCCCTCCCCAAGTTGCCTCCACACCGTTACACGGGGACTGGGGCTTCAGTGCACACGCTTGAGGAACGTAAACCTCCAGCCCACTGGCTGACGGGTTAGCCTGCAAACAGGATGCGATCTCAGGTTCTTCCCGCCCCTGGGCCCCCCTCCAGTCCTCCTAAAAGGATGGGCTGCATCTGAGGTTTAGGCCCCAGAACATCTCGTGTTATGAGCCCTCAGAGTCACCGTGCCGTGAACATGGGTCGGGCTCAGTGGACACGGCTCCGCATGGCAGTCTTGAACAGAGGTGGCACTGAGGAGTGAGTGTCCCCCTCACCCCCTGGCCCTAGGGGTCCACCTGCTTCCTGTGAGTGGACCCCAAACTCGAGGTCACCTGCTGAAACCCGTCCCCTCCCGTGGTCTGCAGCCCCTAGGGTGGAGTCACCTACCACGGGCCACCATCCTAGTCCTTGAGTCGACTTCCAGTTACGGCACCGTCAGGAGATGCACTCTCCAAGTTCAGGCCCAGGAGAATCACGCTAAGTGAACACAAATGTGACAGCAGGTGGCCAGCAGGACAGGGCCGGCTGGCGATACGCCCCGTCAGCGCAGCGTCATCGTTGGCAGGTCAGCCACTGGCTCTCCCCTCTGGGTGCCAACCACCAGATGCGGCGGCGTGCGGCAGCCCGTCCCCGCTGCTCCCCTTCCCCCAGCCGTGGGCCTGCGTTTGTGAGCAGCGCTGCACCTGCCACACTGCACTCAGCCAGCCCAGACTGGCCGCCCCGCCCCGCCCCCACCCCACCACCTGTCCGTCATCACCCGGCCTCGTGCGAGGATTGCTCTCCCCCCAGCTGTCGTTCTTTGTTTAACAGGCACGCGAGCTCCCTGCTCCAGACAGGGGCTCGTGGCTGATGTCACCGACTGCTGCCTCGAGTGAGCAAGGCGTGGCCACCCTTTCGCTGCTCACAGAGGCTCTGGGGATCCCAGACACCTGCAGGGAAGAAGAGTTCATCCGTGTGAGGGCGCTTTGTTCAGAGGCTGCCTGGGTAAATCTCTCTCACACCACACGTTCCCCATGTTGGATTTATATGCATCACCCTCTTCTTCATTACGCAGACCTTAACCCCAGGTAACCAGGTACTACGTCACTCAACTGACGCACGAGCACGGCCTGACGCCAGCACTCGGGCGTCGGCCCCGCTGCTCCGATGCTGTGCGCTGGCCGCCTCCCCGCGTGCCTGCCTGTCCGCAGCCCGCGGCACCTCCGGCCGGAAAAGGAGCCTGCGGTCCTGTCCGAGACTCCGACATCACTCAAGACAAATTGTTCGGGACACGACGGGGCATGGCCAGAAGACAGGGTCTCTCTCTCTGCAAGTCCGAGTCACGCTGCCCGCTTGCCCATGTTTGGGTGGAGTCGCTGCTCGAGGCCACAGTCCAGAGTCAGCAGTGACCAGGACCGTGCTGTGTGACTTTCTGTTATTCTTTATCTCAGGTGAAAAGCATTAAATAGTTCACCATCGATATGTCAATGTCGTGTTGGAGGTAAGGTATTTTTTTAAAGATAATCTTATCAGACAGAGAAAGTTCTGCTCCTCATTTGCTAAAATTTCGACCATGAACAAGTGAAAAATTTATCAGAAGCTCTTCTACATCTATTAATATGGTCACGGAGTTTACTGTGTTTATTCCATGAATACGGCAAACTCGTTGACTGATCGTAAAATTTTAAGCCAGCACAGTCTGTCCAGACTAAACCCCGCCTCACCACGAAGGCTTGGCGTCCCCACCCACCACCTTTCCTGACCTGTGGTTCTGTAGCAGGTCTCGGCCAGCGTTAGTGGGAGGGGCCTATGGTCTTCCTTCGGTTCCGGCACCAACGTGGGTTCAGCCGCACATGATGGTTTTGTGTGCGCTTCCTGTGTGTGTGCCCTCTGTGAGAGCTTGTGTAAGGTCTGCGCTTTCTTCTTTCAGATTATTGGTATTTTCAAAAAAGTTTTGGCCTGTTGGTATTCAATTGCCATGCATTTGGTTTTTGGTTTTTTTCCCTGTTATCTTTATTATTTCCTTCCTTCTTTCTTTAGGTTTCTTGAGATGGAAGTTAGATCATCAATCTTATAGCCTTTCTTTAATATATGCACTTGTTATGCAAATTCAATAATAAATCTCCCTCTGAGCACACCCTTGATTCCTTCCACTCACAAGTCTTGGTCCGTTGTGTTGCATTGCAATTCCTTTCAAAGTGGGTTTTTTAGAAATAAACTGCTTAATTTGCCAGTATTTGAAGATCCCTAGTTATTTTCAGCGATTTGCGTCCAGCTTGACTGCACTGTGCTCAGAGAACTTGCTCTGCAGGATTTCGGCCCTTTTGCATCCACCGATGCGTGTTTTGTGGCCAGGCCTCCGTCTGTGTTAGTGGGGGTTTCACGTGCTCGTGAGCAGAACAGAAACTGCATCACCGAGCGCCATGTTCTCAGTCAGATCCAGTTCGATTGTCAGGCTGCTCCGATTTTCTGAGTCCTTGCTGACGTCTCCTGCTGCTCCTGTCAGTCACTGCCACTGTGCGTGTGTCTGCTACTTGTTTCCGCTCCTTCATGTTTTGCTTTCTACATTATGAGGCTAAGTTATGAAGTGCATGAAAATTGCTCTTTTTCTCTGTGTAGGATTGACCTTCCATCCCTGGGGAATGATCCTCTCTCTCGGTAGCGGTGCTTCCGGGTCTGACAGCCCCGCAGTGTCCTTTTGGCCAGTGTTCTCCTCGTGCTTATTTTCATTCATTCACATTCAACGTTTTTATGTGTAAGGCATCTTATAAGCAACACACATATTTGAAAATCCAGTGTGACAATCTTTGCTCTTTTCAAATAACATCCTTATTGAGCCGTAACTCATACACCATAAAACTTACCAGTTTAAACTGTAAAACTGACCCGTGGTGGTGAACACATGGTACCGTGTACCGATGACATGCTGCGGACCTGCGCCCCTGAAACCCGTGCCGTCGTGTTAACCAGGGTTGCCCCAAACAATTCTGTGCAAAGGAAAAAATAAAATGTAAAGTTTAAGGGGCTTTAGTATATTCGCGGAGCTTTGCGGCCATAACACCTAATTCGGGTATTTTCCGTACCCCTAAAAGAATCCTACCCACCAACACTCTTCACCCCCGACCTGGTGGGCACTGCTTTGTCCCTGCAACACCTGCCCGGGACGACAGCCCCTGGTGATGGAGCCGACAGCGGTTTGTTTTGTCACTGGCTTCGTCCGCCCGCCGAGATGTTGGGGGGCTTCATCATCGGCACTTCCCTCCTCTCGTCCGTCCCCCAAGTGCGGCCGTGCTGTGTTCGGTTTATTCCTCCGCTCCGTGGTGGGCACTCGGGCTGTTCCACTCAATGAATGGCCGTTTCCTAGTGACTCAAAGGGACACTCAGGTGCCAGTTTTGCTGGGATGTGTGTTTTCCTCTCTCTTGGATACACATGTCACAGTGGAAGTATGGGGTCAAAGGACAGCTCAGTGTTTGCCATTTTGGGGGACAGACAGACAACCGCTCCACTTCGAAGTCTTGCCAGCAATGCACCCTGTTCCACGTTCTCCACACCCTTGCTCTCAAGTTCACGGTCTCGCTCACTTCTCGCCGTGTTGGTGAGTGTGAAGGGGCACCTCACTGCATTCTTGAGTTACACTGCCTTAGTGACACATGGTATCGGTCACCTCCTCGTGGGCTGGTTGGCCGTGGGTGTATCTTTGCAGAAATATCTGTTCGAAGCCTGAGCTCAGTGTAAAATCAGGCCATTTGTCTTTTTTACAAGGAGTTCTTCATAAATTCTGCATGTAAATCTCTTATCAGATACATGATTTGCAAATGTTTTCTCTCATTCTATGGGCTGTCTTTTTCTTTTCCTTTTTATTGTGCAGCATTTTTTTAATTTTAAAAGTTGTTCAAGTAGTTTTCTGTCTTTTACCCCCATCCCAGCCCGCCCACCTCCCTCCTGTTTCCACCCCCTTGTTATCGTCCGCGTGTCCTTTATATTTGTTCCTTTTGTGTTGTCTTTTTCCTGATGGCGTTTTTTGAAACGCAAATGTTTTGATTTTTTTAAAGATTTTATTTATTTATTTTTGGAGGGGAAGGAGAGAGGGAGAGAAACATCAGAGTGTGGTTGCCTCTCATGCGTCCCCTGCTGGGAACTGGCCTGCAACCGAGGCGTGTGCCCTGACTGGGAATCAAACCAGAATCCTCTGGTTCGCAGGTCCACACTCAATCCACTGAGCTACACCAGCCAGGGCCAAATGTTTTAATTTTTGATGAAGTCCAATGTATCTACTTATTTTGTTGATCATGCTTTTGATGTCATATGTAAGAATAAGGACTGCTTTTCTCTAAGGGTTTTATAATTTTAAGCACTACACTTAGACCTACGACCGTTCTGAGTTACCATGGTGTGGAAGTGAGCCGGCCTCGTTTGTTTTCAAGTGGACGTCACGTTGCCCAGCACCGTCTGCAGATTTCCCCGCAGAATCCTGTTGGGCCTTTATTGAAATTAAATCGACCGTCAAGCGAATGCCCATCTCGCCAACCAAGGCAGCTGCGGTGTTAATTAACGGCTGCTGACGGCCTTGGGCAAGTGTCCACGGAGCCGACCCCAGGCAGGTCACCACCAGAAGGTCTGTGAACACGGCTTTCCCAGGGAGCTGCCCGAAAGGCCGGGTAGGGACAGGTCACTGGGATGGATTTCGGGGACACGTCCAACCTGTCTGCCCCTTGCGGTGGCCGCTAAGTGGCTGTCTGTAGCTGGAACGCTGGGGCTCCCAGCTGCGCAGCTGTGTGTGGGGGGGGAGGTGAAGCTGACACACCACGCAGCCGCCGTCCGTCCCGCTCCAGCCTCCGTCTTCAGCAAAGGCTCCTTGCGGGACTGCAAGCCTTTGGTTCAGGTCCAAAGCGCCAGGAGTGTCCTCTAGCCGTGTCTTCCAGTGCTCTCTTTGCTTTCACGAAGGAGTGGTACTTCAGAGGTCTGTGCTGACCCAGGAGTGCCCATGCGACCCAAGGGCCAAATTTGCATTATTTGCATTAATGAATTGCGAACACATTTATGTTTATTACCTCGTCTTACTATCTCTAGTCTGTTTGCTACATTTATCTTACTTCCCCTTTTCTCTGCACTTTCCAAATGACCACGTTCTCTCTGTTACCTCCCAGAGACGTATTTCTCACTCTTCTTTCGGTGACCACCTTAAACATCACAAAGGCTGTTTTAAAGAATTATTAGCACCTTTACCACTTCACAGATAATGCTACGGCCTTAAAAGCCTTTTGAGTCGATTTCCCTCCCTTTTACCTTTGGTATTACCGTGGTGTGCGTTTTTACATAAACATAAACAGGAAACCACACAACACATTCCTATCTTTTTCCAGTCTGTATACATTTCAATTTACCTATATAATGGTATTCTTTTCCTCACCCTTAATTCCTCCATACCCTCCTGTCTGCCTGAGTGAGTGCCTGTAGCATGTCCTAACGCGAGTCCTCTCCCGAAAATGCTCTTCCGGGAGGTCTGCACGTCCCGAGGACTCGCACACCAGCAGGGGCGTGTCGCTGCCCCGCCGTCCCCTCAACAGCAGCTGGCAGCTCCCTCCCTCCCAAGCCCCTGGCACTTGATTCAACTCCGCAGAGGCTGCTTTACACGCTCACCCTGCTGACCCTACAAGCAACCCCTCGGGTGGGCCACGTGACCCCCACTACAAAAAGACTGCCCCTTCTGGACCTCGAGGCTTTAATCTAGAAACGCATTTGTTTTCAATCTAGAAATGCTTTGTCACTTAGCCTTCCAAGCACCCAACAGTGGCCCAAACAAAGCCTTCGGGGAAATGACAGGCGTGTCCTCTCCCAGCGGAGCAGGCGGCAGCAGGTGGCAGCAGGCAAAGCCTCCCGAGAGGGAGTCACCTGCAGGCCGTGGCCTCTCGGCTCCAGGCACAGAGGTGGCCAGTGCGGTCACTGGGTGGGTGCTGATGAAGCGTGGAGAACGCGCGCGTCCACAGCCGTGGCCTCCGTTGACCCGAGGGCCTGGAGGCCACCGGGCTCCTTCTAGAACCGCGAGGGTGGTGAGTGCCCCGGGGCTGCCAGCTGTCCTGTCTCTCCAGTTGTCTTCTCAGGTGACGGGGAAGAGCCAGGAGGGGCCGGGAAGACGGAAGAAGGGAGGTTCCAGGTACTGGCAGGGCCCCCAGAAAACTGGGCAATTCACTTGTATCTGTAGCCTCAGGGCTCTGTCCACCACCGACACCGTGGAAATTTGGTATCCGGCACCGTTAATTGTCCAACTCGGCTGTTGGACAGCCGAGCAGGAGTTGTCGTTACGATCATCGTGAGGCTGGCGTAACCTCCTGGAAAAGAGAAGCGTTTCTGAGAAAAGAGTCCTGGGTTCCGGTCCCCATTTTGCTGCTGACCAGATGGGCATCGTCTGGCACATTGGACAGTCTTTCTGAACTCACTCTCTCACTGGTTGACAGTCACGTATTCAATACATGTCCTTGAAGGACGCCGTGTGTGGGGCCCTGGGCCAGCAGCGAGTCCAGTCTGTGACCAGCCAGGCACTGGCTCCCCCACAGTCTTCACCCTGGTCGACGTGAGAGAAAATCAGGGCGATTCCGGTGGCGGGCAGCCTGCGGAACACCTGACCAGTGTCCTCCAAACAGCCAGTGCCACCAAAACAAGCACAGTCCTGAGAAGGCGTCACAGCCAAAAGGAGGCTGCAGGGACATGGCAACAGAGAAGGGACACTAGGCAAAAATCAGGGACCTCTAACTTGATAATGGACTTCAGTAATAATGTATCCATATCAATTTATTAACTGTAACAAATGTGCCATAGTAATGTGAGATGTCAAAAGAGGAATGTGTGTGTATATGTGTGTGTGTGTGTGTGTGTGTGTGTGTATGAGTGTCAGGGGTACATGGAAACTGTACTATCTCCCTGATTTCTCTGTAAACATAAAAATGCTCTAAAAATAAAATCTCTTCAGAAGATGTAGTTTCTGATCTCTCAGGGCATAAGAAGCCGACTCGCAGGGCGGTGCTGAGGTCTAATGCGAGTGTGCAAAGGGTTTTACACGAGGTCAGCATGCGGCAGTCTTTATGGTCCCCTGTTCTCCCTTGAGTGACCAAATGTGGTTCAGCGACTCCCTCAACACCCAGGCCTGCTCGTTCCACCCCCGTCTGGTCTCCAGGGGTTGCCGTTCTCTTGAGAGTGGCCAGCGTTTCCTTGGTCCTTCACAGGTTGCGTGGTTTTCGGTTACGCCCTGGATGTCGTGAAGTTTATGGTGGAAGTCTGGATTCTGTTACACTCTTTCAAAGAGAGTTGATTTACTTTTCCTTTCTTTGTTGCAGAATCTAATTAATTTGATTGAACTCAGACTACAAGCTCACCTGCGGTGCTCAGAAGCCGTTATCACTCAGACCCGGAGTGAGTGACAGCACAATAACTACGTAGTGGGACCGGGTTCGAGCGTGGATCCCCCGCCTCCCCGAGCTGTGAGCTTGTGTAAGGTAGGAGCTCCTTCGTCTCTGTGTCCTTCACTGTAGCTCTGTGTTGACGGTGGCCCTGCCTGCTGGCTGCATGCAGGGGGATGAACCACGTCACCCCGGGAACGTGCAGGGAACTGGAAGGGGGGACCTAAGAGACGCAGGACCCAGGAGGGAAAAGCCAGGGTTCATGTGCGTCTGCTCCCACCTTCCTGCTCACGGTGATTTTTGGCTGTTTGTCTGGCACCAAGATCTGGGCCTTGGTGACATTTAAACCACAGATACCGAGGGTCCAGTCATTACTTGAGTTTCGATTCCATAACGTGGAATTAATCTAAAAGGTACAGATTGGAATCACAATTCAGACCCACAACTCGACCCCCTTTATTCGTTTGTTCAATACACATCTGAGCCCCCTGCTCTCCAGGCTCCGGGAACAGAAGCAGACATCAGCGTGCGCCCCCTCCGCGCCCCCCCAGCCATTGACTCGCCCAGTTTGGGGAGCACCTGCTTCAGGCTGGGACTTTGCTAGGACACAGTAACCAGAAGACGGACAATACCCCTGTCCTTGGGGACATGGAGTTTCTCTGGAAAACCGAACCCGAGGGAGGTCTCCTACATCGCGGGCATTTCAGTGCCGCCGTCACGGTTTTTGTTTTTTCCTTTACTTGTTTTGCTTTGGCCCGAGCCATGCGGTTGCTGCTGGCTCATTTTATTTTAGCCTCACTCTTCGAAAGCTGGGATCAATTTATTTAAAAGGGCAGATATCACGCAGACCGGATACGCTGCTTACGCTTTTCAAGCTCACATGAAAGCAAAGGCACCATCATTAAAATGACTGAAAGCGAAATACCCAGCATCACTGGTCCCGCTGTGGGAGACCCAGCCGTGCGGGTGCTGCGTGCGGCGACAGTCATTTGGTCGGGAAGAAGTCCGACGGGGCCCTAAAAGCAGTTATTAATCCCGCCCGCGTTTATAGAGAGGGCTGTGCCGAGCAGTCTCGCTGCGGGAAGTGGCCTTCACCATTTTATCCCCCTGGTGGTCAAAACAGAGTCCCCCCCAAAGCTGGCCGCGTCCCACCCGGGGCCATGGACTGCACCGCAGGACAAGGTGGAGGCCAGCGAAGGCGGCAGACGGAACTCTCAGCGCTGGCCGTCGGATTCTGGACGAACGACTCAGGACGAGGGACGAGGGACTCAGGAGGGGCCACGTGGGTGAGCCCAGTGAAATTAGGAAAGACCTTCCCAGCGGAAGAGGGGGGACTCCAGGTGATTGGGCGATTGGGTATGATTGACGCAGCGGGGGCGCTACAGCCGTTGCTGCGGTAAAGACGGGGGCGGCCTGCGCGGCAGGGACCAGGCCATCCGTGAGTGTTCCTCTGAGTCACCGAGTTTGCGATCCTTTGTTCTGCTGGCCATGGGAAACTCTACGACGCCACGGAGGGTGGATCTTAGGCTCTGACTAGAAATAAACCACCCCCGGTGGGCGCCCCCCTAAGTTTCTGAAGGGCAAGAGCCCCCTCTTTGCGTCTCTCGCAGACCCAGAACCCACAGTCACCGCGCACACAGTTGGGGGCTAATGACCCTTGTGAGCACATCTTAAAGGCGGGCACGGTTCGCAATGGCGGATCCCAAACGGGTGCACGGCTGCTGGGCACGGGGTGGACTGAGGGGGCGCGTCTGTGGTGTTCGGAGGGACAGCTCGCTCTCGGCAGAGAACGAGGTGCTGGGAGGATCCGCCACGGGAAGCCTGCACCTCGTGGGGCGGACCCAGGAGTCTGAGCAAGGTCCTGAAGCTGCAGGGAGCCAGGTGCCCACCTCCTTCTCCTGGGAGTTAGGTGACAGGGGCTTGTCCTCTCTCCAGGTTGGTTTCTCCGTAACACCCATGGCATCCTGAGTTTCTGGGGCCAGGATCCTTGCAGTCCCAGCACGTTTGGGGGCTTCTTGCTTGGGCAGGGGGTCCAGTGCTGCCCATTAGGAAAGGCCAGACAGGGAGGCAGCCCTGGGGGGCCAGCAAGTCCCAGCACCCCTGCGCTCCCTCCTGCAGGAGCTGATGGGCCGAGGAGATTTCTGCTGTGAACCCCACCCCCCATGTGGCTACAGAGATGCCCCTGGGACCGGGCCTGGGGCCGAGGGCTTAGTTCTGGAGACGTTGCTTCCGCCCCTTCCCTGTGCACTGGGGAGAGAGATTATTTTGCTTTCTTGAAGTTACAGTGTGGAATGAAGGGACAGCAATGAGTTCCAGATGCTTGTATTTTTCTCCTCCTGTAATTGGAAACAAAAACACAGTGTGCCGTTTGGATGGAGAGCGCCAGAGAGGGCTTCGCTGTGATTTACAGCCCAGCTTGGGGCTGCGGCCATCCCCACCCGCTCCTCAACACAGCTCCCTGCAGACCCAGCTCAGGCCATCCCTGTGCCTGAGTGGGTGCCACCGCAGGTCCTGGTTTCGGGGCTGTAATGCACGGAGCCCTCCCTTTCAAGGCGGACAGCGTGGGGCGGGCAAGGGGCCGCCAATCAAAGGAGGATTGTTCTGCAGATGCCGGGCTCGGGCCTCCTTTAATTGGGGCTCCCCTGGCTCACCTCCGTGTCTCCCCACACCTCATTAATTTCCCAGGAAGGGGACAGCGAACCTTCCTGCTACAGTGTTCCAAGCAAAGAGCAATTTTTAAAAAGCCAAAAGAAAAAAAAAACAAGCAACCAGAATCTTGGAGTATAAAGTGATCTTAGGGAGAAAGGACTCTGGAATTACCAGGGACCAGGGTGCAGCACCCGCTGTTTCAGGAGGCCTGGAAGGCTGCCCTGGGGAGACACCCGGCCACAGTGGGACTGCAGCAGCCTCCTTGTCAGTTGGGCAGGGTCATCCTAAGGGCGCGGGAAGAAACACTCGTTGCATTTATATTGGAAGTGGTAGGTTCCTTTGGAACCCTTCCTTCAGCCCTCAGCCAGCGGCCGTCAGAGCCCAGAGCAGCGGGGCCTCGGGGCCAGCACTCAGCCTCCACCCACAAAACGTAATCGCCACACGGTCCACTCTGTCCAGGAAGCGTGTCTTTGGTGCAGAGCAGCCTGGTGAGGGCGCACGGGCAGCCAGCCAGCCAGCTAGCCGTTCCGGCCCTGCACAGTCTGCACAGCGCACGGGCCCGGGCAGGAGCTCCGGCCTGGGGCTGAGATTTAAGACTGGCCTCTCGCCTTTTGTTATGGCGGAAGAAGTCCTCGTTGACGTTCTCTCCCGACGCCAGGACCCTCAGGTCAGCCTTGACGGGCAGTGGACACTGAGTCCCAGATTCTCTCGCTGCCTGTTCTGTTACCTTTTATACTTTCCTCTTGCAGCTTCCAAGCAATTCACCCTCATTGCGTGACTTGTCATCCACCGAGTGCCTACTGTGTCCTGGCCACCTCCCAGGGGCCCACGTTATTAGCCACCACAGTGCGCACTCTCCAAGCCCCTGGGTCACCCGGCAGTCCCAGAGCCTGCAGGCTGCCCGTCTGTGCTGCTTTGGCTCATTGTCAGTCACTGGGCATGTGGGTCCGAAGAGATGACTCAGCTTTGAAGTCACCGTGCCCCTTTGGAAAATCCTCCGAGGCTGGGGCTCCGCCCTGGACCCAGGAAGTCAGGGCCTCTGGGGTCTAAGCATCAAGTCTTAAATACGCTCCCCCCGAAGCTATGCGCACTGGACTGAGAACCGCGCAGGAGGGCCGGGTGATGTGCTGTTCAGGGGCTATTTGGAGAGCTGCCCCCTTTTCAGGGTGCCCTCCGCCATGCTGTGGGCACCGAAGCCCGGTGCCGATCTGGGGCCCGAGAGAAATAGTTGGGGAGGCTGAAGCAAAAGGCACGCTCCTCATCTGACTGGTGTCCTGCCCCACTAGCTCCTGCCCCTCCCCTGTCCCCCGCCTAGTAGTTCTGAAGACCTGAGTGAGGCTCCCCCACCTCAGCCCTGATTCCACACAGTTCATAACTCAGAGGACAAGAGGAAAAAACTGAAGACTAAGAGTTCACCCCTCCCAGTGTGGGCAGCCTCTGCTCTCAGCTCCTCGTCTTCCCAATGGCTGGGACTCGTCTAGTCTCCCCACCTGTCCATCCTGGTGGGCCCCCTTCCCTACTGACGACACCCCCCTCCCAGGGGCCCACTTCCCACCCGAAGGTGATCTTTGGGCTGTGGGAGACTTTGGGCGCGGACCCCCTGGCCCAGGGATGCTGTCTGGGGACTTGTCGGAGCTAAACTTCCAAACACAGCCGCCTACCTGCTCTTCCTCGTGGGTGAGCGGGCTTCAGGCCCGGTCCCCTTGCAGGGATGGGGAACACACGATTTTCACGGTTGTCTTCTCGGAATTGTGGCTTAAGTAAATAACGAAGGGCGGGCTCCCCCTGCTAGTTGTAAGGGTGTCCACATAGCATCGCTTTTACTGAGAAAACTCGGAGACGACCAGCGGGCCGGTCACAGGGCACCAGGTCCACGAGTCACGGCGGTGCCAAGCATGGCGGGCGGCCTGCTCTGCAGCGAGGAAGGTGACCGACCCGTCACCCAGTGAGCGCCAAGAGGAGGTCGCAAAACAATGTGGGCGTTAGAATCTCGGTTTTGCTTCCGTCAGCCGTCACTATCACTGGGTGAGGATTAAAGGAAATGTTTATTTCCTCCTTGTTTGGCGATATTTTCTAATAATCACAACAAAGAATGTACTGTCCTTGGTTAATTGGTACAGACCTGATGCTGGTGTTGTGAGGGCAGGTGTCTGAAAATGAGGCAGAAAGAGGCTGCACACAGGCCCCCGAGAGCCTCGGAGACGGAGAGGGGTGTCCCCGTCTGCACCCCCCACTGCCCGCCCACCACTGACCGGACCTGCGTCAGACACACAGCCAACGAGCAGGTTCTTCCTGCGGTGTAGACTCCTTGGTGGCTACGCTGTTTCCGAGGCTGCCGAAGAGGGTGTGGTCCTCCGCCCCGGCCGGTGCGGCTCAGCTGGTTTGAGCATCACCCCATGAACCAAAAGGGCACCAGCTGGACTCCGGGTCGGGGCACGCACCTGGGCTGCAGGTGTGTGGGGCGTGGACAGGAAGGAACTGATCGATGTTTCTTTTTCACACTGATGTTTCTCTCCCTCTCTTTCTCCCTGCCTCTCTCTCTAAGTCAAGAAAAACCATATCCTTGGGTGAGGATTTTTTTAAAAAAGCGTCAGTAGATGCGTGGGTAAAACAACTGTGGGACAGTTATGCAATGGAAGACTACTCGGCTGTAAAAAAGAAGGAAGTCTGACCCTTTGCGACAGCGTGGATGAACCCAGAGAACATTATGGTAAGAGAGATAAGCCAGTCAGAGAAAGACAAACACCATACAATCTCACTCCTATGTGGAATCTACTGAACACACTGACCGGGAAATGGGGACAGATGACAGTGTGGGGGGACATGCGGGGGTGGAGGACTGAGCAAAAAGGAAAAAGGACTCGTGGACACAGTGTGGTGACTGTAGGTGGAGGGGGCATTGGGGGCTAAATGTCAATGGAAAAACGCAGCTGAGATGAAATAACTCAGTGAATGGAAGAGCTGTGGCCTCCGGGAGGAAGAGGTCCGACCCAGAGGACTTGTACTGTGACCTGGGCACTTCCTTTGCTGTTGGGGCTGCCCAGGGCGGTGGCCCCCCAGATCTGGAGCCACTGAGGTGAGAGGTAGGAGTCATGCCGACGGAGTCTCAGTGTTGCTTCGTATCTGATAAAGGTGGGCTCGGGGACCCGGGTGCATTCTCATGGCCGAGCGGGTAGCTCGCTACAGACTGGGCTTCACCCGTGGCTCTGATCCAGCGACCGGGACCAGCTCCTGCCTGGCCAGCGGCCAGCATCGGGGTGCCCCCTGCAGTCAAGCAGGAACCCACCCCCCTACAAAGCGGGGCTGGCCTGAGTTCTCCAGCAAAACACAGCCTCGCCTCCCCGGTGAGGGGGAGAGTGCCGGAGCGCTATTCTAAAGTGAGGGTCAGCCGACTGCTCCCGGGGGTGGACGCTGGCCGTCTGCCTGCTTTGTAATTGAGTTTTATTGGCATGTGGCCACACGCCTCCATTTATGTGTCATCGGTGGCTGCCGTCACCCCCAGCCACACAGCTGAGGCGCCGTGACAGAAGCCTCGTAGCCAGAACGCCAGTCACTGCTGACCCCTACACAGAGGGTCGCCTCTGCCCCCCTAGCCCGCCTGGGCCCCGTGGGGCCCTCGGGCTCCGCGGTTCACCAGGTCCACTCTGGCGCCTCCTCTTGTCCTCAGACATTTGCCAAATCTTCTCTTGGATGTCTCCTGGGCCTTTCAAATCGCACAGGGCTCAGCCCAGGGTGACCATATAATGAATGGGTCCAGACCAGGGCGGCTGCCAGTTAGCAGGGCCCGGAGAAGACTTTGGGGTGACAGGCAGGCCTGGGGCTGTCCTGGGAAAACAAAGAACTGTGGCTGTTTTGAGCGAACACACTCATTATCATCTCTCCCCAAACCCGGTCTTTCTCAGGAGTTCCCAGTAGCTCTGGCCCTGCCGCCCTGCGGGGGACACCCAGGAGAAAGCCGGGACTGGTCCCCCACAGCACCCTCCCCTCTCTGCCCACCTCCGGCCCCTCACCTGCTCTTGCTTCCCTGTTTGGAACCTGCCCACTTCTCTCATCTGAGTGGCTCCAGCCGAGTCTCACCCAGAAGTCTCAGCAGCCTCCTTACGGGCCTAGAGCCTTGGCTTTAGCCACTCCTGCCCCCCACACACACACAGCAGCCAGACGGGGACCCCTGAAACTTCAGTCTGGTCAGGCCACCCCTCTGCATAAAGCACACGGCCTGCCCGTGGCCTGCCCCTGTCCTGCGTGGCGGTGGCCCTCTCCCCCTGGAGCTCACCCTCCGTGCGAGGCCACCAGCCGCCACAGACCCTGTGCTTGTCCCCAGGGCACTTAGCATCACTGTGGTCACGCTGCGTGGCTGTTTGCACACTGACTCTCCACCCCCTTTCTGCCGTAAGCTGCCGGGAGCTGGGTCTGTCCCTCTGCTCTGTGGCATCGCGGCACCTCGCTCAACCCCGGTGCAGACGGCCCTCGGTGAGCGTCCGTGGGCAGAACGTGGGCGCAGGGAAACCGGCCCCGTGGGGTCAGAGTGTGGGGTGACAGTTAGCCCCGCTGGCTGCTAGAACAAACTGTTGTTAACTCCGTCCCAGAAAACAACAGACCTTTGTTCCCTCTGGTTCTGGAGGCCAGAGGCGTGACAGGAAGACGTCACAGACACCCCGCGGGAACCCAGGGGACCACTTCCCCAGCCCCTGACCCTGCAGCCTTTCCCTGGCTGGTGGCCACACGGCTTCTGCCCCTGCCTCCCCCTTCTCCTCTCCTACCTGGGGCCGGGTCAGTGCTTTGTGAAGACCCCGGGTGGCGTCAAGGACCTGCCCAGGTCACCCACGATCCTCCCCTCGCCTCCAAGGCCTCACTCGTGTCCTCTGTAAAGATGCTTTTCCCAAGTAAGATCACGTCGACAGGTTCCAGGGACAAAGGTGTGGTGCTCAGCTTACCATGGGGTCGAGAGACCAGGTTTGGTCCCACGAGAGTGAGGCTCTGTCGTGGGAAATTCGGGTGAGAACCCTGGCAGACCAGGGGACAGAGCAGTGTCAGGGGTCACCAGGGAGATGCAGCCCGAGGACACTGCCCACGGGGTCAAATGCAGGCCATTGTCCCCTCCTGCACGCTGCCTCCTCTGTCCCCAGAGACCACTTCCTGGGCAAAGAGGTCTGGTGGGAGTGGACGGAGTGGGGGCCGAGGGGTCTGGACTCCTGCTGCCAGTTTTAAAGGCAGCTGGTGTAGTATCCACCAATGGGAGCAACAAATGGTCAGAAGCTTTCAGGAGTTTCAGATGGAACTTTATTGGCCAAAGTTTCAAAGTTTTACATGCGCAGGGGCGAACTCTCGGGGTGTCCGGAGACACGGTGCCAAAATGGCTGCAAATGAGAGTTGCGCCTGGCGCTTACAGCCTGGGGTTTTTATTGGGGTGAGCAAGCAAGCAAGCAGCAAATACAGAAGCAGACGTAGCTGTTAGCAATTGGCTATCTTGAGAGAACACACACACATGGCTATGCTCTCTGCTTACTATAATGGATACTTTTCTGCAAAGACAAGGCCATGCAAAGACAAGGTCATGCACAGGCGGTTTATCTTGCTCAGCACTCTTTGTACTTTCTTTACTTTTCTATCTTTCTCGCTGAGACAGTCCGGTGCCTGCCTCGGGTTCCTCCTGGCTATTTTTATCTAATTCCGGGCCTAACCTAACCCTGGGCAGCTCCCAGTTCTGAGACGCCACCCTGGGGGCGAGACCCAGTCTCTGTATATCCACATCTGATCTCCATCATCTACTGATTATGCTTCTCTGGAGAACTCTTTCTAACACAGCTGGGTATAAAAATTCTGTTTACAAATAATTTCCACTCATAGTTTTGAAAGCATCGTTGCCTTGTTTTCCAGATTTCATTATTACAATTGAAAAATCTGATTCCATTCTGATGCCAAACTCTCTATTTGGGGACTATTTTTTTCCACCCTTGGAATTTTTAGGGCATTTTTCTGCACCAGCTCTTTACGTGGGTCTCGTTTCCATTCCGCAGGTGGGAGCTCAAGGGGGCCCTTTCCTTTTGGAGACGCGCGCCGTTGGCAGGGAGCGTCGGCTGCACCTGCTCCGCCACGGCGGCGGTGGCTGCACCTGCTCTGCCACGGCGGCGTCGGCTGCACCTGCTCCGCCACGGCGGCTTCCCCTCCAACGAGCTCCGCTGTCTCCCGGGAACCGCGGTCGGTCAGTGTCAGTGCGCAGCCTGACTCTTGGATTTGAACTGTTTCCTCCCCTCTCTCCTGTTTCACATTTTTTTGTCTTTACTCTAGGCAATTTTTTCAAATTTATCTTCTATTTAATTTTTTTCTATTCGCTTTTAAAATTTCTGTTCTCATACTTTGAATTTCTAAAAGCTCTTTATACATTAATTAATGCATAATTATCCACAAATATTATCCCTTTTTTGCATCAGCTTTTGTTTCAAATATACCACTCTATCTCACCTTTCTAAGGAGAACTCTTTAAAGGGTTAAAAATGTTTTTTCCCACTGCTGTCACTCTGTCTCCTTGGAGTTCCCTGTCTGCTGTTTTTCACTGTCATTCAAGCCAGAAGTTTCTCCTCGGATGCCCAGCGACCCCTGTTGTCCATTTTTAGTCAAAAGTAAAAAAGCACAGGGGTCTCCTTGGGGGATAGAATGTTCTGGAACTTGATAGAGGGGTGGTAGAACCACATTGTAAAGTACCAACTGCCACTGAATCTGTCTACTTTAAAATGGTTAATTTTATGTTGCGTGAATTTCACCACCAAAAAAAAAGTGAAAGAAAAAAAGAGCGAGAGAAAGAAGCACAAAGCCACACGGGGACCAGCGTCTCTGTTGCCAGTGCGTCGGGCCCACTGACGGACAGGCCCTTCCCAGGGGAATGGCCCGGGCTCCTGTGTCTCACTAGGCGCTTCCCGCATCAGCCTCTGTTGCCTTTTCTGTTCGCTCAGTTTCCCCACAAGGGATGCTCTGTCTCCTGCGGGGGGGAGGTACACGCCCAGAGCCCAGAGTCTGGGAGCGTAAGAGGGGTGAAGGGCGCATGCCAGCTTTGATGCACCTGTCTTTTCTTGGTCTGATGTCTCACTCACCCCACTACGCTGCTTCCAGTAACTTCAAGGTCAAAGGCACTCAGGTCCATCTCCTCCCGGGAGTACGTGATGATGCAGTTCCCTGGTACGTTCCAGCAGGGTGACCTCCTGGCCGTGTAGACCTGGGAGGTCTAGCTTTGCACTGTGCTGATCCAGATTTCATTCCCTCCACACACACACATCCCTGCTGACCAGGGTTCTTGAGCCTCCAAATCTTAAGACTCCAACTTGTGCTTCTTCCTTGATCTTCAGCTGCCTACAGCTACCCTCCCCCCCCCCCCCAGACACAGGGTTCTCCCCTCTGCTGACCGCGGTGTGTATTTTTCTCAGGCAGAGAGACGGCCTCCTTTTGGCTTGGGTGGTCCTCTGCGCTGCTGCTGCTGAAGGAGGGCTGCACGGACACCGGGCAGCAGTCCAGCGTCTCGGGACCTGGCCCGTGAGCCGAAAGTGACCGGCCGTTTGCACGTGAGCGTGCCGTGGGGCCGCTCTGCATTCCGGTTTTGTAAATGCCCCCCAACTGTAAAATGGTGGGTTGGAGGCAGGTACGTTCCCAGCTCTCCGGCCGGGGCTGGGCTGGAGATCCGGTGTCGGCCCCTCTGGGAGTCAGGAGCTGCTGGGGGTCCCTTTGAAACCCCAGCAGTGTCATCTAATCCTGCCGCGCCTCTGGGGCAACATTTTCAGCTAAAGGTATAAAGCTCATTAGAGGGAAGGGAACACTGGAGACATAAGACAGTCCCGGGGGGAGAGAACTACTGAGGACAACAGAGGACCAGAGCTCGGCCTGCAGGCTGAAACCGAGACGCTTCAAACTTTCATGCACAAAGGACGGCCAATAGTTTGGCCTTACATTTCTCCCCTCCATCCTTCCTCCTTCCCGAGATCAGATCCTGGCTCCCAAACTGAGGTTGAAACTGAAGTGCCTCCAGGACGCGGGCAACAGTGGCCTGTGGGCCTTCAGAAAAGCCCGAAGCAAGGACAGAGCAGACTCGCATTCTGAAAAGATACACAGCACTTTCAGAGGAAGGGGAGCCACAGGGACTTGGGGGGGTCCGGGGTCCAGAGGGAGGTGTGGTAGTTACTCCCCACAGACAGTTTTTAAACACAGAGCCTTCTGAAGCTGGACTCGGAGTCCAGGCGGCTCTGACAGCTGTGGTTTTGGAACCTGAGGACCGCCGGCAGGTGTGTGTGGTTGCGGGCCCCTGAGTCCTGTGCACCTGAAACAATACTTCACTCCCCTGCCGCCTGCCCTCTTCCACCCCCCCCCCTTGCTTTTCTGCTCCTGTCTTTCTGGTCTTGCCCCTTCCTTGGTCATTCCTCTCTGCAAAAAGGCCCCTCCTGTCTCTCCCTATTTCCCAAACCCTGGGCCCCGCCCCGGCCCCTCCCTCCAGCCCTCAGCCTGCCAACCTCTCAGCAGTCAGTGGGGCCTGGGAATCAATCCCTTTGGGTCACTGATGTTTATCTTTCAAGTTGAAACATTTAATTGCAGCTCATTGTGAGGCCTAGGAGACAGCTCGGGGGCAGGAGGGGGAGTGATAAATTCCTCACCCACCCTGCTGGACAGCCCTGCCAGCAGCTGCCCAGGCCACTCAAGACTCCGCGGCTGCAAGGCCGTGCCCACCCGAGACCACCGGCTCATGGCAGGCTCTGGTCTGCTGGTTTTTGCACTGGAACCTAACTTCCCCACTTTTGCCCGACACTCCCAGTTCTCTCTTCAGAGTGACTTCTTCAGTCCCACGTGGCCGATTTAAGTGTGGGGGGGCCTGGGAGCTCAGGGGGTGGGGAAGGAAGCTCTCGGGCCAGTTTGCACTGTGGGGCTGCTGCGGCCCAGCAAGGCCTGTGTGTGCTCTTCTGACAAAGCAGAAGTGGCCTGAAAGGGGGAGGAGGCGGCTCAGCTTCCTCTGAGACATTAAACTGAGTCAATCTTTTTCCATCCTTGATGAATGAATGGGTTGAATGGGTTCATAAGCTGGCTTTTTAAGGTTTTATTTATTTATTTTTAGAGGGGAAGGGAAGGAGAGAGAAAGGAGAGAAACATCAATGTGTGGTTGCCTCTTACACACCCCCTACTGGGGACTCAGCCCACGTGCCCTGCCTGGGAATCAAACCAGCGATCCTTTGGTTCACAGGCTGGTGCCCAATCCATTGAGCCACATCAGCCAGGGCTGTAAGCTGGCTTTTTAGAAACTGCATCTTTTTAAACAAACCTACCTACCTACCCTCCAGAGGGCCCTGGGTGCCAGTCAAAGTGCTGCAAAGTCCCCAGCTTAGGGGAGCCACAGGGACCCAGCTGGGTCTCCCGGGAAGGCCCGCCAGGGCCCTGCACTCCTGCGGCTCCGGTGGGGGAGCACCTGCTGTCCAAGCACCGCCCCGGCCGGCTCACTGTGCAGCAGTCAGCCGGGCGCCTCCGCTCCACCATCTCCTGCTATCAGGGGAAATCAGGTGCCTTCACGGGGGACAAGGAAACGTTCCAGGGGCCTGTGTGAAAGATGTGACCCCGCAGCGAGGTCTGTTTGGGTGGAGGATGCCCCTGGGCCCCATCTCTGTCTGTCCCACGTGAAAGAATCCCGCCCTGTCTTCAGCAGAGCCAAAACAAAGGCCGGTTTCCAGAGTTTCTGCCTCACACCGAAGCTCCATCCTTCGGAGCCCGCGGGACGACACAGCTGAGGCCCACATGGCGGCTAGGCCTGCGCGGTTGCGGGTGTTCCCCGCTGCCCCAGCAGCAGGTCCGCCTGACTGCCAGCTGCGTGGCTGCTAACCTACACGGCTGTCGAGAGAGACTGCGTGAGCTTGCGGGGCAAGTGCGGGTGGTGGAGCGAGAGACCTGCTTCCCCCGGGGACTGCAACCGGAGCTTTTTCAAAAGAACTGATCCATGTCCCAAGCTTTCGCTGACTAATGATGGGTCCCCCCCCAGCTAGTCTGACAGGCCTATGGGGTCAAGCACCCCCTTGTCCCCAGTACTCTGGTACCAGAAGGCACGCAGAACTCCTGGGGATTCTCCCCGCGGTCCTGGGATGACGTCGCCTCGGCGGCGCCCCCTGGAGGGGGTGTGAGTCTGTCCGTGCGGCAGCCTCCTGGCCAAGCAGGCAGCTCGTGCTCCCCGGGTCATTAATCTCCGTGTCTAATTCCCCTTGCTCTCTTCCTAATTAACAATTAGCTAACTACCGACAATAACACTCACGTGCAAAACCTGAAAGCAGAGAACGAATCCTCAGGTGGATCTTTACGGCATCTGAGATTTGAGCAAGAAATGCTGGGCCGAGTGGACCGCTGGGCCGAGTGGACCGCTGGGCCGGGGCGGGCTGGGAGGGCATCGCCGGGCAGGGCCCTGGCCGTGCCGGGGGCCGCAGTGTCTGTGCCCACTTGCCTTCCGCTCTCAGCCTTTCCCAGCAACCACGCTGGAGGCGTTCAGTGTTCACATGGACAGAGACCCCCTTCCAACTAAACACTGCTCAGGCTCCTCCCAACTGTTCAGCAGGACCCTGATGTCGGGGTGTTTGTGTTCGTCTCCATGTTGTTCACGTTTAGCAAGAATCCTGCTAAGTCAGTTTAACCAGAATCCCCCCCCTTTGATATTTGATCCGGTTTCTCCCCCTGCACCATCCCCAAGTGACGCTGATCACCCTGGCCTGTCTGGTCGGCTTGGCCGGAAGCCCCCACCCCGATGAGGTCTCCCTGACCCACTGACCTTGCCCTTCGCCTCAGCTGTGAACCCCACCTTCTCATGTTGCATTCCAAGTGAGGTCCAGTTTTTGCCCTCGTCGGCAGACCCTACAGCTTCCGCCCTGACCCTGCTGACCCGAGTCCCCCCACTGGGCTTTGCCAGGGCCACCAAATTCTTTCCCCTTCAGCAGTGATTGTGACTGGGATCACTGTCTGCTGTGCACAGCACCGGCCAGTGCCACAGCTATCATGGTTACCGCTACTGACACTCAGCCCAGCGGGGCGGCTCTGCGGCACCCCACAGCCAGGACCCGCAGCTTCCATACCGGTCGGGCTCCGATCCTCGGGCCCTAACCTCCGGTGCCTGCTTCCCACCCGAGGCAGAAAGGAGGGCCTCTGTAGTTTGAAGGATTCCGGGAGCATGAAAGTTAGTGTTGGCGCTGAGCATGGGGTATAATTTTGATGAACTTTGATTCCCTGCCCAGGAAACAGGGTAGTTCCATCTGCGGAGACGGGAAGTGTGAGCCCCACGACAGAACATCAGCTGCAGCCCCACGAGGACCACCGCCCGAGCCGCGTCTGGTTTGGAAAGGGCCCTGGGCGTGGTGTGTGGGTATTTGGGTCAGATGTTGACCAGGGGAAATAATCCGAGCAACCTGAAGGAGCATTTAAATAAAAAGATTTTATTCATTTATTTTTAGAGAGGGAGGGAGAAAGAGAGGGAGAGAAACATCAGTGTGTGGTTGCCTCTCATGCGCCCCCTACTGGGGACCTGGCCCACAACCCAGGCATGTGCCCTGACTGGGAATCAAACTGGCGACCCTTTAGTCCTCAGGTCAGTGCTCAATCCACTGAGCCACACCAGCCAGGGCTGATGGAGCTTTTTAAAGCCACCAAGCCCTGTGACCAGGTGTGTGTCATCAGAGACTCCACCCGCTTCCCACGGACTCTCTGAGCCTCCTGTTCTCACGGCAGATCTCAAACACACTGCCACCGGGCCACACCCGGAGCTAAAGGAAACTCCGGAGGAACAGAATTGGGAAGGGGCTCAGGGACCCCACCGTGACGCCAACGAGCGCAGAAGGGACCGAGGGGACTTTTCAGCCCCCACCTGTGCTCTCTGGGGGTGGCCGGGAAGCTGTCATTGGAGGGCAAGGGCTGAGTGTCTGGGACGCATGCTGACCTTTACGAAGTTCCCGCGGGGGACACCTCAGAGGAGGCTTGGGGGAAGGAGGGTGGGGTCTTGTGACCCGGCCCAGATTCTGGGTCAATTATTTTTATTATTTTTTTATTGATTATGCCATTACAGTTGTTCTATTCCCCCCTTCATTCCCCTCCACCCTGCCTCCCCGTCCCCCCTACCCCCCCTTTAGTTTATGACCGTGTGTCTCAAGTTCTTTAGATTCTATATTTCCCATACTATTCTTGCCCTCCCCCCTATCTATTTTCTACCTACCGTCTATGCTACTTATTCTCTGTACCTTCTCCCCCCTTCTCCTTCTCCCACTCCCCTGTTGCTAACCCTCCTTGAGATCTTCATTTCTTTGTTTCCACTCCTGATCTAGCTGTCCTTTTAGTTTGCTTTTGTTTTAGGTGTGGTTGTTAATAACTGTGAGTTTGCTGTCCTTTCACTGTTCATGTTTTTTTAACTTCTTTTTCTTAGGTAAGTCCCTTTAACATTTCATATAATAAGAGCTTGGTGATGATGAACTCCTTGAATTTGATCTTATCTGAGAAGCACTTTATCTGTCCTTCCATTCTAAATGAAAGCTTTGCTGGATAGAGCAATCTTGGTTGTAGGTCTTTGGATTTCATGACTTGGAATACCTCTTTGCAGCCCCTTCTTGCCTGTAAGGTCTCTTTTGAGAAATCCGCTGACAGTCTGATGGGAACTCCTTTGTAGGTGACTGTCCCCTTAGCTCTCGCTGCTTCTAGGATTCTCTCCTTCATTTTAATTTTGGCTAATGTAATTATGATGTGCCTTGGTGTGTTCCTTCTTGGGTCCAACTTTTTTGGGACTCTCTGAGCTTCCTGGATTTCCTGGAAGTCTATTTCCTTTCCCAGATTGGGGAAATTCTCCTTTATTATTTGTTCAAGTAAGTTTTCCACTGGTGGCTGTGCCTTTCCCCCTTCTGGTACCCCTATAATTCGGATGTTGGAGCATTTAAAGATGTCCTGGAGGTTCCTAAGACTCTCCTCATTTTTTTGAATTCTTGCTTCTTCACTCTTTTCTGTTTGGCCAGTATTTGCTTTCTTCTGGTCCACTCCATTGATTTGAGTCCCAGTTTTCTTTTCATCGCTATTGGTTTCCTGTGCAATTACATTCATTTCAATTAGTTTCGCCTTCATATGTTTGTCTAATTTGTGGCTATAATCAACCAGTTCTATGAGGATCCTGATCACCAGTGTTTTAAACTGTGCGTCTGAGAGTTTTGCTATTTCTTCATCGCTTAGATTTATAGGCTCTGGGGCTTTGAGATCTTCTTGAGCCATTTTTGGTCTGTTCGTGCCCTTTAAGTGTGAGGAGCAGTACCTTGGACTCCCAGGTCGCTGGGTTGTGACGCTTATGTGGGGGTGTGGTCAGAGCGGGGAAATGGCGGCTCCCTCTGCTGTTTAGCACCACTGGGTAGGAGCAGAGCCTTAGGTGATTCACCTGGGCCGGGCCACTCAGAGTCGCTGGGTTATGACGCTGTATGTGGAGGTGGGGTCAGAGCGGGGAAATGGCGGCTCCCTCGCTGCCGCTTGCAGTGGGGACCTGCTGGGTCCAGGCCAATAGCCCACTCCCTCGTTTGTCTATCTGCGCACGAAAGCGCAGCCACAGTCAACCCGCAGCCCTGCTCCCTCGCTGTTTCCCCGCGGTCGCTCACTAGGTCCAACCCTGCGCCTGGATTCCGCGCCTGAGTCCGTCTGACCGAGTTTTCCTGTGCAACCCCGCTCCACCAGCTGCTGGTTTCGCCCCTTACCGGTCAGACTGAAGAATTTGTTGTTAACAGACTTCCGAAAAGTTCAATTTTCTGTGTTCTGGCTGTGTTTTCTGTTGCTAATATTTTGTTGTCTCTAAACTTGGTTGTGAGAGAAGGCACGGCGCATCCACCTATGCCTCCATCTTGGCGGAAGTCCCCCTGGGTCAATTATTAATCCCGTGTGACCTTGAGGCGTCACCTCTCCTCTGCCTTCAGTTCCCTCATTTGTACAAAGAGACAATTGGGCAAGGTGTCCCCATGTTTAAACCTATAACCAGGTGACATTCTTTAATACGTGATGTCCTGCCTCGGCCTCCACAGGGTGCAGAGAAGGGTCTGGGCTGCAGCCGTTGCCAGCAGTTCGGGGAGTAGCTGCCAGCGCCCTGCACCCGAACACACGAAGGAAAGGGTGTCACCGTCCCACACAGTCCACATCCCAGTGGGGGCGCACGGCCACAGGGCCCTCCGTGGACATGGCCCGGCCTGCCAGGACAAGCAGCCCAGTGTGCCCCAGACCGCCGGGAAGCCTGAGGCAGGCTCAGGTCAGCGGAGAAGGCCCACCCCTTCCGGAGAAGCTGGCCAGCGCGGGCCTCCGATTGATGTCCGAGGTGGTGCTTCCGTTTGTGGTCCCGCGTTGCTCTCCTCCTGGTCTCCCATCCTTCCTTTGTCCACACACCCACCCGTCAGTCCATTCACCCCTCCAACCACCCCCGCCCACCCTCCGTCCACCCATCCATCACCCATCCCCCCATCTATCACCCTCCGAAGTGGGCACTGGGCTCGAACTCTGCAGGGGCTGTGGCAGGCCCTGCGTGGGACACGAGGGACAAGTCGCAGGTGGCCCTGCAGCACAGGAGCCCCTCGCAGACCCAGAGAGACAGCCACTGAAGCACTGAAGGTGATGAGGTGAGAGTGGCCCGTGCTGAGAACAGCGCAACAGCATCGTGGGTCCTCTGGAGCCCCCCCTCCCGTCCCCTTTGTTCTTTCGTACAGCTGTGCAGCCGGCCTGTCCCTGCCAGACGGCGGCACGAGGAACTCGGGGTCCCCACAGACACCCGCAGACTCCAGGTAGCATCTGCAGGGGCAGCAGAAGGTTCCAGCGGTGGAGGGAGGGGGGTCCTGCTTGGATCTCCTTGGAAGCAGAGCCTGCGGCACAGACGTGGGGCAGCCCACTGACACCACAGGAGACCCCCCGGAGCCCGGAGCCCAGAGTTCGGGGCGGGCGGGGGAAGCAGGGAGAGGAGGAGCCATGGAAGGGGGTGTTATCAAGGTCCCCTCCAGGGGCAGGGGCTGCGCTCCCACGGGAGACAGGGGCCTCCTGAGAAGATGGAGATGCCTTTCCAGATGTTCTGCTGGAGAGGGGGCGCTGGCCACCCAACCATCTTCTCTCATTACTGGCTCCGGACTAGCCGGGTGTGTTAACTCACCCACACCTCCACGCTGCACTTGTGTGGGAGCCAAGGGACCCTGCAGGCCCAGGGTTCAAGGTGGGAGCTGTGTTAAATCGTGCGAGGGCTCAGGGGTGAGGCGGGGACCCACAGAACCTGGCGCTGCATCTGCAGCTGAAGCGGGGCGGCAGGTGTACCCACCCCGGGGGCGGTTTGGCCCCATGAACAACTTAATGGACAGGGCTGGCATTACTTTTATTTTAAAACAGAATTTTACTTATTCATTTTTAGAGAAAGGAGAAGGGAGGGAGAGAAACACCAATTGGTTGTATCTCACACGCACTCCCAACCGGGAACCTGGCCTGCAGCAACCCAGGTGTGTGCCCTGACTGGGAGCGGAACCGGCGACCTTTTGGTCGGCTTGATGATGCCCGGTCCACTGAGTTACAGCAGCCAGGGACACTGGCAATTTTTAAACACAAAGTCAAATAGAACAGAAGTGATCAAATGCATTACGTCTGAAAAGCGGCATTTCAGAAACTGAGTCCCGTGACATGTTGAACGCACTCGTGCACATGTGCGTGTTCTGAGCTGTGACATGCACGAGACGTGTTCACCCCCACGGCCCACGGTGGGGGTGCTGCTCTGCCGTAACAACCCCTAAGCTCCCCCAGAAAGTGAAGTCCATTTCCGGGTAAGTTTCAGTGGAGCAAACGGAAGGACTCGGCACCCGGTGGGAAGCCCGGGAAGAAGTGCAAGTCCGAGGTGGTTCACGCCCTGGTCTTGTCTCTGCGTCGGGAATATCGCCACCCGGACCCTCACCTTGGGTAAAGGACTTAGTTTAAGGAATTGGCTCACACGGGGCTGGGACTGGCAAGGTTGGGGTGCGGGCGAGGTTTGTGCGTCGCCATCTTGACACCCGATTTCTTCTTCCGAGGAGGCTCAGTTTTTCCTCTCACGGCCTTCACCGGATTAGAGGTGGCCCACCCGTCTCCCTCACCTGATTGCAGCTGTTAACCACGTCTGCAAAACCCCCTCTCAGCGCACCGAGGTGAGAGTTTGGTCACATCACCAGGCATGACAGCCCAGCCACTGGATCACAGGGCGGCCGGCACCCTTGCCCCCAGGCTCAGGGTTGAGACTGGTGGCTGCCTTGGTCCCCCCTCCCCCCCCCTGCCGCCAGGCAGCTCCTGGGTCAGGAGCTCATTCTCTGACAGCCCGGAAGCCACGTGCCTCGTGGACTGCAGTCTGCAGTCAGCAGCCCGGCCTCTGTCCCCACGGCTCTGGAATGTGGGAGCCCCACCCCGGGCCTGGCCTGCCAGGCGAGAGGTCACAGGCACAGAGCATTCCGCCCCCTCAGCAGAGGCCCCGCCATGAACCTGTGGCCGACCCCTTGCTCCCAGGGGACATCACATCTTTCTGAGCGAGCGTGATGGGTCCCAAGGTGACGGTTCGCTGTAGCAGGGCAGAGGAGATGCCGTGTTCTCACAGCTCTCGGCCCCGGGGGAGCAGCCTCGCTCTGTGACCGAGAGCAAGGGGACAGTCGTGTGTCTGCCTGGCGGCGCACATCGCTGTGCGCACATGTTGATGGGGACCTGGCCTGCCTCCCCTCCTTGTGGGAGGACCCGAGGGGTCTGGGAGAAGACGGATGGCCTTTCTAGGAAATTCAACCCCCTGCGACTGGTGGGTTTGTCATCGTAACCAGGTGTGTGAGTGTGTCCGGGCCCCTCCACCTGGCCGAGGGCGGCTGCGGCCCTCCCGGGCCCGGCGCAGGACGGACAGGCTCTGTGGCTGCGGACCCACTGGTCTTTGTCCTGACCCTCCCTCCCCCAGTTCGCTGACCATCCGGCCGTGCACCCAGCCAGCACCCAGGCTCAGCTTAGGGTCCCCGGTGGCACCTGGTCAAGGCCAGGCCCAGTGTGTCCTCCGTGGCCGTGAAAGCCTGAGTCGAAGCCGCACTTGTATGTGTTCTGTGTGTTGGGGATCTGAACGCAATCCCACCTGTGAAAGGCAAGCCCCGCCCTCGTAGGAACAGGGACCTGAAAGCCGTTGCCGAACAACGGGAAGCTGTTCAGGGAGATGGGCCCTCAGTGTGGGTCACGGACACAGAGAACAGTCAGCAAACCGCATGGACCCTCAACACACCTTCGCTCAGCACCTGTGCTGCTGGTGTCCCCGTGAGAGTCAGGCACGCCCGTCACACTCACAGGTGGCTGGAGGAGGGTGTCCGGAGGACAGTCACACCACCTGCAGGTGCCACAGGGGCTGGCCCGGAGCCCAGCGGGATGCACCTGCACGTGGGAAGAGAGATGGAGTTAGGACACAGGGCACCTCCGATCACCGGTGGCGGCTCATGTCGTGGTGTCCGCCGTGGGCTGCGGCCTGTCCGTCGCGTGCCCAGCAGGCTCCTGGGATGCTCCTGGGACGTCCCCACTCAAGTAACACAAAGGGTCCTGCCTGAGCGCGGCCCAAACCTCAGGGGACAAAGCCCTGGGTCTCACGGAGCCTCGAGCCTTACTTCCCCTGCAGGCACGCGGTCGGCAAAAAAGGGAGGCGCTGCCTGGCCTCAGGCAGAACCCCCACCTCTGAGACTGGAACACCCACTGGGACGTGGCCTTTCTGCCACGGCCACTCCTGGGCAGCAGCAGTGCCTAGGGTCACGGCCACATGCACTCAGAGACGGCACCTGAGGCTCCATCCCCAGAAGGGGCAGTGCTCCTCCACCACCACCGCTGCTCCGGAGCTGGCCTCTGACCAGGAGGCGAGTGGCAGGGGACAGCAGAGAGTGGCACGTGGGAGGCGAAGGGCTCCCGGGACAGCGGCAGCAGCCCCCGCGAGGCCACGCTGGGACTTCACTGACCCCGTGGCGGGGGCAGGTTTTCTGCCTCCTGGTTCCCCGCACAGCACCTGGCCCCACTGGCTGCTCCCGTCTCCGGTCCCAGGATGGAGGGAGCTCTGCCCTGGGCCTCGCTCCAGGGCTTACCTTCCGTGGGGACAGGTGGGCGACTGTGGCCAAGTACGACTCTTGGCGCGGACTTCCCAGTTCGCCGACGTCCTGCTTCGCCGCTCTCCAGTGGGCCCCTCCAGCTGCTGACAGCAAAAACAAAAGAAAATCCAAGTAAATAGAGAAATGCGTTCACGGACTGGAAGGTTCAACATAGCAAAGATGTTGTTTCTCCTGAAATTAAGCCAGAGACTTAACAAATTCCAATCGCTTGTTTCTTTTCCTAATTGATTCTCAAACCGCCTGATTAAAAGTGTGACCAGTGCGTTTGGTCACCTCTCCAACCGGCAAGCTTTGGAGAATTCTCTTTAATGGGTGATCGAAGGCTTTTTTCTGCTTCTGACAATTCCTTTTCAGGGCTTCTCTTGGACAAATGTGTGAGAGGACACTTTTTCAGATTTGGGAACAATATGAGGTAGAAAGGGCCAAAGAATGCCATTGGTAACGGGAGCCAAACGGGGTTTGGCTGGAATTTTATTTCAAAGGGATTCGGGTGAGTTTAAATAGTAATCGATACAAAAGCCTGAATTTAGGTTCCCAAAACTCTCTTGTCCAGATTAGAAGGCGGGAAATCACCACAGGCAGCAGCACAAGAAGAAACCAGGTCGTGGGAGCCGCTGGGGCCACCAGCCCCACGGGAGATCGAGCGCAGCCCGGCCCGGCCAGCCCGCTGTTGGAGCGTCCGCCCGGCACCGCCGCCCGCCCTGCGGCCCTGCAGGCCATTCGGGTTCCCCGGGGCCATTCGAAGAGGAGCCCTGGCAATCAGAGAGTCCTCTGCCCGGCCATGCTGGGTGGGGGGGATTCAGAGCCCCCCTGTGGGAGCCACGGGGGAGAGAGCAGAACACATCCAGCCCGGGGAACCGGAAACGAGGAAAGAACAGCTGGCCTCAAATATTAAAGGGATGCCGTGTGGGCGAGCACCCTGGTCTTGCTCCTCCGGAAAACGTACAGAAGGCAGAGGGGTGTGTGACAAAGACCTGACTCCCCACACCTGGGGTGGGTGAGAGACAGTGGGTGCCCGCCCCCTTGACCAGCACACTCGGGCCAATTCCGGGACAGCTCTGCCCAGACAGCTGTGCCGTGTGTGGCTGCCACAGGGGCGGCTGAGGGACAGACCCAGCGTGGGAGGCTGGGCTCTAGGAGGGAGGGACTCCAGACTGCTCTCCGAGGTGGAGCCGTAGACAAGAGACAGAGAGAAAGAGAGAGAGAGAGAGAGAGAACAAAGTCCAGGATCCCCAGACCACAAAGGAAGGAGGGCGGGGGAGCAGCCATCTGGGAGGGGGCTGGAGCCCCCAGGGCGGTGGGGCTGCGGGGAGGAGAACCAGTTTCCCTGGCAACAGGGGAGGACGCCGCCCAGAAGAAGGCCTGTCCGACCAGGACCTCAGGCAACCCTAGCGTCTCCGTGTGCCACCACTCGGCTGCACCGCCCCCCACCCCGCGCAGCCTCGTCTGACTCAGGGCCTCAGGTCACCAGGACAAACCGGTGACAGTGAGACAGGCTTTCCTCCAACACCAGGCTGGTTCGAGTCTGACCCGCCTGCTTTTCAGGGACCGACAGAGGTCCCTTTGGTTTTCGGGGGTCTACAGCTTCGTAAACAGGGAACGCATTGTCCCCGATCTGCGGAAGAGAAAACTCTGAACAGGAGCTGAGCCACTGGCTCGAACCCCACGGTGAGGGGCGGGCTGGCCCTGGCGGCCAAGCGTCTGGCCCCCGCACGCTCAGCTGGCACGCACAGCATCACACAGAGCTGCCCATGCAGGGCTGGGGGCTGGAGCCAAGATGCGTGAAGCTGGCCTTCTCTGTCTTCCCCATGGAATCTTCTGGAAACTCAGCCTCACATTCCAGAGCCTTTGGTGCGACGGCCTCTTGCCGGGGCCTGGGAAGCGGCCACGTCTTCCCTACGGGACCAGCAACGAACACCGAGGTGCGTGGAAGCAGCGATGTGCAGGCCACACCGAGGCCGTGCTGAGGGGCAGTCCCTCCTGAGTGCAGAGCGGAGGTGAACTGGCCCGTCCGCAGCCTCTCCTCACGACCCAGCAGCTTCCTCACACACATGACCCGAGACCAGCTGGCCAGCATGTCACAGAAGGAGGGTCTGAGCCCCTTCCCGCATCTGCTCTGGACCCTCAGAAGAGGCCATGACACCCCAGCCACAACGGCCCCCAGCCCATCACATCCCACAGCCACAGTTTCCTTCTTGTCCACACGACGTGTCTCTCAGGGGTCAGCTACGCCCCCACTCACGTTGTCTTCTTCCTCTGAATCCCAGCTGGTGACACAGCCTCCCTCCGGACCATCGCTCTCCTGGCGGGAGAGGGAGGGGACAAGCAGCACCGGGCCCCGCTGCTGTGCTGGGAGGTGGCGAGCCGTAGGACTTGTCCACCAGAGCCAGCAGCAACGCCGGGCCTGGTGCTGGGGATGAGGAGAGGGACAGCAGTGTCACCCCTTCAGGGAGGGCCCGCAAACACTTCTGAACGGCATTGCCATCTACGACAGACTCGAAGCATTAATTCCTTGCAGACAGACGAACTGTCCTATCCCGAGCACCATGACCCAATAAAACGTCCTTGCCCTTGATCGTGAGGTGTCCGGGGGGAGCGGGGAGGGAGTAGCAGAAGGGAAGGGGGCAGGGAGGAGACCCGGGGACCAGCAGCAGGAATCAGTGTCACAAGGGAAAGGCACAGAGCAGCTTCGGCAGCCAAGTGCCAGGGCCAGTGCCCTTGGCCGGGGCCGTGCGGGCACAGAAGGAGCCGGTGCAGAGGGTGGGTTCGGAGGAGGACGGCGGGTTTGGAGGGCGGCCAGCCCTGCCCGAGTCTATCACTGTCTCCTTGGAAAATGGAGCGGCTACTTTCCCGTGACCCAATTTTAAACCCGTGCGTTCTTAAAGGAGCCGGGGGCAGGTGGGGTGGGGGGTGGTGGCAAACTTTAATCTCTAAAGGAGCTTAATTTCTCCCAAAAAGGAAAAAGAAAAAGAAAAAGAGCAGGCCTATGCAGATAAGTGTCGCTCAGTTCAAGTCTTAGAATAGAAACATTCAGAGAGCAGGCCAGGGCTCGGCTTGGGGCGCTGTCCCCAGCCGTCCCCATTCAGAGGACCAGAGGGCAAAGTGACATAAGCAGGTGGCATCCAGCTGAGGGGTCCTGAGGGCTGTGACGGCGTTTCCCCACAAAAGCCGCGGCGCACACACTCACAAACACTGTGTGAGCCGGGCCAGAACCGTGAAATGACTGCTGTCCCGACAATCGGGGCTGTGGGCCTTCCTCCCCGTCCCAGACACAGGGCCTGCTCGGAGGGCCCTCTCCGGACGGGCCCAGCGGGCCGGACCTTCCCCTTGGCTGTCTGAGAACCTGAACGTCTTAGCGTTTGGGCCAACTTCCCAGGTGTAAGAAACCGAAAATGGCAAATTGCACCGGTTAGCAGGAACAGCCAGGCAACCTGAGTAGACATTTTGATAAGAAAGGGGAAGTTCAGCTTTAAGGCTCATGTTTTTCAGGGACACCTGGGGTGCATGGTGAAGAGAAACACGTACTGGTTCACGCAGGGTCAGCTGGTTCAGACACCGTAACAGAGGCGAGAGCAGGACGGAGGCTTGTCTCTCTCACCTCCAGTCTGAGCCGCGGCAGGCCCAGGGGCCATGCTTCTCTCTGCCCCTCAGCTCCCTGCGGTGTTGCCCCCTGGGGCCTGGCCCACCTTCTAGCCTGGATACGGTGCGGAGGGAGGGGCCGGCATGTGACTTCTGCAACGTCCTGCTTGCGGGACCTTAATTGCCGGCCACGGCTGCCTGCAGGGGAGGCGGGAAATGCTGTCCCGCCGGGGAGCCCTGCACCCGCCAGGAGGGCGGGCGGGCGGGTGGAGCCAGAGCCAGGCTCCGTGAACAGCAGTGAAGGACGCACATCACTGTGTGTCCGCAAACAGAAGTCACACGTTGTCGAAAGCCCCCAATAGCGTGCCCTGGCTGATAACAATAACTGGGACCGTTTCCCAGCGTGACAAGCGCTGCCAGACAGTACCCAGCTGTGGGGTCTCCGGAGCCCCTCCCCAGCGTGCATGTCCAGGAGCCGCACCCCAAAGCCCCTGTGGGCTGCTAAGCCTCCGACATCGAGCTTTGCTGCTGCTCCACTTGGCAGCACCCGGGAGTCTGAGGTGGCCCCACCACAGGTCCTGGGCCCCCCAGGGGGTTCCTCTGGGACTGCAAGACTCTGGTCAAAGCTGAGGCCTCTGCTGCCTGCCTGGGCGCCTTTCTCTGTGCTTCCTCCCTCGCCTCCCTCCCCATCACTCGCCCTACGGGGGTGACCCAGGGCCTGGGCGCAGCAAACCAGAAGCCCCGTGTGCTTGTCAAGATGGTCCATTTAAATGTCAAGTCTGCTTGTGCTGCTTCTATGGCCCATCCCACCTCAGGCGGGGACTCGCGGCCAGGAAAGCAAGGGGGGGGACACACACCCGTGAGGGTGTGTGAGTGTGCCCCCCCGCCCACAGACAGGGCCCAATGCAGCAGGCCGACCTCCGTCCCTCAACTCTTGGCCTCTCATCCGGGGCCTTTCTAGTGGTTCATCCAAGCCCTGCCAGAGTCCCCGGGGGCACACAGCACATCCTCAGCTGTCCGGCGCACACCTCACAAAGCCAGACCAGCAGGCTGGCTGTCCGCAGCGGGGCCGGTGTCCTGTGGTGGCAGGGAGAGACAGCCAAGGCTCTCTAGGTCCCAGAGGACAGTGGGAGCCAGGCCAGTGTCCCTGCCAGCTCAGCGGCTGCTAAAAACGGCAGCAGAGACGAGGTTTGTGAGGCAGAAGGACATTCGGGTTGAGACAGGCCTCCGCCCCCTCCCCGGGAGCGGCGCTGCCTGGGAGCTGCGGCCAGCTGGTGCGGTGCCGGGCAACCCACATTGGCAGGTGTCCCGCTGCGGCCTCCTGGGGAGATGGACAGACGGACAGATGGAGTTGGGGAGGGGTGGGGGCAGGGGCAGTGGAAAGGAGGCACTGGGGACAGGACCTAAAGCAGAAGGAAGAGGGAGGGAAGAAGCAGGAGGAGGTGTGGGAAGAGAGGGACGGGGAAGGAGGGGGAGGGAGGTCGTCCTGTTAGCTCAGCCCGGGGTTCTGGCTTTCCCTATCCAAACCCCCCTCACTGCAGGTGCTATGGTCACATCGTGTCCCCTCTCCCACCCTCCAAAACGTACGGTGAAGTCCTGCCCCCCAGGACCCCAGGGTGTGACCTTGCTTGGCAGGAGGACCACGGCAGACGTGGTCGCTATGACGCAGCCACATTGGAGCAGGGCAGGCCCGGCTTCTATGTGACTGGTGCCCTTTCAGAAAGACCCGGAGGCAGAGTGAGCCGCCCTGTGGGGGTGGGCAGCGGCTGTAGTGCCGGGAGCCACCAAGCCGGAGGCAGCGGGGGTCCTTCCCACTGACCTCCATCCAGCCTGTGGGGGGGGGGGGGGGGGGGGTGGGCGCGCTGTGTTGTCCAAGCTCCCCAGCTTGGGGCCCTTTGTGGGACAAAGGCAACAGAATCATGGGAGGGGGCTGGGGCCCCAGAGGAAGGCAGCTGCCCCCAGGGCCACAAGCACACCGCCAGGTGGCTCCCTGGGGGCCGAGTGGCCATGGAGAGGGTCCTCAGTGAGAGGCTCACTGTCAGGGGGTGCGGGGGGGTCCAGGGCCAGACCCAGGCCCCTGATGGGGCACTGGCCGCCCGTGGGGCTGGAGCTGTGAGCTGGCCGCGGTCCTGGCTGCAGGGCGGCTCCTGGGCACCAGGACGGTGTTCCTCCTCCCTCTGCGGTGGCCGAGCTCCCAGACTCCCCGGAACTCCCATCATCCCACCTCCTTCCCTCTGCCCACCGCTTACCCGCCCCGGGAAAGTGCTCATCTTCCCCGCACATGCTTCCGTGCCAGGTCCAGGCAATCCCTGGTCACTCGTTAAAATCAGAGAACACATCGAAGGCCTCGGGGAAAGCGGGAGTTCCCGTTCTTGGCGCCTTCTGCAGAACCACACCCACTCCTCGCAGGGGGTGGGGCGCTCGCACTTCAGTCTGGGAGTGCGCCCCCGCCAAGAACCAAGTGCCATGGCTGAAAAGAAAGGTGGGTTGGAGAGAAAGGAGAGGGAGGGGGCAGGTGGTCCGCCCTGCACAAGCCAACCTGCAGCATGGTGTCTCTTCAGCGTGTGGTCAGGCTGAAAGCCCCCGAGGCTCACCCGGAAGGAAACTCGGGCTTCAGGGCTTGTCCATGTCCTTTGCTGACACAGGCCCTGCTTCTACCACAGGTGAGAAGCTCTCTGCCCCTGCTCTCAGAGCGAGAGACACGGGGGGCTGGGTGTATGGGGACACCGTGGGGAGCTGGGCCGCTGGGCCGTCCAGGCACCAGGGCAGAGCAAGGGGCTGCCTGATACACGATGGAATACTATGCAGCAGAGAAAAAGGAGGAGCTCCTACCCTTCACAACAGCATGGACAGAGCTGGAGAGCATCATGCACAGTGAAACAAGCCAGGCGGTGAGGGACAAATACCACACGGTCTCACCTATAAGTGGAACCTAATCAACAAAACAAACGAGCAAAATAGAATCAGAGACATGGAAATTAACAAACTGACAGTAACCAGACGGGAGGGGAAAGGGGATAAGGATGGAAGGGGGAAGGGTTTTCATGAACAACTACAAAGGCCACACGGACAAAGCCAAAGTGGGGTAGGATTGAGAGTGGGAGGTGGGGCTGGCTGGGGTTGGGGGGAGCGGTGGGGGGAAATGGAAACAACTGTACTTGAACGACAATAAAAAAAGTTAAAAAAAAAAAGAAATGAGCCAATTAGAGAATGGGCTGAAGACTTTAGCAGACACATTGCAAAAGGAGACACACAGATGGCAGGTGAAGGAGCCATGAAAAGATGCTGAGTCATGTGGCACCAGGGAAATGCAAATCGAAACGAGACACCGGGCAGACCAGCCAGGATGCCGGAAATCGGGGCAGTGGCACGCCCAGCGCTGGCGGGGACTCGGACACGCAGCCGCTCATCTCCCGACCAGGACCAGACGGAGTGGGACTGTCTCCTGTCTCCGCCAGCCCGGCACGCGAGCTCCCCGCTGCTCGCCCAAAGGAGCGGAACACGTGTGCGCACAGTGCTGGTCAAGGCAGCTTCGCCCATCATCGCCAAAACCTGGCAGCAGCTAGGATGCCCCTCCTGGGCGACAGATGAGCACGCCGTGGGCCGTCCGACCGTGCACGGTGTTGGGTGATCCGGAGAAATGAACTGCCAAGCCCTGGAAAGGAGGAAACCTAAGTGCACGGGACAGAGAAAGATGATCACAGGCGGCTGGAACACGGAAGGAGGAAGTGCAGCATCAAATGTCACCGGAAATCCGGACTCGGCTCTGAGATGCAGCAGGGGGTCGGCTCCAGGATTTCCGTGAAGCCAACGCCTTGCCCGTCGCAAACTCATGCTTCAGACAAGCGAGCGCATGGCTTCCCCAGGAGGCGGACACAGAAACCAAACAGACCACATCTGGGGACAGGAGTTGGAGACGGGGGAGCCTGGGGCTCCCACCTCGAACCATCGGCACCAGACACTGGGCCAGGCCGAGGAAGGCGCCGCGGGAGTGCCAGCGCCCGAGGTAACGTAGGTAACATTTGTGATGGGTTCAGCGCCCGAGAACTGTGGACGGAAACTGGAAACATTATTCGAGAAGAAGGCAGAGACAGTGCAGGAGCTAAAAAGGAAGGAAGACTTGATGGGCAGACAGAAGACACCCTGACCACTGCGAGCGACCGGCAGAGACAAGAGAGTAAGGCGACAGGAGCCTCCTGAGTCCCGAGTGCGGCTGTTCGACACCAGCCAACGTAAGAAGACAGAAGAGAACAGAAGAGGAAGAACGAGAAGCCAACTGGAGGCCCCAGGAATGAAAGGGACACGGAGCCCAGACGGGGAGGGCCAGACGACCCAGCAGGAGGGAGGCGAGTGACCAGGGAAAACGAGGGACTGGTGGTCGGCACACGAATGACAAAGGACGACAGACACATCAGCAGAACCTGCGGTTCCAGGAAGCGGCGTGGGAGCGCTCGACCGCCCTGCGGGGTGAGCCGTGCTGAGGACAGGAAGCCGCAGTCGGGACAGAATACGGACGTGGAAGGGTTCTCTAGGCAAAGGGGTCGGACGGGGGCATCTGATCTCCCCATCTGCCCACTCTGTACACAGAATGCACCGCGTGAAAAGCTGGGCTGGACTCAGAGGAGGGAGGTGTCACTACTGGGAAAGGACCGTCTGGAGCTCACAACCAGCGGGCGGCACCACCTCACTGGCAGAAAGCAGCGATGATCTGAAACATCTGAGGAGGTGAAAGAGGAAAGTGCCCCTGCAGGGCTGCACTTGACCTTCAAGAAGACAAAGGCACTACTGCAGAAGGAGGTCCCAGCTTTAACACAGACCACCAACATGTCCCTGGGTTAGAGACTCCACTCCCCGTGGCTGCATTGTCCTCTCAATGGAGACGGCGGCCCAGAAACCAGGAGCAGCCGGGCTCAGAGTGGCCGCAACGGGAGAACCAGGGCAGCTCTATGAATGGATAGAGGTGAAAAATGGGAGATCTACAGTCATAAAAGGAAAACATAGTGAGATGTCATTGGCAGGGTTCCAGCTGTGGGCATACGATGTCCCCGCTGGACACTCCCTACAGCTTTGCAGCATGTCTGAGTGTTTCCGTGATAAAGATAAAGCCCCATCATGAGGTGGTTTTAGGATTACAGCTGTTTTTCTTTTCTCCCCTGAAGTACCAGCTTCCGAGTGCGTGTGCCAGGCAGGCGAGCTGCTCTGTTGCGTCTGCTCGCTGGACGGTGGGACTACATTTTCCTCAGGCTGTCGAGTCACGGCTCCATCACTCTCTGGACTCAGGGACGCCGCCCTCCTCCGTGCCCACGGCTGGACCCTCTGTCCTGGCTCTCGGAGGCGGCCGTGTGCTGAGGCCTGACATTGCTGCGGACAGTGTGCCTGCTGCGAGCCGCCCGTGCAGACAGCCGAGTCCCGTCACCACGCGTGACCCCGAGGAGGCTGGGGGAGCCCCTGCGGTGCGCTTGCCCAGACGAGGGGGTACCCTCTGAGAACACACAGGGACCACTTACCACCCACCCACCACCCACCTGGGGGCCGTCCCGGCAGGTGGCTGACCCCCCGGGGGGCAGAAACAGCACCTTGCCAATCTTGGGATCGCTGGCACTCACCCTGAGGCCCAGATGAGGCTGGTCCTAAGGAGACGCTTGTCGGACCAAGCGAGTGGCTGAGATAACGAACGGACTAACCAAGTGAAGAGGGCCTGGCAGGGTGCTGGACCGCGGATTTCCCCGCCTGTGTCCACTGTCACCTGGAGAGCAAGCCACCGCCCGACCTTCAAGGTCTCTAACATGTCAGCGCATTCAAATCCAAGGATTCCTTGTTAATTTAGGAGTCAATTCCTATTCCTCCTCTTCCACCACCTTCATGGGGGACAAGGATTATCATTTTACAAACAACCTTAGACGCCTTGGAAGGAAAATGGTTAAGCTGGTTGAGAACGGAGAGTATTTTCCACGCCGTTGAAGCACCGGGTAACGGCCATTTAGGCTGATGCGATGGGAGATGCTGAACGAAAAGTGTCTGCTTGTTACAATCGACCCACAAGTCTTCCACTTGGTCGGTAACAATCTACGCAGACACTTAGAAGCATGTAATTATGTTTCTCCCATGAAATTCCCTAATTCTAACTTTCATGAACTCTCATTGAGTTGCCAATTGACCCAAATTATGGGGTTTTTACCACACTTCTCCAACATTTAATCTGAGCTTCCAAGAAATACAATACTATTGCAAATGGCAGTCAGCTCAAGTGCTAATTGGGTCACTACTGAAAAAAGCAGAAGAGGAGACCTGACTTTCTCTCCCGTGTTTGACGGCTGAGCCTTCCTTCCGAAGGCCGCCCAGCCGTCCTTCCCAGTTCTCTCCGCGCTTCTTCCCGAGCAAGTCAGGGCCTCCCGTGTCTCTGCACTCGACCGCGACGCCCTCGTGTGGGGCTGTGGTCCGAGGTGCATTCCGCCTCATGTCCCGTGTCCGTCAGCAGGCGGTAGGGCCCACAGAGGCTGTCCCCGAAGGCAGAGTGGATTCTGAGGGTCGCCGGTTGACTGCCAGGGGACCTCGTTTGGACAGGTAGGAGGAGCCTAGAACGCGGGCCCAGTGCGGAGGCAGGTGACCCGGAAACAGGTGCTGTTCCCACAAGGGTGTGAACGGGAAGGGCGAGGGAAGCCCCCTTGGGGGTGCAGCAGCAAGGCTGTGAGGGGCAACTCGAGGTCCGTGGTGGGGGGACCGAGATGGGACCCAAGACGGGACCCATCATCCAGGACAGGAAGAAGACCAGACTGTCCCCACGGGCTGGGATGAGGATGCTGACGGCTCCTGGGAGATCCGGCCTGGGAGGCCCAGCCCCGTTTGGGGGGCGGTTCCAGAATCCCAAACCACAGTCTCTTCTGTCCCCCACGAGTTAGCAGTTTCCAAGACCACACTCCCTGACACCACCTGGCAGCTCGAGGGTCCTCAAGCCCACCAGGGTCAACAACCACTGGGCTGGAAGGACTCACAGAACTCGGGGAAGCCATGACACTCCTGGTGACAGTGTGTGACAGAGGAGGGACACGGGCTCAGACAGCCGGGGGTGCTGGGTCGCAGGGCCCACGGAGGCACTTGCAGAGCCAGACTGGTGGTGGATCGAGTGATCCCTGAGTCTCAGAGCTCCGGCCAGAACGAGGCTCTTCCAAGGCTGGAGAGCGGTTCAAACCTCACGTTCACATGTAAAACCCGTGAAACAAGACGCTTTCCCTGCATTGGCTGCGGTGCTCTTTCCTCTCCCACCCAAATCCCAGATTCACCCTCGGTCCCAGGTCCTCTCGGGCTCTGTGGTCGCGGAGTGGCCGCAGCGTTTGGGAGGACAAGTGAAGGCGCCGCGTGGAATGAATGCACTCTGCTTGCACGCAGCTGCCCACCTTAATCTTAGTCAACGCTAAACCCAGCTTGTTACTCTAACCTGGTTTTTCTCTCAAAACTAGAGCTTGCGTGTTCAAAGGTTTTGTTTTTTGGAGAAGGTTACAGCTCAGCAGTTCCCGTTCCCGCGTGAACCTCGGGAGGGGCCGGACCGGAGGCCGGGCTGACACGGACACCCAGACACAGGAATGTGCTGAGACCAGAGCTCGCGGGCCCGACAATGCCAGTCTGTGCCCGACCGGCGAGGACACTGCTCGTGCGTCCCTGCCGCCCTCCCGATCTCTTCGTTCTGCTTTCCCTGCCCCCCTTACACACCTGCTGCCGCACTGAGAGGCCGGGAGTCCCCCATCTCCCCAGGTGGCCGGCACTTGAATAAACCTCTTTTCTTCTTCACCAGCACCTGTCTCTCGGGTGTGGCCTCCTTGGCGGCAGACAGCTGAACCTGGGCTTGGCCAGAGAGAGGAAAAGGCTGGACTGGGAGCCACCCAGTTCGGGTTTGCTGTAACCCCCTGACATGGCTCATAATTGCTTCCACAGGCCACGGCCTGGGGTCAGAATGGCTGCCGGAAGGTTTCTGCCACCGACTGTGCCGAGTCACCCAGCCTCATGTTGTGAAGGGACCGGACCAGTCTGTCTCACTGTGTAGACACGTTCTCAGCCCAGGAATCACACGGAGTCTGGAGGAGAAGTGAGGCTCCAAATGCGCAGGGTCGGAAACTGTCTACGGAACGCCCTTCTAAGTCTTCCCAGCACAAACGGGTCGTGACAGAGGCTTTGCCATATCTGACGACAGTCCTACAGTGTGACATGACATGACGCTGCCAATGACGAGTATGAAACAGCAAGAAACTTTCCTCAATTATGAATAAGGCAAAACGAGACTGGATCACAGCCAGGGGACAAAGTTGCCACGGTTGGCAAAGTCCTGATGTGGCAAGTGCCCTTGATTGGACAGGACGACAATGGCGCTTCATCTGGGTGCCCCCCCTCCCCACGGCCCAGGGCCACAGTCAGCCTAGAGAAAGACGACAGCCAAACCCAGCTAAGGGACGGTCTCCCAAACATCCAGCCAGTCCTCCCTGAAACTGCCAAGGTCGCCGAAGACAAGGGCAGTCGGAGAAACGGTCACAGTCCCAGGGAGCCCGCGGAGACGCGATGACAATCTAAAGGCGCCCTGGACAGCGTCCCAGCACAGAAGCAGCGGACGAGGGAACCCAGGGAAATGCAAACGGAGTCTGCCGTTCAGCTGGAAATCCCACGTCACAACTGGCGCTTGAGCTGTGACAAGTGTCCGCGAGGGAAGGAGGCGAAGGGTGTCCGGGACCCCTTCCGCTGTTTCCACACCTCCCCGTGGCTCACGGGTTCTCTGCGTCGCCCGGGTTGCTAGGAGGGAAATTTGGTTGAGACCAGCCAGAAGAAAGACTACACTGTCTATTCTTTCCAGAGGAAAGATCGTAAGTGACGCTGTATAACCATATCCTTACACAGCCAAAAGTGAAATAAAAAAATAGACTGCAGTGGTGTGTCAGGCAAATAATTAAAACGTAATATTTCCAAATTTTATGGGCGAGGACACCGTCGGGCTGTCGGGCTGCACGTCCTGGAGTGGGGTCGGCGTCTAGATCTTTCTTCAGGGAGAAGCCGAAGAGGAAATGAAGTGTGGATGCCCCTGGGCCTGAGGAGGGGAAAGGGCCCCCAGCACTGCACTCGGCTCCGCCCCGCCTCGGGGGCTGCGAGGCTCGGAGAGTGGTCCGTGAGCTCCCAGAAGCTCCGGCCAGCCCGTGCCTGTGAAGAACCTACGCGGCGCTCTGGGCTCTGATACCCGTGGGGCTGCGTTGGGGGGGCCGGAGCCTCTGCCCACAAGGAGAGAGATACAGCCGACCAGCAACGCCATGTGGTTGCTAGGAAAGTATGGAGCGGTTGCCAGGTGGGAGGGGGTGTGGGGATCGGGTGAGAGGTCAGAGGATTAAGCAGCACAACTGGGTGGTCACGGAACAGCCACAGGGTGTGAAGTGCAGTCTAGGAAGCGGAGCGGCCAGACCACCGATGCATGACCCACGGAGGTGGACAACGGTGGGGGCTGACTGAGGGAGTGGGGGTGCGGGGTGGAGGGAGGCGAGGGGGGGAAGCCCGGACAGCTGTAAGAGCATCATCAGTAACATGTAATAAAAAAATAAAGAAACTGCTGAACTAATTTTTTTTAAAAGAAAATATAAAGGAAGAGAGAGATAAAGAGAAGGGGAGAGGAAGAAAGTGATCCAGCTTACAATGGCAACAAAAATATGAAGTGCTGCCCTGGCTGGTCTGGCTCAGGGGATTGAGTGCCAGGCTGCAAACCAAAGTGTCCGCAGTTCGATTCCCAGTCAGGGCACGTGCCTGGGTTGTGAGCCAGGTCCCCAGTAGGGGGCGCATGAGAGGCAGCCACACATCGATGTTTCTCTCCCTTTCTCCCTCCCTTCCCCTCTATCTAAAAACAAATAAATAAAGTCCTTAAAAATACATAAAATACTGGGGAAAACTTGCAGGATGTAGAGTCAGAAAACAACAAACATGACTGAGTAAATTTTACATTCATACAAATCCACATTGTAAACAGAAAGAACAGAGTTGGGAAAGTTTAACATTGTAAGCACATGTGTTTATCTCACACCGACTGTACACATTCATCAGAATGTCCTGATAAAACTCCTTTCTGACCTTGGCAATAACAGTAGGGCTGACTCAGCAGAACGTGGGAAACTGGCCAGGCCCCTCCAGGCGCAGAGGAGGGCCCGAACTTCACCAGACACGGGGACGGCCTTCAGTGAGTCCATCCTCCCCTCCGCGAGGAGGGGATGCGGGCTCGGCAGCCAGCAGCTGCGGGGCCGAACGGACCGCACAGAGGCCTCGGAGGTCACAGGGGGGCCAGGGCAGCGTCTGAAGGGGGGCATGAGTCAGTGACACAGGACACGAGGGAACAGACAACCCTTCAGAAAAAACCACGCCGGAGCCCCTCATAACACCCGCGGTCATGAGACCCACAGTCATAACTCACGTGGGGGTTACTGCACTTCTTAAAAACCCAAAGATGCCGAGAAGGAGAGGTAAAAACTTTATGTAAACTTGTCACAGAAATAACTTCTTAAGCACAGCAGCAAAAGGAAAAATCAATAAAGTAACCTATTGCAAGAAAGGATTATAAAAAATACCTTTAAAATCTAAAGTAACAAGAAAAAGGCAAAGTACATCTGGGAAAACAGCTACGACAGATATGAAAACCACAGAGTTCAAATCCTTAAAATACAAACAATCCTGGCAGATAATAAGAGACAAATACCCATACAAAATAAACAGGATAGAGAAAGAACCATTTTCACAATAACTACGCACAGCCAATAACATATGGAGGGAAAGCACTGGACCTCCTTCCGTCAACAGAGTTCAGAGGAAAACAGAGAGAAGCCTGACGAAGGAGCGGAGGGCACGTGGAGCACGCTCGCCCCCAAACCGTGACCGAGCTCCGTGTCTGGGAGACAGACAGTTCGAGACACGCCCTCCAAAGCCCCCAAACACGCGCAGCCCCGGGCCCGCCCTCCTCCCGGGGCCAGTCCAAGAGGCGACAGTGTAAAGCCAGAGCCGCAGAAACCGAGTGACACTCCTGTGGGGCTGCAGCAGAGCAGGGAAGCCTTTTTTTTTTAATTCGAATTATATATTTGATGTTTCAGAAAAGGACTCAAGCCATCATCACAGACAGACCAGAATCCGTGGAACCTTCTTTATGGTCTCCTGTTGGTTTTAGTTTCTGTTTTGAATCAGACTGAAATCTGGTGGGGAGTGACCCTGGTCTCCCCCACCCCATGTCTGTTATCTTTAAATATCAAACCACATTCTTTTCTTAGGAATTTATTTGTTTATTTATTTTTAGGGAGGGGGAAGGGAAGGGAGGGAGAAAAAGGAAGAGAAACATCAATGTGTGGTTGCCTCTCACACACCCCCTACTGGGGACCTGGCCCACAACCCAGGCATGTGCCCTGACTGGGAATCGAACTAGCGAAACACCGGCCAGGTCTTTGGGTTCGAAGGCCAGTGCTCACTCCAGTGAGCCACACCAGCCAGGGCTCAAACCACACTCTTGACACGGATGTTTGATCTGTTAACACTGTGGGGTGGAAAACGGGAAACGCAGCACAGGAAGCAGTACGTGAGTCTTTTGAAATGCTTGGCACAGCCAGGACAGAGCCCTGGGGCTGCTGAAACTCACGGCCGCACCTTACACTCACCGGCACTGTGAGCCACTCACAACTCGGCAGGTAAGGGACAGAGTTTGAGGGCAGAGACAGGTAAGACCCCGTTTTTGTTAAGTACACATTTGAAATTGCATTTACACAGAGAAAAAAGCCCAGGGGACTAAATAGCAACATGAGCACAGTGTTTAGCTGTGTGGGGTGGGGGAGGGGATGGGCAGTGCTTTCTGTTTTTTTAATCCATACTTTCTGAGTTTTCTCAATGAAATGACTTGCTTTTGTAATAAAGAAATTAACACAAAACTTTAGCTGCCTAGTTTTAATACTTTCTGGAGCAAGACGGAGTCTGAGTTAATTATTTAACTAAAGAAAAGCAGACTGGCAGGCTCCAAGCCCCGTCTCTGGGCGCTGGGGCCCTGGTGACGATGCCTGTGTTTGGGAGATGTTAGTTTGTGTATTTATGGGTGGCCCAAGGCAACTCGTCTTCTTCCAGTGAGGCACAGGGACACAGGAAGTTTGGACACCCCTGCTTGAATCTAAGACACGCCTGATTTTCAGGCGTCTGTCCTCTTGGTTTTCTCGGCTTCCCCTGAATGCACTTGGGGTGCCCCCCTCGTTAGAGATGAGAGAGCCTGTCCCGGAGCGGGGAAGGGTGCTGCTGGGGGGCACGAAGATGCCAGGGGCCCCGCCCAGCTGCTGCGCACACACCCTTGTGTCCTGGCTGAGGGACTGGTTATGTTGCCAGTCTGTTCTGTGCATTCTGTCCAGGCACCTCCCTGAGATGGGACCCCTTCCTCCTTTACTAATTTACTGGGGTACCAGTGATGGGGGTAGGGTCCCCTTATTTGGTCAACATCTGTGGGGCACAGTAGAGTCCTGGATGGAGAGGGGAACAGGCAGATTATAATGCTGTCTTGGAAGGAGAGGTGAAGGCACCCCCGCAGCCCTGTGTGACCCTCGGCCTTGGGGAGCTGGAGAGCTTCCCACAGGGGACACTGAGGCGCTGGCAGCAGGCAGGCCACACCAGAGAGCCAGAAGCCAAAGAGGGAAGGCGGCCCTCAGGCCCCCTTTGGTCCATGGAGCCTGAGGCTCCCCTGGGCTTTGCCGGACTCTCAGAGAGGCCTCACCAAACCTGTCCCCCAGCTTCAGCCAGGGACGGTCGGGCACACTCCCAGAGGCTGGCCAACCCACGTGCCCTCCTGTGATGCCCCGGCCCCAGCACCAGCCCCGCTGCCTTCCAGGGTGGAGGCGGGCTGAGCCAGGCCTGGAACCCTGCAGCCCCAGCCGGACAGAGGCCCGGGTGATGTGCACACCCCTGCAGAGGCGCTAGGCCCCGGCAATGTGGTGCGGGGGCCGCCCTGCAGCGGGGACTCAGTGCACAGCTGTCGGAGAGTTCCCAGTTTGCTCCTGGAGGCAGGAAGCACTCGAAGCGGCCAGCTACCACCTGGACCGCAGTCCTGGGTGGGGGCCTCGGCGGTCCCAGCCTGCTGGGCTCTGTGAGCCAGCGAGGCCAGAACCCTTGACTGCCTCCGCCCGAGCCACCCCACACAAAACACAGGTCGCCCTGCCTGGCGCCATTAATTCTCCTGAAAAGATTTTTTAAATATGCACTAGCCATATACACTGTAAACAGATTACTTTTGCTTTTCTGGAAAAATATGTTGTAGCCTTGTATTCTGGCATAGTGTTCTTTCACCTTTGCTTGTTAAAAAATATCTTTCCAATGGCTTGCCTTCCCCAGGAGAATAAATAGTACGTCATTTCCGGAGGGACTTCGTAAATGAGTTCAGATCTTAGTTTAAAAATACTTTCATGTCATAAGACGGCCGCAAAGCTAATACTGGTGTTTTAGCTGCAGCCCCCGCCACCTTTGTTTTCCCGCCCCCCCACCGCGTCCAGCCGCAGAGACAGTGAGAAGCAGGCTGAAGTTACCTGCGGGTTGAGGCCCGGCGGCCGTCCTTCTGCGCAGGTGGGCAGGACAAGGTGGCACCTGCGCTCGGAGGTTGTCTGATCTTGCAAGGCACGCAGGGCGCAAGGCACGCAGGGCACAAGGCACAGGAACGCGGAGCTCTGGCAGAGGTCGGAGGTCACCGAGGAGGTCCGGGTCGGGAGCGGAAAGGGGGGTTCCCCGGCTTCCCCTCTTTCTTGGAACTGTGGAGCCTGCCTGCCACCCCCAATCTTGACAGTGGGGTGAGGAGCCCCCACAAAGGTGTCCGGAGGACCTCCCTCCCGTGACAAGTGTCATTCAATGAAACAGCGCCCAGAGCAGGAGCAGCATTTCCTAGTTTTCCCGTCTCAACGCAAGTGTATCCTGCCTTCCACCCCCACGCTCACTACCACCACCTCTCGCAGGGGGAAAGCAGAACAGCCGGCGCAGCTTCCGGGTAGATGACAACGTGGCTTCCGGCTCCTGGCCCCGCCCCTTCCGGTGGGGCAGCCCAGGCTGAGCGAGGCCCAGGTGCGCCATAGGCTGGAGGAGCGCGGGATGAGTTCTGGGGCCCCTGAAACCCGGAGCGGGGGGTGCACAGGCCGCGGAGTCACAGGCCCGGCCATTCTCACCACGTGCCTTTGGTCGAGGCTGGAGGGCGGTCCCAGGACACGCAGCGAGTTCGTGGAGCGGACCTGAGGCACAGGAGGCCCCGGGGTCTGCCCGTGCGGCCGGTGCTCCTGTGTCGTGCACCTGCCACCCTGCAGGGCTGTGACATACCCAGCAGAGACAGCCACCTGGGGTTCCAGTGGACTCCCTCACCCGCCCGTTACCAATCTCTAAGTCTTTGGCGCCCACTGCCTAAACAGCCTGGCTTTGTTTGCCGCACACCGGTCACTCCCGCTGAGCTCGGACACCCCACACACACCAGCCACTTACCTGCTCACCCCGGGCTTGTGTGAGTCTGGACCCCTGGCACTGTGAAGTGGCTCTGTCTGCCCCAGTGTGGGCTCCCGCCGCGTGGGGGCCCCAGTCCCCGCACAGCGGAAGAACCGCCCATTTGGAATCGATCGCCGAGATGCACCCCTCTCCTGGATCTCCCCGCACCCAAGGGTGTCCTGTGGCTCACCAGCCCCTACGTCGTGGCGACGTCTTCTGGGTACAATTCCTGCAGCTGAGCCAGCCCAAGGCCTCTGCGGGTCGGGAGGCTGTAGCCATGGTGGACACCTGATGCTGCACGGGAGCTCTCACTGACACAGCCCTGCCCTTCCCCCTCTGTATCAGTGCAACGGGAATGTTAACAGCCCTCTTTTTTTGCGTTAACGTGGTAAGGCTGCAATGATAGAATACATTCGCAATGCTTCCAATGTTCCAGCCCTGTGGTGTGCCCTGAATGGTAGCTGTGGGTGGAGAAGGCCCAAGGGAAATGGCCTCAGTTTGCTCTTTGTGACTCAAAGTGAAAGAACAGGGGGAATTGGGCAGAGCTGTAGGGAGAGGTTGCAGCTGCATTAAAGAGCTGGCTAAGGAGAGGAGGTAGAAGTGAGGTCCTCCTGGGAGAGGTGTTCAGATCAGAAGGGACAGCACAAGTGACCAAGTGGCCTCGGGGCCACAGAGGTCAGGCCACCTTGACCTTCAAGCTCCTTCCCATTCAGAGGCCTAAGGGACACCTGGCGATGGTCTCCCACCAGCTTTGGAACAGACACAGTGGACTCGACACTGTCTCCCTTACGGAAAACCAACTGTTAGGGCTTGAATGGTTTCTGTCTCCCCAAATTCATGTGAAATCCTAACCCCTAGGACCTCAGAATGTGCCCACCTCTAGAAATAGGGTCACTGCAGATGTAATTAGTTGAGATGAGGTCATACTGGAGTAGGCCCCTCATTTCATTTGGCCGATGTTCCTTATAGAAGAAGACAATGAGAACACAGACATGCATGTTTGGATGACTTTGTGTTGACATGGAGGCAAAGATCGGGGTGAAGTGTCTATGAGCCAAGGAACAAAAAGGGTGCCCGGAAGCCCCCCGGGAATGGGGAGAGAGGCCTGGAGCAGGTGGTCTCGCAGCCTCACAGGGACCCAGTGAATACACCGAGAGTCGGATGGATGGACGGATGGGCGATCGTTGGATGGATAGAAAAATTTGTAGACATGTCTCAAGAAACACTTACAGCAGATACCTGCTCTCTCAGCTGTCTCCGAATTTGTGTTGACATGATTCCCTTGCCCTCAGGTGACATTAACAGTGACTGGTATGATAAATGTAAAGAGGCTGATGGACTTCACTCAACCCCACACCTGAAATGCGGTCTTGGGAGATGTCCACCTGCGTTTGGTCCCCCTGGGGCATCTGCCTGCAGCAAGTTGGATGCCTGTCCCAGCTGGAGTCTCCGTGCCTGCCCACTCGCCCACTCTCAAACTCCCACGGAAGACCCTCGGCGGCAAAGCCGACCAACATGCCACAGCAGAGGGATAGCAAAGGGTTTCTTAGCATCTTTAAAGACTCTCAGGCTCTGGAAGAAAAAGACTCCCTCTTGTTAAGACAGAATGTGGTATTTAAGAAAGATCACTGGGTTAGAAACCAGGACACCCACTCCTGGCCTGGTTCTGCCACTGGCGTGCCCTGGGGTGTGGGGACAGTCTGTCCCCTCGCTAGACTCAGCCTCCTTGTGAGAGAGGTGGCAACCGTACAGATGCCAAGGCCCCGCTCAGCTCTGCCCAGTGTGACTTGGCGATGTGCTGGGCAGCAGGCTCAAGGGAGACAAGAGGCCTGGACCAGGCCCTCGACCTTGTCCCTCAGCACTTCAGGGGTCTCCACCAGTCTGGCTCTGCCCACTGTCTGCCCAGGGACCTCCCCAGGGGGAGTGCTCTGAGGGGAAGCTGTTAGCCAGGTGGTTTCGAGTGCAGAGCTGGCCTCGGGCAAGTTCCTTAACCGCTCTGCGCTCGGTTCCCTGGTGGGTAAGCTGGGCCAATGAAGGGACTCGCCCCCGGAGCAGAGAGGATGAGAGACTCAGCACCCATGCAGGGCCGGCCACAGTGCCTAATGCACGGAGAGTGCTGGACAGAGTCGCGCTGTCACGAAGGGTTTCTGGACACCGACGGTGGAAGCCGCAGTTTCTGGCCTCTTGTCCTCTGTGTGCTCACTGCACTCAAGGGCAGCAGGCTCAGAGCGCAGGTTCTGCTGCTTCAAGGCGCATCCAGCCCCACACTGTCAGCACCGGGACTGGGGCCCCAGTGGCTTGAATTAAACCATTGGCTGCAGGGCAGCCTGGTTCTCAAAGCTGCTGGTCAGGAGGCTGACGGAACGGGCACCTTTCAGGGTTTCCGGGCCCACCCGGGAGCCTGTTCTCGACTTCTTCCCCTGGTCCTGTGGCCCCACAGGTGCTTTTATCCGAGCAGCGGGGCCGTGACCACTGGCCGGGAAAGGCCCCGCTCCTGCTGTGTGGCCCCGATTCACAGCTGCCTCAGAGCCAGCGCTCCCTGGGCCCCAGGCGGCTGCTTTCCCCCGAGGGGCCTGGGGCCGGCCGCCTCCGAGCACTCTGAGGACAGCTCTGTCTGCAGCAGGCAACCCCCGTCTGCGGGGTGCCCGTACGCAGGCCACCGCCACAGAGAGGATCTCGTGGCTGTCCCGCTCCTGGAGAGAAGAGACGCTCTGGGGGCACCTTTCATTCTGCGCAGGCTGCCGTGACAACCCACGACACACCTGGGGCTTCCCCGCAGAAACCGGTCCGCTGTGGAGGCGGCCTCCCACGAGACCTCAGGGCTCCCGAAGGAACAAGACCCTGCCCTGCAAAGGCTTGGGTTCCAGCAGGGGTGGGGGCAGGTCCAGGCTGGGACTGCCCCCCCCCCTCCACGAATTCAGTCAGGAAGTAACCAAAGGCCTGAGGGCTGGAGAGGCCTTCTGGGAGGGAGTGACCCTTGGGTGGGTCCTAAGGAACTAATGTCACTCCAATAAACGTAAGCATTTTTAATCCTCGCCGAGGACACGTTTGCACTGACCCGTGAGAGAGAATGGGGAGGTGGCAGAGCCAGGCTGTGGCAGAGGAAGGCTGTTCAGCCGCCTCCCACACCCGCCCGACCTGGGATCGAGCCCGCAGCCTTTCGGTGTGAGGGTTGACGCTCCGACCAGCCGATCCGCCGGGTCAGGGCCACCCCAGTACGTGTAATAAATAAACAAGCAAACAAACAAACCAGTGAGTGAAATGGGAGAGAGACAGGTGTTAACACAGGGAAGCGAAGACCAGCGGCAGCACAGTGAGGACGGGACAGGTAACGGCCAGGATCCTCCATTAGTATTTTCGTCCACTAACTTGTGGCTGACGGTGGCCACACCTGCAAGGCGCCCTCCCTGCACACCTGGGTCAGCGCCTCAGCAGACAAGGAGCGGCGGCGACCCAGGAAACTGACTGTCACGGGCTGTTTCTTTCTTCTTTTTTTAAATCCTCCCCCAAGGATATTTTTTATTACTGATTTTAGAGAGAGAGTCAGGGCGGGGGAAACATCAGTGTGAGAGAGAAACATTGATTGGTTGCCTCCTGTGTGTGTCCCGACCAGGAATTGAACCCACAACCTTTTGGGGTACAGGAAAACACTCCGACCAACTGAACCACCCAGCCAGGGCTCACGGGATGTTTCTTAGTTGATGTAATCTACTTGCCCATGACAGAATTGCAGGGGAAAAAACATCTCTTGAATAATACACAGTAACATAACTCTACAGTTTAAAGCAAAAGCTGACTTCAAAGGAAGATAAAAACGCCTCCATCTGCTGCCAGGTAGAACATTTTAAAGCCGCCCAAGGCAGAGGGTCACCTCCCAACTATGGCTCCCGGGTGCAGCCCACAGGGGGCTCTCAGAGCCCCAAGTGGTCTGCCCTCTTGTCCCGCCCGACGCCCCGAGCTCTGCTCTCGTGATGAGCACTGTGCTTAGGACAAGTGCTGGTGCCCACCCAGCAGAAAGGAAATTGTGCCTCATCGCTCCGCCTCCAACCAGATAACTCCCCTCTTTTCTTCCTTACCAAGAATTCTAAGAGGCCAGCGGGAGAGCGGGGCGGGGGGAGATGTGCAGGGAGGGTGCGGGGAAGGTGCGGGGAAGCACGCTGGAGGGAAGGTGGCGACAGGTATCTGGACCCGGGTCCTCGGCAGGAGGCAGGCGCCCAGGTGTGCGGGGAGCCCTGCCGTCGCACACGAAGCATGTGTCTGTGTGTGTGCCCCTTTGAGTGCACAGGGAGGAGCACACAACTGGATGAATGTGCATTTTATAGACCAACAAGGTTGTCCTTGAACCTGGGGCTGGGGTGGAGCCGGAGTAGCCCTGCAGACTGAAAGGCCTCCGTCTGGGGCAGTGGGCAGGGGGCCTGGAGCCGAGCTCCCTGGGCGCAGACCCAGCTCTGCGGCGTGTGAGCTGGGTGACTGGGCGGTCACCTGCCCTCTCTGTCCTCGGATATCCCTGAGGGAAGACTGTTTGCAGCAGACTGGGGTGTTTCTTTGGTTAGAGAAGAAAAGTGTTCCCTTGGAAGGTCAGTAAGAATTGTACTGAGGGAGGGAGGGAAATGGGGGAGAAATAAAAGCAAAGCTCCTCGAGGTTCCCGATGACCCCGGCGTCCGGCCTGGCGTTCATGGAGCTGAAGAGAAACGGCCGCCACACCCAGGTGTGCGAGCGACTTGACTTCGTCCCTCTGGGCGCAGGCTGCCCGTCTATACACGCCGTGCAATGAGCAGGGCCTTCTGGGACGGCGAGGGGCAGAGCGCTGCCAAAGGGAGAGAACAGAAGGGAAGAAGAGTAACCCCAGAGGGGTCCTTAGACTGAGGAGGCGCACGGGGTGGGGAGAAAGGGGGGAAATGATGGCCTGGCCGGGCAGCGCAGCTGGTTGGAGCATTGTTCCAACACGCCAAGGTTGTGGGTTTGATCCCAGGTCAGGGCACATGCAAGAAGCAACCATAGAATGCGTCAGTAACAACCAATCAATGTCTCTCTCTCTCTCATCAATTTAAGGAAAAGAGGCGGGGGGGGATAGTTCGTGATGCACTGACCCACCACTATCAAGGGCCGTGAACCTGGGAGGGGAGCCTGAGGCGGGAGGTGAGCAGGTTAGCCTGCGTTCACTCCCAGAGCTGCCACCTCCTGAGGTCACCCTGACCCTGGAGGCGGAACCCAGCCAGGAGAGACGTCAGGAATCTCTGTTTGTAAGTGCTCACACGGGTATTTACATTTATGGTCACATTTATGCCTGCGTGGAAGGAAGTACACTCCGTCAAACTGGGTCTGCTCACCTTCCCCTCAGTGCCTCCGTGCGAGGACACCAGAACGCCGGCCGAGTTGGTGTGCGCCGGCTCAGGGCCAAGGTCCCGCCTTCCCAGCCCAGGCAGCAGGAGGACGCCTGCTGGCCACGCACCGTCCAGACTGTGAGCTCCTAGGGGGCAGGGAGGGGCAGCGGGTGTCCAGGCCGAGACCCCACAGTGTCCACACGGTGGGCGTTCAGACCTGTAACTTGGCAGCCCATCAAGGGAGCTCACAAGTAGCCAGAGTGTGACCCGCAGCCCAGCCTCCAGGAGTCAGGTGACCAGGCAGGCGTGCTGAAGCCCTTGGGCAGTGGGCATCTGGTCACACGCTGTGGGAGAGGAGCCCGGGGGGCAGTCTTCATCCAGCCGGTCAGTGGGAGGCTTGCTCGTCTGCCCACGTGAGTGCCAGAGGAACAGACGCGCCTGCCCGTGGCTGGGCTGTCACTCGGCCTGAGCTGGAGTCAGTCACCCAGAGTTGGGGCCAGAGACGGCCCCGCCCACCCTGTGAACCTTGCAGAGAGGACTGCAGTTCTCGCCCTGCCAAGGGTCGCAGGCTGCTGGGCACAGATGCCCCTGCAGGGCTTACTGGGCAGGTCACTCCGAGAATCTGTCCCCCCTCCCGTCCCCCCTCCCCCGCCCAGTCAGCCGAGTGGGAGAAATTCCTGCACAGGAACTACGGGAACTGCGTGGAGAGGTGGAGAGGATTAGCCCACAGAGCTGGATCAGACCGCTGGCTCTGGGGTGGGGGGTGGGAAGGATGAAGTTGGATCAAGCTCCTCAGAGGAGACTCAGATTAATTCCAGATGCTGTAAAGGATTAGCTAGAACACCCGGGGCCAGGAGCGAGGGGACTTCAAAGGTGCTGCCGGCGGGAGGGTGGCCCCACGGAGGCAGCTCCCCGACAGGAGAGCGGGGTACATCGCCAAGGGCAGGCTGGCTGGGTGCAAATACACAAAACCTCCCCACCCCCGGAGACCCCCTGAACCCAAAGGGCAAATCACAAGGTATTTGGCACATACAACAGGGTTAATAGTGTTCATATTTAAAGAATTCTCACAAAACAATACGAACTGAACAATAGCAAAAAAGTCAAGACAGGGGAATACATATTTGCCAAAGGAATGCAAAGGCTAACACACATGTGAGAATAGTAAAAACAGCGAGAAACCAAGTACTATTTAAACCAACAACAGAGTACCATTTCAGCTCTCAAAATCGGCAAATGGTTTGGAAAATCTCATTCTTTTAAGGGTGTGATGAAGGCTGTAGGAGCGGAGCCTCGCTGACCTGTGTGGCCCCGCAGAGCCGTCCTGCACACGCTTCTTGGAGTTCACCCCCTCCCGCTCCCCACCCAAGGCTGACTGGCTCTCCAGGCCTGTCGCTGCTGCAAAGGTTCGACCACGAGACAGCCTCTCCTTCTGTAGGTTTCTGACCTACCTGAGCTCTCTAGTCTCTGTCATCCAACACTGCAAACCAGCAGACCCGGAATTCAGTGGCTCCGCCCGGCCCCAACGGCACTGGGTGCTCAAGACGCTGCACTTCGAATGGACTTGGGAAAGAGGGCTGCCCTGGCGGACGCAGCTCCCGGGCCTCGGCTGTCACGGTGGGGGGTGGTCCCCAAGTCCCCTCCATGTGTCTCCTGCACTCAGGTAGCATGGCCTCCTCCTGGCGCTCATCTCAGGCAGTGGCCTTCTTCCACGGCAGCCGGCTCCCCCGGAGCACAGCAGAGAAGACGCGGGACTCCTTAGCGCGAAGGCCGGACGCCACTCAGCCTCCCCCAGCCCGCAGTTCATGCACGAGCATAGCCAGGGCCAGCCCCGGTTCCAGGGGAAGGGCTACTGGGGTGGGGGGCGGCCCTCACTGGGGGCCAGCGAAGGAACAGTGTCCCCCGCTCCGCGTTTACAGGAACGTTGCAGCAAATTCTCTGGAAGTGTACACTGGCCGATTACGAATGTAGTTTATATTTCCCTACCTGGAAATTCTTAAACTCAGCAAAGCCTGTGAAAGGATGGTGCGGTGTGTGTTACTGCGAACATGCAGCCCTCACTTGACTCGGTGCGTGTTCGATCGGCTCGAACACCCAGAACCAGGGCTTCTGCGCGCCACTCGGCGAGGTGACCACTGTCTAAATAGCAACACCTGCTCTTTGTCCCCTTGGAAGCATGAATGACTCGCATAAACGTGAGCTCAAATGCTGCTGGGGCGTCCGAGGTCTTCGGTGACATTCGAGACACAGCAAGCATTTCGGACACTAGTTCCCCAAACTTACCCAACAAGATCAGCGTTTGTCTCTGTTAGAAGGACTAACGGAGGCTGCCGACATTCAGCTGAAGCCACCCCCACTGTGGTGGGAGGGAACCCAGAGTGTGAGTGGCGCAATGTCCCCCAGCAACACCCCGCGCCGGCCTGCTCCGCCTCCCCCAGGACCAGAGCCCGGCTCCTCATCTTCCTCCTCTCTCTTCTGCATTCCCGCCTCTCCTCGTCTGCTGCTCATCCGCTGGTCACCTGCTGCATTTGGGGCTGCAGACCGAGTCCCTCTCGGATGGAGGCTGCCCCCGGCTCCCTGAACGCCACCCACGCCGACAGCCACAGGCGTCCCAGTCTCTCCCTCCAGCCCTTCCGCAGAGGCACCTGCCCTCCGTGTCTGCCCTCCCCCTCCCCTCCCTGTCGGTGCCAGCCCTCACCCAGCCGCAGCTTCCCCAGACAGACCCTGACCAAGTTCGTCCATGGCCACCTCTGCCAAGTCGCCAGCAGACCCTTCAACCACACGGCCGAACTTCTTGAAGGACAAAACAGGTGGGCCCCTCAGTCTGTTCTTCTTGGGACGGAGCCTGTCCCCTCTCTTCCCTTGTCCCTGATGGCCTCGATCCAGGCTCCCTTCTCTCTGCTTTGAGGGTGGTGTCCCCAGAGCCTGGGTGTGGCCCACTTTGGCTCTCCAGCTCAGTCCAGGCCAGAGAGGTTCTTAACCTTGAGCCTAGGACTTCACGATGTCCGAGATTCGGGAAGCAGGACCCACAGGGGGCGTTTGCAGTGGGCTGTTTTTCTGATGAGATTCCCAGAACCTCTGGAGGTCCGGCCTCAGCCAGCGCAGGTGACCAGCTCCTGTGCAGCCCCACTCTGAGCCTTTCCCTGCAGTCTCAGCCCTGCCCACCCTTGTTCGGCCGAGAAGCTGGGTCCCCAATTCGAGGGGAGCCCACAGCGGCTTGCCCGTTACCTCTCGCAGCCCTGCCAGGTACCCCAGGTGCCCAGCCCCCGGGCCAGGCTGGCTGCACACCTGAGCCCCACCAACCACAGGCTCCGCACATTCCTGCCTCGCCCTGGACGACCTGTTTGATCTGCAGACCTGGCCGGTGTCACCACCCTGAAGCTCCATCTGCTGAAGGGGACGGTGTCACCTGACACCTGGAGTGTCACCACCGCCAGTGTCCAGCAGTGTGTGGGCTCTGCTCTGTGCCGGCATCGTTACCGGCACCCTGGCACGTGCAGGGCTATGTATCAGCCTTACCATTCGGCAGGTGAGAGACCGAGGTGAGAGAGGTTAGACACCTGGCCAAGGGCACACGGCTAGGGCTCGGTGGTCCGCAGAGTCCGGCCCCACCGCCACACTGTGCTGAGGTGGGCAGCGAGGAGCCCAGGTCCAGCCAAAAAGTACACCCCAGTGCGAGTAAGGAAAGCTGCCAGCCCGCTGGCCCCGTGCGGGTTTTGAAGCTGCTGCCCGGAAGTCTCTGATGTGGCCGGGCCCCGCAGAGGCCGGAGGGAGCCAGCCGGCTCCAGCTTCCAAAGCAGCTCTGGGGGCTTGTCTTCTCTTCCACCATTGTCCCTTCTGCTTCCCTTTGATTGTCTGGCCTTGACCCTCGCTGGGGTGGGAGTTCTGTGGGTTCACAGGCCTCCCGGGGTCCTTTCCCTCCGCTGACCCCCAAGCCCCTGGAACGGTGCTGAGACATTGTGGAAGCTGAACAGCCCTGAACTGGGTGGGAGTGAGGGGCGGGGACCTCACTCTGTCCATCACAGAGACTCACGTGTGCCGGCCATTCTCCCCCCACCCCCGTGCCCCTCTCTGGCCTGCTCTGTGCCCCAGGCTGACTCCTGCCTGCGCTCCCCAGGCCCTCTGGGGGCCCCAGCCATAGCCAGGAGGGCAGGAGGGGACGGGGGTGGGCATTTGGCCTGGATCCCTTGACAGCTCCTCACTGGGCCCAGGTGACCCCCTCCCCACCCGCCCCTCCCCCCAGGCCTGGGGCGGGAGAAGCCGCTCCTGTCTCCTGTCCTCAGCACCTGGAGCCCCTCCTAGGCGCCCCTTCCCCGCCCACAGCTGGGGACCACCCCTGGGTGTCCACGCCTGCACCGCCTGGGACAAGGGCTTCTCCTGGGGTCCCGTCAGCTCCACCGGGCAGCTCCCCTGAGTGCGCGGGACTCAGGTGTCACCTCTGCATTTCCAGGTGGCGTGAGCGTGGGCTTCCCCCCTTTTTTCTTTAAATGTCTAAAGAAATGCTGCGCCTTTATTTACACATTATCCTCTGTTACCGACACACCGACTAAAGGTGACATTTATCTGCATTACACTGTGTACATTGTGTGTGTGTTTGTGACCGGGGAAAACTGTCATTTTCTCTGTATAAGACGTAGAACCATCTAAAGAGCAAAACATCTTAAACAAAACAAGGATAAGTTTAAAAATACAAATCAGAAAGTACTGCTTTAAAAATTTAACTTTCCGAAAGTAACTTATGAATTTAGAGCTAATCTGGTAAAAATATTGAAGTTTGGAAAGGGTGTTGCTGCTGCTTTTCAGGGTTTTTCCCTGAAAAGGGAAATTGTTTTTAAACAGACAATCAAATTTATTCAGGTAAATATTAAGTTACTTGTGGAGACTTCCAATAGCAGCTCACGGCAGGTAGAGATGGTCTTCAGTGTTTTAAATTAAGTCTGTTCTATGTCAGACTTCAAGGATGACCAAAGAACTAGTGGACTGTTTATTTAAATCAAATACAACACTTATATTATCTAATTCTAGAGGGTCCAATGTATGAAAATAATGTACAATATTCACAAAATTATATTAACCGAACTTTATTTTTAATAAATATTTTAAAATACTAATTTAAGATCATAATTCTATATCTACTTGAATTAGAGGAATTATAGTATCAATTAAATAACTGTAGCTAAACTCAAAAGAGACGAGTCAGAATCACTGGAATAGAAACACAGGCGGATGTTGTGTCCTGGGTGTGGGGGCTCAGGGCCCAGCTGCCTCGGGAATGAGTCAGACCTGCAGGTGCGCCTGGGTTCTTGCTCTTACTGTGTGACCCTACTCCTTCCTGGGGACCCAGGGACCCAGGGGATGGAATGGCACTTCTGGGCCTCGGTAGGCGGCTGCAGGCGGAGCAGCAGGAGCAAAAGGGCCACCTGGGAAAGGCTGGAAGGTGAACTGGGCCCTGGCCAGCAGCTGCCTGTTGCGATCGTTTTCTCTCCACAGCTCCTGGAGCTTTCTCTCCATGTTCTCGGCGGCCCTCCAGGCTGCTTCAGCTCTTTCCCAGTGGTATCGAACCTCCTTCTCATAGTAGAAAGTGCTCCTTCGTAGTTCCTGGTTCATGTCTTGGGCCATCTTCTTATAGGTGTCCAGCATGTGATAGGTGGACTTCATGTTTCTCCCGTCGTCGAGCAGTTTCTCCTCCATTTCCGAGCAGCGCCTTTCCGCCTCTAAAACCTGTTTCTGCAGCCGCGTTAGACAATCCTCATACGTATCAGGCTGAACTCGAAGCTTCAGCTTCAGCTGCTGAATCTCAGCATTCAGGTCTGTATTTTCACGCTGCAGAGACGCTTTCTCGGTCTGCAGGCTCCTTACTTCTGCTGCCAGCTCTTCACTTTTCTGCTTTTGCTCCCACAGTTCTCCGGCCCTTCCCTGATCTTCCTCGTCAGCACATGGAATGGACACACTGGGGTCAGCATCACGAGGGACACCCTTGAGATCATCTTCCGACCCATGGGCAGACTGATCAGCACTTCCTGCTTCCTTCTGATGTTCCACCTGCGACTTGACATGAGCCAAGTGACCTCTAAGGGCCTCGGGCCTGGGGCTGGTCTGCAGTGGGTTTCCCCCCAGGGACAGGGGCTGGCTGACAGTACCTTGCAGGTCCCGCTCCACTGGTGCCGTCGACGGCTCCAGCCCTTGTTTCTCCTCCTCCTCCTCCTCCTCCTCATCTTGGACGTCCTGCTTCCATCCCACAGTTTCGTCTTGGCGCAGCTCTGGACTTTCGGGATGATGAGTGTTTTTGTTCATGTCACCCGGCATGTTCTCCTGAAGTTGTTCTCGGTCAGTCCCCGGTGCTTTGGTGACGGGCTTCTCATCGGTCACACGGGAATGTCTAGGAGGCTGGGGCCTGCGCACCGATCTCACCAAGTCAGCCAGGTCCTGAAGCGACGACATCCTGCTCAGGTGCTCGTTCAGGGCCTTCAAGCACAAGGTCTGTAGCCACAGAGGCCTGGCCTCCACCTCAGGTGGCTTGGGGGTGTCGTCAGCTTCTGTCATCGGTCCAGTATTCTCACTGCGTCTTGCACAGACTTTGTTATGGGCAGGACACCTTTTGTCCGGCGCCTTCACTCTTCCTGACCAGGATCGTCTCTTCACCATCAAAGACATCACCACCAGAGCGCCCACCAGGATCACAGAGAGGAGCACAGGGAGAACTGGGACGTGCCTCGAGCTCTCGGAAATCAGCAGCAGAATCGCGCACAGGTGCTCCAGGATCAGCTGGAAGGTGGACGCGGCGGCTGTGGCCGTGGCAGACACCTGGCCCTCCATGGCTGGCCGGGCTCGCAGCTCCGCCACCGACTGCCAGTGTCCTGTGGCCACAAATAACTGCTCAGAACCCCGTGGCGGAGTGTTCTGTCTCCATGGCGAACAGGTGCCTAGCAACCAGGGCGGGGCAGTGGGTGGGGGAGGGGCACCGGGAGGTCTAGGAACCACCCCGCCCTCGGCTCCGAAACAGGAAGTGGTGGCATTCTACAGGCCCTGGGGCGAGGGGCGTGCTGCCGGCAGCTGGAGGTCGGTCCCTCCAGGCCCACGGGCTGGGCAGCAAACCCAGCGGGTCGGAGCAGGGCTGGGCTGTCCCCTTCTGTGCACGGGAGCCAGTGAGGGCCGAGGGCGGGATCGTCCCGTTGGGTCCATTCTCCCGATTTCAAGTTTCCTTGTGCTGGGGGAATGTCCGCTGCTGCCCACACGGGAGCCGGGGCTGTCCCTCCTCCCAGGCGCCCTCTCTCCTCGCCTGTGGTCACCATGGGTGAGCAGGAGTCCGGGACCCAGGGGGTCCCCACAGCTACTAACTACAGGACCAGATGCCAATCCACCGTTTCGGGGGAAAAGCAGTTAGAACCAGGCGAGTCTTCCAGTGACCGGCTGTGGGGCCCACACGTCCTGCTCACCTTTCCTTGCAGGGGCGACTCGGCCCTGGGCTGACGTGGTGATCCAGGCTCCTCCCCGAGAGTCCCCCCCACGCCCCCAGGGCTGCCTGGAAGGGCTGACAGCCCACCGAGTCTTGTTCTCCTGCCTGACTGGCTGTTATGGGTTAAATTGCACCCCCCAAATATATATGTTGACCTCACAACGTGGCCTCATTTGGAGGGAGCCCAAGGTCATCAGGGGCGGCCCTAGTCCAGCAGGACTGGTGTCCTAATAGGAGACATGGGGACAGAGGTGGACGTGCAACTGGCAGAGGACGAGGGGACGCCACTGCCTCGGGACTCGGCCGTGGCTGGTCTCGGTGCTTCTCCCACCCTTGCTCTCTGATGGCTGGTGCCCCTTTGCACCTCAGAGACACACTGTCCAGCTGGTCACTGCAGCACTGTCATGGCTGGGGGACGCTCATCAGCAAACAGGCTCCTGACACTGCCTTCACCGGGAAGGTTCTCCTCCCCCACTCCTATCTCTCCACCATCTGCAACAGGGTCCACGAGACCCAGTGACCTGCAAGGTCCACGACGTGGGGGTGGGGGTGGGGGCCTCGTGGTGACCTTTCTAAGCAGAGGGCCATGCAGCCTCGCCTCGACCGGTTCAGCAGGGCCGCTCAGCCCAGCTCCAGATTGGGGCGCTGGGCTCCTGCCTGGGAGGCTTGGATGGCGGCCCCAAACCCACTGCTTGTGGTTTGGCCCCGAATCAAAGGAATCCACGGCCCACACACTGCAGTGGGGAGGGCGGCTGGTGATTCCAAGTGGGACCATGAGCCCAGCTCCGTGTGGTTTGGCCACGTGAGTCACCGGCAACACTGACGTGCTGGCACCCCAGCCTCCCTGCGTGGGGAGGAAGGACGTCCAGGGAGCCGCCTCCGCCCCGCAACCCCCACTCCACCCTAGGGCAGGGCTGCCTGCCTGTGCACCCAAACTCAGCTCCTTAGGAGTGACCCCATGCTCACACGGGGGTGGGGTGAGGAGATGACTCTGTACTGGTCAGTTCTGGGGCCACCCAGGCCACCACCCGGTCCGGGCCCAGGTCAGATCTTAAAGCCTGGAGGAGACCACTACTCACTGGGTCACTCACCAAGGGCGCACTGAGCACCGTCGTGCTCCAGGTCCAGCAGGTCCTGGGGACACGAGACGAGGAAATAGGATCCTAGACTTGAAAAGCGTGCCGCTGGGGGTGAAGGGACAGGCGGACGCAGACATGGACGACCACAGACCAGCATAAGGGGTGAGGTGAGCAGGACACCCACGGTTATGGAGGAATCGGAGGGGCACTGTGGTTGGCTGAGTGACGCCCGCCCCCCAAATCTCCACAGCCTCATACCCGAACTTGTGCCTGTTACCTGCCCAGGCCAAAGGAACTGTGCAGAGGTGGTTACCATAAGGTCTTGCCAAGGAAGGGGGCGTAGCCTGAACTATCCAGGTGGGTCCATCTGATCACGAAGGTCCCTACAAGGGGAAGGATGATGGGGGCGGAGACGGAAGGAAGCAGCCTGCCGAAGGCAGCAGATGGGAGAGGGGACTTGGATGGGGCCACAGGCCAAGGGACCCAGGCAGCCACTCGAGGCTGCAAAGGCAGGGAGACCTTGTCCCGCCTGACGCTGCAGCTGGTACTGGCCCTGCTGGCGCCGAGCCCCATCAGACTCGCTTCAGCCTCCGACCGGCAGAGGAGTGAGAGGATGCACTTGTGTCATTCAGCCTGTTCGGTCTGGGGACACCGGGAACAGCAGCCATAGGGAACTAAGGCAAGTGCATGACACCACAGTACTGGAGGGTGGAGCGGGGGCAGGGACGTCCCCTGGGTGGGAGGTGACCTGACAAGGTCCCACAAGCCAGGAAGGAAAAGTGGGAGCGAGGGCCCAGCAGAGACAACTCGGTGCTGGGGAACAGGAGCATCTGAGCGTGGCTGGTCTCGGACTGGACATGTGAGAGCCCAGTGCAGAGGAGGGCATTAACCAATAGAAATGGATTTTCTCCCGTCATGGAGGCTGGAGGTCCAAGATCAAGGTGTCTGTGGGTTGGTTTCTCCTGCGGCCTCTGTCCTTGGCTCGCAGATGGCCGTCTTCTCACTGTGCCCTCACAGGGCCTCCTCTGCACACGCAGCCCCAGGGGCTCTCTCTCCTCTGGCAAGGCCGACACCGTCCAACTGGGCTCCCTCAGGACCTCGTCTGTCCTTAATTACATTCGCAAGGGCCTGTCTCCAAACAGTCACAATGGGAGCTAGCGACTCAACACAGGCATCTCTGGTGGGGGTGGGGACAATTCGGTCTGCAACAGAGACAGTCAAGTGAGATCAGTGGAAATTGTCCATTGTATTTGGCAACGAGACAGTCCCTGGTGGTGATGGAGAACAATTCTGATGAAAGGGTGGGGGAGCCACCAGAACTCAGGTGCAGAGTGAGTGAAGCCACGCAAAGCACCGGACACGAGAACATCATCGGTGAGTTTGGAGTTGGGGTAAGGGGAAGGGCGAGAACAGGTTCAAGTTAGAATTGTGTTGGGTCATGAGTCGCTTACTGTCATTTATGGGGCTCTGGGGGAAGATTTCTAGGAGTGCTCCCCAGCCTGAGGCCAGGCATGTGGTTCTTCTAAGGACAGAGTCTTAATCAGGGTTTTTCAAAGAAACAGAACCAGTGGATGAATGGGTGGGTGGATGGATGGATGGATGGATGAATAGACAAATAGGTGGATGGGTGGGTAGAGGGTAGATGGATAATGAGAAACTGGTTCAGGAGATTATGGAAGCTGAGCCTCCCCATGGCCTGCCTGCCGTCTGCAAGCTGCGGACCCAGGAACGCCTGCCGGAGACTGAGGGTTTGAGGGCCATGGAGCCCACGGTGCAAATCCCAGCCTGAAGGTGGGAGAAGATGTGACTCGAGGCCCCAGCTGTACCAATGAGGCAAGAGAACAGTGGGGATTCCTCCCTCTGCCTTTTATTCTGTTTAAGGCCCCAGCAGAGTGGATGGCGACTCCTCACGGGGGGGGGGGGTAGGGGGTGGCCATCAGCTCTCCTGCAGCCACCGAGCCCGATGCCGATCTCATCTGGCATCCTCACAGACACACCCAGAGGGGATGCTAAATTGGGGCTAGGCAAGGTGACGTGTAAAATTCATCCTCCCAGACAGGCGGACGCTCCTGCCTCTTCCCCAGGAATATCGGTCCACCCACTGAAGTGGGTCTCTGGGTATCGGAAGGGCTGGCCTGCGAGGCTGGTGGATGTCACGGCATGATCTTTTTTTTTCTAGAGGGGAAGGGAAGGAGAGAGGGAGAGAAACATCAATGTATGGTTGCCTTTCATGTGTCCCCTGCTGGGAACTGGCCTGCAGGGAACCAGCCTGCAACCCAGGCATGTGCCCTGACTGGGAATCAAACCAGGATCGTGTGGTTTGCAGGCCCGCGCTCAATCCACTGAGCTATAGCAGCCAGGGCTACGGCATGATCTTAATAGGGACACTGCCTGGTGGCAGCAGGGTCCCCCACATGGACAGGTGGGCCTGGCCAGGGGGCAGAAGCAGATGCCCACTGCTTCATGCTTGTATCAAAACGGTCATTTTAAGAGCGAAGAATCTCATATTCTGCATAAAGAAAACAATAGGCAAGCCAGACGTTTGTCATATCACAAGGAAGCATTTGGAGAAAAACCCAAGAACATATGGCAAAGAAGAGCATTTCTGGTCGACACAGCAGATCAAGAGTGGAAGGAGCCGGTTCAGCCCCTCCGCTCGCCCACGGGAGCGAGGGAGCGCCCAGGGCCGTGTGGTAGGCCACTGACCTCCAGCACAGCTCAGGGCTGCGCTCCTGGGCACCAGGAGGACGTCGGCGAAAACCTGCCAAGGGCTTGGAATGCTGATGTTCAAACTAAAAAATGTTAACATTTGCTGTGATTTTTCAAGGGAGGATTGAGAAATTAAGAATGCACACAGGCTCTTAAGAAAAATAGTGCCCTGGCCGGTGTGGCTCAGTGGACTGAGCACCAGTCTGCGAACTGAAAGGTTGCTGGTTTGATTCCAAGTCAGGGCACATGCCTGGGTTGTAGGCCAGGTCCTCAGTAGGGGGCGCACAAGAGGCAACCTAACATTGATGTTTCTTTCTCCTTCCTTTTCCTTCTTTCTAAAAATAAATAAATAAAATCTTTAAAAGAAAAAAAAATCTGCAGGGCCAGTTAAAAAAAAAAAGAAAAAATAGTGACTAATCCCAGACCATGATGCCTGTGTTATGACACAGCATGAAGGTCTGTGGTACAAAGTTCAACATCCCCAAGACCTGGGAAAAACACCCATTTCAAAAGCCAAGGTGACGAAAGCGCTGGTGTGTTCCTTTACCATCAGTGACACTGGTCACCCTCCCTCCACAAAGGCAGGGAGTCGCTGGTTTGAATGAGGAAACACAGAGTGGCCGGAGAGGGGGAAGCGCACCCGAGGTGCAGCTCCGGCTGATTCGCTTCTCACCCGAGGCGGCGCTCGGCCCACGCCTCCCTCCGGCCGCACAGTCTTTGATGCAAAACGTTACTTAACCCACTTGATTACCAACCTGTGGTTCACCAGACGTGATTCAAAATGACTCTTGTTGTTAAACCCGCTCACGGAGGAGCTGCACCTGCCACTCTTGCAGCCTTCAGAGGCAGGTAATGAGCCAGGGCTCTGAGGCTGCTTCCAGGGCAGAGAAAATACAAGGGGAGCCCGGAGCAGCTCACAGCGCCAGGAAGGAAGGAGGTGCCCCCCAGAAAATGTGGGGACAGCCTGCCACAGGGACCCAGGGACCAGGGGGCGGGAACTGCCAGCGGCTGAAGCTGGGGCATCCTGAGCAGCAAACGAGCCACGTGGTGAGTGTGGCACAGACGCCCGAGGGTCCGTGTGGTAGGAGTAAGTGACAGAACAGACACATCAGCACACGCGGGAAGAGGCACACCTTTCCTAAAGACGAACTCTGGGGAACACGCCTGCTTCAGGACTTTGCACTGAAACCCCGTTCTCCTCCTTTTGGGGGGGGTTAGGGACAGGGGCGAGACTGGGTCACCGGCGCCCTGGACCACAGTGAATCCAGGGAAGGATAGGAAGGTCACGGACTCCACCTGAACCGCGTGCTCCAGGTCAGCTCCACGTGCTCCCCGACACGCGGTGACCCAGTGGGCACCTCACCTCCGCGGCGCTCTTCACAAACACCCGCGGCCCCAGTCTGCTCTCGAGGGAACCGCAGACAGACCCATCCCACAGGACACCTGGCCCTGACGCCTCCCGACACCCAAGGGCATGAAAACCAACAAAAGACGGGGAAACAGCCGCAGGCCAGAGTATGCGGGTGGGGGGGGGTGGACAAGTGACGACAACACAGAGTGACGTCTGGGTTGGACCCTAGAGCAGAAGAGGACATTGATGGGACGACTGGTGACATCCACAGAAAGCCTAGAGGCTAGTTAGCGGTGACACACCAACGCGGCATCTCGGCCGTCACACAGGTCCTCTGGCAATGAGGGTGCGGATGTCAGGGGCTGGGGGCTGGGGACTATCTGTGCTGTCTTTCCATCTTCACCCCTAAACCTTTTCAAAATCAGGTCAATTGGAAAAGAAAGACTAGCATGAACATCGCAGCAGGATTCCACCGGCCAGGTGGCGGGCTGGTTGGAGCCTCACGTGCACCAAAAGTTTGAGGGCTTGGTCCCGGGTCGGGAACCGTACAGGAGAAGCCTGATTGATGTTTCTGTCACGTGGATGTTTCTCTCTCAGTCTCTCTCCCTGTCCCCTCTTCCTCTCTCTCTAAAACCCTTGGGACCAGGCTGAAGCCCAGCCGAGCAATGGAAGTCTCCCAGCAGCGGAGAGAGAGGCCAGTCCGCCCCACCTCCGACGCCCTCAGGCTAACTCCGTGGGCCAGACCGACCCTCAGCAGCTTCACCGAGATGGACTCTTCTGGAGAACGCCAGCCCGCCTGTCCCGCCAGAAGCCCCTCGTCTCCCTTTTGGGGGCGGGGGCAGCATGTGGCTGCAGCAGTCCTGCTGATGTGACTGGGGCAGGCCACCCACACCTCCCCGGGAGACAGACACATGACCACGTCCCAGGGTCCCTGTGAGGGCCGAGGCAGGACCTGGCCACCTCCAGCCTGAGGGCCAAGGTCGGCTGGGCCTGGCTTGGCCAGCCCACCAGGTGAGGATGGTGAGCATCTTCATAAAAATAAAACCGAAGCTGGAAACACGGAGAAGTACAGGTGGCGGGATGTGTGGGAGCCAGCGAAGTGCAAACCACTGACTCTGGCTCCTTACGGGACGGGCTGCGGACGGAGGACCAGGCTCGGGAAGGACACGGCCCCGGCACAAGGGGCGGCGGGTGCTCCGACGAGGCGGGCTTTCTCCCCGGGGCGATTCAGTCGTTAGGAAAAGGATGAACGGGATGCAGGAAATGGGACGGAGCCTGTAAGCTCTGTCCAACGTATGAAAACCTGAGCAATTTACACAATATATAAATGTTCCTGTTTGCACCCCCTCCCCACGCCAGCCCCCTGGGGCTGCTGCGGTGAAATGCCAGGCCCCACGGCTGGAACGGCAGGCGTTCCCTTCTCTCGGCTCTGGGGGCTGACTGTCCGAGGTCAAGGTGACGGGCAGGTCTGGGTCTGGTCTGTCCTGAGGCCTCTCCTTGGCTGGCAGAGGCCGCCGTCTCGGGTCTTGCCCTGGTGGTTCCCTCTGCATGTCCGGTGTCCCTCTGCGGGTCCAGACTTCCTCTTCTTCTAAGGACACCCCGACACATTGGATCAGGACCCACCCCCTCGGTGGTCTGTTCCCACTTGCTCGTCTTTCAAGGCCCCGTCTCCAACCCGCGCCCCAGCAACTCGGGGTTAGGGCTCCGACAGAAGAATCTGGAGAATACAACCCGGCCCGTAACACCTCCACAAATTACATAAAAATACTAACAACGGTTATTACTATTACCCCTTTCTCCAGTTCCAAGAGTCGATGGGGGTGGTGGAGTGTGCTCCTCAGACCTAAATTTAAACATTCGATCAATTTAAAATGACCTAAAAGTGTGAGGACACCTCTGATGGCTTGGCTTGCTCTTGACTTTTCCCTCTGATCATGGTGGCCACTGTCTCATCACTCTGTGTTCTCTGAGGGGCAGTCCCGCCCCCCGGCCCAGCGCACCCAAGGGCCCCAGGGTGTTCAAACACATAAAAATCTGTTTGAGGAGCAAACCTTTCCTGGGGCCCCCGCTGGCTTTTCCTCCAAAGGGCTGGGGTTGAGCCAAATAAGCTCAGGCCCCTTAGAAACGTTGACTCCCCACAGAACATCAACGTGAAGACCTGACAGTCACCCCTCCCTGCCACCCACCTTCCGGGGCCCCGTACGGGCTCTCGGTTCCTACCACGCCACCCTCCGAGCCTCTGAGCAGGGGACACAGGGTGTGAGCAGGGCAGTATGTGTGGAAAACCTGCTGTGCAGAGTCTCGAAGTCAGAAGTGGGGCGATCCCACAGCCCACCCAGACACCCCCATCCTCCTCCTCCTCACCCGGCCCCCTGAAGCCCAGGCAAGGACCAAACCTCCAGGTGACATTCTCCGAGTGCCTTTTTCAGAGTCTTTGTGGGAGAGCCCGTGCCCCCCGCCAAAGAAAAACACTGACTCCTCCCAAACTGCCGTTCGCTGTGTGTCCGTCACACGGACCTCGGTTCGCAAAGCAGGGAGGCAAGGGCAGCAAACACCCGCAGACCACCCCCCGGGACCCCCACCTGGTGGCCAAGCACCTCAACCACCCGAGGGGAGTTTCAGGACGTGTCGGCAACCACGTACGAGAGGCAGGCACAGCGAGGGAGAGTGTATTCAGTCTTTATAAGAGTACAGACGCTTAGTAACGGGGACACGCACAGTCCTTGATTACAACCAAACCACACCACTGAAGGGGACTTTCCCTCCCAGGCCTCCCACGAGGCCGGTCCGGTCACTTCCGGCAGGAGGCACAGGCAGACCGAGGACACAGATGAGAGACAGTCATGGGTCGAGGGGACAACGCGCATCGGACTTACCAACGGGACAGTCAGGCTTTCCACACAAATACAATAAAATGATAAGGAACCGAACACTTCTCCTCCCGTCCGTTCCACACACCTGCCAGGTGCTCACGCACAACAGCAAAGACAGCGCAGCCCCTCCCACTGCCCCTCGCCTCTCACTGGGTCTGTCATGCGCCGAGTTCGTTCTCAGTTCAGGGTCCTGAGGGAGTGACAGCCGTTCTTGAAGCGTGAGAGGGGCGGGGGACAGCGACATGAGTGCTCACATCCGCACGGGAAGGGGGACACCAGGAGGGCCGGCCGGGCGGGGCTGCCAAGGCACAGGTGCGCAGCCTGCCGGGAACCGCCTCCGGGACAGGTTTCTGCCCCGATCGAAAACCAGGCTCCCGTCCAGAGCACAGGGTCTTCTCCACTTGCTTCTCTCCGCTTCGAAAGCTCTACTTTGGAGGGAGTGTTCCAGAACCCAGGCTGGAGCTATACAAAGAAATCACGGCACAGTCAGGAGCCGGATGCCCCCTGGCAAGCCCGAGGGGGGGTGAGCCCATCCACCGGAGAGCAGCCTCTGCAGGTCCGTCCAGGTCAGCCAGGACTGGGCAGCCCCACCTCTCCTGGGGTCAGCAGACGTCTGCCCTCCCCTCGCTCCGTCAGGGACGTGGGGGCAGAGGAGGTCCCCGCAGGCAGGTGAGCAGACACGAGCCGCCCCCGCTCACTGGCACTGTCGGGCCACCAGTGCAGATGGGCACGGGCTTTCCAGTTCTCAAGGGCCGCTGCCGGCTTCAGTGTCTCGCCCTGGCGTGGCCACCACAGTGGCTTCCGTCCCTCCTGCCTGAGGACTCCAGGCTGCCGTGATCTGTTTGCTGGATCAGTTGCTCTCTGACCTGTGCCAGTCCTTCTTCCCATGCTGCTTGTGGCCCAGTGGTCCCCAAGTGCCAGGCCGAGGCCCCACGAGGAGACAGTCCCTGGCAGTGCCAGCAAGACTCAGTCAGACCTCGCTGGGGTCAGGGCTATGTTGCTACAGTGGCGTGCACTCGGGACTGGCTGTCAGGCCCGTGCCATCCTGCAGGTTGCCGCGGGCCACCAGCCACGACAGACAGTCCTGTGTCACCCTCTGCGCCCCCACACCAACCCCCTTGTGGAAGCACGAGGTTGGTGGATCACCCCCCCCCCCCCGCCGTCTCTAAAACAATGTCACGTCAACCTCATGATGCCACACAGAGAAAAATCATCTTTGGGGAAGACCATTGACCCATCAGCAAGTTTCTACCAAAAAGGGAAGAATCTGTCAAAACCTCGTTCAGAAATGCGTGCACGCCCCTTTGGTCTCCTTCTCTCGGTGGGTCCCCTCGGTCTGGACCAGTCTTCACCCAGCTGTCCCCTCCTGCTCAGAGGAGCCGGCTCCAGTGGTGAGGGGCCTGCCCAGCTCCCTGTGAGGCAGTCACCTCTGCAGAAGGACGGACACTGTGGCCCGGATAAGCTGCTGCAGGACACTGCCGTCAGCGTCCTGCCAGCGAGGCCAATGGCTAAACAGGCAATGACCTGGGGAGGCCCAGGCAGGGCTCACAGTGAAGGCGGGTAATAGTTCATAGTCCCAGGGGCCCCGGGCCAGTGCACGACGCCCACCGCGAGTGCCACTGAGGGAGCGGGAGGAAATGGCTGTCACCAGCTGCCACCACAGCCCCGGCCCCTGGGGATTTTAGCTGCCCCCAGGTGGGACACTGCCCAGCTGGGGCCCCGCGGTCTGAAGGCCGCTGCAGGTGAGGCGTTGGCTCCACTGCTGTCCTCAGGCCACCGCCGGCCCCGGTCAACACTGGCCCTGGACACCGTCAGCCGCATCGAAGGGGAGGCCGCTGGGCGCCGCGGGCAGCAGCACGGGCACGCTGGCCTCCAGGGGCCTGTCTGCGGGGGGCTGCAGGCTCTGGTGCCGCTTTCTCAACATCTGCCCGATGCCCATCATGGGGAACCTGCCGCGGCTTTTCACGCAGTTCGGGCTCCCCAGGGGCCGCGCCACACCGGCCCCGGGGCCCAGAGGTGGGGCGCACACGCCACCCTCTTTCAGGGGGCAGCTCCTGTCTTCGTGAGCAAAGGAGACCAGAGTGGGGTGCAGAGAAGTCTGGAGAGGAGATGGGCTTCCAGGCGGCAGGGCTGGGGACAGCACCCGCTCCCCGAGGTTCCCGTGTGCCGAGCCCCCTGGGGAGCCCAGGGCCCCGCAGTGATGGGCTGGAGACAGCAGCTCCAGCGGGTCGTCGCGGTCCACAGACTCGAAGGAGCGGACCATGTCCGGCATCAGGGGGTCCTCCCGGGGCAGAACCCCGCTGCTCCCTGGGCCCTGCTGAGGGGGCTCCGCCTTCTTGACCACCCTGGGGGTCCTGGGCGGCGGGACAGCAATGAACTCCATGGAGGAAGAAGCCACGCAGTGGGCGTCTGAGGTTTTGCGGAACATGTTGCGGCAGCCGAAGGAATCTGCACACCAAGAAAGCCAAGGACGTGGTGAGGTCCCTGCACGGTCCCCTCCCCACGCGCCCCACCCCTGCTCACTCCATCTCCTCTGCACAGGCGGCCGGGTCTCCACTGTGCCCACGGGCGCAGGACCCGCGTCTGTACCGGGGCCACGCGGCCGCCACGCAGGCCCGGCGGACCCACCTTTGTCGGGGAGGCCGGACTTGGTGGCCTTGCGGTCCCTCAGCAGCACCCTGGTGCCCTGCACCTGCGTGGACGGTGAGGCTGGGGGCTGTCTGTGCGAGGGCAGGGGCTTGTCCAGCTTCCTGGAAAGCGGCCGGTGAAGGAAGTCCCCTCTTTTTTCCTGTTCTTTGGGCTTTTTGTCCTTCAAATCAGAAGTGGACAAGTACTTAGACACACACAAGAATCAACCGCCCTGGCCAAAAAGTCCATTTAGTTGATCCCTTACGACGGTTCTAGTAGGGCTTAGTTGTCTTTAACTTCATCGAAACAAGTTTGTCAGATTGTGTTTTGACAGCTGTCATACCAGTGTGAGTTTTTTAAATGATTTTATTTATTTAGTTTTAGACAGAGGAGAGAGGAGGGAGAAAGACGGAGAGAAACACCAATGTGTGGTTGCCTCTCACGCGCCCCCTGCTGGGGACCTGGTCTGCAACCCAGGCATGTGCCCTGACTGGGAATTGAACCAGCAACGCTTTGGTTCGCAGGCCCGTGCTCAATCCACCAAGACACACCAACCAGGGCTATTACTTCACTTCTCAGCGTTCATTTTTTTTTTAAAAATCAAAATTGGGAGCATTTTTGTGCAGCCATTTTAATGTTGAAGATGGGAGAAAACACACAACCTCTTCAGCATATTGTGCTTTATTATTTCAAGAAAGGTAAAAATGTAACTGAAACACAAAAAGATGTGTGCAGTGTACGGAGAAGGTGCTGTGGCTGATCGAACGTGTCAGAAGTGGGTTGAGACGTGTCTTGGTACCACTGACATTTTGGCCAAGTAATTCTTTGCGGGCCGGCTGTCTCAGGCATGGGAGGAGGTTGAGCAGCGCCCCTGGTCTCTGCCCAGTAGAAGCCAATAGCAGGAGATAGTCGCCACGCGTAAATTACCCAAGTCAATAAAGTTACTGGAGAAAATGAGAAATGCGTCTTTTATGGGGAAAACGTAACTGACTTTTTGGCCAGCCCCGTACAATGTGATTCCTGCCTGAAGGGTTATCCACGCAGATTTGAGAAAGCCAGTTTTTCACAAGTCTCTGAACAGAGCCAGGCCTGGGGAGCCTCAGGCGCCCCGCCCCCAACCTTCCACTGTCCTCGGCAACCCGCACTGTGTCACCTCCCGGGGCCCCAGCCTGGGCAGGGTCATCCCTGGGAGGTTGATGACTCTAGAACAAGCTAGACAAACGGAGGCACAGCAGGGGAGGCTTCTGGAACCTGCCGTCTTGCTATAAAGTAGAGCCCTGAGGGTCCGCTACAGCGGAAAGGCAGCTACTTCACCGGGACGTGGCCGTCCTGGTGGGCTTGGCCACGCCGAGGGCTGGCAGGAAGCCCGCCAGACCCCGAGCCAGTGGGGGGGGGGGCCCCGACACTCCGCCACCCCTGGTCATGCAAGCACTCACTTGCGTCTCTAAAAGCTATTTGGCCCTTTTGCCATGGTCTTGCTTTCACTGAACTCGACTGCAACCGACAGGAGTGAATTCCACTCCTGTACCTTCAAACCCACAGCCTCAGCGTGAGGCCAGGCCCACGGGACAGACTTAACAGTCATCGAGCGTTAAAGAATGAAACGCCAGTGGGCACTGCAGGCATCAGCATGAAACCAGGTCAAGCCCCCGGGAGGCGGGGCCCCAGGAGCCGTGTGATGGCTGCCTCTCAAGGGGCAGCGGCTGCCCGACCCCGAGGGACCGGGGGAAGAGGGCCGGTGGCCCCACTCCCACCTTGAACCTGGGAGCCTTCTCATTCTGAGACCTGGCCTGCTCTCACGGAGGAGCCGCAAGCTTCCCAGGGACACAGCTGGACCGGGGCCGGGCCTTTGCGGTGGGGACGTGGAAAGGCCTCAGACTCAAGTGTGTCCCATCCTGCGTCTGAGTGGAAAAGAGCAGCAGGGAGGCCACACTGAGCCCCAGGTGTCACCGTGCAAGGCCAGAGACCCGGCCGCGGCGGCCTGTGCCCCAGGGAGAAGTGAGGCAGGAAGTAAGGCGAGGCAAAGCTTCTGCTTCCCCAGTGTCTGCACAGCCACCAGCAGCCCTTCCCGGGGACACCTGGAGCCCAAGGCACCACACACAGAGGGGAGCCAATGAGGCAAGGCCCGTGGTCCAGCCGTCCTCCAGACAAGGGGCAGTGGGAGCAAGGAACTAACCCCAGAACCTGAGGAAGATCTGATTTCCCCAGAGCCCCAAAACCAGAGTTGGTAACCCAGACTCCACACTGCCCCCCGGGAGCCAGGGACAGGGAAGGGCGGGCCATCCCGGTGACAGGCACGAAGGGCAGCTGCATCTGCCGGCCAGGGCGGACACCGCTTGGGGTCCGTGGGCTCCGGGTTATGGGCTCGATACCGCCAAGGGGAGAGGGGCCCGTCCACTCCAGGTCGCCTTGGTCAGTCCCCTGCTTCTCTCTCCCTGCTCCTGCAGAGCGGCCCCCCCTCTCGAAGGCTGAAGAGAGCTCCCACCCCTCCCCAAGCATCGAGGGGCCATGACGACGGTCCTGCAAAGTCGGGCTGCGGGCGTCTCCATGGCTTTGCCTCAGGCCCTTTCCCTGGCGCGCTGGGCTCTCCAAAGCTGAAGGGTTGAGACACAATGGGTCACCCCCCTGAGAGAGGCGTCCAGCCAGGAGTTTTCTGCAGAAAGAGACCAAGGCTGGCTCTAGAAACCACTCCTGTGACCGACAAAGGGACGTTTGGCGACAAGCCCTGAGAGGGCAGAAGAAAGGAAAGTTCCGGGAACCCTGCTCCAACCACCCTGCTGGACTTAATCCCAGGACCCTGTACCCCCCTGTCCTTCAGCCTAAAACAGCGGGTCACTCTGCAGTGACTGGTTTCTCAGGCGGCTGCCAGGAACTGGCCACCCAACTGCTCCCTGCCAGGGACAAGCCACTGGGGACCAGCCGCTGGGTCAGTCCCTATGGAAGGGTCACCGGCCCGCGGAAACCTGCCTGCCTCCGAGCGCCATGCCCCCGAGTGCAGGTCACGGTCGCAATGCCTGTCAGGTCCGCCCTTCCCACTGGCGTGGCCTGCGTGTCCCAAGAGGGTCCCTAGAAAGCAGCAAGCTCCACGGCCCTGCGTGACAGACAGAGCGTCAGACGGACGGACACGCCCGCCTTCCACGTGCTGGCGCCTGCTCCCCACTCCCCGCCCCCAGGGGGGTCCCGCCCGGTGCAGGGCCTCCCGGCTTCCTTCTCAGCCTGAGTCTCCTGGGAGCTGAGCCCCACACCCCGAGCCTGAGGGCAGGGGGTGGATCTGAAGCTGTGGGTTACAAGGTCCCCTTTGGGCCACAAGGCACAGTCCCAACCCCCCTCAGGCAGACCGGAGAGGGGACCTCAGGTGGCCCCTGGTGTGGGCCGCACACACGGCAGCTGCTTCTGTGCAAACCACCCACTGCAGACACGCGTGGGGATTTACAGGACCTGTCACTGACAGTGTTGTGTAGCCCCACTCACGGCCGGGGGGGGGCGCCCTGCATGTTCCATTCAGAATGAGGACGGGCGGGCAGAGCCCAGGGCGCCGGGCAGGGTTCCAGCAGCCCTCGGGCACACGTGACGGCGTGTCCGGGAGGCTGGGTCGCGGCAGCCAGTGTCTGGTCAAACACCAGCCTGGAGGGGGGGCGTGGAGAATTTTTCAGGTGAGGTTCACGTTTTAATCAGCAGAGTGAGTAAAGCAGGTGGCCCTCCACCACAGGGGGCCTTGTCCAGTCAGTGGACGACCTTAAGACAGGCAGACAGCAGGGTCCCCAGGAAGATAGCTCCGGCCTCCCACGGCTTTGGGATGGTGGGAGCTGAGATGCCACCTCTGCCCTGGGTGTCCATGCAGGGACATGGGCACCCCGTTGGGTCCACTTCTCCGGAGAACACTGACCAATGCACATCAGCACCCCAGGGGCTTGCTTACCTGAACGGCCGGGAAGTCCAGGTCCCGTGTCCAGGTGTCCAGGGAGGCCTGCGGACAGCAGCATTTGTCACCAGTTCAGAGGCCGCACCTGCTGTTTTTCCCGCACCTGCACCCCCACCACGCACCTCGGTGTGAGAATTGTTCACCTGGGTGCTTACACTGGACACCAACCCCCCGGTCGCGGTGGAGGCAGGCAGCAGGCGTCCTGAGTCACGTGCTGAATGCACGTTCCGGGGACCTTTTCTCAGCCCCGAGGGACCACAGAGGAGGGCTCCCGGGGCAAGTGGGCAGCCCACGCTGGACACCCCTCAGGCCCCACCCGTGTCCCCTCCCCCAGTCCCCAAGGCAACTACCGTCCTGGTTTCTAACAGCTCAGCTGGCCTGAGAAACTTCATTGTAAAAAGGTGTCAAGGTTGTGAAACAAGACTCAAAGCGGACAGCTTAGTATCTTCCCTCCACGTACACGGTCCCACCTGTGGATGGGATTGTGCTTCCCCAAGTTCCTACGTGGGGGTCCTCAGCCCCAGGTGCTCAGGACAGGCCCTTATCTGAAGACGGGATGGAGACAAGCCTGTGGTATCCCTTTGAAGTTTGGGGACAGTGGGGAAAACAGTTCTTTGCCTGAGTCCTTTCAAGGACACACTCTCTGCCATTGGCAGGAAGAGGAGGGGAGACGGGGCCGAGTCTCAAGGTCCTGGCACCGAAATCCCAAGAGGGAAAGTTTGTCCACTTAGTTCAGCTGCTTCGTCTCCTTGAGAAGTGAAATCGAGAAGAACGCCAGGCTGCGGGGGGCTGCGTGTGGGCAGGGCCCCGGAGCCGCTCCCCGACACCTGGCCGCTGCTGTCCCCCCCAAGCTCCCCAGCCACGGAAGGTGGCTGTTCTCAGACGGCCGGGGCGCCGCAGGCCGCTCACCTCGTAGGGCTCCTTGCTGGGCCTGCACCTGCCCACCTGGGACAGCGGGGTCTTCGGGCAGAGGCCGTCCTGGGTGTCGGGTTTCTGCCGAGGAGACAGAAAGCACGCTGAGCACACGGGAAACAAACGTCCGTGAAGGCTGATGCGGCTTGAAACCGGGGCTGGGCTCGAGCGGCTGGCAGGGAAGCCCCCTCCCTGGCTCTGCCGGGGAAGGCCAGGGGCCCCCGTGTGCACAGTGAGACGCTCTGTGGCATCAGCGTGCAGCTCGGGACCCAAGCTGGGAAGGGTAACTCCGTTCATTTGAACTGCCACCGGGGACACAGGTCTTCGTTGTTGGCTTATCTGACAACGGTCCCTGTCTGCCCCCCACCCCAAGAAGAGTCCCAGCAGTTCATCCGGGTCCAGAAGAAGAAGACAGACAGCTGCACCTGCGATCGATGGCCAGCCACCCCCCGCCCCCATCTGCAGACAGGTGAGACTCGGGCCGATTCATTCGTCCACCAACACGTATTCACAGAACGCCCCTGCGAGATTCAAATTCACCCCCTGCTCCTTGGCTTTGGAAAAGAGGAACAGGGATCAAAAGAGCAGGGGAACCAGCAGGCGGCTGAGAAACGGCCGTTTCTCCCTTTCAATCACGAGTTTCATTTTCAAAATCACACGTGCTGTCCTTAATTAGTGGAAATTAAGAACTGGGACGGGGCACCCGGTGCGATTAAATTAGCCGCTGTCCGCCGGAGCCGAGCAGCGCCGTCCTCGCCCATGGGGACCGGTCGCTCCAGTTAGAGCAGCTGTGAGACCAGGTGCGTCCTCTGGTTTCGGAGCTGAGGGCGGAACAGACTCAGGGAAAGAAGGCCCGTCCACAGCGAGAGTTTCACGAGCTGAGGTTTCGGAGAACGTTCTCCGCAGACAGAGCCCCGCAACCCTGAGGCCAGAGCGCGGCGGGCGGCGGGACTTCCCGGGGGGACGCGGGTCTCTCCCGCACCGGCCGTGCGGTGAGAATGTTCGGGAAGAGTGTGCGAAAAACCAAGTTTGCCCCTGCAGATGTGGAGGGAGACGCCGGAGAGACAGCGTTTGAACAACCGGAGCGCCCCCACCTAGCGGGTCAGCAGGCCAAGCGACGCCTCTGCTGGCCGCCAAGGGCAGGAGCCAGGCCGCCCTTCACACACACGAGGGCGTGGACCTCAGGCCTGTTTCAGGGAAACGCTGACTAAAGACTCATTTCCTGAGGGTCGTGCGTCGGGCCTCTTCCCTCCCTCTGACCTGTTTCAATCCCCAGTGGCCGCCCTCCACCGCGGTGACAGGGGTGTGACGTCAAGCTCCCCGGGAAGTGTTGTGGGCGGGCGCCTGGACTGCGTGCCCATTTGTTGATCAATCACGAGCACGAAACGCCCTACCAAGGTGTCACGTGTATTATAAACAGGTGATAAAGCGTGAACAGAAAGCGATGGGAGAGAAATGAGGAGGGACACGGGCCTCTGAGAAAACACAGACGAGAAACAGCTCCGAGCACGGCCTGCCTTTCGATTCCCCGTCGCGGCAGAACGGCGAGCCCTGGCGGGAGGAGAGAGTCTCTCCGTCACTCCTTGTCACCTAACGAGTGACATAAAGCAGCTCTGTGTCCAGGGGCCCCTCTTGCTGCCTCCCTCGACTGTTCCCCACAGCGGCTCCCCCGAGACCTTGGCACGGTCTCCAAATCCACAGTCCCGCCCTCTGCTCCCGGAGCGCCTTTCCCCCTAAATTGCCGCTCTTTTGTTAAAAGCCTTGGGCCTCAGAGAGCGTCACTTCCTGAGAACACCCTTCCTCGGTGGCTCCGAGGACACAGGTGTTCTGTGAACTGCTTCCTGTGGAAGGAACGTGAGCACCCCACGCTGCTCCAGCTCAGAAACACCTGTCCTTCCGCCTGCCTGTTCCCCTGGGAAGGCCTGTCGCTGCACCCAGATGTTTCCCGGACGCCTCCCGAGCGCATTCACTGCAGAGACACCCTCTTAACTGTCCCGCCTCCGGGCACGACAGGGGCATCCGTGCTCTGGCACAGAGGGGGCCGTTTCCCTGGTTGTGGGAGGGCGTCCATCTTTATCTCTCAACTGGGAACCTCAGGAAAGGCTTCCACGTCCCAGCCGGGATGGCTCAGCGGGTTGGAGCATCGTCCCGTAACCGAAGGGCCACAGGTTCCATCCCGTCTGGGTACGTAGGGGAGGCAACTGATCGATGCTTCTCTCTCACATCCGTGTTTCTCTCTCCCCTTCCTTTCTCTCTAAAACCAGTGAAAAAAGAAAAAGCCCTCAGTGAGGAAAGAAAAGGTTTCCAAGCCTATTGTAGGGAAATTTTGTGAAACATTAGAATTATCTTTTAAACAGCACCAAAAAACGCTGGGCTGCAGGGGTGTCCAGCCCACAGCCCAAGGGTCACGTGTGGATCAGGATGGCTGTGACCGCAGCCAACACGAAAGCGTAAATTTACTTGAAACACGATGAGATTTTTGTGTGTGATTACGTGTCACGATGGATTTACGTGTGGTCCTGAGACGCCCAAAGGTCGGACCCCTGCGAGAAGTTCGCCTTCGTGGTGGGTTTACGTGTCCTCCTGACAGCGACGGGCCCCACAGCCAGGCCTCGCGGTGCCCGTCCACTGGGTGGGCGCCCTCCGTCCTGACCGCACCCAGCTGCCCACGGCTGCCTGGCAGTCCGCACCCCTCGGGCGGACCTCCCGTCAGGGCGGCGCAGCCCCCCCCACCTACGTACAGGGGCAGCACGCATGCTGCCCAGCCCCCTCACCGCCCTCCACCCGGTCTTCTCTGGGGAGTTACTTCCGAGCCACTGTCCACCGAAGAGAGCTGGTTTGACCGACACTTGCCACCACACGTGTGAACTGGCAGCCCCAGGTAACCACCAAGCGGGGGGCGCCACCCCACCCGGGCGGTGGGACCCCACAGGACCTCACAGGGGCACGGGCCACCTGTACTCCGACTTGCAGCCTTGGAGAAGAGCGGCCAGGAGCCAGGCGGTGGCTTTCTCCTCCTTCTTCTGGAGAACAAGTGTGCATAGGGGGTCTCCCCAGTGCACCGCCCCCAGCTTCGATGGCCACACGGGTCCCCAGTGCTTCCAGCGGGGACCCCAGGGTGCTACGAAGTGGCAGCAAGAAGGCAGAGGAGAAGCCACAGGGAGAAGAGGCCCCGGCCTCCCAGCAGCCTGCGGAGCCGGACTCTGCGTGAGGACGCGGGAAAAACGCCTCGGATGGACAGTGTGCCCCCCACCCCGCCCCGCCCCACCAACAGGCAGGTTTGCTGCTGTTTTCACCTCCCCCTGTCGGGACCCTCAGCCTCCCCTCGGTCTGAAGTAACTGCCGAGATCAAGCGTCATCGAGGGGACACTCACCCCCGACAAGTAGCGCTCGAGCTTCTTGTTCAGGAGGAAGTAGATGGCGAGGATGTGGCAGGCGCGGTTGGCGAGCACGGTGCTGATCACGTCGCTGTTCTTGTAGCCCAGCTTCTCCGTCATGTGCAGCACCACGCTCGGGCTCAGGTCGGCCAGCGAGATCCTGGCGGCAGAGGGACAGGGCGCGGTCACCCCGCCGCCCACACGGGGAAGCCGCTGAGCGGCCTCTCCCCCACGCAGCCCAGGGCCACCGCCCCGGCCGCTCGCTGACTGCATCGGGACGAAGGTCCCTTCCACAGAAAAGCGGAGGAAATAGTGTCCTTCCCCTGCGTGGACCCAGCGCCTGGATGGGCCACTTACACCTAAGTGGGTGTAAGCTGGGTAATGAAGCAGGTTTTCGGGAACCCACCCAGACGGGGTTTAAAGGAACAGCGTGAGCTCATGTGCTCATAAGCAGGAAAGTGGGGGCCCGGCTGCAAAGCAGGGTGGTCTGCGCAGACAGGTCCAGCCTCTGCAGGACAGTTGTAGAGCTGAACTCCTTGGGATAAAGCGCCCAAGAAATACAGGCGCTCCTTCACTCATCCACCCACTAATTCACTAGTTCGTCCATTCATTCATTCATTCAACATGCCTCTCCCTGTGGGGAAGAGGGACAGGAACCCACGCAGCCTCCACGACATTCCCATGAGGGGGCGCTATTATCCCCCCACTCACAGATGAAGAAAGGCGGCCCACGGCAATGGCGTGACGTGACGTGCCCGGGGTCCCAGCAGCAGGGAGGACCAGCCCCCGAGTTCGGCCCGGGCCCCCTGGCGAGGTGGCCCACCTCCACGCTCACCGCCTCTCAGACGGCCAGGCGGATGGATGGCCACGGAGCCCAGGCGGGCGGGCTGAGGGGCACCGGGGGAGCTCTCCAGAGGACCTTCCTCTCCTTTCTCCCCAACGGGAAACGCTGACGACATCTAACAGAACTGAATCTGGGGTGGGGCGTCCTGGGGAGCTACAGAACACGCTTTATGGAGAGAACATTTCTTTCTCAGGTCCCGTGTTCCTACTGCATTTACCTGTGGGCCGGTACAACCAGAGGAGTAACTGGCACTTTCTTCCACCTCAAATGTTTTGCAAAACCAAGACAGTAACTAAGCTGTGCCTCCCCCAACAAGGTCAGAGCTCCAGCTTCATCCCTGAAAACCGCACATCGAGCTGCCTCTAGGGGACACCCAGCAGCGGGCCGTCCATGGACAGGCCACGCGAGCCCCGTCTGCAACACACGAGATCCCCACCGTTTTTACAGCCTTACACTTGTGACCCAGTCCAAGTTCAAAAACCCTAACCCGGCAAAGCCAGCGCAGGACACTTGAGTTTAAGTTTCCACCTACGAAAGCCTGCCTGCAACTTGTGGCGGACAGTCCAAAACGGGATGCCACGGGGTGATTCTCCGTGAGTGACGCTTTGGCCAACGAGGGGAAACGCTTTCTAGTACCAGGCCCGCTTCCTGCGACAGCGGCTGTGTTAGCGGATCGAGCCAGCTCGTTGGGACAGTGACCCGCTGGCCTAGTGACGCCTCGGGCTGCCGGTGGCACCCATGCTCAACGGAGAGCGTGCCTGTGCGTTGTTGTCCCCACCTCCCTGGGCGCTGGTGAGCAGGCCTGACGCAGCTTCGGTCTCTGTCCCGGGCTGGGGTGACTTTCCGGGGTCTGTTTCAGATACTGGCCCGAGGCCAGCCTGTGCGGGAAACCAGCAGTCTAGTCCCAGGTGCCCCAGGTAACCAAGGAACCTGGACTTCGTGTGAGTCCTGGGGCACAAGGGGGTGCAGCCCCCCTCATCTGTTGCCATGGGAGCATAAGTTTGACCCGGTACATGGATGTGGTCCCAGGAGTCCCCCCAGGTTCTTCCAGACCAGGGGTGCCCAACTCACGCTCACTGGGGGCCACATCAGCCTTCAGAGCCAAACGTCACTTCAGCTCCTTGACAGTGAAGGAGCAGTTACATTTACACAGTCCTAAAGTTGTTTCGGCCCTTTGAAGGCAACAGACCTCGAGGCTGACGTGGCCCCCGGTGAAAATGAGTTCGACGCCCCTGCCCTACACTTTCCTCCCCAAGACAGACCCCTGCCGGCCCCTCTCACTGGGAGACGCCAGTACTACGACGTTCGTAAGGCCTGGCGGAAGTTTCCAGATCCTCCTGGGCAGCCTGAAAACATGGTCACAGAGGACACTTCTCCCTGGCCTGCCACTCCCTCGCCCCTGTCCACCAGCGGTCCTCCTGACCTCAAATGGGCAGGACACTGCGGTCTGAGGAACGAGTCTCGGGCCCCAGGCCTGAGAGGTGCCGGCCCCACGCGGCCTCACACTGGCTCCCGAGTGACCGCGGTCAGGGCCCCCATTGCCTTGCTCACATTGGCCACAGCCGCTCGTCAAATGGGCGGAGAACACACAGGGCAACGTTCCCGCGGGCTGGTCTCGGGGCCGCGGGCAGCCCCCAGGCGTTGAGCGGGATGTGGCTCGGTGTCTCCACACGGGGCCCCAGCCCAGGGCCCTCTGTACGGAGGCCGCCCCTCGGACTCTGTTCTGGGAGCCTTCACGGGGAGCCCTAGGGAGGCACTGCCTGGAGCCAGCGACTCCTGCCACCGTCTGTCCCTCCCACCCGGACGCCTGGAGGCAGGGCCCACGGGTCGTCTGGAGGAGAGAGAGGCATCCCACGGATGCTGGCAGAGGAGGCCGGGTGGGGGTCTCACACACTCACACACACACACACACAGACACACACACACACACACTCAGACACACACGCTCCTCTGGGCGCAGCTGGTCTAAAGGGTCCTTTCGTATGAAGACAAGGTGCCCCTCTGGAAGGATGCCCCTCAGCAGTAGGTGTGATGAGGGGGACAAGGCCCGGATTTCGGCCTCATCCGCCCTCCACAGGCACCGGGCAGGGTGCACAGGGCAAGGGTCCATCCATACCTCCTCCTGTGCCCTGATGGGGGCTGGTCAGGGCTGTGTGGGTGGGAGCGGGTTGGGAGCAGCTTTGCCTTGAGTCACACCCAGCTCCCTGTCCAGACTGTTCAGGGCTCTCGGAGGGCGCCCCCCCCCCCCCGGGGAGGCTCACCGGTTGGGGTAGGCGACGCTGCACGGGACCTGGCCCACGTAGTTCTCATTGAGCCAGCGGTTCGCCAGGGCCTGCTGGATGTTGGGCCTCTTCGCAGGGTCGGGCTCCAGCAGCGAGCGCAGGAAGTTGATGGCTCCTGTGGAGACATCGGCCACACACATCATAAGCTGCACCCGCTGCACCTCGGAGACGCGATGCCGGTGACTCACCCCTCCCTGAGCCACGAAGCACCGGTCCATTCCCCGGGTCTCTGGGCACCACAGGCCCGAGGAGTCCAAGACGCCTGCTCAGCGGGTACACCTCGTACAGGAGAACGCCAAGGGCCCCCAGTGCCCTGTGCTTCCCAGCAGAACCTGTGGTCTGGTTCGGGGTCATGCCCTCGGAGCGAGGTCCTGTACCAGTCAGCCCGGACGGTGAAGGGGGGTGAAGAGCCCTGAAAAGCCCTGAGAGTCAGTCAGGAGCAGAAGGGACTGGAACACACGCGGCTGTCCTGGGGGCCGTGGTGGGCGTGGCGTGAGCACCTCCTCCGATGTCTTCAAGGACAGGCTGGGGACGGCAGCACTCCCTGGTGTGGCCGGAGCCGAGGCGGTGTGAGTGGCACGCGCCCGTTCATAACCCGCCCCCTCCCGGTCACTGGGGAACCAGCACTGGGGGTGCAAGCAGACGGCGTCACTGATGGAGGGGGCCAGGCCAGTGGCCGGGGGAAGAGGTGAACGTGGTGGGGTGCAAAGGGCGAAGAGCTGCGAAACGGGGCCGCAGAGGGCGGCGGCTGAGCTCCGAAACGCATGCCATCCGCCCTGTGAGCAGGGTCAGGTGCCCTGGGCCCCTCGGCAGCTGGCGCCCGGCTTGGACCTCACACCTCCGGCCAGTTCCCGGCCTGACCCGTCCAGCGACCCTGGGGGCTGTGCTCCGGGCCACACATGCCAACAGCAGGGTCTGCTCATGGACTCGCCAGGCGACATGAGTGCTCAGCGTGTGCAAATGCCGCTCGGCACGCAGAGCCCGGCTGAGAGAGATATTGACGTGTCCCAGCAGAGTTTTGAAAAAGGGCGGGGACCCGGATTCCTTAACGCAGACCAGACTCGGCAAAGCAGGCCACGCCTGGCGAGCCAAGACCACGGAGGCCGGGGTGGGGGGTGAGACTTGGAGCCGAGCGCAGAGCCCCGGGCCCAGGCCCAGCCCTGCTCCGCTGTGCGGGGCTGCACGCCAGCACCGGGGTGCCGGCCCGGCTGGGAGCTTTCCGGCAGATCTGCTCCGGAACTTCCTTTGGACTCTTTACTAACTTCGCTGGGGGTGCAACTCCCACTTCCTCAGGCCAAATTTTATCTCCCCAGCAGGAAGCACTCACAGCCCTGCCCACTACATCCATCCGGGGAGAGTCTGGGGGTGACACAGGTTGTCCTGAAGGAACGAGAGCGACTCCCCTGTGTTGTCACCCCCTGGCTGCGCCCCCACACCGCTGCCGTGACAACCGCAGGCTGAACCTCCCACTCCTCTCCCCACGATGGCTGCCAAGCAGACGTCCGGGCGCTCTGACTCGTGGACACGCGGCAGGGCCGCCCTGTCTCGTGTGATGACCCGTCTGAGGAAGTCGGGAGCTCCCGCCCCATCGGTCTGGCCCTCCCTCCCCCTCGATGAAGGTGAGGCGTGGAGCAGAGACGCCTGCCCGCTGCCTGGGCCACCGGGAGTCGGGGGCTACCTGTCCCCACCCACCGCCCGGCCATCTGTCCTGACCAGCATGATGAGAGGCAGCTCTCCGGGGCTTTCCTTTTGCAGGCTCGGGGGTGCAAACACCCTCCAACTGGTGCCCTTTCGCACGGGTCCCGTGGACCCACAGGCTCGGAGCCCCGAGCGGAAACCCAGAATCGCTCTGAGCGGTGACGTCACGGGTGACAGTATAACCTGGCGAAGAGGCTGCTGGAATAACTGCCTGTTTGTCGACACCGGACCTTACTCACCGCGAGACGTCCTTAGACGCCGTCAGAAGGGCTAAAATAAGACACAGCAGTAGCATCCCGCGCAGGCAGAGCTGCGGACGCAGAACCTGGGTCGCCCGCCCATGACCAGGGGAGGCGGCCACGCAGCCCCTCCGACCAGGGAGCAGCGGGGCCACGGAGTGGGGCTCACCGCCTGCCTGCAGCTCCCCTCGGGCCTGTGCCCCGGAGGACGGAAACGTGTCTACACAGAAACCTGTACACGGAACGGAGTTGGTGGCAGCTTCGTGCAGGAGAGCCCACCGCTGGGGGCCACACGACGCCCTTAGGTGAGCACGTGGTGAGCAGACCTCGATGCTACCACCGCGGAAGTCCGCTCGGGAACTCCAGAAACACGACCGACGCACGGCCGTGGGGAGGGGTCTCCGGGGATTCCGCTGAGCGAGCAGCCCAGCGCGCAGCTCTTACGAAAGGGCGGGATGGCAGAGACGGGAGCAGGTCGGCGGGGGCTGGGCTGAGCGAGCGTGCGGGCCAGGGGGTGTCAACATGGAGAAGGTCAAGGGTCTCCTCACTATCGCTTTCCTGGCGGCCACACAGCACTGCAGGCACCCGACACGCTACCAACGCGGGGACCCTGGTGAGGACAGACGCAGCTCTGCCACTCCTTACAACCGCACGGGGCCCACGGTTGGGCCGCGGTACAAAGGTGCTCAAAAACCTCATCTGTTTTTTAAAAAAGCCATCTTTACTCCCTGTCCTCTCACCGGATTTGCTTTTCTTACACATCCACAGGCGAACATCACACGTTCAGTGTGCCGCTACGCAAAAGTTCTATACGGCAGAGACTGAATCTGTTTTGTCTCCTGCCTCCTGGCGCCCGGCTGTTCCCACCATGAGGGGGGCGTGCAGCACGTTTTCACGGACAACGGGGTGAACGAGAACTGGAGAGAACGGAGGGCGCTGTCAGAGGGCTCCGCGGCACCCTCGGCCCTTCTGAGCGCCAACACCGAAATGCAACCACCGTTCCTTCAGCACCCCGCACGCTTGCCAACTCCGCCTCCCTGCTCTCCGCGAGGGGGTGCTACTTTGATGATGTCAGAGCCCTGACTCACCTTCCCTGACCACACGCCAACCCCCCCACCTGCAGGAGTACACACCCCCCCCCACCTGCACAGGTACATAGCCTATCATGCTTCCGGCCTCTCTAGCAAAGGTTCAAGTGTGGACGAATCTGATCATTTCAAACACAAGTTCAGGGTCAGTTTCGTAGATGCTTTATAAACTCAAGAAAAAAGTACGTTAACAGTGGCAAAATAGAAATGCTACATTTTAACCACATTTCCTTAACTAATTACCTCCTTTGGCCTCCTGTCTAATCACGGGGAAGCACAGTTTGGTCTAAGGGGCCATTTAACAGACCAGCTGGGACGAGGAACCAACGTGAACTGTGATCTACACACAAAAAACAAGCTGCACTAATTTCCTGGGTCTGAAACCAAATCCGAATGTGAACCGTTTACTGAAACCGAACCAGCCGAGTCTGAGGTCCCTTCCCAGACGACACACCAGGTGGAACGAGCTCGAAAACGGAAAGAGCAGAACAAATCGGAGACCAGCCTAGAGTGAAACGAACGCTTCTTCCCAGTGACCCGACCGAAGAAGACGCACACACACAGATCACACACGCTCGTTTCCCGGGCGACCTTACAACACGGCGCATTTCAAAGCCGTGAAGCCTGCCGTTATTTCTGCAGCGGAGACGGCGAGACCCTTCTGCTCCCTGTGCTCTAAGCAGAAGGGGAGGTTGGGAGTTCAGAACTCCAGTGGGAAAGGGGAGGACGGGGGAGAGATGGCGGGAGAGGTTCTGCAGCGATGGGAGACCCAGCCGCCCCCCAGACTTGTTCCAGTTCTAGGAAGAGACCTCGAGCCGTGGGTGGTCCTCACACCCTCGCTGCCAAACCCAGCCCGTGCCCAAGTTGGACCCCCAGCCGGCAGGCACGTTACCTGTGGAGAGCTGCGTGGGGAGGGGGTTCATCTCCTTGTCCACCATCTTCTGGTACAAAGCCCTCAGGCTGAAAGGCTCCACGGTGAAAGGCAGGGTCCCGGTCAGCATGGCGTACATGTTCACGCCTCTGAAAAGAGAGACGCCGCAGCATGAGGCCACAGTGAGGCCCCGCGACCTTTCCGTCCCCTCCCTCTAGAACCCTCTGGAACGTGCAGCACCACCCCGGCATGGCCAAGGCGAAAGGCCCGGGTGAGGGCGCAGTTGTGGGGCAGCGACAAGGGGGGTCTGCAGATCTCCGAGAGCTGCCCCGAGGAGGGCTGCGCCACGCCCCTTCCTCCTGCAGGGAAGTCCAGACCAAAGTACGTGGAAAACACGGGGCACGGGAGGAGCCTCGAATGAATGCAGTTTGGTCATGACGTGGTTGTCCAGCTGCGGTTTACCAGCTGGAGCCGGGGGGCAGGGCACCTGCATGGGGCTCAAGTCACAGCCCCGCCGCAGGCCCGGCAGCGGCTCGGCCCAGTGTCCTGAAGTCCCACCCAGCATGGGGACTCTGCTCTTCCCTGGACTTCTGGCCGGGTCTGGAACCAGGGAAACTCCTTGCAGGGGACCAGTGTCTCCTAGCCGCTCATTACATCACTGTTTACTGGGACGTTCTGCCACCCAACCCCGACCCGGTCTCTCGGGTGTGGTCGGAGTACCCTCTGCACAGGCTTCTCTGCTCGTCTCCGAAGCCAACTGAGAAAACTGCAGCTTCTTCTTGGAGGGTTTGTTTTCCCTACGTCAGAGCCCGACATGGTCTAGATGAGATTTCCTGCCGGGGTGAAGTGTCTGCCTGCCAAGAGGCCTCGAGCTTTCCAACACGCCCTGGGAAACGTGTTTTAGAAGCAGGCAGTCACACTTCCAGTGGAAACAAGGCCCACGAGACGGATTTCAGTTAAAGAAGACCCAGGGGCCCCATGCCACCGAGGCGCCTCTGAACTGGAGCCCTCCCGCCACAGGTGTGGCCCGTGCCCAGCTGGACCTCCTCCCGAGATCGCGGACGTGCCCTGGGACCCGCCCTGCTCCGTCCCTGGCAGCGTGGAGTCGAGACACACACAGTCGCCCACACACAGCCGCTGCACGAGTTCTCGCTGGCTGGCTCTCTGCCACAGGCAGGGGTACAGGTGTCGGGCGGGGGGACCGGACCAGGTCCCGCCTTCTCGGACTGGGGGGCACGATCAGCAAGGAAACAGATAAATGAGCACAGCCCTTCCAAACGCTGGCGGGCGGCCACTGTGGCCCCTCGGAGCACCTGGGGGTCCTTCCAGACCTGGCTGTAGTTAACTTCTAGTTAAATAAAAATAACTAGTGAAGCAGAGGGGTTCCCTGGAATACTTTTCCTTTACAAGGCTGTACCACACTCAGTTTGACGAACATTGCCCTCTGACCTTTCGGTTCCTTTTCAAATTGTAAGAGGTCTACCCAGAAAGTCACAGAGGGGGAGGAAGTGAGCCCCCTGGGCCACACAGGCCCAGGAAGCAAGTTACAGAAGCAGGGGTTCTTCGGGCTCGGGAGAGGGCGAGGCCAAGCCAACGGGCCTGGTGGGGGCGGGGGCGACGGGGGAGGGGAGGCGCAGGTGTGCTCCAGGTGCGTCCCCGATGTTTATACGGGTCCGCAGGGGTAAGGACTGCCCGAGTGTGGTTGGTGGGGTCGAGATACGGGTGTGACGGTTTCCAGTTTCAGTGTGAACACTTCACCTAACGGGCACCATGGCGGCTTCAGTGGGGTGAGGCTGTGCTACAGAGTGACATGCTCACGATTTTGTCATAAAAGGTTCTGTAGTCAAAGAGGCGTCATTTGTGCCGGACCCCGCATTCCCATTTACCTTCGGGGGACACGGGGGTCCCTGCCACAGGCGCAGAACGCGGCCGGGACACGATGGGAAGCGGCCGTCACCTCACAGCCTGGCAGGGCCAACTCTGAACCCTGCGGGAAAGTGGCCCTTCAGGGCGTCCTCCAGACGGGAAACCTGTCTCCTAGTCACCCGCCGGCTGCAGAAGACGACAGAAACCTGAAGTCCCTGCTGCCCGGTGGGGACCACACACACAGGTAGCAGGGGCTTGTCCTGACGGTGCCAGAACCGCTGTGGGCCGGCGGGGACTGAGCCAGTGGTTTCCATGGTAACTCCCACTGGGTGTTTTACCAAATGAACTCCAGGATTCAGTTCCCTGGGAGGAGTTTGTCACCAAGAACGGTCATGAACCCCTAAAGAGCGCCCGCCCCCTCACTCCCCGAGCCCTCGGGTCTACAACACAGGGACAGTAACCGCACTCACCGCTCGGGCTGGACGGGGGTGGGGGGGTGGCAAGTGAACTAAGCCGCGGAAGGAGCCCAGGGCTGGTTTTGCATAAATTCACTGCCTAACGAATGTGACCCACTGTTTCATCCCCAAACTTTTAAAAACAACAGGAGGAAGGACATACTTGTCACCGTACCTGCCCACTAATTAGGGACGCCCACATTAACGGTCGTGGGGTCCCAGGGATTCTAGAAGGAAGCCGGGTGGAGCATCGGGCCCCTCCCCCCGCAGACCCACAGCCCCTCCTTCCTTCACTGCCTGGGCAGAGAGCGAGCGAGCTGGCCCTCTGCCGGTTCACAGTCTGTGGGGACGCCGAGGAGAAACGCGGAACGCGGCCCGCGAATCTCGGTAACCCTGCAGCATTAGCCTGGACCCCAAACACGGGCCCCCAAACACGTCAGCATTGCCCAACGTGGCTTTGAAACACGGCCCAGGGGCTTTCTAGCTTCTCCACGGCGAACGTGAGGCCCCTGAGAACCACAGAGAGTTTTAAATAAAGAGAGTGATGAGACTCTGGGATGCAGGGAGGCAACAAGCAAATACGACCTGGGTTTTTCTGCGCAGAGAGAAACGGGGGGAGGGGCCTATCACTGGGTCGAAGAAATCCCAGAGGTGCTGGCCAGGGTGGGATACGCCGCTGACAAAAGAGAAAGAAAAGTGACCCCAAGGGGCAGCTGGAGGAGTTGGGGAGAGGCCCTGGACAACGGAAGCGGGGAAACGTCGGAATTAAATCCGGAGCCCGTGTTCCCCGGAGGAAACGGGGCGTCACCTGCCATCGCTGAGAAGACAGAGTCCCGGCCACTGTGAGTGGGGAAGTCGGCCAGCGACTCTGGGAAGAGGCAGGGGCAACGCCGGGGCCAGAGCTCTGCTGGCAGGCAGAGGGTCGGAGGAGCCGCCCCCACGGGCGGGCGGGTGGCCAGGGCCCCCAAACACTGGCCCCCATTTGCCAGATGCAGCAGACAGAACCTTCCGCCAACCTCTGCTTCTATGTGATTCTTCGAGAAATTGCCTTGGAAAAACCCTGCACCTGAACCAGCACCGAAGTTCCACGCCAGTTCTGGTCTGGGGGGGAGGGGGCGGGGGGAGGGGGGGGAGCGCAGAGTCTCCAAACCGGTTGTGGGGGGGCCTGAGAGCAGGAGCAGCTCCATCCCCACGGAAAACCTCGGGCGTCGTGACCGCCCCTCATCTGTTTTCACCAACAAGTCGTTTTTTATGGATTTTAAGACTTTTCCCATTTCCTTCCTTCCTTCCCCTCTTCTACTTTAAATGCAGATGCTAACTACCAAAAAAAAGTCTCAGATTTTGTAACTGAAAAATCTCAGCAGCCAAAACAAGCTTCTCTCTTGAAAGTCAAACGCTCTAAACCACCCAAAAGGAGGCCCGGGCCCCCCCTTTCCATCTCCCCCTCCTGCCGCCCCTCGTGTTGAGGGGTCTGCACAGACAGAAAAGGCTGTCCCGTCACGCATCACTTTTACAAAACAGGGTCGAGCCCTGGACCAGATGCCCCCCTTCCTCTGTTACCAGCCAGTGGATGGGCTCCTCTCGGCCAACTGGTCTCCCCAAAAGGCAGCCCTGGGGGCAGAGCACCCCATGAAGGGAAACAGATTCGACGAGGCCGGGAGGGGGTCTGAGCGCCATCCCCACGAGCATCGGGCCTCACGCAGACGCGTCACCCACCCCAGGGGCCCCCGCAACAGCCAACAGCAGCCTTGGTTGAAAAATACTGGACTCTCAACCTGTTGGGGCCAGAAGTCTCAATTTCCATCTCTGTTACCCTTAGAGAGACACCAATGTTCTCCAACAAGCATTATAATGTTCTGAAAATAAAGTCAATTTTGATTCTTTTCATTTAAAAGGTGTATCTGCATTAAATTTTTTTGAATTACCGTGCATGCCACTCTGAGGAGAAGTCGGTTAGCAATAAAAAAGGTTCACTGCACCAGAGCGAACATTTCTGGTTTCGTATCTGAAATCTCCCAGCTGACTGGAAACACAGACCTAAGTATTTCATTCATCTGGGTGAGAGGAAGGAAGTGAACGATTTTAAAGATGTTCATACGTGGTCCATGTATGAGAGTCATGACCACTGAAAATGATGGGACCCCCCCCCCCCGAGGTGCAGGCAAGGTCTGCCCTCCGCCTCCGTCATCCGGACTCACGGCAGGGGGGCAGCTGCGGCCTTGTGCGTGGGGAAGAGCCTCCCAGGGGCAAGCCGGCTCTGTCCCTCACTCAGGCTCAAGTCTCGGGAAAAGGCCCGTCTGTCCGCCCAGGGCCAGACCCTTTGGAGCGGGTGCTCGCTTTCAATTCGGGAGACAGACTCTTCACAGTTGTTGTTGTTTCCGAGCAAGAAAAAGGGACGTTTGGTGACAACAGTGTCTGACCAGAGAGGGGACTGGCTCCACGTCTTCCCGACAGCCTTTTACGTTGCATTCTCCCTGGGTTTTCCGTGTCCGACATGGCAGCCAAGGTGAAGGCCCCAGAGACCTGCTGCGTCTCAGACACAGCCTCCCAAAACAGCAGAAAATTAACGCCCGCCACAGGCTCTGAAGCTTCCCATTTTCTCCGAGACTGAGAGCAACAGTGGCCTTCCCACCTTGGCTGGGAGGGCCCCGCCCCTCCACCCGGCAAACTCCACCTGGACCCGCACGCGCAGGCTGTGCTGGCCTCGGACGCCCTCCTGACCCGACCGGACCGGGACGGCAGACGCGGGTGTTCCCTGCACTCCGCCTCCTGCCTGCCCTGTGCTCCCAGGGACACTTGCGGGAAGCCTGTGGCTGGGTCAGTCCAGGCTGCCACAACCAGAACCACGGGCAGGGAGGCCTCACCAATGGGCCTCTGTTTCCCAGAGTGCGGAGCTGGGCGTCCCAGGTCAGGGTGAGAGCCGTGCTCCTGGCTCACAGACTGTGTGACGGTGTCTCATGTGACAGAGGACGTGTGAGCTCTCTGGACCCTCTTCTGATAAGGACCCTAATCTGCTCCCGGGGCTCCGTGTGCGTGGCCTCACCTGACCCCACCTAACCCGAAACACCCGCCAAGGCCCTGCCTCCAAACGCCACCACATTGGGGGTCAGGACTTCGATCTGTTAGGCTTTATCACAGCTCTAAATAGACCTGACCTGGGCCGTGTCTGTGAACTGGGCGTGGGCCACACAGCCCCGACTCTGAGGACTGCTCCAGGGGCGGCTCGCTCACTAGACGGACCAACAACATGGAGAAGCTTCGGGCTGAGCAGAGGGAGCCCCCTCAGCTGTACCGCCCCCTGGGGCACGGGGACAGGGACCGGGGGCACCGGGACAGACCGTGGGGCTGCCCTGTCTGGTCTAGTCGGAGGTCCCGCCCGGGCCTCCGGACCCACACCACCACCGTTGGTTTAGGGCCGTCTAGCGAAGCCTCTGGAGCGTGTTACTTGGCGGCACCAGGACCAGGAGTGAGGCCTGCTGGGGGCTTTGTGGAGGGTCCTCTGCCAGTGTGCCTCCTTCGTGGGGAAAATGCGAGTAAACAGGACATTAGCAAAGAAAGAGACGCCCAGCGGCCCCCCACTTGGCCCAAGCACAACGGCAGCTGGGGAGCAGGAAGGCACGTCCCCGCTCCCTGGTCCTGGGCCATGCCCACCCTTCCTGCACCTGCACCCCCCTCCACGCCCCCACTGTTTCTGGACACAGTCTTTGCTCCCAGGTAACAGCAGGTGGCAATGGACCCGCTCCCAAAATGGAGAAGCGGGGCATCCATGGCCACTGAAGGGGGTCCCTGCCCCATCAAAGGACTGGGCAGAGGGGCTGAGCCAGAAACTGACCCTCAGACAGCACGGCTCGGGCAGCCTGGGTTTCTGCTGCCCGGTATTTGGGGTGAGTGGCTTCCTTCTACCTACAGTGACCGGGAGGGGACAAGAGCCCCCTGGCCGCACAGCCCAGGCCTCTCCCAGGGCTGTGACAAGCTCAGGGCTCCCTCCTTCCACCCTACTCCCAGACCCGAGGACACTCCTGCCCCAGCAGGGACGGCTAGAAAGAGGCCCCTCCCACAGGCTGAGCCCCGTGGTTGTCACCATGACAACCGGTGACCACACCATATTATTGTCCAGTCCCCTCGAGAGCCAGACCTCAGGGGCAAACTGGCGCCTGCTCTCCCAGCCACAGTCTTCGCTTTCCCTTTGGTCACTGTGTCCCCACCCCCTTCCCTGTCGCCAAACTTATACGAAACCCCCGAATCTCTTGGTCTCTCAGGCTCCCCACTCTCCACAGCCTCATTTTCTCATTTTTGGGGCAAAATCTGTCCCTTTCAGAGCTTCCCCTTTAGCATAAATGGGTTCGCTGTTAAGGAAAAAAGACCCATATTCGTCCCTAAACAGGTGCGGAGGGCAGTCGCGTGACCCACACTTGTAGGAGGTCTCTCGTGCCAGAGGGGACCGTCCGCCAGCGCATTTCATTTCCTGGACGGGCCCTGCTGGGCAGTGGCTGTGTCGGGGAGGGCTCGGGGCCCTTCACGGGCCCGGCCTGGAGTCTGTGGTCAGCAATACGGCCAAGTCACCAGGGCCCCCGCAGCCCCTCCCTGCCAGCACCCCCACCGGTCACCTGCGGCCCAGTCACACCGCCTGTGGGAAGCGGCGAGGGGGCAGGGCGGGCCCCTCCTGTCTGTCCGGGGATCGGCGATGGAAGTGTGTCCTGACTAACGTGCCCCTGCTGATGGGCTGGACCTTCCAGGTGGGGGGCGGGGAGGTTCAGGGAACTCCGTGGCCCTCAGACCCCGTTCCCACGCCTACGTCCTCTCTCTCCAGCTTCCACCAGAACCGAGGGGCTCCTCCCACTTCTGCAGCCCCTCAGTCGGCTTCCTCTGCCAACTGTAGCCCTGACCCTGTGTTTGTTTGCCCAGTTGACAGGCCTGTCCCTCCCCCTCTGTCCGTCCGTCCGTCCCTCCCTCTCTAGCCCAGGCTCCGTGCCAGGTGCCAAAGGATCCCTGAACAACGTGGGTGGTCCCTGCCTCTGACCTCAGTTGGAGGGGTTCCAGCAGGTGAGCAGTGACTCCAGGACCACAGGTGAGGGCCAGGAGGGCAGAGATCAGGGACTTGAGGAGACGAGGGAGGCCGCCATGCCAGCCTGCAGGAGGCAGGAGGGCCCAGGGCTGCTGGCCTCCCCCAAAACACCAGGGAAAGAGAACACTTCTGGCCGGGAGGGGCTGTGCTTGGGGGGCCGTCGGACCACATCGGGGGCGGGAAACTGGCGTTAGTTAGCTAGAGGATGGGTGGGGGACAGGCAGAATGGCTCATCGAAGGCCCAGTCAAGGGCTCATATGACACAATCAAGACTCAGTCCTTCATCTCAAGACCCTGGGTGGGGACTGCCAGCTGCCCCACTCATGGCTCTGTGACCTTGAGACATTTCATTAGTTCCCATGATCAGTTTCTCTTCCTCCGTGAAGTGGGGCTGATGGAAAGTCCCAGCTTTCCCGGGTCACCGCGGAGAGTAAACGGCACAGAGCCTGCCGGACACCGAGCTGCAGTGAGCTCCAGGAATGCTCTGGAACACCTCGCCCTCAGCTCCAATCAGCCCCTCTCATCTCCAGCTTCCACACCTATTCCCTGTGCCACTGACGCGTGAGGCTGAGGGGACTGTGAGGGACCTGGGTCCCAGGACCAGGGCTCCAGTGGGGCCCCCGGTGCTGGGCGCTGGTGGGCTGGCCAGCCAGGCGTCCGCCCTCCGGCAGCATCGGGGAGCCAGACACAAAGGAATGGAGGAACACGAAGGTGCTGCACTAGGAGGAGACTGAGTGAGGAGCGAGGGGGCCGTGCAACGGGGACACAGACGGCCCCTGGAGGCGGCACTAGGTGCAGCCTGGAGTGTGGGACGGGGCGGGCCACGTGGAGAGCTGGGTGGCCTTCGGGGCGAGGGGGCAGGTGGGCAAGGCCCGGTGACGGGGCGACTGGAAGGAGGCCAGCGCAGCTGCGACCGTGAGCACTGCGTGGGGTGGGGGAGGGGAGGGGCGGGCGCTGGGGCGGACGGGTCCTGGCCCCCGTCACCCGGCCCCGGGCCAAGTTTGTGCAGATGCTGGTGGAAAAAACACGGGAGGATTTTAAGCAGGGAAAAGACGTGAGTTCTGTGAGTACAGGGCTGGTCCTCTCACCTCCCCGGCACCTGGACGAGTTTCGGGAACGGCCTCTCTGGCAGTTTGTGGAGGAACGACCAGAAGGAAGCCATGGGAAGCCGGGCCCCAAAGAGTCACTCGGCAACTGTGCCAGCGCCTCCGACCTAACACCTCCTCAGCAAAGGCTTGAACGCCGCCGCTGGGGGGAGGGGCAGCGGAGCCCACGCGGGGTTGGGGGTGGGGGCCTGTTTCACAAACTCGGCAACTCACATGGACCAGACGTCAATCTTGGGGCCGTACTTCTTCCTGGCCAGCAGCTCGGGCGCGGCATAGGCGGGGCTGCCACACTGCGTGCTGAATGGGTCCGAGTGGCCCAGGATCCCGGCGCAGTTGCTCAGCCCAAAGTCTACAAAGAGGGGCAACAGAGAGAGCTCGGCATTAGCAAGTGGTGGGCGCGGGGAGGAAGGGGGGAGGGCAGCAGGAAAGGAAACGTTCTCTGGCTCGCACCTCCCTGAGCATCCGAAAGGACGCCTGGCAGCGGCGAACACTGACCTCTGGACGCGGGGCTCCAGGCGGCTGTGCTGGAAACATGTTTCTCTCCGGCCTCCCCATAAAACCCAGCTTGAGCCAAAAGAATGTGGAACCGAAACACATTTCTAGCAAGCCTTGAATGAGTCATCCATCCAGGAAAGACAGAAATTTGCTTTCTAGGATGGAGGAGGAAGGGAGGCCACGTAGGGGCCCCCAGAGTCCCGACCCAGCTCCCCGTGGCCCCTGGGAAAAGCGGACGGAAGACTGAGTTTCTCGGGCTGGTGTCAGCGTCCCCCCGTGTGACAGGCGACCCCCCATGTAGAGATGACTCTTGCAACTGAGTGCTTTCGTTTCATACAAATCTTCCGACAGTGCTCCTGATGCAGGCGGCCACAGATGGTGCTCCGCACAGCGAGTGCCACACACCCAGTGACGCAGACGGCACTGGTGCTGGCGGCCAAAATAACGCCAGGGAGAGAGCGGCGAGCACCAGGCGAAGGCACCCACGGCACCACTTTGTTCCCGGACGAGGAGTAGGGCACCTGGGAGGAGGCAGGAAGAGGACCGCATCCAAAGCGCCCTCCCCTGGCCCTTCTGCCTTTGCAGCCGAGTTTGCCTCTGATCATAAAGACAGGTGACTGGACAGCTCCTAGTGTCCTGCCCTCACCTGACAGCTGTCCTCAGTCTTTGCTGAGCTCAGAACCCAGATCACGCACAGTTCCTCCTCCAACTTCGATATAAACACGGCGGTTCTCGTCCCCAAACGCAGGACTGTCCGCCCACAGGGCTCAGTCAGGAAGGGGCTGCTGGCAGGGACTCACCGACCAGCTCTGCATCTTGAACAAAACCCTCGCACCTTCCCACCTGGCGGGATGTACGTCTAACTTTGCTACCGTGTTTTCTCCTGGCCTTTAACATGTCTCCACCCGCCAAGAACATGACCACCGGGCACGCTCCGGAAAGAAGACATGCGGGTGAGTCCGTGAAGCTGTCACACGCTGTGGGTCAAGACGCTTCAGTGCCGCCCCCAGTGCTCAGTGAGGTGAGACGCACAGCCCAGGCGGCTTTCCAAACCCCATCTGGGCAGAGCTCTGAAAACTCCTCTGGGCTCTCAAAGCCTCAGGGCTGGAGATGGAGTCTCAGCTCCTACAACGGGACTGGCCAACCGACCGCCGAGCCACGTGTACGACGTCCCCATGCCAAACTAGACTTTTATTTCTTCATGGCTCCCTTTTGATTCTCATAGCCTCTCTCCTCCTCTCGTCCTCGGCTCCCCACTGCCCCAGCCCCGCCCTGGCCCCATCGCCTTTCCCCAGGAGGCCCTGGGGAGGGGGTCTCACACCCCAGCTGGGTGGGATCCCTGTTCAACGGGCTCTCAGGGCCTGGGTCCTGGAGGCAAAGGCAAGGCGGGGGTATGACTACTTTTACAAGAAGGAAGCTCATGCTGAGCTTTGCACCGGATGGCCGTTGAAATGCTTTCAGTTTGAAAATCAGCCTAAAGGAACTTGAACGACGAAGGCCCGAGGGCGCCCACTCTAGGGAAGGGCAGCCCAGGGAATAAGGCCCACGTACGGCCTGGGCAGCATTCCGAGGGGCGTTTCCTGGGCCGTCCTTCTCCTGGGGTCCCAGAAAACCCAGCTCTCGGTTTCTGAAATTAAAACGGGAGTCCAGACTCTGTCGCTCACCTCCCCGGGGGGTCACAGACCCCCGCCACTCGGTGCACTTCCCCTGCCCGGGTCTGCCAAGACCTGCTTGACTGCAGACAGGGCCGCGAGCGAGGTAAGGGGCGGCTGCGGTTCCCAGGCAAGTGTGGGAACACAGCCTTGCCTTATCTTCGGCATAGTTTCAGGAAGATAAATTAGCGGGAGGAGCGTGTGGAGGAGACAAAATCTGCAGTTTAAGTGGCTTATGCTGGTCCAGTGGAAAGGGTTTCGTTTAAAGTAGCTTGTAGAGAAATAAGCAGTTTGTTCTCCGTGCGTCACTGTAATTAGTAGCATTTTAGGGAGGTGCCTGTAATGAGGACACAAGCTCCCAGCAGGGTCCCCAGGTGGGCGACTGTCGGAGCTGGTGACACCGGAGTCAGCTGTCCCGGGGATCTTGAAGAGCTCCCGGTGAGGGCTGCCGTGGAAACCGGAGGTGCGGCACTCCCCCCCCAGTCACACGCTGAGGTCACATCAACGGTCGGGGGTCAGACGGCTTTGTTATAGGAGGGAAATGTCCTGATGAAATCAAATCTCACTCCCGGTTAACTCTCGTTTATTTGGAACACGCCTTTGGTCAATCCATTTAAATCAAAATATTTCAAAGAAAGAGAAACTATGAAGAAGTGGTAGTAGTCACAATCGACTTCTGAAAAACCAGGTAAAGTTCCTTTGAAGAAAACGTTCAAAGGGCTTTCCAGCTGCAAAAAGGCGGCTGTAGTGACACTTGGTCCGACTGCCCCACTAGGGGCAGAAACACCCAGGACCCGGGCACGGCTTCCCTCCTGCACTTCCCTTCCTGGCCCCACCGTGTGGGAAAAAAAAACAAAACGAGGAAACCCAGACTCTGCTGAATGAGCCAGGTGCCGTCTGGGGCGGCTCCCTCGGCTACAAGGAGCTGGGCTCCTCAGGGTCCCCGGCTCCTGGGTGATGTCAGAGGCGGGGCCAGTGCTCGGAGCCTGGGGACCAGCAGTGTTGGGACTCCTGGCTCTCAACACCCTATTTCCAGCGGTGCCCCAGGGGCCCAAGGCTGCGCCGCCTGGCTGAGGGGTGACAGTGTCTGAGCAGCGAGGTTCCCAGTCTGTGACAGTCTAACCACACCTGCCACTGACACGGGGTGCTAGTGACGAAACTGCACCTGAAAAAATATTCGAAAAAGAAAGAAATCGAAAGCACGATCCATAAAAGGTGAACGCCTGGTTCCTGGTCTCCAAGGGGCCACCCCGAGCACACCGCAGGCAGCCAGCGGGCTCCGGCCCAGGTCCCTCGTTCCGTGGTCTTCTGCCGCAGGTTTTTCAGGGGTCCGTCTGTGAGCACCTGAGAGAGGCGCCCACGTTTACAGCCACCAGTTCCTCCAGAACCTTCCGAGCAGCGCTGCTCACCCCGTTCACCCTGCAGCACCTACCTGCCCTGCTTTCCAGATGTTCGTCCAGGGCTCTCGCAGGGGGTGGGGGTGGGGGGTGAAGATGGAGCCGGCGCGGGAGCAGGAAGGCAGGCAGAGGTGAGCAAAGAAAACCGTTTCCGCTCAGAGGCACTAGGTGGGGGACCACCCGGGGACCACACTCGGCCCATCACCAGCCTGGGGCCCGACTGGACGGGAACGCACACCCAGCCTGCACGCAGCCTGTTCATCCACGATCTCGGCTGCCGGAGGGGACCGCGGTCCCTGTCACCTCCACGTTTTCTGAAGGCAGGTCACCCGTCAGGTCAGACGGCTAGGGCCCCCAAACCACCCCCCATCTCCAACTCTCAGCCCACCAGGCCCAGCCTCAGTGTCCTGCTGCCGCAGACCCAGAACCAAGACCAACAACCTGCAGGCGTCGGGTCATCAGCCTGGTTTACAGCAGCTGGACTCAGCCCTCGAGACAAAGTCAAGGGTCAATCTGATACGAAGAAAATTCTCTGAATTGTTCAAGCGTCTTCTAAGGATACATTCTTTAAAATCTTTGGGGGAGCCCTGGCTGGTGTGGCTCTGTGCACTGAGTGTAGGCTGTGAACCAAAGGGTCATCAGTTCAATTCCTAGTCAGGGCATATACCTGGGTTGCAGGCTAGGTCCCCAGTAGGGGGCGCAGGAGAGGCAACCACACACTGATGTTTCTCTCCCTCTCTTTCTCCTTCCCTTCCCCTCCCTCAAATGAAGTCTTTAAAAATAAAATAAAATCTCTCGGGGGAAGCTGGCTTCCTCTGAATTACTAATCTTCTAACTACGGGTATGTCCAGTACCGCCTGTCACTGGTCCGTCTCTTTCCCCCTAAAGCCTTTCTCGAGCCATTGGCTGGGGAGAAACTCCCTGCCCTTGAGGTGGGGAAAGAAAGAAAGAAAAGAACAGAGTAAATGCTGGCACCGTCTAGTAGCTGAGAGTGGAAGGGGCGCCCGAGCCTTGGCCAAGAGCCGCCACACAGGCAAACAGCGACGGAATCTTCTAGAGAAGGATCTCGGAGTGCGTCCATCCGCTCAGGGACCCTGAGCCGTGCCCCGGGTCCTACAAGCTCTTTCCCGGAACTGCCTTCTGATCGGTACAGACCTCGCTGGGGCCCTAGGCAGTGTCTCCCTGAAGAGCCGCCCTGCGCCTTGGGGCTGGGGACCCGGGGACAAGCAGACGAGGACACTGCGTGCCTTAGATTCCATCCCCTGTGCGGACTGAGAAGTGAGATAGGGCTAAGCTACGGGCCGCACTTCCGAACCAAACGCCAGCCACCATTTTTAAAAAGGTTTACAGTTAATCCAAATTAAAAAAAAACATATAAAAGCTCAGATCCATTGAGATTAGGGAGAAGCTGAAGACCGGACAACCCGAAAGCTCACTTCGGGCTGTGAAGCCCATTTCATGGTCACTTCATAGCACCTCACCTTCCTACTTAGGTTTAAATTATTTTTCAAGTTAAATTTCATTTTCAGAACCACTACTAAATATTGGCGGTACAGGACGTGATCTGGAAGTGCCGTCCGGGGGCCGACAATGGGCCGGGCACCCTTTCCTACGTCGGTTCTGCAGGAGCAGAGGGGAGGCCATGAGCAGCACAGCCTCGGCGGCTAGTCTCCTGGGAGAAGAAAAAGCAAGTCCTACCAATCAGCTTGATGTTGTTGTCTTCATCCAGCAGCAGATTTTCTATCTTCAAGTCCCTGGAAGAAACAAAACCACACAAAGCGTCAGGTGGGGCATGTGAACTCGCAAAATGATATTTCACTTCTGAGGAGAAACAAACGGTTTGAGGGCCCCTTTGGCGCCGCCCACAAGGCTTTCTGCCAAAACGCCACAATCGGAAAGTAAATATTTATAAGGACGAAGTAAATATTTGCAGGACGTGACAGAGGTCGGTGCTGCAGACTGAAACAGCTAGCGGATTTCAGAGAGGACAAGGCACACTGAACACAGAAGTTTCTGGAAGAAGCGGGACAGACGCTGAAACCCAGGGGTGAACTAGAACTGTCGGGGCAAAAGCGCGGCCACGCAATGGGGAGGCGGCAGGCACTCCCTGCCACAGGGGTCGGCGGCAGACTCGGGAAGCAGCTTGAACAGAACCGGACGCAGATAAAACCGGTCAGGCCTACAGCCTCCCTGCGGGGAGGCCAAACTGGCGGCTGCTGGCAAGTTCATCTTCTCACCAAGCAGGTGCTGTGTTGGGCAGAAAAACGGGGCCCAGAGACACCAGGGCCCGAATCCTAGGCGTTACAGGGGAGCATGTGGTCAGCTCACAGGACCGCAGGGTGCACACGGGATGACCTGTCCTCGGAGGGCCGGTGTCCCTGATTAACAGGCACAGAGGTGACAGGGCCCGCGGGAAAAAGGAAGGGCTCAGGGTCCCGCTGAGTGGGAAGGGCCCGTGGAGTCTGTGCCGAGCACCGGGGCTCCGGGGGGGCAGGAGCAGGCCCGCCCCGCTCACCTCGGCACAGCCAGCTGCTCGCTAAATCCCAGGGAACCTAGGCTGGCAAACAGACAACTGTCTGGCGTTTCCGGAGTGAGAGAACTGAGGGCAAAAGCAGGTACTTGGTCCTCAGAACCATCCAGGTCCAGGATTCCCAACATCTTAGGTGGTAGCCTGCCGACTGGGACGCCCACGACTGTCGCAGATGGAGGAGCGTCCCTCCCTTCCCCACACACTCAGGACGCTCTCCACCAGAGTTTCCAGACACAGCGTCCCTGATCCAGCTCCCACTTTCTCACTGCCGGGGAGACAGCAGACCACGAGGAGGAGAGACGGCCACGCGGAGCCGCCCCGGAAGGAGCCCGTGGGGAGTCTGTTCGCCCAGGAACCACGAGGGCAGCGGGATGAGATGGGAGAGGGGACAAGGAGTCAAGCACAGGAAAAAGGCGAGCTCTCAAAAGCGCCCGACGGACTTCAAAGCTGGACGGTGGCTGTAGACGTGGGGGAGGACACGGGGACGAGAAGGACAGTAGAACACACAGCCAGGGCACGGAGGTGGATCCTCCTCACCCCCGGTGCACACTCGAGCAAGGAGAGGAGCGGAGTGTCCTCACGCCAACCCCGACGAAACAGCACACAGAGGCCGTCAGAGCCGCCACGGCCCTCTGAGGGCACTGCCTGTGTCCCCACGCGGGCGACCCCAGAGGTAAGGGGGTCCTCCCCATTTTTCCAAAGGGAAAGACAAAGGTACTTGGAAAACACAAATATATAATTTTTTTAATGCAATGAAATTATCGAATGACTATGTATGCTATTGACCACAGAGCTGTACCATCCTGTGTAAGAGCATACGTGATGACATCGATGTCAGTAGTTCTAGAAACATTATCCCCACATCCCCATCTCTTATGAGAGAAGTCACCGACATCTGTCCCCAGCAGCACTAGGACAGCGGAGACACGTGACGTGACCTTTAAGTTGACGTGCGGGGTGCAGGCCGTAGAGCGCTCTGTGGATCTCTGCAGGACACAATTGCTGGAAATCTTAACCCAAGTACCCACTCAAAATCTTTACAAGTGAGCCACTCGGGATGGTTTCAGGTGGTCCCACAAACCCTTGCCGTGGGGGGACTCGGAGCTACGACAAAACTGCAGTGAGAGGCCTCCCTCCCTTTCTGCTGGTCTCCTGGGGGGGGCGCCCAGAAGCACCCAAAGTCATCAGCGAGTTGATATGTATCAGAGCCTGATACGTCTTCCCCGACTAGTATTTGTGTTGCTGGAATGAAGTCCCCGAGACTGCGCCCCATCCAAGGAGACACTTTGCAAGGACTCGGCAAGGCGCTTCCTCCTTTCTGAAGATACTCAGGACAAACGGCCGCCCTGGGCTCCTCTTCACGCCCGTGCGGCGTCCCAGAAACGCACGCACTCGCCGACCGCGGTCCCTGAAAGCCGATCATAAAGCCACGGCGCTGTTCAAATCCAAAGGAAGGCGGCGGCTTGTTCCCGGCAAATTGAACCTCTTTCTCCAGTGAGAATGGAAACCACACTAAGACATCAAAGGCGAAATTAAGTTTGGAACAAACACGGTGGAGAACAACAGCTTTACAGAATGAGGTCAGAAAAATCAACCGCCAGGAAGAATGAAACCAGCTGGGGCTGCCGGGCCGCACGAGCCTGGGGAACCACGAGTAAAAAGGAGAAAAAAGGCCAAAGGGAACAAACCGGGGAACGGGAGGAGGCGCAAACGTAATTATTAGGCAAAACCAGAAAACTGAAATCCTTTGAAGCGGCTCTCTTCCCACACACTGCCTCCCACGGGGACCCGCCCCAGCCCCAGGCGAACCCGGCTCTGGGCCCTCCTGTCACCTTTCTGTGGAGGTTTCTCCAAGGAACCAGGTCACCCGGTTCACTGCCGGTTACGGGCAGGGGCAGCCACCTGGGTTCCTGTCCAGACCGGGGCACCGACTGCCTGAGACAGGAACGCCCTCCCTGGCCGGCTCTGCCCCTTTCTGCCTCCCGCCTGTCTGCTGAAAGGCAGCCGGAAGGAAGGAAGAGGGCACCAACTTTCCGACTCTAGGAAAACAGACGCTAAAGGCCTGTTTTTAAAAGTAGCTTTCATGTGGGGCTTCACCCCAGTGTGTTGACAAGGCAGGGACGCCGATGTTCATGGCAGCCATGCGCACAGTCCCCGAAACTGGGAGGCACCGGGGTGTGGCCAGTGGGTGAGGGACGAGTGGACTGTGGTGCACTGGACCGTGGAGGGTGACTGCTCAGAGAGCAGAAGAAATGTGCTCTCAAGTCGTAAAAAGACAGGGAGGGACCTTCCACAAGAGTTTCTAAGTGAAAAAGGCGGTCTGAAAGATGGGTGGCTGGATTGCAAGTATGTGCCCTTCTGGAAAAGGCAGAACTAGGGAGATAGTGAAAAAGGTCAGTGGCTGCCGGAGGTTTTGGGAGGAGGGAGGGGGAGGGGGCGGGGCTCATTTTCCTCAGGCTGGTGAGACTCATCCTCGTGAGGCTGTGGTGGCAGCTACAGGACATCGCGATGTGTCAGAATGTACGGAATGCACAGCCCCGATGCGCCCCGACCCCGGCGAGCCCAGCACAACGCAGGGACCCTCGTTCGTGACAAGGGCTGGCTCATCGCCTGTCCAGAATGTCCGATACTCTCCCAGATATTAGAAATAGGCGAATGGACGTGGGGGGGGGGCAGGACGGGGGGCTCTTGTTTCCGCACCAAACCTAAAACCATTGGGAAAACACAGCCTGTTAGTTTTTTAAAAAGAGGCTGAGTATCGGGCCCTCTCCTACAAGCTGTCCACCAGGACCGGCATGGCCACAGCCACGTGGCTCGTGCCGGACGTTTACTGTGGAGCCTCCTCACCCACCTGAAGTTCACCGCCAGCCCCTCAGCACAGCAGGCCCCCCCCAGCCCCGCGGCCCCACCACGAGGCAGTGACCACAGAGGCCAGGCTGACCCCAGAGGCCACCAAATGGAGGCACCTCCTGGGATAATGAGGAAGACGAATTTATTTGGAAGGTCTCAGCGTGAGAATATTTTAATTCACCTTTTCAAAACCACCAGCAGGCCTCTCACCACCGTGGGCCTGGGGGTGGGGGGAGTGAGCTCCGTCCCTGAGAACAAAACGCCGGCTCTGGGCAGTGTCCCACTTCCCGCTGGGCAGGAAGGGTGATGGAGGTGACGCTCATTTCGCATCAATGCCTCAATCCGATCTGTCACTAGGTTTCGGGGGGAGAGAGGAAGGGGCCGTTCCTCCCTGTGGCAGGCGGACCAGAAGTTCAGGGTGAACTGGTAAGCCGTGAACAGAAGGAAGTGGAGGAAAGGGCCCTGGACGAAGAGAAACAGGTTTTTCTTGGTCGAAGGGGCTTGTAAGAGGAGTCAGGACGCGGGAGGAAGGGACCGAGCACCCCCTGTGATAAGGGGCAATGGGTCCGGTTCATGGTGGGCGTGGGGGAGGCAGCAGTCAAGGGAACTGCTGTGAGGAGGGAGCCCCGGAGCACAGGTGCCGCCCGCCCTCTGGAGAGGGAACTGCCCCTCGGGGCCCCCCAAGGCCCTCAGCCAGCTGGGCAGAGGGTCAGTTCTCACCTGTGCTGGGGGGGTAGGTGTCAGAGGTGGGGGGCGAGCCTGAGGGGACAGCCCGACTCACCAGCCCCTCGTTCTGGGTTCTTTCAAAAGAACAAGCCCCAGCAGGACAGACTCACCAGTACGAGCTCACCCACAAGCTACCAAGCGCCCGCCCTCCCTCCACCCACCCAGGCTCTCCAGGTGTGTCTGCAAGGACGGCGATCAGTCACCGAGGGCGGGAGGCTGACCACAGCGAACCCCACCGGGAAAGGAGGGCCCTGCGGCCAAAGCAAGCACAGCGGTCCCGGTGGGGGCCCTGCAGAGCAGAGGGGCGTGTGTGCGTGTGTGCCTGTGCACGGGTGCAATGAGTGTGAGCACACCTGGGTCTGTGCGTGCATCCGGGGAAGGTACGTGCATACAGGTGAGTACACAGGTACACATGTGTACATGCACACATGTGCTCCTGGGCACGTGTCTGTGGGTGCACACTGCACGTGTGAACATGTTCGTGTGGGGGGCACACGTGCGTCTGGGGAAGGCATGAGTGTGCGTGTGCACAGGTGTGAGTACAGGTCTGTGAGCGGGCATGTGTGGATGTGTGTGGTGTGCACACACGCAGGCGTGCGAGGGTGCTCGCACTTGGCCAGAGCACTGGGAGGGGATGACCGAGTTTCTCCCAGGCCGGGCCAAGGCCAGCAGAGGTCGAAGGTCGGGCTCCAACACACCCGAGGCCCAGGCCGAGGGGCAGCAACTCAAGAGGGAGCCTGGGGAGCCCCGCAGGGCCTCCCCGACATGCAAGGGGGGAACTGAGTGACACAACACAGACCAGCAGGGGCCGCGGGGTTCGGAGGGGCCAGAAGGCCGGAGGGAGCCTGGCGGGGGGGAGCCAGTGGAACCCACGCCGCCCAGGGATGGACAGACGGACGGACGGAAGACAGCCCTGCGGCGGGTTCTCTCCCACCGACCGGCCGCCGACCGCCCTGCCCTAGTCACGTAAGGCTCGGCGCTTCGGACTCTTCTGGACAAAGGGCCTCAAAAGAGGGTTTGTCCGGCAGGGCAGCTCGCCGCAGGCAATGAGAACGCGTGGGCCCCCGCGTTCGGGGGCACGCCGGGCTGAACGGGCACCGACAGGTAAGAGGTGAGGACGTTCAAGTGGCAGGTTCTCACCCACGTCCTGGGGGAGGGTCCAGAAAGACTCAACTGGGGGATGAGTCTGGTGATGAGGAACCACACTGGGGGCTTCAGCTCTCAAGCGAGAGGTCCAAGGAAGGGGGGCCGGACCGGACACGCACGGGCTCCAGTCTGCAGGAGGACGTTTTGCCCACGGACGTGGCCGCAGGACGGTTTCAGTGACAAACCAAGAACAAAGCGCCCACGGCCAGCACGGCAACCCCAGGTAGCAAGCATTTCCCCTGAACAAGGGTTTTGTGGGTTCGGTTTTATCGTCAAAAGCTCTGTATCGAAACCAAATGCTTTTTAATCTTCCATTGATTTATAAGATGGGCAACTTGGTAAAACAAAAAAAAGTTACGCGTATACTGATTTTATGTATTCAAAATGAAAGCCTAATTGAGTTCCTACAGTGTTAAAACGAAGGAGCTATTCATCACTTGAAAAGAGGCCACTCTCGACACTGCGGCCCAAAAAATTAAACAAATCGGTACCAAATCAAAGAAGAAACTCCCTCAAATTCCGGGGAACATATGGAACATTCCAGAAAGTATGTGGGACCGGCCACCAGAAAGCTGCTACCCCCGCGCTGGCTCCGACAGTGGCTGTATTCGATCCTTTCCCTTCCTTCATGAGACACGTCCATCCCATTGTGTGCCCCCTGGGCTGGCGCTGAGCCAGCGGAGCGAGGGTGGGGGGAACTGCACAGAGGACAGATGTCAGACAAGGGAGTTGTCACGTGAAAAGTGTTTAGAAAGCAAAGCAGAAGGTGCTGTGGAAGTTTATGACCAGGGCGCCTAGCCTGGAGGGCCTCCTGGAGGAGGTGAGCTTGGAGCTGGGACCTGAAGGGTGAGCAGGATTCGGCCGAAGATGGCCAGAGCCACAGAAGCAGAGACCAGTGAGCGGTGGGGCCTTGAGCCCACAGAACTCTGCTTCCCGAGAGTGACATGAATGACTCACATGTGTGACAGTCACAGGGAACACGTCCTCAGCATAGCAGGTCCCCAAACAACATCCTTGGGCTCAACGCGGTATCAGCACCACACCAACAAGCCATGTAACTCTGGTCTGTACCAGTCAGCCCTCGGCCAGGCGGGTTTGGTTCCGCATCATTCCGCTTGAAGTCGGGGAACCAACCAACCAACTGCGTAAGCGAGGACTGTCTGTACTCCCAGTGTTGGCCCAGCCCACGACGCGGCCCACCCCTTCTCTCTCCTGCGCACTTGGAAGCGGAGGCGCACAGTCCTGAGCAGTGTGCGGCCCGAGCTGCCGTGGGGACGCAGGTGGTCTGGCTTCAGAATCAACAGTGCTGGCCGTGGCACCCCCCAACCTGCCAGGCGGCAGGCCAGAACGTGGGAAAACCTCACGTCTCTCTCCCTTTTCAAAACCCAGCCGCACACAAAAACCTCAATCTCTAGCAACAGCACCTGCAGAGAGGTACACGCTCCCAGCAGCAGGTCCTGTCCCCAAACTCCCCTCCCATCTGCCCGCCCCGCCTTCCCCTCTCCGAGAAAAGCAGATCACTGAAAGGACTGCTTCATTCCAGACGGGTCCGGGTGATGCCTGCTTCTCGTCAGGCCCACAGAACAAAGCAGGGCCCCCCTCTTCCCAGCATAACCTCCACAGCGCACACAGGCCGTGCCGAGTCAGGGGATGAACAGGGTCATGCCCGGTGCGGGCCCAGCCCCACCCTGAGGGTCACGTGCCTCCGCCCGGCAGCTGGCGGCACAGTGCTGCCCCATGAGGTCCACTTGTCCGGTGTGATTGGACCTTGTCAGTTTGAAGGCGCAGGTGACCCTCAGATCAGCAGCAAGAGCAGAGCCGGCGCTGTCGGGGATTATGGATGGACGCAGGGCTCGAGCTCGGTGTGCAACACGCGAATCCTCAGATGTCGGTGTCCTGCTGGCTGAGCACGTCTGAGAAAAACACTCGTTAGAGTGGAAACTTGGGGAGTGTCTCGGGCGATGCTGGGATCAGGCTGCGAAGACCACACCGTGCCGCTGCCAGAGTCACCAACAGCCGGTTGCAGCCAAAGACACACATCTTAGGGCCGGTCCGGTGGGAGGGGCAGTTCTCCCTGCCACTGAGGGAAATCTGCTCAACGCGAGGGTAGTTTCCTCTTTTTTAATGTAATGTTTACTCGACTGTTGAAGGCTGACCTTCGAATGACGCTGCTAGTTCTGGTGGATAATTGGGTACACAGACTTAACGTCCCAGGAAAGACGGCTCCCCAGATGTGTTGGTGACGACAGCCAGCGCAGCAGTGGCCTCCGCCCCACGGACACAGGGCCCTTCACGCCAGGGAAGGCGGCCCACACTCTGGTGCTGTCCAATCTGTGTGCTCGGAGCTCTTCCCAGGAGGGCCGGCCCCCAGGGCACCTCTGCTTCCCCCGAAAAGTCTCAGCCTCCGAATAATGTATGTGTAAATAATAATTTACACATTCTGTCTGAGCGGCACCGAGGCGGAAGTTCCGCACCGTGGAAAGGGGCCGCACTGAAGGTCCCACCAGGGGCCAGCGGGTCCTGGGGGCCGACAGGAGCCGAGCTGAGTCGGACTCAGGGCTTCAGTGAACGCCGCCCGCGCGCACTCCAAACGAACGTCTGCCCACGCTGTCCCGGCCACGGGACGGGCCACCTGCATCGGAGTGGCCGACGCCCACGATTTCCACAGACAGAGACGACACGGCGCCTCCCCCACCAGCCCCCTGCTTCCCGCCCTCCCCAACCTTCCAACCTCGGCGCCTTGGCTCACGGGTGCATTTCCGAGGCGCGGCGAGCGGCAGTGTGCAGGAGGTCAGAGCAGGAGGAGGTGCCCCATCTTCGCTGTCAAAACATTACTCAACTCCTGCCTCTCCCACTGAGACAGGGAGGGCAGGGACGGGGGCCGGATTTCACGAAGATTCCTTCCAAGGGCTGTGGAGAACTTCCTTCCAGAGAGACCACGACACAGCTGCTACCGTCTTCTCCTTCCTTGTCCTCAAAATCCCTGAAGCCCGCACACGATCCCCCGTCCGGATGCCCCGAGTCCCGAGGACCGCGCTGAGGCTCTGCCCTCCGCCTCGGCCAGGGGAGCTGGTGACCCACGCCGATGCACGCAGATGGTGTCTGTGGGCGTCACTCTCACCCACAGATCCAGCGCCCAGCTCTCTGGCGACCGTCCCTTCCCTAACAGCGGCAGAGCTAAGGACATGACGGGCAATGCAGGGGATTGTCGGAAAGAGCCAAAAATAGCATTGTTCACTCAAAATTTCTCAATGTTCCCTTCCCCGCTGATCTAAACTCAAAGAGTCCTAACGACGCGTGATTTCGTGACAATGCGCAGGACTAAAAATAGGGACCTGGAGAGGTTCTCTCACTCCGGGAGGAAATGACCTGCGTGAAGGGCACCTCGGGGCCCAGGCTGGCTCCGGAGGTGGGGGGGCTGCCCCACCGCGTCCCCCCCTCAGGAATGTCTGTCTCCCCCTGGAAAGCCGGACAGTGCAGCTACTTACACAGCCGCAGCCACTCTACCCACCAAGCAGACTGTGTGTGGACGGCTGCCAACGGGCAAAAGCACCCTCAGAAGCTGCATTTTTTAAAACCATGTGTTTCTGAAAAAGGTCAAACGCAGGGTTGCCGGGTGACCCCGCAGTTCCCTAGAGCAGGGGAGCACACGTTCACAGCGCAACACCCATGCGAGCGTGGCGGCGGCTGACTCAGGACCGCCGCAGGCCGGACAGCTGCCCGGCCGCCGCTGAGGGCGGACAGACCGGCTGTGGCGAGAGGTCCCTGAGCCGTAAAGAGGAGGGACTCGAGGACACCTGCCCCGCCGAAGCCGGATCCAGCAGGCACGGCCCTGGGGCAAGGCAGCTGGTCGCAAAAGGCCACAGGCTGTTCCTTCCCACTCGGAGGAAACGTCCCAAACACTGGAATCCACAGCGACAGACGGGAGGGGCCCGGCTGCCTGGGACTTGTGGGGGTTGGGACGGGGGGGGGGGGAGCGTGAATGGGTTTCTTCTTAGGGGGATGAAAATTCTCTAAAACTAGGTTAGTCATGAAAGTTACACAACTCTGTGAACACATTAAAAATCCACTCCACTGCGTCCTTTAAAATGCTGAGTTTTGTGGTATGTGAATCGTCTCAATAAAAAATGTTACACGTGTGCAGACACACACCCAACCTGTCTGATGCTTCGATCTTCCTTTTTCAATTAGCAATAATCGCGCCTCGGATAAACCTCATTGGCTACAATACTGCCACTGCGCAAAGCTTCGATCTTCCTTTTTAAAACGAGAATCCACCAGCTCTGGCTGGTGCGGCTCAGCTGGTTGGAACAGCGGCCCGTAACCGAAAGGTCGCGGGTTCAATTCCCAGTGAGGGCACTTGCAGGTTCAGCCCTCGGCTGGTGCGCAGTGCAGGAGGCAACCGACCCACTTTTCTCCCTCACACTGATGTTTCTCTCCCTCTCTCTCCCCCTCCCTTCCCCTCCAAGTATGTCCTTGGGTAAGGGGAAGGGAGAAAGGAGGGAAGGAAGGGAGGGAGGGAGGGAGGGAGGGAGGGAGGGAGGGAGGGAGGAAGGAAGGAAGGAAGGAAGGAAGGAAGGAGGGAGGGAGGGAGGGAAGGAGATAAGGACCCACTGAACGTGAGCGCTCCTTACGCTCCCTCCACAGCCCAGAGTTTTCACGGTGGCAACTCCGAGGAGACAGGACTCTGCCGTCTTGGAGAGGTGAGCACCCCCTGGGGAGGAAAAGGGGGTGCTTTCATTTCTCATCAAATGGTGGCGCAGCGCTGAGAGCAGGTACCGCCACCAACATGTCCCCCTATGCGGCTTCCACCCTCTTTCTTTTTTAAAAATATTTTATTTATTTTTAGAGAGAAGAGAAGGGAAGGAGAAAGAGTGGGAGAGAAACATCAGTGTGTGGTTGCCTCTCCTGCGCCCCCTACTGGGGACCTGGCCTGCAACCCAGGCATGTGCCCTGACTGGGAATTGAACCGGCGACCCTTTGCTTCACAGGCCGGCACTCAGTCCACTGAGCCACACCAGCCAGGGCTCCACCCTCTGTGGGGCTCCGCGCAGAGGGCAGCCGGCCGCTGCTCTAAAAATGTTTGACTTTTCACAATTATTTGCGAGGCTGGTTTGGCTCCTGGGGGACACCTGTCACTTGGAAGGGCCAGTCGACGGTTCCACGGTGATTCGCTTTAACTGCAAGGACAGCTGTGGAGTGGCCACCACAAGACGGCAGATGGGAGGGCGGCAGCACCCAGCTCTGGCTGCAGACAGCCTCCCGCCACCGTCCCACGTGGCTGGTCCCCGTCCTCTGCACGTAGTAAGGACAGCGACGGACACCTCCCTGTCCCTTCCTCTGGACCAAACGCCGGTCCCAGCTTTCTCCACAGATCAACTCGTTACGTTCCCCGTTCGCTCCTCACACCACCCACGAGGTCGGCACCACCATCAGCCCCATTTTACAGAAGAAGAGACAGAGGCCCCGAGTGGCTACTTAACGCAGGGTCACGCAGCAGGTGCAGGGCAGGGCCGGATGCAAGCCCAGGCCCTCTGCCTGCAGACGCCCCTGCTGGAACCCCACCGCGGCATCAGCCCGCCTCACAAAACAGCTCCCTGGACACACAGGCAGGTGAGTCGCGAACCCGCCACGGCGGCTCCGCCCCGGCCGCCATGCTGCGCTCACCTGTGCACCACCCCGGCCCGGTGCAGGTGCTCCACCGCGGAGACCAGCTGCCGGATGTATCTGCGGGCCTCGGGCTCGTCCAGCCGCTTCTTCTCGTAGATCTTGTGCATGAGGTTGCCGCCGGGGCACAGCTCCATGACCAGGTAGTAGCTGTTCTCCGTCTCCAGGATGTCCAGCAGCTGGGTGATATTGGGGTGGCGGATCATCTGCTGGATCTGCCCCTCCCGCCGGAGGTTTTTGGTGACGTACGTGTCCTTCCTGGCGCGCTTCTTGTCTATGACTTTGATGGCAACCTGAGGAGACCGCGAGAACACGGCTGTGGTCAGTCCCTGCGGGCCAAGGTCATTCCCCAACTCCACACATGAACCGAGGAGAACAGCTACTCTCCGCACCCGGAGACAGGCGTGATCCAAGACACCGCAAGGGAAAGAAAGCCAGGTGTGACCTCGCAAGGACCAAAAGGCGCAATAATTGAGGGAAGGAGGGAAATTTACTGTGAAGCGACTTGGACGGTGGTCTGCTGGGCTCTGCAGCAGGACAGTGTCCAACTGGGGTCCCCAGGGGTGCCACGCCAAGATCTCCCCGGCCAGGGGCCTCTCCCCGCCCCTCAGGCCTCACCGTCCTCCCTCCGGGGGGGGTCCCCCCACCGCCACTTCTGCACCAGCCAACGCCGCCCCATCTGCTGTTCGAAGCCGTGGGTGGGGCACGCGGGATGCAAGGCTCAGTGAGGGGGTGGCGTGGCAGCCCCCACAGTGGCACCAGCCCCCGGACCAGGCTGCCCCGCCTCCAGTGCTCAGGTGTCCCCCCAGGAGATGGCCGCAAAGGGTGACTCTCGGCCCCAGGTCAGGCCCCAACCTGCGGCTGCTCCCAGGCCTCATGTCCGCAACACACAGGAAGCTCCTCCTGGGTCACTTCCCCAGAGTCCAGGTGTCCCATGCGTGGACCCTCCGGCCTTCATCAGGCACTGACGCCCGGGGGACCCCGTCTGCCAACGGCCTCCCTCCCCCGTCCTCCTCCCTGTTCCGGACGCCTCCGGTCTGGCTCACCTGGGGCCCGGCCTCCCAGGGCCAGACACAGCGCCCCGCCCTGAGACTCTGCAACCCGAGGGGCGTGCGTCCATGGCTGCCCAGCCCCCCACACCCCCAGGCGCAGGTTAGAACAGCGGCCTCCCGTTCCTATTGACATCCTCGCTGCATAAGTGCACTTGTGACTGTTTCGCAATGATCTCAGTGTGTTAACACAGAAGTCGACACAGGTCAGTGATAAATGACCAGTGAATTGTTGATACACACAGACTCGTTTGCAGAAAGACACTAAAATGCCGTTTTCTTGACTCCAGTTTGTGACAGAAAAATAAAAGTCCGGCTGCCACCAGGTGGGACCACGACGTCAGCAGCGCTCGTCCGTCCCTGACACTCACCCTGACCCCTCGTGGTCTCTCTACGCTCGCCCTGGAAACCCCACGTCCGCAACTCTGGCTTCTCACTCCCAGTCCCCGGGGTGCGCACTGCTCCGCCCGGCTCAGGCCCCGCTCACCGAGCCACCCCGGGACGGTCGGCCCTGCCCTGGCTCTCCGGCGGGCACTCTCACGCTCCCAGGACACACAGTGTCACTCCCCGCATGCACGCCGCCCCCACCCCCACTCAGAGGCCCCCGTCCTTCAGACACTAACTCGAGTCCCACCTCCCCACAAGAGTGGGCCCCCTTAACTGTCCTTCCTCATGTCCCTGCCTCGGGCGCCATCTGTGGCACCGTTTAAAGCACTGGCCCCCTTCACGCAGGGGCCGGCTCCCCTGCACCACACACCGGCCCGTGTGGCAGCAAGTGACCAACAGACGACTGACGGAGAAAGCACTGAATCGAGTTTTTACTACGGAAGCAAAAACGGCTACAAACGCAGAGTCCGCCGTCTCCCTGGGGAAAAAAGTCTCTTTTTTACTGAGATATAAGGGCATGAGACACGTCCTGGATTCTGTCGCACAACCTGACAATGTGACATGTTTACGCACCAGGTGCAGGGTTATCGCGTCCAGGCAACAGCCCTCACCAGGCCGAGTTTGTGGTGTGTTCGAGGAGAACCCGTGAGACCTCGGGACTCGGCGACCCTCACACGACCCTCCGCGTGCCGTCAGCCGCAGTCACCGCGACGCACCTCACGTCCCGGGACGCGTTCCTCCTCCAACTGGGGGCGCCTGGGCCACCTTCACTCACTTCATGGGGATTCGCGGGCCCTCAACCCAAAGACAGGATGCAGAGGGGATGACCAGCCGGTGGGACCAGACAAACTGGGGGCCGCGCTGTCCCCGGTCAGCCGACGCTGCCGCTGTCCACCCGCAGGAGGGAGGGATGCTCTGGCTGCTGTTTGGCCCCAACTAGTTCCATAGTCACTGGACCACCAGCCCTAAAAACTGTACTTGTTTGTGACCGTGCACACGCACACGTACTCACTCACACGCACGCTCGCACACCCGTTCTCTTTCAGGGGGACGGAGAGGGGGCTGAACAGCAGACTCAGTCTGCCTTTGCTCTCGTCGGTGCTGCAGCTTTAAAAATCACACCCTTTGGCAAGAAAGGAGGAAGAAACACGAGTCTGAGGCCCAGCAGTAACGGATCCGCCTTCCAAAACAGTGCACACAGGCTGTTACAAGGGCCACTCCTTCAGCTCCGAGTTGCCTGTAGCAGGTTATGCAACGGCCACCCAAAGACATGAAGTCCCCGTCCCCGGAGCGTGTGGATGGGACCGTCTTCGGAAAGAGGGAAGGGACCTGAGAGGAGAGAGTGGCCGGCGCTGGCCAGGTGGGCCCTCCACGTCCTCTCCAGGGTCCTTATTAAACAGAGGCAGAGGGAGAGGAAGGGGGCAGAGGGGGTGGTGTCGGGCCCCCAGCCAAGGAACGCCACGGCCACCGGAAGCTGGCAGAGGCCGAGGGCTGAGGTCCCCTAGAGCCTCAGAGGCAGCACAGGCTGCTGTCACCTGATGTTCGGTCCAGCGAAGGGCATCTCGGCTCCGGCCACCGGAGCCGTCAGAGAGCGAGCTCCCGCTGTTCTGAGCCAGGCGGTTTGGGTGCTGAGACCACAGGGTGCGAACACAGCGGGTGCCCCCACCCCCGCCAACCCCGCAGCGACCAGATATCTGCCGGCCTCACTCTGGGCGAGGGGGTCTCTCACGGAGAAGACAAGCTGCCTTAGTCGGGGGTCTTCAGGAGGAAAATCAAACCGCACATCCTCACCCAGGACCGAGGGTGAGGACTGGACAGGACCCCCAGCTGTCCCGAGCGGGCTGAGAGGTGGGGGTGCCAGGGGCCGGCAGCCTGTGTGTCGCCCTCAGCGACCAAGAAAAAGGACGATGGCCTTGTGAAAGGCCCTCAAAACAAAGACCCCACTCTTCCACAGGCCCGATGGGCTGCCAAGGCCCGGAATTTCACAGAGGCTGCCCGCAGGTCTCCCTGGGAAGCTACGCAGGGAGCAGACGCAAAGGCACGGGCTCCCCCGTGGCTCCCCCACTTCTCCCCACACGAAGGAAGTGCATTTCAGACAGTGCGGCAGCCCCACCCTCCTCCCCACCCCCACTCCCACCAAAACAACGCCCACCTGCCATGGATAAAATCAGCAAACTTTTAAACAGCTAAGCTGGTAGGAAAGAAAGGACAAAAACAAAAGAAGAAGCTCTAAGGAGCCGAGCTGGCAACTGCAGGGGTGGAGGGGAGGGGGAGCGGGGACTAGAGAGGTGAAAGGCCAGCTGGAGGGGCCCCCACCCTTCCACCCCAGGGACAGGGACAGGCCCCCCTGTGGGTCCCAGTCATCGAGGGGGGCCTGGAGGGAAGGAATCCGTGCCTAAGGCCCCTGTCAGGCATCAGGAGAGAAATCACCCCGTAAAACTGTACTGGATGAGGGTGCACCAGCATCGGCCCGGCCAGGGCACACGCCCCACACCCCTGTGGGTGCCCGAGGTGCCCAGGTCACGCCCTTGGTGCTGGATTACTTTCTCCACGGAGCCGGCCCGTGAAGAGGGCGGAAAGCATTTAAGTTTAGCTCCGCCAAGAAAAAACGTGCATTTCCTGAACCGGCGGTTTTAGCATGTTAAAAAAAAAAAAAGGCCGGACCACCCTGCGGTGCTTCAAACCCTGGAACAGAGTCGCTTGTGCCCCCCAAGACAGTAGTTTTAGCACCGGTCTGGTTTCCCGCCTTCCTCGACGGTGACTCAGCTGGGACGGTCCATGTAGGAGCAGGGTCAGCGGGATTTCAAGCTTGTCCCCCATCCTGGTCGCCCCTCACTGCCTGCAGCATCCGTCACCCTGCACCCCAGAGCAGCAGACACACTGTCCGTGTGTCCCGCCTCCACGGCGGGATGGCAGACGGACTGGGACCTCCCCCACGACAGAGGAGGGAGAAAGCACTGATCAAAGAGATGCCTCTTTCCTTTCACGGGACACTCGTGGCGCTTCGCCCACGACACAGCGTGTGCTGTGTTTTCCAAAGTTCCTGTCCCCCTTTCACGACGCCGCTGTGCACGGCAATGTTCCAGAGCATCAGGGTGTCCGGGAAATAGGGGGCCTGACCACCTGGAGTTTCTTCCTACCTGGGAATGAGCTGAAAACAGCTCTTTCCAGAACCCTAGGGTTTCGTGATGAGGACTGGGTGGCGAACTCACACGGACGTTTCCTCCACCAGCCGACACCGATGAGGCGCCTACAACATCCTCAGCCACACCGTGCCGCACGCCAAGACGGATGCAGGTGTTCAGGGCCCACGTGCGAGGAGAGCGCAGATTCCTTCACTGTCACCACCTGCCACAGGCTGAGCAGCACTGCCCCCCAAATTCACAGGGTGAAGCCCGAACCCCCAAGGTCGCTATGTTTGGAGACTGGGCCTCGGGAGGTTACATTATGGATGTTCAAGGCCATGCAGGACGGCCCGATGGGACGGGACTTGTCCACACCAAGGAGAGGCTCCGTGAGGAGGACCCAGGGAGAAGGGGCGTCCGCTAGCCAAGCAGCGAGGCCTCGGGACAGACTGGCCCTGCTGACACCCCGATCTCAGATGCCCCGCTTCCACGACCGGGAGAAAACACCTCCGGGTGCCTGTGCTCACGTCAGAATACGCAGCCTGCGGAGTTCTATCCAGGCAGCCCCGGCCGACTGGTCCAGGCCTCTCTGCACGTGGTCAGCAGTGACGGACGTCTCCCTTCGTACATCCCATCACAGCAACAGAACCTGGACGACACGGACTGAGCAGGGTGTGCTGGGGCAGACACCCCAAAACCCACGAGGACCGTGACAAGGGGCCCAGGGCTCCGAGGCTCTGGGAGTAACCCTGAGACTGAGCCGGAATCAGGAATGCGGTGACTGGCACGACCCAGTGGGAAGGTGTGGCAATAGCTTGGTTTCACGCCTTCTTCCAAGAAGCGATCTGCATAAGCATCGGAGCAGAGTGTGCTTTTGTGCTTCTGTGCAGAGGAGACTTACTCAACAGACAGCAGAAAACAACCTTCTCGGGCTTTGTAACTAATTCCAGGGCGGCGCCGAGAGGGGGTGCCAGACAGTGAGCAGGCGGGCGGCCACCTCGCACGAGGCCCGTAAATGCCGCTGCTCACGGAGGCAGCGCTGACCCCGGCTCCCTGCCGGCCGCCCTCCGTGGCTGCGGCTAAAACCTGTCTTCTTGTAAACGGGGACTTCCCTGGTCCCCGTTTGAGCAAGCCTTCCTTCCCCGGTCTGAACGACGGAGCTCGTTAGGACCGGTCTCGGCAACGGCAGCAGAACCCGGTGCCGAGGGAAGGCAAAGGCTGGACTCTGGCAGGAGGAAGCACAAAGCAGGGCTGCCCGGCCCTGTGGCGTCTCAGGGCCACGCGGGAAGAAGAGGAGTTGTCCTGGCCACCCGTTAAATACACCAACGCTAGCGGGAACTGATGAGCAGAAAAAGGATGTGAGTACATTTACGATTTTGTGTTGGGCCGCATTCAGTCACCCTGCAGGGCAGTGGGCGGGGCTGGGAGACCCTCCACGCCCACCCCAGGGGTTCAGGGCCACCGTCACGGGGACCAGCTGCGCCCTGACTCTAGCCCGGGTCCCCAGAGCAAATCGCGTCCCGACACCCTGGGACTCCCTGCTGGTGGGAACCCAGAAGCCGGTCCTCGAGAGGGAGGAAGGAAGACGGCGAGATGACGACAGAAGGGCCGCCTCCGCACAGCCGCGCGCCTGCTTCAGAGTGCACGCGTCACCCACACGGAAAAGCAACCCCAGGTCCCTGCCCGGCAGGCGGTGGCCACAACTGAGGAATCCAAGGGGGAGAGGAGGGAAAGTTAGAGCAGGAGATGCTCAAATTGTTTCCTCGGCTTTGGAAAACAGTCAACCAGGCCCACAGGTAACCCCTCTTGGCATCCCCTCCCACGGCTGGCCCCCAAAGCACCAAACACAGGGAGTCAACAATAAATACACTGGTGAAAGAACCGGTGGACTGCGTGTTGGCCTGCGAACCAAAGGGTTGCTGATTGGATGCCCAGTGAGAGCACATGCCTGGGTTGCAGGCCAGGTCCCCAGTAGGGGGTGCGAGAGAGCAACCACACTTTAATGTTTCTCTTTCTCCCTCCCTTTTCCTCTGAAAACAAATAAATAAATAACATCTAAACAACAACCACCGAGCAACCCCGACCCCACGGCAGCCTCTCCTGCTGTGGGGCTTTGTCGGGTCAGAACAAGGTGGGAAAGGTGTTAATCCCGTCTTTCCCAGGACACAGGACCTGCTGACCCCACCGCCCCGCCTCCAAAAAAACCCGGACCTTCTGATTGCCACCATAGTTTGTTAGGGGATCGGTGGTGACGCCTCACTGTGCTGGACGCGTGTTGCTCACGACGCAGAGAAACGACCCACGGCGGGGTTCAGGGCGCCCGTCGAGTCGGCAACCTGAGCCGCGTACACACTCAGGCTGGCTGGGGACCCCGTCAGTGGCCCGAACGATCTAGCTCAGCCATCGGCAAACACAACGGAAACTAGCTACCTGCACAACTGCCATTTCCTTGGCAGCCGCACGGTGTGAAAACCGGTGAAAAGGCCCACGGCCCACAGCCAAAGGCCACACGCATCTCAGAACTGGTCCCACCACTGACCGCTGGACAAGTGAGACACGGCAGGTGCCTGGAAGGAGACCCTGCCACGCCCCCCTTTTCAAGGGGGACCCTCGGTTCACAGGAATATGCCCACCAGCCGCCCAGCCCGCATGCGCTCGGCCTGGGCCTGACTCAAAGCCACGGCTCCGCAGCTTCTGGGTGCGGCTCCCAGCAGGTCCCCGCCTGGTTCCCACAAACCACGTGCAAATTATTCATAAACCATGTGTCGCTCTCCTAGAAACAGAAAAAACGTAAGTCCCTTTGTGGACGGCCCTCGAAATTTTGTGCGTCCCTTAAGAAATTCCAGTGGAGATTTAAAACGCCTGATCGTCTTCCAGGCCGCAGAAATGAAGGCACCGGGGGACAGAAGCCACTGCTGGGGGCCCTAAACCTGGTTTACTTCACTGCTAGTTCAGCCCCCTGCACGCGGGGCCAGACCGCCCAGGGCAGCACGGCAGGAGGGCAAGTCGGGAGTCCCACGGGCGACGGGAGTTTCCTCACGGAGCCAGAGGTGGCCTCCAGGGGCTCCGGTGTCTGTCTGCACGGAAGGCAACTCCCCAGAGCGAAAGTCGGGAGGCGAGGGGTGTGAGACAGAAAACCCCGACAGGAAAGAACCCCAAGAGGCAAAAGTGATGGAAGAAGTGAGCGGATTCCAGCAGAGAGTGGTCTCTGGGCCCCGCTGCCCCTGCCCAGCGTGACCCCTGGTGGCTTTGGCTGGGCATCCGGACACCTCCGCCAGCTGTCACCCAGCACCACGGGCGGGGCGGCTGAATGCCACCTGGGATCAAGGCACCCACGGGCTTCGCTGCTCCTGCGCCCGCTCTCCTTGGCCTGCAGTCTTCTCCTGGGTCCTCACAGGCAGGGTCTCCTTCCCTCCGCGAGTCTGTGTCCGGGTGTCCTCTCCTCAGGGGGACACCCACGGGGCCCCGATTCACCGTGATCACCCCTGTGAAGACCCCATCACCAAGTAGGGTCACGTTCCGAGTCTGGGGGAAGGACACCCTAACAAACAGCCCCCCACACCTCAAAAGCCTCCACAGAGACCCCGACAGGTGCTCACATGACCAGCCGAGCACCAGCCCTTTGGGGGCGGAAGCCACCTGGAGCCGACCAGGCGACATGGCCCGCCCAGCTGCGTGAGCGGGGTCACAAGTCACCGTCCAGATCTCAAATCCTCGTCACCCAGAGACGCAGGAGCTCGGGTTACACTCGGAGAAACCCAAAACCACCCGCTCCTTTCCCAGAAAGAAAAGAACAAAGAAAAAAGGAAAACTCTGTTCAAAGGCTCTTGCTTTTCATCTCTCCACTTGCGCGGAACTGTCACCGGCCCCTAATTAAACTGTCACGCTGTTCACCCAGACAAGGGAAAACTGGGTGGGGGACCATCAGCCCTTCAGGGGATTTTTCTCTTCCAACGTTGGGGGGGGTGGACAGCTGATGGTCAAGTCAACCCTTGACACACAGGAAACCCAAGCCAGGGGCTGCTGTCAGCTCCAGTGGTGACTCAGGACACAGAAGGGTCGCAGGTCTCCAGGCTCCAGGGCAGGGCATGTCCCCAGACCCCCTTCCTTGTGTCTCCAGGGCAGAAACCGAGCCCAGCTCCTTCCCTCCCCCCTCTTTCATCTTGTTGTCTCTCCAGCAGACGGCGGAGTGGCAGACATCTCCCCAAGGTCCCCGGGAAACCCTAGGACCCCTCGTGCATGGCACTTCCAGGAAATGTTTTCACTGCAACGTGGTGAGTTCTGTGTGTGGGGCTCCCGGCGCAGGGCAGATCTGACTCCTGCCCCTGTGTGCTGTGTGTTTGGTGTCCTACACAAAAAGGCCCACTGCGGGGGGGGGGGGCATTTGGGACAGGAACCCAGCCCCCCACCCCAGCCTGCCATGGCCCAGGGAGCCACAGACACCCAGAGGGGCGCCCCTACCATGTGGTCCCCCCAGAGGGGACTACCTTTTCCCCGACCATCGGCCCGGGCAGGCACCTCGTGCTAATTTGTGCAAACACCGCTGCCAGCTGCTCTGCATCAGGAAGACAATCCATAAATGTCTGAAAGAGGAAACACAGACCATCTTCTCCGACGGCCAAGTAAAGGCAACGCTCTTCCTCTCTGAACTGGTAACAGCTGGGAAGTTCCGACCTCCAGCACACCCAGCAAAGGGCTTTAGGATCAGAAGTGAGTGTTTGAAAAGGGTGAGGGAAAGGGAAGAGTCTTCCGGGAGGAAGGGGGTTGCGCTAGAAGTGGGGGGTCCTGAGCTTTCTCTCTTTCCTCCCCTGGCCTTGGGTCGCCGTGGCTTCCACAACAAAGAGATCAGACGTGCCATCTTCAAAATTGACATTTAATACTTTAAACTCCAAAATGAGCTCTCATTCAAGAAGCATCCCTGCCTGCAGGCTACAGGAAACAATCGATAGTCTATTCTCACATCACAGGACACTCGGCAGCCCAACATAGCTGAAAAGGGACAAGAACAAAGTCGCTTTGGGGACGGGGCAGGGCACTGCAAGAATGGGAAATGCAGAAATGCGGCCAATAATAGTCCAAGACAAAATCCTCAACCCAACCCTGGAACCTAGAGAGATCTCAGATCACACTGGACGTCACAGGACATCCAGCCAAGAGCCAGTGAACAAATAAAGACAATCACAGCCCTAAGGTCGGCAAAATGCGGAGTGCGAGAAAGAGTCGGCCACCAAACCAAATGTGGAGAGCAAAGCCGCATAACCAACGTCCCCTTTGCCGCTCCGACCCGACCCCCGGACGCCCTCTGTCTTCCACAGTTAAGACGGTTTTCTGCAGGCGAAGGAGCCAGGTGCCAAGGAGCCGGATGCCAAGGAAGTTACACCAGGACTCGAAGGCACCTTCCCCGCACCATGGCCCCATCCAGGGAACGGGAGGCGACCCAGAAACATCTAGAAAGAGCACAAAGTAAAAACCAGGAGGCAGAGAAGCCCACCACAGTGAGAAGCCCGGGCCAGAGGAAGATTCCCCAGGCCACAGAAGCTGCCAGAAGCTCCTGGCAGAGGCGGAGAGGAAGGCGGTGGAATTCAAGGAATGCAGACACGGGGTCCGGGTGGACTTCCCGTCCTTCGGGGGGTGTCGACTGCAGGGGGGACGTGCAGCCGATATCTTCTTCCTCACCCCCTTCCTCCTTAGAGCCAAACTGCATCACCCAAGATGAACTGAATGGGCGTCGATTTCTCTGCGTCTGAAAGGGGCGAATTGACACAGACCCTCCAACGTAGATGTGGAAGCCCAACAGGCCGGAATTACCAGCCGCCACATGTTTCCTGACACAAGGTTGAATCTGTGCTCACGTCGTGCGCTTCACACACACACAACGAATAGATTTTGTGTATTTCTTACACGCACACGTCTCTACGCAGTCCAGTTCCCACTGAATCCCGTGAGGTGGCGGCATCATTTTACAGATTCCGAAACTGAAGCTTCGAGGGCTGGACTCCTCTGCGAAGTCTGGGCAGGAACCGAGCAGCAGAGGTGGCCGGAACCAAAGCCCGTGGCCGCCGGCGCTGCAGCGCCCGACACCGTCAGGCCCTGCCACTCGGCTACGGGTTAGAAAACCAAGTCAGAGGTCCCTGCCCCACAAACACGAGGGTTTTCTGCAGACGGCGACCACACCGCTGCGGGACCTGTGGACAGAGCAGAGCTGACAACAAACCCTCGGGTTTTACCGAAGCCTGAAAAACAGGAAGAAACTAAAGGCAGAGACTAACTGGTCGGACAAGATGAAAGACGAAATTTCTATGGGCCCCTCCAAAAAAACAAAAAGAAAGACAAAAACTGAATTAAAGGCAAATGACCAGCTGGAAGAAGGAGTTTTTAAAGTTATAAGTAACTTCAAATAACAGACTCCTATTTGTCACCAAAAATCAAAATTTAAAAGAACATTTAACACCGTGGAAGGACGTTCTCTATACATTAAGACAGGGGAGAAAGCGAGGTTGCCATGTGGATGTCGTGATCCCAGTTTTGTAGCACGTGACTTCAAAAGAGGAAAAACAGCAACCACAGCCCCCTCCGCATCACGACGGAGACATGTTCTGAAAAACACGGTGGCTGCAAGCTCATTGCCGCTCGAACTGTGGAGGCCGCCACACACACCTGGCCCGCAGCCTGCTCCACGCTCGGCTCTGCGGGCAGCCGGTCACCCCCGGGCTGCGAGCACATGAGCCACACAGGAGCGGCCGCGGTGAACACGCGGTATGGTGACGAACCGTTCACAGCACGTCTGTTTCATAAGCAGGAAGAGCCCACTGTGAAATAACGATAAACATGTAGTAAATCCACAAAACAGAAGCAAAGACGTTTATCCCCGGTGTCCAGCGTACCGTCCGGCACGTAAGTGCGTGTGCTGGCCACGCAGGAGACTCATCCGTACCAGCCTCACTGCAAACACGGGAGTCCCGGGTGTTGGGGGACGTCAGGACGGCTCCGCGGTCACGGGCGATGGGAAGTTTCCGACTCCGTCGTAATCCTCTGGGGCCACGACTGTCCACTGAGACAGGTCGTTTTGGGCACGTGCCCGACAGGCACGTACACACTACATCTGTGCCGCACACGCCCAGCCCACACGTGGAGATGTGCCTGGTGACAGAGGGCTGCTGGGATGTGCGACTACACGTGATTGTTGTTTTGTGTGTGTGTTTCCATTTATTTTCCACAAGGAACCAGGAGTAAAAAAATTTGTGTTTAATTAATCGGAAGAAAAGGGATATTTTTTAAAAACACGCGAGTAGGTAATGACATGTGAACTGGTAAAGCGAAGTGGCAGAGTTAACAATGAAGGGAGCAGACGTCAGTGGCTGCACATGAGGAGTAGGTAACGACGGACGAACGTCAGCCCAGGACTCATTTTGGTGGATCAGTAACTTTGAACACTCCAGCAACAGGACTTGGTTTAAGGAATTTCAAAACTCTGAGTACTTGGTGCAAAAGACTTTAAGATTTATGGTTAAAATATTTACACTTTAAAATAAGTAATTAAAATATTTATATTTTACATTTTAATTTTTTAAAACAGTTACAGCTGACCTAGGAAAAACACTGATTTACATTTGATCATTTGTATCTATTTTTAGATAAAGGTCCCCCTTTGGGATCTGGAAGGCACCATTCGAAGTCGGACCATTGGAGAGAAACTTTGTTACTCGCTCGCTCCCCAGTGCTTTAATTTAATGCTTGCTATGGTAAGAAGCTCGCTGTTGATCTACGAAAAAAATGCCTCGCATAATGAATTAGGTGGCAGCGTGACAGCCACACAGGTCGTCTCCTCCGGAGGGAAATTCAAGTTCATTGCACCAAATTGGGCTTGAAATTGCCACTGCCGCTCACAAATGCTCCTTCTTCCCGCAACGAAAGGTCGCCCTGTGGGAACAACTTGTTACAAATCCGGGGAAGCTGCTCCCAGAGCACGTGTTCTGCTTTCTTTGCGTTACTAAAGGTGGTAAGTGCCCCGTGGAGCTGAGGACACAGTCAGTCGGGCTGGTCCCGGTGGAGTTTCTACCTGGGACGAAGAGTGCACTTGGAGAGCCAGACTCCCCGTCAGAGTCAGCTGCAGCAACTCCAACGAAAACCAGACCGTGTGAGCGATAGCTCTTATCTCGGTCCCTTAGCTTTCCTTCGCTGACTTGGAGCTCAGATAAAATGCTAGAACGTGCTGACCCCAGACTGGACACCAACCTTCCCGGAAGCGTCCCCATGTCCCCCAGCACGTCCTCATTCCAAGTGCCTGAGGTCCCAGCTCAAACTGAGCCGGAAAAGCTGGCCTCGCTCCAGACAGTCTGCACGGCCAGCCAGCAACACTGGGTGTGCAGCCATGTGGGTGACGAGTAATCTCTGTCCCTGCGTCCCTTCCTGGAAGAGGGTGGCGTCACCGGGGCCTCCGGGGACGCTGGGCATGCTGGCGGCTGCACCACGTCATCCGGAATCCTCACTCCCCCCAGAGGCGCTTCTCCTCCCAGCGAAAAGGAGAGGCCCGCAGCCCAGAGCGACCGCTCACCAGAGCCGCCCCACGAGGAGCCGGCTCCCAAGAGTCATGCTCAGCGTGACGCACACGATGTATATGTAGTAGGGCACACGCACACACACTCTGTGAGTGTGTGCCGACACAGTGAACCCTGCAGCAACACGGATGTGAACGGACGGCCCACTCACACACGGAAGTGGGTTTTCTCTTCCCTGTGATTTTCCGACACCACTTCCTTCTCTCTGGCTCACTCGGTTGTAAGAAGACAACACACACACACGTAACACACGCACTTTGCGCTCGTCATCAGGAGGCTGCGGGCAGTCAGCCCTCGGCCTCCGCGAGTCCCCATCTGCAGACGGAAACACTGTTCTCCACCCACAGCTCGGTCTGCACACCAGGGGCCTTCAGACATAGACGCCAACGGTAAAAGTTTGGGGGCAGTCAGGAGTCGCGTGTGGATTTTTGGCTGTGCTGGGGGTCAGCACCCCTAACCTGCATTACTGACAGGCCAACTGTATGTGCATACATGCATTTGTGGGGGGCACACACACGTGCACACGCACGGCTTAACCTCCTCACTTCAAAGTGAGCCTGTGATAACCAGCAGACAGGGCGGCCCCGCGGGCCACACAGGAGGCCCCATGCCCACGGTGAACCTCGAGTGCTGGGGCAAAGGGGCGGGAAAAGCAAGCCTGGGGCCCACAGGGCGACTGTCACCCGCACTCAGCCCACCACTCACGCCCAGGGCTTCAGCGTGGTCACTGATGACCCCTCACCTCACGCTTTTGTTAGAAATCCCTCAATGGGACTCCAAACACTCCGTTTGCTTGGGCGTGAGGGATTCCCCAAAATGTAGCACTTCTGGGGCTAAACTCGAGAGTCCCAGGCACTCCGGGACAGCCAGGCACCCTCAACTGCGAAGTCAGGACAACAGTACCCACTGCAAAAGGCCACCGTAAGGATTTGCTGTACCGACAGCAAAGCCCCTAGGACAGAGCCTCGCAGGCAGTCTGAGATCCATAAAGGTCAGTCGCCCGATCGGTGCGACGTCCCTGAAGGCAAAGCTCGCCTTGGCCCTCTGTCCTCTCCCGCAGGCTTGGGTGGTGCGGGAGGCCACGGGGCCCTGCCCTGCTCCAGGCAGAGGACTCGCTGAGCTCAGCCGACAACCTGCACACAGACCTGTCCAGACCCCGTGCCGTCAGCTGTTGCTGCACCTTCTCCTTCCCAGGCCGGTACTCCGAGCCCACTGGGTGCCCGTCCCTGCTGTGCTCACTCCTGGACGCTGCGCAGAGAACTGCAGCCCAGGGCTGGCACTGAGCCAGAGAGAACCGCAGAGGTGAGGCGCGTGGCCCACAGGTCGGGCGAAAGCAGCCTTTTTTAACTTAGGAGACTGACAAACTCACAAAGAATGTGTCGTCCGAGAGACAGACCCCAGCCTCCCTGTATCTCCACGGGGACATCCAAAGAGACGCATGTTTGCAAACGGCCACCTCGCCCACCTGCTGCGCTGTCCCTGCGGTTTCCCGGAAAGTGCCGAGGGTTCGTTAGCCATCCTCTGACCCGGCAAAACCTCTCTGCTCGGGCTGGTCACCGTCCCTTTGACGCCGGCGGAAGGCACGGGTGGTCCGGGGCTGGAAGCCCCCCGAGGAGGGCTGGCACGCAGCTCAACCACATCACTCACGCGGGCGCCCCCGGCTGCAGGTGAGACCCTTGGCACTTCCAGACTGACCCCGCAGGCCGGCCCCTCTGGCTCCGGGAAGCTCAGAGCGCCCCGTAGTCCTGCCGAGCACCTGCTCGGCTCCGGGGGCCACTCAGGGCCCTGGATGGAGCCGCCGTCCCTCCCTCACAGGAGACGAACGATCCACACAGATCCACGCTGGGGGGTCAGGTGAGGCATGAGTCCAGGGGTGCCCCCCAAACCTGCGTGTTTAAGTCTCATCTTCATGCATCTGGGCTGCTGTTCCACGACACCACAGACTGGGGGGCGTGTGAATAACAGAGAAGTATTTCGCACCCTTCTGGAGATGCGGCGCCCGGTGAGAGTCTGTCGTCAGCCTTCTCCTCGCCGAGTGCGCGCACGGGGCCGGGGAGCCCGCAGGGGTCTCAGAAGGCCACTCACTCACCCAGCCCATGAGGGCTCTGACCTCCCAAAGGCCCCACCTCCTAAAGCCATCACATCGGGATCAGGGTTCACATACTAATTTGGGGGGTTTGGGGGGAGCACCAACATTCAGTCTCTACTGAGTCCCGACCCCCAGGACCTCAGAGTGTGACCTCACTGGGAGATGCTACGCCTTCAAAGGCACACTCAAGGCACAGTGAGGGCATCAGGACGGACCCTGACCTCTCATGACCGGTGCATACCTAACCCAGGGAAACTCGACACAGACACAGACACAGACACACACACACACACACACACACGGAGGGACCATGGGACGAGTGACGGGAGTGGACGGCCACCTACAAGCCAAGGAGAGGGGCCTCGGACAGGCCTGCCCGCTCCCCCAGCCTCAGAAGAAACCAGCCCCGCCGACACCTTGACGTTGAACTTCCAGCCCCCAGCCGGCCCTGGGAGACGGTGCATCTCTGCAGTTTAAGACACCTAGTCTGCGGTACTTTGTTAAGCAGCCTCAGCAAACAAATCCAGGTGGTCAGGGGCACTTCGAGGAAAGATAAAACTGGGTGAAGGTGCAGAGAGGGACGGGGACGTGTTAGAGACGGTCACCAGAGCGAGGCATGTTGACCCCAGATTCTGAGCAGCAGGGCCCAGGCCGTCCCTCCCCCGAGACCAAAGGCCCTGGGGCAGATGAAACCCCCATGGGCCCTGAGGCACATCTGATCCAGGTGCTTACGCTGTGTGCCTTTTATGTCCAAGGTAAGGGTGGCCCTTGCTCCTTAACAGGTTTCCATTTCCCCCCACACCTGACCCTTTTTTCTTCTCTTAACCCCCCACCACAAACTGAATCTGTTGGCTTTCCGTGAACAGATGCCGGGACCCGCATCTGGGATTCAGAGCCCTCCCAGCGACGGCCAACATTTTGCCATCAACCCTCAACACCCACTCTGGCCCCGCATGGGTGACTCACGCGTGGCGGGGCAGGGAGCAGCCGTCCAGGGACCCCAGTCCAAGGCCATGGTGTGGCCTGGGCCAGCCCGCCTCGCCTGGGCGTATTCTGCAATACGCTCACAGGCGCTGACACCCACGGTGACGTGCCCCCGCCCCCCAGTGACGCACAAACCTCCAGTGGCCAGTGCAGGGGATGGGCGGGCTCAAAGCAGTGGCTCTGAATGTCTGGGGGGTACAGAACTCCTCTCAGAACCTGATGGAAGCCATGAACCCTCTCCCCAGAAATGCAACCACAAGCCTGCAGCGCACTGGGGATCGTGGCCCTGGAAGCCCCCTGCGGTCCCTCTCTCATTAGAGGGATCAGGGACATGACCCCGTGCCGGCGAGAATCACCAAGAAACAAAGAGAAAGAAGAAGCAGGGAGCGGGGTGGCGGAGGAGGCTGCAAGGGGCACGGCTGAAAGATGCAAAAAGTGTCTTTAAATCAATAAGGAAAAGGCCAAACGCCCAAGGGGAACATGGCGAGCGGACGCGAACGACAACAGAAGTGACCCCCACGTTGCTGCCGCAGGCAGGAAAACCCGCCCCCCTGGTCCGCAAACAGGAGCAACTGCGCACGAAACGAGGCCCAGCCTTTGCTCGCCCAGGCGACCACAGCTCAGAGGGCTGGCAAACACCCCAAGTGGGCGGAGGCGTGGAAGGTGGCCCCACCAGGCCGGTGGGGGCCACCAGGGAGACTAACCCTCCAGGGATGCTGGGTTAACCTGCCCAGGGCTGCTCCCCGGCAGCTGAAAAGGGGAGACCCCTCCCCGCAAGGCCAGGAGCTTGCCCCTCGGCTACACCGGAAACTTCCAAAGTGACAAACAGGTGCAGATATTCACTGAAGTGCAATTTGGATGCCACCAAAATGGCACGTCACCCCCGTGTCCGTTCTTCGACCGTCCCCAGCTCTTGAAGCAACGGCTGACGACTTACAGGACGAGGATGGTTGCTGAGGACCCTCCATCCAGGGAGTGCTGGGCGGTCACTGACGGGAACCCACAGTGGTTTTGGGAAGGACGTTCGGGGGTAATGCCGGGGGGAAGTGGGACACTGAACAGCACGTCCAGTGGGAAGTACATCCTCTACACCTGGGATTTACACACGTGGACAGACGTGCGCTGGCCTGTGCAGGCCGGCCGAGGGGGGGCCGGCAGGGCCTGAGCCCCGAGAGTGAAAGGCGAGTTCTCTCGCTACATCCTCCTTGACCCTCTGAATTTCCACCCAGGTGTCGGTATGAACCACACCAACACGAGCCAAATGGATCTTAAAATCCCACAAAAGCGATGAAAACACAAACAGAACCCAGTCACTGGCAGTAACCTCACTAGGTGGGACAGAGTGGGCACAGTGGCGGTGGCAAGAGAGTGCCGGCGGTGGCTCAGACCCGAACCTCGCACCCCTTCACAGCTTTCCCAGGAGGGGGGAGGCAGGGCCTCTACCCGGCAAGCAGCGCTGTCTCTCGGCGGGCACACTGGTCGACCAGCTGGCCAAACTCGGCCGACACGGAGTCCTCCCAGAACATACAGAATGTACCCAAGTGCCCTGCGGTGCCCACAGACACAGCAGAGGGGCCCGAGAACTCCAACCAAAGGGAAGGGAGGCCGGAACTTCTCCCAGAGGCTCGTAGGGGCCGGACCGCAGATGCCCTGGGCTCCTCATTTCAGGGCCAGAGGAACAGACGGGGGTGGGCAGCCGGGGTGGGGCAGCTGCCCACGTTCTGCATGGAAGTGGCCTGGACTCAGGGTCAGACCCTGTCCCACTCAGGAGGAGTGGGCGCCAGCACCTACTGCCCGGATTTCCCTTCGGGGCTGCAGGCCTTGCTGGCTCTCAGCACAGGGTGGGGAGGGGACGTGAGGGGGAGCTGTTCCCCAAGAACCGCCCCCAGCAGGTGTCCGAGGCCCCTTCCCAGGGCAGCCCACACCCAAGACAGGCCCTGCAGAGGCCCAGAGGCCCAGTGCCACAGAGGCACTCGAACCCCTCCCGACACCTCCGAACCACCGAAGGCCAACTCCTCCCTCCGCCCAGGGTGGCTCGGCTCTACGCCCGCCCTCCCTTCCCCTCCCCGCCCCTCCCTTCTTCTCCCCTCTGCGGCCCTCAGAGGCACTGGCCCGCAGGTATTACTCGAGACCCATTCTCTCCCCCTCAAGGCCCGCACACCAGGAAGCCACCTGCAGGGGTCTGATGTCATCGAGTTAAGACCAGGCCCTCCACCACTAGGGTCATCGTCCCCTAAGCCCAATGGCCGGCGTCCTGATTAGGAAGGAGAAGGCGACGTGGACACAGGCAACAGACGGGAGAAGACGGCCACTGGAAGGCAGAGGCGGAGGGTGTGGAGAGACGCGGCCGCAAGCCCAGGGCTGTCCGCGGCCACCAGAAAGGGTCCTCCCTGGAGCCTTCAGAGGGGGCCCGGCCCCACACAGACACCTTGAGTTTGAACTTGTGGCCTCCAGAAGCCTCAGAGACTAAATCCCTAGTTTCAAGTCCAGGGCAGGTGGCAGTTGTCAGGGCCGGCCCGGCAGGGACAAGAGGTCAGACGGAAGCCTACTCGCAGCATTCCCGCTCCACGCGTGGCCAGGGTCCCCGCAAGCCTCCGAGGGGGTAATGCTCGGGGGCCGGAGGAACCCACAGTCGGCACACCACCACCGCACGGGTGGGCAGGACAGAGGACAGGCAACGGCTCCCGCCGCCTCGCAGAACAGTCGGCCGCTCAGTCCTCCCCAGGCCCCGGGTTCACCCCCTTCCCACGGGCCATCTCCCCAGCCAGCCAGCAGCGCCCACTCGAGAGCGTGAAACTCTGCTCAGCACTGCACGCAGGAAGTGGTTGCTCCAGTTGGCTGACGGGGGCCGGGCGATGCCAGTCTGCAGGTTTCAACGCGCCGGCCAAGCAGGTGGCTCTGTTTCAACCGCAAAGCGCCAGCCCGGATGCCTGGGCCACGGTGTGCTGGCGCTTCATGTCTGAGCCCCTGTCCCACGGTGAACTAGCCTGCCGGTCATCTCTCCGGCAGGCACAGCCACCCCTCCGCACGCCGTCTGGGAGGGTGACCTCAAAGGGGAAGAAGGGGCCCGCCGTGCTGGTCCCACCGCCAGTGCTGGTGACATCCCACCTGCAGAGACCACGCCGGGCTGCACTCCTCCTCGTGGGCAGCGTGCAGCCTGTGGCAGGGCCTCGGGCACCCTTTGCAGTCCCTGGGCCTGGACATCAAGGAGCAGGGACTTGCATCATTCATGGGCACTTTGGAAAGAGGCGGCAGCACAGAGGCAGCCCCGCCTGGTCACGCACCCGCACACACAGGCGCCCGCGGCACGCTGAGCAGGTGCTTTGCCCAGACGCCGCCTGTGTGCGGAGAAACCCCGCCGCGGACTAACAGGAGTCTCCAGGTTCTAAGCATTTCTCGTTCCTCGGAGCCATTACCACTTGGTTTCTAACACTAAAAAACAAAAAAAAACTACAGGATTTAGCACCTGTTTGTTTCAGAAATACTTGCTAGAAATGCTAAAAACAGATCTGCCAAAAGGCCACCTTTAAAATTAGTCGTGTTTCCCGCCCGGGCAGAGCACGGGAGTGTATTTTTAGTAACCCTCCCACCCCAGGTAGCTGGCAGCCACGCTCCACGCATCATTATTGGCAACTTACTAAGCAGGCGAATGTTATTTTTAGCCCCCAAATAGCTCCAATGAAAGTCATAAACAGGCTTATTTCTTAAGCCAAAGGTTAGAACAAGATATCTAAACACCTCCACGAATCGTGTTACACGCCCAACTTCGGATCTGAGACCGACCTCGGGGTTAAAGGTAATGTGGCGTCGAGTCCTCTCCCTGTTCTGTGCCCTCGGAGCCAGCGCTGGACCCGACACGTGCCCCTGCCTTCCTCCAAAGGCTTTCCCCACTATGCTGCATCAGGGGTTTTTTTTTTAATGTGCTAAGCACCTACTATGTGCCCGAGACTGCACCCCGCAGGGCCTGGGGACCCAGGTCAGGGCCCGAGCACGGCCCCTCTGGGTCTCCCGGGCCATCGGCCGGCACACTGCTCAGCACCCTGGCTCTGGTCTCGCAGCCTCAGCGCCTCCTTCTCCAAACCTGACTTCCCGAGAGTTTTCCTCCGCCCGTCAGCGATGTGGGGCGAGTCAAAGACGCCCGGCCTCGACTGAGGACACAGCTATCAGGAGCTTCCCGAGAGCGCGTGAACCATTTATTTTTAAAGCCACCCGAACAGAGATTGCTCTGACTCCAAAAACAGTTGGAGGACAAAACTAGGTCTCTGCCAAAGCCATTCTTTTTTTTTTCAAGCAGTAAGAAGGCCATATCCATGCGGACGACTTTTGAACAAGCCTCGTCGGAGGAAAGGCAGGAAAACCCTGTCCCCGCAGGACATGGTGGGGGCAGCCTCCGGAGGAGACAAGGCTGAAGCCCGACGTGAAAGGAGAAAAGTGAATGCCAGACTCAGGCAGTCACTCCTGGCAAGCCCTAGAGGGTTTCGCCCCCAGCTTTTCAGAAATGTGCACTAGGTTAAAACACAACAGACACACACACATATGCAGACACACACACCCCCTCCATCCCCCTTCCAGCTCTTTCATGAACTGACACCCCTGCCACAGCTGCCCTGGACCGGTTCACTCAGGGGTGGCATGGGGGCACGCATCTATTTCTTACTACAGTGTTCATGACTTCCCCACCCACTGTGATTGGCATCCTTCACAAAAAGGAAGGAGAAAAGTGAAGTGCTTCCTCCAAAAAGTATGTACCCTCTAAAAACTGGGGGGCGGGGACTGTCGAGTGAGAGCCCTTCCTGAGCCACCAACACCACCCACCCTGGGGGACACCACGGAGCCCTTTCCTCCGGCCTGTCACCTCAGGTCTCCCCTCGTGTGGCTCACGGGAGCAGCGCTCCCCCAGGGGAACCTCCTAACAGCTCTCCTTTCTAAAGAGACCGAAGGCAGCGAGTGGTGTGGGGGGGGCTGCACCTTGGCTTGGGCTTCAGTGAGACAGTGCTCATGACCGAGGTGGGGACGGGACTCCCAGACTCAGCAGCCCTCATGGGCAGAGGCAGGCAGACGGACAGACACACGCACTATAATAGTCGACCCAAACCCAGGTCTGTCAGTCAAGCATCAGACATGCTGGGTTTGGCTGGCGGACGCCACGGACGACGCCACTGTTTCCTCGGGGCCGGAGGTCACAGCACTGGAGCCCAGGCGGCTCCCGAGGCCGCGGGCTGCGCCCCGGAGAGCACTCCCCCTCCTGCCTCTGCGCCCTGGGAACGGCTGTCCTCCACTAGACCCGGCCAGGCATCCGACGAACGGTTCCGGCCTTGCTGGAGCGAAGCCACGTTGGTCATGGAAGAAAGGGGAGATGAGAAAGGGTGTGAGTGCCGAGGGGCCAGGTCTGCTTGTTGTGGGGACCCCACTTGGGCAGGAAACCCCAGGTCCCAATGAACCCTGTGTGCCCAGCGCCGAGCCCCAGAACCCAAGCACTGGGTAGAGACGAAACTCAGAGTGTGACCTGGCCAAAGCAGCCCAGGCCAACAGCCCTATGTTACCGTGTTGGGGGGGGGGGCACCCCGACACGGAGTGGAGCAAGGAGGTGGCCAGAAGCTGAAGCAGCCCAGCACAGGGCAGGTGACAGAAATGTGCTGTCATGGGGCCACTGGCTGCCAGCGTCAAGCCTCATGTCTTCTTGCCAAGTTCACGAGCAAACAGGCACAACCACACTCAACCCCACACACCTGGGACGAGGATCACGTCCCACCACCCACCATAAAAGAAAATGAGTTCTCTGGGGACACGGGGCAGTGAGCATGCAGCTGAGAGACCCTGGTGGCGGCGTGTGCCCTCCCCCGCTGTTCCAGAATGGTCTGCAGTTTTTGTTTGGTTTCTGTCTTTTCTGAAGAGCTGCCTGGTTGAGGAAGTTCACCCTGAACATTTCCTTTCTGAGTGCAAGTCCAAGCAACAGGCACTTTTTGAAGTGCTCTCTGCCCCCACTTCCCCGAACGAAGGGTTGTAGGAACAGCAGGCACAGGACACGCGGCTAACGGGAGACCGCACTCAGACGCAGGGTCTCCAGGGCCCAGTGGGGAGACCCGAGGAAAACGGAGGTGGGGGGGGCAGGGCACCTCACACTGCCATCAGGAGTCGCACAGCAGGACGGAAAAGGGGTTAGGGACTCCCAGCTTCCCTGGCCCCCATTCCTTGCTCCACCCCCACCACCCCTCACACTGCTCACACTGCTGATGCCTCCCGGGCTTTGGGCCACAAAAACCACCGCTCCCAGGCCAGTGCTGAGCCACCCCAGCCTACAGGAGCCTAGCGCCTGAGCTGACCTAAGCGTGAGGCAACTCCAGGCTGGGGCAGCCTGCCTGCTCGCGGTGACCCAGTGCCTGGGCCGCTCACCTCCGAAGTCGGTCACCATATCTTGGGTTTCTTCTCACAGATCTAAGTTACAACGTGGCTGCGCCTGGGCTTGGCCTGGCACTGGGTCACAACTGACTAACTTCTAACTTGACCTAAGGCTGCAGAGGATGTCCCTCCAAGGCTGGCTCTCGCCCTGCCAGAGCAGGGTCGTTCCTGCAGCTTCCACGCAGGCACGGGGGGCGGGCAAGGGGGCCGTGATAACCCTTCTCCGGCACAAAAACTTCCCTGGCTACCCCCGCGCACAGGTGGAAAGGAAGGCCCCCCACTTCCTCCCCAGAGCCCAGGTCGGCGCTCAGACCCTGGCCTCTCCCCGGGGGCTGACTAATCAGCCCTCCCGCCCTCACCCCAAAGGCGCACGAGCAGCGGCCCAGGTTCTTGCCTCCCCGGGAATCTCCAGCCGGGAGCCGAGGCCCCCAATCCGAGCTGGTGTCCGCCAGGCGGCGCCCTTCCAGGAGCCGAAGGGCAGCAGGCGGCTTCTCCCCGGAGCCAGCCACCCCCCGGGGACCGACCCCCGACTCCCTCCGGGCAAAGGCCGCGCCGGGGCCGAGGGGCCTGCGCTCGCACTGGGGTCGATCCTCCTCCATCCGGAAAGTAAAGGTGGGGCGGCCAGGACTCCGCGGCCGACTCCCCACGGGGCCCCGCGGCCGGACCCCAGCCCCAGTCCCACGCCGCGCCCCGCCGCTTACCTTCTCGCCGGTCAGCACGTGCAGCCCCTCGCGCACCTTCGCGAAGGAGCCTTCGCCCAGCTTCCTGCTACCGACCAGGTAGTTGCCCACGCGCTTGTGGTGCTGGAAGTCGCGCAGCCGCTCGCGGGGCACCCCGCTCACCCAGGCCGGCAGGAAACTTCCCTCACAGGCCGCCGCCGGCCGGGCCGCGTCCTCGCCGCCCCCCGCCGCGGGCTCGCCCAGGAGCCCGTCCCCCGCCGCCGCCGGCATCGCGCCGCCGGGCTCCTCCTCCGGCTCCGCTCGGGCTCCGCTCCGGCTCCTCCCGCCGCCGCCGGGCCCGGCCCCGCCGAGCGCGCGCAGACAATAGCGGCCGCCCAGGCGGCGGGGCCCGGGGACCCGCCCCCAACAAGTTCTTCTTCGGAGGGTGGCCGGGCCCCTTGCAGAACGCGGGCCCCGCCTCGGGTCCCGTCCGGGCTGCCGAAGTCAGCGGCCGCGCTCCGGGGCACGGGGAGACGCTCTGGCCCGGGAGGGGCGGCGAGGGCGCGGCTCGGTGCCTGGGTCCCGGATCCCTGCGCTCGGGTCCCCGCTCCCGGCGCCTCTCCTGCCTCCGCCCTGCCTGCTCGGACCGCGCGGGCTCGGGTCCGCTCGCCTGCTCGTCCTAGCTGGGCGCGCGGCGGGCTGCAGGCGCCCTCTGGACGGCGGTAGAAGAAAGCCCCATTCAGTCTGAATTTGCAGAAATTTAATCCGGGCGCGGGCGGCGGGAACAGATGCGAGCTCCGCGGCGCAGCCCGTGCACTTTCAAATCCCTCGTAGCCCCTCCCTCGCCGCGCGCAACAGCCGCGCTCGCCCCTCACTGGAGACGGAGGGCGGGGACGCGGAGCGGCGGACTGGGGGACCCCGCGCGGCCTGGCAGGCGCGCTCCCGGCCGCCGGATTCCGGCCGTCTCCCGCCGCGCCTCCCGCCGGCTTCTGAGCTCGGGCTTTCTGGACCTTTCGGCGGTGAAACACGCCTCCAGCTGCACCCACCCGGGGCAGGAGGGAGGGAGACGCCCGGACCCAGTGTCCAGCGCGGGGCGTGGCGCGCAGCACGGCCCCCTGGACCCTGGTGGGTGGAAAGGGTGGGGGAGGGGCGGGCGGGCGTCAGCCTGGGTTCGCACGCAGATGGGACCGCTTCGTTGCGGGACAAGCCGGCGCGACAACAGTAGGGCAGCGGCGCAGGAGCCCGAACGGTGGCAGCCTCCGCCAGCGCGTCTACACCTTCGCGCCCCGCTGCGGTGCTGCGGGCGGGCGGCGGCGGGCTGAGCGGCCCCGCGCTCCCCGCTCCCGGAGGCTTTTGTTCTGCGCGCCCGGTGACTGTGCTCGCCCCCCGCAAACAAGCCCCGCTGTTCCCGAGGACGCGGATCTTCTGCAGGATCCCCAGCGTCTTCTCAAACCCAAAATGAGGAATCTGGAGAGGGGAGACGCTGGCGGGGGAGGGGGAGGGGGCCGGAAAGAAATCTACAAAACGCTACCTGTTGAGCCGCCTGATAAAAGGCGCCAACGTGCAGCGCGCACTCCACTCGGATCCTACAGCGTCAGAGATGCAAGGGAAGGCTCGGCCCAGACCGAGTGCCTTTCCCAGACTCGCCCTCCGCACATCCGCGGGACACGATCCCTGCTCTGAAGGGGGGGGGGGCAGCTGTCATTAATCCAGCTCCCTGGGAGCTCTCTGACTCGTGCGAAAGGTGGCCCAGAGCATCCACCTTAAATAAATCTAATTTTAACTATTAGGCTACAATCAACTACGCGCAAGTGTGCAAGTCATGGGCCTTGGCTTCTTTCTGTCTTCTCAATGTCTCCATGTTTCCATATTGAAGAGACAGTTTCAAGTGCGTCTCTTGCTGTGTTGAAGGGACTTCTTTGGCACCACCCCACCCCGCCAATTTCTGCAAGGCCCATTCCATCTGTCTAATGTTTCTAATTCAATGATCAAATTTCAAGAGGACAGTAACATGGGGGGAGGGGACAAGTGTCCAGTGAGTTAGGACTATGAAGCTCGCTTTAGGGTCCAAACCATTCCATCTTCTTTCAGAAGAGCGCTTTGCATTCCCCCCAATGTTGTATTAATAATGACATTTTAAAATTCTGGGCATTAGCTGTATATGAAAACTTAGAAATTCCCTTATTATGGTGGGAGGCAAATGTCAGAGACTGTTCATCAAAGCGTCTTTATGACCTTAAAAAAATTAGCTTCAGGCATAAAAATGGTGGAAGACATTTATAATAAAATATAGGGGTTTTTTTTCCTTTTAATTATCCCCCAGGGGGGTGGAGGTCAGCAAAGGGGTGAAGAAGAGAGAAAAACCAGGCCCATTAAATCTTTTTCTAGCCTGATGCCTGAGTTTGATTCAAGTTCACTGCTAATTCCATCAGCTGGGATGGATGCCAAAGGGAAGTCCAAATCCAACGCTTGTCTGGGCTTAGAGACTGGTTTCTGAACTGCAGGTCCTGCTCCCTGAATGACCTTGTTTAATAAAAGTAACCCCAGAAATTCCTGTTCCTGAGACAAATTAGTGCACAATGTATCGCCCTCCTATCAGACCCATAGAAAACATCTGGTTGAAAAGCAACCCCCCCCCCCCCCGCTGGCCTGAAGACTTTCTAGTCGTCCTACACTAAATGTCTTCTCCCCCCGCCCTCTGTGGGATCTCCCTGGGCACTAGATTTCCCCTGTTCTCACCCCTACTGAGGGGTGATTTTTCGGGGGAGGGTGCCACTCCACCCTCCGTCTGCCACCTCTGCCTCCTTCCTACCTTGCCCCATGGGTCCCTTTCCCATGAAGCCCTCGCAGTCCATGAGCTGCAAGAGCCAGGGCCCCCCCTTCTCTCCCACCACACGCCCCTGGCTTCTCACTCTCCTGGCGGTGTTCTCGCACTCACTACGCGTGTAGTGTGTCCTCTTTCAGACGCACTAAGGATGGGAGTTGCATTTCATTTCACATTTTATTTGCCCCACGGGCCCTAGCCCAGGGCCTGAGACTTGGCCATTGTTCATCAAATATTTGTGGGACAAATAAGTGGAAGTCACTGTTCTTCGCTGATTCTTGAATGAGTGTCATGTCAGGGCTCCTGAGCACTGGGCCCCACCTGTCCGGGGGGAGGAGAGTCCCAGTAACTTGCTCAGATCATCGGCAGTCAGTGGTCAGTTGCCTTGTCCAAGGCAGGCCCTTCTCTGACGTGGGTGAGTTAGTCCTTCCAGAAGCGTTGCCTACCACAGTGGGCTAGAAGCCTGAAGAAGCTTCCTAGGTCGACTCGCACCGCCGCTCCCTTCCTCCCCCTCTCCTTCCCCATCTTCTCCCCCATCTGGGCAGGAGGCCGACAGCGCCCCCACGGAGCACCAGCCGGGAGCCCAGATGGAAGCAGGGGAAGACAGAAGTGCTCAGGCTGGCTCAGCCAGGAAAGGCGCTTGGCCAGAGGACCGGGCTGCCAAACGCCGGCTCGGGCTGGGAGAGGAACGACCGGGAAGCCCAGGCGGCAGGCAGGAGCACCCTTTGCCTGCAGGAAGGTCAGTGAGCTCCACCCGTTAATGCTCCCCAAACAAAGCTCCCGGGAAATAGCAGAGCGGGACTGGCAACTGTGTCCCCAGCGGTCACAGCCACCATGATTCTTCCCGGGCTGTTTCAGGTGCTTGATGCAAAGCTGAGGGGGGAAGGGCTCTGGAGTGAGACAGGCTGGTGGTCTTGCAGAGCAGGCTGTGCCCTGTGCCCTGTAACGAAGTACTGCTCTGAAAAGGACACGCGACTCCGACCTCCATTCCTCAGTTTCCCCATCCGTAAAACTTGGGTCTCGAGGAAGGAATTGTGACCACTAAGTGAGATCGGGCACATAGAGCCCGCTACCGGCCCTGGCCCCAGCCAGGCTGAGTCTGCCGCCAACCCTGTCACCACACCCACGCTGACGGAGGCCACTGGACAGTGCCCCTCAACTGCACACAGACAGCCGTGTCCCCAAGTTGGATCTGGTCCCCCACCCAGCGTCCCATGGGCAGCGCTCCGACAGGAGGAGCTCAGGCCTGACCCAGGCTCAGAGCCACACTGCACCGCGCCCTCCCCCCTCCTTCCCTGGGACGTCGCCCAAACCCACCCAGAAACCCAAGGGGCAGGCTCTGCTTCCTCTCCTTTCTGGCCCTCGGCCCCAACCCCTCGGCCAGTCCTATGGGCCCTTCTCCACAAGGCACCCAGGTGTGACCGCTTCCCTCCACCCTCTGTCCCCATCTTCAGATGCCGCGGTGCCGGGTCACAGCATGTGACCCTCACCACCCCTGCCCCACCCCACCCCCGCCCTGGTCTCCTGGGGCCAGCCTCCCCAGGCCCAGCGTTCCTGCCTCTCGCCCCTCCGGCAATCGCGGGACTTCTCCCCCTTCAGAGCTCTTGTCCTTGACGTCCCCTCCACCAGCAACACGCTGCTCCTAGACCGGCTCCTTGTCCATCTGTCCCTTCGTTCTGGACTCTGCTGTCTCCATCTAGGAGCCACCCCCTCTGCCCCGTCCCTGCTCAGTGTCTCCCCATGCCACCAGTCAGCCGTACGGAAGACTGCACACTCGCTCATGTGTTTCCTGTCTCTCTCCCCTAGAACTCGAGGTTCCCGAAACCAGGGACTTCATCCGTATGTGCACCCGCCGTGCACGCCTGGTGTGTGTTAGGAGTCTCATCTCGACTCCCGGCCTGCACGTCTGGGCTTTGGGTGGCCCCTGCAGCGTGACGGGGTGTGGATGGCGGCACCCAGCCGCCCCCACGCCGGTTTCCCAGCCGCACCGAGCAGGTGCTCAGGGAGACAAGGCACCACTCCAGCAAGACGGGGATGGCGGCCCCCGGGGAGCGCCGGCTCGCATCCTGCCTGTCCCTCCGTGGGTCCCCGGGGGCCCAGCGTCACAACTGTTCTGTAAGAAATGTGCCCCCGCCTCCCAGCCACTGGGCAGTCCTGGGACTCCTCATCCTGGGGTTGGACCCCTTTCTCCAAATCCTGGAAACAGGCTGCCAGGAAACAAGGAAGTTAAACTAAACTGGTTCCCACAGCAAGGCCGTCACGCACTGCTCCGGACGGTCTCGCCCTGGAGGTGGCTTCGCCTCGGGAGTCAACGGCAGCATCGGAGGGCCCGGCAGCCTTCCCTTGTCCCCACCTGCCAGGCCCGCTCCTTCTGGGCCTTTCCAGGAGCAGGTCCCTCGCTCACCCCTCTGCCCTTCTCCCACACACCTGCAGAGCTGGCTCCTGCCATGGCCGGGAGCTCGCTGAGATGTCGCCTTCCCTGGGAGCCCGTGTCCGACCCCGTCTCCATTTGCAGTGCAGAGTTCCGGGCCACACCCCACACACGCCCGCCCCGCTCTGATTTCCTTCGTGGTGACCCTCAGTGCTGGGCGGCAAAGCCTGTCTTTTCCTCACTTGTTCTGTGTGCTGCCCGTCCCCCTCCCTGCCCCGGAGGCTGTGGGGGCTGCTGCCTGGCACGCGCAGGAGGCACCGAACACAGGTTCCTGGTGGTCGGCCTGACTTGTAATTCACAGGGCGCCCCCCTTGGGGAAGAGGGAACCGTAATAAATGAGAAGGCAGGGCCATAGCAGATGAAAACATGACATGGAGCCCCGGCAGAGAGGGCTGGCGGTGCAGAGGCCTGGCTGAGAACCGTCACCGAGCCCCTGTTTGCATCGCAGCAGGAAGCAGACAGGTACTGCTAGCACACGGCTTGCAGCTCCCACCTACGGGTGCCAACGCCCGTCCCTTTTTTGCCGAGGACTGGGCAGGGCCTGGCAGCATCAGTGGGTGTGCAGAGACCTGGGGAGTGAGCACAGTGCCTTGGGCAGCCCTGACATGTGACGAAGGGAGGGGCTGCTGGGACAGCAGTGTCCTCCGGAGCTGGGCCCCTCACCAGCATGGTCCAGCTGGCACCCAGGCAGACTGATGACCGCGGGCGGCTCCAGGAAGCAGGTGGCTGGAGGCGGACAAGGAGAGCGGCGCCCCCTGCTGGTTGAATCGGCTCTCTGCAGGGGGGACACTGGAAAGTGGAACCAGGGTCCCCCCACAGCCAGGTCCCTGGCCTGCAGGCTCGGTGACCCTGAGCAGGGTCTGAACATCTGCTTTCTCCGTCTGCGGAGGAAATAACTCCTCTCTGTCGTTTCTAGTTCCCAGCACTAAAGGAGGCAAATACAGGTGAAGAAGCCACAAAAATAGAAACCGTTTTGGTTGTTGTCTTAAGTCAACGTGGAAAGTGTCCGGGACATACATTGGAAAACAGCGACTTTAAAATAACATGAAAAGTGGGTGGCTGGACACGGCGGGTGCCCCTCGCCCCTTCCCTGGAGGTGGACGCTCTCCGGGGGGCGCTGACCTGGCCACAGCCGTCCCCAGCCGACTGTCAGAGGCCCCTCATGCTCCCCGGCCTCAGACTCCTGGGCCCTCATCTTCTGATCTCCCTTCCTCCAGGCTCCCGCTCAACATGCGGACCAGGTCACGTGTTACTGCTGATGAGTCGGCAGGAGGGGCGCCGCGTGGGTGGTACTCGTGCTCTCTGCCCAGACGTCCAGGGGACGCACACCTGGGCCCACCGGAGCACCACCCCCCAGAAGGATCCCCGCCCCTCACTGCTGTTCCAGTGGCCAGTCCTGGTGGGCACGAGCCCCATCGCTGGCTTTTGGGGTCTGAGACCCACACCCGCCATCCCGGAGCCAGGCTCCTGCTTCTTCCTCCTCCGCCAGTGGGTCACAAGGGGTCCCCACCCTGGTGGCCACGGGGGCGAGCTGATGGGGCGTTGCTGGTGCACGTGGGGCAGGTCTGGAGGGCCCGAGCCACCTGCAGTTTGCCGGGGCCCCGGGGCCTGCCATGTTCCATCCTAGTGCAGCACCTGCATCCCACGCTGCCACGGGGAGCCCGAGTCCCGTCCCGGGGGTCTGACAGGGTCCTCCCACAGTGGGCAGCTCTGGGAGGTGTCACCTGGGGGAGGGGGTCCATGTCCAGATGCTCCATCCCTCCTTTTTTCTCAGTTTTGTTGAGTTTTCATTGACAATTAAAATGGTGTGTGTTTAAGGGCTATCACTCGAGGGTTTGATGTATGTATACGTTGTGAACCAGTTACCAGAATCAAGTTCATGCACACCTCCATCACCTCACACAGTCACCACATGTGGGGGTGTTGTCAACACTGGGGACCTGACCTTTTAGTGAGTTCCAAGCACACGACACAATATTGTCAACTCGAGCCTCGCCGTCAGACACGAGACCCCCAACCTGTTTCCCCTGCGTACCTGCAGCTTTGTGCCTTTGCTCCACACCCCCCGCGCCCCCCTCCCCCGGCCCGGTAACCGCCACTCCGCTCTCTGTTTCTAGCATGGTGACCGTTTGGGGTCCCCGTAGGGATGTGCGGCGTTCGTCTTCCTGAGCCTGGCTCGTGGCACTCGGCACGGTGTCTTCCAGGCCCCTGTGTGGTCCCTAGACTCTTCCTGTCAGAGCTGAATTGCATTCCTCTGCACACATACTCCGAGTTTTCGTTTTCTGAGGGGCCTTCACCCCGTTTTCCGCAGTGGTCACGCCAATGTGCATCTCTACCTGAAGTGCACGGGGGCTCCCTCTGCCCCGCACCTTCCCGGCACCTGCTACCGCTTGTCCTTCCAGTGACAAACACTGACAGGTGTGAGGTGCAATGTCAGTGCGGCTGGTCTCCCAGGGATCCTACAAGCTGAGCCCCGTTCCTGTACCTGACAGCCACTTGTCTGTCTTCCTAGAGAAATGCCTGTTCAGGTCCCTTGCCCATTTTTCATGGGATTATCCATTTGTTTGTTTGCTTGAGAGTTGTACGACTTCCTTCTGTGTTTTGGATACTAACCCCTTATCGCATACACAGTTTGCAAATATCTGCTCCCATTACGCAAGTCGCCTTTCCATTCTGTTGGTCGTTTCCCCGCCCGTGCAGGATCTGTCAGGTGTGCTGCGACCCCACTTGCCTCTGTTCACCTTTGTTTCCTGTGATTTTCATGGCAGATCCCAAAAATCATCGTGTAGCTTGTAAGATCCAATGTCCCAAACGAACGAGGAGAGGGCTCCCAAACTAACGAGCTCTCCCTTCTCTGACCATGTATGGTCCAGCCCCACAGGTCCCGCACCTAAGAGCCCAGCCACTTCAGCTCCCTTTGACCTCCACCCCACGTGTGGGCAGGCCCCACAGTGCCTGAGGCTCGTGGCTGTCTGTGCGTGGCCGCTTCGCTCCTTCACGGGGACCGGCGCCTCACCGGCCTGCTCTGCCGGGACTGATCCGCGCTCCGGGCCTCTGGCCAGGACGGGAGGCTGGACCAAGGCGTCCGCATTATGTTCAGGCAGGAGGAAGGCGCTAGCTCCTAACAGGGAGAGGGGAGGCCAAGAATAGAGAGAATAACAGAGTCTTCCAGTGTCGAGACGGGCATGAAAAGTAAAAGAAATGTGAACACTCCATGTTATTTTTAGATCAGAAGTACCAGATTCAAAATACAAAGTGATCTTGAAAGAGGATAAGATTGTGCACATTTAAGCTTATGCCAAAAAAACCCCCTAAATGACAGTAGAAAACCCAGCGTCCAGACTCGTGCTGAAAATGCAATAAAAGATTTCAGTAATGTCTACTTAATAAAGTGGGGCTTTTGGTTGGTTCAGAGCACAGTACAAAAGGAAACAGGGAAAAAGGAAAGCTTTGCCGGTGGCCGATGGTGTGCCGGTGCCTCACGGAGAACGGAGAGCGCCGGGTGTGCCCGGGAAGACGGGCAGGGCAGCGGGCGGAAACAGAGACTGGGCGGAGGGCTGCTCGGAGGAGCCAGCGGGCTTTCCCGTCCCTTTCTCCTTTCAGGAAAAAAGAGGTTTAACAAGGAAGTTTCTTTTGTGAGTTCAAGTAATGGAGTGTTTCTGCTTCCACTTACCTGACCTGTCCCTGAGTTTCTGGGCTTCCTGGAGTTTTAGTGAAGAATAAAGACACCTTGGAAATGTTATTTACAATTTCTGCAAACTCTGAACAGACCCAGACAACTCTGTGCGCACTGGGACCTCAGGGACTGTGGATACATCTGGAAACCTCCGGGGGGGGGGGGCAGGACAGAGCCCGAGACACAGTGACACAGCACCGTGGGCTCCCTCCGACTGTGTGAAAATGACAGAGGATAACACAGACATTCCCAAGCGTAACTATTGTCCTTTGGAGTCAGACGTCCCAGGCGCCGTGCTGACCCCACCCAGCTGGGACACCTCGTCAGAAGTGCACGGTCCTTGAGTAATTCAAGCAACGAAGACTCAGCTGATGCGCAGCACAAACACCCCAGCGCCACAGAGATTTGTCCGGTCCGACAGCTGATCGGTGACCCCTGAATCTGTTGGACAAAATCCAACATCACTCAGGATGAAAACTCTCAACGCCTGGGTCTAGGGTGAACGTGCCTGGACACAATGAAGGCCACAGGGGATGAGCCCATGGCCAACGGCACCCTCAACGGTGAGACTCCGAGTGCCTTACCCTTAAGATCAGGAAGAAGACGAGGACGCCCCCCACCCCCCCCCCCCCCGCTCTCACTGAATCTGCGGCTGGACACGGTGCCGGCCTGAGCAACAGGCAGGAGGAGGGAGTAAATGGCACTTGTCCGTCAGCTCCGTCTCCGTAAAACTCGGGGGAAGGAAATGAACACAAATCATGGTTCTTCAACCTAAGAACTTGGAGCCTTCCGTGTTTTATTAGGCTGACATCACCTGCTCTCAGGCAGACAGACAGACTGACAGGCAGGCAGATAGATGGATGTTCCATAGACAGTCTTCCTGATACGCTGCAGCAGTTAGACATCGCACCGGCCAAACTCAACATCAGACGCCCGGAAACCAGCTGTCTCCCGGAACCTGCAGCTGTTCGGCAGGCAGAAGTCAAAACACGAACGTAGGGAGAGCTGGTTCACATGCGGACCACAGATCGGCTGCACCATACATGATACTATATGTGATGATATGATGGCCTGTTTCTTCACTCTGCACTTCAGCATCACCACGGCCATCAGCCCGCGTGTCCCTGTGACGCCCGGCACCGGCGTAAAGGGTGGTATGTGAGCGTGGAAGAGGCGGACGGTCCCTAACAAGGTTGGAACTTGTGCCCAGACAGGAAGTGTCACGCCGTCATCACAAAACCAAAGACTTGAGCTCTCTTCCTGCACCCCTGGGCCGTGGCTCCTGCTCAGTCAGATTTGCAAGTCACGAGCCCGGGCGACAGCCACACCTCTCGCGAAGCAATTTTCTTTGCTCCTTAGAAATGCGGTGAATTGGTTTTCAGTGAGATTCAATTATTAGGGACACATTTCATTTTCAGATCTGAACGGTTTTGCAAAGATGTGGTATTTATAGAAAGCCTCCTGATATTTCTTTTCAGAAGTTTTCTTTTACTACTGATTTCATTGAAATACCAAGTATGGAAAACCCAAAGCCGTGAAGAGAGGCATTGCCAAGGGTTGAAAATGCATTAACCCTTTCTCGTCTGAAAGAAAATAACCCTCATGTAGTACAGGCGACAAGAACTTTTCGTGTCGTTCTGTGTCCTCGGAAATGAAGAGATCATGGTGTGTGAGCGCACGTGAGGAACCGGGACCCGGGCGCCCCTCCAGGCCCAGGCGTCCGTCCCCGGGAGGGCCACCAGGCCGGCACGGGCGGCGCCTTCCATGCTCATGGTCATCGTCACCGGGTGCGGGGCCTGGGGGGCTCGGAAATATCGGGGGGACCACCGAGTGAGGCATGGAAATGTCTAATCAATATGCTGTGCAATGTAATGTTGAATGGCAACTCTAACTGAATCAAAGTCTTAATTTTAAAAAGAGAGAGTTCCTAGAAAAGCGAACAAAGACACACACACCAGCGAAGTCCCTACTTCTAACTCAGTGCAAATTGACTGTGTCAGGATGGCCGCCCATTTTTACAGCGATCGTTCAGAACGGGGGGTGGTATGTTTCTTCTCAGCCTTCTCATAGGACAACAAGCAGGAATGACACCCACACAAAGGGCACATCTGACCCCTCCATGAGGCTGCAAGGATGTGCCGCCCAGGACCCTGGGACAGGGCGAGGACCTGGCTGCATCCGTCGCCCCCTGGCACTGGGGCCTCGCTGCCCACGGGCTGCTCCTGGGCAGTGACTGAGCCCAAGGGGATGCCAAGGCAGGCCCGGCCTGGGTGCAGGGCCAGCTCCTCAGGCCCGGGACCCCTGCTCAGGTCCCTGTGCTCTGAAGGACCCCAGGGCTGGATCAGTGCCCTGCTGTTCACTTTTACCCAGGAGTCCTTCAGAATCATTTCATGCTACACACACACACACACACAATATTTCTTTTACAGAATCCGCTCGCCATATGGGGAGTCTCGCAAGTTCAGTCTGCAGAGCAGCCTGGGGGCCAGGGAAGAATGTCATCCGCAGTCTCCAGACTGAGGGCAGGCCGCAGGCAGGGGTCCTCCCCCCAGGGACCCTCCTGCTGTCTCTTCAGGCATCAACGGATCAGCTGAGGCCCCCGCCGCACCCACGGCAGATCCATCACCGCCTTTACTCAGAGTCCCCGGATTTCCATGTGGTTCACACCTACTAAATGCGTTTACAGACACCTCTGGACTGGCGTCGGGTCAGGCGTCAGGGCGTCATGGCCGAGCCCCAGAACGCACCGTCGCATCTCCAGTCTGACTCCCACCTTTTGGCAGGCCCCTCCGTGGTGCAGGAATTCTTCTCCACTTGGCCCACCGCTCCGGCACATGGAAGAATCCCTGGCACACAGCAGGCATGCGTTAAACACTTACAGAACCGCTACGTCGGTGGGTGAACTGACCAGGGCAGGCACTGGACTGGGCAGGTCAGGGACGCCCTGGCGGAGGGGACGGTGTTTGCGCAGACGCAGAAGGGAGAATGCTCAGGCACTCGAAGCGTGGGAAGCGAGGCCGCCCTGAGGACTGCGGAGGTGGGCAGGCCCGTGGGAGCAGCTGGGGCTGCAGCCAGGCCCCACTTGCAGGGACCCCTCCAGTGGTGCCCTGTCTGCTAAGACCGTGTGAGCCCGGTGTCCGCCATCTGCCCTGCAGAGTCCAGCTGTCGCGCTCCCTCCTGTGTCTCTTTGCTCCAAGAAGCACCTTTCCTCCACGTTGCCCAGGTGCGCAAAAACGTCTACGTGCTCTCCTTCCTCCTTTTGCAGAAAGGGGAGGTCGCAGGTTCACAGAGAGAGTGGTTCCCAGAGTGGGTCTGGTTTCAATCAGGAGGGGCCTCATGGCGGTCTGCACCCCTTCCAGGCCCCCCCGGGGGCAGACGGTTCGTTTTGCATGGGGGGCCTCCAGGTGATTTTTAAAGCCCCGTCTTATACCATCTTGCTCTAGAACCAAGCTCTTCAACTCCTCGGGGTCTGCGGCCCAGCACTCCGCTGATGCAAATCTCTCCTTCCTGCTTGGACGTTCTGGAACTTTCTCCTTCTGATGTTTTTCTACGCGTCTTGAAACGGCAGAGGACGTGTGGGGCCGAGCAGTGGCGGGTGTGGTTTCTGGGCCGGATGCGGAAGGGCAGTGGTTACTGGGTTGCAGCAACAGAAGCCCTGAGGTTGCTGTAGCCTGACGTCAGCTCTGCACACAGTCCAATGCGCAGGATCGTGGGCTCGTCCTCAGAGAGACCAGCGCGTCTGGCTGGGGTCCGAGACCACGCTGGCACGTCCTTACGTGTCGCACGGTGCCGTTCCGTCAACACTTACTTACCGAGGACTTCGGCGCCTTGCACCATCGATGGGGAGCGTCTGTGGCCCCTCCCTGCAGAGAGACCCTTGTCCCTGTGCCAGTCACAGCAGGCGGAGCCTTGGCGGAGCCAAAGTCTCCGCAGTGACTGTCATGTCCGCCAGCAGCCGTAAGAGCCCATGTAAGTTCCACGTGCCTTCACGCTAGCCCTGGGCCGGCCGCATCTGGACGGAGGCCGCTCTGCCTGCATGTGCCGCACAGCAGAGCATCGGAGGATGAGCCGTGGACCCCCACCCCGGGTGAGACGGAGTGTGGGGGTCGGCTGTCTTACAGGAGCCGCTCGCGCCACCCCACACAGCTCATCGCCGTGCTGGACGTGCGATTTGCCACACGGACAACCACTAGGCGGTGACCCCGAAACAGCCGTGCTTCATAGCAACTTCTTTTAAATCAGGGCACCGCATCGCTGAGGTTTGCAAGCTTCCTTTACCCAGAACGCCCCGGCCCAGAGCGACGACTAGAAGACCTGCCCGCAGACCTGCTCGGGCAGAAAGGGCCAGGCCGGGCACTGGGTTGCTCCGTCTCCCCGGAGACCGCACGCAACTGCAAGGCAGACTCTGGCCGGCAGTCAGTGCGTAGTCGATGAATAACTAAACGGATTATTTCTGGCAGAGCTTTCGAGGATCCTCTGGGGAACTATGTCCACAGAGAGATCTCCATTGCCATAGCAACAATGGGGTCCTGCATGAGGTGTCGGGTTCAGAGGTCAAATTCACGGACAGAAAATAAAAGGTCGGGGCACCCATGGTCAAGGTTCAGATCTTATCGTAACCGCCGTCTCCAGCTTCCCCATCACAGCCAGTCAGAGCTGCTAACGACTGCCATCGAATAGTCGTGTTTGGCTGCCTGCCATCCATTCCTCCCTTTTTGGAGGCAACACCTCAGTTCTGGGGGACCCACCCATCTCCAGGGGTGAGAGTCAAAAGAAGTAACCACTGCCATGACACGCAGATGACCCTCCCGACCGTTTGACACCGGTTCTGCTCAGCGATCCCCTGACGTGGGTCCCACGGCAGTAACGCAGCCCCGCAGGTCAGGGACGGCAGACCTGCCGGAAAGCCCAGCGGGCTGGCCCCAAACTGCGCCTTCACTGTACGAGGACCCGCTCCCTGCTGAATCCCTCTCTCTCCCCGGCAGGGTGGCCTGAGGGACAGCTCGGGCTAATGTTTGCATGTTTGGTGGTGGGGATCACTTTAAAACCAGAGGGGGGCGGGGCGAGCGCTGTGGGCAAGAAGGCAGCCAACACAACCTGAACCTCTCTCAGCAAACTCTGGATACGCTGCCTAGAGTAGGGTTTTTAAACACCTTAAGAAACATGCCGTTGAGCTCACAAGAAAGAAAGACGGAACCCCAGGGCTGTGTCCCAGAGAGAATGTGCATTCAGTGGGCTGGGCGGGGGGCGGGGGGGCCTGGTCCACCTGACCCAGGTACTCGGTGTCCACATTCCCGTGAAGACAGGCTGTGGCCCCAGTGAGATGCAGTGTGTGTGTGGGGGGGTGAAAACCCCCGCAGGGAGATCTGTGGTCAAGCAGCCGCAGCCTCAGCGAAGGGCGGGCCAGGAGAACGTCATCCATCAGCACAGCCAGCCGTGGAGGAAACAGCTCGTCGGCTTCCGCGTGGGCCCTGGGGACAAAATAGAGAGAAATAAAAGCTTCATGCATCTGAGACCCCAATTTATACTCGTTGTAGAGTCCAGGAAACACCAAAACTGGAAGTTAATCTCAATAGTCGTTCTGGGCGAGGAAAAACGTAGCCTGAACAGAAGAACATGCCAGGCGATCTCTCAGACACTCTGCAAAGAAAGCCACAGCAGATTCCCACGAAGCACAGCCATCATAAACACGGACTTGCCGGTATGTTGCATTACATGCGTACTCACATATGTGCATGTATGTATACCTACACACACGCACAGTCCCCAGGTGTCATGAAACAAAGCACACAAGAAGATTAGAGACCCTCCGACTTCGAGATTTAAAAATTAACAATCTGGAAAATACTACAAATCGCAGGTGCTAAAAACAAGTTAAAAATTAGGAGACATGACGCCCTGCAGGGTGAACAAATAGCTATGGCAGAGAACGAGCGGGTTCAGACAGAAGCCAAGCGGCGCTTCCAGAAACGCAGAGTGTGTTCAATGATCTCAAAGCTCAGGGCACAGAAAGGCCGCAGATTAGACGCAGCTACAAAGAGGACTCGGGAGATGGAAGGCGATGTGACGCGATGCCCTCGGAGGCAACGCAGAGGGACCGCGGCTCGGCTGGCGTGTCGGGGCCGCAAAGATCAGACACGGGGCCACCGTGTGAGCCGGAAGTCCTGCCCCTGGGAACGCCTCCAAGGGGAACGAAAACGCCACCTCGAAAAGACGTTCGCGCCCCCGTGTGCACGGCAGTGCCGATCACAGGAGCTGAGACGTGGACACGGCCTGATTGCACGTCAGCGGGCGAGTGGACAAGGACACACGTGTGTGAGGAAACTCCACCACTCAGGGCCACATGGGTAGACCTCACATCGCGCTAAGGGAATTGGTCCAACAGACAAAGGCAGACACTGTATGATCTCACTCACCTGTGAAATCTAAAAAAAGAAAAACTCGTAGAAAAAGAGGTCACACTTGTGGGTCCCGGAGCGGGAGGGTGGGGGCAGGGGAATTTGGGGGAAGGTGGTTGAAGGTGACAAAGCTCCAGTCATGAGAGAAATCAGCACTAGGATGTAATGTACAACATGACACGTAACACTGCTGAGTGATTAATATAGGAAGGTAAGAGACCAAAAACCTTTCATGTAAAAGTTCCCATCACGAGGAGAAGTGTTTTCCCTTTCTTTTTGTTGTGTCTCTGTGAGGAGATGGGTGTTGGCTGAACCCCTCGTTGTAATCATTTCACAATACAGTCTGTGGGCACCAAAGCACCATGCGGTGTGCCTTGGACTTACGCAGTGAGGCATGCCAATTATGTCTCAGTAAAACTGGGAATACAAGCTTAAAAAAAAAGAAGAAAAGCAGCCCTGGCTGGTGGACTGAGCACAGGCCTGTGGGCCTGCAAACCAAAGGGTCATGGTTCGATTCCCAGTCAGGGCACATGCCTGGGTTGCAGGCCAGTTCCCAGCAGGGGGACCCATGAGAGGCAACCACACATTGATATTTCTCTCCCTCTCTCCTTCCCTTCCCCTCTAAAGATAAATAAATAAAATCTTAAAAAAAAAAAAGAAGAAGAAGAAGAAAAACAAGTTCTGGCTGGTGTGGCTCAGTGGATTGAGCACCAGCCTGCAAACCAAATGGTTGCTGGTTTGATTCCCAGTCAGAAGACAAGCCTGGGTTGCTGGCCCGGTTCCCAGCAGGGCACGTGGGAGAGGCAACCACACATGGATGTTTCCTTCTCTTTCTCCCTCCCTTCCCCTCTAAAAATAAATAAATAAAATATTTTTTTTTAAAGTAAAGAAAAACAGATGGAAAAGTGGTTAATGGATTGTTTGGAGGAAAAAGTCAATATCTAATACAGGTCCTCAGAATTTCAGAGAGAGAGGAAATATTGGAATATAAAATGAGTGAGAATTCCTAGGAACTTCATGTCTTAAATACAAGATCCTAAAACCACAATGACCCAAGGAAAAAAATAGATAAATTCATCTTCATCAAAAATAAATACTTTTGTGCCTCAAAGAACACCATCAAGAAAGTGAAAAGGGGGGGGAAGGGGAAGGATTCACAGGAACAAGTATAGAGGACACATGGACAAAAACAAGGGGGGTGGAAATGGGAGGGAGGAGGGGAGCACTGGGGTGGGCTGGGATGGGAGCAAAAGGCAGAAAACTGTATTTGAACAATAATTAAAATTAAAATTTTTAAAAAAGAAAGTAAAAGACAACCCACAGACTAGGAGAAAAAATACAACTCATGTCTCTGATAAAGGGTTCGAACCTAGAGTATAAAAAGCTCTTACAATTTAGCAATAAAAAGACAAACCCATGTAAAAATGGGCAAATGGTTCGAATAGCTATTTGTCCAAAGAAGACACCCAAGCGGGCAATAGCAGCATGAAGAGCTGTTGGACGGCGTCGTTGGTCAGAGAAAGGCAGAGCAGAAGCACTGTGGGGTCCGCCACTCCGTGGCTGCTGTCAGAGAGACAGTATTTGCGAGGGCTGCCGAGGGTGTGGAGAAGCCGAAGCCCTCACACAGGCCGGTGGGGGGGGTAGAACCGTGCAGCCACTCGGGAAAACAGTAAACAGTCTGGGGTGCCCACAGAAGCCCAGTGCAGAATCACCCCATGGACCAGGACTTCTATGGCTGGGTGTGCACCCCACCGAGCTGAAGACCAGTGTCCAGACCAAAACGTGTGCAAGAATTCTCAGAGCACCCTCCATCCGAATAACTAAGTGGAGCGGCCACCATCCGGCCACTGGAGGAACAGAAGGCAGCGTGTCCACTCCGTGGAATGTCATTCGCCACGAAACCGAAGCACACACACCGCAACGGGACAGACTTTGAAAAGACTCTGCCGAACAGAAGACACCAGGCGCACAGGCCACGCGCTGTGTCGTTCCATTTACAGGAAAGGTGTAAGACAGGTGAATTGACAGAGACAGAAAATAAACCAGCAGGCGGTCGCCGTGGCCTGGGGAGGGGCGGGGCGGGGGAGGCCGCTCTGTGGCGTGGAGTTTCTGGGTCGGGAGGAGGCGAAGTTCTGAAATGGTTAGTGCAGCTGGTTGCGCGATTCTGTGAATGTGCCTAACGCCACTTAACTGTACACTTTTCAAGGGCCAGTCTTCTCTGTTCGTTATATTTCAGTGTTTAAAATGGCTAAAATCTATACACCGGGAAAACAGACAACTCTCAAAACAATAACGCTTCCATTAGAAAATACTGTTTTCCCAGAGAAGAATGTGGTCATAAGTTAATTCCAATGTGAACAAATGGAACAAAACTGAAGAACGGGACGACAGTTTCCCGCTCACCCTGGTGCTGATTTCAGAGCGGGCTTCCCAGGACCGCCCTCCGCGGCGGCTGCGGACTGTTGGGTTCTGGGGCCACTGTCTGGGGCCGAGGAGTGGGCGAGGGGGAGGCCCAACCGCAGCGCCTGGAGCGGGGAGGGGGTGTGAATGTGCCCGCATTTCTCTTCCAGCACCTCTGCCCCCGCACTGGCCAGTCCCAGGGGGATCTCAGGGTCAAGGCCACCGGCACAGGTGGCAGAGATCCACTTCTCGAGACACTGAGCAGGGTGGACAGAGAAGACCCAGCTCCTGTTTCTCTGTCCGTTTGCATAAGAGGTAAAGTCCAAGGAGCGGTTAGGTCCCGCTCCTCGCCTCTCAGGCTGGGAAGGGCAGCGTCTTGACCGCTGTCACGGGAGACATCAGGAAGTACGTAGAGACACTTTTGGGAAGAAAGGTGCCTGGCTGCTCAGACAGTGCCATCTGGTTGGGACATCTTCTAGAGCTCGCCGCCCAGGCTCAGAACTTCTGTCATCCCAGACGACAGCCCCAACCCAGAACGGAAGCTGCCGTGGGTCTCGAAAGCAGCTGGCACCTGGTCGTTCTATTCATGAGAAGTTGCAGTTCCAGGGAAAGTTCAAAAACGATCTGTGCAAAAGTGATAATGAAAGTGCTTCTCAAGCCCGGCTGGTGTGGCTCAGTGGAT